>NC_142110.1:17853960-19083960 GCF_056152115.1 Neolamprologus brichardi
TTAGTCTCTGGATCTCTTCCACAGTGTGTCTTTTGTACTCTCCCTCCCCTCACCCCAAATTGGTCGGGGGAGACGGCAGCCCTTCCCTGAGCCCGGTTGTGCTTGCTCATAGGTTGGTCATTTGATTGTCTCTGTTACTGTATCGTCTTTACCTTGGAATATAAAGGACTTTGAGGTGACTGACGGTGTGATTTGGTGCTATATAAGTAACAACACTGAAAACGGAGGACTTGATTTGGACACATTCGGAAAAAAGTGCGGCAGTATTAAATGGGCCATATGGCCAAAATCCTTTACAAAATGCAAAATAAAGCACAATATGTACAATAACTGTAGGAACTGTGTAAACAGTATTTTACTCTACATTGCTGTGGGTGTAGTCAGTGCGACTGTGAACACCGTGGCTAAGAGAAAAAGATAATTTTTGCCACTGGTGAAATGAAAGCGGACCTGACAGTACACACATGCTGCTTCTTGCCTGTGTCATATATTGACACCCCCCTTCCCCCCCCCCCCCCCCAAAGTAATAAAGTATCAGCCTCATCATTGCCAGTGACATTTGGAAAAATCTGAAGGTTTGAGATGCCCGGCTGCATCATCTATATTCAATGAAAAGAAACGACAAAGCCTTGAGTTCTTGCGGGAGATGCTTTCATTGACAAACTTTTTTCACCCTCTTTGCCTTTTTTTTTTTTTCTTTTACTGCCTCTGCTTCTATACATTAACCTCTGCATGACTCCTGTGACTCGAGAGCTTTGGATTGTCTGTGACAGGTATGTATGATTGCAAATGCACGCTTGTGTGGAAGAATGACTTATGTTCTCAAAGGTCAGGCTTTCAGTCTGTGTACGGAAAATGGGTGGAGGGTGGGGGGTGGCAGGTGTGTGTGTGCGAGCGTGTCAGGGTGACACAAAGCCCCCCCTAGATGAGGCAGCCATGTTGGGTGTCACTCCACAGGTCACTGGGTACCCCCTGCAGCTCCTGTGATAAGCCTGGCCTGCCAGCCATTTGATGGGAAAGCTGACACGCACACCCACCTGCGCCACAGCTCGCATGGACAGGCTCCAGGGAAGACGGCGATAAGAAGCTCTGTGAATGCATCTAGTGGCGATTCTTGAGGGCTCAAATTCAAAGAAAACTCAAAACACAAAGAGCAATTTGCATCCAGTATTATTAGCCAGGCAAACAAAGAGCCCTTTGCTGCCTGTCCTGGGTTGATGTGCTGCATAGGGTGACAGTTGGAGTCCACTGTGGCGAGTCACGCAGCGATTTTATTGTCACTGCCACTGTCACACTGACACACTGACACAGTTACAAAGGCCTCGTTTTAATTGGTTGCATTAGCAATGAGAGCATCACAGTGGCTTTTTAAAAACTCGAGCCTTTCTAGTATGAAATCAATGTCTCATCAATGTAGGGCGCGTTTCAGCTGACACCCAAGTGTAAATGTAATTTCATTGGATTGCAAAATCGATTTAAAAGTCCAAGTGCATTAGAAATTGAGGTAAGCGTGTTTAGCAGGTTAATTGATTTACAAGAAACGCTCCAGATGAGATGGTTGGTTAAGTGGTAATCTCCATATGACGAATTGTGTTTGTTGTAGTCGAAGGCAAAATGAAAGGCGCTTTCTTAAAAGTTCATTTTCTATGCTTCAATATGAGCATGTGAGAGAATGCAAACTATTTTTGCAACGCAAGACATTGTTGTGAAACAGCAGCTAGCAGAAGTTCACAGCAGGAACTCGATGCAATCTTTGCGAGGTTGGATCGGCGACCGTGTTTTCTCCCCCGCAGCACTGCAGTCAACCCAGCACCTCCTACACAACCCAGATCCTCTCGCACTCAGTCCTACTTCCTCACTGTCTCAACACAAGCAGACTGACAGAATGGAAAAGCAGGGGGAGGGGACACCTGTCGTATTCATTAACTCGTTTGTAGAGAAACATAAAACTGCATTTATAGGTTGATTTAATAAGGCTGAAAGTATTGCACATAAATACACAGGCTTAGAAAGCACGGGTGCAATCCAAACTCACATTTTTACATGCGGTATATAGTACTGGCTGTGGGCAAACGCTTAAGGGACTGTCTGACAAAAACAATTTTATTAGAGATTGGATAGTTTATAGACAGATGTTAGTATAATACCCCATATTGTTAGCCCAAAAACATAGCAGAGGCCCTACGTGAATCTTTTTAGTTGTGCTGGACCGAACCTGTGTGTGCATGTAGAGGGAGTTGGTTTGGTGCTACTGGATAAACTTAATTATCTTCTTTTTTTAAGAGCTCAGTTTTCCATCAAAGTGATCGCTAATTATTTATAACACATTTGGTTCCACACCTAGCAAGTGAGATCAACAGGTGCGTTGGTGTAGTGTCAGGTGTCATGCTAGACTGTAAACTTAAAGGAAAAAGCAGAACCAAAAGACAGAGCACTTTGATACATTTCGATGATGCATCTCTGATCTTGGTTATTACAGCAAACTAAAAATGGACTTAAAAGCTAAAACTAGAGTTTTGAAAAAAAACACAACAACTGAAAACTAACCTAAGACCCGAACTCTTTCATGGCATGCATTTTCAATTTCTCTTTGCTATTTGGGCTGACCTGATGAATGTAAAACAAAGAATTACCTGTTTTGTTTCTGAGAAATATGAGATCCACATAAGAGGTCATTCGTTTTAAATTTCGATAGAACAGTGGCAGTATAATGTCCTCGTAAGTGGATATCAGGCCCCAGTAGAGCAAAATTTTGTATTTTGGTCTAGACAACCCAAAATGTGATGTCCACATATGTGAACGCCAGGTCATAGGAGGTTAACTTGGAAGACTAACTATCCATCCATGGTATCTAGTTTTATTATCTGTTAGTTTGGTAAAAGAATGTTATTGCAACTTGTCGACGAGGCACTGATGAACGCATCTATTGACACTCTGATGTCTACAGGAAATGCAATTCAAAACATTTCAGACATTATTCAGTTCAATTTGAATTCAGTTTTATGTGTATTGCACCAAATCACAAAAACAGTTAATATAAAGCACCTTGAGGTCCTTTATATTATAAGGTAAACACCGTATAATAAGAGAGAAAACAATCAAAAGGCAACCAAGCACCTGGCAACAGTGGGAAGGAAAAACTCCCATTTAGAAACCTCCAGCAGAACCAGGCGCAGGGAGGGGCAGCCAAATACTGCGACCTGTTAGGGTGAGGGGAAGGTCTAAATCTTGCCTATTTAAAAAGACTTCAAACTAACCCTGAAACTAATACATTCTAAACTAAAATTCAACATTTTCATATAATAAAAACTACATTGAGTTAAAACAATTATCAAATCTAGAAACCGAAACTAAACTGAATTCAAATTAAAAAGTCAAAATGAAATAAAAATAAATACGAATTAGAAAATGCAAAACTATAAGATGTCCTCAAAATGAGATGGCCTCGTCCTTTGAGACACAGTGAAAAAATTGGGTATGAGGAATGACGCTGGTCAACATCCAAGCATGTCCATCTAGGTAGAGGCAAAGTGTAGTCCTAAAACCTGTGGGATGGATTGTGGTATGCTTTCTGTGCATCTTGGGAAAAACTCAAAATTTCCCAGAAAGACTTTTATGCCAGTGTTGTGAAGAAAGTTGTCCGGATGGATGGAAGGATGACAACTGATCTAATTAAGTGGTGCATTATGAATGGAGGTACAAACATAAATTACACAAAGATGTATTTCTGAGATAAAGATAACTTATTCCAAAATAAGAAAAACTATAGTTCAGAAGTAAAAGCAGAGAAACTTTGGGTTGAACTGTGGGTGCCCTAGACAGAGATCAGACAGAGAATGGATAATGTGAGAAGAGGCGAAGAGTGGGACTGTATTAGTGTCATCGACGTGTCACTCTCTGTGTATCACCGGCCCTTGTCAGTTTCTCGCCACCACTTATAAAACCTGCAGAGGGAGTGACTGCTGTCAAACAGAGACCTGCTGAGAGTTTCCTCAAAAAACTGACAGTGACTGATTAGTGCCAAATGACTAAAGTGAGGTCCCAAAGCTTGCTCATGTCAGATAGTCTGGCATAAGCGGCTGTATTCAATGTTAAGCAGGATCTACAAAGAAGTAAATACGAGTTTTGCCACAGACTCAGCACCATTTTAAGTAAAAGCAGCTTAACAAAGTGAATTTGATTTTAAAATAGTTTTCCTCTGAGGTGTACCTTGAAACTGAAGCAGCCTGAGGGAATAGCGCTGAGGTAATCAATATCAAAATGTTTTTAGATAGAGTGCATTTGGACTGTTTGTGATTTAATCAATAGTAGAATATGTTTAGAGAGAGAATGAGAGAAAAGGTGGGATTAGGATGAGCTACTTCCTCTACCTGAGGGCTGTAATTCATCAGGGAACTGACAGAAAGCTGATGAAAAAAAAAGGACAAAGAGTACTTGACATGGTGCCTCTGTGTGCTTGTCTGGTCTCGGGGTATGTGTGTGTATGTGTTTGTGTGTGGAGGGGGGTTGTTATGCAAGTGTTTGTGAGTGTGTTCACGCAAAAGCATCATATCGTGTCTTTTTTCAGTTCTCCGTTAGATTTTCCTCCTCTTGGGAGATAGCTGTATTTCAGGAGACACAGAATCTGGAAATATCCCAGTTGTTGGGGAAAATCTATCAAGTCAGTCTGTTCTTTGTACAGGAATAAATTTAGCAGTCACACAACCGAGGGAGTTCCCTTTTTTCTCTCTGTCTTTGTTTGACAAGTCTACACCGAAGGGTGGCCCTAGGTGAATCTCAGATATATAAGGTCTTTTTATGTCAAAGAAATGTCCGCTGGCAGGTTAGCTTGCACCAGTGAAGCCATCCTGCAATGTTATTGAATGCAGATGTCGCTTTTAGGTGTGATTTACATCTGTAGCGCTAGCTAGATGCTGAATTACAGCCACTGCAAATGTATTGACATTTGCCTGTGTGAAGGAGAGGGGAACCAAAAAGGTTGTGTGCAGAGTGTGCAGGAGGCGGTGACGTTACTTTCTCTGTGGCATCAGCTGGTAAGTATTTTCCATTAAACTCCCTATCAGATTAAATTACTCATAACTGAATGTGCTGAAACATGGTTATGAATGGTCCTGGCCCACTTTAACCCGTGCTGCATCAAGGTGCCAACGCCAGTGGATTCTTCATGTGTATCTGCGAGATGCCATGAGTATTTTAGAATGAGAACCAGCTGGTCTTTAGTGGGTGGCAGTAAGAGTTAGCAGTTATTGGAGCATCTTTTAGAGAGACGAGTATTATGTGTGGAAGTCAGTGCAGTGCAACAGCCCTTACTAATATCATCCCTCTCTGCTAGAAAAATATATGTGGTGAGACAACTGTGTTTTTGTTTTTGTTTTTTATGATGCCAGAGGCGGGGTTCTTTGCTGAGTATGATACTTGGCTTGAATATCTACCCTCACTCAGCTGTTATTCTCCTTGGCCAAGTGTTGGTATTTGACAGAGACCTAAACGTGTGAAACAGAGGCTGAAAGTGCCAGATGTGAGCAGGTTTTCACATGTTGCCCTACTGCTTCTTGGGACCAATTAGTATTTGTCATGACCAGCTTCCACCCTGACACCAGTTTGCATGTTTTGATGGTGCGCTTCTTTTCACTTGCAATATGGTTTATATTTTATTAGCGCCACTAATTGTCTCCATCTATAACCCTCCTCCGCCTGTTTCCAAGCCTTGGAATTGTTATCAGAAAATCACAGTGGAACAGACGCGTTGCTCCCAAGCAGTTGCTCTCATCTAATTATAAAACACTAGGTAAATGTTGAGCAGATGCCCTCCACCAGTCCCCCTACCCTCCTGCCACCCTCTGCCTTTCAATTGAGAGAGCCATTTGGTCTCATTCTAGTGTTACTTTGGCTCCACATGGAGTGGTGATCCTTGCCAAGTGGCTGCCATGGTATAAATGAACCTAATCGCTCGCCAACTCTGCACACTGTCCGGTAGACAAGAACAAAAGAACTTCTACTTTAGTTAAAGTGGTGTCATACCCCGCTGCGGTGC
This sequence comes from Neolamprologus brichardi, assembly GCF_056152115.1. Taxonomy (NCBI): domain Eukaryota; kingdom Metazoa; phylum Chordata; class Actinopteri; order Cichliformes; family Cichlidae; genus Neolamprologus; species Neolamprologus brichardi. The sequence continues at coordinate 17,859,995 of NC_142110.1, forward strand.
CTGAGTACTCGGCTTCTGGTGTCTAGTTTCAGAGTTTGTTTCTGCGGTAAGAACTCATGCATGTCATTGTGTCAGAGATGCCATCTAAATGGCAAACACTACTTCTTTTTTAAGTAACAGCTTCAGTGTCTTTGCATTTGGAGCGAAGCTATAATTAGGCTGTTTCTGTGGAAAGACAGAAAAAATAGAATAACAGGGCCTGAACTGCAGTCCAGGAATATGCATAATTTAGTCGATTTCCACTTACTATGCAGGAAATTCCTGCACGCAATTAAAGTGATCTTATAATCAGTCCGACCCTTGCACTGGTGCAAAAAGACTGGCCACAAGTGCTGCAGAGGTGGCCTGACATCTGACCAGGGCAACACCTGGAGTGCTCTCTCTCTCCCCCCCTCACTCCTCACTCTGCAAGACTGTGACCTCCCTCTGTAAGAAGTCCGAGTAGAATACACAGACGGGTTAAAAAGATCTGGAAGGAATCAGACTGAAAATCTCTTATGAATGGCTGTGACTGTGAAGTTAATGTTCACAAAATTAATCCTTATTATTCTCAGACAGGTAATGCTAATGTTGAGCTAATGATGAGCTGCTTGATACAGTGCTGAGGTGCTGATGAGCCGAGACAACAGAGGACAGGGAAAGGATTTAGCATGCAAAAGGCGAGCACACATTAGAGCACTTGTGAAGAAAGAAGCAGAAAAAATCAAACTTCCATGTGTAACTATAGTAATCTATGACCTGAATACAAGAATACTAATGGAATAATAGAACGCCTTGTGCCTTATGAGGATAAAGGGCATTTGCATATGCGATCATATAGGATCACATGACCCCATCTGTAACTTTAACGTGTGTTAGTCCCAGGAACCTCTTCCAAAACATAAGGAAGAATAATGACAATACAAACACGAAGTAGTCTGACTTTCCCAAACACACTCCTGGGAAATATAGCTTTCCCTCCCTTTTTATTCGTTCACTTGTCGGAATGTTGCTTCTATAAGGATTGTGTAAGGGAGGCATGAAATCACACGCTTTAGGTATGATTGAAAACTAAGTGAGACTGAATGCTTATATCTGCCAGAGATGAAGAAGTGACTGAGTTAGTGAGTAAATATTTGGTTGAATGAGAGATTGGCTTTCTCTTCGTCATGGCTGAATCACAAACTGCTCCTCAGACTTGTTGGTGATACGATTTCATACAACCGGAGATACATTTTAAGTAAAGAAATAAAGTAAACTATGCCCCTAATTCTGTCTCTTCTTCATCCCCCACCGTTCTCATCCTTCACCTGGCTTCATTTCTTCTCATACAACACACACTGTGCTGGGGAAGCAGAACAGCTGTCACTTCTGTCTGTCAGGAGCGTGTCTCCTCTCCACTGCAGCCACAAGTGACCTGGCCCTGTCTCAGAGCCAGAACAGATGACAGCCCCGCTGTAGCCTGTATGCTCTAGGTGTGGGGTCTGGGTGTAGCCTCGTTGGTATCCGGACCATGGCTGTGATTGCACTTAGCGGTAAATTAAAATTTAATCTTGCCCTTGCAGTTGTAAGGATAAAGCCTTGTACAACAGCAGAGAATTTGTGTGCAGGTAGGATGAGCTTGAAGTATACACAAGCAGGAGCAATCACACGGGCATCCATTATACAGTCTGTGCAGGACTATAAATCTGCACTGGAATTAACCAGTGGGTGGAGGCTGATTGCCGGAGCGGTCCCCTCACATTCCGAGGAATGAGAATAAATGAGCGGACGGAAGCATGAACAATCCTTTATTACACCCATTAGCTAGAGGAGCTGGAGCCCTGTGAAACAGGGGATGCCAAACACACAGCCTAGTCATCACATATGTGGCCTGATTATGGTCCCCACTACGGTGTGAAGACCTCCACCGCCACACACGCATACCATTACCACTTTATCCCTGCCCATTCCACCCTCTGTTCACACAATCAGTGGATTCAGTACAGTTTTCTGCTTACTCTTTGTAACGTCAAAACATTTCTGAAGCGCCAGCTAATAAGTGCATCTCTGGAGTGCCTCCATGAGCTCAATATGTTTGTTAACACTTTTTTTTTCCTCTCCCTCTCTCTTTTGGAGAAATTTCAAGATATGGCAGAATCATTAATCAGGAACTTTGCTGTGAATTAGCTGTAAATCATACCACTCATCCCCGGATGCACTCTTCAAACAACAGTGCCAGGTGTTCAAAATTTGGTTTGTTTGTTTTTTTGTGTGCTTGCATATATTAAAAATGCCAGGTGGACTGTTTTCTTTTTTCATTAATTTATTCTCTATCAAGAGCAAGGTAATGTTACAGCTCATTTACTGTGCAGAGCTTCAGGTCATATAAACATGTTTTGACAGCTGTTTCATTACATTCAGAATAGGCTGGCTGACGGTGTTTCTATTTTCTATTAGAGGTTACTTAATAATCCCTGCTGTTACAGTGTAGGTTGGTTATTGAGTTCATATGATGCTGTCAGTGTCATATCCTGCTCTTCAATACTGTTTGACTGATTGTTACAAACCCAAAAATGTCTAGGGTGTGAGGGGAGTAACATAACACTAAATGGAGGACATGAGAAGGCTATTTGGGTTGAGTTGCTAAAATGTTAACAGAAAGAAATATAAGTTAATTTGAGAGGAGAGCCAAGGCCAACACAACAATGAGAAAATCTTAAACCCTGAAACTGAAATCTTAAAACTTAAAATAAAAGTCAACAGAAGGATTACAAACCTACACCCCAGCTCCATGTTAACCAACGAAAAAACAGGTGAATATCAAATGAAACTGTAACAGAAGGCAGAGAAACAAAGGACAAATCATCATCAAAAAACAGGCCAGAGAACTTAAGACTAGCAGCACACACTCAAAAGCACGTGGCACTCTGACAACCAGAAATGTTCATTTGCATATATCTGAGCATTTGCAGCTAACGCAATAAACCAACAAAGAAATGGATAGCAGAATAAAACACTACTGCCGTTCTGTTTCATGTCATTAGCACAGTGACCCACAGCAAATGTTCCCTCTTCACCAAATGGCAAAGGAGTAAATTCAGCAAACTTTTGAGAACATGGCACACCGACGACTGCCAAGTCTTCTGCCTGATAGGCAGTGAATTGAACTCATGACCTGTTCAACTTGAAAATGTTGGTGCTATGGTTGCCATTTTTTTTTTAACAAGTGTTCAGTCAAAGCTCGAAAAGAATGGCTGCAGAGTTGTGGTATTTCCTCACTTCACTCTGAGCTCTCAGGGTTTCATGTCCACGTCCTTTAACTCCAGTCTGATATGCACAGAAGTACTTTTTTTTTTTATACAGTAGCTCTTTTGAGCATCCTTTCTGTCTCCTCCTGTTCAAACTGTGTAATCAGGACACAGTGGGAAACACTTGAATTGCATCCAATTTCCTCTCGCTTCCCTTTGTTTATTGACTCGGGGACCTGACAAAGAGTGAGACTTGAGTGGGTTGAGCGAAAACCGCAGACACTAACACTCCTAACCTCTTGCTAGCACTTGCTGTGCCATGAACAACGCAGTGGGGAGCCGTGAAGTAGATTGATTACACTTGTGATCACTCTTCTAAGATAATGTCCTTCCTTTTAATCATGAATTGTGCCGCCGCTCTTTACAAGGATAAGATTATCATCAGCAACTTCATCACTGTCTCATTGTAAATGCCGTCCTAATTGGACGGCTCCACTCTTCCTTGGAAGTTTTGATCTTATTTACTGCTGTGTGTCCTTCGGCTGAAGAGGAATCATTTTTGGATTGCATTCCTTTGCCATCTGTTTTGTTCTGTGTGTGTGTCTGCTGTCTAATGTGCTGCTTTCTCCTTCACAAAGAGACGTCAGTGTGTTGTCTTCGCTTTGCTGCATTTAGGGTTTTTTAATGCTTGAGTGTAATTGTCAGTTGCCAGGTGAAGGTAATTACTCTACAAGACTCCGTAGGACTTCTACAACAGCTTTTTGTAAAATCAAAGGCTTGGCGGTGCTTGCACTATATGTTGGTTCGATCCCTGCGGTGTTGAGCTTTGCTGAGTGCTCTGAAGTCAATAGCTTCGTACTTTCACATGGCGTACCATTGAGACCTTATAATCCTATGACTCCTTAAACTACCTGACATTTCATCAAATCACCAGCCATTTACCTGATAAACACCCCCTAGCTTTGCTTTCTCTGAAACATTCTCAGTGTTTGAATTAAGATTTGACGGTGAGTTTTGCGAGATAAAGGCTCAAATGAGAGCTGAGACCTCGCAGCCTCGAGCTATCATCAGTAATCCACTCGTTTTACTCTCTTTGACGTTAGCTGAATTGACCAGACCTGCTCAGTGTCGATCCTTGAAGCTGTCTTGATTTTGAAGAAGAAGAAGAAAAGCAGCCTGAGGTAAAAGACCCAGCAATCGCACACATCATGCACAAAATAAATTGTTTTGTGCATAGAGTTTTTTTACTTCAGCATTTGGACTTGTATTTTAAAGGTTTTGACAGCTTCTTTCATACTCGGCTTCTTTCCTCCTTATTTTCTTTCTTCCCTTCCTTGCTTGACAACCCACTTCAATTTGCTCCTAGTTAATGACTAATAGGTGAGTTTGTGATCAGCCATCAAAGTCTCTCAGTATATCAGTTCCACAATTAAAACTGTCTGAACTTCGCTCTCTTTCCCAAACCAGTAACCTTCACAGTGGCAGCTTCAGGGAAAAAGAGGGACACCAAAATGTCTGTGATGTGGAAAAAAACCCAAGTCTGTCTGGCATTATATGAATAGTTTTTATCCAGTGTTAATTGCTTCTACTGTTTGGATGACCACATATATTTGTGAAGAAAATAACTCCCATTTTCAAAAACTCATAAAGCTACAATAAATGACATTTTTTTAAAAAAAGACCTGGCATTTAATGGCACTGCTCTGCCACACAGTTGCACAACCTAATTACTAAACTATTGGAAGGTGGCAGTGTCAGCTGAAAAGTCAGCAAATCTGAGAAAATGTTAAAAATACTACCCAAACCATGTCCATTGTAAACATCTACTGTGTTTTGACTCTGTGATGAGTCACAAGGACAGCACAGCTGCTTGCAGATACTACATACACATACTGTTTTCCCTATCTATAACTCTGCGTTAGATTCAGAATTAAAAGAGGATGACTGCTAGTAAGTGTGTTCAACCTTTCTCCTCGATTGCAAGATGTTCCACAAAATATTGCATAAATATTTTCTACTGTGAATCTCCTGGAAGTTATTTTTGAACAGGGACAAACCTGGCCTCATCATAAATCCCATGATAGCGTCGTCGCACTGGGTATTCAGAAAAGAGGTGCAGCAGCTGAGTGAGTAACTTTTTGGACTTGCTTGCTTAATATTTTGCCATTAATGGGTAGAAAACTTACTGAAAGGAAAGGCAGCAATTTAGGACCTCCTTGAGCAATAGCTGCCCCAGATACTTCACATTAAGACTTAAGATGGAATATGGAAAGTCTGGCTCTTTCCAAAGGTCATGATATTTACCTCCCGGTTCTTCTATATTTGCACAATAATTAATGCGTAAAAGGATCTGTTGTTGTCTAACATTTACATTGCATTTCTTTCTTTAAATGCATGTGCCTACTGCACAGAATAAACTGAAGACGTACAAGAGAAATGGAAGAGGAGGAGATGTATTTGTCAAACCTTAGTGGTTTCGGTTTGTCTCTCTTTGTGTGTGTGTGTGTGTTAAAAACACTACGATTCACCTCATTCATTCACCATGTTTGTTGCACCTGCCCCCTCACCCCACCACATAAAGAGGCGTTCCATGACAGTACCCCTTGATTTTCTTCAGTCAGCATATGGGTGGCACCATTACTCCTTATAACATCTTTTCACGCCAGGCCATTTTGCTGATCTGCACAGCACACAGCATCATCCAGCTACCCCTCATCATCCCCCCCTCCCCCCCAAACCAATTATCAGTTATCACCAAGGAGAAGGCTGTTCATCCATTAGTTATTCATCCACCCAAGTGCAGCTTTTACTCTAATTCGATTTTCTCCGTCCGTTTTACATTAAAAACCACTCCAAGATGGCAAGATCTTAAAAGTTAAGCACAGAGATTAACAGCATCTCTAAATCTCCGTGTACCCCGCATGTGCCATTAACCTTGAACAAGCTGATTAACTTAGCAGCGGTGTTTCCCTCACCGGGAACAAATCGTATTTAAAATTTGCAGCAGAGTTTCAGAGTGAAACCGAAGTAGGATAGTATCATTATCTCGCATGTAGCCCTAATCTTTTAATATTGGAAAAAAAAAATTGACCTATTTTGTGGGAAAGTAAAGAGAACAGGAGGGTGCCATGGATATTATTGGACCAAGTTTGTGTTGGTGCTTTGGTGTTTATTGCTGAAATCAGTGATCTGTTGCTCACTACGTGCTACCAAAAGCTAGAAAGTAACCCAGAACATTTGTGAACTGTTGCTCTCTTTACCCGCTATGCTGCTCAGCACGTTTGACATTGAGTGTCGTTGCCCTTCTCCCTTTGTCCTTTTAAAATAGATGTCCTTGCGCTGAGTTATTACGGAAAGAGATTGGATAATAAACATATGTAAAAACCACACAGTAAATTTTAGAGCAGATTGAAAGAGGTGATACACCTTGAACGAGTTGCACAATAAAGGGAGTGCTCCACAGAAGATTGGTGCTCAGAGAAGAAAATTGGCAGAATTCATCAAATGTTCTGCGGGCATAAAACCTCAGCAGCAGCGCGAAGGGCCTTTAATGTGAAAAATAGCCCAGGGGCCTTGTGTGGTGTGTTTTATGTGGTTGGAGGGGTTAAAGGAGGCATGTACACTGGCTCATGTAGAGATGTTGAGGGGATTGTCAAATTTCCCCAGTGGCATCCTTACTCTCTCTCTTTTTCTTTCGGTTTCATGTCGTTGGAGCGTTGCTTGAGTTGCTGAGACAGTAGCGCTGACTGTGATTTATACAGTCATAAGAGCTGCACAGTAGCAGACCTTGGCCCGTATTTTATTCTGACACTTATTATTGAAATGAGACATTTGGGTGTAAGGAGGAACCCAGTCCGCTTTCTCGCTGAGAAGGATGAGCTAGCAGTCATGTTCGCATCAAATCTCGGTCTTGTAGCATTTGGAAAGTCCTCAAGGAGTATTTAATTCCACTTCTCTACTGAATGTCCCACTCGTAGGTAGTTTTTTTTTTTTGAAAATGCAAATTCCGCCTCACGTGTGGAAGGACAGAATTCCAACATGCCGATGTTGTTGGAGCTGCGGTGCGGGGGCTTCTGTTCGTGTGTCGTAGAGCAGACTCCGTTGGCAGCGCGTCGTGTGCCATATGGCTGCATAGACACAGCTGGGGAAAAAATAATCAACTAACAGTACAGTAGTTGTGTTTTTAGTTCAGTTTAGTTGTAGTAATTATTTTTGACAGAATTTCAATGGATTGACAGTGTTAACATTATTAAAAGTTGCAGCATCACTGGGCGTCGGGCAGGCGACCACATGCCATACGGCTGAGAGCGGTCGACCAACCCACGGCCCTTTGCTGCATGTCTTCCCCGCTCTCTCTCCACCCCCGCTTTCCTGTCATTTCTTCACTTTGTCTGTCAAATAAAGCTAAAAAAGTTGGAGCATCACTGAGGCTTGTGTTTCCGTAAATCACCACGACGATTGAGTGGAAATGCTTATCTTTGTCTTCTTTTTGTGTAAAAATGAGTAAACACCATCCAAAAGACTTCTGTGTTTTTACTTTGCAGATGAGTAAATTAAGACAAACACTGTGGTGAGGTTCAGTTCAAACTTAAAGTATTTTCATTTGTCTAAGCATTGAAACAAAACTGATGTTAACTAAGCTGTGCAACAAAATATATAAATATGTATTCTGAAGCTAACAATGCACTAAAAAAGACATTAATCATTAACTCGTATTAATGCACCACACTTTGCCGGTGTCCTTACTGTCAGAGAGAGAGAGAACTACAACCGGATGAATTCAACTCAAGTGGGAACATGATCTAAATTAAAGCTGACAAACTGAACCCATCCCTAACTGTCATACCCACAGTCTTCTTTGACTCTTTTATCTGAGGGCTCTGCACAGGTGACTGGAGCCCAACAATGAGGGGGTCATGTTGCCTTTTCCCAGAAGATGAAGAGATGGAACAGGCGTGTAATCGATGGATGTAAGCCCCACACTCCCGGGCCTGGATGACCTACATGTTACACTTTCTCCATCTGCCTGCATATACTTAGCACCCCACACGCTGCCACTCAGACCAGCAGGTGACCGAGCACATGAGCTGCAGACCGCGCGTAACTGAGGCTTATTGCATGTACAGATGTTAAGATCAACAGACAAGGTTACACAGTTAATACCGGGCTGTGTCGAAAGCCGTGTTTCCATGTCGCTGTAGCTGAAGTGGAATAAATGACCTTGGTTCTTCTACATCAGCCAGGATACCCACGAAAGCAAACGCTGTCTCCTTAGTCGCACCGTAATCTTTTGAAAATTGAAAACAAAAACATTTCATTAAGATTCAAAGTGTTACATGCACGCTATAAAGCAATGTGTGCAGTTAATTCAAAGGCATAAAAAAGCTAATGGACTATTATAGTCTACTGCCTGAGGCTGTCTTTTCTCCTCGCAGAAGAAGTACATCAATCACTTCTATCAGTAATCCCCTGCAAGCTGCCAGCGCTGTCTGTGCTTCCCGCTAGAGAAGCTGTCTCTTCCGTAGAAGCGCCATCAGATGTGGCTGAAGTTGACACATTAACAGATAAACTGCCCCCACTCTCCTACCACTATCACTACATTCTGCCCTCGGTCTTCGGAGATATTGATGGGAGGGAGCAGTCGATGAGACAAAAGCAGTGACAGAGGAGGCGCTCGAGGGGTCGAGCTAAGCTGCCGCGTGTTTGTTCTTCCTGGCTTGTCCTCTTACCTGGAGGATAAATGATAAGATGGGTCACAGATGAAAGCGCCTTCAGGATTGCGCTTTGCTGTAGGCGTCTACAAGCTCGTAGTTATATAAACAGTGACTGTTAAAGTTTTCAAGTAAGTCTGTTTGTTTGTCGGTAACGGCTCAGGGCGGCTTAAAGTGACATCAGATGTTTGCTGAAGAGGAGATTTAGTGCACTCAGCCGCATAACACATACAGTTTTTTTTTTGAATGTCTTTGTCAATACGGGACTCTGCTACAAAGGAAATGAAAGAAAGGAGGGAAAAAAGTGGTTGCATCCCTTTGTTACACTCCACTAAGCTGGTTTACTGCATTTGTTGTTGGAAGGCTGGTGGTCGTCCCTGGGGCTTTGAATGAAAACACATTTCTCCTCTGGCTACAGCTGCTGCATATCCATGTGCAAACAGCCAGCAGATGTGTCTTGATCCAGCTCCTCCATCCCAGCACCAGTTTCCTTCCAACTTCACATTTACCTGATCATCTCCTGTCCCGGTTGTAGAGCAAATGATCTCTCCTGAGCAATCACCATTGTTTTGTTCCAGACCAATAAGATAATTCATGTTGACTCTGTGCATATGGAACACTTTTGGCCTTGAAGCACTTGCAGAGCTGCTTTGGACTTGATAAACACTACAGCTGCTAAATAATTTGTTGCAAACAGATCTTGTTTACCAGCACGTGTTTATGAATGAATATGTATTTGCGTGCTTTGCATGCACACTTGAGGAGGATAGCTGATTCCCGCATAACTACATTTGAATGTGTGATGAAACTTTAAGAGGCTACAGCTTGTTCGGGCTGTTAATTTGTAAAGAAACAGTGTTTGTGGAATTTAGCCAATTTCCAGTTTTAGTGTAGGAACTCACCTTAAGCATCATTAAGCATGCAGATTGATGGTGTACTTTGTGGATAATAAAGCAAAAGTGTGCTGAAGGCAGATATTCAGTGTAAGAATATCTGAGAATATCGAGGGAGCTGCAGCCAGGCTTATAGAACCCCTTCCCATCTGTCAGATAGGACTACAGATCCACACAAATAACATAGGCAGTGTGTCTAACTGGATAGACATCAGTCAAGGGGACACAAGAAGGATGGCAGCATCCCTCATGGAGTTAAAGCTACTTAATATTCTTGTGTTTATTGGGGATTAATTGTTCCATCTGTCTCTCATATAAACCAGTGAACAAAATAGAAAAACAACACAACCTTCCCTCCCTGTTTTTTCCCTGATAGATTTCTGGTTTCCGTTTGGCTGTGAGTATGACTCGTTAAACGGTGAGGCTTGGAGGAGAAGGAGGAGGAGCCTGGACTGGACAGTCTGAACAAGGGGGAGAGCTGGAAAATTTAATCATTTTTCTTTGGGTCTGTCATACGCTATGGGCTGCCTCATTTGTCTGCTCCAACTCCTTTGTTTCCAGCAGACTCTCTGTTCAAGGATTAGGCTACAGAGCAAGAGACATGCAACAAAAGAGGGAAGAACGAGAGACAGTCAAAGGAGCTATATAAGCTAATTACAACAGTACTCCATGTTTCTTTAATACAGTACTTATGTGTAAGGTATTTGCTGCAGTACTTAAGAACTGCTGAATGGCCAAGAATGAAAGCAAGAAAGATTTAAGTGGGGGCAATTGCTAGATTCAAAGTGAATAAGAGGTATGTTTTGTGGGTGGAATACCTGAAAACCTAAGAGTGGGTGCCTTGGAACTTTTTTTGATTTTAACAACAGTGAAAAGCTTTTATTGTCATTGGGTGGAAATATTTAACCTTAAAATGTGTTTTGGCATAAAAGCCTTTGTTTGGGAGTCAGTTAAGGGCATTAGGTTGTGCATTTCAATTGTAATTACAGGTAGGAGTGAAGCCGGGATGAGAGAGGCTGCACGACTGCTTTTTTTGTACCTTCACGTTGCCCACAGTTGAACAACAGATCTGTTGACCGAGTTTATCTCCTGCTGAGGTGATTAATGTAAGTTTGCTGCAAACAAAGGTCACATCAGGAGGCAGGGGAGCAGGCCAGAGCACAAGAGCTAAGAGAGTTATATATGGCTACAGTTACTGCTGAGAAAAGAAGCTGTTTATTCTTTGTAGGGCATCCCTCAGTCTCTGGGGATTTACGTGGAGAATTAAAAGGAATAACACAGACACATCCAGGAACGAACTAAGTAGAACAGCAGAGCAGCACTGCTGTGGCATAACAGTTATAATATCCATTGTCCTACGCTGTTTATCCCCCTATAAATATTTTTATATTTACTGCCAGTACATAATGGTGTTAGTTATGGGGATGGCAAACAGATGAAATTATAGCAGTGCTGTGCTGATGAAGATTTATTTACTTGTCTTCTGTGGCACTTGTGGGGTAGCCTTTTAATGCTACCAGGAAAAACCAAGTCCACATGATGCTGTAGGGACTTTCTTCATAAAATCTCTCCAGTTCTTGTGAAGTGTAGTCACAAATTACTAAAAGTGCTCCTTGAAGGAGAAGAAGTGTTACTACTCCTCAGATGGTGTCCTAGGATGTCGGTGATGTGCGTATGTGTGAATTGCCCAATTTGGGAGTTGCCAAATGGGGATATTTCTTTCTTCTTCTTCTTTTTTTTCTTTAGTCTTTTCTGTTCATTTGTGCACATAATGGAGCGGTTACTGAGTGTGGAGTCCCCTTAAGGGTGAAATAGGGTATCTCAAGATATTAGATATATGTCTTCATTATCTGGATAGTTTCAGCTGTTCGAAACTTTAAAGATGATTACGCAGCACTTCGACTGTCTTTTTTTTCTTCAAATCTCAGGTTCCAACTCTTTGTGAAGGATAATATAAGGTGAATACTTTTTGGTGTGGTCAGCTTTTGAGTCGTGGGACTTTGTTCTGGCTTTTTCTATCAGCCAATAAGTCAATTACAAATAAGTGATGATAACAATAAAATAAAAGACAAATATTTGCTTGGCTCCATAATCCAATCCAACTAGTTGCGTATAGCTCAAATGGGATTTATGAGGACTTGGAAACATCCATGCTTTACACACAGTTAATGCTGTGTGGTCCTGTCAGTACAAAAGCATGTTGAGTCATTTCATTCAAACGCAGGAGTAAAGAATTGGTGGTGGGATTTCTGGGTTTATAAATATAAACCACCTCTGTCGGACTTCCCAGGTGTGTTCTTTGTCTCTAATGTTCGTTTAGAGGCAGTACATGCACACAGTCAGTTGCTGTAAAACTACCAGCTGCTTATGAATTTAGGTCATTTTGTTACAGTAAGAAGTAGACTCTGTGTGTGTGTTTATTTCTGCCACAACTTTGCATTTTAAAGAGTTTGTAATTCACACCCAGAAACACTGCCGCTTTTGAGTTTCCCAGGCTCGCTGTGTCTTTCCACAGCTGACACTTGTGAATATAAATGCCTTCTTTTAAGTTTGCAGTGTGAGCAAAATACTCCCGTCCAAAGCCACATTTAAATGCAACAGTAACTGTAATTATCCTGCGTCTACCTTATTTTCCCTCTTACTTTTCTGCCGTTATCTAAATTATAATCTCTGGCTTGAGCATTTATACCAAAGCACATTCTCTGGGGTATTCCACAGCCAGAGTTTCTCCTGCAAAGAAATTACTGGTGCTAAATGAAGCAATGATTTTCTTTATACGTTCCAGCTGTAGTGCAAATGGTTTTCAGTCTGCCAGAAAATCCAGTTCTTTTTCGGGAGATGAGGTTGAAGATGGAATGAGTGGACAGAGGCCGTTTGGGTTTTGATCTAACAGCCTAATTATGTTGCATCACACTGATTGTGTGCGTGCTTTCCACTGTTATATTCATTAAGATGCCTTTTTGATCATATATTGAGAAGACATCTATCATCTCCACCTTTAATGAGTCAGTAAACTGGGTAGAGAAGTTTAGAAGAATGCATTAAGATTGGGGTTTTTTTAACATGTGGTGCATTTTTACTGCTAAACAGTACTCCGTTGGTGTAGGTGAGGGGCACTGCTTAGAGTAGAGCATGCAGGGAGCATGATACACAAAGAGCAATGCCTTTGGTGTACAGGCAGTGATCTTTTCTATTCTCTCATGTGCTCAAATGAACATTGCTAAGTTGTAGTGGCAGAGTACATTTTGTTTCATTCAAATGATACAGATATTTGCATTGTCTAGAAAAGTCCAGAAGCTGCTGTGCATGTATGAAAACAGCTTTAGTTTGTCATCGTCTCTGCTTTAGCGTGCTCGGCAAAAATGCAGATAAGCCTGGCATAAGCTTTGAGCTTATGTCACTTTTCCCAGGTTTTTAGTCTCAGTATTCACATGTGAAATTCAGTACTGTAGAACCACTTAATTATAGTATCTTTACACATTTTTATGCCAAAAAGTTGTCAAAATAAGCGCACAAAAGAATGCAATTTTTCACTGTTATTCTCAGGTGAATGGAAAAGAGTTGTCCAAGTCCAGCCATGAAGAGACTGTGGAAGCCTTTCGCCCTGCCAAGGACCCCGTCGTGGTGCAGGTCATCCGGCGGACCCCCAGCGGGCGCCCCCATGGCCCCCCTCAGGAAATCCATGTGGTGGATGTGTGCACTCAGACTGACATCACCTTTGAACACATCATGGCGCTGGCAAAACTCCGGCCTTCAACCCCTCCTGTGCCTGACGTCTGTCCCTTCCTGCTCTCTGACAGGTATGCAGAAAATGTAAAGCTTAAAAAGATCGGGAGCCCTGCTTTCACAGAGTAAAGGACTGTGAGCATCGCAACAAATAGTTATTATGTTTTAGCAACAAGTGATTTTATATTATTTCTTGATTTTTTTTTTTTATTTATTTAGATTTACGCCACTATGAAGTTTTAGGTTTGCTGCAGCAGATAGCGATACAGAGTTAGTTGTTGTGTCCTTGTCTGACTTTGGCTGAGGCTGACAATAATTAAGGATGGGGGAAAATGAGCAATGTCCTTGAGCCATGAAGCAGAAATATCAGCGTTTGTAGGATTAGCATTACAAGTCTGGAGGACGACTGTTTATTATAAATAAATTGCCTAACCAGACGCGCAGTTTATTCTGACAAATAGAGATTTGTTTGAATGGGCGTCTTAGAACGATTCATTTCCTGCTTCACAAATACGAGGAAATGGGGAAAAAAAGAAACAAAAGACAAATTGTGGACAGTTTAAAGTGGTTCTGATTAGCCAAGCGTGCTACATGTATCACTAGGCAGATAAAGTCCAAGATCACAAATAAATGTTGTTATAGATACAACATCCTCTAGACTTTGAGGATCTGAACTAGCAGTGTACTACTTAAAAATTTACAAGGGGGATAGTAGCTGGGTGGCAGATGAAAAACTGCAATAATAAGTCAACAGAGATTATTTTTTCAGTAGTCAGACTAAATATATTTTGAGTTAAATTTCTATATATTTAGAGAAAATAGAACTAATGTAACTATGTATAATTTGTGGATGTCAGTCTGATCGTATCTCAACAGCTCAAGCGTTTGCTGGGTTGTACATCACTTCAAAGCCAAGTTGGGGGTTTTTTCCCTTTTTTTTATTGTTTGTGAGAGCAATCCATTAAAAGATCTCCAGAGTTTGAAGCATCAACAAGAGGTTTTGCTGGAAAACAACAAAGGAAACATGGCTCCTTATTTCATCTTTTGGCATTTTAGTTTATGTGTTATGTGTTGTGTTTATCTCAGAGGAGAAGTAAAGTGTGTACAAGAAAAGTTTAGCATAAAAGAATATCTAGGTTTCACCTCGAGGGAATGAGCGAGAGCAACACTGCAGCTTTATTGCACAGAGCCGAGAAATTAAGACTGCCCCATTGTTTGGTACAGTAGACGATTAATTCCAAAAACACTACACATTTTGAGTTGTATATTTCTTGTCATTGGAAGCTTGCGTAAGTATTCATTCAGTTAAAGCAACTGTGTGTCAATATTGGAGATGTTATTTAAAAAAAACTGTCTGGGTAAGTATCTTGCATGCACGATATATATATCTATATATACTCAGTGTCACCATAGAAATCCTCACAGGAACTTCTGGCCTTAATTGGAGCTGCTTGGGATATCATTTTGCCTCATGGAAGGTTTACAAGGTGATTAAAGCAAATGGGCTAATAAAAAAAGCTAGGCAACACAAAGGAATGTATGCCCGATCCTCACAGCCCCAGGCCAAGTCTGAATGTAATCAATGTGACCCATAAAACTCACATTTTCTTCTCTTCATCTGAGATTAGGTGCACAATCCAATATACGGCAGGTTTTATAGCTATAACAAAGGTTTTGGCATCTTATATTTGGGGCTAGATTGTAAATTTGTAATTGTGTTCTTTGCACCCACTGCCAAATGTTGTTACATGAATAATATTGAGCCATCAAGCATTCTGACATTTACCAGTCTGTTTTTTTATCACTGGAAGGTTGTTTTGAGACAGTTTTACAGTCCTGGGTAATCTGGGAGTCAGACAGCCCC
Source organism: Neolamprologus brichardi (assembly GCF_056152115.1). Taxonomy (NCBI): domain Eukaryota; kingdom Metazoa; phylum Chordata; class Actinopteri; order Cichliformes; family Cichlidae; genus Neolamprologus; species Neolamprologus brichardi. Next base: position 17,875,398 of record NC_142110.1, read on the forward strand.
TGGAAACATCACTCAACGTGTTTGACAGAGTGTCTTTTTGAGGTTTTTGTCCACCGTGATTATCCTGTGCGGCACCAAAACTTGTTCGTCGCGTTAGGCCCTCACAATGCTGTTTTGTTCTGTGACTGAGGGAGGCATAATAGAATTACACTTTACAGTGTGGGGGGTTTTGTCTGTCAAGAGCAGGAAGCAAATTACAGTATGTGGATATGCTGTTATTAACACTCCAGCACCAATGAAAGCTCTTGACAAATCCTTTCTTCTTCAGATTTCAGCTAAGACAAAAGCAACTAAGTCCTGTCACTGTCAAACTGAGGAAAAGCATCTTGCTTACACCAAAATCTCCTTTCTGTTTCCCTGGCTCCCTGTCCATCCCTTTTGACAGCTGTCATTCCCTTCATACAATGGACCAGGATTACTACGAAGGGACTGACTACCTCTCCCCTGTACCCGCTGATGGAGACAGGACAGAGGAGTTTGAGTATGAGGTAAGACTGATACTTGATATCGGTGCCAACTGGAATGGTCAATATTAGCTATAAGGGATTATTATCAAAAGTGTATGCATGCGAGTAGGATCCCTGCACAGGTGTGAATTGTACATCTACATTCCTCAAAAGGCGACAAGATAAAGTAGAAAACTTCCAAGTGCACCCGTTCTTGCTTGAGATTTGTAAGTTGTTTTCATGTGTCCGGAAGAGAAACCGAGGGAGCTGTTTGACTGAGTATGATCAAACCCAATTAAAGTGAGGTGTGTGCGGCAGCTGCTAGCAAGAAAAAAAAATCTTTGCTTATGCGTCTTTCCCAAAGTGTAAGTAAGGGAAACAGTAGGATAGGTGATGCTTTGGAGGCTAATGATCTCTAGCGCGTTAGAGAATCACTGATTCAGGGACAGGAAGTGATAAACAGACTGTGTCTGTTAACCGCTTTGGTCCAATATTCTTTATTTCCGAGTCGTTGAGGTGTGAGCACAAAGTCAGCGAGGGCTCCTCTGGTCTGATGTATGATGATTGCTCACCCCTCCCTCCTCCTATTTGTTTCATTGAATTTGTTCTGAATGTTTTCACCCACTGAGGTTGAGCTGTTTCTTCACATCCTAAAGAGATTTGTGCACCCATTTGGATCGCAGAGGCTTGAGTGTCAAATCGGAACAAATATAATGTATTAAAGCATCTTTTTACGCCTCATTGGTATTAGCAAATCCTATTATACTCTGTGTGCTTTGCAGCCTTTCCACTTTCTTTTTTTTATTTTTTTAAATGCTTGCAGGGTTTTATACTACCCTGATGTTGTTCCACTTACTGTATGTCGACTGAAAATGCTGTGAGAGGGATATGGGCAGAAGCTGAAAAGCCACTTTCAGAGTAGATACAGTGGGGCAAAAAAGTATTTAGTCAGCCACCGATTGTGCAAGTTCCCCCACTTAAAATGATGACAGAGGTCAGTAATTTGCACCAGAGGTACACTTCAACTGTGAGAGACAGAATGTGAAAAAAAAATCCATGAATTCACATGGTAGGATTTGTAAAGAATTTATTCGTAAATCAGGGTGGAAAATAAGTATTTGGTCAATAACAAAAATACAACTCAATACTTTGTAACATAACCTTTGTTGGCAATAACAGAGGTCAAACGTTTACTATAGGTCTTTACCAGGTTTGCACACACAGTAGCTGGTATTTTGGCCCATTCCTCCATGCAGATCTTCTCAAGAGCAGTGATGATTTGGGGCTGTCGCCGAGCAACACGGACTTTCAACTCCCGCCACAGATTTTCTATGGGGTTGAGGTCTGGAGACTGGGTAGGCCACTCCAGGACTTTCAAATGCTTCTTACGGAGCCACTCCTTTGTTGCCCGGGCAGTGTGTTTTGGATCATTGTCATGTTGGAAGACCCAGCCTCGTTTCATCTTCAAAGTTCTCACTGATGGAAGGAGGTTTTGGCTCAAAATCTCACGATACTTGGCCCCATTCATTCTGTCCTTAACACGGATCAGTCGTCCTGTCCCCTTGGCAGAAAATCAGCCCCATAGCATGATGTTTCCACCCCCATGCTTCACAGTAGGTATGGTGTTCTTGGGATGCAACTCAGTATTCTTCTTCCTCCAAACACGACGAGTTGAGTTTATACCAAAAAGTTCTACTTTGGTTTCATCTGACCACATGACATTCTCCCAATCCTCTGCTGTATCATCCATGTGCTCTCTGGCAAACTTCAGACGGGCCTGGACATGCACTGGCTTCAGCAGCGGAACACGTCTGGCACTGCGGGATTTGATTCCCTGCCGTTGTAGTGTGTTACTGATGGTGACCTTTGTTACTTTGGTCCCAGCTCTCTGCAGGTCATTCACCAGGTCCCCCCGTGTGGTTCTGGGATCTTTGCTCACCGTTCTCATGATCATTTTGACCCCACGGGATGAGATCTTGCGTGGAGCCCCAGATCGAGGGAGATTATCAGTGGTCTTGTATGTCTTCCATTTTCTGATGATTGCTCCCACAGTTGATTTTTTCACACCAAGCTGCTTGCCTATTGTAGATTCACTCTTCCCAGTCTGGTGCAGGTCTACAATTCTTTTCCTGGTGTCCTTCGAAAGCTCTTTGGTCTTGGCCATGGCGGAGTTTGGAGTCTGACTGATTGAGGCTGTGGACAGGTGTCTTTTATACAGATGATGAGGTCAAACAGGTGCCATTCATACAGGTAACGAGTGGGGGACAGAAAAGCTTCTTACAGAAGACGTTACAGGTCTGTGAGAGCCAGGGATTTTCCTTGTTTGAGGTGACCAAATACTTATTTTCCACCCTGATTTACGAATAAATTCTTTACAAATCCTACCATGTGAATTCATGGATTTTTTTTTCACATTCTGTCTCTCACAGTTGAAGTGTACCTCTGGTGCAAATTACTGACCTCTGTCATCATTTTAAGTGGGGGAACTTGCACAATCGGTGGCTGACTAAATACTTTTTTGCCCCACTGTATGATCACTGAAGCACTGAAGGAGAGTAACAAGAATGAAGGAAAGGCAGTTCTTTAAGATGTTTTCTTTGTTATGTGATAGCAACTAACAACTAACTTTATCTAATTTACTTTGTAAATTAGGTTTACATCACTGTACGACAGTGATGTTAATAAGATTAAGAGAAGACTGGTGCTTCAAGTCCACACTTATAGTTTACCCACTTTGTAAGGGACACCGTGTTGGTACCAGGTTGGACTCTCTTTAGTTTCAGAACAGCCTTAATTCTGTCTGGTGCAAATTTATTATGGTGCTGAAAACACTCCTCAGAGATTTGGGTCCATATTGACACAATAAAATCACACAGTGACATATCCACAGTGCTAATAATATTTTACCAGGTGTTCTGTTGGATAATTGCATTTGAGTACGATAAACTTGGTGTCATGTTCAAGAAACCACATTGAGGTTATTTGAGCTTTGTGACATGGTGTGTTATCCTGCTAGAAGCAGCCATCAGAAGACGGTTACACTGTCATAAAGTGATAAACATGGTGAGCAATAATACTCAGGTAAGCTGAGGTGTTTACATGATGCTCAGCTGCTACTAAGAGGCCAAATGTGTGCCAAGAAAATATCCTGATACCAATGCACCAACACCAGCATCTCCGGAGGATGGATCCATGCTCTCGTGTTGTTTACACACAGTTCTGAGCTCATCATCCAAATTTTGCAGCAGAAATTGAAACTAATCAGCCCAGGCAACATTTTTCAATTATCAGTTTCTGAAATACTCAAACCAGTCTATCAGGCACCAACAACCATTCCACATTCAAAGTCACTTAAATCACCTTTCTTCCACACTCTGATGCTCGATTTGAACTTCAGCAGGTCTACGTGCTTAAATGCACCGAGTTGCTGCCATGTGATTTAATGAGATATTGGCATTAACAATCAGTTGCGCATGTGTACCTAACAAAGCAAGAGAGTAGATCAGTAATTTAATCCAGGTCTGGGGACGTATGGACAGGACACAGGAAGCCTTCCATTATATGGTTCATGTTAAGTTATAAAAACACGAGTGCTGAATTCTCTGACCTCACAAAATAACCTGACATCATTACACATTACAGGTTATAGCTGGTCATGTAATGGCATATAATTGTGTATTTAGAGGCAGCTGGGCATCCTTCATCTAATTGCAGTCTGTTGGTGTTGTATAAACACACACACTCGTATGAATATGTTGCAAAATTTAAAAAAAATGTCCTTGTCATCCACCCTAGTTGTCTTAAACGCCTCAACTTGCATTGACCCGAAGGTATCGAGTGAAACATTTAACAAACACCTGCAACTTTCCGCATCACTGACATGTTTACATGCACTCACACCAGTCAAGTGACTTTGTAATGTTTAAAGGTGTTGCTGTTAGTAATGACCCCACAGGGAATTTTATGCAGAGAGACGAGCAAATTTCAATCCAAAATGATATCTGAGACAGAGTCTGGGAAAAACAAAAAAACAAACAAATGAAAACATAAACTTAAATAACTAGTAGCAGCTTCTACACATTGCGGGCGATCGTGGCTCAAGAGTTGGCAGTTCGTCTTGTAATCGGAAGGTTGCCGGTTCCGACAGTCTCGGTCGTTGTGTCCTTGGGCAAGACACTTCACCCGTGCCTACTAGTGGTGGTCAGAGGGCCCGGTGGCGCCAGTGTCTGACAGCCTCAACTCTGTCGGTGTGCCCCAGGGCGGCTGTGGCTGCAATGTAGCTTGCCATCACCAGTGTGTGAATGGGTGGATGACTGAATGTAGTGTAAAGCGCTATACAAATACAGGCCGTTTGCCATTGCTAAAAGTTTCCTTTCATTTACGGTTGTAAAATAAGGCTCTAACATCACAAACCAGCTGATGCCATCATGGTGGCTACACCCATCTTGTATTGAGATTCTATGTCAAAAAATGGGCACTAAAACATACGTTTCCTAGAATTCCTGCATGCCTGTGGGGGCAAAACTATATTAGTAACCATTCCTGTGATTACCTCAGGTGAGTTCTGCAGACATGAAGTACTCCAAGCACAGAGATAGTCCTCCCAATTTCCCTGCCAGCGGTAGCCATCCGCACATTTCTGGCTGCTTTTTCAATTACAGGTAATCAAAAGTGCGATTATTATGACAGCATCCAATGTGCTTTGATGGTTGGTGGCAATCTTCTCCTTAATCACGCCATCGCAGTCATTAATTTACTGTCAGCCCTCGTCCCCGTGCCGTGCTGCAATCTCCTTCCTGAGAGGCAGAGAGCTCGCCTGGAAAATAGAGGAAAAAAAACAAATGAAAAGAGAAGAGAGAGGCAGTGATTGCCAAATGTGTGTTTGATGGTTCAGGAGTCAACCTCCTTTTGCAGAAGCTTCAGAGTGAGTGGGTGTTTTTTTTTTCTCCACACAATATTGTCTTAAAACAAATAGGCAAAAAAGAACATCTGATAAATAAAATGGGGTCACATCATTAGACGCGCACAGATTTGATGCCTCATCCACCATGTAGTAATGGTGCCAATCTATTTTCTCTGATCATTTAGCCGCAGGTTTGTAGCACTATATCTAGCTATTAATTAGTCAGAAGTAAGTTTAAGCTTGTTTTACGGAGCCAGATAGGGGTGATGCATTACCTGCTCACGCTGCTGCTTCGCCTCAGTCGCGGCAATTAATTTGTGTGGTTTATTTTTAGGCAGATGTCTCAGAGACGCTGCTAGTGATTTCCCACAGATATCCCACAATTTCACACATCATATTAGCATGCCAGATATGCACTGTCTCCTTGGCTCCCCATTACCTCCATGACTGCTCCACTGCCTCTGGAGCCGTGCTTCTTTAATAGTATCTCCTCCAACAATAGCATGATATCTCATTAGAAACATTTTTAATTTAACTTATGATTGATTTTTGCAGCTTATTTTGTTCAGGTAATCTACAGGTAAAGTTTCTTGCTTTTGTGTTGTTTACTAACGCATCAGCCGGGATTTTGCGCCGCCGCAGCTTCTGAGGCACTCAATTAAAGATCTAAACTCCCACTCAGATGGAGATGCTGGGGGAAAAAAATCACAAAGCTCAGATGATGCAGATCTCCTTAAGCTCTTTGTCTCTGCATGTGCGAATGTGTGCTCTGTTGAGAATGTGTGTAGGTGTAAGCATAAGATGTGCGCAGAGAACTGCTTGTGTGTGTGTGTGTGAGTCTACGGGATTGTGTACCCGAGCAGCAGCAGGTTGCTGGTCCAAAAACACGTCAATGATCTGTCACCGTGTGTGTGACAAGCTGAGATACGGGCGCGTGGGAAGAAATGAGTGGCAGTGGGGCAGGAAAAAATGGGAATTTAGCCTAAAGGTCCGTTTGTGTGTATGTGAGGAAGTGTGTGTGTGTGTGTGTGGTCTCAAAAACAGCTTAGTAGGGGTAGCCAGAAGCAGCAGCCATTGGCCTTTCCCCCCTTTTTTCCCTCATCTCATGCCAACATGGCCAGACCCCCACCCCCTTTCCCCCAAAGCCACCCATCCACTTCTGGAAAAACCGCCACATCTGACACGTGTAACCAGCCAACCTGCTCCTTGTCAAAGAGGAAATGACTCTCACGCTTTCTGTCTGAGACCCCTCTGAGCCCCACCAGAAACCTCACCGCCACCTTATTTCTCTCGGCCCCCACCATCCTCCCCTTCACTCAACCACCTCGTTCCTGCTGCTGAGAGTGTTTTGCTGCTCTAATGAAGACCTTGGGAGGAGAGGCCATTTCACACTTGATTCCCTCCAACACCCTTGATATGTTTGAGCATTTGAAGATGGAGTGTAGACCTGTGCAGCGCCGTGTTTGGCTGCACAGTGGCTAAAAGAAACAGAGTGCAAAGTGGTTTTAAGAGTTTAAAAACTGAAGAAAATAAAAAAAAGCTCCACCAAAACGAGGAGGGGAACTTGTGCAATTTTTAGTTGTTTTTCCACTAGTGTTTATTAAAGACGAATAATTCATGTATTCACCAGGGTACCACGCTATAATCCAAGAGCCTCGTGGGAAATTTGCAAACCACTGATTTGTTAGTCAATAGTTTGTTTATCTCTCCCCACAGGACACGGAGGAGTAGTTTAGTACTGTAGCAAGTGTGTATTTCTGATGGCATTAGCATATAGTTTATTTATAGTCTAATATTTTATAACTTAGCAGAGACTTGAAAGAGAAAAACTCAGTCCTCTGACATTTATCAAAGCCCCTCCGATCAAACTCACAGAGCCAAGAATGTCTTTCATGATCAAACACTTTCAATCCTAAAAAACCTCAGAAAAGTTGGAAATCCAGACTCAAAAATCATATAGTTTTATTTTGTGCTGAACTTAAAGGACCTCATCAGTGGAACAGCTTCTTTGTGTTTGTGTAGCCATTGCCAAGCTCATGCTTTTACGTTAAGTGTTTAGAATTTACATCATTCAGTTTGTGTTTCTTCCTTTAAAGGTTAGAGGTTAGAGGAGTCTGTCTCTTGGACCCTCCAAACCTTTTAGTAAAATCACTCCATCTTCTTGATCTTTTTTTCCGTTCTTTTCCACTTAGGAAGTAGAACTGTGTCGACTCAACAGCCAAGAGAAGTTGGGCCTAACTCTGTGCTACAGGACAGATGAAGAAGAAGATGTGGCCATCTATGTTAGCGAGGTGAGTAGATAACTCGCCCCGCGCTTGAATAAAATAAAGACGTTCATACGAGACATCTGCATCTGAGTGTGAGTACTGTGAATACATAATTTCATACATTAGTCACTAAGCTCAAAGGTTTTGTGACACTGGCATGTACACCATCACACAAAACCCTGAATCAGTACCTGCTCATTTCTAGGGCATCAACTACTGCCCTTTTGTTTCACAGATACCCACTACCTGTCCTTTGGCATGTGTGTCATATACATGTAACCATTTTATAGGCTGTAGTAGGAAGGGTCTCGCTTCCACTCGTCACACTGGGATGCTTTTTAAGCACCCTCTGGGATCAAATTTAAATGTGCTGTCAAAGTGTCATTTTTCAGTCATTTTTAAACAAAGGCAGTTTCCTCACTCTAATCATGGAGTTTTCGATGTCTCAAGCTAAGCAGCAGGGAAAGGGAAAACGGAGCTCAGGACACAAAGCTCTAAAACAAGTCACGAACTGCAGTTTCTGCCTGATAGACCTGCCATGTATTCCACAGCCACCCCTCTAACCTGCGTGCTCTATCAGTCTTTCAAACCGGCCTGCTAACCCTCTGTGTCCAAAACGGTTACAGGTGGTGTGTCGAGGCGCCAACACTAGCAAAATCAGACAGAACGTGAGATGCAGCAATCCAAATTTGTCCTGTTTCAACACAATCATAACTTAGTGTTTAACTTGACAATCTGCATTCCTCAGTGTGAAGAAGAGACTGGAGATCTTTCTTTTATGTGGTGACATCTGTAAACACAAACATAAAAAATTATCATTTCGAGCTGATGACACAGGTGACGATGACATTAACCAAGGTGACGACAGCTCGTTTGGATGCCGTGAGTGCGATAAAGGCTGCACAAATCTAGACTGAGAGAGAGAAGCTGACAGGGAACCGCACTGTAGTCATTGGACCTTTTCAATCATGCCAAGTAAAAAACACTACTGGCCCTTGTGTTGTGTTAGTTCTTGTAGTAAAGACAATACAACACAGCAGACGGATGAGAGTAAGGATGCAAAATCTGTAATGAATGAGACACCATGTATCCTGTATCTTCTTCCTGACAGCCATTTTTAATCCAGCAACCAGATTTAGGGCTGCTAACCATTTGAAAGATGACATTTCTAGCATACTCCAGTATATACATATTCTAACACTTAAATATTAAATATCTTCCTACATCAGTACTTTGATGAAATGTCTAATGAAAAATCTCACACAAAATTACTCATGACATTTAATATACATCTTCAATGTGAGAAACGACAATTTCTTTATTTGGTGAAGTTTTAAAATTGAATTTTTTATCAAATCTGACATTACTGAACAGTTTAGCATTGATCTGTGTGTGCGTGATCATACTGTCAGTTCACCAGAAACAAAATGAATGCCAAGACAGCAAACAACAACAAAAAAGAGGAAGAAGAAAAAAAAACACAGAAGTGCTTTCAGGTCTTGTCTTTGTTGTTCATCCAGTTTCAGTGCAGCTGACAACATGCAGGCACTGGCATACATGTAAAGAGAGAGACCATTTTTCTCCCACTTGTTGGAAGCATAGAAAATGCCATTCTCCGCTCTCCTCAACTTTCAAATTCGTTTGAAGTCGACTTGGACCATGCAAGGTGTTCTCTTTGAGAGCTGAGTAGAATATAAATCACTGTGGTCGCTGGCTCCTGGCAGCATCTTTAAGTGTTTACTCTATAAAAAGTAGGAGTGCACTGCATTTACATGAGGTCTCTGAATGTCACTGTATGCTGGCTGCACTGGGAGTTGAGTGGGGGAAGAATACAAGGTTATTTTAAAACAAGTTGAATTTTCCAAATTTAGATTGTTGAATGGCCATTTTCCATTTTACTGTCTCATAGCACAGTGGGTGAATACATGTAGCTGATTCTCTAGACTTTTCAGTTCACCTGCTGTTTCTTTACTGCTCTGCCAGAGCCTCTTCCCTTTTTCCTCTCACAGTTCAAAAGAGTTAAAAAAGGAAACAAACATACATAAAAAAAAGATTAAAGCTAAGAGGCAAAGCTAAGATACTCATTCTGTAAACAGCGGTTTTGCCACTAACAATGTCATCTTCAACATGTAAACGGTGGCAAGTTATTCACGATCTGAAGTTCTCTCCTTGACTGCTGAGAAATTACCTTCAATTTCCTCTTTTTCCTCCAGCCCTTCACTAATTCCTGCCTGGGGACTTCTGTCCCAGTCTAATGAGCGGCCCTCTGTGTAGGAGTGAACTATCATGAAGATGGAGTGCTTGAACACCTCCTTGTCTGCCGAGATCTTATCTGATAGGAGAAAGTGAAACGAATGGCCCCAGATGCCAATTGATTGGTCAATGAAAGAGTGCTCTGCCCTCTTGTTGACAAGCATTAGTTACATGAGGAGCAGGTGCACGATGTACTGGAGTTGAGCTACTGGCTGGAGATGCTATATGCAGAGACTTGTTTTTTATCAAGTTGTCAAAAAAATAATAACTGAGGGAGGTGCAATCGATGTCTTGGATGATAAAGGTGATGATTTAGCTTCTTCCTCGGGCTTTCAGGAAACAATAAAAGGAACAGATCAAATGGTCAGGAATGGTCTGGAAAGCTATCACACAATACTTCCAGCCACATCTAGATTCTCTCGAATGAAGATTGAAAGTGTTTCATGTATAATTTTGTGCCTTCTCCACCTTCACAGATAAGTCCAAACAGCATCGCTGCCAGAGATGGACGAATCCGGGAGGGGGATCGCATTTTACAGGTGCAGTAAAGCACTCGCTGGTCACCTCCACACTGGCTTTTATTAGGTTCAAAATAAAATTCTTCTCCTATTTTGTCACACTCAACCACTGTCTCCCAGCAAGAGAGCCCATTCATTTTTAATGGCAGTACATTAAAGGGGGAACTTGCAACCGCTGTGACTATTAAAGAGGGAGAAATGTCCCCCTGGCTGTTTTAGTTACCGACTCAGCACCAGCAGGGGTTTTTTAAGAGTTCTGGTTGGGAGTGACACTGTGCTGCTGCCTCCTGTGGGATAGCTGAGAGGCAGTAACTGCTATTAGCCCCTAGCTAGATATCCAGGCTTGAGATTTGGAATGGCTACTGACAAGGACCGACGTTTGTTAGAGCTCTGGGTTGGATCGTGTTGTTTCTGTGGGATAGGTAGGCGATTACAGTGTTTGTCACCATAATAGCTTCATAATAGCTTGTTAAGCCAGTGTTAATGGATTTATGGTTGCCATAAAACAAACTGAAAACATCTGAGATACCACCTCCAGAATTTTGGACTTGTATGTTTTACCAATAATCTGTGTGTCTGTATAGAAGCAATTTTGGAGCTGTCTTCCCTTTATTGTGATGGAACAGATGGAACCCAGGGCTCTGCATTAGCTTTATGGATTAGCTGCTCATCCCAGATAGTTAAACCTGCACCCTTGTTTAGAGACAATTTCATCTTTTTTTTCACTTGTCTGTCTTGCACACCAGGCAAAACAGACAAGAGATGTCTCCTGACATCGCTTGGCATATTATAGCAGCATAAAACAGTAACTGTTGTATCCGCACATAGCAGACAACTTATCAAAGAACCTATTTTAATTTGGATTTTCATCTTTTTGTTCCAATTTCTTTGTTGAATGTATAACTAAATGCACAGTACACAGTAATATTTTTGCAGCAACATGGTCATTCCTACCTGTTAGCCAAAAACCTAGCATATCTCAGCATGGTGGCGTTTCCTTAAATACATTTAAAAATATGGGACAAAAGAAGAAATGAGAGAGCTAAAAATAATGATCTACAGCAGATAAACAGTTTCTGAAAGTCGTGTTCTTTAGAGAAAAGGAAAAAATAAATTAAAGACCCGACAAAGGACCTAAGAGATGTGCCGGTTGAGCCAACTACTGTTTGCTAAAGCCTCATCAGGAATGGTCTCAGTGGAAGGGTGGCTGTCAAGAAGCCATTGCTAAAGATGGGAAACAGGGAGAAAAGACTGGGGCTTTACCAAATTACAGAACAAGTAAACTGAAAATCAGTAGCAACTGGTCTTTTGGACTGATGCCAGTGATTCCAAACACGCTGCCAATGCAGTAAAACTATATCTGGACAGAAAAAGCACACTGTTGTTCTAGTCGTGAATTTGCCTCTTCAGATCCCCCACCTCAGCATAATTGAGACAAGTGGGATCATCTTAACAAAGAATAAAACAAAAGGCAGTCAACATCCAAAGAAGAGCTTTAAAACTCCTTCAAGATGCCTGGAGAGCTATTGCTGAAGACTTTTTACAGAAATTATAAGAAAGCTTGTCTAAGTGAGTGAAAGTTGTGCAGACTCTGTTTCTTTTCTATATATTTGACCATCTTGGGAGGGAAAGAGAGACAGAAATAGTCTGGCTGGCCTATGATAGCTATGTGAAGTGGATCCATGAGTGCTTCTGGTCTAATTGTCTCAACAGTACATGTTGTGTGGCTGATTTGAACAAAGGGAAGCGGTGTGCATAGGTTTGTGAGGCAGACGGGTACTCTGGCACTATTATCCACTAGTGACAGGGCCATTACTCTGCCTGCAAAAAGATGGACGCCACCTGTCAGTGGCCAGTTAATTGTACGGCTAGATGTATGTATGCTGCTGGATGCTTTGGTGGACACAACACCTCCGTCAGCCCACGGCCGGTTTCTCATTCATAATCGCTGCTGGGTCCAGATTTATTACAGAGAGGGTTGACAATTTGCCCAGGAAAAGGGCACTACTGTCCAATGTGTTTCAGTGTGGCATTTTGTTTTTCTTAAGGGCATTTGCATTAGAGCGATGAAAGTTAACCTGTGTGTTCGTGCCTGTGTTGAAATTTGCGCTTGTTTGTGTTTCACCTAATATGGTCTTAATCGTGTTTGTCGTCTTCAGATTAATGGCCAGGATGTACAGGACAGGGAGGAAGCCATGGCTGCACTCTCCAGTGACGAGTGCAGGAACATCATACTGCTGGTTGCCAGACCTGAGATGCAGGCGAGAAATAATCACACATTCAACTCACACTGACTTATTATGCACTGAAGTCAAATAGTAAAAACTAATTTCCTCGACTTGTCTTTGGAAAAGAAAAGAAACTAAGTTTGAAGTGAAAAAAGTGAAAATGTAAAAGAGAAGTGACAAAAACTTACAAAAGAACAACCATGGAGCTAAGATAACCCAGCTGCTTTTGAACTGTCTGGACATAATCTACAGTTTACATAACCTGTATGGTTTCAAATTTAGGCTTTTACTGTACTGTACTGTGTATTTGCTCAAAGAAGACCTTAGCAGTTTGGTGTAGCCACCAACGCCCTCCCACCACATGTAACCACTCCTACTGCAAGCCACGTCTGAGACCTCATCATGTTTTATTTTTATGTAGCGCCACTGTAATTGACTTCCAACAGTAAGCCATAAAAGCTAATGGCATGCTAATGTGGAGTGAGTTCAGGCCCAGGGCCGATGACAAACTAAGTGGAAGGACTCTGCCGCAGTGCAGAGGAGCTGGAAGCAATAGTAGGCTCTTTAATTAAATGTATTTTAGTAGTAAATCTGAAGTCATCAGATATGGATACCATTTGGTTTGCATCAGATGTACAAACAGATGATGGATGGTGTGGATGATACGGCCTAACAGGTTAAAAGTGGTGGCCATCAAGTTACGTGGTTCTGATTCTACGATTAGAGTCCATGTTTAAAAGATGAGGAGTGTATATCTGTCAAATGTGTGTCATGACGCTTGTTATTCCCCAAAAAGGATAACAAAAATGTCACTAAGCCACTAGCCTAAACCCTTTCCTTCACCATATGCTTTCCTTCTTCCTTCACCTATAGCTGGAAGAAGCCTGGCTGGATGATGAACATAGCGAGTTCCTGGAGCAACTGAAGATGGAAATGTTGGAGGAGCAGCAAAGAGAGGAAATGGAATTAGCTGCCTTACAAGAGGAACAGGAGAATGAACAGGTCAGACAGCATCGAGACATATTGACCCTGCCAGTAATGAGCAAGTGAATGAAAAAGCTTATCTCCATGTAAGAAATTCTGAAGCTCTTTGTTTGCACTGTTCAGTATAACGAAGCTTCTAAAACTCAGCAAGGAGAAAAAAAGGACAGCTCATTGTGACAGATCATTATACACAGCCAATATTATCTTTGATGCCATTTCTATCACAAGACAAACTGTTCATCAACTTTCTTTGCAAAACCGAGTCAAAACAAGCTTCGCCCTGTGAAATGTGAGCATTAAATTCCGATTATGAATATTTATGGAAGGGGACCGTTGAACCATTTAAATTCCAAACATTAGTAACCGTGATTTAAAATTCTGTTTTGCTGAGAGGATAGCATACCTCAAAAATCCATATAAATGGGACTTCAAAGACATGGCAGAGAGGAGACAATCCCTGAAGTAACAGAGCTGCTTAACAGAGTTATGCACAACCACATATGTATTCCTTCAGGGGAATGCAGAAGAGGGTTGCACTTCTTGAACTCTTAAAAAGTTCTTGTGACTTTTTGTTGTTGTTTTTTTCCCCCCTCACTCCATGATTAAATCAGAGAATAAATTCAGAATAAGCATGTTTCTATATTACCAAACTACGGAGCCCCGCAGGGGACATGGGAGAAAAAAAAAATTAAGACGGACTTTTGCGAGATCTCGCAAAACAAACTCGGGATCTCGCAAAACTTTTGCGAGATCTCGCAAAACAAACTCGGGGAGATCTCGCAAACGTTTTAGCCGCATTCTTCGGACGCTGGCTCGAAGCCGACCGGGAGGTCGAGGCACGATGTGCCGGGAAAGCGGTGTTCCTCCCGGCTGTAGTAGGTCTCGACCTCCCGATAGCTCGAAGCTAACGGGAGGTCTCGACCTCCCGTTAGCTTCAAGCTAATGGGAAGAATGCGGCTAAAACTTTTGCGAGATCTCGCAAAACTTTTGCGAGTTTGTTTTGCGAGATCTCGCAAAACTTTTGCGAGATCCCGAGTTTGTTTTGCGAGATCTCGCAAAACTTTTGCGAGATCTCGCAAAAGTCCGTCTTAATTTTTTTTTCTCCCATGTCCCCTGCGGGGCTCCGTACCAAACAGAAAGTCTGTACATTTAGGTTTAATTACCATGCTTTAAAAAAGAGCGTAGCTGTTGCACATTCATGTACAACGCATGTTTATGTTGTACACAGCTGCATATCCCATAGTTGTTATCTATCTAGAAGTAATTCACGCTGATTCTCTTCAACTTATTTCAGAGAACAGAGGATGATAAGCCCACTTGTTCCACACTCCCTCATCATAAGGACAATGTACTGAGCATAAAGGACAGGATGGGGAACTCGCAGCATAATGTCATGGCACATATCCAGAAACGTCTGTCCCAGTGCCTGAAAGACAGTCGGGACACGCACTCTACCACCAGCTCCATGCGGCTAGACGACAAAGCAGATGAGGATGACGATGAAGCAGAAGGTGATCGCTTCCAGCAGCTCTTGGAACTGAAGTGTCAAATACGCAACAGCGGCGAGTACGACCTGTTCTACAGCCGCCGGAGCACTATTGAGTGCAGCATGGGGGAGCAGGCGGGGGTACAGCACGAGCTGCGTATGCTCAATGAGGAACTGCGCAGCATCGAGCTTGAATGTCAGAACATCATGCAGGCCCATAAACTTCGTAAGGGTCAGCAGTCTCCCTCAGTGGGCCATTCTACACCCTCCACCAAAATCCAAAGCTTTCACCGCGGTGAGCCCTCAAAGGGCAAGCTGGCCGACATTAACGAGAGGCTAGAGAAATCGGACAAGGACAGCTCCAGTGCCTACAACACAGCAGAGAGTTCACGCAGCACCCCTCTGGCAATGGACCGCTCCCCGGAGCACTCACTCCAGAGAATGGTTAGTCTTACAAACCAGAGGAACCTCTGCAGCGGCCTCGCTGCTGGTCATTCTCTTAGCCTGAGCCCCATCCCAGCGTGCCGCGCTCCACTCCTGGGTAAGAGCAGCAGCCCTGACCACAGCAATCCTTCTGAGTCAGACCAAACACCTCAGGCTGAGGAAGAGAGCAGAGGGAAACTAAACCAAAGCGCTTCCCGAAATCCATACTTCTCACCTTCTCACAGTTCCCAGCAGAGGCAGACCAACATCCCAGCTCACGCCCGCCACTACCAGAGCTACATGCAGCTGATACAACAGCGCTCAGCTGTAGAGTACGCTCAGAGCCAGCTCAGTCTACTTAGTGTCTGTAAAGAGCCTCAGAGGCCCATTACAGAGCCCAAGATGGAGTGGAAGGTCAAGATCCGTAGTGACGGTACCCGCTACATCACCAAGAGGCCTGTGAGAGACAAGATCCTGAAGGAGCGAGCCCTTAAGATTAAAGAGGAACGCAGCGGGGGAATGACGACAGATGACGACGCAATGAGTGAAATGAAGATGGGGAGGTACTGGAGCAAAGAGGAAAGAAAGCAGCACCTCGTCAGAGCGAAAGAACAGCGGAAGAGGCGAGAGTTCATGCAGCGCAGTCGGCTGGAGAGCTTGAGGGAGAACCCTCAGAGCAGCAGTGAGGGTCGAAAGGAAGTTAGCATCATAGAGCTCAGCCACAAGAAGATGATGAAGAAACGCAACAAGAAGATCTTGGATAACTGGATGACAATCCAGGAGCTGATGACTCATGGTACCAAGGCCCCAGAGGGAGCTAAGGTACACAATGCCTTCCTTTCAGTCACTACTGTATAAAAAAACAAAACAAACACACACATTCTACCCCATGTGGTACGACATACTTGCCTCGTTAAATGTGGCATTTTTACATGGACAATAGGAATATTTTTCACACTTTGTAACCCAAAAAAAGCATTTTGTAAAGAATTTATCAGCAGCATCATGACATTTTGATGTTTTTCCAAGATTGTTTTTTTCACATCACTCTGTGGGGAAAAAGCATTTTTTCTATGATACAATGACAATACAATTATTTTGTTATTTTACGCAAAACATGTTTATCTTTTCAATTCTATTTTCATATTTATGTTGTAACCACTTAACTCAAGACAGTTCTAAGAGACTTTTTTTTCTTTCATGTAATATGCACACTTACCAATGGAGCATCAGCTGGTCACTTGCTTTTTACTTTTTTAAATAAATACAAACTAACGTATACGTATGCAGTCTTTGTCTCCTATTCAAAGCAAAGGAGACGTGGACATAGTTACTCCTCATTGTCCTGAATTTTAAAGACAATTCCCATGGAAACGAGGAGGTGGGAGGGGGTAAGGATTTGGCGCTGCACGTTGAATTGAATTGTTATCAGCAATTTGCAAAAACATCTTTAAAAAAGTTGGATACCTCATTTTACAGCAAAGCACGTGTTGTTTCTATAACCTCAACAACAAAGCTACAAATTGGGAACAAAGCAAAGCTGCTGCACTAACAGTTTAGTGGAGAAATACAGTTTTGGACACAGAATCACATGTCTTAAAACTTTTAAATACTTTTGATTCATTAGTAAAGAGGACAATTAAAAATATGTCCTGATATGCTTTGTTTGTCTGGTTTGGCAGCTTTGGGTAAAATTTTTGTATTCAGTTTTATTTTGTGGGTTTATTTTCTACATATATGACAACAGATGAACCTTCCCATAGCTTTTACATATCAGTACTTTTTACTCTCCCACATACACCTTAACTCAGCATAGCCTTAACAACCAGACATGAATCAACGGCGATCAAGTTGCCAGTTCTGTGGCGACATGATTTCAACCGCAAAACTGTCTGTGTATCTTTGCAACAGAGATATTTTGTTCAGACTTATTCATACATTGTATGATTTGAGTTTTTGACAACTGGAAACATTCATATATATTGTATAATAGTTCTGATTCATATTTGCAGTTACATCAAAGTGGTGTTAGGACGATTGCCACTGAGCAGGACTCAGAACACAGCATTTTAGAACTGGTGAGATAAACGGGTTGCCATTTATCAAAAGTCTTATAGTCCAGTTACGTGTATAGTAAACTCCATCCAAATGAATACTTTTTAAGTGAAGTATTGTAAATTTGAAATTTTTGAAAACTAAGTCCTGTAACGTTTTAAGTCGATGTCTGATGGTCTGAAGTAAAGCGTAGGTGGAACATTTGTAGCCAGGTAAAATGTGTTATAATGGTGATCTTTGCAAAAGAAATGATAATAAATTATTGGGTTTTTATATAACTTTGCACTGGACTGTGTTTTTTTTTTTTCATTAAGAAAATTTGAATTTAGTTGGTGCCAAAAACTTAAAAAAAAAAAAAAAATTCTGGTGAACAACAATGAACCTTAACACACTACTAATCTTGACATAATACTAATGAATTGTTCCATTTGTGCGTGATAATTGTGCATGGAAGTGTATAAAGAAGAGAGGTGGATGTTGTTGGGAAATGGTGTAAGCAGGAAAAGTAAACGGTGACAAAAACTACAGCAAGCCCCCCCATCCCCCACCCCCAGGGCACAGAGCAGCCTTGTGAAGTGAAACAGAATTACTTATTCACTCAGCACACATTCACCTTCTATATCTCCTGAAACGTGACTCAGTGAATAAGGTAAGTTATTAAACAGAAGGAGATTTCAATTAAAATCTGCTTCCACTTGAATGGCTTTGTGTTCATTAAAATGTGCCGACCACTTAATCATCGCTATGGCCTTGTCATACGCACAGGGAGAGCTACTGGGATACTCTGGTGTCTACGTTATCTCAAGCTGTCATGTGCTATAGATGAAATTGAAGTGTCATGAATACCATATTGCCCGAATACTGGTTTGTACTTTGTTCTCATTTAACTGAGAACTTGTTCCATTTTAAGAAACTGGTAAAAATATGAGAAGTCTTGTTGATTTTTTTAATTTTTTTTTAAAGTAAATGATTCCATGAGTGAAATACAATTAATTTACACAGAGAGAAGTTCAGAAGGAGTTTCGTCGTGGATCTTGAGAAAGCATGTGAGGATCTGTGGAGAGGAACTGTGGTACTACATGAGGAAGCCAGGAGTTGGAGAGAAGAATGTGAAGGTGGTGCTGGACATGTATGAGGACAGCGACAGTTGGGAGCTGTGTAGTAGAACTGACAGATCAGTTCTAAGTCGGGGTGGATTTACATCAGGGTCTCACCCCCTTCTAGTTTGCGCCTATTGATGGACATGATGACAGATGACGTCAGGCGGGAGTATCTGTGGACTATGATGCTTGCAGATGACATTGTCTAAGGCAGCAGTCCCCAACCTTTTTTGCGCTACAGACCGGTTTATGCCCGACAATATTTTCACGGACCAGCCTTTAAGGTGTCGCGGATAAATACAACAAAATAAAACTAGTACCGGTACCGAAAAAAGAAGATTTATTCATAACACACGTGAAAAGACCCAGGAAAACCGAGTTAACGATAAAAACGCTGAAAACCGATAAAAACCCTGAAAACTATACATTTCACACCTGATCCTCAACTCTCGCAGCCCGGTACCAAACGACTCATGGACCGGTACCGGCCCGGGGGTTGGGGACCGCTGGTCTAAGGAGCTTGGAAAGAAGACTACGATGACCTGGATGAAGGGGAACCTTCACAGACATTTTGCAGATGACATTGTTACCTGTAGTGAGAGGAGGGAGCAGGTGGAAGAGAGGTGGAGGTGAAAGAAGAATGAAAGTTAGAAGCAAGACAAAACACATGTGAGAGAGGTGACAGGGAGACAGGTGTAACACTGAAGGCAGGCAAGTTTATATACATGGCCAATGCAATGACAGAGAGTGCAGGCAGCGTGGGGTTGGTGGAGACACCTGTCAGCGGTGATTTGTGACAGAAAGGGAAGGTGACAAGATGTACTTAACACATTGCTTCAGGCAGACCAACTGTGGTGACCTCTAAAGGGAGCAGGTGAAAGAGGAAGAAGTAGACACTGTCCCAGAATTATGGGAACACCTAAATCACACAACATATTTTTGCAAGCTATTATATAGAGCTTTCTTATTGAACTTATGCAAAGGTTTCATGTCTGAGGCAGCTGGATTGGTCGACTTTCCGAGTGCAGTCCATGTATGGACTGCATGTATAGTCCAACATATGAAAAAAGGGGTAAACTTCTGACTTGACCTTCCCATTTTCCAGAATACACACGGCTTAGGAAAGCGCTCGCTTAATGGAATTTACTGAACATACTGTTTTATAATGCCAAGGTGTATCTCATTGGGTGATTTTAGCTTGTACTCTATGGTCAGCGCAGTTTAATTTTTAATATATATCGAGTGGCACTTAAAAGCTCTCCATTTATACACCTAGCATACATTAAATTTAACTTGGTGTTGAAAATCAGACTCACTCCATTTTTCCTCGACTCCATTTGCTCTCTTCTCGCTTGTTAATTCTCCCAGCCTGTATAGACCAAGACCATTAAAATGCCAACGGAAAGCCAGAGAAGAAGCTGCGTAGGTTGTACCAACCAGTGCCAGAACTAGCCAAGTGCTTGCTAGCTAATTAAGTTCATCCCTGAGCCCCTGAAAGACCCAGTCAGGTGTAATTAAAACTGAGCCTGTGACAGCCATGGCATTTGTCAGAGCCAACCAGCAGTTCAAATACCCATACCGACTGAAATGTCAAGCAGATAGCAGTGGCTCATCTCCTCCTCGACACCCCCTCCCCCTCTCACCCACACCCACACACACACAAAGTTATTGCCTCTGTTATAAATGTTTGCCGATAACCTTTAGGATTCCCTGAACAGCAAAAACTACAAATTCTCCCTCATTATTCAGCCAGGAAGCCCCATATTTATTGATGTACAGATCCACTTGACACATGATGGTGCTTTGTACTTTACAGTGCTCCCTCTCCCTGATAATCTCAGAGGCAAGAAACAACTGCTAATTGGCTCCGATCACGCATCTCTACATGTCTCTTTGGAAATTGATGGCAACTTTGATCTTTAGTATCATAACTGTTATGCTGTAGGAAGTTGCCCCTGTCACATCAGATGCAGCTGCATGCTTATGGATGCTGTGGATAGACTACTAAAGTGCTGAGCCAGCTGTTATGATGCTTAAATGATTTAATCAAGGCAATAGTGCATCAGCTGCTAGTTCCTTTATAGAGGACAAAATCACTTTGTGTATCAGGATATTCTTAAAAACGACTCTAGGACAGCTCTCCATCTTTTTTTATGTCATAACATAAGATGAAGCATGCTGAACCAGCTGACTGCTCTATGAAACACAGTGGTGCTTTGTGCTAATGTTTATCATGGTCACAGGTTTATGCATGCTAACATATGAAGGCTGCTGGTTTGCACCTATGTTCAAATGCTAGCATCTCCCATCTCTGACATGACTGCTTTTGCACATGATTCCTTAAAATCTAAACAAAAACTTGACAAAACTAATATTTAGAACACCAGTTTATTCAGATTCACATGTGGCAGCTACTGGGTGGTTTTTACAGGCTGAACAGCAGCGGGAATCAAGATCTGCACATTTATTATCTGTGAGAGTAACACATGGCACGATCACAGGGAACCAAACTCTCCAGACCCTAAGAACAAAAGTTTTCCAGCTTTTTTTTTTTTTTTTTTTTACACATATTTTTAGGCTGTTTACTCAGATAGGTCATACTAAGTCAAAGCCAAATTTATTTAAACAGCACATTTAAAACAACGACTGTTAAACAAGGTGCTATACATTTAAGATAACCTTAAGAGATAAAAACATAGGAAGACATGATAAAAATTTAAGAAAAAGAAGCATAAAATGAGAAGATTTGAGTAAGAAATAAGACAAAACAAGTAGTACAAACTCATTCTGAGCCAAAAGCCAAAAATGGGTTTTCAGATGGGTTTTGCAAGTGTCTAATGTTGGGGAGGTCCTGATGTGAAGGGGCAGTTTGTTCCACAATTTAGGACCAGTCACAGCAAAGGCCTGCTCTCCTCTGTGCTTTAATCTGGACCTCGGGCCAGTGAGGAGCATTTGATCCTCAGTCCTTAGTGATCTTGCAGGAGTGTACCAATTTAAGGATCAGGTATGAGGGAGCTAACCTGTGCAACGCCTCTGTCATGATACAGCTAACCATCACTCAATCACATGGTAGCAACTCAGGGTCAAGACAACTGTGTGAAGTTCAAGCCAAACATCAGAATGAGAAAGTCTGTCTCCCGCTGACTCCCCTGACTCCCAACCAGTTGCGGCAGAGACCCCTATCTGAGCCTGGTTTTGCCAAAGTTTTCTTCCTGTTAAAAGTGAGTTTTTTCTTCACACTGTCGCAAACTGCTTGCTCTTTGGGGGTCCTTTGACTGTTGGGGTTTCCTCTGTATTATTGTAGAGTCTTTACTTTACAATATAAAGTGCCTTGAGGTGACTGTTGTTGTGATTTGGTACCATATAAATTGAACTGAACTGAAGTGAATTGAAAGGTGATTTGAGTGGCTTTGACTTTGGCATGATTGTTGGTTCCAGATGGACTAAACTGAGTATTTCAGAAATTGACAGTCTACTGGGATTATCCCAAACAGGGATCATCAGGTTTACAGAGAGTCCCAAAAAAGTGAAAATGCTTTGTTGGTGCCACAGGTCAGAGGAGAATGACCAGACTGATTCAAGGTGATAGGAAGGCACCCGTTCATTACCACCCACTCTTCATACCTTGGTAATGGTATGGAGAGGAGCAGCCAAAAAGTACGGCAGAATCACATCACATTTTATGATGACAGTCCAGAAATCCAAAGAAAGAAAGAAATCTTGTCCCTGGATGGGAAACCGGTTGATTTGCCTCTTTGAAATACATCATATTACACTGGTTGTGGATCTGAGTACAGCTTCTATGTTTAGCCATCCTAGCTTTTTACTTTAAAAAATCAGCATCAATATAAAAAATAAATAAACAAATAAAAATCCTGGTGCTCATTTGTGACCGTGAAATAAAATTATCTGGGCAATGGGGGAACAACAAACTAACCACCATCCATCAAGTCATGCCACTGCTAAACAGGCTAATAAAATGTTATAGTTTTATTAATAGAATTTTTTAAAAAAATCGAATTATCTGTTGTGTTACTGTGTCAGCCTTTGCTTCATCACAGCTTTGCATATTCAAACTCTCTGCTGGATATGTTTGCGTGTCATTACTGGCAGAGATCTTTTATTGCTTCTTAGAAACATTTGGGCTCTCTCTCCCTGTGTTCCTACACCCCCAGTTTTATGTGTCATTTGTTGTCTCATTTTCACCCCAGCCAAAAGCATTTGGAGACCTATTAAGCAAAAACCTGTGAATATTTCAGAGCATAATTAGAGCTCTAATTACAATTCATTATTCATAAAACGGGTGAACCAAACTGCAGTACATACTGTCGAAGTCTCAGATATGTACTATTTGGAAGTGCAATTAGAACGTGTATAATACTCCCTAAAACATATTGTAATACTCTTTACTGTGGAAAGATATGTGTTACTGTGTTATTCATAGACACACATTGCAGATTTCAAGAGCTATTTAATGCCCCAGTTGGTGGAAACATAACCTCACTTCAACAATCCGCTACCACGGCTGAAATCATACATGTAAACAAAAATGTAACAATGGTTCAAACTACTTTTAATTCACCCGCTCACCTATTTCTGTATTCAGTCAGTCATGCTGCACTTGGATCAAAGAAGCATGACACAAATTCACATTTGCTGCTAACTCAGGCCCACATACGCACTTCCCATCACAAGTCATATACTAACATTCAATGAAACCTCAATTTGGGATCTACCAATAGTTTTTTCTTTTTCATTTTTTTCAGTCTTCCCCTCCATTACCATTACCTGGTAGGTCACTTGTCCTGTGTTTTTTTTTTCTCCTGCCTCCAAGGTGGAAAAGATTGACATGTGTGGTCAACCATGCAAACTCTATGCTGTACACAAATGTAACACAATTGTAACCTTTGTACATTCATTGTCTCTGTGAATCCCATTAACATTCCTTTAAAGTTCCTCTTCCCCTTATTCATGAGCCCCGGGTCAGAGTCCGTATCCAATAGAAATTACTATTATAATTCTCAGTCTGTGATTGCCTCACTCAGGTTTAGAATTAATAAATAACGTCGTCAGTCAGTGCGCAGGATGTGTTTCCAATTTATTACACAATGTAAACACTTATCCCCCCCACCGCCTTTCATGTTATTTAGGTGTCAGCATCACAAGAAAGTAGAGGGTCTTTTTATTAGTTATAGTGAGCTCATCAATTACCATTTCATATTCATATGTAAGACACTATGTAGTCCTGTCATGAAGGAATTTCATAATTTCACTTGTCTTCACATTTATTTAATTGGCTCCTGGTGTGCCTCCTAATGAAATTGCATGTAGAGTGAGACTATAACTCATATTTCTGTATTTCTGCCATTGTAGGGTTTTTTCTCCTGAGTGCATTCTGAGTAGAGGGACACCTGCTCTGTGAGTAATGAGAATCTTGCCAGGAGGCCTTGTGGGTCAGAGCTCAGCTCTTCACTGCTTCCAGGCTTTCCCACAGGCGAAGCTGGGAATGATCCACAAGTCATTACTCATTGACTTGATCTTTGCACACGCGCAAAGTATAAGCACTGCTTCTTTTTTAACACACTGTGTAAGTCAGCTTGCTTATAGGTGTACCAACTAGCTAATCATACATGTTTCCAGCTCCCAAAATGACAGATGCAAACAAAGAACAGTTCATTTTATTTTGATTAGAAATAAGCTCCATCTTCAGGAAATGCCATTATTGCCCAACATTACCTGCTGCCTTTCCAAATCTGCTAATGATAGCTTTTTGTTTTCTGATGTAGAAACAGTAATAGCCCCATCTCGTCTGATGCTTTGTTTGGAGACGGCCTGGGAAAATTCCACACACCGAAGCTGAAAGTGCCTTTTCCCAATTAACCACTTAAATCAGCTCTGCAGCTGAAAACCTCCTCTCTGTTTTAGTCATTAATTTGCGCACCTCTCTCCTCTATTATGACGTGCATTAACAGTTCATTCATCATTTTAACGTCTTCGAAGTATAATTTGTAGCTACACATGAAAAGGCAGATTTCATCTCCTAAAGATTGGCCTGCGTTGCCTTTGAAGTAAGCTGATCAAGGTGTGACGCTGTCCGGAGGACGCTGGTGGCTGGTGAGGATTTAGTGAATGCCCACAAAAAAACAAAGATGTAGCTGACTGCACAGCAGAGCCTTTTTCACAGTGACTGACCTTGAAGCTCGACTGGACCATTATATTTTATTACTGTAGATTTCAGATGTCTGTGCAAGCTTTATGATTCATTGCTACTGATTTCATAGTGCTTTGCAGACCATTTGACAGTGCTGAGTTTTAAAAAAGAAGACAACAAAGGTGGCGTCATAGCGAAAGCGCAATAATGGCCTTTGTTGTAAAGTTAAATTTAACTTGAGCAAGTCAGCTAAGCAACATCATCACCTTGCAATGACACAAATGGGTCAGAATCTTATAAAATAGAAAAAACTACATCCCTCCTTTGTCCTGGCTTTAATTTCTTTCTGTTAATAGGAAAAAGTTACAGTTTTATGTGCCATATCCCTTGGACATATCCCTTGGATCCATTTAAGAGAAGGTCAGGTTTAAAGCAAATTTGAGAAGACACATCAGAGGGTGCTGCTGGAATAGTGCTGTTAGTTTTGATATCAACCTCTGCAGCTTCACTAATAGTGCAGAATCATAAAGTAGAGCAGCAGAATCCTCACTGGGAGAAATATACACTGCAATACGTATTTGTGTTCTCAATAGCAGATGGGCTATACATCACTGTCACCCCGATCCTGCTTTTTTGAATTTCCTATTTGCATGGCACACGGTGAGAATGTGCTCCGTGAATGCCACCGATAACTGCAGTATGCAAAGACAACGATGGCTGCATGAGCCAGATGTGAATCTGCTAGCAAAAGAAGTTATGCATTATGCAATTTGTCTTTACCACGACTGAAAATTTGTTGCAACCCAGGCAGAAATCACATATTGAAGCTTCGTTTACATTTACATTTCAGTTTAAAGGTACAATGTGTAAAATCTCGCCAGTAGATGTCAGTGTATTGCAGACTCTAGTCAGCTGAGTTCTGTTTTGTAGTCTAGCAGTCTTTTCCTTAGCTGTCAAAATGCTGGGTGTCTGGGTTTATTTACTCAATAAGAGCCTATAAAACCTGTGTAAGGAGTCAAATACAGGTTGTCAATGAGGCTCACTTGTGTCCCATGCCAGAGATAATGAGGTGATTGTTGAGAATATCCTAAACTTTTCTGTTGGTAAGCACTGCTGTTTTTGCCACTGTTAGCTGTTGCTGTCGCAAGTGACACACTAATCAGTGTATATTTATAGCATAGAATGATTTTTTCTAGTAAATAAATTCAAAAAATGACAGACTGCACCTTTAATGAAATAATAGCAAGTAATGTTAGCTTTGCCTTTAGATATATTAATTAAATATAGGCTACATATACTGTAGCTAATGTTAGGAGGTGAATTCCATCATCGGAGTGCCCAGTGCTTTTATCTACGTTCCACACAATCATACTAAAACCAACGAAAGTTGAAAGCATGTAAAATGTTTTTTTGCACATCATGTGCCTTAGCCTGGTAGCTGGTATGAGTAACAGGGATGTGATACCTTTGAAAGGTGAAGCAGCTACACTGAATTATGGAATACTGTGGGTCTGAATATTGTTGACAACTTCTGAGTTAATGTTTCTAATCAAGTCAACATATATTTGTATTCTAGTCATCTGAAGATAAGAAAAGGCATGCATTTGAGTTTAGGCATTATACTGTTCAAGTACACTGTGGAAGGGTGTTTAAGTTTAATGTGCTTTTGCAATATGTAAATTTCACTTTTAATCACTGTATTCTCTTGCATCAGTTCTGTTACTTCTTGAATAATCCTCTAACATACCCTTGAGCTTAAAACTCCTCAGGTGTGCCCTCTGCTCTTTAGGGAACTTGGGGGATATAAGTGCACCGAGAACAAAGGGATCTCATAAAGAATGTAAAGTTATGAGCATCCACCACTCTAGTGCATTGTAATCAATTAAAATTGCTTCAGGCTGAGAGTATTAGTTGCATTTTAAGGAGATTGGTGTACATAGACATTACAGCGTAGGGCGTTTTCATTATCTTAAGTGCACATTGTTTTGTTTAGACCAGCAGAAAAAGCAGGAAATGAGTATTATGGGCAAGTCTGAGCATCTGAATAGATAAGTCAGACCTTGGTCCTGCATCTTTGTGAGGTAAATTAGGCTATTAGTTACAGCCCAAACTACCAGCAAAGATAACTGCCTGTGGTCCCTGTATTATGTATACGCCTAATATTGAGGTACTGTGTACATTTCATTACCACTGCTCTGTTCAGTTTGATATTGAATTCATTCCTCCTTCTATTGCACAGTGACTTTGCCCTTGATTTCCATCCCTACCAATATGAACATAACTGATGTATTCGTCTTTTAAGATGCAATTTTTAAACAACACAGAAACTGTATTAGACAGCAGAGTCAGCACATGACAATATTTACTGTTCGTGTCCTTGTAAATACAGTCGCAAGAGTGTGCTGTGTCACTCTCCCTTGCTTGGCTGCAGATACATTGGCAGGAGAGTGACATGATCTTGCTACAACAGACAGAAATAATGTTAGAATGAGCAATCTAAAAACAACAGGAGTGTTTAATGTGGTCTAGAGGTCCACAAGAGGATCAGAAAATTAGGCACGTTTTTGCTGTCGCCTCACAGGAAGAAGATTCTGAGTCTCAACCTCCTTTAGTTGGGAGTTTGCATGTTCTCCATGTGCCTTCATGGATTTCCCTCTAACAGTGCAAAGACATTCTTATTATTTGAATTAGTGACTCTAAACCGGTCATAGGTGTGGATGTGACAGTGTGTAGTTGTTTGTTTCTCTGTATTACCCCTGTAATGGACTGCCAACCTGTCCAGGACGTACACCACCTCTTGCCCTCTGATAAGCATTACTTGTGATGGGTAGATTAATTAAAATTTGATGTGACATTTAAACTCAGTTATTAATATCCTCATTAAGTATTGAAAACTATACTGATAGTAAATAAACCTGAAAGTACACAATAAAAAAAGAAGAAAATGTAGCTGTTTTTGATAAATGTGTTACCATTTGTTCAAGATTTTTCCTGCTGTGCTATTATGATAAAAACAACAACCCTTCTTTTGTGAAATATATGAATATATGAAATATAATCTTTATGGGTTTCTGATGATATTTTAAGGTTAACTACCATCCAGTACTCTACCCTGAAATCTGAGCACCTTCAGGAGTATGAAACTTTTTTTTTTTGCCTAGCACTGTTCAACGCTGATGTAACAAAGACAAAAAGACAAATGGGAGTGTAGGGCGCAGACTGGCTTTGTTCTCGATTCGACATCCCAGTTAATAAAACCAGAATACTATATTGTACTAATAGATATGAATATTAGCCATTTTCAATATCCTCTTTCACTCTATCACATAGTCCTCTGTCCTTTACAAATGCACATGCTCACCTCATATTACTATAAAAAGAACTTGTAAGCATATTGTAAATTAGATTCCCTTCAATAGTGGGAGCTCAGTAGGTTGGCTAATATTTCTTTTGATGATCACAAACACGAAAGGATCTCATAGTCATTCATGTGGGGCTATAGTGTGTGACTAAGGCATTACAATAATTTTTACCAATGATCCAAAGAGCTCTTTGATTTTCCAGAATGTGAATATCCTGATTTTTCACTCTGTTATCTTCTTTTTGCACATGAAAATGTTTCAATAAAGGCTTTGGTCAGATAAAACTGGAAAATAAGAGACATAAAGCAAAACCAGCTGTACGATCAATCAAAAGATAATCAAAAGAATGTAAGTGCATATATAACATACCATTCATTCAAAGCTAGTGGACCTTTTTCACACGTCATATGCGCCATAATAGGAGTTTAATGGGCCATAATGGTAAAAGCATAAAAATCCATCAAAAACATATAAGCAGTATAACAGTTTTGGGTGCTCTCATAATAGACCATTTTAAGTTTTCATGAATTCATTGTAAAGTAGATTAGAGTTTTGTTTTGTATTTTTCCATTTATTCTTTCCTTGCATTGTGTTGCATAGCTTTTGTGCACACAAAAACATTTGTTCTTGGAGATGCATAAAATGCCTCCTTTGAATTCCAAGCTTTATGACTTCCAAGACTTATATGTCACTGTACAACACATTTGCAGAATAACTACGGTAGAGAGTAATAATAGCACTCAGGCTAAATCCTGCAATTGTGTGTATACTCTCCATTTTCAAAATATGATAAATGCTTCTTATACACTAAAAAAAGTAAATTGGGTGGTTGTTACATTTACAAAAGTCTAACTTGTCATTTGAACAAAATAATGTCATGTTTCTATGGTGAACGCAATTAAATCATGTTGGATGTGCATGAAATTCAAAAACTTAATTTGTTCTTGTTCAGATGACATGATACAATCTAGGAAGAGTGGTTAGTTGCCTGGACTCACGAAATTCACAAGATGACACGAGATGTAAAACCCTGGGGTTATAAGAGGCAGACAACCATACACACACCACATGTATGTATTACTATTTATTATGGTTTAACTTGTCAAGGACAAAAACATAAAGAAAATTCTGCATCAGGCATAGCTTTCCTACTTTTGTTGAGTCTGTATTGACAGCTCAATGTCATGGTGGTTCGTGCTGTTGCCTCACAGCAAGAAGGTTCTGGGTTCAAATCCACAATCTGACCAAGTTTGCAATGGGTTCTCTCTGCGTACTCTGGTTTCCTCCACAGTCAAAAGTTATGCCGTTATTAGGGTAAGGGTAATTGGTGATTCTAAATTACCCAAAGGTGTTAAAGTGCAAATGGTTGTTTGTCTCTATGTGATAGTCTGGCTACCTGTCCAGGCTGTACCCTGCCCCTCTTACCCTATCACTTCCGCAGCCCAGATAAAGATAAGAGGATGGGTGGATTGGAATTTGCTCTAAATCCGTCGATTTTTTTTGTTGAACATTATGTAATATGAACACAACGTGCACTACAGACATACGTTACATTTGTTCATTCAACAAGATTATCACTGGTGTAACAAACAAATATTTTACTGACTTTTGATGTGCCAAAGTGTTTAAACAATATAACATGACTTTAAATAAATTTAATTAGACTAACTTGGTACAAACAAGTTGTTTGAATAAAAGTCAAATTAGTGGAATGTTAATGTTAATATTATGTTAAACTTACAAACATATATCGTGTTGAAACAACACAATCAAGATGGATTAATATAACATGATTTGTTTAGATGGAATATAAGTGGCAAGATTTACTGAGTGTCAAAGTTACTGAGACTAGAACACAGAAAAAGTAAGTAGATTTTATCCTAACCTAATTTTTATTTTTATTTTTAGCATGTAACCCTTTTAAAAATATGCCTCTGTTCACGTTTCATTCCGGAAATTCAGTAACCAACATATAAACATCATCTTTGCAAAGATTTATGTTTCTAAAATGAAACAGTGAAAATTACAGCCCTGTCAATACATGAATATACAGACGTTGTACAAAAATGTCCAATTTTGGCACACATTGGACACCATGCCAGTTGAATTTTTTAGGTATTAAAGAGCATAAATTAATGAAATTTATTTACAGGCCTGAAAATGCTTTTTTAAAAATATATTTTTGAAGAATTAACCACACATTTACATGGCAATGGCCCGTTTCTCCCGTGCTCATGGGTTTAATTGACCACTGGCCCTTTAAACTCTGAAGGGCTGTAACTTTGGTTTCTTTTGCTTAATCTGCATGATTGACACCGCTTTTTAGTTGTTTGAGCCAATAGGATCACAGTAACAATGCCACGTTCATGGCACTTCAACCAATCAGACGTTGCAAGTCCAAAACCCACGTGGGCCCAAATTTATTGAATGTGACGTCTGTCCAGTCACGTGTCTGTAGGGGAGTCTAAAATTGAGGTTGTTGACGGAAAATGGCTCTGATGCAGCTAGTTAGGCGTGGTAACTGCGGATAATCACGTGGCTACCGGCGAAAATAACAGAGGAAATCTGCCGGTAAGCCCATTTCTGTCTTAGCGTGTTTGCGCCGCAATGTGTTTTTGTGGTCTTCTTTTGCGGCTCAGTCAGTGAATTCTGGTCAGAGCGTGGTGAAACTTGGTGTTTGCAGTCAGTAATAGCTCTGGAAGATAACTGGCCTTTCTTTAGCCGGTTACATGAAGTTTGAAGAATTTCCTGTTCGGTTTTGTTTGTTTAGGGACTTGTACGCATTTATGTAACTGCTCGTTTAATCATGGCTCGTTTTCGTTGTGTTTGGTGGTTGTAGAAATGGTTTATATTTATATGATTCAGAGGTTACTGTGGATACCACACATGTCAGGACTTTCTCACCCCGTGTTATAACAGATTAAAGTGATCTCCTCCTTTTTGCCCCCGGTACCAGGGGCGTGGGGCTTAAGTGGTTAACAGATGACCCCTTTTAATTACCCATCTCTCTTTGCTCAGCATGGACGCAAAGCATGGCTCATTTCTATTCTCTCCCATCTTAATCTATGGTGACCACAACACAATGTGGTAAATGTACTGGTTCTTATGTACACTTTTCCATTCTAATTGAGCACTCAAAGTACTTCGCACTTCATCCAAAATCTTGCATACTTTCATACAAGCACTTTGTTAACTAATATTCACATATTATTATCTTAGATGACAGGCTTTCTTCTGGCAACCCTTCCAAACAGGCCATACTTGTATTTTTGTCTAATTGTACTGTTATTATACATTGAACATGCTAACCGAGGCTTGTAGAGTCTGAGATGAGGCTCTTGGGTTTTTTGCAGTTGCTCTGAGCGTTGCATGATCTGACCTTGGGATGAATTTACTGGCACATTGTCTCTTGGGAAAATTGGAAACTGTCTTGAATGTTTTCCACTTGTGAATAATCCTTCTCACTGTGGAATAACAGGCTTCAAATCATTTTAAAATGGCATTATAATCCCTCCCAGACTGATGGACAGCAACTATTGTGACATTTCCTCTTGTGCCATTGCGCTAACACACATGTGAATGCTTATTTTTATATCCTGATTTAAAACTTCAGAGTTTAATCCTTATCTTACCAACTAGATTCTGATTTTTTTGTCATATCTCAGTTTTGTTTTTCTATATTTCCAATTCCCTATGACTTTGCCAGTAAGTTTATTCATAATAAGCCACCATAGCCTGGTAAAAACCACCCATAGGAGGGATTTTTGCTAGTAACTGAGAATATTTTGAGAAGAAATACATTTTACTATTATTATTATTATTATTATTATTATTATTATTATTTTATTTGTTAACTTCAGGAAATTATTCTTGGGATTCCCAGGGAAACCTGATTGTTAAATGTGTCAGTAGAATGAAGGTTATAGAGACCTATGCTTTATTTTTACTTTGACATCCCCCCATTCTGTGTCATTCAGCTTCAAAGAATGGGACCCTGGTCCAAGTCTTTCTTTTCCATGCAACCCATTTTCTTCATGTTTCATGAATTTTGTGTAGTTTTACAGTTGTTTTGTTAGCAGAAAAGCAAACAAAATCAAACATACAGCTTTGCCAAGGCCTGAGTCTTTGCCTCAGCTGCTGCAGAGGAATAAAACCTCATGATGCAAGTAATATCAGAAATGGTAAGGTCATTGCATGAATGCATAGTGTAGTATGGTGGCTTGTGCAGGAATGTCTCTCTTATCTGGGTTTAATTCTAGTTTCAAGAAGCATGGTTGAACTCCAAGGTCTTGTTAGCTGTTATCCCTTAAAGGGCTCTTATATGATGGTGTCTATACAAAATAACATTTTCATCAGTTCAGATGGGCTTTTGGGGAGGGGGCTCTTGCACAGACAGGAGCTAAAAGCTTTTAGGCAGAGGTTGAGGAGAGGTATTTGATTTTTTTTTATCATTAAAAACCTAAATGTGTTTGGGCAGACCATCATAGTAAAATTATGACGCTGTAAATGAGCTATATGGGCACTTTGAAGATGGCTCACCTGCATTATAGTCATCAGTGAGCTAGAATGTACATTTTGCTTAAGAGCTTCCCTGGCAGTGTGAGACCTGTGCAGTGTAGCAATTTAGTGTGGTTACCTGAACCCAAGTATGCTGGTTATAAAATTCATCCTGCTTTTGACCATGTTCAGAGTGTGACATGAAAAGAAACTAATCATTTGTGGAAGAAGCCTATTACAACCCCTACAGTTACATCGTGAAAGCACCTGTTAGTGACTGCAGTAACTAACATGAACAATGGAGGTTTTACACAGAGCTAAAAAAAAAAAAAAAAAAAAGTAGAAAGGAGGTCTGGAGGGATGGATGGTAACCATTACCTGTCTACCACAGACTTGAATAGGTCAGCATATTAACGGCAATATTTCTGCCCGTGTTACGGCAAAATGCCCGTGTAACAAAATCCGCTGGCTCTGATTGGCTGAGCCCAGAATGCCTACAATGCCCACAATGCCTTCCGAATCATGTGACAACCACCTTGGCTTTCGTACTTGCGCTTTGCTGTTCCACTTGAACGTACTGTTGTTGCAGCAGTGTTGCCAACTTAGCGACTTTGTCGCTATATTTAGCGAGTTTTCAGACCCCCAAGCGACTTTTTTTCTAAAAAAAAAAGTCGCTAAAAAAGACGTGAAAGCGCATATCACTTTTACTCTCAACAAGCTGCGGGTGCTGTAGCGCAGTCAGTTCTTCTTTTACTCTTTTACTCTTATGCTGTTCATCAAATCACAAGGTTTAAAACTATTTATAAACACACACACACAAAGTAACTCCACCAGAGTGCCTATTTCGGGTCACTTTTGCCGGTCCAAGCCCGGATTAAGGAGCAGGGTTGGAATTGTGACATTAAAAAAAACAATAATTGTTAAAAGAAATTTAATTTGTAGTTCTAAATAAACTCTAAATGCATTTAGGAGGTTTTTTACTCACTTTATGTCTCTTCCACGATGTTATTTCTCTCTCCAACAACGGAGGTTACAATTATATTAGCATGACCAATTATGCAAATTAGGTGATGACGTCATTTAGCGACTTCTAGCGACTTTTAGGACAGCCAATAGCGATTTTCCTTACTGAGGAGCAGTTGCAGTTAGCAATTAGCCTATAGCTTATCGTTCACTCAAAAGGCGCCATGGGTGCTTCGACTTACGAAAATATTCGACTTAGGAAGGACCCTCGGGAACAAATTAATTTCGTAAGTCGGGGTTCTACTGTATATGTATAGATAGATTTTTTTTCTTCTCATGTATTTATTTTTTAAGAAACACAATGCTCCAGAAAATGAAAGATGTTTAAGTAGCTAGAAATGGTGCCGTCATATGCTAATGTTGCTACATGTGCTAATGAAAGTGCAGTGAATAAAACAACAGCGTGAGAGCTGGTCTGCTTCACAGCATCCACAGCTGATTACTGTCTTCTGTGTAAGGTGTTAACTAGTGTATGAAAACTGCTGAAAACTTAATGAATAACAACACAATTCCTGTTAACTGTTAAATGTTTTGTTTGATGCTTGACACCCTATATTTACACTATGGTGCTGCATTGGTCTATGCTTTATTGAGTTCATAGTATGATGAAAATGTAATGCATTTGGGCTCATGCACAAATACTAAGGATACCATGGCTTACATTTCACCCTGTCAAAAGAAAATTGTCTGTTTTTCTGTGGTGACTGTTTAGCCAGTAATACATCTACAGTATGTCAAACACATCCCATTACCAAAGGTGAAAAAATATGCTATTTTACAATGACACGTTTTGGGCTTTGCCTGAACAAATGTATTGTCTGTTTTAGATATGAGATAAAACAGGTCTATGAGACATCTATTAGGAGCAAGTTCGGTGCTTTTCTGGTAGGAGAGGAGCTAGCGGTAGCTGCTGACGCGTCTGTCAGAAATCAAAATCAACACTCAGAGCTAAATGAGGGGAAAAAACTTGCAAATTAAACTCACCTGTCAATCCACATCTGTTTGATCCTGTCTCACTGTCAGTCTGTATCAAGACTCCTCACTACAACATCATTTGAAGAATATAAAAAGAGGGTATGTGTTCAGCCGTGTTACTCTGCCTTCAGTGCGTGTCTGTGTCAGCAACATTTTCGAAAATGGATACAACTGAATTTAAAATTGCCTCAAAGTTGTTTTGGGCTCTATGAGAGTTTAATATAGATTTTATATACGATCTTTATTACCATCTAAGGCACTCCTGACCTGAGCTTGCCACCTTCCATTTCCTCCTAACTGAGATGTGTCTGCCTCGCCTTATTTGCTCCCTTTGGCAAGTCGTTTGATTAACAGAACAATAGTTTTTAGCAGCACGGTTTTCAAAAACGATATAACCCTCCGTATAGTGCACGAAATAAATATTTCATGCCCTCTCCCTTCAGGGTACAGTCACACTTTAGCTCATTATATACTTACAATGATAGTCGACACATACTTCCAACACCCAGACACCCCAGTTTTTGGCGATAAAGTCATCCACATCTTACGTAGGAAGATTCCTTTTTCACAGTCTTTGATGGAAGGCCATGAAATATTAATTTCACAACAGCTGTCTGCTCGCCCTTATTTGACGGGGCCTGTCAGCCTTCTAATAATCTTCCTGGGTTTGGTCTCATTTGTGTGTCCCCATCGAGATGCCTGTAATCTCCTTCATTATTAATCTCACAGAGCAGAAATGTCATGCCGGCAGCTCCGGTGCACACTCGCCATCATTTAATCCTTGTTTACCAGACTTCCTTTTTCACCCCACTGAAGCCCACCCGCTGCTGCCACACCAGCGTGCTCGCCCCTAAAGAACAGTCTTTTCATTCTGTCACGAAAGCAGAGAATTTGCATTGAGATCTATAGTCTTTTTCCTGCCACACACCCTTCTTATCATGCCTCTAATGGATCACAACAGCCTCCATTGTGCCTTGCATCTGTACATGCTAGTGTGTGTGGTGACTGTTTGAATGAAGATACCTTCAGAGCCCCTTGAGGATTTTCTAAGCTGATTTTTACCCCTTGTTGCATGTCCTACTTCCTGCTCAATCATCTCGTTTCCAGATCCCCAGACTCCTGCAGCTTTAATGTGGCATCATAGGGTGTGTACCTGGCCAGGGCCCACAGTTGGAATGAAAACAGTTTGTCTGGTTTTTGTGTGATTTATCTGGGTATTGTATAAAAACTGTGCCATAAAGAGACCGATGGAGACATAAAATGTGAACAGGCTGTTAGTTTTGATCTAAAAATGGATAATTCTATAGAATTTCCTTGATTCTTTGATTCCAATGTTAATAATACAGTTTTTCCTAGATGTCAGACATGTTTAAAATTGTATCAATCATTTAGCAGCGGTATAAATGACTGAAAAGTCTTGCCTATTTTGAGTAACCGCAGTCGGATTAGATGGTACTGTAGCTGCAGGAGAATCATGCAAATCAAAGTGTACTGCAGACTAATAATTTAAAATTAATATAAAGCAACTTTATATCAACGGCCACAAGCCAACTGTGCTCCTAGTGCCAGTCCCAAGTCCAGATAAATGGGAAGGGTTGCCTCAGAGAAGGCATCCAGTGTAAACTTTTGGCCAAATCTGTCACGATCCTGGGTCTTATGACCCAGTGTTTTGAGTTTTAGTTCTTTTGATGTTTATAGTGTTTGTTTAAGCTTATTAGGTTTCTTATGTTCATTTGCTTATTAGCTCCCCCTTGTGTTTTCAACCCCTGTGAAGTCTCCCTTGCCCTTCGTGTGTTTCATGTCTGTGTGTCTTATGTTGTCATGTCTGCCTCTCATGTTTCCTGTTTTATTTTGAAGAGATCTTGTGTTCCTGTGTTCATCGTGTTTAGTTTTACTCTTCCACAGTGACATCGTTATGTTCATGTGTGTCAGCTGTCCCCCATGTGTTCCCACTTCTCTCATTAGCCTCCTGTGTGTATTTAGTCTGTGCGTTCTCATTCAGTCTTTGTTGGATTGTCTGTGTTGTTCCCAAGACAAGTCCTGCGTTCAGGTTTTCATATAATATATATATATATATATATATATATATATATATATATATGCGCTCATCTTCATTGCCATGTTTAGTTTTGTTTGTTTTTCTGCCAGGGTTTTTCATAGTTCGTGCTTCCTTTCTAGTTTACCCAGTTTAGGTTATTGCTTAGTTTGCCTTGTTTTTGCCCTTTTATTTTGTACTGTTCTGTCTGCCTTAATAAACAGCTCATCAGTTAAGTTTGAGTTTTAGAATGTCTGCACCTGGGTCCACTCTTCACACTTTGCCTCGGCAAACTGTGACAAAATCAAACATTCAGATCATAAAGAATGGTCTTCCTATTGATTGGTGCTGTTGGCCAACAGGGTGCTGTTGTACTGTTGGCTAAAGGCAAAGCAATAGGAGCAGGGGAAGGTTAGGAGGCAGCGAGAGAGAAGAAAGGCAGGAGTCTGGAGATGTGAGTAGGGACTCCAAATGTAGGGGCTTTGACTGGTAAAAGGGGAGATGGAGAGAAGGAAGGTCAATACATGTGCCGAGGAAGGATAGTGGCTACATGGGTCAAAGGATGTTAAATCTGCCAGGCAGGAGGGAAAGGGAAGACCACAGAGGAGGTTCATGGGAGTACTTGCAGAGGGTTGGTGTGACAGAAGATGCTAAGAATAAGGTGAGATGGAGGCAGATGATCTGCTCTGGAAACTGATAAAGTGAGCAGCTGAAAGACAAAGAAGATAAAGCAAAGTGATAAATTGCATTTAACATGAAAGGTAAAAGCCTTGAGTCTCATCTCACAGCGGCTGAAACTGTAATATTAAATCACAATAATCCCTTTAAGGGCAGAAACTTAAATGGTTTTAACTCATTTATTTTCTCATTTTTTGTTATTGCTTAACACCTGGAAATCATTAGCTTATACTGACCATAGTTACACTGTTCACTCATTTGTCAAATTTAGCTGAAGATATTATTGCCCCAAACTGCCCATCAGCATCCACTTACAGGCTAGCTAGAGCTGCCTGTAACTGTATGTTTTGCCTCAATTAGGGACACAGGTGGTGGTGACACTGAAGCCAGATTTAGAATTAAGACAGCAAGGATGACTGGGGGTCCTAGAGGGGGTGAAATTTGAGGTTGAGCATGTCTATGAGAGTACATATGTGTACCAGAGAGGCCTTGGCAGTTCAGTGGGACTGTATATTAGCACTTGCCAGCTGTTCCTTCTTATATGCCAAATCCTCCTCTGTTTGCTGACAGGCTCATTGGCAGCTGCATGCGGGATGGGGAAAGGCACCTGTCTGAATTGTACAGGGGGTCTCAGCAGCGCCAAACAACCTTACAGCAGATGGAAAATGCTGGAGCAAGTGGCCTGTGTGTATGAAAGCTTTTATTTTGAAATTGATCCTGCCCACAAAGTACTGGCACATGCCTCGTGGATCTGTAAAAACAAAATTGGCACAGTTGGTCAAAGTGATTGTGGACTTAAGGACTGATCTTTACAGCCATGCATCTGTTTTTACACACATTTTATAGACTTTATAAATTCCACTGTTAGCCATGACACATATTCACAAATTTCTCCCAGATTGCTTTGTTTTAATGGTATGCCACAGCACTGTTGTTGCTCCCTTAGCTAAAAAGTGGGATGCATCAAGTCTGCTTGTTTTACCCTGTATTCATAAAATATTGCAATACAAGTAGAAAATGACATGTCAAAAGAAACAAGTTAGGTGACAGTCAATGGGTCCATACTATTCTGGGTCATATTTAAAGCAAACAAAGACAATACAACTATTAGTGGCTCAATTCTCCCTCTGCTACCACCTTTCACTCTCCTCTGGTCTGGCGTCTTAATAAATTCACCATATCATCTCTTCACCAGGATATGTGTTTGATTTTTCCCTGATAGGTGGCTGCAGGATTCTGAAAAGCTCTGAGGAGTTCTACCACTTTTAAGTCAATCTTTGCATAATGCTTGGTTTAATAATAGAAGCAAAACTGAAAACAAATCAACAATGGAAACCATTTTAGCATTCATACTTATTTAATTCAGGAAGGGTTTCTTTTCTGATTGGCAGTGTCTTTTAATTTGGTATAGCGTTGTAAATTTATTGAAATGAGTGTACCAACTTTACAATTACTTTAAACACTTAACAATTTAATGGAATGTTTTTCAAGCACAGCTTTAATTCATACAGCATGCCAATTATTACTACTGCTTGTCAAGACTGGAATCCTCTGCATTGGATTTATTCATTATTTTGTTAATTGGGCTACTATTTAATCAAGCGTTACGTCATCTGCAAAATACAGGGGAGGAGTTGTTGAGGCACTGCCTGCTGTCAAGACTCTAAGTAATGACGTGATGAATCCTGCTTGCGGGTCCAAACTACTCTGCTTTTATTAAGGCTGTTGTGTTTTTAACATGTTTTAATGCTTTGTATCTTGTTCTATTTAATCTGAACAAGCCCCTCAAAAAGGCAGTGATCACTGTCGGCCTCTCTCGGTTTTTATAACCATTTTAAAGCTCAGTTTTTAAAACCTTACAATGTAACTACAGCCAACCCATGCAGCAATTAATGAATGACTAACCTCGTATGTATGGTGGATGGATTATCTCAGTTTTTCTCCTGACTGAAGTTTGGTCCGTTTACAGCCTCCTGCCAGGCGATAGCATTTGTCCCTAACTATCGGGAACCCTCATGTTAACTTTTATCGAGTAGAAAAAGGTTAGCGTTCATTAGAGGTGGGAATCACCATACATCCCACGATACGATATTATCACAATACTTAACGCACGATACGATATTATTGCAATTTTTTAAAAATATTTTGCGATATTCAGATTCTGTACATAAAGGTAAACTTTATCAATATTCATTTTATCTAATATCAAAGTCTCACACTCAGTCTTTCTCTCATTTCAGTCAGTTTTATTGTTGACAAACTGAACGGTTTGTATTACAGTCTAGTCCAACTTAACTGAATGCAACCATCTGATACAATTATAGCTATTCTGAACTATGCAATTTATGAACACTATGCAGCCCATTCAGCAACTGAAGAATTTGAAAGTAAATTAAAACAAAATATAATTTCACATTAAATAAAAAAGTTTTAAACTTAATTAAAATAAAACATGTCTTAAATTAAAATAAGTAAACTGTAATGTTTATTGCTGCCAAAAAAAAAAAGTTAAACACATTTGGACAGTGAAGGAATGTCAGGATTCTTGCTCAGAAAAAGGATCAACGTTCCAGTCCACAAAAACTTTCTTTGTAACAAAATATCGATTTCTGCTGTCCCTGTATCGATACATTGTTAGCAAACAAAATATCACAATACTACCCAGTATCGATTTTTTCCCCCACCCCTAGCGTTCATCCTCCAGCTTCACTGTGTTTTTGTTATGCTAACTATAGCTTTGTAGCTAGCCACCACGCAGCACATCATTATATACCAGCTAGTCCTTCAGTAACACTGCTGTTTAGTTTCCTGTGTTCGTTTATGTCGGAAGTGACAGTGTACGTTTTTAAATTTTTCAGCAATACCTCAGTCAGACCACGCTATACCATGTTTGGGTTGAAACTAGTGAGCTAACTTTAACTCCATTAAATTTAATAAATTCTGTTTTCGTGGCTGCCTGCATGTTAAACTTAATTGTTACACCTGGTAAAGCAGCCACACTGACCATTTTATTAAAGATATATAGAAACATTTTCATTTTCACTTGAAATACTAACATGAAAAAAATATATTGGTCTAGCTAAAGTTAATGCTTGTAGAGAACAGTTCATGATGAAGTAGAATCTGTCATAATGAAAATAGCAGGGAATATTAATGTCATTAATGGGTTTTCTAACATATAATTGGAATTTAAGTAAGTCTACTTTGTTATCATTTACAGGATAGATATGACATGAAGGGATTAGCTATGCATTCTGATTTCAATACTGCTTGGAAACAAGCCTACGGGTTGCAGCTCCAGAATAAATTAAGTGAGTATCCAGTTAGCCATCACAATATAACTTATTAAAAAAACCATTATCCCATTAGTAAGTCTGTACTCAGTTTGTTGACGATGATAGAGGAATATTAAAGCACTCATTAATAGATCTGCCACCTTCTGCCAGAGCCTTTACAAAAGGAATAAACAGAAGAGTAAAGAACAGCTCCATGTAATGAATGTATTGAAACTGTCTGGAATAATGAACCTTTTGATGTGGGGGTAAACTATCATTATTTGTCAGCTATGGACTTCAGACACAGGCACCAGCTGGAGATATCATCATTTCATTCAACCTGTCTATTCATATTCAGGAGACCCAGGAGGCAAAAAGAGCAGGGAACACATGTGCAACGTAGAATATGCAGGAGCGCCATTGTCTAAGAAGCAAATCTTTTCAAATTACTGCAATGTCAGGATGTAATGAGAAAGATAGGCAGTGCAATAAAGCTTGGACAATAAACAAGTCACATCTGACA
Source organism: Neolamprologus brichardi (assembly GCF_056152115.1). Lineage (NCBI taxonomy): Eukaryota > Metazoa > Chordata > Actinopteri > Cichliformes > Cichlidae > Neolamprologus > Neolamprologus brichardi. The sequence continues at coordinate 17,916,580 of NC_142110.1, forward strand.
TCCTAGTAGGTCTGCTTGAGTAAATATGGTAATATGACAGCTTTGATAATCCAAGGCTCACAGAACAACAAACTCTCACTGCTTTGATATCTGTGTGCATTTGAAGAGCCACACATTAGATAAAATGAGCAGTGCAGAGCAGCGTGATGCATATACGCTGAGTGGCAATCATTTGAAAGGTATAACTGGTGATTCTGCAGTGAGCATAACAGAAAGTCCACATCTCTTCATCCTTGAAGGTTAGAAATGTGCACCTAATAAAAATAAATGACCAGGCCGATTTCAGGTTAAGTGTCAGTTGATTTCGTCGATACAACTAATAAGAGAGTCACAGCTCATAATAGGGCAGAATGGACCCATGATATGTAGTACTCCTCATTTCTATATATTTTGCTAGGAAAATGGGAGATAGCTCCAGCAGTTTGTGTATGTTTGCACATTTCAATATTAAACGCAGCAACAGAGTTCAAGTAGTCTTTCAGAATAGTTTTCTAGGCCTACTGAAGGTTATTCAGCAGATTATTAGATTCTTGCAGATTAATTGTCAGTAAGTTGACAATAACCATGAGCTGGTGTGATGTACCAGAAAAACTGGGTTTTCAATAACCATTCCCATGTCTGCAGACCAAAGAAATTTTGGAAATGTTATATTTTCAATATGTGATGCATTGTTATATTTCATATGAATGCACATTGTTATCCAGATACTAATGTGACTCTTAGTCCCATGAGGATATCCAGGCACTTGTGTTAAATATTTTTTGTTCCCCTGACTAAACATAATTCAATTATCAGGTAAAGCATGCAGTAATAACATTGTTGTCTGAGAGGTAAACAATATTCCAGATTCAGGGAAATGTAACTTATGATGCACTGTAAGGCTGAAATAATGAATCAAGAGTCATTTCTTCAAGTCTAAACTGCCAGTTATGTTAATGGCGATTACATTACAGCATCCCATAAAATCCTGAATGATTATACTAAAGCTTGGCAACAATTTGTCCACACAGTTGAAATATTTCTATTAGTCAAGTATAAATGAAATCCCTCTAAATGCCTGGCATTACCTGTTCTGAAACCAGAAACAACTGAAGTTCATATGTCCAAGACAGAGCCATCAGCCAACAAGAGTAATGTCTAGAATAAGCATCAAGTTTGATCAAGCTGTGATTAAAAAACAAAACAAAACCAAAAAAAAACAACAGAAGAAAACATGAAGGAAAGGATAACCCTGGGAAGATGAAAGAGAAGTGTCTCTTTGCAAGTACTTTTTATTTAGTGGACTTGGAAAAAAGCAGCTTTTGGGAGTTGCTGAAGACAGAAAATATTGGGCAGCTGTTGCTCTCAGATCAGGGAAACAGACGACTTGCTGCTGAGATGAGCGAGATGAGCTGTGTGATTAGACTGGAGTGGGGCTAGTGGCACAGAGACATAAAATGAGTTACTGTCACAGGAAAACATCTAAAACTTGTTTGTAATTTCTGGATATTCATGTTTGACTGTCCATTATGCACAGTTTACTTTCATTTTCCAGTAATGCTGCTCTACAAAATAGCGGCTTGTCTCATCTGAGTACGGGTTGTTAGTTAATCATTTGTCATTGTGGCTCATTCAAGTTAATTACCTTACTAATCGATTTGAGGCTTTAAACTTATGTTGCCTTTGTGGTATTGTGATTTCATTTGAGTTCAACTCTGGGGAATATACGCTTATCTAAGAGCAATTAGCTTAAAACAATATGATGAAAATTGATTTCCTGTGCCTCTGTAATGCTCATCTAATTAACCCACAATGCAAAGACTGAATATTCAACAATGGCTACACTGCTTTTGATAAAGAAAAACATGTGCCCGGCAGCCTCTAATAAAAATATTTTAATCTCCGCAAAGTACAATAATTATCACATCTAGAGTTAAACTAAGTAAAATCTCAGGCTCTTATTATTTTGCTTAAGACTAAAGAAGAGTAATCTAGTAAATGTGATTTAAATACTTTGAACATGGCAAGGTTTTTTGTGTCAGATAGGCTGGTCTGAGTATTTCAGAAACTCCTGATTTACTGGGATTTTCCCACACAACCATTACAGAGAATAGTCTTAAAAACAGAAAATATCCAGTGAGTGGCAGTTTTCTGGTTAATGCTTAATGGTTCTCGGTGATGCTAGAGGTCAGAAGAGAAGGGCCAGACTGTTTTGAGTTGATATGAAGGTAACAGTAACTCACACTAACACTGCGATATTCAGATTGTAGTGTCAAGATTTTGAATAAACAACATGAAAAGATGGATTTATCCTACATTGCATCAACACGTCTGGTGGTGGTGGTGGTGTAATGGTGTGGAGGATACTTTCTTGGCACACTTTGGAGCCTTTAGTAGAAACAGAGAATTGTTTAAATGCCACAACCTACCTGAGTGTTGTTGGCGATTATGTCTATAACTTTATGAGAACGGTGTGCTCATCTTCTGATGGGTGCTTCCGACAGGTTAACGCACCACATCACAAGCTCATAGCATCTCAAACTGGTTTCTTAATGATAACAATGTAATAAAATGTAATAAAGTGGCCTTTACTGTCACTAGATCTCAGTCCAATGGAACGCATTTGGGATGTGGTGGAACAGGAGATTTGTGTCTGAGAAATCTGCAGCAACTGTGTGACGCTATCATGTCAATATGGACTAAAATGTCCTAGGAATCTTTCCAGCACCTGGCTACCTGACTAGTGAAAAAATAATATGGTGTGCTATTTCATTTTAATTATACCCTTATTTGCTATAAGCATGTATGACTGGTCACCTACTTCACACCTACATCAACTTATTCAGTCATATGGTGCAGTGGCTCCTTTGATCACGCAAACTGACTGATATGGACAATCAAGGAAAGTCTCTGTTTCAAGAAAAGGTTTGACAATTCTTTAAAAAAAAACAAAAACCAACCAAATAACTTTTGATGTTTTAAGTCGCAGTCTATGAAACAGACAATCAGGAGAAGGTTAGTGAGAAACGGGTGTCTTCATGAAGTCAGTAGTTAGCTGGAGAGTGTTTTCAGGGCCATAACATAAACGTGATACCTTCATGAAAAAAAGGCCAAATTGCATTCCTTCTGAATCACTCTGAGATCATCTCAGAACTTTATGAAACTGAACTAAGGACATTACAGAAGAACAATTGCTTTCACAAACTGAAATGCTAGGAGTTATGTTTTAATAAAACAAACTGAGCAAAAATCAATGCAACCAGACAGAATTAAATGTGATATGGTTAAAGTCAAGTATATTAAATAAAGTAAAAAAAAAACACTGTTACCATCAAACTAAGTAGTAAAAAATGACATTCTCAATAGCCTGCCTGTATGTGTGCTCTCTATTCTAAGCTCTTATGAAACTGAATGTGGGAATTTGCCTATGAGCAGCGTCAATTATGTGTTTTTGCTTGATTTTTAATCCCTCTGAAGATAATTAGACTGTAATAAAAAAAAAATCAGTTGGATTTTAAATGTAAGTTAGTCCACAGAATACTCTTTGTCATGTTAATGAATGCTTTCTTATAAAATGTTACTGGTGCTGGGGAATATTTCACCGCTGCAATGTTTGGGGTGATCAATAAGTCAGCAGACAAGATGTAAAGTTAATATTTCAGAAGTGCTTTTTGAACGTGATTAAAATCTGGTAATAAAAGCATCATAGATTCATAGCTTTCTTTCTCCTCTATTTATAATATCAGATGCAGGATTTTCAATGGCTCAGTTTGATGTAGTATTCATTGCCAAGGGCACCGGCAGTCAGTTATGCGCGTTAAATGTTGTAGAGAAAATAGCTGTATGAAGAGGTCCCACTTTATTATACTCAAGCTGTGAATGCTTTATTTTTCAGGAGAGCCATTTGCTCCCACCTTCATTGCTTTGTGCACATTCTCCCCAGATATTCCACCGCGGTAGTTAAATGGTTCTGTCTTTAATAAGTCAGTTTTGTCTCCTGTTGAGGTTTTTTAAAATTCATTCACCACGCTTCTATCCCCATTGGAGCATGACTGGGGGAGAGCAACACTGAGTACAAAAGGTTTTCTGGATTGAAGGCATTTTTACAGAGACAGCTATTTTTGAACTTTTCTTTGAATGTTTTTATTTGACGAATACGTATATGAGGGAAAAGAGCATTTTATAAAGTAGTTGTTTTCTGCAGCGAGGCATTATTGATTAATAGTGGATAGATGGGAAGGAGAAAGGGTCCTATTGTAGCAAAATGTCTTATTGAAATCTAGGTCATTTCAGTTCAGTACAGAGAAATACAGTGGATTCTCAAAAACATACACTGGTACTGCAGTGTATGTTTTCCTGGGTCTAAAAAGTATCTTAATACATATTTATGAACTAATGAAGGTGGCCACTACATTTTTCACAGAATATGACATTTTTCTTGATTCATGCATTACTTGTTTTATGGAAAACAAGCCATGTGAAGGGGCCACTTTCATATTAATCATATAAATCTTGGAAAACATGCAATAAATATATTAACAACCATTTTCTCATGTACATAGCCTTTGTACTTTTTAAATGGTCATTTACAGAAGACTTACATGTTTTCTTTCTTTTCTTTTTCATTTATGTCAATGTCATCTTAAAGTCCAGACACACAGAGGTCAGTTAGATGACGTAATCTGAATTTCTAAATACGTACTGTTCTTTAACTGATGGATGACTTGCCTAAAGGCGTTTCCACACTTTGGGGATGCATTTAGGGATGTTCTGTATGTCCATCAAAAAAAAAGCAAATGCGCTGCTCAAAATAATTTAGGAACACTTTAGAAACATATCAGATATCAATGGGAAAAAAATATTATGATGGTTATCTATACTCATATGGGTAATCCCAAAAAGTTGAGGTAATGTGTCACGAACAAAAGGATGGAAATACAAATGATCAACCTATGGCTGAATTCAAAGACATCCTGAAAAGTAAACAAATGCCTATTTTGCTGAAAATTCATTGCAGCAACACAAAATAGTACTGAGTAGTTTGTATGGCCTCCACATGCACGCCTGCACCTAATGAGGTGACAGATGATGTCTCGGGGGGATCTCCTCCCATATCAGGACCAGTGCATCAGTGGACAGTCTGAAGTGCAATCTGGTGGAGTCAGATAGACTGAAACATAATGTTCCAGAGGTGCTCTATTGGATTTATGTCAGGTGAGCGTTGGGAGCCAGTCAATGGTATCAGTTTGTTCATCCTCCAAGAATTTCCTGCATATTCTCACCACATGAAGCCAGGCACTGCCGTGCATAAAGAGGAATCCAGGACCCACTGCACCAGCATAGGGTCTGACAGGCGATCCAAGGATTTCCTCATGACACCTAATGGTAGTAAGGGTGCCGTTGCCTAACCCCTTAAGGTCTGTGTATCCCTCCATGGATATTTTTCCCCAGACCATCAGTGACCCTCCACCAAACCGGTCACGCTGAATGATGTTACAGCCAGGATAATGCTCTCCACCATCATAAAAGCCAAACCAGACCCTTTCAGTCTGTGACATGTACTCAGGGTGAACCTGCTCTCATCTGTGCAAAGCACAGGGCACCAGTGGTGGACCTGACAATTCTGATATTCACTGGCAAATGCCAATCGGGCTCCACGGTGACACACAGTAAGCACAGGGCTGACTAGAGGACGCTGAAGTCTGTTTCTGATTGTTTGGTCAGAGTCATTCACACCAGTGGGCTGTGGGAGGTCATTTTGTGGCACTCCGACAGTGCTCATACTGTTCCTCCTTGCACAAAAGAGCAAACCTATAATGGGATGTTTCCAGGAGGAGTTGGACTACCTGTGCAGCTCTGTAGGGTCCAGGTATTGCCTCATGCTACGAGTAATGACATTGACCCTAGCCAAATTAAGGCACTGTTTATGAATGCTGAAAGCGTGATGCAACTTCTTTCTTTTTTTTGACTTAGTCACACAGTTATTTCCAACCTATGCCTGGCCACTGGCTCTCTGATGCTACTTAAGACATGCTCTCATTCCAGTAGAAGAAGATTTCTATTCAGCTACATGTTGTCGTCACAGACTGCAGCAGAGGCCAGAAACAAACCAGGGCGATGTTGTTTTTTCAATAAAAATTAAATTCACTGTATATGATTGAAGAGTACGTGTGAAAAACTGGAGATGCAGCCAGCCAGAGAATTTCTCTCGGGATGTGAAACCGGAATAATAATGACACACAACTGAGAGGAGCGGAGGGATTTCTGTGAACCAACCCTGTCACAACAGAGACCAGAATAGTGGTATTTTGAGTAAAGGGGATCATTACTTTAGTCACTGTGGCAAGACTTGGTAAATCCCAGAAGGCAGCACGAGTAGAATTGAAGTCTTAATTTTTTGGATCTTCTTTCCTCCACATGAAAATAAAATAAAACGAGTGGACGCACAATTTGAGTTGCGTATCTTTTACATTTTTGTTATGCTTGATGGTTTTCTCCAGCTAGTCATTTGTGGCCTTATGAATAATTCAAGTGTGAAAAATCAAAATGAAATGCAAGAGCGAAATATATGTCACACAAGGTTTAACATAATAATAAAGCCTCCACTGTTGATTGTCATCTAGATCTGGCTTCGTTTCAGCCACGCATTCTTGCCATTTCACACCTTCAGCCCGGCTGATGGAAAGAACAATCATATTATATCAGCTGAATCATTGCTCTTAACATGTGTGGAGCTCCGTTACAGCTATCGCTTGGAGTCAGGGAACAATCGTGACAACGTGCTGGAGAGGATTAAACGCGACGGTGCTCTTTGTGGACAAGTCATATACATGCCAGACATATAATTATGATTAGAGGGAATCTCCAATAAATGTTAATTGAATTAGGAATTCAGATAGAGCTCTGTCGAGTTTGATGAATGTGTGATGATTCAAACTTGTTTCTGCTGTAAAAATGCTGATTTTAATTTGGTCAGAATCGTGGGTATGTTAAATAGATCATGCTGCTGAGTTGTTTCATTCCCATCTCTGCTCAATTATACATTTTTCTAATGAAATTAAAGGAAAGTGCAGTGGTGTGAAAGGTTGCTCAGAGTGGTAGTATGAATCCAAGTTTTATTGCTTTCTGCTCTGTTGCTCAAAAGTACCATTCATTATAAAACAAAACAGGGGAGACTGCAGCAGAAAGCACTGCTGAAAACGCTGCTATATTACCCGTAATCAGTGGAAGTGCCATCATTTTGTAAGGGCTGACAAGCCAGTCCCCTTCCAGACAGGCACCTGGAGGATGTTTACATCTTTAATCTGAATCTCAATGAATGTGCATTTAATTTATAAAGACACAGTCAGGTGTTTGCTTGTAATTGAGAGTTATTTTCTGCCAGTGAGCTTGATCACATCCATTATAAATGATTATGTGGCCATCCATGGAGCTACTGTTGCTTTCAAGCAATATTTGCAAGCTAGATTGGTTGTTTTTACACATTTCAATGCAAACAGCGGCTGTTCATACTCATAAAACCGAACACTGCTAAATGTATATGTGCATTGTCATAATAGTGTCACTGATGCTGATGTGCTACACAGAGTGAAAACAACCTGCCTTACTAACATTAGAAGACTATCAAACTTATGTAGTGTAGCATTATATTGCTGGCGGGATGATAACATGAAAGACAGCCGTTCTCCTAAGAGCGTTTTCAAAGGATGGTAAAAGTTTTCACTACAAAAAAGCTTCTTGCACATAGATAGCCTGTAACCAGTGTAAGAGTTTTTAAAACAGTGACCCCATGAGATTTTCACCTTAAATCAGGGAGATATAGATAAAGGTCAGAAAGCAATTTAAGCGCTTCTGCAGGTCTGCTCAGAAGCTTAATTTGATAAGGGGATCATAAGAAAGGTCTTGCCAGTGGAATTGGTTTTACTGCCACAGAGCTGTAATGAGAAAGCAGCTGTTAACAGGTGCCCCATTTTGCCACTTTTTTAGAGTAACTGCGATGCTTGCTAAATTTATTGTCCATCCATCCAAAATGCAACTGTTGCACCTGCTTCTCTTTGGGAGAGACTGCTAAGCATATCTATCTGATGTCCAATTGCCATTCACCTTAAACAGAATAATACATACAAATTAGGATTTTCTTCTCTTATTTTGTATTGAATTAGAAAATTATTATTTGTAAAAAATTGAGTGGTCATTAAGATGCTGGAGCAAATAATTTCCTCATACTCTCAATCTTAGAGAAGCATGATTAGGTAGCTATAGCTGTGGTGACTGATATCGTTAGCCTATGTACAAGCTTATACAAAAAAGCCTTGTTTCATGTTTCCAGCCACATTAATGGCACAAAGGATTATTTTATCAGTATTTGTATGTTGGTAAGATAATTGTTTGAGAAGCCTCCTGGATTATCCTCCAATGTCACACAGTAAACGTCAGTGATCCGCAAACAGGATTAGAGCTTAATCTTCTTATTAAATTGTCATTCATGTGCTATATAATGACGCAGTCCATCTGCAAAATCACTCTAATCTTTATTACAAAATAAAGACATTCTACCTACACACTTTTATTTACACATTGTGCATTTCTTCATTCAATATTTTTGGAATAAGACAAGAGTACAACTAAAGACTTTTAATGCAGTTTGATAACGTGCTTTACATATGCAGTGTTAATGCAGGAATGATCAGCCAGGGATCAAAATGGAAACTTTTTACTTGGTGTAACTCTTTAGAATTGACAGGGCATTTGACTGATTTTCCTTGGATACCTCGATAGAGAAAGTACAGAGTCAATGGAACATTGAATGGCTGCCAGGCACTGCTAAAAGGAAATCCATGCATTCAGGACAGAGATAATGAAACAGAGTTAAGTCAAATCTTAAGACACGTACGAGTAACTCGCTCTCAGTCCCGTAACAGTAAAGATTTTCTCCTTTAACTGAAATCTAGTTATTCTCTGCTCATGATGGACAGCTTATAAAATGAAGGCAGTTGCTCTCAGTCCTTTTTAATCCTGAGGTTATGGGAACTAAGTGCACTTAGCTTTTCTCCACTAAACTTATTTGGCAGATATCAGCTCCTTTTCTGTGGCACTGTGTAGGACAACAAATTTGCCTTTGATAACGGGATTTGAATGTAAGTACTCACAATGCAGGCGATTGTTGAGGAGGCGAGGAATTACCATTCGCTTTGGTGCACTTGACCTTAAGAAGTCACACTGGCTTCAGTCAGAATGTGGTTTTCTTGAGTAATATTTTTGTAAAATTTTCATGTCTTAATCGTATACGCCTTCACTTACTATCAGTCATATTGCTGATAAATTAGGCCTTTCAATCCCCCAAGCATCATAAATAATGATAATGACTTACAGGAGCTTTGATGAGGAACCATCTCTGTGTTTTTGTGGTCAAAGTGCCCTTGAACATAAATAATGGTGCCTGAAAAATGTCTTTTTTGGAGTACTTGTGCTCTGCTCGTTAGCTGAAACTATACAGCTCAATGTGGCTTTTGCAGCTTGGTAGCCTTAAATTGCATTGTTGCTGTAATGTGTCTGATCAATCTACTTCGCTGTTACAAATGCCTTAGAGTGCAAAAAAATATAATGCTAAATTACTCCGAGATTAGATTTTTATAATAGGTTTCACATGAGGGGCATGTGTACGTCTTTTCCTGGAGAGCCTAGCTCATTTAACACTTCCATCGTGGCAATCTGTTCACGGGGTGGAAAGAGATTTGTGGTAAATTGTGGAGTTTGAGGAACGGTAGCCGCAGGGATTTCCTTTGAATGTACTTTTAATTTCAAATGAGACACCGGTGTAAAACCAAGCCAAGAAATGCACACATTAAAACAAAAAAAATTGATTTGTGCTGACTGAGCTGGATTTTTTTGCAGGTCTCATTTGATAGCAAATGTTTTTTGAGGAATACATAGACTGTCTTTTTTCATGTCAGAGATAAGTGTTCTGGCAAATCCATCATGTGCCGCCTGCTGTCAGACTGTGGGAAAAACAATTAAAGGTTCCACGCACAGGTCGAGTTGCTCCGATAGTCAATGAAGGCAACCTCTCTGGGTGGGCCGAGAAAAGATAGATTCATTAGGAAGTGCCAGGGGAGGTGGGGTGGATGTGTAAGACAATTAAATGACCTACACTGGAGGGGACTGAGGACTCGGGGGACTAAAAAGATGAAGGGAAAAGCCAACTGTTCAACAAACAAGTTCCTAGAACAAAGTTTGCACAGTACACTGTAATTATTAAGCAATTATAGGGATTTGGGTCAAAAAGGAAAATGGTAGACACTGACAGTGAAGTCATTATGGTGATCGAAGAGCTTAGAGGGTGTTAAAACTTCAGCATATTGAACTGTAAGACTTTGGAGTGTCCCCTGAAGGTCAGTGATATGCACACAGACACAGCTACACATTAATTTGTATACAAGCAGCCAGCAGAAGCACATTCTTGGCATTCGGTCAAGTCACAGACAATGTACAATATGGCCACAGATGACGCTGCTGTGTCGGTGCACGAAAGTGGCCTTCCAGATGCCCGTGCATGGTCGCTCAGTTAATCAAACACTCAGTTCATTAATGCTGCTTGTCACTAGTGTCAACAATCGAGAAAGTGCTGAGTATTGAATCGCGGAGGACTTTGTTCGCTAAGCATTCTTGGCGTGGCATTGATTTTAGCCGATAGTCCTTTAGCCCTCAGGCAGCAGGATGTAGCTCATTGATGAGACATTTTATCAGGGAAAAGGTCAGCCCGAGTGATTGATATTCTCTTTTATGAGTCGTAATATGGACGATATTAGTTGTGAACTTTGACTGCTCAATCTCAATGACATTTACTACAACCTGGCCATTAAAAAACGATATAGGAGTGAGACTGAATAACAATAACGTCCTTATTTTTGTGTATTTGAATGTTGAGCATCTATAAAACATGCGCTGCTGTCTTGCATATGACGGTGACAGCCCTTTTGGGGTCTTTGTTCGAGTGTTGTTTATGGCTCCTAAATGTGAGCCTGGGTAGATGGTGGTATTGATTATTTGTCTTAACATTGATCCATGCCGATAACCTTATGTTCAGTAAGGAATGGATTGAAGGAATTTAGAAGATCGAGATTATCTTAGAGAAGTTAAACTGGGCATAATCTTTTGCTAGCTATTTCATGCCCATGAAATAGCTAGCTTAACAACCACTCTACAGATTAGCATAAATGTGTGTGGACATTTAGTACATACTGACTTATGTGATGCAAGACATTTGAAGAACATAACACTTACTGACTTAAGTTAACAAAATGAATGAAGTACAAGTACATCTCCATTATTTGCCAGAACTTAACATACTAACACGCTAACCTGTGACGATGGACACCGTGCTAAATGTATGTTATAATGCCACAGTTAGCATTCTGCTTAAAGCACTGCACATGCTCTATTTTGGGGATTTTGACTGTAGATCTGTAGCCATGTTCAGGCAAAGCTTAAATGAACTTCATAGTTCCGTTTGTCAATACTCGCAAAAGTCACTTTATGCCTAATGAAGTGCACTGGAAGACTTAGTCAGCACCCAAGCCATACCTTGTCATAAACAGAACTTCATTTCATGACAAGGTGATATCCATACTTCTGACTGGAGGCACTGAACTAGCAATTCCGTTGTATTTGCATACGCGTATTTCTCATCTTGTTCTGCTTACAGTGGCAAATTTACTTCTCAGCGTGATACTGAAGGGTCCATGCATAGCTAATGCTCAACGGTAAATTACACTAATTGTTTTAAACCCTGACATACCGGCACAATTATACCTGTCTCAGCAGTGCAGGCAAATGTATTATTGATCAAAATGTTCGCTCGTTAAATGATATCCTATTGCAGCAGGAAGGGTAGGGAGCAAGGGAGATGTATGCATGGGGAAGAAACTGATTTTCTACCCGATCCATTCACCTGTGATAAACTTCTCATTCTTGCTCTGATAGGTCACTTTGTTCACTTTAGCAAACTCACAAAATACATGAATGACTCTCAAGTTCCTCTCTTGACAAACTGGATCCTTACATTCACTGAAGTGCTGTCCTGTAAGTCGCAGCCAATAAGGAAAAAACATTCCTTAAAAATCCCCTTAATATGCAACATTCATTGCAATGAGAGCCTCATCAGTAGTTGCAAGAAGTTTGATGCTAATATTTATAACAAATCTATACTGTACAGTGCATTCATGATGTATTTATAGCCTCTTACTTTTGTGCATTCTATATATTTGTTCAAACATTTAATATGGAAAACCCCCTGAAATTTGTCATTTTTGAAAGCCTTAAGACTCATCACTGTGTACACCGAAATGTGTCTTAGAGTCATTCCACGAGAATAGCTAAAATTGGACTTGGATATTTTCACATTTTTTACCAAAATGTATTATTTATATGTATATCCCACATCATTAAGGATATATTTAACTATCAGAAAAATGTATTTTCCCATCTCAGGCATTAGTTTTCTTTTATTATTGATCATATTTTTAAGATGTAGTGACTGTAATTCTTCAACCCTGTTATGGACATTTTGGAGGCTCTCTGAATATTATCATAAAATGTATTTCTAAAGAAATCAATATGTTTACATTAGTTAGATGTCCCCCATACTAATTCAATAATTTTACATAGAAAAATGACATAAAATCACACATTTTTACCCTTTTAAATCCTGAAATGTAACTAATGAGTGAAAGCAATCTTTTCATTTTTCATCAAAAATTTAGTTTAACTAAGAATTGTAATCTAAATCAATGATCAGATGATAGCGCTCAATATTTTAGACAGAAATCAGCAAACATTAAATTATTTTTTCAACATTTTAAGAAAATTATATATGAAAATGTAGGTGTGACGGGGTTGAGACTAGCATAACAGGGTTGAAGATGGTAACAGGGTTGAAGAGACAAATACAGCTTTACATATAAACAGTTGTTTACTCTTAAATTCAATGTACAGGGCTTTCCATTAGCATTATATCTCACTTTGTAACCATAGGAAGGACACCAGATACAAATTACCGTAGAATCAAGTTTTATTAATCTCAAGTAAAAACAACCACAACAGCACATTAACAACTAGCAAACATTGTGAAGTGAATTGCTCAAATGTAACATAATGCGTGTGTGTGTGTGTCTAGGCATAAGAGAGCCTCATGAGGTGTGCTAAAAGTCACCTCATCCTTGCTCCGATAACATACAATTAAACTTGATGAACTGGTTGAACTAATAACAATAATAATCAGTTAACGATTTCAATGTGTCTGTCTGTATCAGTGCCTGTGTCCATGTCAGAGTGTTTTTGCATGTGTGTGCCTGCATCAGTGTGTCTGTATATAATCATGAATGTGACGGTTGTTTTATGAATTCATCTTGTGAGTCGGTTCCACACCTCTTTCAAGACTTCCACATGGTGCTTTGTCACAGCCCGTGGGGGTGGAATGAGTTCAAGGACATCATCAAACAGGTACCAGAGGATATCATCCTTATGCGGCCAGAAGAATCGGTTTAACCCAACACGATGCATGCATTTGACCTGGACTTGTGTTGTTTGTATTTTTAGAATGATGCCTGGATATAAATCATCATCATATCTGAGAATACACCATTTACCAATCAGCTCTGGACTTTCCCACTGGATTTCTTTTTCTGGATTCCCCCCACTGCCTGTCTGTGATACAGCCGTTTCTATCTTCTGGCCAAAAGTGAAACACTTGGTGTTGAAGCACTTGCAGTTAAACTGCTTCCGTGTTGTGCACATGCAGCTTACATCACGAACCATCAGTTCTCCTGGAGCTACAGTAACGACCTGGTGAATTCTCATGGTTCCAGGAACAGCTGGTATCTGCTTCGGCATTTTCTCCATAGCTTCCTCAACATCTTCACTTTTCACAAAGAACAGTTTCACACTTGTGTTTGTTTCAGACAAGGCCCTGAATAACTCTTCTGCATCTGGGATGTCATGCCCCTTTGCTACCATCATGTCAGCTGCTCTTTTTAAGGCTCCCCCGACACCATCTGGTGCTCCTTTTCCATGACTAGCCTCAAAAAAATTCCAAGAACCAGCCTTGAATCCTCTTCTGTCCAGTTCTGTAGTGAAAAGGTAGAAGTTTCCTCGTTGTTTGTATTGCATACAGGGTCCGTCGCTTAAAAAGTGCAGCACAGACACTTGTGGATGTTGGCCTTGAAGGTAATCTAGCACAGGATTTAGGTGCTGCCATATTGCTGGAGGGCCTTTATGTCTACTGGGAGAGATGGTGCTAAAGCTCACAGGCTCTGAGAGTCCACCAACATACAACACACCAGTATGAAGGGTGGCCTGCTGATGTGAAGCCCCAAAGTGGACCGCCTGAACTTGAGAACTGTATTTACAGCTGTAGTTTTCTGAGAAGTCAACATGTATCAAAGCCTCGTCCCCTGACATGTTGTTCTTCAGCTCACGGCAGAAGGCATACTGCTGCTTGATATTAAAGTGATGCATTTTAAATTTCTTTACAAAGCTCTGGAAGAGCTCAATGAGGTCCTCTTGTGTGCCCTCCACAGATTTCTTGACTGTCACCTTGACAGTTGCCTTTTCTCCCTTTTTGTCTATCTCCTTTTCCTCTATCACCCACTGGGTAAATGATGTGGTTGCGGTGCTGTTGTATGCACTTGTGATGTGGACAGTTTTGTCCTTGCAATGGGCACACTCTCCATACATACAACTCTTGCTGGATGAGTTGCAGCAAACCTTCTCTATCAACTCTTCAATGTTGGCAGTCTCAATGAGTTTCAACTGACGGAGCTTCACTGCCAGAAAGCTGAGATTTTCATGCAACTTACACATGCATGTGTCACGTTCAGAGAGTGTTGGATTCACAACCCAAAAGGGGCGAAGATGACAGAAAAGGGAATAGGATATCATCTGGTCTGGGTTTTCTGCCAAAAACCTTCTGTGGATATTTTCTATCGTGTCCATCAGGAACCTCTTCTGCATTTTTAATTTGTCCTTTGTGAGTGTTTGTTTGGTTCCTGTGGTCATTCTACTCACGTCATCCCTGAGATAGAACGCCTTGATTCTTTTTTTGAAGTCTTCAGTGAACCTGCTGGTCATCTTTCTTTCAAAATTAAGACTGTCATGATGTCTAAAATTCTTGTTTGAAAATCCGAGGGAGTCACTTGCAAACTTTTGCAACCTGTATTTTTTTATAATTCTCCCTGTCGCAACTTTGGCAATCAGTTGCCTTTCTCTGTCCTTGGTGGCTTTTTTGTATTTATTCCTAATATCTTCAATGAGTGATTCATGGAAAAGTAAGGTTTTTTTTATTTGGGGGTTAACGAAGCAATTTGAAGTGAGTCGTGTTATTTTCGACTGTGGGGAATCCGAAAATTTCTTTGAACGTTGGCACCTTTTTTTGTATTTTTCTTTGCTTTTTCTTTCTTTTTCAAGTTTTTCCTGGAGTTTCCGCTATTTGCCTCTTGAGTTAATTTTTTTCTGTTCTGTACTTTTTCCGAGCCACCAGACGTTGCCTATAAAATAAAACAATAAAAGTTGATTTGGGTGTGGAAAATTATGCCGTTTCCTCCTGCCCTCCCTGTTTCTAAAATGACATTGTGAAAGTGACATAAAATGACATTTTCACTATAACACTGTTATAGTTATACTACCCATTGCCCTAACCTTGAAGATCTTGGCTGTGAAGGCTGCTCTGGGTGATCTCCCTGATCAGGACTCTGTGGAGGAGTGCTAATGTTCTTGAGCACTTCTTTCCTCTCCTTGCTCCTATGGTAAGCTGCTCTCCACATTTTTCTTTTCTTATGCTGTTCTCTTTTACTCAGTTCATTAATTGCTTTCTTCTTCCCTGCCTCTACATTCTTTCTCCATCTCTCACGCTCACTCTGCAGGTATCTCTCCCTTCTTTCAGGATCAGCTTTAAGGCGTTCCCGATACTTCCTTTGCCTTTCTGCTGCTGTTGTTGGTGCCATCTTACTTGCATCCTTAACATGTAACATAAATCACATTCAGCATGCATGCAGTATAAAAATGGTGATTGAATATAATAATAATTAATTTAAATAATTGGATAACTTAACAACCAAAGTATTAAAATCTCAACCCCATCACAATCTCACAACCCCGTTACAATCAAAAACATAACAGGGTTGAGTGTGACGGGGTTGAGATTTTTGCACAAACTGGCCGCTGCTCAATATAGTGAATACCAGACAGAGAGCACATGGCATGCATGAAATTCAAAATCACCATATATTCATGAACTAACAAAAAACGTTTTCATAAGTAATAGTTTTCTATCTTTTTTTCATGTTACGGTGTTGAGTCATTGAGGTTGACGACCACAATATCACAAGATAAATGACTAAAATAAAGGAAAAGATGGGAGCAACTTGCCTGTCTCTGTGGTCCTGTTGTCCAAAAGACTTCAGTGATGTCACTTCCTGATGTATATGGAATTCTGGATCACACCATTGTATTTATGGGGGTAGGATCATTCGTGTAACGGGGTTGAGGGGTTACTCAGGTACAGAAATAATTGTGATTTTAATGAATAATTAACAATTAAATTTGAAAAAAACAAATAGTAACAACAAAAGAGCACAAATAGATGTTTAGGTTGATATCAAAATTTATTGACTTTTTAAAAAGTTTTATTTGGTATTTTCAAAGTAAACTTTCATCAAGGCCATGAGGGACATGACAAAATAGGTGGTGTCAAATGAAAAAACTGTATTATTTCCCATAAAAAGATAAAAAATTAGTTCATTTTTTTACACTGTATTAAAGGGTACATTTTAATATATATGTAAAGCTGTTTAAATTGAAAGTTTGGCGACCAAATAGATGAAATACGCCATAAGAGGTGAGAGGGACTCAAATTGTGCCATTTTCATGGAATGACTCCTTAATTATCATTAAGCCTTGTGAGGAGCTGCACTGGTTTCTCCTAGTGTGTGCCAAAATGAACTGATTGGACACAGTTGAGTCCATAAGGTCATACATTAAACAAGTCCAAGACAAAACCCAAGCCAAGTAACTCTCTGTAGACCGCTGGTATAAAACTGCACCCATGCATAGATCATGATACGGGTCAAAAAAAGCCTAGCAAGTGACCTAATTCTGAAATGGAATAAGTTTCCAACTGCCAGCACTCTTCCCAAAGTTTGGAAAAGAATAATCATTTAAAGGCGCTCAGTCAGTGAAATGACCGAGGACCAAACTGCCTCTCTAACAGCTTCAGAAGTCTACTGCAGAGATGGGAGAGCCTACCAGAACTACCTAAGCAGCTCCTGATCAATCTTGGTTGTGATAGTAAAAATTCTCAAATCTAAGACAAAAAATTTAACGCTGTATTTTGTGAATACCAGATCATCACCTGGCTAATGGGGAAAGGGCATTGAGGACGCTGCTCCACACTAGGCAACAGTTCATCTTTCAGCATGACTGCAAACTAAAACATGCAGCCTCGGCAGTGCTGGAATAGCTGCAGGTCAATTTTCTGTTTATACAAGAGTAGCTAAGTAGCCCCAACACGGACCCCCATAGTATATCTGTAGAGAGGCGTGGAGATGGCAGTTCAGACACAGGCAAACAGGCCTTCCAACAGTACCGACTGGAGAGTCTGAACTTTAACAATAAGATATTTTTAAATATATATACATATGTATATAGATTTGTTTTAAAAACAGTTTAAAACATTCAAAAATATATTACAATGTGAAGAAGAAAATGTTAAAACATGTTTATTTAATGTATTTTTATTTTAACCAGATAGTGCTTACCCATACACTCATTTAATACCACTTTGTTACTCTTGCATAGAAGCATTCAATGACTAAAACAATAAAGGCGACAGTGCCTGCGACTCAACCAGTGGGGAGTCCCAGATGTAAGGCTACATCTTCACATGTAGCTTATCCACCAGATAATCTTCAGTCTTATTTCTACATTGCTTTAAGCACCCTTTAAGTATTATAACACAAGCATGTGTAGAAGTGGCATCATTTGCAGCTACATTTAAGTGACTATTTCACTGAATTGTAGTTCTGGGAGTGGGGAATGCTGTATAAACTGTATCAACAGCAGGTGTAATTATCTTAGCACAAAAACTGTCCTCTTGAAACTCACTTAGCAAAAACCTTAACTATTGCTAATCCAGGCTCCACATTTTATTCTTGTAAAGATGAAATTGATAACTTTACAATGCCCAAGAGTGCATAATGCTTATTTTATAAACCTTTTTGCTATGTGTTGATCCAGTTTGCCGCTGACTGTTTTAATTTATGCCCGGGCTTGAAATCGCTATTGAACATCACGGGGGCCAAGTGTTCCAAGCAATAACATGAATAATCCATTGGCAGTTCCTGTTAGACCAAAACAGAATGAGGCCATTCTCAATCACCATTATACTCAGGGGGAGTGCAACCAGGCTGTAGCAGCATTAGCCTTTCCTACTAAAAACTGATCACATTTTGCCTTTTGAAGTTGTAATCCATCTCACTAATAGGTGCACTTCGGGGTATTTAATATTAAATATTCTGCAAATGTATAATCACTTCATGAAAGAAATGGGTTTTGGAGAATTTCTTTTTTCTTTTCTTTTGCAGGCCCAAGTGCAATATATACTTTCATCCACATGAAAAAGCAAACTCAGTAATGCTGAGAGTGATTTGTGTTTGTATTATATTGAAAATATAAATAATAAATTTATAGGCTTTAGGCTTTTAATCGACCACAAGTAAGTAAGTTATGAGTGATCTACCAATTATGAGTAGCGTTTCAACTTTGTGAGTTTACAGTGGATATGCAAATCTGTTGATGGTTCCAGCTAGCTTCACATCCTGACATTGCGCGTCAGAGTTAACTTATGAAACTCGTGAACGCATGATTCTTTCCTTAAACACAGAAAACGTTTGCCCGCACAGCGCGCACTTCAGAAGAAAATGGATATATCTCACCGCTTCTTGGCATGGAGACCACTTTAAATTCATCACACAGACCTATTGCCTATGCCGTGCACGTTTGTCAATCTGCCTGTGAAATGAAGAGCCAGGGGCTACTGACCCAGACACATCAGCTCCTTTTTGGCCTCTAACAACACTTTCTGAAGTCTTCACATTCACACATTGATTCATTATTTTCAGTTTGCTGCTGCCTTCGAGGACACGGCTCAGTTTTTGTGTGGAGCGAGTGGGCAACAAGTACAGTTTATACAAAGTGGTTATGATGGCTGATGCAACAGACTTTGAATAATGAATATAAAATAAAATGCATGAAAGTGAAAAGCTTTATCTTTTAAATGAAACCTTTGGGATGTACAGTTGCTACGAACATATAGTACTGTGCAAAGGTCTTGAGCCACCCTTCATTTCTTTATATAGATTTCTAGGAAAATGGGAAATGGATGCATTGATATGTTGATCTATTAGATGGAAATACAGTATATTCGGCAAAACAGCATTTGTATGTTTCTAAAATCAATATTTGGTATGAGCACCTTTATGCTTTAACGCACACAGAACTGTCTTAGGCAAGCGTTCTTGTCATTTCTTTCATATTCTTCAGGAATAATTCTTCAGGCTTTTTCAAAGCTCTTCTTGGGATGTTGGCTGTCTTTTATTCAGTTCTGATGATCCCACAATTTCAGTGATGTTGAGGCTCTGGAGAGGCCAATCCATGACTGACAGTGTCCTCACCTAGTTTCTGACCAGTTATCGTTTTCCTGGCTGGCAGTGCATTTGGGATGATTGTCGTGCTGAAAAATCAACCAGTTGCTTTACAAATGGAAATGCATGTTATGTTTCTGCATTTATTATTTCATTAATTTTAACAAAATCCCCAACAAGCACCACAGGCTGAAATTAATGGTTGTCAAACTGTGTTATCCTTAGTTTTTTTTTCAGTAAATCAGCTAAAATAATCTGAACAGATTCTGTGGTTTGGCAACAGTCTGCTAACTTGCTATTTTGTCTGTTCCTCGGTTTACGTGGCTTTTTTCAATGCTTGAATGATTTATTGGTCAATGTTTAGTGGAATACAAAATACATTGCCTTAAATTGCATTGCATCTGAAAAAGATCAGATATGAGGTCTGAACTGAAAATGAGTGAAAAAGCAGCCAATGTCCTAACTTGAGCCTCAAGTCTTTTCCACAGTCATGTACTTACACCTGAATTAGCTTGTCATATTACAAAAACGAAAGGTTTTCACTGCAATACTTTACACTGTGTATACTGTGCACTTTTAAATCAACAATAGGCTTTTTCAAATTAAAAATCGCACACCATTAATCTTTGTCACACTGAAAATGTTATGGCATTTTTAATTGAATTCCACCGCAAGCACAGACACTACAAAGACTTTGTCCTCTCTCTAGGTTCTTCTTTTCTTCTTCCTCTTACCCCAAACAGTAACAGCAGATGGCCACCCTCCCCGAGCCTGGTCCTGCGACAGGCTTCTTCCTGATAAAAGGGAGTGTTTTTTCCCCTCACCATGGTCACCAAGAGCTTGCTCAGCGGGGGCCACTGGATCGTTAGGTTTCTATGAGTAATGTGTGTATGAGCACTGTAGTGTTTTGGTTATATATGCCTAAATAAAATGGGGGCACCATTAGGGTGTTATTTATAAAACATTTATTTAGCATACAACTGAGATGCATTTAAAATATTTACTCCAGTTTTGCAGTAAAATGTTCAAACATCTGTTACAATCATTGCTTTCTTAAATCAGCTGTGCGGTTTTTTTTTTAACATACACATTCATGCCAGCTGGTTTAATTAAAAACAACAGTCCCATATATTGTACCGTAATAGGAAAATGTGTCGTTACTTGTAAAGTTAATGAAAAGAAAGATATGCTATGACAATATACAATACACGACGTATTGAAAACTACCATATCAAAGTACATGAAATGACAGACCCCTGTTAAAAACTTAAGACAGACATCAAAATTTCTTCCAGATGCACATATCCAACAAAAATAAATACTGATGAAAATGTTTAAAATATTCTCAATGAGTGCTTTCCTCAAAAGAACATTCTCATCTACAGTAGCAGAAAATAGTACCTGAAAATGACAGCATCCCTTTTCTGTGACATAAACTGGAGTAGACATGAATATAAAAATCTAATAAAATACTCTTTTTATAAGTCTTTTTCGTTCATAAAAATCACTACATAAATGAAAAGTGATTGTAGCTTCTGTGTTAAAATAAAACAAAAATACAAACTGATTGTCTGACATACAGAAAACATTTTTTCTTTTTGGCCATGAAGTCCAAAAATCTCTGCAGGGCAAAGTGGCATCAGTGCACTGTCCACTACAGTTATACTACATTTAACACCCATTGTGTTCATTTGATGGATATGCAACAATGCTGGCTTTAGAATAAAATGACAAAATAAAATAAATACAATCTCAAAACAGGTTACCCTTCTGCATTCCCAGTGTCTTGATAGACGGTTTGTAAACAAACAGACTCATTGTTAACCCGAGTCTGTTTTTGATCCAGCTCACTGTCAACAAAGGAAGAGCTAGTCTCACCTAAGAGATGTTAGGCACCGTTTCTTTGATATTACGCCTGCTGACCCCCATCATCACCTTCTTCTCTGTGTGGCGTCCTGTTGAACAGACATGATGCTCTGTTTTAACCTCTTTGTAAGCAAGTGACTTGCTCTGCCGCAGTAGGTGTGGGTGGTTGTCTGCAGCGACGTCTCCAGCGGTCGAAGCAGCGAGGTCTCCAAGTTGTCGCCGAATTGGTACTAGGATCAAAAGTAAACATGTTCAGCTTTCCTACTCCTCATTTCAGACATCAAACAATAAAAACTGCATTTTAATTGCATTCTTTCCACGCCCACGTCGTTTTTGGCTGCGGCACCAACTTAAAACGCAGCTCTTCTCGTTCTCCTGACATTACTCAAAAAATGCCTTTAAAATAAATAAATAAAAGCAGCACAAGTGTTTGTTTTTAACAACACCTGTTGTTTCCTGTGACAGCTTAAAGAAAAGAAAAAAGCACAATGACAACTACATTCATCTCACATGAATTAAGTGCCACATTTATCACCGTCACTTCCAGACAAAATAACATTCTGTTTTTGATTCGTATCTGTCAATTCAGAGTGTGTTCGAGTGATGAATATCTATTACCCCAACTATTCGCAAATGGGCTTAATAAGACGTGACAGCGTCGGGGAAAACTACAGCTGCTGCATTCCAGATATGCTTCATTATTGTACGCTTTTGTGTTGCCAAGTAAACAGCAAAGGGGGGGAGAAAAAAAATTAAAAAGAAACTTTCAGCCTCCTCTGTGAATGAATATTGGCAGCCAAGGCTTTTGTCACGTACGGTATGCAAATAAGGATGTGTGCCTTTCACTTTTATATTGAGGTGCACCAATCTTTTACTGCTCGAGTAAATAAGGGAAATCACTATTTTACAACGTCTTATTTGACTCGAGTTTGGCAAAGTATTACATTACTCAAAGCGCACTTTCTTTATTATCTTTCATATAGTGCAGAAGGCAATAAAATACCATTAACAGCCTCCTATTGATTTTTATGTGGATGTGGCGGGTGCGTTGTCCACACAGCCATCATGATGTCTCAAACTAGCATCAGCACTAAAAATTTTACAACTCTTCTGTGGGCTTGGCTGGGTAATGGTAGTGCCCTTTATTGCAAGCTCCTCTGCTGGCTGTGAGAGAGCCTGCCTTGGGAACTAGGCTGACTATGGAGGTCTCGGTTGGATCGAAATTAGAGTTTGTTCGAGAATTGCCTGCGCCGAGCTTTGGGATGATAGCCTCAAAAGACTGGAGTGGGAACAAAGTGGGAGGAGACTGTGGAGCTGAAGCAACTAAACGCTCTGATAAAAAAAAAAAAAAAAAACAAAAACAGCTAAAGATAAAGATAAAAGGAGAATCATTTTTAAAAGATCTTCAGATCTCTCTTCCAATACAGCGACTGTGAAACACGGCCCTTTATCTTAGAAACATCTTCTCAACTTTTTGCTTACTAATGAGAATCCGCAGCACTCCTCTGCCTCCTAAAACCATGTGGATATGGTATGTGCTCTGTGTTTCTGTGCTGTCTGAGAGACTGATGGAAGCACGAGGACCGAGTGCCCCATAATGAAGCCTGCTCGTTTTCTTAATGGCTGAGAACATTGCCCGCACTGATAGCGGCCTGGCTCGGCCCTGTGGCGGTAATGGATGGAGACCAGCTAATGAAGCTTCCCTTGCTCCCCCCAATTGCTGCCT
Organism: Neolamprologus brichardi; assembly: GCF_056152115.1. Classification (NCBI taxonomy): domain Eukaryota; kingdom Metazoa; phylum Chordata; class Actinopteri; order Cichliformes; family Cichlidae; genus Neolamprologus; species Neolamprologus brichardi. The sequence goes on from NC_142110.1 coordinate 17,939,845, forward strand.
GCATGTTGACCGGTAAGCTGAAATCAAAATGAGCAGATCGCAGCGGAGCTGCCAGCAAAACAGTGAAAGAGCTCTCAGGCTCATCTGCTTGCTCACTTATGATACAAGTGCTGCATTTTAGCCTTTCAAGGCCTATAAGCTTAAACACATTTCAAGTTTCCAGATGCTCTTTTGTTCAGTCTTTATTTCCAGGTGGCGTCCTGTGTCCAGACTTAAAGATGCTATGTTGACACTTTTTACAGGTGTTAAATCAAAATCAGACCTAGCCAGTTGTTTCAAAGGGGTAAAAATCACACCTATGTTATTTACATTCCATCAAAACGCCCAAAAAATACCAAAAAAACCCAATAACAGACTAATCCTACGAACATACACTGATTAGGCATAACATTATGACCACCTGCCTAATATTTTGCTGCCAGAAAGAGGCCAGACCCATCGAGACTTGACCCCTCAAGGTGTGCTGTGGTATCTAACACCAAGATGTTAGCAACACATCCTTTAAAAGGTGGGTCCTGTATGGATCAGACTTGTTTGTCCAGTACATCCCACAGATGCTCGAATAGATTGAGTTCTGGAGGCCAAGTCAACCCCTAAAGTCATTATGCACCTCAAACTATTCCTGAACCACTTTTGCATTGTGGCAGGGCGCATTATCCTGCTGAAAGAAGACACAGCCACCAAGAAATGCCATTTCCATGACGAGCTTACAATGTCTGCTGTATTGCTTAAGTCCATGTCAAAGTGACAGTCACTTGGATGGCAGAACCCAAGAACATTGCACAGAGCATCACACTGCCTCTGCTGGCTTGAAAGAAACGGTTAGTGTCATTCACTTCACCTGTCAGTGCTCACAGTGTTAAAGCCTGATTGGTGTATACTGTTTGTGTCATCAGTGCCGAACAACAACAACAAAAAAAAAAAATCACACTCTGTGATATGAGTCTTCCATTACATAAAAAACCCCCAAACACAGCATAGAAAGAGGAGCTGTAAATCTTCACAACACTGAAGATCTAGATAGTTAAAATACGTGTTTGTGACCTGTATTTAAAGATATACAGTCAGTCTTAACAAAGTGAAAAATATTGACAGACAATTGGTTTCAGTCCTTTCACCCAATTTGTGGGTGGACAAAGTGACAAAAAGCCTTTTTCTGGAAAGCAGCCACATTCAATAGTAGTTAAATAAATTCAGCTTTGCGTAGATTTGTCAGGCATTTGTGTTCACAGTGGTATAAAATCTAAGTGAAATGACCTCTTTGTCTAAACTGCATGTGAAAATGTTTGAATAAATGCCTTAAATGTTGAGAAGCAACAACTTTGGCTTGAATTTTTAACCTTGCAGTTAATAGGATAACCAAGCAACCGTTTCACTGACTAAAACTGGATGGAGCCGACATGCCTGGTTTGGAAGACCAAAGACAGGATGATGAAAATGTTTAACGGGCTATTGATTAAACACTCGTGGATGGAAGCATCTATAAGAGAAAAGCACTGACCTGCAGTGCTTATTGATAATGTAATAACTGGCAAATGTTTCTCCAAAATAATCTGGTCTTCCTACACAACTGCCCTCAAAGAGCAATTTCAAGAATAAACATGTCCCATGATGTTCTTCTAACTTTTTCCAGTCAGTTATTTCAAGAATGTGTTGTAAACTTTTGGAAGAATAAATGTTTCAATACCTTCAGATATGTGGCTAATTTTCATATTTGATTTTTTAAAATATTTCTTACATTTGAAAACTTCAAAATTAACATGCAAAAAAAAATGATTTCATAATCTGTTTATTTTCTATGAATTCAAACTGTGTCTGTTCTTTGAATGATTGCGGTTTAAAGATTCCAAGAAATAAACAGACACTTGTAACGTGTTTCTAAATGATTAAACTTCTGATAAAAACCCCATTAGGTTTACAAGAAACCACTGATCGATCACAATCCACACAACGTTAACGCCCCAAGCCAAAGATGGAATAGTCGGCAGCATCACTGAACGGGCAAATTTCACTGGCTGACTGCTAGGTCCCACCCCTAGGCGTGTGCGGCTGTCCCGAGCAGGGGGTTTACCCTCACAGCCGAGAGGTTTCCTTGATGAAGACTTGGGGCAAAATATTTGCTGTTTATTTGGAGTCTGTGCTTCGGAAACTGTTCAATAAATTACATTTCTTGACATAGTTTTGAGGGATATTTGCAAACTGTGAACCACTGAAACACTGACAATAAGTGCAGCTGTTCTTTGTAGCAACATTTCTTAGCTACTTTAGTGTACAGCTTGGATTCTCAATCTGCGTCTTTGGCTGACTTTCTTGCATGCTGTGTCTCAAAATACTTCAGTGAACAGAGTTTTCCGTAAGAAGGAAGGACACTTGAATATTTGTTCCCCTTGTAAGGTAAGGTAGACTTCTGTGAAGATGCCCGTACCTTTTGAATTGCTTCATAGACAGCTCGAAATGCTGGCTGTTTGTCGTCATGATAAACTCCTCTGTTACCATGGAGAATAAAGACACCTTCTTGTTCAGCCTGTTGACAGTTGCTGCCATAGATACAGTGGTCTGGACGGTAGTTCCACTGGCAGGGAAACATATACAGGCTTTCTGTAACACAGTAAGATGAGTGGGTTGACAATGATTCAAACGAAAACCATTAAAATCCCTGAAATTTGTACTTGACAGTAAACATCCAAAAGAAGACGCTTCTTTAATTAATCTATGTCTGCTGGTCTGACTTAACTATCATGACACACAATAACGCCATGTATGTGGTTGCACTAACCTGGGTTATGGTGGAATATGATATTAAGAAGGTCCTGGTCGCCCCAGGTGATGTTGAGCTTATACTTCTGGAGAAGGGGCATCAACATTTCCTCCCACTTTAGTGTAACTGTTGTCATGTCATTCTGGAACGACAAAACGCAGAAGGGATGTGTGTCATTTTGATTCTAGTAACCATAAACATGCCATTTTAGCCAATCAATCATTTGGGGAACACTTCCCAACCACGCAAAGGGAAGGGACTGTCTGTCAGCGAGCTCTCTAGGAAGCTTTAGCATTGAATTACAAGAGTGACCTCAGCTGGTCAATTTTGGTGGTGCAGAACAGCTACTTCTAAGGATTTAAGAACATTAGACAGCTCTAGAGGTTTCAGTCAAAATGCAAAACTAACATGGAATTGAGAAAAACATGCCTAATGCAGTCCTTGTTTTAAAAACAGAGTACTTATTTAGATATTGTATGTTAAAGGCCATAAATGTATATCATGACCAAACCCTTTTTAATAGCTGATACACTTTCACATATATCATGACACAATGCGGTATAACCATTAGGCTGGTTAATAAGCAACAGATTTATCTTTACCTTGAAAATTTTTTCCCTGAGGCGTGTCATGTTCATGAGCATGACCCCTGAGTTGATGCCTGTCTTGCCGTAGTAAGGGTGGCGGGCAAAACGATTGTACCAGCCGATACGTGGTTCCTCATGTTCTGGAGCCATGGCAGCTAATTGGCTTGAATTGAACTGAGAAAGCAGAGCCCACATGTCTTCTACTGGCTGCAGAAAAATAATGTCTGTATCTACATAAAGCAAGGAGTCTACCTCCTTCAGAATCAGCTGCCAAAGACATATAGAAAAAAAAGATTAGTATATTCTGAAAAAGCAATACTGTATTAAGCTATCTGAATGTAAAAAGATACCTACTGGCAGAAAAAGCCTCTGAGAGGCACAGGGTTTGAAGAGTTTCTTCCATTCTCTTGCATTCTCCTTGGGAAAAGTGATAGGGTAGATGCTGGAATTAAACCTTGCCCGAACTCTCCGAGGCCACGATTCCAGCTGAAAAAAACAACAACAAACAAACAAAAAACAGAAAAGCACTAATGTTTAATTGCATCTCTTTTTGAGCTCTTTCATTTATTATACATCTTTGTCTTTAGAACAAAAAGCACCAAAAACTGGGTAAAGACTTTACTTTCTTCCTTACTTAGTCATAACTGGACACATAATGCTGTTTCTCCTCTGAAAACAATGAATTGGAGAAGACTAGCTCCTTGATACAGTTTGCAAATGTGTATTTTTAAGCAGCGGTCCCCAACCCCCGGGCCACAGACTGGTACTAGTCTGAGTCGTTTGGTACCGGGCTGCTAGAGTTGAGGCTCGGGTGTGAAATTTATGGTTTTCAGCGTTTTTATCATTATTTTTTTTATCATTAGCTCGGTTTCCCTGGGTCTTTTCCCATGTGTTATGAACAGTGTTGGGACTAACGCGTTATTAAGTAACGCGTTACAGTAACTACGTTATTATTGTGGTAACGAGCACGGTAACTAGTTATTATGCCAAAATCAGGAACGCGTTAGTCGTTACTGGGATTTAGATAGGGTCGTTACCCGTTACTTCGTGTGGTGGCTATCGCGGAGCTTCCACAGATTCTGTAACATTAGCAAGTGTTGGAGGCAGCAGGTGGATGAGGGAAAGGGGACGCAGAAGGAAAAGAGACCCGAGGCGGCCGCCGGTCCAAGTGTGAACTGAACTTCAGGTAAGAAGTTATGACCTGCAGTCTATCTGGGTCAGATATAAACCAAGTTTAGGTGGAGTTTATTTTCGTTATTCTGACTTTTTCCGTACTGCGTACTAGCTAGCATGACGGTGTTTCTATACAGCTGGGTGGGTGCTATGAAGTTAATGATGTTGAACTTTATTTTGTTCATAAGTTATTAGAGTTGCGAACCGTCCCGTCTGGTATTCAGAGAAAATATTACGCGTTTCTTATTATTGAGGTGAAAAGGAACAGTTTGTCCCGGACTTCAGCTACAATGAAAAAGACACAAAGCTGGAGTTATTCTGTGTCTTTGCTGCACAGCTGCCTCTTCTTCTCTCATTCTCCTCCCTCCCTCTCCCGTTTCTACTTCAATCATGAAAACTGATCAATGATCAGCTGATCGGCTCTCTTGTTTGTTTATCGCCCACTTTGCGCCAGAAAGAGGAAACCAGCCGATGTCGCGCTAAACAACAGCAGCACGTTTAAGCTTGATCAGCTGTTGTTAGAATTTATTTAATATTAATTTCTAGTATCAGCTGATGTTTGCTGGAGCCACAGCTGTAAAAAAGCTGCTGGTCATGATATTGGTTTGGTTATCTGGTGAGAGGGAAACATGAAGATGAAACCAGGAGATGTCCTTACTGAATCATCAGAGCTGAACAAGTGATGGAGAAACAGGTTTACCTTTTAGGTGACATAAATGAGTTGAAGGGAAGTTATGAACTGTTTCTGAAAGACAGATAACCCCAGGAGCTGACAGCTGGTAACTGTGCAGGGGCGGATCTAGCAAAGTTTTGCCAGGGGGGCCAGGTAGGGCATTAACAGGGAGAGGTGGGCACAAAGAAGTACTTTTCTTTCGTATTCTCATTTAAAATGTCTGGCTTTTAAAAAATAACTATCTGAATATTACAACAAAGGATTGATAGATTGATGCATATATACCAACAAGACAGTGTACATCACTGTCACAACAGTGTTTGTTTTCATTCAAAGGCTTTATGATCTTTCCTATAATGGCCGGTCTCTAGTCAAAATGCCCGGGCCGATTTTTTTGTCCCCGTCCAGCCCTGTATGCAGCTCATCTGCAGTCTGGTGTTACCTACATCTTCCTATTCAGAAGGCAGAATTTCCGAGTTCTGAGTACAATCAAAGCACCACGACTGCAGTTTTTGTGTTGGATGTAAAAGGCGCACATGACGCTGTGACGTAGGCTAGAATCATGGCAGCAGTCAATGACGGTCCAGGCGTGGGATTTCTCTCGTGGAAATATGCACATAAAGTAAAACCAAAGTTACTTTCCCTAGTAACTAGTTACTTTGAAAGTAACGAGTAACTTAAAGTAACTGAGTTACTTTTGATAGAAGTAACTAGTAATGTAACTAAGTTACTATTTTAAAGTAACTTACCCAACACTGGTTATGAATAAAAAAAAATTGGTACTGGTTTTATTTTGTTGTATTTATCCACGACACCTTAAAGGCCGGTCCGTGAAAATATTGTCGAACATAAACGAGTCTGTGGCGCAAAAAAGGTTGGGGACTCCTGTTTTAAAGCAGATATCTTGAAAACAGGAACAGAAAGTGACAAAAGTTACCTGCCATGGAAACCTGGTATTTCCACCGGAAAACAAGACCAACCTCAGGTTTCTTTATAGCTTTGTAGCTAAGCTGCCAAAAAGCCATAGATCTGTTGAGCCTTGTATTGTTATAGCTCGCTAAGGTGACTCTGAATCAATCGTCAGGTATGTTTCTACAGTCCAAGGCTGCTAGGATACCTTTCAAGATACATTTAGTAACGCTAATCCTTTTTGTTTGTTTGTTTGCTTTTTACTTGCTGGTTTCCAAGTGTTTTCTCACACAAAATTAAAATATTTCTCTGTACTGTAAAGGGGCCTGAGATGACCATTGTTGTGAAGTTGCACGGTATGAATTTAAAAAAAAAACTGCAAAGGAACAGTTGGGCTATGGTTGAGAAACATAACAAATGAAACCACATATGCTTACAGTGTTTCTGAAACTCTTGTGAAGTTCATCCTCAGCAAAGATGTAAAAGTGCAGAGGCTTTTTGCTGAAAAGAACAGCAGACTTCAACATGGTGATTGTTTCCTCTAGCCTGGGGCCACAGGCCACAACAGCCAGGTGACTCCTCTCATCCCTGCTTTCTGCCTTCACTGCAGAGTTTGACCGCTCACTAAGAGTCAAGAGAGAGGTGGAAGAAGAAAAAAATGAAGGTGTTTATTTTTACATCAGAATGGATACACTGGCAAGTGCAAAAGAAAAAGTGAGTCTCAGCTGACTGGTACTCAGCCCTGTAGGGTTGGAACTGTCATTAGATTTAACAGAGGGACTCAGAAGAGAACAATCATTCATACTTTTTGCTGCCTTCAAGTGCTTCTTGTGAATTACTGCTTTCACGTTTGGACATAATGAAAGTAGCCTGTCATATTCAATCATTTCCATGTATGCACAGAAATGTTTACTGTATGGAAAACCCATTTACACAAATACAATAAGCAAAACGTTATATTTTATTCAGACCTCAAATTTGAACTGGTTGTTTCCAGCATTGATTAAATTATACCACAAAAAACCTTTTATTATAAATAAAATGAAAGATTTAATGCTTTAATGCTGTGCTAGTATGCAGGAATGCAAAAACAGTCACACAGAATACTGTGGATGCAGCAGTTATCAAGCATGTACTCTGAACTGTGGACCTACGAAGTAGGTGAAAAGTGTAAAGCTGGAGGCAGTTGATTATTGCAACATGTATCATTCATAGTTTCACAAAATCAGGCATACCTAAAAGATGATTCCAATAAGCAGTTCACTCCACAAACATCAGCAGGCAGTCTCCAATATGGATTCCAGTAAGAAACTGACTGTGACTTACACCTGACAGAATAGAAACATCATCTTTTGGATCCTCAGAATCAAATCTCTCTCTTTGATATCAGTAGTGTTTTGCGATTTTCATTAGGATTTGTTTAACATGTGGCGGTCCTTTAAATCCAGCCTAAAGCTAACCTTAAGCTGATCGGTTATCTAGCAAGCTAACAGGTGGTAGCTAGTGGTTGTTTTCAGATTATGTGGTGAAAAACAGCACAACTAAAACACTGAACATTTTACCTTATCCAAAACACGCCAAATTACTATTTGTTTGGTAGCTGGCTAACGTATACTAGGTAAACTAGGTTTTACGATACATGTATCGGCTCGTACACGCTAGCTGAAGCAAGTAAATGCAGCGATATGCTAAAGGTGCAAATGAAGCTCTAACAAACAGGTAAAGCTAACTTCTACTCATTTTTGTAGTTTAAGTGTAAAATTGGTCGACACAGCTAGCTAAGCTACCTGTCAAGCCCTTCTTCGCGGTCTCGGAGGCCTTCCAGGCCTGGCCTTTTCCTGAGAAGGTGCCCGGTGTCATGACTTTTCCTGCCGGGTATTCCGTGTTCTTTTACTCTCCACCCGTCTCTGTCCTCTAAGGTGGAGGCTAGCTGATTGAACACATACAAAAAGGAAAAGAAGACGAAGATCATGCACAGGAGAAATGTGTGAAGATAGCATCGCATCTTGCGCTTCAGATTTTATAGGTTAAAGAAACATTTTCATATTACGCTTAGCTAGCTATCACACGACATATCACCAGCTAGCTACTTTATCTCATTAATAAGTCAGAAAGTCAGCAGACAGGCACAGTTGGTGTTTACAGTTTCAGCCCCACCCACTTCTGTTACACGTGTTTTGTCTTATCAGCCATCTACCAACACTGTGCCACAGTTTACAGTAGTAAGTGGCACATGTAGGGCAGAGGTGGAGTCATTCACAATTACAGCACACATTGTAGAAAAAAAACAACCAAAACCCATAACGATTCTACAATCAGTATCATGCCTTCTTGAACCAAATTCAGGGAACCCTCAAAGCGCCAACTGAATACACGAGTAATGAAGTTTTAAACTTAAAAGCTTAGACAAAATACTCTCCTTTATGAAGTGTTGGTACATATTTAGATCTCCTGTAGTTACTGGTGTATGTATTAATGCGCCATATTTTATATCCGTGTCAAATGTTCTTTGAAGAGCAGGGAGAAGTGTGTGTGTGTGTGTGTGTGTGTGTGTGTGTGTGAATAAACAGGTGGAAATATGAAAGCATCTCAAAATTGCATTTGTGTTCATTAACTGCAGAAATGTATTTAACAGTTCCTTTTGATCATTAAAAACAAAAATAGCCAAATATCTACAACTTACTTTATTCAACATCATTTTACAATATAAACCATTCTATAGATTAGATCATGCTCAACTCTACCAAGTGAAGGAGAAGCATACCGAGAATAGCTCATCAATATTTGTACTAAAAAGTTACACAGTAAACATTTATTGCATTCAACAGGATTAAAAAAAAATGAGAGCCATATAAGGCCAGAAAAACCAACAGTGTTATGATTTATGATAATGGTAAAATTGTAATGCTTTTTAAAAAACAACAACAAAAAAACCCAGAAACATTCTCATCAACAAAGGTTGACATTAAGTGCAAAACACAACAATTTTCAGAGGATGAGCTACATTTGTGAGATGAAGACACATTTCTTCCACAATACATCATTTAATCTGTGCTGTAACGACAAACTGAAAACGATGCTTGTGTGACACTGAGGTGTTAAACGCAAGTTGCCACAGCACGTGGCGCAGTTCCTCTGACGTCCAGGATTTAATGCTACAGTTCCTTTTTCTCAGTTCATCATGATAGACTTTGCTGCAACAGGTCTTTGAACCAAGCACACATCTTACATATTGACTCCTGAATTGTTTTACTATTGGAAGGCACTGGAAAAAAAAAAGTGAATGCTATCATAGTGGCATTTATAGTATTATTAAAATAATGTGCATTTTGAAGTTGAATCTTTGACTGAGGTTGTTGAGAGTGCAGGAGAATGGGTTGTGCTGACCAGGGCTGTGGATGTTAGTGAGTCTCTCCGTTAACTGACGAGCTTTCCCCACGGGGCGAAGAGCATCTGGAGACACCTCGTTCAGTATTATCAGAGCTTGAGCCGCTCAGATTGTGTTGGTCTCCTGAGGCAGTGGTTACTGGAGTGGATGTGGGTTTGGCTTTCTCCTTAAAGTCTGTGATTATTACAGTCAAGTCTCCAACTGTGACCTCCAGATGCTGGGCGCTGCTCCTGTCTATGTTTTTTAACCTGGGCCTGTTGAAGGAACCCAAAACAAACAGGGTTTAAGTAAAGCTTAAAGGGTAAAAAAAACATTTCAGTAGCAAAAGAAAAGGAAAAGCAAAAAAGAAAATAAATCAAGGATTACTAAATAGAGTGACCCATTCATTGATTTCTTTGGAAAACAAATTCTTTACCTCATCTTTTTATAGCCCTTCTTTTTCAGTGTAGGTTCTTTATCACTTTTGTCTTTCTCTGATTTTTCTTTCTTCTCCTTTTTGGGATGTGTTGGTGAGGGAAACTGCTGATTTACTTGCTGTGCAACCAGCTGAGAAACAGGCCGCGGTTTTCTAAAAAAACAAAAGCAAAACAAAAAAAAAAAACAAAAAAAAAACAAAACTTGGAGTTATGTCAATTATTAATCTCTGCCTCTCTTCCACAGTGTCACTAATGTCCTGTCTTCCTCCCCTGACCCCCAACCTGTCGACGGAGATGTTTGCCCCTCTCTGAGCCTTGTTCTGTCTGAGATTTCTTCCTATTAAAACTGAGTTTTTCCTTTCCTACTGTTGCCAAGTGCTTGCTCCTGGAGGATTACCTAATTGTTGGGATTTTCTCTGTATTATTGTAGGGTCTTTACCTTGTATTATTATGCTTTGAGGTGACTGTTGTTGTGATTTGGTACAACATAAATAAAATTAAACTGAATATTTAGATCACTCAACCAGTAAGTCGGGTGAGTGAGAGGTTTAGACTGCTTGACTGTGTGTATTAGGTAATTAAAACAAATTTGTGTTAAACTTTTGTCATCAGTGTGTTAAAATGGGCTCCACAAGTTGATGTTATCCAAGCAAGTAGAATCATTCAAAGGTTTAATCTTAAGCTGCTGAAGCTTAACTGGAGCATTGGAACAAAAAGATAGAATATTACATAAACGACAGTGATTGAATGCACAGATTCATATATATTTCAGATAAACTCTGCAATGTATTTTACAGAGCAACAACTGTAGACCCTCCTTCCCCACCAAGAACCTTTCAGTCTGCATCAGCTGGGAAAACGTGTAAAGAGTTTTGCTCTCATGGTACAGCCATGTTTTAGTTTTACTACAATGACACAGACAGCCGCACTCCCAACCTCACTGGATCCAATGACATGCAACCTTTTATTGACCATGAGTATGCTGGGATCCACCTGCCTCTGAATTATGGGAATTTCAATCCTCTGATGGGGAGCATGAAGCTGCATTTGCCAACCAACCTTTAGTCATAGGGCAGACTTGTCGGCAGGGCTTTCCACTACAATGCACCAAATACGCTTGCACCCAATCAGGTGGACTTCTAAGAAGTATAATAGGAATGATGACTTGTCTGTTCATGCCCACAACGGAATTTAATCTCTGCTTTATTAGGCAGAAAATTTAGCGACTTTTTGCTGTTCTCTCAGTACTTCTTCAAATTGTCATGGCTTCATTTGGCAGTGAAAAAGGCATACACTGTGGAATTTGTTTTGTGACAATTCTCCATCTAATTTTGCCATGATGTCTTTAGACTTCTATGTAACCTTCAGTAATGGATCGATCTGACTCTTTGTCCAAGCAAATACATTTACAGTCTCACCCTTGCAATTAATTTTCTTCCTCTGTAGTCTTTCCTACAAGGAACAAACCCTATGCTTTATGTTTATACCTGCAGACACATGGCCAGTGTAGAAACTGGAAAGTACTATGAAGCGAGTTCAACATACCCATGGTATCCATCCGTTACCTAATTTTAGTTATCCTAACAATGGTGATCAATATAAGTGGTCACAGGAAACTGATTATCAACTTGCTAAATTAGTCCAAGGTTTCCTGATTTAGGTATAAGCGCGCTTACATGAAAGGGGTGGCATTGTGATCTGGCAGTCACACTGATTATTGCACTGGCAACTGAGCGGTTGATGTACAAAAGGAAGAGTAGACTATAATTTTAGAAAAAAAAAAATTACACATGCAATACAGCTGCTCCTGATAAAATCAGCAATGTGAGATAAAAATAACTGTAGACTATCAGACACAATAGGTAAGATTTCAAATGCTTTGGTCAAAAAGACTGGAACAAAAGGGGGTAATAAAATTTAGCCTATTTAAAGCTCATAAACAGCGCTGGTAGATTAGGTTCGCACCATAAGCAACCCAACACCCCCTGGATAAACTGAAATCCTGCTTCCTCATACGGGCCTATGACATTGACATATTATACTATATGTCATATAGTATATGACATAGTCTGACAATGTGTTAAATACTGGTCTGGTTGGCGAGTGGTTGGCTTTATTATGATTTAAGTATTTTGGAAGGTTATGTAAGGCTGTAGAGCTGTACCATTATGAGAGAATTAAAATTTGGTGTGTCCTCTGTACTATGAATGAGGTGGACACAATATAACTACAAATTAAAGTATAATTCAATTGAATGTAATAAAACAAAACAAAGGGAAATACTAAGGTCGTAAGCCCAGCTACCAATAAAACGCCTAAATAAAGTTGTCACGCGTCAACATCACAAACGTAAAAAAGAAAATGGGGGGGAGGAAAGAAAGAATGAAAAGCGACTACGTGAATGAGGTTTCGCACAGCTGTGGGTAATTAAAGCAGTTATGGGGTAGGTCCAGTTTTTCTTACCGAGTTGACGTGCCTTTTCTGACATCACACATCATGCACTTGAACGCCTCAGCGCTGTTCCTGAATGTGCACACGCTGCAGTCCCAGTAACCATCGTCGGAGGAGGGCTTGGATTGCCGCTTTGGCCTTCAGACAGAAACAAAACAAAAACAGAGGGACAGTGGCAGTTTTACAGCGGGAATGGTGATTTCACAAACTACGTGTGCGACTAAGGTTACCGCTGGTGGAAATTAACCATTCGAGGAAGTAGTTTCTGCTCAGAAGGCAGTCAGTGAAGCAAAGCGAGTCTTCACTTGACACAGGCAGTTGCCCCGTATTAAACCAGCAGCCAGCCGCCATGAACACTTCAGTAAAACGGCTTCATCCATTCACGGTGCTTTGCCTTCACGAATTGTCCGTTTAAGTCTAAATTCAAACACACTAGTGAAAGTTTTACCTCGTGGGACTCTTCTTGTCTCCCATTTTTTGAGAATCGCGGTCTTACAGGACTTGAAAAGGATCGATGTTACAGGTGAAAAGACGCATTTAGCTGCTGCTCAGCTGTCGGAGAAACTCCTGTCGAAGGGCGGTCACGTGCTGCGGGTTTACCCAATCACTTTAAATGTAATCACAAGCGCTATAAATGTGATTAAAAGTCTTATTACTGCAGTAAACCGCATGGAAATGCATAAATGCTATGGCATATTTAATATAGTACGAGACAGGATTTTAAGAAAGAATAGAATCTTTTAGAGTAGAACTGAAAAAATATTTAGGCGTAATTCACTTTAATGTTAATATTTTATGAGATAAAAATCAACCAAAAAGCCTATCGATCTGTTTTGCAAAAAAAAAAAAAAAACACAAAATACTTCTTGTTTATTTAAGAGAGATAAAATAAGACTTTATTGATCACACGGCGGGGAAATGTGTGCTTTACCACAGCTCAGGTACAGATAGCAGAAGAATAAAAAGAGTAAACCAAGAATGTAAAGTCAAGAAATACAAAATAAATAAGATAATACAATATACAATGCAATACAATATATACAATGGTAGCTGAGGTTCTGTGTACACGCATACACAGTATGTGTTATGGATACAGGGTGTTGGAAATATGCAAGTAATACATTTCAACTATTCTACTACTACTATTACTATGTAAGTAATAGATATCTATAAGTATAGACATGTACATGAACACATACGTACAAATACACATACATCACATTATTTATTATTGGTTGATTTTTTCTAGAAGTAAATGATCTCTTAAAATCACACACACACACACACACACACAAACCCTAGTGAAATATGATCTCTATCGTCTATGATAATTTTATGTTGGCAAAATAAGTGTGCATTTTCGTAAATGTCTGTTTTACTTATCTATTTAGTGTATTTGTGAATGTTTATGTTACTGTACTCTGTGATTTTGTGTTTCATTTTTTACACGTCCAGTCTGCAAAGTCAATGCACACAACTAATAAAAAAACATAAAAAAAAAAGGCAAAATGAAAGCAGCTGAATCGAATCGAAGTGAAGTAATACATCTCGTATTTTGTTTCCTGCAGCAACACAAGAATAAACATTATTTCAGATGTACATCTCAGTAGTTTCTTCAAAACTCAACACTTTAAAAAGTGATTATAATAACAACCTCCATTGTCCCCTCTTTCAGAGTTAAAAAAACAAAAGTTGTTTTCTTGAGAACATTAGGACTTATCCTGAAGGTTATATTTGCAGCAACAAGTATAAGAGTTTGGTAAGGATGAGATTTTGGAGGTTACTGTAAGAAGAGGAGCTGTTTTAAACTCAAGGAAGGGTATCATTTTAAGTAAACACTCTTTAGTCACAGGTTTGGTTTAGTCTTATTTTAGTCAAAATATAGCTTAAATTATTTTTCTTATTAAACATTGCAGAGAGTTTAAGAATAAAACAAATCAATGACCATTAAAGACGGTTATCATGTAGGAGTAGGCTTATTATACTGTATATAACGTAAATTGTATTCTGATTTGTATACTCCGGCGCGCTAGGTGGCGCTCTGAGATGGCATTAACGTTGTTATTAAATTTGTTCAAAATAGAAAATAAGAATCAGTGCAGGGTGCTGCTTTGCAGTGTTGCTGGGGTTGTTTTGGTTTTACTTTTGAATAGTTTGGACTTTCATATAATTTTATCTATTTATGGGAGCCTTTTTGCGATAGGAGGATTCTATAATGTGGACGTCGCGGTGAGAGACATAGAAATCACTACTTAGTGAGTTTCTGAAGACCTCGCCTCATGTGTTAGCTTAGCTAGCTAGCATTGTTAATAACATAGATAAAACAGCTATGTCCTTGATTTAGAGCAGCATAATACAAAAAACTGGCAGAGTCACGTATTTAGTATTTAACAGAAATGGCCCTATGATGTGGTCACGCATGGTTTGCTTTCCCTAAATATTTTTTTCTTTCTTACAGGTTCATCATTCGCAACTGAAACATCTTGAAAATACCAGACGAAGAACCAAAAACATTCTTTTGGTAGTAAGTAAATATACTCACTTTTCGGTGCGTTACTGGTACATTATAATACAGATCTGAGCTCATAAGCGAACGTTTTTGGCTCTTCTACTGTGTTCAGTGCCCTGAGCAAGTTCATTTGAGACTGCGATATATTGTTATGCGTTTCTCAATCTCTTAAGTTTCCAAGGATGGATTCATTTGTCTCTGGCAGGGGACACTCTGAACAGGTCACCAGGCATAATAGGACTAACACAGATTTACAGATAACAAAACACTCTAAGATCCACATTTACTAATCTCCAATTAACTCAACAGATTACTTTTGACTGTGGCAGGATACCGGTGTAAAGGGGGAGCAGGCAAACTCCACACACAAAAGGCTCGAGCTGAGCTTGGGGTTCTAGCCCAGAGTACTTACAGTGCTGCCCTGTGTTGACTTACATGCCTTCGTTATTTCCTCTAGTTTGATGAGATGGGATTTTGCCAAACATCAAGTTGTGATTTAAAGCCATCAGATCTCTGGATTTAAGCACTCTAGTCTTTTTAAAAAAAAAAGAGAGAGAAGACAAGAGAGACACTTGTGCATGGCAGCTGCAGGCTTCAGCACAAATTCTCATTATGTGATAAGTCATCCCTTTGGCCATCAAAACCATAAAATCTAATCCATAAGTAAAGAACATTTGCATGAATCAGTCTAGACTTTAAAGCCCATTTTCACCAATGTTTTGATTAGCAGAAGACCCGCTCTGCCTCCTGAGCTATAACTACCCTAAATGTTTATATGTGTGGTTTTCAGACATATATTGTAGAGTCTGCTTGAAATGATGTCTGTGCCAAGAACATCACTTTTGAGAACTCACAAAACACCATGAAGTGAAGTTTTTTTTCTAGTCTAGTTTTTCTAGCTAGAATAGTTTGAGAGATCATCAGGCATCCATTTCAGTTTTCTTTTTTTTTCTTTCAAAAGTCTTTTTATTAGACAAAGGTTTGAATGCAATGTATACAATAACGCAAAATGCAACGCAAATCTTGTTCCCACCCTGACCCTTAAAACAACAAATAATTGGCAGCCTGCTGCCCAACTAAACCAAAAACACAGAGAAAAACAACAAAACAAAAAACAAACAAAAACAAAAAACAACAACAAACAGACTCATAAAAGAATAGAAAAAAATTAAGAAGGGGGGGGATGTACTAGCATCTTCTGCTGCGCCAGCGTTAGCACAACTCTCGGCAGTATGGTTTTTCTCGGTTTGTCTCCTTCCCTTGGACAATGTGACACTCATAAATGACCCGAAAAGCAAAACGGGGCTCAGAAAGTAAAATTTTCAATTTCAGTTTTCTATATCCTTTTCATATCACACTACCTGATAAGGGTTGTCTACAGGCTGGGTTCCCTGAGTTTAAGAGGAGTAGTGAAAGAATCGTGTGTGTAATCATCAAACCTTTTTTCCCCTCCCTTACATAAAGAGTAAGAGACATAAAGATATCTCTGATAATGAGAGATCATTGATGTATTAAGATCATTCTTTAAAATGTTGTCTTTATTTTGGCTGACGGTAGAGCAATGTTATAATAGCGTCTATATTGATAAACAGCTATTTAATCCTCTTTTTTAAAATGTTTTTTTGTTGTTGTTGTTTTGCAGTGGCAT
Organism: Neolamprologus brichardi; assembly: GCF_056152115.1. Classification (NCBI taxonomy): domain Eukaryota; kingdom Metazoa; phylum Chordata; class Actinopteri; order Cichliformes; family Cichlidae; genus Neolamprologus; species Neolamprologus brichardi. The sequence goes on from NC_142110.1 coordinate 17,956,357, forward strand.
ATCGACATAGCCGAAAATCATTTATTAGAGAAGCATATGAAGAACACTTCTTACCAGTGGATGGAAGAGAGGTGAGAGGATGTGCTTTTCATCACTAATTCATTTGTATTTAGTGAAAATAATTTTATTAGTAGAAATCTCTGGTGTTATGATGTTATCATTACTATAGTCTTGTAGACAGAGTATATAGTGTGTTGATGAGTATTGACCACTTTTTAGGTCAGTGTTCTTTCCAAGTCTTGACACTCAGAAATTTTAGACATGTTTCTCTTACTCTATTTGATGCTGCATTAAGGATAGTATGCTCTGAAATGTCAAATGTGTTGTGCTGTTATTTCAGGTGACAGTTCAGCGGGTTGTAAATATTGTCGAAAAGAGGTCCCACATGCCACGGCCGGGAGTGGAATTAGACAGAAGATTTAATGATGACCCATGGTATGGAGGTCCTCGTGATTACCATGATGGAAGAGGCTATTCTGATGATGGCAGTTATCCAGTGAACAATCAACGATGCTTTGATGAAAATCTCAACTTTGGCAATTTCCGTAGAAATTCCTCTCCCCACCAAAGTGTACGATAAGCTTGATTTGCAAGTGTGGTTCAGAAGCCTGAATCTGTGTTGTGTTAAATCTGCATTTGTGGCCTTTCGCCATTAAAGTTACTGAAATTGTGATTTTTATTTTTTATTTTTTTCAGGAGGCACCGTATTCTCAGCAGTGTTATAGCAGAGATGATTTGAGGCATCAGTTAAGCTCAAGGTAGTATGTTCATTCTTTTTGTTTTTTAAGGTATTCAATTTGTCAACAATTTTTGCTTTTTAAATTTTATCTCCATTACTTTGTGTCAGATCTAAAAATGAATTCTTTGTGTAATACATTCTATTGACCACTAGATGGTGGCAGAGTTCTATCTTTTAAAAAGTAAGCTCAATCAAAAGTTTGGACACACCTTCTCATTTCATGGTTTTTCTTTATTTACATGACTGTTTACTTTGTAGATTCTAACTGAAGGGATCAAAACTATGAATGAACACATATGGAATTATGCAGTAAACAAAAAGTTTGAAAAACATCAAAAAAGTTTCTTGATAATAGCCACCCTATGCGTTGATTTCTGCTTTGCGCACCCTTGGCATTCTCTCGATGAGCTTCATGAGGCAGTCATCTGAAATGGTTTTCGAAGAGTCTTGAAGGAGTTCCCAGAGATGCTGAGCACTTGTTGGCCCTTTTGCCTTCACTTTGCGGTCCATCTCATCCCAAACCATCTTGATGGGGTTTAGGTCAGGTGACTGTGAAGGCCAGCACATCTGGTGCAATACTCCATCACTTTCCTACTTGGTCAAACAGCCCTACACAGCTTGGAGGTGTGTTTGGGGTCATTGTCCTGTTGAAAAATAAACAATGGCCCAACTAAATGTAAACCGGATGGGATGGCATATTACTGCAGGATCCTGTAGTAGCCGTGCTGGTTCAGTGTACCTTCAGTTTTAAATAAATCCCCATCAGTGTCGTCAGCAAAGCACCCCCACGCCATCACACCTCCTCTTCCATATTTCATGGTGGAAACCATGCATGTAGAGACCATCCTTTCACCTTTTCTGCATCGCACAAAGACACAGTGGGTAGAGCTAAAGATTTCAAATTTGGACTTATAAGATTAAAGCACAGATTTCCCCTGGTCTAATGTCCTTTCTTTGTGTTTCTTGGCCCAAACAAATCTCTTCTGCTTATTGCTTTTCCTTAAAAATGGTTTCTTAGCAGCTACATCAGCAGACACTCTTTTCTCGTTGGCCACTTCGACATACCACCAGTTTATAGGCCCAAGCCTCACTTTCAAGGAGTCATACCAGGCTACAGAAGGGGACAAAGGCCACTAGTGTCTACTCACTAAGTCAGACAACCCCACCCTGAGAGGAAAAACAGCTGGACACTGTCCACAGTTAAACACACACACACACACACACACACACACACACACACACACACACACACACACACACACACACACACATACATGTCTCAGGCACTCTGACACTCTGAGCAGCAGGTCTTATTTAATTTCTGGCCTTATTTTCCTAAAGTTCCTAATATTCCTAAATGAATATTAGATAATTTCAGGTTGTCATTTAATCTTGAATATGTATGATGCAGTAATTCTGTTAGGTGCATATTATTTAAAGCTTGTGAAGGAATGCCTGGCATTAAAAAAGCATTTTGCCAGCTTAAATTGTAAGCTCATATATCACATTTTTAAATTTGCCCCTTCTGTTGTTTTCATGCTGACATGTTAGATTTATCATAACTTGTAAAATGCTGACAGTGACATTGTAGATGAACCTTAAAATGAGGCATTTCGGTAAAATTGTAAAAACCCAGAATGCACAGAGTGGTCATACAGTATGTAGTACAACCTGCTTTCTGTGTAATTCTAAACTAAATCTATAGTTTTTGAACAATGATAAAATACTTTAAAATCAAGTGAATATTTTTACAGTTAGTTACCAGATTCCCCACTTATATCAGTCTCACCCACTGCACAACAACTAAAGAAGTTAGTTGTTGTGTACTGTTTAACTGTAAAAATACAAAGACACCCATTTAGGGCTGTTCGGTATAACGATATATATCGGATGATGATATAAAAACGTCTATCGTTTAATTTTACGCTATCGTTTGTTTCGTGGTGTCGCAAAATAAACTGTTTACGGCAATATTTTTTCATCGTTTTGATGGTCACTGTAGTGGCTATATTAATTTCTTAAAGTTCTCTCTTTCTCTTATATTTTATATAACCACACTACGGACGGACAAGCGCCTGTTTTGTTGTGGTTAGCAACAACGACGGTAACACCATCGCGTGTCCGCTTGTTTACTTTCCACATAAACCTTTCACAATAAAGCTCAAGATCCTGTTGAGACTTTTCAAAATAAACTGATTCACGTGAAAGAGCAGATTGTTTACGGATGAGAAGTAAAAAAGATCCGCCAGGTGCTAAAAAATAAACCTTACACTCAAACGTTAGAACAGGCTTTTTCCCGCAGCACGCTGTGTAATAAATACTCACAAAGAAAACGGCTGGTGTTACAACTTATGTCTAAAAATGTATAGTTTCATGCATCAGTTAAAACACTCGACTCCAGCTACATGACGCGCAGCTGGAAACACTTCCGGCAAGTCGAGCTGCCCGAGATTCACAGAATTTACAGAAAATAGTACATTTTTGTGATTTATATCGTTATCGGACGATAGAATTCTTATATCGGGATATGAGATTTTGGTCATATCGCACAGCCCTACGCCCATTTAATTTGACTTGCTTGTGTAATTACTGAGCCTTTACGTGAACTTTGGATCTGTCAGGTGTTTTCTGTGAGTAGAAAAGGAGGGTATTTTAAACAAAGATTGCAATTGCTAAAAATTTCAGTATTGTTCCTATTTGTGTCACAATGCATAGCCAAGAGTTCTGTCAGTTCCTCAGCAGCACTGGTGTAATATTGCTCCACAATCAGAACTGTATAAATGAAGTGTTTAGTTTAGAGAAAGTTTATGCTTCTGGTTGTTCTGCCAAGGTACAGCTCATTTTTTTGAGTCATTTCATCATTACCAAAGAGCTGGAAGTCAGATTCATTTTATGTAAAGGTTACTAACGAGGCCAAGCTGACAAATGTAAAATTACTCTTACAATCCCAGCACAAGATATAAACTCTAGGTACTCATTGCTCCGTAAGACTGAGCAGGACTCATGCAGACGGGGAATAAAGACACAGCTCAGGCACTAATTAGTCAGTCTCTAAATTAAAAGTTGTCTGCGTGGATAAATATACAAATTACTATTATTACTTACTGGAAATTATACATTTAAGTCTTGACTATAAGAATGAAGAGCACTCATGTGCAGACATGAACCTTAGAATGTATGTCATTTGTCTGTGAACGCATGTCTGATAAACGCTTTACTCTCTTTTGTTGTTTTCTGACTTCTAAATAAGATACACAAGCTTTTTTTCTACCTTTAATGTTTGTTTTGGACTGCATAAAATGACAGTGTTTGGCAAATGGCATGCTAAGTCTGCTACTTCAAACAGGCCATGAGTCGTAAAAGTTTGAGCCCTTGTTAGACCTGCTTTTTGTTTGAGATGAGGATTGGGTTCAAGCAGAGGTCGTGACAGCCAGGTGCCTTTAAATTGTTCTGGAGGTTATTTGAACACAAGCTTTGAGTTTGGAGAATTGTGAAGTCGATGTGTAAGGAACTATGGTGATTTAATTATGCTGGGGCTATCAAATGTTGCAAAAATACTCCGAAATTGTATTTAATGGTAAATAAAGAACAGATTTAGTGTCAGTGCGTTCTTACCGTAGCTACAGGCTGCATGAAATTGAGGACAGATCATAGTGAGGAAAGACCATAATCAGTCCATTTTCCAGCCAACAGTTGCTTTTGCCAAAGTGGAAGATTGCTTTAGTTTCAGAAATTTATCAGTACCCCACGGAGTCTTTCAAGTCTTTTTCATTAGTTTTCCTGCTTCCATCACCAATCTGACGGAGTCACTGATGCATAACCTGCACATTTGTTTTTAATACCAACAATCGTAACTAAAATAGCATTTTGAACTCAGCTTTCATAGATTACTTTTAATGTGCTTCTAACTAAACTGCTTCATTCGCTAGTGCTTAAATCTGCCTTTTTTTCTGTTGTGTTCTGTCTTAGAAAGAGTGGTCGAGGACACCATTTTCGCAACAGAGGTCGGGGAGGCCCTACTCAAAGGTCAGTGCGCGACAGAAAAGCCAAGTCAGTGCCCTCACGTGCCTTTCTGGGTGTTGACAAACCTCTTAACTGTTTGCAAACAAAGCTTGAATTTGGAATATGAATTATGATCCAGTCTTGATGCATGTTCAGTTATGCAGATAAGGAAACCACAGAAAGTCGATTCTGTTCATCTGGATGTAACATTGTCAGTGGGAAAAACATTTTGTCACTCATCCAAGTGGCTTCTTTTTTGTTATCCAAGTGCTACTTCCAGATGAACACAATCTGGGATATCTTTGTGGGATACATTACAATCAGTTATATAAAGAGAAATCCAGTTTGCCTTTTGTGTAATCCTTTTCTATGCATACAGTAAGCAGTTTGTTTGGTCACCAGTATTTATGGTATTAGTTTGCTCTCCATAGAAAGGACCATGATGAGTACAGAAACCCTCAGCCTACAGTTATTGTGCGGGATCGCTCTCCTGGAAGAAGGGAAGGCCAGCCGCCTCTTCGTTCTGGATCAAACATCAAAAACTTCTCTCCTGATGGGGACAAAAGCTACACGTATCAGCAGGGACAGCAAAAGCGTAAGTGTAAAAATAGCTCATTTTAATGATTTTGATAATACAGATTCACAGCAGGTGTGTGTAGAGAGGACTGGTCACCAAGGGTCAGTCTATGAAAACAATACCTTGATATTCACATGGATGATCACAGGTTGTTCAACGTCACATTTGCATTTGAACTCTTTCTCATAGTCCACTTTATGTGTATAGTCCAACATCAATTCTTCTCCTCTGTTTTCCACTTTGATAAATCAGACCTAAAAGTTGAACTTGATTGTGTGACCCGGTGTGGCAGCAGATAGTAGGACCTCTAATAACAAAGCACATTCTTTGATTTTGCATGAGAAAAACCTAAAAGCCCATTGATAGGTCGAGAGTTGTGAAGTTGCCTTACCTAATACAGCACTTTCTGTGCAACTGTTATATCCTTTGAAGTGAAACTAGAAATCACTCCCAATTTTACAAAGATAATTAAAATGTCTAAACAAATTAAGCCACTTCAGGTAAAACATCTGTTTTTCAGAGGTGGTGTGTAATGTGTGGGGTCAGGGTGTGCTGAAAAATGTTAGGGTGGTAATTAGGCTAACACCAAACACACTTTCAGAGGCTGGGAAAAGGGTACCCTGAGCTTGGGGTGGTTTGGCTTTGGCTCTACCCTGACCTCTTTTTTTAGTCAGAATGTATTAAATACACTAGCTTAAAACTATCTTCAGAATCGCACTGGGTGTGTCATTTTACTCAGTTTCACTTTTGTGACTTTTATAGGCTTCAGAAATGTCATTTTCAGTGCTGAGCCAGTGAAATTTATTAATGTTTTAAAGAGATCTGACACAAGTTATTAATTTAAAGTAAGAAGTGTGGACAATAATTTCTCCACTTCTTTGATTTCTGAGAGGCTTAAATGTATTTATGTGTTAAAAGCTGAGCTTCATGTTCTACAGCCCTTTGAAAATGTAATAAAACAGTGAGAAAACAGATGCACCTCCCTGCTCCACTACCATCTGGGATGTTAATTAGAGCAGCACAGCAAAGTACTCAAAAAGGGAGTTTGATTATAGGGCACACTGGGCTTTGTCATGAACACAAAAGGTTTAGTTCAAGTACATTTTTACAGTCAATTGTTGTCAGGTACATATAACAAATTTTCTCACATTCTGAAATAAGCAATACAAGTACACTCACTTTATGTAGCATTTGGCTGTGAGTCTAAAAATGAGAACTATTCTGCATTAAACTACTTCATTACATGAATGTTTGTGCTGTGTTTTTATATGAGCAGTTATAACATTAAACTGCATATGGATTATGGCAGACTGGCGCTCATGTAAGAGTGTGTAATAGCCTACAATAGCTTTAGGCTTTATAACTAGCTCTGCATTTAACATGGTTCATTATTATTATAAGTGCTTGACTTTCACACTGTAGTTTTTCTGTTTGCTCTGAGCAACATTATCGCAGTGTCTAACCTTTTTGCGGTGAAAGTTGGTGCCATCTGGAGACACCATAGTCCCACAGCAAAACACCAATTAGCTTTCATCTCAGATCAATTAAATCAAAATGAGAAGTATCCTTCATTAAAATAAACAGCTCGCTTCTATTTGTTTTTTTGTTTTTTGTTTTTCTAGACACACTGGAGCCAAAGACGGCAATATTTCAGTTTAGGCACAGCTGAACTCCATGACCACTATTGTGTAGGAGGCTCCAACAAGGGAGTATTAAAAAAACTGTGACTTATACTTTTCAGCTGCTTCATAAGGCTGTGGTAAATTGTTCACTGTGATAAGTGAGGTACTGTCTCATGTCTCACTGTAAAAACAAATTTTCCTCCAGGATATCTTTTAAAAATATTTTGTGGTATTTTACCATTATTGGGCATTATAGTAGGGAGAGTTCGGTGTCTTTAGAAAAAGAAGACTAAACAACAACAAAAACCAGATTTTAAATCATATATTTATGGGTACTAACATGTATTTTTTGGGTCCCTCTGTGTAACATTAGTCAGATGTATGATAGTTATCTCAGGATGCTTATCTGCTTATTTTCTTACTCTAATTTTACTTTTCTTTACAGATAAACCCAGTCTGGTGACAAGCCACACTCCCAGCAGCTCTGTGGAAGGGTCTCCTCACAGTTCAGCATCTTCAAAGGTAAAAGCAACAATTTTGAGAACATTCAAATAGTTGTTCTCTTAAACTGAATGCACTGACAAATGTGGTAACAGCTGGAAAAAGTGCAGGTAACACAAGCTATGACAAGATGTTACAGAATATCACTTGCACTATTGCATTGCAAATACAGAAGAGGAAAATATTTGCATTTGGGGCTGTAATCCTTCACAATTTATATCCCATTACGATCTACATATTCTTTTGGTTTATCTTGGACATTGAGCCAAATGAAAGTTCTGTGAATGTGTTAATGAAACATAAATCCTATCAATCTTAAGGATGCATTACTCAGATAAGGAGGATAAAGAATATATAAATGATGATTTTAGTAATACGTTTACATAAATATAATAAGTTTCCTTGGTAATTGATTTAAATTCAGTTAACAGAAACCTCAAAAAGTGTGCATCTGGATTATTATGGGTGAAACATATTGTATAACATTTGTGGTCATTGTGCAAAAATCTGGCAGCTCCATCAGCATGTTACTGTAAAAATAATAAGCAAAATTTGCTCTTTGGTTCACCAACCTTTCACCTAAAGGAAAGGTTGGGTTTCCTTTAGGTTATCTCTGTAATCAGAGCAATATACCCTGTCTGGTAACCTCATTTCTGTTTACTGTTGACATGTGGCATGCATAATTAGACACACACGAAAACAAGAACTCAACACCTGTAAGAGAGCAAAGTTGTCTCCATTTGAAAGACTTTGAAATCAGAGCCAGTTTCTAAACGCGGTGCCCTCGGCTCTAACCCCTTAACCTTTGGCCCGCCAGGAAAAAACTTCAGCATCTGCAGCGGAGTCGGAAGAGGCGGCGGCTGCCAGCATGGAGCCAAAGCTGACACCAGAGCAGGACATCAAGGCTCGCCGGTTGGAGGCCATTAAGGCGAAGGCTCTGGAAATTGAGACGGTAGTAAGATTTCCTCCATGAAACTGTCTACCTTCTGTGAATTCACTTTACTTTATATGTTGCTTTGGATAATGTAACTAAGGATAACCACAACTACCTATATGGCTCTTTGCTCAGGCTGACCCTTCATTATTCATTCATTATATCACTAGGTCTTTAATACGACATCAACTAAAATCTTTTTGACCTTAAAACGGTGAGATTATATTTCTGAGATTTTACAGGAAACTAGAGAAATTAGCTTAATTGCGTATTGTGTCAGGATACTGAACCGCCTGTTGGCCAGTGAAACCTTCAGACTCGCCTCACTGTAACTCGTTTCTCTCACTTTTTTTTAGGCCAACTCATGACTGACTTATACACCACTCAGATCAGCCAGTTACAGAGGACATAGGCACAGGTTCAGGAAATAAACTAAGCTGATGTCTTAAGTTATTAAATACCAAACGTATTGAACCACTTTTTTTAGCTGGGACATGCTAATAGGTTCACCTCAATGTGTGGTGGTCTGTTGCTGTACATGTTTGAGTGACTTTATGCTTGACTTTATGTATCACTGTAAGTCATGGAGCAATAAGTACAAGCTGTGCCTCGGCTTGTTGTAGCTTATATGTGAGAATCATATTTTTCTTGCAGAAAAAGAGGATGAGTAAGCATAAAAATGCTTAGCACCTCAGTTTGCGATGCCTCTCACGGCCTGCTATTTGGAGTTGCACTTTTTCCATCCCCTTCATCACTTTACACTACAGTACTACTTATCTATTCCAGTTAAAGCAGTGCAGGAATTGCCCTGCAGGATGCAGGCGGCCCACACACAGTGTGGTACATCTCTTGGCATTAGCACACACATGCTTACCCTGCCATTTAAAGACGTGGTGAGAGGCAGCAACCTCAACTGCGCCTTTACTGTAACATCTGCCACAGGCGCAGTCAAAACCACATAGTGCTCGGTCACTCTGAAGGAATGCCGAAATGAGCCGATCAGGTAGCAAGCAGAGACGGGCCACTGAGTCAATACACTGGTTAAAAAAATGTGTCCTTTTTATAAAAATGTTTGTTGTTTCAAAATGAGCTTTTTTCTACAAGTTTTAATCATTTGTGGACATCTCTGCATGAGGCTCATTCAGTCACAAATAGATTTAATGCAGTGAGTCATTGCATCCCAAGAGCTTATAACATACTGTCTGAAGCCATCATAGGGAGGCGATGGCCTGGGAGGTAGAGTGGGTAATGTGCTTATCAGAAGGTTGGTGGTTCGAACCCTGGATTCTCCAACCTGCATGTCAAAGTATCCTTGAGCAAAATACTGGACACCAAGTTGCATCCACCAGAGTATGAGTGTGTGAACATTAAGTTAAAAGTGCATAACTCCTTCTCTTTTTTTTCTGTTGCAACAGATGGGCAGAGGATCAGTTTATTATTCTTTAAAGTGACCACAGAACATGTCTGAACATGTAAAATAACAACAACAGAGTAGAAACTTAGAAAACATCCATATTTCAATATCACACCAAAGCTAAATGCCTGGGAGTGATTTTCCCTAGAAGTACATTCATCATCTCAATCAGCCCAAATGAAACATATCCATTTCAACTATTAGCCCCTCCATTGAGAGGTCCGGTTTGCAGCTTGAGTGATTAAAATGGCTCTTTTAATATCCCCTAATGTGTACCAGCCCTCAAGTCATTACCCTACTTCCCTTATTATGCAGGACCCCTGCCTGCATCAGTGCTCATTTGAACAGAGCCTCACTAAACGTCCATGTGAGAGCCGTATGTATAATTTCACTCAAAGCCTTTACTTCCCAGCCCCCACACACTTCCAATGCACACTCCTGTCAGTATGTTCACAATCTGGACCTCCACAAACATCCGATTTGGGCAGAAGCCTGCTTTTTAAGGCTCCTCCTTAAGGCCCCTAGTGTTGCCATTTCTCCTGGGGCTCCGGTCCGTCCTGTGTGGGCCCGTAGTATCAGGCTTAAAAATCAGCCCATAGCTCCCACTCCAGAGAAGGAACTTAGGCAGAACCTCACCGCAACCTTTACTCACAACATTAAGAGCATGCTGAGGTCAGAAACACACTTCCTATTAGTTCATGCGAAATAGAAACATTTCTTATAGAAATAATAGTCTCCCCACAGTTGTTCAGTATGTTGTACATATATATCGGTTGTTAATCCTTCAGAAAAATGAAGCAAATGAAGCATTCTCAAGTCTGTTTTGATTCTTTCAAGCATGTAAAACAGTGTCTGTGGGATATAATGAAGTGAAAATGTAATTACTGCCACGAAAGGCTGTAACTTGGGAAGAGCTCAGACATGGCTTTGTTTTGAAAGATGGCAAACAAAATCAACCCGAAGGCGATTAAAGGGATGGGATTGGTGCGTTGGGCATTATACCACATGTTTGTGTCTCACTTAGCCCATGTTTCCTCTCACATTTGGACCAGGCTTTTTTTCTAAATGATTTTTACTTTGTGCAAATGTTCAAGAAGGACAGATCTTTTCTTAGGAGATAAATTTGTTAGTAGAAAATAGTTGCAACTGTTAGAAGGACAAATGGTTTTGTAGGTCGACAGAGAAAAGGGGCCCACGCGTTGCTGCATGAAGCTGACCCTCAGCTTAGTGGCCACACGTGTCGTGAGTCGCTCACTTCCTTGTGGTCGCGTTGAAGTCTATCATTATGTGGGGTTGCAAATTTCACATGACATGATCTGCAGACATTAAGACATCCGCCGCAGTCCAAACATCTCCCACAGTCTGGGATATTTCTGTCAGATTCATTCTAAACAGCCTTCCCTTTGTGTGTATGTGTACAATGCATATTGAAATACAGTGATAATAACCTATATTGCATCAACATTCATTCATAATAGTTATTTACTCACCTAATATTTGATTATTTTTTCCTTTAGCCTTGTTTCAAATGGTCTAAAGCAAAGAAGGTGTGTTAAAGATGCGAGAATGAACAAATAAGTGAGAATTAGGCATCTGAACATGCTGTGGCTGGTTCAGCTGTGAAGTGAGAGAGGAATGATATAAAAAGGATAACTAAAGAGGCTAGAGGCAGTTTTCTTTAACTTAATTGTAATGATCAAGAACAGCATACAATGAAGACCGTTCATGTTCACTCTCCAAGTTTTGTGTGTAATTTTCACATAACGTTTTAACCAGACCCAGCACCTGGGATTTTTTCCCCTCTCTAACAGGTTCGCTCAGTAGCCTCTTTTGCTTGAAAACACAGTAAATGGGTCCCATGTGGTGATCTGTTTCCATCCATATTGTTCAGGAGTGAATGTTATTCTTGTTTCTTTGACCTTTTCCGCATGTTTAAAGCCCCACCTGGCTCAACTCCCTCTCAGATTTTGTCTGTGGTAAATTTATATTTTTTAAATAGTCTAGATGTACAATAATGACAGTTAAACGATTTAGCAAATTACATATTGGAGACATAACTTTTATTAAGTTCTCAGCGGGTAAGGTTAGGTTATGGCAGTAAATTTCTAAATGCTTCAGACTGATGGATGGACACAATTTTGAGTTAGCCTGACATTACATGATATGTTTCTAGGCAAAGAAACAGCAGCTGTGGTTTTTAATTTCCCCAGCACTGACAGAACCCTGGAATATAGTGTTTAACCGGTTAACCTCACTTTCTGTTTAAGCACGGACACTGATTTAAGTTGACAGGCAACATTTTTTCTTTTCAAAGTTAGCAAAGCTGATGGTGTGTGTTTTATTGTATTTTAACAGACTGATAATAGTAGATGAGATACAGTTGGCTAATTTTAGTTCAGCAACTAATGCCTGCACACCCCACAGTCCTAAAATGGCTTTGTGGTCTGAGCATGACACAGATAAGTAGTACTTCTAACATAAGGATGCTGAGACTGTTTAATTATGTCATTACTTTAAAGAAGTAGGTCATGTCTCCAGACATGTGCAAAACTGAGCAAGGACTGTCTTCTGTTTGATCAAGTTGTTATCAATAGTTGAGATAACCAAAAAAATTTAAAACTAGCTAGAAATGATATATATATATATTTTTTGCACTGGCTTAATTTTGATATATATTTGCTGCTTGATCACCTGCAGAGTGGCTGTTTCAAGTTCTCAAGTGACCTTGATTGTAGATGTGATTGCAGCTGAACTCTGGAAGACTCTGATGTCCCATAGTCCTCCTTAACAGGCTGGTGTAGCCCTAAACCTCTGTGCAGAGTCAGTGAAGGGCCTTGCATTTTGCCATTTTTCCTCAGGTGATAAAGATGTTGTCAGCTTGCATCTGGTACTCCAATAAAGAACTTAATAGCTGTTTTGGGTCGGCAGTAAAATCTCTATGGGACATGAGAGCTTGTTGCAATGTGGTGTGAAAGAATGCTGCAGTCAAGTTAACATAATCTGACACCTCATGTCCATTTTGTTATAAGCCGACGTGCACAAATGTAGGTTCACATTCACACACCTATGTGATGAATACGGGAAAAGTAGGTTCACAGGTATCCATGAGCACAGTAGTTAGACTATAATTTAAACAACTGTCAGTGTTCACTTTGTATTTGAGGTTAGTTACTTAATCATTTCTGCTCAGACGGCTTATAAATACATTTATGTTGCACTTACTAACTCAACCTGGGACTTAATTATTAATTTCAAGAGTAAAGTATACATGTTACATGTATGAAAACCTACTTAGGTTTAGTTCTAATTGATTTCATTGTGTAACTACACATCCAAACGACATCCTTTGCTTTTCTTGTAATTTGAAAAAAAAAAAAAAAAGATCTGTTGCTTTTAAAGCCAAAAGACTCAAGATTTTAATTTGAAGAGGCAACGAGAAAAAAAAAAAAGAATCAAAGACTATAATATTCATTTTTTTACTACTCACCACAACAAAAAACTGTCTCAATCTCATCCCATCTCTAGCATCCTCTTCTGTCACATCAACCCTTCCACATGTCCTCCTTCATTACATCTATAAACCTTCCTCTTTTCCTGCTTCTTGGCAGCTCCATATTCAACATCCTTTGCACAATATATCCACTATGCCTCCTCCTCACTTGCTCAAACCAGACTTGTGTCTCTGTTTTGTCTCCAAGCTGCTCGACCTGAGCTGTCCCTCTGATATTTCTAATCCTGTCTATCCTGGTCTCTCTCAGTATAAACCTGAGCATCTTCAACTCTACCACCTCAGCTCAGCTTCCTTCTTAGTGCCACTGTTTCAGATCAGAACAGGGTTCACTTCTGCCTTTTAGACTTTCTTTTCATTCTTGCAGCTGTCCTTCTCACAAATCAGCCCTTTAAGATAAGGGCACAGTTATAACATTCAAATAGAACAATTTATTATGTCTTTATAATGTGGCTTTGATTTTGTTTTGTTTTGTTTTTTATTCGCTGTGTCATGATATTGCATACATAATGACATTCCTGATGTGATTGTTTTGTTTACAGCATTACAGACAGGACTGTGAGACGTTTCGCACGGTGGTGAATATGCTGGTGGAAAAAGAGCCCAGCTTGGATAAAATGCTGCAAGCGCCACTAGACAAAAATCTGCTGGAGATCAAACAGCGTTGCCTAGATGCTCTTAGGAACTTTGTGAAGGAGCTGGATGAAGTAATAGAGCAGCCGGACACCAAAGCGTAAGCCGCACATCACTAAAACATAGAGGAGATAGAATAGAGTATCAACACTTTCCATTTGAAAAAAGTGGAAAAATGTTCCATGTGCAAAGTTTATCTAAAGTGTTTAACTATTTTATATTTTTACTGTGTTCTTCAAAGAACAGTACTGGCAATTTATTTACACAAAACACTCATGTACAGTATTATGTGCAAACAGGATCATTGTGATAGAAAGAGGTATGTTTAAAACTAGACTGAATCACTGAAATGCCTATTGCATTTTGGGTCAAAATCAAGATACTTTGTGAACTGACATATAACTTTAAAGTGCTTTTTTTTTTTTTTTTTTTTTTTACCATGAATTGTGTTGTCAGAAACATAAAATGTTATTGCATTTATAATTGATGTAAGCTTGGTTAACATTGCTGCTAAAATCTTCTGATAAGGAAATTACAAAAAAATAAGAAATCATGAAATGTAGCAGATAGAATGTTTTTTACCTTTAGCTATGGCTGCAAGTGCAGCTGAGACCAACACAAAAACAAGCATTATCCACCAGTTATCAAAGGGTCCAAGTTCATGACGTGTTTTACTGGTGCAGGAGAGTGCATTTTTTAGGATATGCATTTATTTTCTTTTTTTCTGCTTGTGAATATCTTTTTGCTTTGCAGTTAAGACTTTTGCAAATAAAATGTGAGACCAGTAAATAAATGATGTCTCGTATTTCCTTGTTTACATCAATTACAGTACATCAATTAAATGTGTTTTCAGAAAATGGTCACAAAAAAATCAACACCAAACACAATCAAATCATGATATATAGAGATTTTTATTGCAATTAACACCTATTTTAGCCTTATATTCCAGTTTATACATTTATACAGATTGCAATGATTTTCGTACAGTACAGTGACCCATAAATAGATTGTTCCAACAGGCTAATTATTAATACACAGTGCTTTTATGTTGGTGCTGCACAAACCTGGAAAAAACATCTGCAGAGCCTGGGTCATGTCAGTTTGTCTTTAAATTTCTGACACCCATATTTAAAAATGGCTCTGTACCAACAGCCAATTGTTTAATTGTAATGCCATTTGGTATAAAGAATGACAAAGGTACAAAAATATTACTTTAAAAAAAATTCTACAATATATACAATATATCTGCACTGTTAAATAAACACAGTTTAGATTGTATTTTATAAATATGTATTATACTTTACCATCAGTTTGTAATGCTATACAAGTGTACACACCTATAATAATCCAAATATGGACTTGTGTCTTACACAACCACCTTGGTAAATTGAGTGCTGTGAAGCATTTAATAGCAAGCAAACTGTTTATATTTTAAATGATGAACAAAGGGACATAGGTGAGTGGTAAATCGTTGCCCAATGCTCAGCAGAGTAAAGCCTATGAAATTATACAGTTTTTTCCTTTGTGGCCTTTTTTCTTTTTGGATTTAGTCCATTGGCCATAAGGAGCAGAGGACATGCCTGCTACAGAGCTTGGCAAGTCATCGGTGTAATAGTGTCTGTGCGGCCTGGGCTGAGGGATGGGCTGACCCAGGAAAAAACCTTCCTCCTCAGAATCAGAGGAGGAAGATGAGCATGTAGAACACCAGTCATCATCATCATCATATAGACCCAAGAACCTTCCCATTGCTTGGCCTTGTAGCCTGTAGTCTGACATGGCAGCAGAATGGGGGTGACCGTGGAATGGTTGGTGCCCCTTGGAACCGAGGGCATTCCCTCTGCGGTCCGCTTTGTTGCACATCTGGGGCCTTTCCTTAGGCAAAAGGTTTAAAGCATTGTCAGACCGGGATTTGCGGCTGCGACGCCTCCTATGGTGGTGCTGTTGGCGACCAGAGTGAAGGTCCTGGCCTTGTTCTTCAAAGTGGTACACTCTCCTCCGAGTCCGTTCACTCATAGGTGGCTGCCGCACTTGAATGTCACCATAATAGCCATTGTCCACAACATCATCCGAGAATTTGACTTGCTGCGGCCTAGACTGTGAACGTGTCCTTCTGAGGGCAGGGACATGAGGTTTGGGTCTGTCCTCCTGGGGTGCTTCTTCTAGAACATTCTCCACCTCCTCCTGCTCAGATGCTAGACTTTTTAGGGAATTTGCACTTCTGTGTAACATAGAAGAGTTGAGCGTTCCCATATTACTGGTTTTCTCACAGTCTTCTGTTTCCAGTTCATGGAAACCTTGCAGGGAATATACCATAGATCTTTCTTTATTATCACCATCTACTGAGGTTCCTAGAAAGGAGAAGAAAATTTATTACATTTCTGCAGTAAAATACATCAAAATCCAACTACTGACATAGCATAAAATCATGTTATTTTCCATATCTAATTTTTAGAGTTCCATCTACTCACCAGTAATATTGGAAAGAGCAAGTGAGTCCATAGAGTCTCGGACATTCTGATCTGTCTTCTTAAATTCATCGGTGATACACTCCAAAGAGTCAGTGTACCATTGTGGCTCCTCTCCCCGAAAACCTCCTCCAGCCCCATGATCCAGCTCCAACTCCTGGATTTTTCTGCTGCTTGCTGGACCTGGATGGCTACCATAGGCAGAATCTCCTAGCCCATCCTGTGATTGTGCCCAGTACATGTCAGCTTGGTACTTCTTGCTGGCAAGGCTTCCCCTTCCTCCCCCACCACTACTCCCAGCTTTTGAGGATACCTGCTTTGACTTGCTGTCCTTTTCTGCAATCCAGAAATCTGTAGGTCTAGAGTCGCTGGCTTGCTGGAAAACCCCTTGTTCCCCAAACTTTAACAATAGCTGAGTCATGTAGTCCTCGTGCTCAGCCCACTCTTCCTCCTGGTCATCGGGTGCCTCAGTCTCATCACCGCGGCCTCTCCAGAAGTGTTCATCTGATAAATTCATATGGGCAAGCTTGTTGGTCAGGGTGTCATCAGCATTCCCACTCAAGCCAGGGAACTTATAGTTGACAGAGGGTGAGAACAGGAGTGACTGCCGGCACTGGTCAGCTGAACGACTGCTTTTGCCAATGCGCACACTCCGGCGGGATTCACGTGAGCGCGCCGACTGGAAGGCAGAGTCAGAGGAATCGGAAGCATGCACATCTTCCCCGAGACTGCAGGCTTTGGAGCAGTAAATACGACCCTGGTATGGCAGAAAAGGACTACCCAGTAGCGAGGTCTTACAGTGGGCACAGCTAAAGCAGCTCTCAGTGGCATGCCAGTGGAGCCCATCATAGGTCATCTGAGCATGATCAACACCTGTTAAAGGGGGAGAGTTGACATCTTTTAGCAAGTTAACATTTCTCTGTTGCTTGAAATAGTATTTTAACTCCAGAAGATCATTGTCTTACCAATGTGTTCTCCACAAGCCTCACAGTACTCTGCATAGAGAGACTCAAAGCAGCCACAACAGTACGGTCTGCCGTCCTTCATGATATAACGCTGACCTCCGAGAATTGTCTCACATTCAAAACAGGAGAAGTGTTTCATGTGCCAGTGGCGCCCCTCCGCCTCAGTACACTCATCAGCAAAGATAATCTGTGGACAAAGACGTGCATTAGTTGAGACAAAATGGTCATCAACCTTTAGAAGCTTCAGATGCATTATTTATCTTTGCAACACTGTGTTTTTTTATCCTTAGTACTACCTCATCACAGGCTGAGCATCGTGGTTTCAGCAGCTCAGCATGGTGCCTCCCGCAGTGGATCTTTCCATCGTGGTAGAAGTAGATCAAATCCACGAGGAGTTCCCCACATGTGGAGCAGACAAAGCAGGATGGGTGCCAGCACAGCCCAGCGCTCGCCCTTGAAGCAAACACGGCCATTTCTCCATCATTGATGTTTTCGCTGCACTGTAATTGAAAGGGCTAATTATCAACTTTTAAAAACAACACAAGTCACATTAAGACTTAACAATTGTCATACTTTTGTAATAATTTTTGAGTCCTACATGTGCATGGATTTAGCTTCAAACAAAGTCTGAGTCTGGCTACAAAAAATCATATGCCTTCCATCAGCACCTGGAATCCCACTAGGTTGTTCTCAGATTAGCAGAACATATTTTATGTCTGTCCTTCTGACTGACAAGAACAGGACTGGGTGGTAGAGGTCATTTAAAAGGAGAAAGAAAAGGAAAACAGCAGTCTCGGAGATTCATCAGTTTATGGGAACCCACTTGGCTGCTCACTGGTTATTGTTTAAAAAAAGAACTTTATACTGAGCCTTTCCAGCCCAGACAGCAAACACTTTTTAGTCCATGACAGCATTTCTCTCGTTTCCAGCTTTCTTTCTGATCTAGATTAGCTAAATAGCCAAAAATGAGATGCAAAGAGGAAACGTAGCAAACCCTTGTTTAATACTCTTCATGGATAATTATTTTTATATAAGAATACTGTTTATATCCTTAGTTCCACAGACTACTGTCTATTTCTCAGTCATCATCGTGTTATAAACAATACACGGGCTGCATGCAACGTACATGATCACAAATGCTGTTCAGAAAATTGCGAGGCAGCAGTTTTACTGTGCCCCTCCCCAATGCTTCCTTCTTCCTCTGAACACTGAACATGTGCAGCTCCTTCTTCTCCTCCTCACTCAGGGACTGGCAATAACGCACCTGGGAAAGAAGGGAATTGGTTAGGAATATGATGGCTAGTTTCACAACCACAGGCTTTTATATCTATATATAGATATAGATATAAGAATTGGGATGATTAATGCTTCCTGAAAATCTACTACTGAGAATAGTATATATAAGTGACCTTTTTGGATTGAGGGCGAAGTGCTTATCAGAGCAGTCTGAACAAAAGGAACTCTTGACCCCAGCTTTCCCTTCCTACACCACCCAACATATCTCCACCCACAGTCCCCGATTGAGAACCTGTTTTTTTTTTTTTACAACAGTCCTTAACAAGGGGGAAAGCAGACGTTTACACAAACAAGGCCTGTGTTTAGAGTGTAATCAAGACAGTGGGCAACAAAGGAAGACAGACAGCCGAGGCGAACTGCGGTGCCACTGCAGTGGTGGCATCACATAAAGCCTCTTTCAACCAGCCTCCCTCTCACTCTCTCTCTCGCTGAGCGGTCCTCATAAAAACCACTGCTATGGCAGGAATCCTGCTGGTGGGGGCTCATGGCAAACATCATAAAATTATCAAGTCAAAAGTAACATTGTACCCACACTGGATGTCTACAAGCTTGCGGAACAAAAATCCCCCAGTGTGATGTCAATGGAGACGCTATGAGCGCACATTAGTGGGATAGCAATGGAGATGGTGAGGCTTTAGCACTGCAGGATGAGTGAGCAGCATCAAATGCAGCTGCTCAAACAGAAGTGTTTTTTTGTTTTGTTTTTTTGCTGCAATTTTGGTGCAAATGTGAGGGCTGAATTTTTACGAGACATGCATTTGCACACACAGGCACCAAAAATTCTCACCTCATTATCATGTGGTGGGAGTTGGTAGAGGAGCTGCTTGATTCTGAACTTCTCTCCTGGGCTGTTGATGTATGGGATCTTGTCCTCAGGCAGACACGAAAAATATAGCTGGACCTGGGGGAAATATTAGGTTAAACACATGATGTTTTTGGTTGAATAAAAAGGGTTAGGGTTGGACAACTAAATGCATTCCAACTAATATAACAACTGAGCAATGGCTCAAAATTATTATTTGCAGGAGCAGAGAGTTGGTTTTGGTCCGCCCCAAAAGTAATTTTAAACCCAAATTTTCACCCGTCTTATTGCAGCCATATATTATCATTATTGCCTCGGATTCAATATGCCAATATTAACACAAATTCTTTTCCAAGAAACTAGAGAACAAGCACATTAATTTGTGATGAGACACATTCTGGGATACCGCTATGTAAAATGTATGGAAGAATGACTTTGTGGAATCAAAGAGTTTTCCCTAATCCCCAAATCAGCTTTAATTCAAAAGTACAACACACAGCAGTGATCCTCTTTGACGATGAAAAATGCAGGAATCATCGTCTACATAAATCTGTGCTGAACAAGCCAAGACAGGTCAACAGGTCAAATCAGTTTAAGGGTTATATTTTTCAGTGATATGGTTGTCTCTATAGGGACAGGACAAAGCAGGCTGTAATTGTAGCACCCTGACCCTTGGGGCCAACTGCTAAAGACTAAACTTTATGAGGGAGGGCCCATCACAGTTAGCTAGATAAAGAGATGGGACGCTGTAGTCCAGTGTGTTAGGGGACTTCCAGCAGCTTTGGCTGTCTAGAGGAGGGGTAACAGCACAGCAATTTACCCTGACAATCACCCTCAGACCCCAACAACCACCTATACCGTCATAAATTATGCACATCACGATGCTGCTACGACCCCTTATCCAGCTCACTAGGCCCGAGGAACAGCTAGCAAGCACCCAAGCCCTAGGTGTTTCAACCCTGTAGTAGTGACCTGTAATACATAGCCCATTTAGGGAATTGGCAGCAGCAAAGGCATTACAGTTGACCTATGTGGTTCCTAAAACAAAAGGCCCTGCATGTTAAGGCTGTTGCTGCATTCTTCTCTCTTCTTGCCCATCACCCACTCATTGCTTCCATGTGTGTTGTTGATCAAGGGCAATGGGACGGCTACAGACTGTGAGTGAGAGAGAGAAGAGAACACCAAGCAGTGGTGAGAGCAGAGTTTAAAAATCCTGAGGATCTGGGAAAGTGCCATATCTCACCGACTGCTCAACGGACACGGCTAACAGCTCTGCCTGTGGTTGTGGAGGCGAAGACTCCAATTCCTAGCTCGACCCACTAAGTCCTGCTTCTAACTCTGCGGTATATTATGCTGCCCTTTAGTGGAAACCTCATAGAGTCTGAGAAATCTGCCACAAGCAGTGAGAACAAGGAAGCTTAATGAAATATGTTGTCCCTCCCATAGGTGCCATTTTCCAGAGACTTGGTGTGTTATTCAGTAATGCGCTGAATAGCGTTTATCTGGGCCAGGCAAATGGGCTATAAGGGAGTTAAAATCAGGTCAGGGCTGTTTTTATTCGCTGTCTGGAGGATACACCATTATTCGTGGTGTTGATTTAGGGAGGAAATGATTTGCGAACCAATGAAATTGATACCACAGTTATAGAGAACAGTGTCCCGGTATCCAAACGGAGCAGGCTTGATTAATCTTAGCTCAGAGCGTCTTGAACTGGTGCATTTGTAAGCCACATTGTGCTTACCTGTTCAGGTCTCAGGCCAGGTGGCACCCACGCATACTCCTCCAGTGCACAGCCTGAGTCGTCATCAGAGGTTGAGCTCCGCTGGAAGCCAGATGTCAGTTTACTGATTTTCTGCTCCATCATGAAATCTCGCTTGCGTGCCCCACCCTGGAAGCCAGCCACCAGCCCCGCTGCACTCACCAGGCTCATCAGGCTCTCTTTTTACTAGACAGGTGAGATGAAAGGATAGGAAGAAGGGAAGTACCGGGATTTGGGAGAGGACAGAAGGGGGAAGAGGATAGAAATATAAAGGAAAACAAAATAGAAATGTTTGTCATCAAGCCATGACATCAGTTCCTACGTCCTCACATCTTAATCCGGCTCTCTCATGTCAGTGCTATTCCACTGATTGTTAACCGCTTGCTGAGTCACACCATTGCCACCTCTTTCATGAGGCTCACAGCACCCCTCAAAAACCCATTATGGTATTTAAGCAAGCTTTTTTGGTTTACTTTTAGTGATGAGTCTACTACATAAAGGCACTCATAAAGACAACTCCATCCTTTCACCGCTATTACGGTAGCAGTTAAACACGTGCCTTCCTCATGTGGTTTTTGGGGGTGCAGAGATTGTTAGGAAATTCCCAAAGCTTCATGAGGTGATGTTCTATCTCATTATAGTGACAATAATAAACTATTCAGAAGTATAAACTATTTGAAGTTGCTTATAACTGTGACCATTTCTTATGAATCTTCTGCAGGTTTAAAATAATTTGTTAGGTTTATGTCTGTATGAGTCATCATTTTACTTTGCTGAGAAGCTGATGATGCTATGGCCCAAGGGAGGGGGGTGGAGTTCAACACATGGGATTTGATGCTAGCTTGATCAGTTGAGCCCGAGGTCTGTATAAACACAAGCCTGGCCTTAAGACGAGGCCACCATATGGGAAGCGTCCACAAGCCTGCTCTCTCCCTTCATCTCTTCTTTTTCTTTGGATTGTTTGTTTTCCAACCTGCTGCAGTGAGCGCCTGATCGTTCTTTCATCTTTTAGATGGACAGGGAGCGCAGTGCCAGACAGGTGAAGCAGCTGGATGAATGCAGATGGATAGAGGCTGACATGGATGGATAGGACTAACTGATACTGACACTATAACCTGAGGCAACAAACACAGCAGGGAGATAAAAGACTCGAACTGTACTGACCTCTATATATGTGGTGTCTGCAGTTACTAATGTCTTACGGAAAATCCAAACTTTTGCAGACGTGACTGTTGTGATGAGACAGAAACAAACTAAATCTGTGCAAAGCTGGATAAAATTAAAGAAATAGCGAATAAATAAAATCACTTAATTTATTTATTAATTCGTCTTTAATGTTCAGAATATACCCGGACGGAGGGAGGGAGGGATGGATGGATGGATGTCCAGAGTAACTTTAAAGTGATTATTTGACATGCAAATTCCAGGCAAACCAGTTTTTGGAATAATCATTAGGAAACCCCATCTGCCCTGATCTTTATTCATCCCTCTCCAGTCATCCCATAACTTTATTTCCTGGACTTCTGTAAGCATTTAGGACCACGAAAACACAGTCATAATGAATGCGTGTGCAGTTGTGGTAATTTCTCACTAGCCAAGAGCTCTAACTGAGATCAAATGGGAGCCCAGCCAGCATCCAGCAGCCTGGCCCTTGCACCACTTCCCCCCTACCCAAGCCTTGAACCCCTATAGACAGCAAAGGTACAGAGAGCCACAGAGAGACAGCTGAGAAAACCAAATACACTCGAGGGCAAGCCTTTGAACATAGAGATGACAGCATAGGGGCCTTAAAATCTGCTTTCTGCTCAAATGATAAATAGATCAACCACCAGTGCCACCACAACAGGTTTGAGACTGATTCTGGGAGACTTTGGAACTCTAACGGATGGATGGAAAAACAGTCTTTCCAAGATATTTTGTTTGTTTTGATGATGATGTAAAAGAGCACTGTCTAACAATTCAAAGGTATAGGTGCTGGCTGACCTCAAAAGCCATATAATTTTTATAGTCCATCAAACCACTCAATGATCCGTCCTGCCCTGAGGTTGGAGGCACTGTCATCGCAGAAGAGACCACTCCCATCACGGCAGAAATGTTTCGTCATAGTACAAAAGATGATCAGAACCTCTTTGAAAAACGTTGCTCTCTGTTGTAAAAAAGTAGACCCAGGTCATCCCAGCAAACAGAACCATCCCTGTAGACAGACTTCAAGCTTTTTATATAATTTTATGTTGCTTAACCTCTGTAAGGAATATGCAGACACAGGCTACTCTACACACAAATACACAGAATACAGAAATAACTATCAATACCTTGTCAAAATCAGGTGCTCATGTCGATTCACTCTGTTAGTGAAGACTGATATATTAGCATGTCAGACGTTTCTCTGATGATTAACAGATCCACGAGACATGCAGGTTCAGGCAGCTACTGGCTGTTCATATCAGCTCATCTTTCTCAAAGACAAGTCAGCCACTGTGGCATCGCTACTACTAATGACTGACAAGCCCCCCCTTAAGCTTATCCAGTCATAGACTATCAGTGTTAGGTGTGATGATAATGGTGTTAAAGGATTCCTGGGCTTTTGGGAGGGTGAATTTAGGCTGCCTTGTACCATAAAGTGTCAGGTCAGGCGGATTGGCTTATAACATACCCCGTTAAAATGCCTCTGATGCCCTAAACAATGGTGCCTTTGTCAAGTCACTGAAGGTTTTATCCATCAAGAGTCTGTTTATCTCTTTGCAAGTATTTTTTTTTCCCTGAAGATGCCACGTTTTATCTTGTCACATATGACAGTCGAAGCCCTCGAACCCAGATAACCTGTCTTCAGATGAGAGAGCTAGGGATGGAATAAGGCACTCTGTTGTTCTATTCATATCTATTGACTTGCAAATGAGACCAAAATAACCTACAAAAATGTGCCCTTGTTTGAGAACAGCTTGGGTTTCACGTGGGAGATAGCTAACTATAGGCAGGTTCAGTCAGGAGGCAAGAGGCTCACTTCAGAGCCACACATTTTAATCAGGCACAAAATCACTCATGTGCTACATTTGCTGGAATTCTTGCTTTCGCATGTTGGCTGGGTATCTGCAAGGATGTCTCACACAGCCAAACCTGACTCACAGGAATGTCAGGCTTGAACTTTAGCCAGGCTCTCGAAAGCAATACGGGGTGCACGCAGCTCTGTGTTAAGCAAAAAAAAAAAGTTTCTCATACAGCTACAGCTGGTTGCATGCTAATTTTTCCTTTAACCGTCATGCAGTTCATTTCCTCTGGCTTTACCCGAAACAATTCCTTAACATTTTGAATGACAGAAGCACTGAGCCAGCTAACTTCACCGTGCTCATACTGACTGACTCATCACTCGGGCTGGCTTTTATAGTTTTTTCCTCTAACAAGGGATCTATGGTTTGTGAGATTAGTTTTAACCCTCTGCCCCCCTTCCCTTTTCACCCTCCACCCCACCCCCCAAGCCCCTGCCCTGCCCTCCTCCCACACTAGCCAGACCCCTGCAGTCCCGAATGTTTAACAGCCCCTCACTCCTTTGTAAAGGTGCTTGTTAACATGGCTTTGGGAGCTGCAGGTCTGCATATCTGACTGATCTACCCACAGAAGGTAGTGGGGGTGCTATTAGACTGAGGATAAAATGGGGTGACTGACATGTATGAAAATGTTAATGTCCTTTTTCCACAAAGGAGAGGGAAGTTAAGTCATGCCAGGAGAAAGAGGGAAATCTTTAACAGACGCGCTTGCTTTGAAATGTTTTCAGTGATTGCTGATTTGAGAACATCCCACGACTTACTGAAGGAGGGAAGAACCCCGTGTTCTACGGAAAGCGGACAATGGAGCTTAACATTCCCACAAATGCTGCATAACAGGACCTCGGTGACTGTGTGATTTCAGACGTGTTTCATTAAAGAACAAAACAACCACTTATTTGAGTTCACCCTGAAGAAAGTCCTGTCTGACTGTAATGCCCGACAGCAGTGGTGCGCCTAACTACAGTGCAATGCATTATTTATCGCTTTGTTGAATATAGAACTCTTAAAGGACCCCATGCAGCGACTGACCAATAAATACAATCAACAGTGACATTTTTAAATAGTGTTCGACAACACTTAAACTATAGTCCCCCCCCTCCAAAAAAAAATCCAGACACTGGAGCTTTGGATTAACAGCTCTTGAGAGAGTGCACAGGAAAAATAAGCAACTTCTGCTCTGAATTACTGTCTATTTCTTTAGGAAGTGGATGATGGACATGCACACAACCCAACACAGTGTTCTCTGTCAGTTTAGGCTGGCCCTACTTGTTTAACTTGGCTTCTGCTAGCTCAGTAATGCAGGATAGGCTGTAGTTGGGAGAGAAAAACAAGAATTTCTGTTCACTGTCCCTGCTTACTTAAGCTTGAAGTCAGACAAACTCAGTTTATTTTTCATGTCCAACAAGATTGAAAAATATGCAGCATATTATTTATCTCCCTGCACACACGCAAATATTTAAAAATCACTGCCTGTCAGCCTTTGGCCGTTAATGTAGTGTCAAAAAAAGAAACAAAAAAACCAACCTCTGGGCCAGATGAAGTTCATTAGAAAAATTACACCCCGGTGTTAAACTAGAAGCCTCGTGCCTATGCTTAAATAAATCACATTTTAAAAAGCTGAACTTGAAATTGAGTAGTATTTATGATTCAAAAATGAATAAAACTACACAGCATCATCAAATCAAAATCTGGAAAAGCGACACAAAAGTTGATACCAGTCAGATTAGAAAAAGTCAAGGTCAAAATGCTACTGAAAAAAGAACTCGACAGGAGGATAAGTTACGCAGTGCAAAGGCGCTATAAGGAGTTGGAGTTTGGTCAGCTTATGGAGGCCTCTGTTTGTGGCCGGGGGAGTGTTTTTTCAAGACCAAATGGATGGGAGTGACATCCCCACAGAGATATACACTACTGTGCTGGCCAGCCTGAACTAAGATTCAACACACAGCAGCAGACTTCAAACGCATTAACTCGTGCATGAGACCTAAAATCAAGTCTGAACACTGATGCGTATATAAGAGACAATTCCACAAAGACCAGAAATTGCCTGTATTTGGGATGTGCTACATGTTTTACAGGCGAAACATGCATTTGCAATCAAGCTATCCACACATTCATTCAAATACATTTAATCAAGGAGTTACGGTGCAACTTTTCCATTTTCTTTCAGCCTCACTACAACCAAAGCGAAGCTCTCAGAGGAACCGGTTTACATCTCATTCATTTTCCTGCAGGTCTTACCTCAGTGTAGGCCAACTCTCCTGACGTGAATAGAGAAAACGGATCTTGTCGCCACTATATCCAGTCCTAAATTGTTCTGCACTCCATATCTATGTAAGCTCCTCTAAACTCTAAATCCAGGACAGCAGCAGCCAGGCTTCTCTACCGGAGCTGTCAGCACAGTAACAGCCCATATCAAAGCTAAGACTGTATAAAGTCAGAGAGTGAGCGAGGTGTGTGTGCATGTGCGTGTACACAGAGAAGCCCAACCAGATGGTCATCCCACCCTCCTCTCTGTCAAACACTACTCCTCCTCCTCCCCTCCTCTTTCTTCCAACCCGGCCCTCTTAACCTCAGCCCGGCCCTTAAACTCAGAGGCAGCGAGTCATGGCTGGG
Source organism: Neolamprologus brichardi (assembly GCF_056152115.1). Classification (NCBI taxonomy): domain Eukaryota; kingdom Metazoa; phylum Chordata; class Actinopteri; order Cichliformes; family Cichlidae; genus Neolamprologus; species Neolamprologus brichardi. The sequence continues at coordinate 17,983,228 of NC_142110.1, forward strand.
TATCGCAGAGCGAGGCGTCTCTTGCTTCAGTCAGCCCCCCCCATACTTCAAACACATGCTCCCAAATGAGAATCGCTGGTAGAGCTCGCAGAAATCGTGCTTTAAAGCAGCACATCAGTGATGGCAGAGCTTGTTTTGCCAGGCTAACCGCCCCGTATCCACAACAGCTTTCACATGACGCTCTTCTTTCTTCTTCCCTATCAACGGCTTAAAGATGTGGGGACGGCGGTGAATGTTGAGTCAGGATTTGGTTTATTTGGTGGTTTGACATTTCCTTTGTGCCTACATGTAAAGTTAAAGAGAGCTGTCTGCTAACAAAAGTTTTGATTATAGGCTTATTGTTAGATCAAATGATATATATATGTATTTTAATTCTATAGAAAGATTGGTTTCAACCATCACAATAACTTTTTCTACTACCTGAATGTGATGACAGCATTTCTGTATGAGACCAGCCATCCGGTTGTGAATCAAAACAAGTCCTCCATGCAAGTTACTCCAACCACAAAGCCTCACACTGTCTAAACTAAACACACAAATGTAACCAAAGTTATCTCCAAGATGAAATGGTTAGGTCACTATTTGATAAACAGAATTAACTGGTCTTAATAGTTGCTCAAAATTAAGATATTATATATTAGCAATATAATATGTATTGTCAGTAAAAACAATCATTACCCTAATGTTTACTCTGTTATCACAAATTAGAAGGAATTAAAATGACAGATATCTAGAAAACCCAAACGTACAGATCCACCCACGCAGTGAAACTCCCTGGAGAGGACACTGTTGACCTCTGCCTCTCCTTCACCTCTGCTGGAATGCCAGAATGTGATCCTCTTCCTCTTGCCTCAGAAAATAAAAGTTGCTGGTTCAGGTCAAACTCTGGACAGTTGCACCTTTTGCATCCTTTTGTGGTTGTTTAATTGCAATATCAAAGTTTTACTTTTGCCCAAAAGGACATGTTTACGGTGGACATAACTTCCAGAGCACTAGAAGTTCTTCCTCGTCAGAGAGGTTTTGCTGTCGAGTATAAAAACACTTAGACTGTAAAACAAAGCAGTAAGGCATTTTACTAGGAAGCGAGGAATCTATTAAACTGGTCAGATTGCTTTCTTTCTAAACATTTTAGAAGCTGTTTGTTCTTAGGAGATGCAATGTTGGGACCTAACTCTGTGAATGGTGTTTTGCTTTGAGGATTAATATAGAAAACGTTTTATGTAATGCATTGAACTTAACCAAGCGGAGAATCATTGTCTACATGCGAAATACTCAGTTGGGCTTTTAAAAAGAAAGTCATATCAAATCATATATTTAAAAAAGGCTAACAACTCATTTCTAGCACATGATGGACACCATCTGAGTGGCATTTTTTCCATCCTCCACACGCCTACATACTTTACACCATTATGTGCCAGAATATCACAGCTTGGGTGGCGAATGACGGCTGTCATTTCAATGGAAAAAAATGGAGCTTATATCTGTAAATATTCTGTTTATAAAGTACGGGATTTAACCCCTGCCAGTGCTCTTGCAGTCAGGCACTGGGACAAAGCCATTGTTGCAGTCAAGGCCAGGGAGGAGAGGAGCCCTTTCACAGCAAACTTCAGGCCTTTGTGTTAATCCAAAGACCTAAGCACCATGCTCCATTAGCAAGTCTTTTAGGAGAGGAACAACACAATGTACCCCCGTCCCCCAAAAGGAGGATTCATGAAATGCAAAGCTAAGATGGTTCCTCTAGTGTGGGCAAAACACGAGACCTGAATTGTTTTTCATTTCCTCAACATACAGAAATGAATAACCTGCTTATTTCCCACAAGAGAGAAACTCAAATATGAATGTGCAGACACCTCATCAAAGACATCTACCCAGGAACGTGCAGCATGGTGAGTATCGATTTATGATTACACCACTCTAAAGTTAGAAGTAGCCGGCTGCACAGTTCAAGGTTCGCCGCAGATAGCTGAAAAATATAAAGTCGGACAAGTCACGGATCCCCGACCCTTGACCTGTGAGAACACCAGATGACCCATAAATCTATGGCCCTAGGGATTTACAGCCCACTCCTCTGTCATATTTACAATGACCTGAACAGCATCTCACACCTGGTCTGTATCTTCTCACTGCTCTAAAAGAAGAAGAACAAAACAAAAAAAAGCACCCTGTGCTACTGGCAAAGTAGTTCTGAACTAGCACGCCCTGACAATGACAGGACAGGGAAGATGATCATCAGAACCATCACCTGTGATAAATCTGCATTCTTAACACAATCCCAAAGCAGGGAACACATAAAACTGGTCAAACATTATTGCTATATCTACCATTAGTGATTCTTATAGTGGAATTAGCACAAATTAACATTATTAACTGTTTGTATTAGTCAAGTTTTGGACTACCACCGAAGGAGGCAAAGGGAAGGTCAGTCTCTAACTCACAGCTATTGCTGAACTATTGTTGAGAGTTGCTCTCGCTAGTGTGTGAGCCACCTTATAAAAAGTAGGCATTCAAGGTTTAAATGACTTGCCAAGGGGTATTAGCAGGACACAGGCCCAACAAAAGCTTCTGTTATAAAGACCAATAAAAGCCTATCACCCTACTGTAACAACAATCCTTTTTACGCCTTGAAAGAGGGAGGAAAAGGTCAACTGGTGGAGCAGTCAGCGCATTGATATTGACTTAGCTAGATTGGCGCTGACAAACTCAGGTCAGACTGTGGGCTTGTTAGCCCTATAACCCTCACATAACCCCTTTTTACTGTTTCAGTCTGACACATTGGAGGCAGCTGAGGGCAAAGCTTAGATCTAAGCTTCGTTTCTGACAGGAGACATTTGTAAAAATTAAAGAGAAATATCTGCTCATTTGATACTTGACCCCATAAGATCCCGTGTTTCTCAAGGGTGCTGAATTGGAAAACATTTATTGGACTCTATTGCTAATGAGCTACAACTACATGTGAACATTTCCACTTCAGCTGAAATTCTAATTTCCTCATCTACCAAATAGAAACACAAAAGTTAACGATGCTTAAAAAATGTCGATAATAGAGGCCACCTGGTTTTATTTATTACATTACTGTAATGCTATTGTCTAAAACCAATAATATAATAGTGAATGGGCCTGGCTGCATGGAACCAATCTATGAACAAACACTATTTCTTTACTCATTAATTTCTGCTTTATTCAATTTGCCACACTGGTGTTGTGTTATGTATGATGTAATGCAACACGTTCTCAAGTTGTAATAAGCAGCACGCGGCATGCTGCATCAGCCCATTGTTTCTCCGCTTTATCGTTAGTGCTTTGCCAAACGTTGCAGACGCGCACGATCGAGACGCCTTGTTTTTCACCCTCAATTTGACACCCTCTCACACAGTTGTAAAAGCCGGACCTCATTGGGAACAATGGAAAGTGGAGCGACAGAGCTCCTGGGGCTGTTAAAGAGAGGAAGCCCCTTTATTTGAGGATGCTATAACTCAACAAAAGCCTGTGGCTGTCTACACACAGAGCAGGCTAAGGATGAATGGGCTGCTCTTAGACTACACACTTGTGCTAACAAAAGCGGTGGATCAGCAAAGGGCAAAGCCACTCATGTGTGGTCTCCATGGGCAAACTGTGACGAGTATATACATAAAATAGCTAAACAGTCCTATTAACACCTCAAGCCAGCATGTTCGGCCCAAAAAATCTCTGCTTTAACACCGTCTTGTTTCTTCAGCTGAGCTTTGATATGATCTTGGTGACTTTAAAAGCTGTTAATTTATATGACACGTGATAAGGTTTAATTACTCCTCTTAAAACAGCACCCAATTTCAAAAAGGTTTAATTTATGACCTCAAATTTTCAGAGAATCTAACACACGTGCACGCACCACGGCCCCTCACACTTGATGGGCTTTTCTCCTTAACTCTCCTCGAAGTTCAATAGTATATCCTTCCTCTGGAAATGGAACTATTTCCTGTCTTCCCAACTTCCCACCAGTTCAAACTGTCACCTGAATGAACACGGGCAACACTTTAAAATGAAGTGCTTTCTTGTATAAGGAGACGACGCGGTCCAGCAAAGAAGAAGTGGCTGACAACTCCCACACGTGGAAGCGTTTTCCTGAGCCTGGCTTCAAAAGGCAAACCGTGGAATCCAACAATACTCTGAAACAGTTAAGAGCTGCTCAGTCAGGATCCCACTAATGATTAACATTCCTGAAGAAACGCTCTGTTACAGTCTTTTTAGAGCTTTCTAATTAAACACATGCTCCAGTGCCACAGCACAGAGGGAACTTGCAACTGCAAGCGGGGATGCTTCTTTCCAACTCGGCTTAATTGGACACAATTTAAGTCATTAAGGTGGTAGTAAAACAGCAGAAAGAGCAAAGGAGAGGCCCAATGATCTCCCCTGTAAGGCTCCCTGTTGCTCTGATGTTGTTGACCCTTTCACCTTCTCATGTGACTCACATTAAAAAAGAGGGGTGGAAAAAATGTACAGCTGAAGTTAAATCCAGTCCAGAAAAACCCATACTGGCTTGTTAGTTAAGCATGTATAATGTAGTTGCACAACTGAAGTAGACCATGAGGTTATACACGTTTGGAGGTCCTGTATCTTGTGAGGCAAAGTTGTACACGAGTATCTTTGCATGTGTTTGCCACATTGGGTTGCTTTTATTAGTATTCCTCTTGTTGTGCATTATTGATCGTCGTGTTTCTACCTGATCTTGCTTGTTGACTCTATACCGGCTTTCTATACATACGCTGTCTTAAAGCATGAAAGATGCTCTTTTCCATAAAGATGATCACTCGACTATACAGATCTTTTTCAGTCTACAAGACAAGAAAATTGCATTTTTGAGGCAGAAAAGGAGGAGAGAGAAACAATGAGCATGAAACTTTTAAAGACTTCTTTCCAGCCATGTATCCAGGATAAGCTTTCTGCTGTTACTGTATACTGGTCCCAAACCAATACTCAAATTTTTAAGAGTCATAAAACCTTAATTATACCAACTCAATATGTGCTTTTAACATTTCTATTTTCCTCTTAATGTGAGTCAGGAATTGACTACTTCTTTATAGAAAGTTGATGTAATGTCTATGTCAAGTGTGAAGCGGTGTTGAGGATAGTGGCTGATATTTTGCTGGTGCATCATGACCCATTGAAAGAATTGCCATTGGTTGCTTTCCATAATAATAATAACAATAACAATAATAATAATAATAATAATAATAATAATAATAATAATAATAATAATAATAATAATAATAATAATAATAATAATAATAATAATAATAATAATAATGGATTGGATTTATATAGCGCTTTTCAAGGCACCCAAAGCGCTTTACAATGCCATTATTCATTCACTCTCACATTCACACACTGGTGGAGGCAAGCTACGGTTGTAGCCACAGCTGCCCTGGGGCAGACTGACAGAAGCGAGGCTGCCATATTGCGCCATCGGCCACTCTTATAAAAAGACTCTCACTGATTAAATCCCTGGATTAATTCAATTCTCATTCTTTACACCCATTTTGGTCTCCATGTCTTTAGGGTCAGGCTGACATCTGTGGTTTGAATTAGTTGTTAGAGTATTAGAGCAGGTATAACTTTTCAGCAGTTAATGACCTGTCCAGCTTACCAACAAATAAGTTGGAGCGTGTGAATGTTTCACTGTAAACACGGAGAGGTCCAATCTGAAGCCCTCTGGGAGCCTCAGTCAGTTTATCAGCTATACAGACCAGACGTTAGTGGCTGGGATCAGCTTGTGTGTGTGTGTGTGTGTGTGTGTGTGTGTGTGTGTGTGTCGGCACAATGTGTGGAATGGAAAAAGGGACGCAACTGGCTGCATTATCACCCTCCAAATTACAGATCCCAATCCTCCAGGGCAAAGCCCATTCCTAGAAACATTGCATGTAATGTGTCTGTTACTGTCAGCATCCGCGTGTTATTTTTGGAGCTGCTAATACTGAGGTCACTAATGACACCAAACCATCTTCAGCGATGGAACACGTGAAGGAGTTTAATAATATCTGTTATGTTTCTTTTCCAGATCCAAAAATGTCCAATGAGCTCTCTGAAGTGTGCTTCTGTACAAACAGGTCACATACAAAGATGCGCACATCTGCTGAGCCCCTGCTTTCTGTTTTCTTTGGGGGCCCAGCCCCTAACAGGAAGACAGCGCGAGCACAGCAAACAAAAACCCGGCTCTTTGAACTGGCCTCTCACTAGGAGCTGCCATCGGGTTGTTGTGGCCAAATGAAATGAAATGTTTCTGCGTCAGCTCGGTGAAGCCACTGTGGGCCTCAGGCTGCTCCTCTGCAACACATGTCCTCAGCTGGCCTTTGCCAATATTAACCCATTTGTATGTATGTTACCCACATTTACTCACCTTTACTGTGATGCATTTTCTCAGTGTGAACACATTACTGAAAATTATACGGGTAGCACATATTATGCATAAATCGAATTTTCGTAAATGACAGCTGTCAGATGGCGGTCAGACTCAAAATAAAGAGGATGATGAGTACATCAGGCAATTCTTGCTCTTACTCTTTAACAAATATAAAATAAATCTGGTTTTGGTTACAATGTCTGGCTAAACAACTTGAAGTTTGATTTAACTTCGAATATGGCATTTTTTTCTCCCTTGAAGCGACACAGCTTAACTATACTGGATCTTATTCTTCGTTTTAATACAATGTTTCAACTGAATTCAGTTTTTACTGAACAAAAATTAATCAGAGTATTAATATCAGCATTGTCTGCATGTTCTGCAGAGAAATTATGGGTCCTGGATTCTATATGCATGCTACATCGACACTAATTGCACATTGTTTCAATGGCACAATGCGAGGGATATGCCAGAAATAGCTTAGAGGAGCCACCCCTGCAACACATAAGACCCAAAGCTTCCACTGCCATACAGCACAGGGCCCCCACCCAGAGGTCTTGATTCCAAGCCCAGACATGTTTGCTTGCTAGAGGAAGATTTATACACAATACTGGGCAGGTTTAATGTTGCACTTGATTGGCCTATACATTAGGTGACCTTTTGCCCTTGAAAGTATTGATTGCTGTGACACTTGTATCTTATGTTGTACCCAACCTCAAATCCACTTATATTTCAATCAAATATTGTATGGTGCATTGAATCTAGCATAGCAATTCAAACATACATGTTTATTTGACAAAGAACTTTCAGTTGTTAAACATTTAGTATTGGCTTTGATTAGGAATTGGCTACCATGTATATCCCTAACCCTGACACCCTGAAGTATAGTGTTGCTTGAAACTACAGTAAATGGACGATCAGTTTTGAAGCCAAAAATATGTAAAACTTTAAGTGAAACAGGCCTAAAGCTGGAATGTGTGCATTGACATACTGCTTTTTGTCCCTTTTAATCTTTGTATGATGTATTTTAAGAAATGTTTTGAATGAGTTATTATAGTCAACTTCAGCACTAGGCAATTTGGGAATACATCTCTCTGCATACATTTATTTTCCAACCTAATTACTGGTAGAGGAAAATATGGCAACTTTTATTAACTAAACCTTCTTAGAGGAATATTCTGGCAGACTGTCCCTACTGTAACCTTTCTGGGGGGAGGAATTCCCCGGAAATACCTTTGTTGTCAGCTGAAAAATCTCTTGCCCAGCCCTGCAGCGTCCATTTTTAAACCCTGCTGACCTTTTCCATATCATCCACGCTCACTGACTACACCCCTGTGACAATGCCAACAGGAGGAACAAGAGCCACAGGAAGGGGCTGAGTTGGGGGAGTGTGTTTTGCATATTTTCAGCCGGGGGTCCGGAAAGCTTTAACTGAATCCCCCGTTGTGTGCTGGGGAAGTGAGCTGGGCTTTTTAATGACAACTCTGCGTAATATGTTTTCTTTTGCTTCTAGTCCTGCGATGCTTTGATTGCTTGGATGGATCCCTATAGATGTGGAGGACAAAGAGAAATCACACCATTCTGCAAGCATTCCCGTCTGGCGCAGATGAATTTCCAGAGCCACAAAAGTTGCTGACATTTGGTATCTTTACATCTGTTATTCCACCTTCAGGCATGTTGATAATAATCAGCTTCTTAGCAATGCACCATGATTATCATGCAGTATACATCCAAAGCCGATCATCATGCCTATACATGGTGATGATAAAGAAACGTGTGTGTGTGTGTAGAGTATGACTTTCATCATCTTGGTGGTCTGATGGTTGGTCGCACAATTATGCTGTGTGGTTGCAAAAGATCTGCTGGGACATTAAACTCCAGTCTGCGAGCCAAACCCGTTTTCCTCTAACATCATCCTGCAGCTCCCAATAAACAGAGTTGTGCCTGGAAGCGCTAAATCACTAACTACCTCTAATCACTTTAGAATAATGCTTAACATGTGGATCCAATGTGCGCCACCGCTTCGGGCACATTTCCCACTCTTATACATGATGCCGTTTGAAAATTACACAAGGGAAACTGTACCGTATAGCAAGCACAAAGTTATATTCTGTCCTACAGGAAGCAGGATCCACAACAGTTATCCCAAACACCACAATCACACTGTCACAGGGCCCTAAACTTGACCATCTGAGCCACCGTCCAATTCAGCCAGGCCCAGTGACCACAGCTTCAGGGACCACCGGCGTTTAAACAAGCCGTATTTCTTCCAATCTCCTGCCAACCTACCACAAACAGTTTACAGTCAGTGGACTCTGCTCTCTGGAGTTTGTCTATGGCAACTCGACTCCAGTGCCACATCTCCCCATCCAGAGCCGTGAAAGACTGGCCTCCTCTGACAGATCCTCACAACACACGGCCCCTGTCCTGCTCTGCTTTTAGCCCCGCTGCGGTGAGCTGGACCACGTCTGGGGGATAAAAGGCTGCCAGAGTGTTTGGCTTGCAGGCAATTTACGTGGACGCAAAGGTGATTCATTCTAGCTTCGCACAAACAGGCCTCTGTGTAAATTTCACTAGTGCTGAGCTTTTAAATCAACATTTGGAAACATATACATATGGGCACCGGGACTTAATTTCTGCCCCTTCGCACTTACCTCTGCAGACTCTAGCGCTCTCCAACACCTACTTACAATCTCTCTCTCTTTCTCTCTCTCCTAAAAACCATCACCTTTTCTTAGCAATGCATTGTAGTACTAAAATAAACCATCAACATAATCTACTATTATGCAGCAAGTGCTCATAAACATCAAGCTTGCTGTGAAGGATCAAATCTGTTCCCATTCCTGAGTCCAAAAATGATGATGAGGCCAACTACACCCCCCACCCCTTATGTTCACACACAATCCTGCACAAAGCACTTTAAAAGTCTTCTGATTCTATTAATGGCACCTTTGAAGCACCTCGAGGCTTTGCAAATGAGACGTGAACAAGCATGGTGTGGCATGTGGTGCTGGTCCAAAAGCACCACTTTGTAAATCCTTTAGTCTATAAATAAACCTAATATTCTGAGAGACTTCTTACCTTTAGCAGATCATTCAAAGTATAAGCTCACATGCCCCCTTTTCATTCTCAATCAAGTAAACACTGATGCCTGCAGTACGGTAAACTAAGAGATTTTAGTGGCTATGCAGCATTATTTGACACATTAAGTACCATGTGCAGTGAAATACAATGTAAATCATTAATTTGAAAGTATGAAAATATTTATTAGCTACTGGATCCTGAATTTTTTTAAACATGGGCTGTGGTGACATTGATATGTCTTTGTTATGTGCTGAGCACTAAAGTGCTAATAAACTTTTATTTATATGAAAATTCAAAAGATTGTTTGCCTTATTTGGTTAACTCTTGACTCCAAGGCAGTGAAGCAGTCAACCTGCAATCTGGCCACTAGGTGACACCACCACCTTAACTCTCTGTGCTGTCCTTTCTATTCCTGCTCATATCTGTTCTTTCTCAAACTACTTCTTTGTTTGATGTTTTTCTGGACTGGCGAGCGAAAAAAAAATATTTAAAGTGCGGTAATAATGGCTGGGTGGGGTTATATCTGAAAACTGTTTCTGGTACAATTATAGCAGGAAATGACCTTGGAAATCATACTGTGATGATACTGTCCAGAGTCTGGAGTAAACATACCTGCTTTGTGTTGTCAAAGTGCTCCATTCTTTTAAATCCAGTCTTACTTAAATTGCCATGCAACGTCTCAAATCACATCCACAAACCAACAATTTAGTGTCCAAATAAAGACCACACCACTCTCTTCCACCTAGCTCTTCATGCCTACCTGCCCCGAGCTCAGCAGTGCTTTGTTTTCATCCGCTGTGCTCTCAGTGACAGATTTCAGGTTTGAGTCTTGCTTTTACACTTAGTCGAAAGTGGGTCTCCTCAAAAAGACACGCTCAGGGTTTAATGGCTTCCCCCCCTGGTCCATTGAGGACAAATTATTATTTCAGGCAGCCTTGGTTAAATATAAACAGTATGTGCTCTCCTGTGTCTCGTAGGTTTAGCTCTTTGTATCACAGCTGAGGATGGAAATATGTGAAACTTGAGGGTGTGTCATTCTTCTCCAAAGGAAGGGCTTTATGGCATGTTTAGCTCTGTGAGAGGTCCATTAGGAGTGATGAATTCACTCAAGAAGATTGGAGTCCTTTCCCCCTTTTTTAAGTTCAAGCTTTTTTTTAATAGATATTTTAGGCTCTGTTTTAAACCCACACAGAGCCAAACAAAGTATATCAGATCAAAACAAGCTATTAAGAATAAGTTTCCAGATGTTTTCATGTAGCTATTTAAATACAGTTAAAATACCCTAAATGTTGACGTTCTCACCTCATACATCATGGTAAAGAAGAGGGGGGAAAGAGTTTAAAAAAAAAGTGGGACTAACTTCTCATGTGTGACTAAGTTCTGGTTCACTCAACAACATTCTTGACAGCTATGCGAAGCCTGTGGCGGCGGACAGGCAGCGGTCACGGTGCGCCGACCAGTTGTCACCGAAGTGACAGGCGACAGCTGAATCTATACATCTGGAGGCCCCAGGGACGCCACGTCCGAGTGTCTCTGGTCAAGTTTTTTCAGCGTCAGAGAAACGAGGTTACTGTGACTGTACGCGCAGGGAAAGTGAAACGTGTCTCTTTGGAGATGTTGCTGCGTAAAAGCCCCCAAAACTGCGCAGGGAAATTAAAACCAGTTTGCTGACTTTGTGTGGATGACACTAGTGGCATATGGTCTCTGCAGAGTATGTGCGTGTTTCACAAATGCTTAAAAGTTGTTGGGGTTTTTGTTTGTTTGTTTTAAATTAAAGTATCGTCAGCTTTTCCACCGATGCATTTAGAGTAATTAGCGTAAAACTGCAAAAAATAACACAGCCATCATAAAAAAAACAAGCAGAGTGGGTGGGATTGTTTACAAACTAGGTAGACCTGAGTTAAACGCTCTAAATGACTTAGTCTGCTCACCTCCAAAATTGCTCAGTCGCAGTGAACCAAGTATCCAGAACCAATATTCCCGAAGTTAGAAAAGCTGCGTCTCATTGGTATTAGATGCACAGTCCAGAGAGGATGTCCCGGAAAGCTGAACCGAGAGCTGCGCAGAGCGATAAGCTTAAACCCCAGATACTGAATGCATTGGAGAGGAGCGCTGAGAGAGCTTGGTCTTGACTTCTCTGTCACCACATCCCAGTCGTTTCAGCGGCGCACGGTGCGCTGTGGTGCTCCTCTCAGCGGTCACAGTAAAATGACATTAGCGTTGCTTGCTGCTTATTGGCTTAAACGAGCAGCCCCCACCATTCCAGCAGAGACGGGCTAGTCCCTCCAGCATAGTGGACAAATGCTCCTGGGAGTTTAACTCTTACCTTAACTCTTAGTTTAGGGGGTGAAACCTACTGATAAAGATTTGTCGGCTTTACCAAAAGTTTACTTTGGTCTTTATTTTTAACTAATCAAGAAAGCTCACCTTTATATTTCTCTACTTCTGTGCTGCACATGATTAAGTAGGTGAACTCAAAAGTAAAAGCTTTAAGCTGGTGTAGATACAAACTCGTTTGTCTTTCTCGCCACAAAGACTTACGGAAGGTAAGCCTATCAGCTTAATAACCCCAAAAAGCTGTTGCTTAGCCATCCAACCATGCACAGGTGCTTGGACACGCATGAAACAACAGTAAATAATTCAGGCTTGTGCTGCTCAAAGTTATGCAAAAAGATTGATCACTGTAATAATAATTTTAACTATACTTATGTTTCACACATGTTAATGCATGAACTATGACATGGTTTTTAACTGATGAGTCCTAAAAAAGATTTGAGTTTTCTGTCCAAATTCTGCCAAATCTGGATTTTGTGTCATATTGGAATCTTAAAAACAGAATCTTAAAAGTGCTCATATTTTAGAGAGGCTTTGGAAACATGAAACACAAATGCAACAGCTTGTATCAATTTAATTCCATGCCCTATCACCTTTATGGCTCATGCTCTTATTCAAATTGACACTATATATTTAGCTAACCAGGGTTATGGCCCAGTGACCAGCACATAGCTCTGACAGTCTGACAGCATCTAAAGTAAGAACAGGTTTAGGGAGCTCAAAGCGGGTCAACCTTTCTACTCACAAGCTCAAGTGGATTACACTCATGTCACCCTTTTCCACAGTCGCTTGTCTGTCCATCAGAGCTGCACGTGTTTTCATATTATAGATTGAAGCTTATCTAAATGAGGTATCACATGATCTCACTCTAGCCAATTAGTCCCTATATAAAAGAAACCTTAAAATACTTTTCTTTCTTATCTTTATTTGTGATGTGTCTCATTTTAGCATCAGTGCTCATTTTAAGAGTTTTAGATGTATTTAGAGATATTTGATCTATTTCTGGTCTATATTTTCCTCCCTCATTTAAAACTGATTTGAAAATAGGACAGAATAGGCCAAAAAGTGAAGGAAAAAATAGCAACAATAGCTACAGCACAACACGTGAGAGGAAGACAGCGTGCATGTTTCCACTGTTAGCCCGGCACCAGAGCCGATCGATAGAATTTCAGCCAACTAATTGTTTTTGAAGTGCCTTTTTGCCCGAGTTCAAAAATGTTGGACTGGCTAGACCTGAATGTTCAAGCCTGTTTTAGTCACATATCTCGTCACATTTAGAGGATAATGAGATATTTATGGTGGTGTTGTAAAAAAAAAATTAAAACAACACACTTTACTGAGCATTACTTTATTAAGTGGATCATAAAGATGCCTGTCATACTTTCCAGGTACTATCTCAGATGATGTGACATTTGACTTTTTCGTAATGTAGAACCTTTTTTGGGTGTTGGGGGAGTAGTTCATGTGTCGATAGGATCAGCAAGTTTAGGAACTAAAGAAACTGAAGCCCTCAGATCTTTCATATACTGTTCATGCTGTTAACATGCAGCCACTTATATTTTGTTTTTCTTTACTTTCAGTTCTGTGGGCAAATAACAGCTGAACATGTCGCAAAGTCAAGCCACGGATCCAGCTCTATATGCTTGCAGGAATTCTGTGTTTGGCTGCAGTGAATCCCACTTGCATGCATAGTTTTTTTGAGGGGTAAATGCATTTGGATGAGCAGTAAACAGTGGCATACTTTCAAGAGCATAAAACTAGATTTATTTGATTTTTGGTCTGAAATTACAGTAATTAAGTTTCTGAAAAAACTTTTTTATTTAGAGCGACCACAAGTCAACAGCATTATAGTTGTTGTGCGGTTGCAAGAATGGCTGAGGAGAGGATTTGCTGTAGTGTAAGCACTGTCTTAATCAAGTGGCTCACGTTTTCATATTTTGTCTATTTTATGCAAAATTATTTTGCAGAGATGGAAGTTATGACTTCCTGCAACCTACTGGGATATTTACATATTAGAATACATGAGATTAAGAGACAGAGAAGGAAACTGTGTGCCCCATAAACATATCGCATGCAGATATTCCCCTCAACTTCAATTTGAGATATTTTTTAATCTCTTGTTCCTGTTACATTATTCAAACATATGGAGAGAAAAAAAATCACAATAAGATGCATTCAAACACCTTGGAAGGGGAATTCTTTTTTTTTTGCCAAGAGATCTCGTTTCCTTGAGTTTACACAGGAAATCTGCAGTCCAAACAAAGGCAGGAAAAACAAACAAATAAACAGTTGACCAGAACAAAAGCTGATGGCTGAAGGCAAAGGTGGGACTAGAAGACAGAGAAGCTACTCCTTGACCAGTTTCCATGGCTGCTCAAAAAGTGGTAATCAAATATGAGACAAAAAGATGATGGCCCAAAAAGCTACCAGAATGGACTTGAATTGGTTTTTGCACAGCGTATCACAGCCTGACAAAGTGGATCCACGTGGATCACTTTTTAAACTAATAAGCTATAGTTCCTGAAAGCTATTCAGATACCAATTGCCTGTCTTGACCCATAGAGAAGCAGCAATAGACTGCTACAGTAGCAACAGATTATTGGAATTCTGGTTGGTGTCATGACAGTCCACTTGTTTATCGCATCCTGTTAATACCAGAGTACTGTAAATGGCATGCTGCACTTTGTAGTCAAAGCCTCTATAGTCTCTAATTTGCTCACAGTCTCCCAAAATAACTATCAACAGAAATGAGACAAGGCTTGTTTGCTGTCAACCTGTTAATTATGGAACTGTTACATGAGCAGAAGTAATGATGAACTTCTCATAGAGGTGGGATAATTTCCACTAAACTCAAGACTAGCAGTTGTGGCTTCATCACGTTTTTATTGATTTTTTTTTTTTGAAAATTGAGATGAAATATTGTATTTTGCCTGAAGTACAGATTCCTTCCTCTCTGATGATTAGAGATCACATGAAGATATAGCTAATCAAAAGTTGTAGTGACCCATTGCCCACCAGGCTCTTCAACTGCAGATGTTTTCAGCAGATTCTGTGCTTTCTCAGCAATCAGCCATACCCTATGTACTTAATCTTGTCATCCGTACTTGTGTAATTATTGCCACCAAGCCACAGTCACAAGTTTAAAAGGCCTTTGTAATCTCAGGCCTTATCCACACGTCAGCCTGAGACTGAGGCTTGGGACATTTTAGTCGGTTGCTCCCACTTCACATGAGGCTGCAGGCAGTCTGTTTGTTTTTCATTGACAACTTTAATCTTATCTTGGAAAAAGCTTCCTTTTTTTTTTTTTTTTATTATTTTTTTAGCAAAGGTGTATCCCCCCAGCTCTCATGGCCCACATGCACTGTCAGGAAACAGGCTGTGTGTAGTTACTACAGCCTCTAGTCACTAACTGCTCCTTGCTCCATAATGGCGCAGGTCTACAGTTGGTAGTTACTGATTGCTCCACTTTGTCCTCTGTGACCTCTGCACTTCCTGTTTGTATCACTAGCATCCCCCATTAACCAAATAATTCTTGTGACAATCCAGATAAACTAGTTAATTAGATTTGTGGTCAAACTGTCGTTTACAGCTGTGTGCATCTAAAACTTCCACAGTTTTGAAGATTTTTAAATCCACTCTACCTTTCTTGGTTCACTTCAAATTTCCAAATATACCCCAAACTATATTTCTAACTTTCAGGATTTTAAGAATAGAAAATGTTTATGTAATAAAGCCCATCTTCTTGCCTGAGGTTGCTTTAAGCAGTGATCTCCACTAAGAATAGTAACATATAGTTACAAAGTACAAGTAGTTTTGATCGATAAGAAAGCTTTTAAACACCATTCAGCCAAAGCGGTGAGCAAACAGAGACACAATTTTCTTGTTATAATAATAAATCACGTTTTCCTTTGTGTTCTGGAAGATTGCTGACTGAAGCAACTTCATAGGCTAAACTGACAGTGGGCCCTTATTTTTTTTATGCTTGCTGATTAAAGTTGTATTATAATAAAAATACTCAGTTAATTGAAATACATTAATGGTGGTAGTGATTTTAATGATTTGGGGAAATCTAGTTTAACTTTAAGTATTATGCAAAAATTTTGAGTCACCTACATTTCTTTGTATTTGGATAGAAAATCGGATTTAAAAAAAACCATGTGAAAATATATATGTTAGTACAGTATATCTTGTATTTTTCTTTAAATAGTCTCCAGGAATAGTTCTCCAGGCTTCTTGAATGACATTCAAAGCTCTTCTTTGGAGGTTGACTGCCTTCTGTTCTGTTCTCTGTCAAAATGATCCCACACTGCTTCAGTAATGTTGAGGTCCAGGCTCTGGGAATCCAATTCACAACTGATTGTGTTACATTAGGAGTTTTTCTATCCTGCTTCGTTTTCATTGCATTGTGTTTGGAGTCACTGTCGTGCTGAGAAATGAAGCCATCCTTACCAATCAGATGCTTTCCAGATGTTTTTGTACGGTGAATCAAAGTACTTTTTGTACTTTTCTGTGTTCATAACTTAGTCAGTTTTGCCAAGATCCCCGACGCCACAATGCAGCTAAAACCCAAAACCATGACACAGCCCCCACCGTGTTTTACAGATTTCTGTAGACACTTATTGTTGTATCTTCCTCTTCTTTTCTATACATATTGATGATGATTTGAATCAGAAAGACCTGTTATCACTAATTTTCAGTCCATTTCTTGTGTTATTTGTCATAACTCAACTTTTTATCATTCATTTCTGACGAGGCTTCAGTGAACAATAGATGGAACAACTGAAGGACCAGATGTATCTCTCAGGCCTTTCTGGATTTTTCCAGTTTCTGAAGGAAACTTTCAGATACTGCAGATAGATTTTTAGGCCCGTTACTTCTAACTTTGTCTTCTTCTTCTTCCTCAAACCTTTTAAGGATACATTGCACAGCAGGTTTTTAGCTAACAGCTCTTTTGGAATCACTTTGTTGATGCAAAAATAATATTTTATATCTGTCAACTGTTCTTGCTGGCATTTTCATAGACTCTAAACTGAAGACATGGGAACAAATTATGTATATCGTTAATGCCTACAGATACAGTTTGAAATTGATTGCCTGTTATCTGTAGACACAATATTGGTTGTAAAATGACTAACAAAAAAAGCATTCCTCTGAAAATGGCCAGGTAAATGAAATGGACTGACAGTGAGTCAAAAAGCAGCCAACGTCTAAAGAAAAACTTTGAAAGTCTTTCAGAAAGCCTGGAGAACTATTGCTCAAGAGAGGTACTACATGCTTTCTTTGTTTGAGCCAACCTTGGACAAAAGCTAAAAGTTAATGTGATAGAGGAAACATTTCAAAGAACTTTTTCAAAGTACAGTTTTTTTCTCTTGCAGATAGCTAGATAAGGAAAACTACAGCTCAAAATATACATAAAAATCCACTGCCAGCAACTTATCTCGGCATAAAATGTGACAATAGATGGTAAAAATAGGTTTACCTTTCTTTGTATATTCACTTTGTACAGATTAAGTACAATTAACTGGTCTCCACTTTTGTTTCTAATTTAAGCTAACAAGCCTTCAGTGATAGCTTATAGAGAGAAACCATAGAGAAATGGAATAATTATATTACACTCCCTGCCAAAAAATAAAATAAAATAAAACTATTCCTTTAATCCAGCTGTTGCGGTTACACAAGACTCAAACAACACATTCTACTTGTCATGTTCACTTACAGGGAAAGCTCCATAAAGAAGTCATTCAAGCCTGCTCTTCCATTTCTAATGAACAGCATTTACCTAATTTTTACACCTTCTCATAAACATATATTCAGTACTGGTTTTGAACATAAAACAAACCATCAGAGAGATGGTGTTTTTGCATCTGTATACCAGGGCTTATGTTCTTTGATCAGTTTGTGGGTCTCTAACTGAATCCCTTTGGAGAGGCAATATGCATGCACAAGGTAAAGTAGTTGATACCTCCCAGTCAAAAAGGGCCGCTGAGTTGGTAAGAGTTTTAGAATTTCAGCTGGGAACGCTGGAGGAAAGACAAACACGGTGCCACACCAGCAGAGAGATTTAAGTTCAAAGCATTAGCTCTCTTTTCCCACATTTTGGCTGGCGACCTGCACATGTAGGTTTGTGTGGCTAAGTTTCCCTGTTAAATGTTATGGTCAAGGCATATGTTGTCAGATGATCAGACCATGATGTTAGCTAGTTTCCGTTGCTTTTTTCCTCCCCATCTCTGTATCCTTCCTCAGCCTTTCATTCTTATCCCAGACATTACAATCCCTCTGCTATTAATTCCCAGGGGTGGACTGAAGCTCCATTGGGCATGCTGCATTCCCTCGTCCAGTCTTCTGTCGCCTGTGAGATAGCGCAGAGCACACAACCTGCACTACTATTAAGATTCCTTATGCTACCCAGATAAGGGACATAAGAGGAGCTCTGCTTTCACTCTGCCCTGCTTTAATTTAGTCTCCATAATGTCTCCCTTCCTTCCTTTTCCCCTCTGTCTTCACTGAGGATTCCTGATGTGCTGGATTTGTTCCATCACACTTTCTGTCTGAATTTTCAGACCTTGTCCAATGCGAACTAGTACACCGGCTTTGGTGTCTGGTTTCATTGTTGGTGGCTTTTTGACACTCTGCTCTTTCAGCCTTCCAGACTGCACCCGTCCTGAGGGATATCTCACCCTGCATAAGCCTGCAGTTATCCTCTTGTTGAAAGAACTTGAGAAGACTGACACTATGCTGGTGGCAGTTGTCATGTATATATATACTGTACACAGTGCATGTGTGGTATCGCATAATTTCAATTTCCAGAGAGAAAGTAATGAACATTCCCCCATCTTTACACTACCCGAACAAGCTTGAGAATTTCCATGGTTGAAAGATTTTGGATGGAAGCTATATGCATAAATTCTTTGCTTGCTGTATATAATCTCTTTCCAGCTTTATCCTGTCATTTCTTGGCAATGGGAACCATTTGCAAAGTGCCGACCCAGTGGATAGTCTGTTTCCCTCATAACAGAGGCTGTACATCTTCAACTGCAATCCTCCGCAGCTTTCAGGGGCACTAGGCTGTAATTTAATGTGCACCAGTGGAATTCAGTGCAGGGTCATATTGCTTCACTAAAATACCATCAACAGCTTTGTTCCACCACAAAAAGAATACATTACCGAAATGAGGTCAGCTGCACTTCTGGGTGACATTTTACATATAATACATTACTTTTTTTAAAGACTTGTTAAAGACTGCAAAAAGCCAGATAACCAGATTTACAGCCAAGCTCGCGCTATCAGCATTTGCAGGCAAAGATTGTTTTGTATTTTACTTAAACTTGTGGTACCTTGTTGGCAGTGGAATTTACTCTAAAAAAAAACCCTCTTTCCATTCCAGACTTTTTCATGTTCTTGTAGATCAGTATCCTCAGGATCATCAACTTGGGGCTGTGCCAGTGCAACTCTGTCTGCACCTCTGCAAGATGGGCTGATGAGGGAATGGAGTCTGAAGCCTCTTACTGGAATTTGTCCCATTCCCTAAATTCCATGCTAAGAAACCTGCTGCAGATGAGCATGTTCCAATTGGTGCTGCACAGTTTTGGGAAACTTGGGCTGTCTCTGAAATCAATTAAACTCTCTTTTTCCTCCGTTCCTCTCCAACCCCCGTCTTCCAACCAGTCTGTGCCGTGGAAATGTGCCATTAACAGATCTTTATCAGCAGACCCATCCCAGCACGGGCTTGCAGTTTGCCTTTGTTTTATTTAACCGACCAAGCGCCGAGCCAGGATGAGGGATTTGTGTGTACACTTCCTTCTGCAGCTCTGCAGTCCTAATGCGAAACTGGTGTTGCTGCGGTCCTGACGGTCCTTTGTCTTCTTTTTTTTCCCCACTCTACGAATGTTCCTGTGGATGATAATAACATGGGTCTGCGCCTGAGGGACAACACTGTGTGGTCAGGGTCAGCTGCAGATGGTTGTGCCTGTGGACGATATAAACAGCGGGAATGTCAAAACAACCCTCAGACAAGTAAGGAGAGCAGGAGCAAAGGAGAAAAAGTGGGTAAAAAAATATGCCAGTGAAACAAGTGCAAAAGGCTGACAAAAGTTAAAAATTGACATTGCAGAGAACACAGAGCTAAATATGGATGACACAATGACAGAACTTCCAACTTGTCCTCGCTGGTCTGATTAAATGATGATGGAGAATGGAAAGAATGTTGAGCAGTGTATAAAACTGAAGACTGTGGACAGGAGGTGTTGTTTTTCATCCCCATGGGCTGGGGACAGCCTTAATAGTTGGGTCTCAGGAGTAGGGATGGGTACCGGTATCCGGTGCCATGATAGCACCGGTTCTGACATAAACGGTAGTAACCAGACCGAAAAGCAGTGCACATTTCGGTGCTTTATTTCGGTGCTTTTTTTTCCTGAGATGTCATACACTTTGGATTCTAGCCAATCATTTTACCTTTGCAAGCGTAGTAGGCGGGTCTAGGTATGTACATTCTTTTAGAGCAGAGCTACAGATTAAAAATGCCCAAGGCGAAGCGGTCAAAAGTCTGGCTGTACTTCACAGCAAAAGATGCAAACTCAGCAGCCTGCAACAAGTGCTTTAAGCTGATACTGTGCAAAGGAGATAACACCTCGAATCTGATGAAACACCTGGCGACGCATAGCGTTTTTTTAAAAGCCGAGAAATGCTGACCTCACACCGTGCACATCTACTGCGGGTGTGGTGCCTGTTATCGGACCCGGAGTTAGCAACATCCCCCAAAAACCCGAAGAGGAGAGTCCTGGGCCCTAGCCCTGCCAGTGTAGCAGAAATGATGACGGATGATGATGGCAGCAGCAGCCGTTCTTCTCTGCGTGAGTAGCTTAATGTTGTTCATGTGTAATTTACGTTGAGTAGGCTAACCACGTTATTAAATTAATGCATGTAAGGTGAACTAGCAAACATCATCATAGCTACATGCAGCTGTCTTCTTGTTTGATGGCAGATACTCCCTTCACCCTGGCCAAAAAGGCTAAAATGACCAAAGAAAAAGTGGAAAACAGCTAAACATGAGAGATTTTTGGACAAAGTTGGTGTTTTTTTTTCCCATTGTTTTAGCACTGCTTCCAGCCAAGAGTGATACCATAAATCCCCTATAGCTGCAGAAAAGGCTGACATTGTTATCTTTTTTTTTTACAAAGAAACAGCTAAACATGAGAGGTTTTTGGACAAAGTTTGTGTTCTTCATTCTTTAAGCACCGGTTCGAGCACCGTTTAAGCACCAGCACCGTTTCAAAAGTACCGGTTTGGTACTGGTATCGGATAAAACCTAAACGATACCCATCCCTACTCAGGAGTGGACTAGTTCTACCCATCTAAACAGCTCTCACCAGGCCACTACACTACATTACCCAGGAAGCAGGGGGTGCTCAGCCTTCTAAAGGGTGGAAAGGACACTGAGAACAAAGTGTTAATCTATCTGAGCTCTCTACTGGCAGCAGTTACATGACACCATATGTGAAACCAACTGTGCATGATTTCATTTGTCTTTTTGCCAAAAATCATTAAACTGTTTCTTTGTTTTCAAATAATTTCCCACAAATACTCCTCACCAGACCACAGCAGAACACCAAAATGAGCCATACAAGCTCCTTGAAAGATAACGTTTTTACACACTATTCTACCCAAAGAAAGGAAAGAAAAGAAAAGACAAAAATCTTGAAACACAGTGACTTTGCTACAACAGGGCAGGAAGAAGAATTATAGTACACACGCTGTTACATGAAGGTAGAATGACAGAAGTAAATCTGAAGTTGTGGAAAATTACCCCTTCATTTAAAACCAATTTCCCAAGATTTTAGCACATCTCACTGCTTATTATTATAATGCTGTCAAAAGCTCAGATTTTTGGCTGTGTCTTCCTGAGAGAAAGTCATCCTTTGGTGGACAGGAAATAGCTTTGCAAGAAAATATATACACAAGTCAGTTATTTGAACAAAAAAATATTGTGAGTTGTTGATGATGGTCTCAACTGCTCAAATTCAACTCTTTCTAAAAAATGTCTGATTCTGTTAATAACACTTGAATGCTGACCAAAGACTGACAACTGTATGTGATTTGGGTGACACATTGCATATCTCAGTCCTTCAGTCTCTGTCTCTTCGGCTTGGTCTTGCTCTCTGTTTTATATGGTTTTACACCAGGGGTAGGCAACTTCAGGCCTCAAGTGCCGGTGTCCTGCAGGTTTTAGACATCACCCTGTGTCAACACACCTGAATCAAATCATTAGTTCATTCCCAGGCCTCTGGAGAACTTCAAGACATGTTGAGGAGGTAATTTAGCCATTTGAATCAGCTGTGTTGGATCAAGGACACATCTAAAACCTGCAGGACACCGGCACTTGAGGCCTGGAGTTGCCTACCCCTGTTTTACACACACACACACACCAAGGTGGTAACAAAGGCTTGACCTATAGCGTCTCTTCACAAAGACTGTTTGCCTGTCAGTCAGCACTCTAATAATTAGGCACACTGTATCTGTGAATGTCGGCTGGTGTCATTTGGGTGTCGCTGCCTTCAGGATGATCTTAGTTCAAATTTAATGAGGTGGGAACAATAAAAGAAAGCCGGACCATGTGCAGTACTCCTAATGATCGAGATATTTCTACTGTCACATCACACCATTACCATTTCCACCGTGCCTTCTATTGTACACTGTGCTCATTAACAGTGTCACCAGAGAGAATTCACTTCTGTAGCCTGGAATAATCCAACTTTTGAGCTTTTAATTAGCCCAAAATAGGACTTTCCCTTGAGATGAGCTTGTAAAAAAAACACACACACACTTGAATCTTTTGTAATTTGGGATATCGTCCAACACCTGGGCCAGGAAAGGATTTACTTGAGTCTGAAGTCCAAGCAATCCTTACCTTTGATTGTGTGTGTGTGTGTTGTTGTGTGTCAGGGTCCCTGTACACTTGCCACATTTTGATTTGCATGTGGAAGGCTTTACTGGATTGCAGGTGGCCACGCACACACACACACACACCTACACACACACACACACATGCAGGCAGGCACACTCAGAGAGTCAAGGGTCATGCCGGCCCATTAAGAGCCAGTCTACTGTGACGTTAAAGACAAACACCATTAGAATATTTATGACTCATTTTCAAAAACTGCCTCATGTGTGAAAATGTTTTTCGGTTAAATGACACATCGGTGATTACAACTGAGAGCGAGATCATGTGGGCATGATGAAATGCATCAGTCAGCTCCTGGTTTTAATTTTCCTCAGCTAATATTTCAGATTTTATCAAAATGACTTCTGTGCCTGAGATGTGCACTTGGTTTACTTTAAATTCTTTATTTATTCCTTTTTAATTTGTTTAAACTGGGAAGCTGATTTTGATGGCTATGCATGCGATGAAGTGGTAATATTCAAAGTTTTACACAGTAAGATTCAATCAAGGTATGTGAGCATACTGTCAATAAGCTAAATATGAGACTGTGTATTAAATTAAAAATGATTTTTTAAAAGAAATATAATATCATGTAAAACTGAGATTTAACTATACAACAAATAAATGTTTCTGAGGACTACTTTATATTAGTTTAGATATTTTATTAATTACATTCATTAAACTTATGTCTGAGGTCACATTCAAATCACACGCTCAAAATCAACATTTGGGGCCTAAATATCTTTTAAGTAATTTGACGACTTGTTAAATTTTGATATAATTTTGTTACTTAGGCACAATGTAAAACTTACATTTAACAGAAGTTGGTCAAATTTACTTGACTGGTATACATTCAGTTCATCACAAGCATATTTTTCCTAATGATTAATTATTTAGATAAACAAACCTTTGATTTTATATATTTCAGATACATTTTACTCCAAATTATTGGTTCAATAAGTATCAAATAATCTTTTTTTTGTGTAACAACATTTTTTTTAAAAAGAAACTCAACTAACTCAAATGTGTATCTCTCAGTCTGCACTCTAAAATAAATTGATTTATAACAGTCTTTTTTTTGTTTGAAAGTTCACCCATTCACTTTACATAGAAAGTCCCAGGAAGATCAGAGCCTTGATAATGAGCCAGACCCAGAGATAAATCCTACAATAGTTTTCCAGCATTGTATTATGAATGTACGGATACACTACGTATACACTCAGTTATTTTGATCTATCAGTGATGGTGGTGTTGTCCTCCACCACTCAAGAATCTTTAAGCTTATTGGATAACTGGCTACAGCAAAGTCTGAGGATCCATCAGGGGAATAGAAGGTATTGCTACTCTGCTGGTGTAGCATAACGTCTGTGTATACATCTCTGTCATCTGCTCCTTTCTCTTGGTCAAGTGCTTATCCATCAATTTAACTTGACACTCCTTCACTGTCTTACACACAATGAGAGAGATGAACATCAGCCTGGAGAAAGAGAGGTTGTCATTGCTCTCTTTAATCCTACTTAAGACATTTGGGGCACTCAGCTGTGGATTATGTGCGCGTGCGCGCGCACACACACACACACACACACACACACACACACACACACACACACACACACACACACACACACATTCAGGTTGGTGAGGCGATTGTTAGTGTAAAAGCTGTGTCCATCACTGAACACATGTCTGCCAAAATTTAAATAGGGTGTGATTTAAAATAATGTCTCCAAGAAGGAAGAATAAAAGCTCCCCACAGCTGCAGATGGAGGAAGCTTGTTTAAGTATTTTCTGAAGGCCTTTCTTGATGAAGACATATTATCCTCTTTTAGCCAGCAGTAAAACTGCATTTGAGTCAGACAATGGGGCTGATCATAAATACAGAATAAACTAGGAGCATAATTCATTGTCAGCACATATGTATTGTCCTGGGCTACATTATTCAGTGGTTTATTCTAGAGAGTGAAAGCAAGCTAAGAGATGTTGGGACTGCAAAAAATATCCATCCTAAACAGGAACTTTCATTCTCATCTTTTAACATGTGTTAAAACCCGTTTTTTTACCCATTTGAAGGGAAAATGCCCTTACTGCTCCTGAATAAACATACAGTGCCTAGACTGAAATTGCACAAAGCAAAATAAAGCTGCCCTTCAAATGTCATTCAAAGGTTCAAAGCTTTAAAGCTGCAATGCTAAATTTCTATGAGAACAATGAGCTAAATGACTGTCGAATATGAAAGAAATCCCTTATGATGATGAAACCACACAGGTTTCTCCCTCCATATTGTTTCAGCTTCTATTTATGCTGAACCATTGTCTTTTTTCAGTTCATGAAACTTGCTATCTATGCAACTGAAAACTGTAATGACTGCTAGAGACCAAGTGTCAGCTACAAAGTGGTGCAATATGTGGAAGTGGCAACTGATACACTTAACCTTTGTAAATTGTGTAATTTGTGTAGAGGTGTAGCTCTGGGTGGTTGAGGAAGCTTGTATGGGGCATGCTTGAAGATTACAGGGTTCTGTTCACAGCTTCAGCGCAGCCAATCCAGTTATTATCTCATATGCATAGGTTTTATATGAAAAACAGAAAAAAGCACCCCAAAAAAAAAAAAAAAAAATCAAACTGGCAAAGTTCTGTTACACCAAGATGACAAGAATCATTTGTTTCTTTGGTTTTGGTCACAGGTTTTGTAGGATTTCACATCAAATGCAAATTGTGATGTGTTTATGGTAAAGATGATTTTGATCATTTTTTTATGGAATGTAATTTTATTCTAATTAGTATTGTCACTATACTAAAAATTTCCGTCTGATACTGATAAGTTGATACCCAGGAAAATACTCAATACTATTGTCAGTGCATTTTTTAAAAATAAAAATGACAACAACACTGGGTGTTGCAAGTATATTCAGCTGCAACCCTGTTTATTCCCCGTGTTTCTGGTGACTTGGCACCATGCTTTTGTTGCTGATCAAATAGAATTGTTAAGGTAGACGGCCACTCTTTCTGTGTAGCTACTGGCAGACTTTTGCCAGCTTCAGTCTGAGACTTTAAGAGAAACATAATTATGTTATCCTGTGAATTTAACACTGTCTATTAACAGTTTATTAACAGTATCACAGTTTGCTGTATAGCTCCAACATGCTAGTTGCTAGCTTAACTAAACAGATGGCTAATGTGGCTAACTGCTAATATATTTAAACAGCTAAAGTTAACGTGTGCACACATTTGAACATTTATGATAACTGTTTAATGCTTCAGTGTTGCTGAAACAGTAGTCTTACAAACGTCATTAAACTGCTCAAAAAGACAATGTCTGTTTAAGGTGATCAGTTAAGAGTGTTCACTACTGTTCAGCTGCAAGTGGCGGGAGGGGCTGTGTGCCTGTTTCAAGTTATGTTGGTATCAGTGTTGTTTCAATAGCAAAGGTTGGTGACAATTTGTTTCAAAGTTTGACATTTTGACAGCTCTACGTGGTACATATTCTAACAACAGTACCCACCATACAACAAAAAACAAAAGAAAAAAAACCCAAACACTTGGGTTTTTTTTTTAAGAATTTTGCTTTCTAAAGGCATCATAAGTGTCATTTCTGGTGGTATCCCCAAATATTATTGTGTGAGTCAGCCAACCATACAGCTACAGCTAGATAACATTAATGAACTACTGTCCTACCTGTGGTCACGCTGCAAGATTAAGTCATCTTCATGGTTAGCTTGGTAGATGGTTGGGTTAAAGTGGATATGATGCCAGAGACAAGACCATTAAAATGTGTCATGTATTGAGAAAAACTTTCTCAAGGTTTTAACATTACTAGAGCGATTTGGGATGATGTAAGCGTACAAAACATTACAAAGATTGAAATATTTGTTTGCAAATGCTACATATTATAACTTTAAACTAAAGGTTTTACAAGATGGGCTTCTCCAAAGGTTGATTCTGTTCATCTGGACGTAGCATTTTCAGTGGGAGAAACATTTCGTCATTCATCCAAGGGACTTCTTCAGTCTCAGTTGACTGCAGTTTTCCCCAATCTTATAAACAGTACAACAGTCTGACTGAAACCAGCCCAATGAAGGAACAATGGGCTGGGAAGTCAGTTCCTTCATCATGATTATGCAAATTCTCATGACCATTGATCAACAACCACTGATCAAAGACCACTGATCAATGGCCACGAGTACCATTCACAGAAAGTTGGGGAATGGCTGCAATCAGAGCATTGTAAGATGGCGAAAGATGTACCCTTAGGCCCCCTCCTCAATTCAGAGATGGTCTTTCCCTTTTCACGTAAACGTTTCTCCCACTGAAAACGCTACGTCCAGATGAACAGAATCAGCCTTTGGAGATTTACTTACCTGGATGATTGAGAATGCATCAAGAAGATGGGCTTTGTTTATCCACTTTATGCCAACATATGAAATGGACAAAAAACTGTCTGAAGAGAAAAAATCTAACAAACCTTAGCAGCGATACTTTTGACTTTACACTTAAACTCTGCATAAAAGCTTCACTTCATGAATCTGCCCTCGGGGCAGTTTAACCCTGGTGAACCTTACAGTAAGGCATCAGAGGAAAACGCGACGTGCTCCTTCAGTCTGTTATTATATTGACACCAAAGTTCAACGGCAGACAGATGTCACTGTTAATGAGTTAAGCACTGATGAGCGGATTGAAGCAGAGTCACGAATGACATAATGAGACATGAGTCACCCTGTAGACTGTTTCTTCAATGTTCTTTCTTATAGGCAGCCATCTGGGCTCTTATGCCCAAACAGAACGTGTCAGCAACATTGTAGCAGAACAGAAGAGTGTCTGTTTAAATGAGTCTGAACAAAAGAAAATAAGGTAGACGCCAGAGTACATGTACAATAGAAGTGATTGTGTGTGAACTGAATACATCAGTTCATGAGGGCTATCTAATGGGATTCCCCCAAACCATAGTGTGAATAAAACACCAAAAGCCAAACCAAAAAAAGACCAGTTGTAGCTTGCAGAGTGGAGTAGAGTATCATACTAAACAACAAATTTTTTTTGTTTTTTGTTATTTTAAGATTAATATAGTCTTTGCTGGTCTGATTATTTCACAATAAAAGCACCAACTGTACAGTGTCATAAGGCTAAAATGGAGTTATAACAAACTTTGAGAATGTGCACAGATTTATGTAGGGTTCCTGCACTGAGGATTTACACCCTTTTGCTCTACACAAACCACAGCTGAAACAACTCAGACTGGTCCAAGCTCTCAAGCGGTCAGTACCACTTCAAGAGAGCAGCATGAATCACTTGAAACATTTTAGCAGTATGAAGAAGACCAAAACATCACAATGGAGTCATCCTTGTAGGAAATCATAATAAGCAGAATAATACGTTATCCTGCTGTCTTTGTTTTGTGAAGGGAGGGATCCAGTGGCTTGACCAGTGAAGCTTGATTCAGTCTGATCTCTGTCAGAACCCTGTCCACCAGCTGTGTCCAAACAGCCCACGCCCTGAGCTTGTGTCTGCTCAAAGACACAAGCGGAGGGCGGTATTGGGAGGAGGGTGAGAGTGTGGGCCATCTGAGGGTGTACCAAAAGCGCTTGCTCTCCACGCTACAGTAACTTCTGCTTTTGACATGTGGGGCCCTGAGCCCATCTATCCTCTCCTTGACAGCTCAGCTGCTGCAGACAGGGAAAGGTAGAAAAACATGATAATACTTGCTGCTTTAAAACCTAGTCTGAAATGTCTTTATCTACAGAAATACACTTTTTTCACTGCCAATACTGTGATTCTGCTGATTTATCAGGCCGATGGAATCACTGAGTTTTGTGTTTTTCATAGCAGTAAAATTATATTAGAAAACAACATATAAATAGACAGACATCAGTATAAAATGCTGGAGAATCAGGCTGATCAGCACAGAACAACTAAACTTAGTTTGGAGAGGAGAGCAGTAATAAAAACCTTCCTCAGTGGTGATCTAGCTTGTCTAAGTCTTTTTCTCTTTCCCATAAATCCGGCCTCAAACAGAGCCAGACGATAGACGGCAAGAAATGCCTTGTTGAAATAAAAGAGATGTCGTACTGCAGATGGTGCATCTTAATGGAGGTGAGATCAGCAAGCTGTGATAAGGGATTCTGTCTACTTTGAGGAGACAGAGCAGGCAATCCCTGCTCAGGGAGATGTGCAACATCTGCAGCCAGACATTAATAGATGACTCTGAGTACCACGCTGACAAATTGAATGCCACAGATGAGTAATGGCAAGATACTCGTAAAAGCAATTGTTGCTCAATTGTTCAAAATGCACTGGTGCATGTGAACAATAATAGAGAACTCTGCTTAAAATACTGAATGCAACGTTCCTTAGAAATCATTTTCAGCATATTTTTTTAAACTTTTAAAACAGTTTATAAGCTAGTTACCCATTTCCAGTCTTAATGCTAACCTAGCATCACTGTAGCTTTTTCCTTTATTGCTCCTACAGCTAAAGCTACCAGCATAACAGAACATAACAAAACAGCTGAATGAAGACATGCTTCAGACTTTGGCCAGATATTTTGATTTGCTAAAGGACCGTGTAGCACATACTCCCTGTCCTTGTGCAATAGCTGAACCTACATGGTGGCTTTGCCTCTCAACTGCATTTGACAGGAATCTCTCAATGGCTTTGTGAACTATGTAAACACAGAAACCAGTGGCTAGTCAGAATTTAGTCTGAACCCAATCTGTCCACGCAGTGAGATCTGCGGACCTGGTATTAATAATGACAAAGACTGAATTGACTGAATTGCCTAAATGTATGAAGGAAGGCCATAACACATTTTCAGTTCTGAGTTCTATAGCACCTTTCCCCCTGACCGGCTATGTTGCAGTTAAATTGCAAGGGACTGAGTCATATGGTTTCACTTTGAGGAATATACTTTCCTACATGTACTCTGTGAAGCTCATGTTTCCATTTTCGTAGGTGTGGTCTTCTATTTAGGTCAAAACAGAACTCAGAGCAGAGGAATTCCCTGTGCATCCATGTGAGGGAGGGTTTTTAATGAACTGCTCAGTGATTGAAATGGGCCAAGTCTGCTTACTTTTACATTTGCGCCACTGTTACCGCTACACTTTGGGAATAAGAAGCACATATCTGAGTACATTATGCTAAAAAGTAACAGAGGGAACTGCTCTAATGGGGCTCATCAAGAACTGGACAATATTTATACTGAGAATTAGAAGGAAAATACAGAGTGTTTTAGATCCACAATAACCCACGTGTTGGAAAAATTTGACCCATACATCTCCGGCCTAACCCAGCACTTCATCGGGTTATCATAAACTGCATACCAAGTGGTTTTTCATCAGTACAAAAATGCACATGTGGAAGTTGATGCAGGAGGACACATGAGTTAAGGCCAGCTAGTATTCTTGTAGTCTGGCCAGAGCTCCCACTCATACCCAGGACAGCCTTCTTCGATGAATCAAGGGGATAGTTTATGGCCTCTGGTCTTGCCAGGTCTTCAGGCCAGTTATTCACCGTTGCACCTTAGCCTTTCCCAGACAGCCAGAATGCTATTATCAAAGAGAAAGAACCTGAAAGGTCCAAAAAAGAGTAAGTGGCCTCGTTAAATGGAAAAACCTGAGTTTTTTCAAATAGCAGTTGTTCCCAGTACCCTTCCCCAGTTGCTCTCGTCTGAACCTTATAGTGTGTAAATATAGAGAGAGAAAGCAAGGGAGTGATTTAATGACTTCATCTTACAGAAACAGAGGATATTCTAGTTCCTTGTGTGTCATCATCCAAGCATCACCTTGCTGGAATGCTTTCCAAACCACTAAACTATCAGCAGATGTTCCCTGTGCTGGAACAATGTTTAAACTCATCAGTTTCTCATGATGGATCTCAAGGTGCACAGCACTGTGCAAAAGTCTTGAATCACCCCTCATTTCTTAATTTTTTGCAAGGAAAACAGGACACAAACGCAGCAATTTATTGAAATGTGCAAAGATACATGGAAATACAGTATTTAAGGCAAAAGTAAAGTGAAATAGTCAATATTTGGCCCGACTACCTTTATTATTCAACAGAACCTGAACTCTCTTGGGCAAGATTTCAGGAATAGTTTCTTGAAGGACATTCAAAGTTCATCTTTGAGTAAACTGTGCTTCAATAACGTTGAAGTTCGGGCTCTGGGAGGCCAATCGGTGACTGTTTTATTGTGCATTTTTCTATCCAACGCTTTTATTGCATTGGGATTGTCTTTTGGGTAATTGTTGTGATCAAAAGTAAAGCTGTGCTAATCAAATGTTTTTTAGTTGGTATTACATGGTGGATCACAATCTGACAGTACTTTTCTGCATTAATTCGTCCATCAGCCTGAACAAGACTCCCAACATCACTGACTGAAAAGCAGCCTCAAACTATGACAGAGCCTCCATCGCGTTTTGCAGACGGGTGTAGACACTCATTGCTGTACCTCTCCTGAGATACTTTTTCCATCACTGGATAAATAGAATCCACTTTTTGAATATTTTGTAGGACTATTAACAATTTTCTGGGGTGATTGTGCACGTGCAGGCATTTTTTTGCATGTATGCAGGAGCCTGTATTCGTTGAAGTCGGGAGTACGGATTAGGTCTGGTCTCTGGCTCTCGTCAGCACATGCCGGACATGGAGCTCTGAGGCCCTGCATTCATTCCATGTTGTTTTCATTCCCCCACCTTTTCTAGGTGCACAAAAAAAATATTTTCTCAAGTCTCCACATTCCAGCAAAAAAAAAGTGCATGTAGTTTTACGCACACCTGGATTGTGGCTGTTCATTTGATACCTAACATTTTTCAATTTTCAGTAGAACCTCAAAAAATAAGAAACATTTCTTCCTCTGTACTAAGCCATTCTGGCAACAAACACGCTTTTCTAAACACATTTCATGATCCTTCGTTTATGAAAGAAATTCACATTTATCACACCCCCTAGCTTTTACACATTTTTTTTCTTACAGAGAGGCCCGTCACTCTGGTACTGTAGCAGGAAATATCAAAGCCTGTAATTACAGTCAGGTACAGAAGTTAAGGAAGTGAACTAACATTCTTGATCAGAGTGCCGCATTACTGGAAGCTACAGACTTCCATGAGAGCACTTTCATTTATTAGCTTTTCATTAGGAAACTCGACCTCAGTATAATCCTTCCCTAAATAAAGCTGCACAGAAACTTCTTCTAGAAAAGTGTTGAAGCTGGCTTCAAGAGATTCAGCTGTTTTTTACATGAACAAGAGTTATAAACACATTACAACCACAGCTCTGTAAAGATGCACATCGTGCCTGGTATGATATTGTCACTGCCTGTTAATGCTAACGGCTCTTTGATACCATTTGAAGAGGAGTTGAATATTTGGCCTTTTGCTTTGATCCAGATGGCATTCTCTGACATTCTTGAACTGGACAGCCAGCAAAAAAGAGTTGGCATGCTGTGGCATAGTCTGAGTCTGTCTAGCAGTTCTGCAGATGAGCTGAACAAGTTGTGTCATCCCGCAGCCCTCTTACCGGAATCAGACTTGACTGAACACCTCCTGCCCTCAGGAAACTGCACCATCATATACTAACAATGGATGCTACAGCTTTTGGGATTCGGCTTGTCCAAAAAATATGTTCATTCATTCAACTACTTCTAGTCACACATTTACATTTCTTTCCACAATTTATATGCACAATATTGCTGGAGCGAGTGCAAACATAATTCACATTGTAGTACGTACAATTTCTACTTGACTTTTAAAACTCAGCTATGGTAGCAAAACATAAACTGTTCAAGTATGACAATGCCAGTCTGTGCTTAAGTCACACTCACTGTCATTTGGACATTTAATTGTTAAACCAATTCCAAGTGACACTAATTCACAGTATATAGTAATTTCTAATTACCTTTCCACTATGGATGGTTTAGTTCCAGCAAAAATCATACAGAACTTTAAAACTTTAAATCACATAGTAACCAGTTATTAACCACCAATCTTCTTGAAACAACAATCATTGGAGTGAAATTCTTTAAAAAATTTGGCTCAAATCCCTTATAAAGTCTTCATAATCTCTAATGATCATCACAAACATGAGACAAGTCAAACATCTTAGTGAAGGGCTGTGATGTGTGTGTGTTTATTAGACGATTTGCGTGACTGCTGTGGCGATTAAGAGATAAATCGTTCTGGATACCTCATTGCCAGGAGCATGCAAGTCTGCCTGCTCGTCGTAGGGCAGTTTCCCACATGCGAACTGGTTCACACAGGTGACCTCATGCCAGAGAGATGCGCTGTACTGACGGCGAGCTGACATTCTAGCACCACACAGTCATCCCTGAGCAGGGCATTGCTTTCAAAACAGAGCTGCCTTTCCTCTCAGTGATAGTGTGATTTGAAAATGAGATGAACAAGTCTCCACTGTACCAGCAGCAGATTGCCCAAGGTTATGACTCTGCCAATCCACTGCGCATCTCGATCATTCTACTATAGAAAATTGTGAAACATCGCTTGAAGGCCTGAAATAGCCTCCCTTCATCCAGGGTCTTTGAAAGGCTCCTTGCTCAGTTACCCTACCCTAGCCTTTATTGAAATACTTGGTTTAAAATAGGAGGCTCCAACCTGCCTTGTTGTATTGGGAAACAATGCCGCTATCCCGATTGGGATCTCTGTCGTGTTGATTTATGATGGCAGGAAATCCAACAAGAAGGGCTTTCAGATGAAATTCGCTAAACTGGTTGCTACTGTGCCATCATGCTTCCCCTATACCGTACCTTTACAGTGGAAGCTGATCCTATCATTCTCTATGATGAGGGTATCCTAACCTCTATTTAATTTCATCAGTTGACTGTTTGCACAGGAAACAGTGACTCACATAATTACATCATATGCTTATAGACGGCAGATGGAATGATATACTATGCAAAATGTAAGTCATGAAGGTAAAAACATTCCCACGCTGCGGAATAACACCGGATACCATGACACATCTAAAATCCATCTTCAACTTTAACTTTCGTTGGATACAAGAAAAACAAGCTTGAAGGGGAAGGCAAAACTACTTTTTTCCTGCTACAAAAATTAATTTCCACTCACTCAGTTGGCTCTGTGATATGAACAAAATGTCGAAAACAAGCTAAAGGCAAATGTGCCAGCCCAGAACGCAGGGGAAAATGATTATAACCGCACAGACTTTGGCTTAGACGTGATGGTTTGTTTACTGCCAAGAACAGCAACTCTGCTGAGGAAACAAGATCCTTCTGACACTCTGAACAAGTCCCAGGCTCTTGTGGAACAAGCTACTAAATGACCAAGTTTAATTAAGAATAAATTAATTTCACATTTTATATGATTGTAAATTGAATTAAGGACTGTAAATCAATGGCTGGAAGGGAGGGTTTCTTGGATCATACATAACTGACTGACTTTGGTTTAGGAGGTTGTGTACAAGCTCAGCTAAAACTTATGGTACTAAACTTGGCTGGCCTTTCAGTAACAAACATAATTTGCACAGAAACAAATGGAACCTTTGATCCGTCGTGTTGTATCGAAATAATCAGCACATAAGATGAAAAGAGCCTCGCTGTTGTAATTGCCTTGATGTGTGTGTAGTTCTGACTCATGAGGGCAGAGAAGCTAATGTCTCCCCTCGGCCCTCGAGGCGTCTGCCTGAACCCAACCTCCCCTCAGAGCCACAAGGTTCACAACTCAGTGAACTCGTACAGGTTAAAGGTCAAGAGCCCCGGGCCAGGTCACAACCTCTGCAGCTGACAGTTATGCTTAAAGATCATACTCAACCTGATTTGTGAGGTTTACATAGAGCATTGTCAAATAAAGCTGTTTATGGCCCATGTGTTTACCTGTGTCCTGCTCCCAGAATGTATTTCAAAGCCAGTTATGCTACAGCTGCTATACAGAGAATATTTAACAGCAATGAAATTAAGTTCTCTTTGCAGTTAAATAACAGGGGAAAATGAAAAGGACCCTTATTGCATGTCAAAAACAGCTGCCTTATTACACAATAGCATTAATTGGCAACAAATAAAAAGTCGCTCATAGAGTATAAGACAGTTTTTAAACAGAGTCACGGTGACAGGCAAATGATCTTTTAAAGAGGGACAGCAGCAACAAAGTAGCCGATTGCAAATCTTGTCAGAGCTTTTATGAAGCACGCTCTCCTGATGCCTGCTGACCCTGGTGGAGAGTAAACATTCCATTTGGCCTTCATGACTTGCCAGTAATTACCCAGACTGCCTCAGGGCTTTGCTCACTGCCTGGCTGGCTTGCTGACTGGCTGAATTTCCTTGCTAACAGACAGATTTGTGACATCCATGCGTTCCCCTAGCCAGTTTACATCACTTTAACCAAGGGCTTGTTAACTCACCTTCACATGCTTTCACACTCAAAGCAAAGAGATTCTAACAAAAAAAGAAAAGTGCAGGTATTTTAAAGGATGTTCTGAACTTTTTTTCAATTCATTGTTGACACATCACCTGAGTGCATTGCAACATCGGTTGTTACAGCTTCTTGCAGGCATTCATTAAGGTGTGTTGACTGCTGAAGGCTGCTGTCGGTTCCAGTAGACGTTGCTGCCTGCCAGGTGTGACGCGGGACTGACGCACCATCAGGGGCTTCTGCCAGTCCGCGCACACACAGATCTGATTGTCCGCTGTCCGGCTCCACTCCCTCATTATCTCCGTAACTGCTTGTCTGAGACCTTTCGCTCAGCAGTCGAGCAAAGTCTCCACAATGGAGACAAACATCCCAGCTATGATAATTTACATTTGGGACATCAGTATGTTTTCCTGGCTTCACTGATTTGCTTAAGATATTGATCCTCTTCTGACATTCATTAAATTCCGTGAACAGCTTACCACACGGTCTCATATGAAACTGTGTCAACTAATAGAAATGTCCCTTATTGCATTGGCCAGAATCATGTTTCCAAGGCACATTTTCATATATCCTTCCAGGCTACACTCCTCTTTCCCCCACCTACACAAATGACTTCTGCATATCTCCAGCCTTATCATGCAATTAGGCAGGCTCATTTAAAACGCCTGTGGCTTAATGTGATAGCAAAAATGTTGCAGTTAAATAAAACCATTTTAGCCATGATTTATGGTAGCGGAGAAGAAAAGGAGCTCTGAGGTACTGTTAATTAGTCACATGGCTCTGTTATTATGCTTAAGATTTAAATTGTTTCAGCATAGCATCCAATCAGGTCACTGCAACCCTTGGCACGAATGGCAAATTAACATGTTGTAAGCTTGATGGGTGTTCATTTCATACGTGTGAACACTTGTCTTTACAAACAAACCCATGCATCATTTTTAATTGGCTGCGTTTGGACTAATTAAAATGGAAAGTCCTGGCAAACGAGCTGCTGCAAAACCCATGCTGTGATCTGGTTATCTTACTTTATCTATTAGTGGATTTACTTACAGCGTATGCATGAGACTTTGGGGATGTTAACAACCTGAAGAGGATGTGAAAAAACTCCTAGCCATTGGAAAACATTAGAAAACAAAGCAGTTGTTGTTTTTGCTCAAAACTTTAAAATCTGCTCAAACATCCTTAAAATATTACACGTTAACAGGCCATGTTGCTATGTGCTGGAGAAAAGGGTTTAAAGAGCCTAAGGGAGGAGACTGCAGGGCTGAATGTAGGCACTGTTCACACAAGGCTCTCTCTGACTCCGTGTTTACTCAACCAGACATATGTCCAAATCTACGCAGAAAAAAAAGTCATATTACCGTCTTCCGCACAGATTAACCCTACGATTCAGGTTAACAGCCCTCCACTGCAGGAAATTCCTCTTTCACTCGCTATAAGGGAAACCATAATTTTTGTATTAGTCACATAATAAATTTTGATCTGTGCTGAAGCACCATCTGAATTTTGTCCATGAATTTTGGCATATGCAGTAAAATAAAAATAAATCTTTAAGTCTTTACTTTTTATGGTCTTTGTAAATGTTGTATACATTTATCTTTTTTTTTATAGATTGAGCCACTGAGCCACACAGGTATATTTACTACCATTTATAATGGAAAAGCAATAAAGATATCTCAACTTCATATGGCTTGTTTAATGGTTAAACATAAGACGGCAATAATATCCGTCTTCTGGTTCACGTAGAAGAATCAAACAAAATTACAGTGACTAGTTGTGCCACGTTAGGAGTGTTTGACAATCAAGATATTCCTGGGTCTTTTAAATAAAGCCTGATAGGGTGGATTTTCCATGCTTGCATGCACTAAGAGTCTGTGTAAATAAAGGGAAAGAGCTGGTATAGCTCTCTCAAGGCTTTGCTCTCTGCTCAGGCCTTATAAGGTGGCTCGCAGATCAACAGAGCAGTTACTGGGGACATTTGATCCGCAGACACAAATGGAGAGCACTTGCACTGGAAACAGTGGGCAAAGAGGTTGGGGGAGGGGAGTTAACCATCCAGAACGTATCAGTGACATTGCTTCAGGCCCTTTCTAGTAATATTTCCACAATAAATCCATAGAGACATTGCATCTGGAAGAAAACTTACATCTCTTCACTGAACTTGAACTCCTTGACTTTTGCTCTGATTAAAATTAAAAGTTAAATGAAAATTTCTGCTGGTGCTCAGATGTTTTTATTACATGCAGGATCAGCTTGCTTTGGCCCACAGGCAACAGTTGCTGATTCACAAAACTGCTGTGATTAGAGGGTGATGCCAGTCTTTGTGACACTTCAAGATGACGGTGAATCAACATCTGGACATCTGGACACCTGGAAGTCAGTTGTGACAGCAGGTT
Source organism: Neolamprologus brichardi (assembly GCF_056152115.1). Lineage (NCBI taxonomy): Eukaryota > Metazoa > Chordata > Actinopteri > Cichliformes > Cichlidae > Neolamprologus > Neolamprologus brichardi. The sequence continues at coordinate 18,020,724 of NC_142110.1, forward strand.
GGGTAAGGATCATCCACAGGGTTCTCCGACCTTTGCGGTAAAACCAGCAAGAAAACAGCTGTTCTTGCACGCATCCATCACCCATCCTCCCTTTCTCCATCAGACATTCCACTTAGCAAGAGCTGAGTCAACTTTGTAAAATGCACCCCCCCTCCCCACATGAGCAACCACCTCCCAGACACTTTGCTGTTGTCTCTAGCTCATGCTTTCTATGGCTGCTTTTATGTCTCAGAAGATTGTAGGGTGACTGTGAGAGTCTTGAAGAATTGCTCACGACATTTGTTTGTCAGAAATGCTCAGGCTTCTCTGTTGGTGGTATTTCCTTGGCCGTACCTTGAACTCTAAGTCACAATGAGAGATGTGAACAGGTAGGCTCATGCAGGGGGGTCTCAGGTGGCACAGTGGATGTGGAACAGTGAGAAAACAAGCAAGATGAGGAGGAGATACAGGGAAGGGGAGACCACCAATTGCAAAGCAGTGAAGTGAAACATTACACATTTGCTCCATTGGTTCACTGATTGGTCTGAAGTTGAGGCAGCTGACTGGGAAGATTCAGTTTTGTGACCCAGCACCCTTATCAGTGAGCATGTTTTCATTGCTGATCACTCAGTGAAACTCCTGCAGGGTCCACATCGTGTAAGCCAAGAGGTGAATATCTGTGATGCAGAAATGCCGTTAAGACAGGGCGTTAAGTGAGTGACTTTGCAGATGTGCAGCTAACAGGCTCGGGATGCGGCAGCAGGTGTGAGGGCCAGACCACCTACAGTCCAACCTGAAAGTGTGCACTCCCTAAGAGCTCTTCCCCAGTCCCTCATAAACAATGCAGGTGAAGGTTTTTTTTTCCTGGAAACTTGAGCTTGTGTCCCTGGACTAGCTTGTTAATGTCCACTTTCTTATCAACCTCTCAAAAATCTGTACACTATAAGCTACATTTGCCTTTGTCACCATATAAGAACATAGCCGCACTCACATAGATGCAGGGCATGGACACGTTAATGTACCGAGAACAGCAGCAAGGTATCAAAACACAGAGTCGCAGACAGTTATAAGGTTTGTAATTAAGACTTTAAATGATAATAAAAATGTACAAAATGTACCAAGTACCAAGAAAGACTGCCTGCACTGTCTGTGTTCGCGAAACTGTCCTTGTCTGCACCTGAGTCTAACCTAGACTTAGTAGATTTTATACATACTTACTGTATGAAGTTCACCACCTGGGTGCATGTGTTGTTGGTGCATTGTAATGTAAACCTTCCGTGGACAAGCCCACGAGCCACCAAAAGCAGACAGGCATGTGCAGGTCTGTTCAGACTCTTGGAAGTTTACGTTACTGGGATCCAAATGGACCATAGCAGACTCATCAGTGGAAAGTTTAATCCCCACTTAAGTTTTTTGATTATGTTATTTTATTGCAAGAGCAGACATCGTAAAGAATATGTTATCACTAAGTAGTTTCCTAATATTTTATGCATGAATATTGCAGCTTGTACTTTTTCATCCTTTTTAAAAATTATTTTCAGAAAAATGCAATTAAATTTATTTCTCTCAAAATGCATTTGTTATTGCCAATTAATACAATTTTAGAATCATTTCTAATAGCCTTGGAGGATGGGACAGCAGGCCAGTAATCTAATAAATTATTCAACCTTGTAGTTTTAAACTCATTCATTGATGCTAAAATTGATAAAGGCGTAAAGCCGGGCTATGCTCTGAAGTTGTGATTTACACAGCAAGAGGCCCCTCAGTAAACAGAGGGAGCAGACGCACTGCTCAAGGGCTCCTCATTCATCTCATCATCTCAAGGACACTGACAGCTGGCCTTCGTGACGGGACAACGAGTCAGAGAGGTGCTCCAGCAGAGAGAGACGTTGGCCAAGGGCTCTTTCTGCTCTCGCTCTCTGAAGGGGTTAAAGTCTTAATCCTCCGCTATTCTCTGTGGCATAAGGATTAGCCAAACAAAGTTTAATATGCAAACCTTCAGGTTAGGGACAAGAGCAAGATCCCAGCTATGTTGCTCCAAAGCTGGTCAGTTGATCGCAAACATGCAACCTTTGCTTCTCTCACTGGCTGTAGTTAGTACAAAAGGCCATGTTGGCCAGAGGGTGACCACCCCCATCAAAGCCTTTTATGCGAAAAGAACAGGCTGATTTGTCTCTCTGCACTTTACACATATGCATTTTGTCACCACTTAACCACCGAGCTAAGTCATGATTGAGATAGCATTTGCATTAATTCTCCGTGAAAATATTGTCAGAGTTATGTAAACAGCCGCATAAATAGAGCGATTTCACAGCTCAAGCTGCTGACTCTCAAAGGGAGTTTTGTTTGCCACTGCTCAGCAGTATATAAATATTCAATTGCCTGTTAGCCACAGCTGCTGCTAATCCTCGGCAGAAGCCGCTGCCAAGTTGGAACATATTTGAGGGCAACTGGATAATAAATCATAAGAGCTCAAACACAGAAATATAATAAGGAGCTTGCTGTTTACACCTTTTGTTCTGCAGTGATGATGGTTGTGACAGCAGGCTCATGTGACCAGGACTAAACTCACTGAGAACTGTAGGCCATAAATGGACCGTCAGTGCTCGAAGGCAAACACAATGAAAGAAGAGCTCCTCTCTTGGCACAGCAAAGTATGACTGGGTAGTGTTTATGTCCCTTTTGTGTTTTTATGTCAGTAATTTATACTTTTTTCACGTGTGTGTGGGTTTTTTTTGTAGAATTAAATAATTTTCTACATTATTGATTATTACTCTTAACTATCTTTACTTACTTACTTTAAGAAGTTAGTTGTTCATTAAAAATCAGATAAGGGTAGCGCGACAGATGTTTACTTTGATTACACAAACATTATGTAGGACCAGGCATTAATTTTTAAATAAGTGGGCATGACTTGAACATATATAATATTATACTACAGTATAACTAACTAAGCAGCTCGGTGTCTTTCTCTTGACAAACTTTTCTTTAAAGATATTACACGTCGTGATGTCAACTTGAAAAAAACGTGGATTTGAAATATAAAAGTGACATAAAATGGTCAAATGTGATTTGGATGCAAACTATATTGTGAGTAATATATAATTTAGAAGTTGCCAATACATTCAAAGATGGTAAAATCTGAAACATACTTCTACAAGTAAAATATATTTTCAAGAAAGTTTGACCTTATTTGATCTTGAAGACGAGGTCAGAGCTCTAAGGTATTGTGATATTTAGTATCCCCGTATTTCATCATATGTCATTCCCTATATGCCCCTATATGTAAGAAACATAGTTTTAAATAGCTGTATACACCGTTATTATCACTTTGGCCCTAACTCACATTTTAGTGGTTTTTTAACATGACCCCACTTCATCCCTACAAGGTTTTATTTGAATTCATGCAAAACCTTCCAAGCTATCGTGCTTGAAAAGTAGAACGAATTACACACTGCATGCAAACACTACCTCCTTGGTGGAGGTAACAATATCCACTTCTGTTTCATGATGCAAAGAAACCCCATATTTTCAATTACATTTGACAGATTGGTATTTTTTCAAGGTTTTGGGCTACGTGTGTATTTCATGAGTCTTGTTCTATTGGAAAAAATAACAAAAATATGGAAGATGACCAAAACATGCCAGTCCACTTCTGTTGTCCAGTAATTAGCTCTATCAGAAACATTTTACTTCAGTGTTGCTTTGACAAGGACACGACAAAACATTGCAATAAACATGAGAGAGAACAAGTCTGGATTGCATTAAACCAAAGTCAAGTAGTAACCATAGTGTGAAATTTGGTATTCCACACTTTACAGTGTTAACATGAAATGAAGATAAAAATGAAAAACCACAGAAAAATCCTGAAACCCTGAAAAATCATCTGTTTTTATTTTATACATTCTGCTTAATATCAAATGGAGATGAAGAAACTGCTCCAGGTGTGGTAATTACACGTTTTTGGCCTACAAACTATTATCGAAAGCAATCTTTCTTCCTGCAGATATTAGCCATCTATTTCAAGAGTGCCAATATAGGTATGATTAATTGCTTGAACCGTAATGATGCAATGATGTTGCAGGACTACAAAGACAGTTTTGAATAGTTTTGCAGGTGTTTGCCTGACTTGTCAGGTGAGGAACAGATTTTGTCAAACAGTTTTGCAACTCGGCAGGATATTCACAAAGCCAAACAGCTGTGATTTCTTAAAGGTACGGACCACGGAGCATTATGGTCAGGGTTCTTTAAAAACATCCCAAACATAACTTTTTTCAGAGAGAAAACTCGTTACCATACCTCCAACGATCAGTGGAATGCAGGAACGGAAGAAGGACCAATAAAGTTGAGGGATTCCACTGATCTGTAATGCGGCTTATAGGATGTGTCCAGCCATTTCTCTGGAGTTATGAAGAATAAATTCATTCATCTTATCAATGAGAGGGATTCTGTGTGAAGCTGATAAGTCCTTTGGCTGACCAGAGTATCAAAAATTGGTCATTAGGACATGAGTGACAAGTGGATAGAGCCAGCAGGGCTCTGATCCAGGTAGCATTCCCCTGCTGATCTGTCCAGACCAGTTAATCCTCACTTCCTTTTTTTTTTTTTTTTGCTTGTCCCGTTTGGTTCTTTTACCATCAGAATTGTTGTCTAAAGGCAAAGAAAGATGCCCAACGATTTACTTTACCAAATGGAGCATCCCAGCCTTGCCGTATTGGTCTTTTTGATTCACCTTTGCTTTTATTGTTGATTTTATTTTCATTTGCTGAACACGGGACAGACTTGACTGGAGAAAAGAAAAGGGAGAAAGAAAGAGGGGGAAAAAGAGCGGGGAAGAGGGATGTGATAAGGGGCAAAAACCAACAAAACAAACACACAAAAAAATACATATATCAATCACCTGGATTGAGAAAGAAAGAAGAGAAACAATCAATTCCAACTTTATGTCCAACACAAGGCACTAAACAGAGCATCACTAAAGAAAGTAAAGAAGGCCCAGCTTTGAAAGCTTCACTTCAATCCAAAGTGAAACCCAGCAACCATTTTTCATCAGGCCGTCTTTACTACGGAGAGGATTAAGTTATTTCTAGGTTTAGAACAACTTTGATCATGACTGCTGGATCCTGGAATGCACAAAGTCTTGAATACAAGCCAAAGCAACAATTACCAGATGACAGAAGGTCATTAAGATGGCCGGCTGCCGCCTGGTTCCAGACACCCACCTTAACCACAACCAACCAGTTCCTTTGATAACATCAAACTCACTTCTTCTTGTCTAAGCTCTACCACAGTCACACTAAGCAAAGCCACCTAGTGCTAAGTACAGATCTGATAGACTCCACTGACACCCAGCATCCCCCACAACTAAAGGAGAGGAGTGGCCCAACAGGAAGTGTCCAGGGCAAGCCAAAGCCGGAGGCTGTGAGGTGGTTATGTCCATAGAGAGCCGCTCAAATGTGATGCTATCTGTGTGCTGTTCTTGATTTCCCCCCTCCTACTGTAAGTCCTTGCATCAGAGCTGTTTTGATGTGTTAGTAAACTGAACTAAAAGGGTTTAGGTTGACAAGTGTTTATCCTAGTTTTAATGTATATTATTAAAAAAATAAATATAAAAATAAAGAGTTATACAAGGACTTTGCATCCATCCAAGCACCTATCTGTGTGGTTTAGTCCATCCAACAATAAGCAGGATGTGATATAAAATCAAAGAGGAAGTCCTGATATACTTTATACCTAAGTATTCAAAGGGGACATACCAAAGAGAACAGACTTTTTAAATCTATTGGTTGGCAGTAGCTCCACAGTGTAGTTTTACATAGTTACTTGGCCAGTGAAAGGCCACTGGTTCAATTCCATCTGGAGACAGAAATCCCATTTGAAGTTGTGTCAGAAGGCCTCCTGGATTTAAAAAAACAAACAAAAAAAAAACAACTTCCAAAAAACAACTGCTAATAAGGGACCAGCCAAGAGCTTATACTGTTTGTATTTAACACGAAGCTAAGCGCACTGACACTGATTGTTTTGTATGAAGAATAAATGAACAAAATAAAACATGCCTGTAAAATTGCCATGAACATGAAAATAAGCATTAGAGATCCTAACCACTTTTTTTTCTAGGTTCAAGGTTCTTTATTTGTCACATGCATAGTTATACAAGTATGACACACAGTGAAATGTAACCTGACACGCTCCTCGACAAATAGGGGGGGGGGAGGGAGAACATTATATATATAGTATATACAGTAGTAGCAGCAAGCAGGTGAATTCTGTACATTAATAAGAATAGACAATCTGACTATTTTACAGAATAGACAATATAAACATATTTAAAATTAAAGGAATTTTTGCTCTTGCTCTGGTGTTTCTCTGTTGTAGTGTTGGACAGCTTAAGGTGGAAGGACTGACTTTAAGGGCCAGCCTCGTGTGGCCAATACAGAAACTGCAGTTTGTGTCACTTCCTCACTGGCTTCATTTTTCAGGCCTGGAGGCTTCTGCTGTAAAGGCGAAATTAGAGCATGAAATGTACAGGTTGACCTTTGACCCATCTGTTCCTTTTGCCCTATTGACTCGACAAGTAAACTAAGGTTACTCAAATGTCTACGAGGTCAGGGCAGGGTCAACGTACCTGCAAACAGGGAAGTGGAAAAGATCACAGGGCCGAGCTTCTGTTCAGACCTTGATAACGGTCGCTGTTATGCTGGCTGTCAGTCTAAAAGGTTATGACAAAGGGGAACTCTGCTATCTGCTCTAATGTCGTCTTTCTTTTTTGTACAAATGTTGCAGGACTGGCACCAAAGTCCAAGACAGAGTCTTTTTTTTCCTAAGCTATCAGTTTCTGTTCTGTTTTTCTGCTATGTAAGATCTCTAGTTCCCAAATCTTTGAGTTGTGCTACAAAACTCCAGCTCAACATGTGTCTGTCAGTGAATATACAGAGTTTACATAATTAACAATCCTCCGTTGGGTCTGATTTTGCCACAAAATTATTCAGTCCCTACGTTTTCCACTTGCTCTAGAGTTATTGCCCTCAGGTGGCCAAGTACCATTGATCCCCATCCTGAGAATTTACATTATGCATATCAAGAGGAAACAAATCAGCAGTGAGGAAACAAATCAGCAGTGAGTAAACAAACAGCGTTTTGGTTACACTCATAAAGACTCTGGCAGGAAATACATAAATAAAAGCTCTATTTTTACCCAGGTCTCCCACAGAAGCCAACAAGTCTGCGAGTATGGCAAAAGTAGAAGTAAATACCGTCTAATGACATTGATTCATCAGGAATATCACAAGACAACATCTTGCAATAGTTGTCATGTCTTGTAAAGATAAACTATTTTAGGCTTCTAATTTAGCTTCTAAACGTTACGCTGTTAAAGACACTGAACTTCTCACACCTTTCCAACTTTGACATTTTTTTCCACAAACATTTTTTACTTTTCGCTGCTAAAAAGCCAACAAGCAGTGTAAGTTGGATAATATGCAGGAATTTAACTACTAACCCAGATATGATTGCATTTTGAGTATCTGTACAGCTGTGGTCTTTTACATTGTCCAAAGAAAAACAGCAATTTATTTTCGATAGCTCCAGGCTGGTTTTGGAACTACAGGTGGTATTTTGACAGGGTTTCAGGAAAGGTTCTCATAAACACAGCGAGCTGAGAGTTTGTAAGACCTTTTCTATCCCCAGATTTTCCTTGAACTCTGTGTTACCACTGGTTAGTAAGCTATATTTGGCGTGGCTGTTAGTACATTATGACACACATTGCTGGCTTTTCTTTTATTATTATTCCAGATTAGAGATAGATTTGAATTATTTCTGTAATTTATTAGCTTTGACCATGAATGGCAGTTCCCATTTTAGCTTTGTGGGAGTGCTCATATGACCTGAATCCAAACGAAACTGCAAAATAAACTAAAGATCTTTTGGCAGCGCTCAGTAATATAATAATAGGACATTTTAGTCTTCTCTGAACACGTTGGAAGTGTTTGTGCAATAAAAATCCTAAATAACACCTTCTTACGGGGGATTTTCGCACTTTCCCTCCCTTTCTAGCTCTTTTGGCATACATGCAAAGTCAAAGTGTAGCATGATTAGATCAGCAATGATTCCAAGGCCTCTGCCTCCACGGCATGTTCAGGCTTTACAACGAGACGTCGCTCTTATCAGAGACAATGCTACATTCCACAGCGGGGCAGACGGAGTCACATTTTTTTCTCTATCCATCGACAAGATTTACTATTGCGCCCACTATCTCTGTGATTTGTAGTTACAGCCCACTTTGAAATGATCCCATTTGCGTCTCCGCCCTCTGGGACACTGCTAGGCTGCAACATGGAGGAATATGGGTGGTGTTCGCACTCACCTGTCAGTGAAAATACCCCCTCTGCCCACACACCCAAAGAATAATAATAATAATCCATTTTAAACTGTACGTTTTTTCCCTCGTTAAACTCAATAGCAGGAGGAATAGTTTTGTGGGAAATGTGTAGAGAAGTTAATCATTTTTAATTCATAATTCTTCAATGATTTAATATTTAAAATTTATTTATTTGTTTGTTTTTAAATTATTATATTAACATTACATTTCAGTACTCATTATTTCAAAGATTTATTGAGATTAATTTCTTTTTTTTTACTTAATAGCCCGGCAGTTCATTCCCACGTCCCAGTTACCAACGTTAGTGGATTTTTCTGCATCAGAGCTGTTTTGATGTGTTAGTAAGCTGAATGCCTGCTTTGGGCTCATGTGGAAAACTGGGGCTTTCAAATGTCTCATCGAAGTGCTTATCTGGTCACAAAATGAGGAAGGAAAAAGTAAACATCAGGTATCTTGTGTTTAACGTCAGAAAAAAGTCCCACTAATGTTACGTTTTCATCTTTGTATTGTCCATTTCTGTTCAGTCCACCTGCTTATGCCTTATTGAGAGAGAGAAAGAGAGAGTGAGAGAGCATTTTTAAAGGCAGGATAACAGTGCACTAGGGCAGCGGTCCCCAACCCCTGGGCCTCGGACCGGTACTGGTCCGTGAGTCATTTGGTACCGGGCCGCGAGAGTTGAGGCTCAGGAGTGAAATGTATAGTTTTCAGGGTTTTTATCGGTTTTCAGCGTTATTTTGTTATCGTTTTTATCGTTAACTCGGTTTTCCTGGGTCTTTTCACATGTGTTATGAATAAATCTTCATTTTTTCGGTACCGGTACAAGTTTTATTTTGTTGTATTTATCCGCGACACCTTAAAGGCCAGTCCGTGAAATATTGTCGGGCATAAACCGGTCTGTGGCGCAAAAAAGGTTGGGGACCGCTGCACTAGGGTGTTAGATTATGACTTATGTGGCAATGACAAATTGATTACATGGTTCACGGGTCAGGTAGGAGCCACCTTAGCAGGATTTTGTTTAGGACCCCGCTCTGGTCTGCATAAAATACTAATGGTTACAATTTTGGAGAACCTAGAAAACAAATTGCATTGAGAGTGCTGGGAAAAGGCCCAAAATGAAAGTAAAGACAAAGAAATCAGTGATTTTTGATCTGTAAGTAGAGGTGAGGAAATGTCTTTTAAATCTGCAGACTGGAGTAAAGACATGGACCAAGTATGACAAAATCTGAAGATTTCTTGCAGTGGTGGGAACTAAACTTATACACCACAAGTACCTACTTTTTTACAGAGTCAGACTGCTTAATTCTTTTCTGGCATTTGTGTAGTTCACTATTAAAAATACAAAAAAATGAATAAACAATAGAAATCATTATTTTATTTGATTCTATCTTTGCATCTCTACTGTGATGGAACCCGCTTTGACAAGCCTCTTTTTTCCTTCATCATGACTTCTGTGTGAGGATGCCAGCACTGATTTCATCAGGTATTCATAACCCCACAAATACACACAATTGTGAAGAACGTGTGTAATGGAAGGCTTTCTTAAGTGTTCACAAAGCTACATCTCTGGTTCGGTCATGCTTCTATCATTTAAGAAACATTTCTAAATTGAGCCCCATAGTATCTCATACTGAACTGGAGATTGTTTTTCATGCATTCATTTCATCACGATTGGACTACTGTAATTCACTGTTTACATGTCTAAACAAAAACTCCCTTGAGCGTCTGCAGATTGTCCAAAACGCTGCAGCAAGGCTTCTGACAAAAACATCTAAGTACTCTCATGTGACACCATTGCTTATACAGCTGCACTGGCTCCCCGTTGAATTCAGAGTCCATTTTAAGATTCTGGTTCTGACATTTAAGGCTCTTCAAGAACAAGCACCAGCGTACATCATCAAACTTTTACAGCCCTATGCCCCTAGTAGGTCCCTGAGGTCTTGTGATCAGGGCCTACTTGTTATTCAGTATACAAGACTGAAAACCAAGGGTGATAGAGCTTTTGCTACTGTGGCCGCCAGACTGTGGAATTCTGGAACTTAAGATCTGCAGACTCAGTGATTACTTTTAAAAAACAGCTAAAAACACATCTTTTTAAAATTGCATTTTGTTAACTTTTGACTGTTTTTGTTTTTTTACCTTGTAAAGCACTTTGTGATCTTTTATCTAGAAATGTGCTATATAAATAAAATTTTACTTTACTTTACATCATTTTCACATGAGTATGATTTTTGGTGTTTGTTAGCCAGTGGTCAAAGTTGTTAAAGGCTTTCTTTTCTTTGAAAGTTAACTCTGTCACTGAATAACCAGGTAATAGCTACTCTCAACTGAGTGTCTTCCATTGACAGATTTGGTGACATACCGTCATCACATCAGAAACATCTGAAGGTATCAAACTTAAAAAAATGATCAAACCCCAACTCACTGAAAAAGATAGAGCTAGCAGTAGGAGTTAAGCAGCAATGCTGATGCTGTGGACAAGCCTGAGGAGTTAGTTAATATCTAGTTGTCCAAAACATAAACCGAGTTTTTCCCGATGCGTGGCTGGATTTCATAATTACAGACTCAGGTTCTGACTTCTTACAGGTGCCATAAGATTTTTAATTTGTCTGACCCTAACTCAACTGTCGTATTAGTCAGATGACTATAGTCTAATTTCACTGCAGGTGCAAACTTTGAATGTGACTTTGCATGTTCTGATTGATTGATATATATATATGTAGTTTAGGTTTTTTGAGAGATTTTATTGTTCATTAAAAAGCCAAACTAAAAGAAAACCAAATTGACTCTTTGTATTCGCAGCCATCCTTTGTATTTCTTTATGCTTTTGTTTCAAGTCATGGAAGCAATTGTGCATGGAGACAAATGGGAAAACCTTTGTTATTTTATCTTTTTTTCCGGTGACTGGCTATAATCTCTCAAGCAATCTGTACAGCAGACTGACCCTTGCTGTGTTAACCGAAACACAGAAGCTTCAGTACACATGGGATTCTTGGAAGAGTTGATGCTGCCGAACAGTCTTAGCTCATGAGTTAGTAAGCATGAGGATTATAGAGGAATTGAGAGAACAGTACTCACAGTGCTTTGAATTCAATCCCCCTTTCTGTGTCCCCAGACAAGTCCAAGCTATGAGAGGCAGGGCCCCATACCGGGCTGCTTATAATCTATTTGACCTACATGAAAGTGTCATGGCAAAAAGAAAAAGGCTGACCTCTTCTTCTTGGTCACCATATCCTTCTCAAAAATCATTTGAAGTTAAGCTCAGCGTCAAATGAATCTCTGGACTGCAAAGATAAGCCGTACTTGACAGGAAGTCTTGAAATCTTTTCTCTTTTTTGATTGGATGATAAAGACTTAATGGAAAAGAATTATTTAAAGGTAGATTAGCTTTTAAGAGTATTTACACACACACACACACACACACACACACACACACACACACACACACACACACACACACACACACACACACACACACACACACACACACACACACACAAATGGAGTTCATGCACATTTTTGTATAAATTCATGTGAAAAGAAAATGTGTCTAATTCCAGTTTCTGGGAATGCTTTGACAATAACTGAAATAATTGAATAAGTAGAAAAAGCAATTTAAGTTGTTTCTTCCAGACTCCTTTATATTAAATCATAAACATGGGAAATTCATAATAATTGGGGCTGGCAATTGAGAAGATATGAAAATGCTGAATCACATGCAGTCTACTGCTGAAAGACCCTATGACTGTGATCCTGTCAATGAAGACATGAGCTGATGTTGGCCAAACACTTCAAAGATCTTAGAAGAGAACAGTGACTTTCAGAATTACTGTCTTCCTTTTGGCTTATCCACTTTTCTAAGGAATTTCTTGTACCTAAATAACTGTTTGTGGATTTGATCAGTTGGGACCACACTCAAGCGTCACTTAAGCCAAACTGTCTACCCTCACTCACCGAAACCCCTGCAATCTTATCACTAAAGCAAGAACATAGCCTTTTTATTGATTTAATGACAGACATGACCGACAGCGTTATCTCTCGGATCCAAGTTGGTTTTTGATCTCTTGATCTTTTCTCACATTTGAAGCCACATCAAAAGTTTTTGAGCTATTCAAAGAGGACTGCAGAATATGGCATCCTGTCTTCATGTGAACTAATCCAAGCCAGGTGGAAAGAGTGGAAGAAATGAAGACTGATTGATGGCCTGAAATACAGATGTAACCAGCAAAACTGCCAGATGTGCAGCACTGAAATACCTCCATGTTCTAATATTCCACTCTGATTGTTCTGATATCTGTCTGAGACAATGTAATATTTGTCCTTAGCTTAGTTTATCTCATACCCTCCTACCAGGTACACAGGCTAAAACCTGTGGCTTTTTTCAAGCTAGCTGATGCTTTGATCATTTTAATTACAGCACATTAAGAAAGCTGTAATATTGTTTTATACACTGCCATCAGCCTGATGTAGGGTTCAGGTCTTGGCTGCTATTTTCAGCAGTGTACTCGGCTCTGAGTAATCCCAACAAAGCACCATTCAAAATACAGGCATTTGCATCAAAACTGTTATTAACTTAAGACTCCAAATCTACTTTAAGAAAGGATGCCAGCATTTCCCCTCAGCTCCAAAGAACAGATGCCACATAACTGCCCTCTTTATAAACTCCGCTACTAATTATTGAGTACAGGCATTTGAAAGCGAGCTACCAGGTGTGACTCTGTACGCTAGTTTTTCATGAATGAAACAGCAGATGATTTTGAATTGACTGACCAGCTAGCCTTATGAAAAACTAAAGGGAACGTATACATACTTGATCATTTGAAGAAAAACAAAACAAGGTTGTTTTTTTTACCTTTCTGTTTTAAAAAACAGCAAGAACTTCTGTTTCACTCAACCAGCTTTCTCACCTCATGGTGTGCAGCGATTTACAGTCCAGGTCTGCATCTATGTCGACCAGTTTTGCACGCTATTTTCACTTGTTCGACAGAATCACTTAAGCAGGCAAACAAGCAATTAATCACAGGTTTTAACACTGACCCCAAGCCTTAACCCGCACCACTGAGAGTTCTGCTCTTTGTCAAGATTCACAGCTTGACAGATTTAATCAGCTTGTAGATAATTATTGAATTTAAAGATTTTAACTACTGTGCTTTAAAAAAAACCCATAAAAATCTTATATTGCAAGTAAAAGCAGGAAAAAAAACAATAGAACTTTAAATGGAAAACAAGGGGCTTGAAATGATACACTGTGTTTCAATAGGCAGACAAAGGCCAGAACACACACACTCACAGAAAAAAAGGGATGAAAGGATCAAAAGTCAAAATCACCATGTAGCACACTGGTCTTTGTTATTGCTTTCGGAATTGGCAGCATGTTAGCATACAGAAAACAACAAAGAAAGCTCCTAGATCAAGTAAATTCTTCATCTGCAGAGGATTAAGTGTTTCATTAGTCACAAAAGCAAAGTGTGGACAGGATAACCTTCAGGCAAGTACAAATGACATAATCTGTGGCGAAATCTCAGAAAACAAGTGTTGGTTCATTCTTCCCAGCTGTCCAACAAACTTTGTTTTAAAATGATTTTTTAGGTGGCTTTCCTGGACCTAAAATCCTGTTTGGATTAAAACAAATAAAGAACTAAAAAGAAAGAATTGTTAAGGGACAGATTTGGTACTTCTAGGAAATATAGCCTTTCTTTTTCTAAGTCATACACTGCAACATTCATGCAACAGAGAGTTGCATATGTCTGCAGCACATGGTCAACAACAAAGCATCTCACTTAAGTGTCCTCCTCAGTTTTCACTGGATTGCAGGGGAGGACAACAGAGAACAGATGCCCTGCAGTCATAAAGTGAAAAGGGGAACAAAAACAGCCCTTCTAATTTGTTTAAACTTGAACTCCAGCAGGCTGATGGGAGGTAGGTTTTGGGGTGAATGGTGCCAGAGTGCTTTCCCTGTATACAGAGCCTCCCTCTGCACATCAAAGATCCCCAGCATTAGCAGATAGCTGGTCACCCCCATGAGCAAAAACAGCTGGGCCCAAGCAAAACAAAGATGATATAAGCAGGTTCCTCCTTAGGGGCGGCACTACTGCAGTCGACAATGATAAGCACCAGCCTATATATTGTTTGAAGTGCATAAGTCCCCCACCCGAAACCCTCTTACTCTACCATCTCCCCGTTTTACCCCACCTGTCCTCTCACCGCACTACTAGCACCACCAAAATCAGACAAGTTACCGCCTCATGTGCTGCAAGAGGAAATATAAACTGCGATCTCTTGAACCCTGTCAAAAAAAAGAGTTCTGGCTTTTGTCACGACAACCATTTTGGAGAAGTAGCGAGTGTGATTTTAACTGGCAACGAATGACCTGTAAAATCATAAGAACATGATCTAAATGTCTAAAGATGTCTTCCCCCTTTAAAACACTAGGACCTGTAAACCAGAGATATTTAAAACGATTTTTTAAGTCTAATTTTATGGGTGCAGAATTTGACAGCAATGTGACAAGAAAGTGTACTAAGAAGGACTCTCCGGGCTTTGCAATCTGCAGACGTTGCATAAAAGTGGAGGTAAACACTTTCAATTGCACAATTTCCTGTTGGATTTAGCTGACAGTGCTTGAGGCATGCACAACAGAGCAAGCTTGGATCCCTCTTCAGAGTCTGCCAGAAGCAAAAGTTCATATTTGTACACATAAGATCCTTCAAAACATAAAGATTTTAAGCTAATTTGTTTCCCAAAGTCTGTGCCTGAAGTCAAGCGTATCAGAGAAGAGGAGAAGGAACACATTTTTGTAATGCCATCCTTCTAATATAGTCCAAACAAAATTACAAGGTCACAAGGATAGAGCTCTGCAAATGATTACACGGCATTATGTCATTAAAGGGGCTGATATGATTTTTGCTTGCACATGCTGTAGGCTACACTCTTTTGGCACTGGTTACTGTGTTCACTAAGTTCACTAATACGCTTATATTATGGAAATGCAGGTCACACGTCACCTGTGAGCTTTGAGTAACAAATTTTAAAGCCTATTCTCTAATTAATCCAGCACACAGTCAAATAAGGATTAACTGAGATGAATATTCAGAAAGAGCTGAAGTTGTGAATCAGAACACTGAGAAAGGAACTTCTTAACAGTTACACTGCAATATAGTTTGCAATTTCACTCTCACTCAAGGCACTGTTTTTAACAGTTTATTGTCTTACTTAAAGTTATAGTGCGTAAAATCTCACCGCTAGAATTCAGTAGACTGCGGATTGCAGTCAACTGAGTTCTCAAACTATGAAATGCTCTTTAACCCTGTGTTTTGAGAAGTTCTGTACAAATAAAGGTATTAAGGTAATAATAGCTTATAACCACCTGTTGTTGTTGTTTCGCTAGCTTTCAATTTTCAGCTCATTTTCTGAAGACGGGAGGGTCACATGGCTAATCTGTTGAGAAGTTAGTAATTACGACATTATCAGAAATAAATAAGCATGTATATGCACATTTTTTCGTATTAGAGCCCTGCCTTCAGTCCAAGAGATGAGGCTTGAGGTGAGGTGGAGAATTACATTTTATTGTGATGCCAATCACGTTGTCTCCTTCCTTTGGATTTTCACTTCTTTGGTAAAAGAGGGATGATAAAATATAATCAGATAATAAAACATAGGCCTTCATGACTTCTTGACTCTGACGGTTCAGATGCAAATTAAAACGTGTCTTTGCAATTGCCTCGCTACATGACGTACTCTAAGCACATACATGGCAGACCACAAACCGGCGCCCATTTCTATATATTTTTAATTGATCTAAGTATATGAGAATGCATTGATTTATGCAAACCAATAGACATTGTTTTTTTAATTTTTTTTGATCTTACAACTGACACAGAACTGTTGTTGGTGGATTAGTTATGTAAAACTGAATGTATGACTTCTCTTTTGCACTCCTTGGTTCTGAGTTCTTCCAAATGTCAACACTAACAATTAATATCCACGAGGTTATGCTACAAATTTTTATTCATTAAGTTTCATTTTATGCTCAAATCTCTTAATAAATTAATTTATTTTTCAATGATCTGGTATTATCCAGTTCAAAGCACCAACACTTGGCTCAGAGTGATATCACTGTCCCTGGGACTACATTGACTTTGACGAGCAGGAGGGGCCATCCCCAGAGGCCGTCCACGGCCACAGCCATGTCTGGATAAAGTGTGAGTCAAAGATCTCACAGCCAGGCTGTTACACCTCCATCTGGACCCCTGAATTAAACATCATCTTGGCAGACGGGCTCCCTGCCCCAGAGCTTGAGGGACCAGAAACTGAGGCCAATTAACCCATGCCTGGTCTATTCAGCTCTTACTGTGTTAATGTGCAATTAGGAGGGCATGTCAAAAGATGATAAAACGTTTGGGTTCTGACTTGACATCAGGAACACTGGACACCATTTGCATAAAATCACAGAGACTGGAGGAGAACATTTTGTCCCTGGCTGTGATTACAGTCCGCATAATCCAACTAAATAAAAATGCCAAGGATAATCATGATTAATAAGTGGGTATTTTAGGGCCCCAATAATATTTCCCTTGAATAATTTATAGAATAACAAAACCTTTTAAGTATAACCACTAATACTGCACTTGCAAAATCTTTTTTTGACTTGCCACATTATGTCACTACGTCATCAAATACTACTTTGTCTTCTTTTCTTTATACTATGAAGAAATACTTCTGCAGATGACACAAGCACATGAAACACAACGAAGAGAGGGGCAGAAGTGAAAAGAAATCAGGAAGTAATTTTTTTTTTTTTGCCTTTGAAACAGATGGAAATGATCACAGTTGTGGCCCAGTGTAACCTAGATTATTAGACTGTGACATGGAAAATCATTTGCAATGTAACAGGATGCAGGCAAAGTTTGATTTAGCTTTCACTTCACTGAGTGGTGCCGTTAAACATTTCAAATAATATGTCCAGGATTTATCATTACACAGAGCAGTGTCTAAGTATAAGAACTAATATGTTTTTCATTGTTTGGCTCTACTCCAGCACACTGAAATAGAAATGAAACACATGCTATGTGGTCAAGGTGCTGACATTCAGCTTTGAGTGTGTTTGGGAGTGTTCATAATGATATGGACCATATGACCAGTGTAGTAGGGGCAGGCAAATTCCCCCTAAAAAACTTAAATTTCCACCCCAGACACTGGAAAGGGACAGCTTGTGTGGGGGTCCTGATGACCTTTTCTTAGAAAAGCAATTGCTGTCCTCCTCTTTGAATCCATCCATCCATCCATCCATCCATCTTCTTAAATGATTAACAAATTTCAAAGCCTAAAAACACAAGTGTATACATAATACTAATATTACAATAAGATACAGTTCTAATATACCACTAAATCTCCTCCCTCTCAAATACTTCACTAAGGTTTGGTGACTCCTTTACTTTAAACAAGGAAAGGATATGTTCATTGTTCATTTCTTTTAAAAAAATGTTCTTAAAGTTTTGTTAGCACCATTACCTCTGGGTTGAATGCTGTGCTTCAGAGCAAATGTTACAGAGCAACCTCATCTTTTAATGCATGTTTATAGAGACACACATAAGATAGAATCAAATTAATTTGGTGACGTTTCAGCCAGTTCTCAGTTGATTTGGTATTTATTGCTGAGCAGGATGCAGGATGCAGAAACTATAATTCCTTTTTCTTCCCTTTCCCAGAAGGTAAGCCCCATTTTAAAACATCCTGTTTTAAAAGAAAATCCTGAAGTCACCCTTGCAGTGGGGCTTACCTTCTGGGAAAGGGAAGAAAAAGGAATTATAGTTTCTGTATGGGAAAGCCTAAAAAACCTTTATGGTCAGAAACACAAGAAGTCTCAGCTGTAACATTTTGACAACTGGATTTTTTTTGTGATCAACATTTTATTGATTCAAAACGGGGTTGGGGGGGGGGGGGGGGGGGTTGGGGGTACAGACATATACAGCACAACTGTAAACTGCAGTAGCAAAGCAAACATTAGTCACAAGGCATAGGGACAGCAAAGAAAAAACACAAAAACACAAAGTTAAAACCAATTATTGCCTCTTCCAGGAGATAACACTGGACGAGAAGATTTTCCACGCTTCAACAGTCGTGGGTCGAGCTTTATTTAATTTTGCTGTGGTATGTTCAAAACCAATAACACGGATAAGACATCGTCTCCAGAATGATTCCATACAAATGTCAGGACTGAACCATTGCTTCGTAATAGTCTTCTTTGCGGATGAACAACTGGATTTTGATGATCCTACTGACACAACTGTTGCCACGCCTGTCAATGCAGCAAAGCTGGGCTATGAAACTCCTCCAGCCGACAGTTTTATTAAATACATCTCTGCGTAAGTGTTTGTTGCCAGGTACTGTATTAAAGACACTAATCAAAAAGGTGGAGGATTTGAAATAAGCACGTTCTTTGCTTCATGTCAGCTATGATATAAAACACAAGGACACCATATGTTTCTTTGACTGTTTTCACCCTTGTCTGTGAACCTACTGCTCTCAATTCATCGCACAAACAAGCACGTGTAATCTTTACAACATTTGTAACTAGGAATTTATTGCACTCAGCCCTCTGCACACACTCAGTTGAATAGCTAATATTTTACATCAATCTGTTCCCTCGGGGTAGGAAAAAGTGTAATGACGGTGAAACTAGAAGAAACAGGTGTTCTTCTCGCCAAGCGTTTCTTTGAAGGTGCTGAGAGTTACAGAAAGATTGTGAATCACCGCTAATGGCATGAAATTATAGTTGTGGGGTGCAAAATGAACTCATGCCAGTGCAGCATAAGCCACGGCAGTAATTGCAGTACCTTGAAGGGTTATAGATGGCACGAATTGTGGAATGACAGAGGTGTGTTGTGCGTTAAATGAACAATGAACAGTGTTTACCGGGAATGCTGTGGGGAGGATTTACAGAGCGCTCCCTCGAATGTGATGACTGAAGTGCATTTCAAAGGCAAATAGTTTATTTAATGGCGTAAAGAAAAAAAAAGCCAGCTCGTTTTCACATCTACCAAATTAAAAAACCTAAAGACCGTGAAAGTAGCTGAAGCTGTGTGCCACCTGGACACTTGTTGAACTAAAACTAATCAGGCAAATAAGGTCAGACTGTTACTGTTCAAAGGAAAATACTGTTGTGTGACTTTCTGCAGAAGAGGTCTACTCTCAAAGGAAAGCTTCTGGAAAAGATTTATAGTTTCAAGGGGCACCATTTATAATTACAAAATACACAAGCTGAGCAGTTTAACTGAAGCCACTGAAACAAAGGCATTTGTAACAAATATTAACATGAGGCAGTGGTCTCATTACTCATTTGCTTTATAAGAAAAGGCGGCCATGACTAAACCAATTTAGACTCCACAAATAAAAGTCATTTGTATTCTTCGACAGGCAAAAACCAATAACCAGAATATATAAAGCAAAGGCCAGCAGGGAAATATCTTACTGGTGATTTTTCATGTTCTTTTCAGTAATCTAATATAGCATGCATATTACATTTTTGAAATATTATACTATTGCTGGATGTGTTCTTTTTACAGAGCACAGATCAAGTCATTTATTATGATGGTGTTGCTCTTTGAATGTCTTCTAATCTCTCAGTATGGTGACGTTTCTGCATCTACAAATTAAAAAAAGCTTTCAAATAAGCACAGATGATAAGTTTAACATGTTGAGCATTGATTTTTGGTATCTTCATTGTGATTACTGGTACTACTACTTGGTACTTATTTGTATCCATTTTTGGTATTTTTGTCTTAAAGAGAGATCCTCGGTTGCTTTATCTTGGGGTTTTGGTGTGGAGCCGTTCCTCATTGGAGAGCTATGGTTAGAGAGAGTTATGTGATGCCAACTGTGAATCCCCTGTGGCTTTTATAAATAACATTTAAAAGGTATTACTTTTTGTAATGGTTTATTAAGTGATATTTTGACCAAAATTATTTCACCACCACGTCACGCTGCGTATTTATGTCACATGAAGGAAAACGGGTAAATGGCAGTTACCACATGACTCTGACAGCGCTTTTAGTCAGCTTTACAGAACTGAAAGTAGACTTTTATAAAGTGGTTTCCACACTACTGAAGATTCACTTCCCAAATTTGTTATTAAAGTCAGATAAATTCTGAGTTGCGAATGTATCACTCCCATTTTGGTAGAACGGGTCCTGGAGCGAGGCCTGGAAATCATCTTGACTTCTAAAACTTCTGGATCTCATGGCATATTTTACAGCCATGTTTGGTGCTGCAATTCTTTTGGGATTCATCAACCTTTTAATGGCAAAAGAAGATACGTGTGATCTCTATGCCACTCCTGGGCAGAGTCTGACTCTGCCGTTTGCCTATGAACGACTGACAAACTCTCATATCCTGAGATGGGTTCACAACAATAAAACCATTTTCTACAGGAAAGGAAAAGTGTCAACCGGAAAACCAGAGGACATTACTTCAAATGGATCACTCGTGCTTAAGAAAATTCTGTTTTCAAGTCAAGGGATTTACCAAGTACATGTACTGCATCCCAATAGTACATCTGCTAAAACATGGACTAGGCGCCTCTGCGTGCTGGACAAAGTATCAAAACCTCAGCTCAGTTATACTTGTGACTTCAGCTCTATGGCTGTTAATCTTAATTGCCATGTTACTAAACCTGAGGGTTTGGTGTTTTCATGGACGCTTGATAAGGAGACATTAAAAAGTGAAACAAAACAAACACTGAGCATATCTTTTATCGATCTGAAAGCTGAGAGAAGTTTCACGTGTGATGTGGCAAACAAAATCAGCAAGGCGAGTAGCGACAAGGTTTGGCCGACTTGTCCACCTTTACTTTCTTTCAAACGTCAAACTGTTATGGCAGTGCTAGCAGGAGGAGGAGGTCTGATTCTTTTTCTGCTCTTCGTTATCGTTGGATTGTGCTGTTTACTCAGACGCAACAAAAGCCAAACGGGTCCCAGGGATAAAGGCGAACTGAGGATGCTTTCTCTACAGAAGCAGGAGACTCACTCTGTAAGTCCAGAACACAAGAATAACCACCCAACAGAGGTTGTCACTCCACCGCTGATACCTCAGCCTTCGCCAAGAACATATTACCAGAATGTTCCTCAGCTTGAAGTTCAGACTGAAAACAGCCCTCCACATGTGTATGAAGTTCCTGACAGACCACAGCCTTCACCTGTACCGAAACCAAGGACCAGGAACCTCCAACAAGTAAACACCTGACATCACAATGAGTTTGTGGAAAATGTCCTTATTATCTTTGCTCACACTCGTTCTTACTATTTGGTTTTGCAAGTCTTTAAGCTAAAACTTAAAATAACAAAATATTTATTTCCTTTTCAATTCAATGTTATGTGATTAAATCAACGTGTCATTCATTACTGACAGTCTTAGCTGTTATATCACGAATGATCTAATTTCAGAGGTAATTCAGTCTGACGATGTAAGCAACTAGTCATAATTGATATCATAGAAATGATGCATAATGCTTGTAATATTCTGTAATTCTCCTGCTGTTAGGCACTCCCACGAAAAGGTACTCAAGCTTACTAAATCATTTTAGAATATTTTTTTTTAGATTTATCAAACAGAAGTAAACTGTTGGGACTTACACAGTATTTATGTATGTATTTTTCTTTAGCAACGCAGGAATAGCAACTGTTCTATTAATAGATCTAGGACAAAAGTGGTTTATATCAGCATTAGGATACATAGACAGTAACTACTAGCATAAATTCATCCACTGGTTTTATCTTTGAAATGAGGAGAATGTTGCCAGGCTTTTCTTTTTTTTTCATGAATATTATAAGCTGTGGCATGAGATTTATTATTATTAGGCTTTCAACAAGAGGAATGACCTCTTCTGTCAAAGAGATGACCAGTCACCATTTGACCTACTTCTGAAATCGTTTAAAAAAATAAAGAGGATACCCCACTTACACAATACTCTTACATGAAAGCAGATGGATTTTCTGTTACATGTAATCACAATGTGTTGTATATGTTGTTTGAAATAAATAAAGCTGTTAAAATGATCTTTGCATGGAAAACTACACTAAACAGCATATCTGTGTCAAACACAGCCCTTTGTCCCAGCTTCTTACATGTCAGCATTCTTGCACTTATTAAAATTTGCTTGCTTGCAAGAAGTTATTAAAGGGAGAAAAAAATCAATAGAGAAATGGATTAGCTAAGGCAAATATCTATTATCTCCAACGGGTAAATGGTAATCCACACATGAAAGTGTTTGCTGTCTCGCCTAATGCTGTGTGACAGCCACATAATGGAATCCCCCTGTGCGTCACTGCCTAAAACTTACAAACCAATGTCATCTTTTGTCAGGTCCCGCTCCACTCCTGCTTTCTATACATGGCAAAAAAATTTCAGTCCAGCTGAATTTGCTCGTAAAGCTGGTATCTGCTCCTAGAACAATGCCCCTTTTTTCTCCATTTCCCCAAGAAACACTGAGTCTTGGCTGGCAACTCGCCACATCCAGTCACCAGCTTAAACCGTGCACAACATACATAGATGGAGATGAACATCTCATATGACTATTCCAGGTCTACCCTAGAAGTGGAAGGGAAATACGTCTACTGTAAATTATGCTTAATCAGTGGTTCTTGGAGTCTAGAGGGTACACCGTTTTGATCTTGGTGTGTGTGTGTCCAGGAAAAGGGTCAATTACCCTTGGAAAGTATCGTGTCAAATCATTTCTCTTGTTATCGGGGGCTGCCAAGTCTAAGGAAATCAGAACATCAAAAGTCAGCCAGTGCAATGGCGTTTTTCATCAGATTTTTCTGAAAACACAAACATTAGCCTTCTGTTACCATTTTCTCTCACTTTGACCTCCGTCCATTGTTGACACGTAAAGTATACAACACATCGAGCAAGCTGAAATCACAGTCTTTCAAATCAAGCTCCAATTTATTGAAAAGGAAACATGGCCAATTACCTCAAAGTGACTCACTGCCTTTAAAAATCATTCATCGTGTAAAGTAAGTAGAAACTGTAGTTCGTGGTCTTGCTGTATACATAAGAGAAAAGTGGTGTTAAATTCTTTATTCGAATGTCTCATTAAGAATCAGATTTACAGTATCTGTCAGCGCACCAGTCCTATTGATGTTATTCTTCTCCATCTGTGCACCTCACACTTTCGCTCCCCCACACAGCACATGCAGTCTGCTGGCTGCCTCTGCACAGTCTGTGGGTGAGTGCAACACAATCTTACAAATTTGCTCAGAGATCTGGCAGAACTGATTTTTTTTTCTATGAAAGTAGAATACTTTCCAGACTTCAGCAAGCTCAAATACACTGCATGTCAAAGAACTACTCAGCGTGCACTGTTTCTAACCAGCTCTGACATATCTCGCTAAAAGATTATGTCTTTAAAGGAAATTAACCTTTTCATCTGAATATGATGTTGGCTGCATTAAGCAATAATCCTTCACTGGTTTGCACCAGGTGGTGTGTGGCTCCTTGCAACATTCTTGTAAAAACTAGTTAGAAAAACGTGTCTTAATCATTTTGGTTACCTTAAAACTAAAGAATGTTTTAACAAGAAAGACTTCTGCAAGTTTCAGGAGGCTGTCTAATCAAAGGCAATTCACAAATCACTGTAGCATGACAAAATTCCAAAAACAACTTGTCATTGGAGGCAAAATAGTTCACAGACACACATAAAGGTCTAGTTTTTTTTTTCTTTTTTGTGAATTTGGGCTATAGGTTAGATAAAACAAAATAAAACACTGGCACTACCACTGCATAGCATCCCCTTGTCTTTTAACAACAGTCCTTAACATCTGAGTTTGGAGTTCAGGTGTTTGATTTCTTTGGAGAGGAATGTGGAGAGGAAATCCCTGACTTTACTTGTTACTTTAAAAAAAGTAATCGGATTACGTGTTACTGCCCATCTCTGCTTGTCTGATATAGGATTCTCACTGTTTTAGGTCTTCTTTGTTGTAATTTTCACTTCATGAAGCCGTGCTGTTGTAATAGTTGCAGTATGGTGTTTAGCATTGTCTTGCTGAAATAAGCACTGAAAAAGATCTGGATGAGAACATTTTGGTCTAAAATTTGCACAAACCTTTTTTGGCTTTCAGATATATAAGGGGTGGGCGATATAAACGATATACAATAGAAACGATATAAATTTGGCCAACGATAGAGATTTTGACTATACCGCTCTATAGCGATAGGGCATGTTAATGATGTCATCAAGCTGCGCCTGTTTTGGTCGAAAGCATCGCAGCGGCTACAACCATTATCATCTGCCAAATATGCCGACAGTCATAGCAAAGAGATGAAGCACTTTTGAAATATGGGGAAAGCCAAAAAAAAATTGCGCTTCCTCCACTTCCGGAACATTGATTCATTAATGACTTTTATCGAGTGGAAAAAAGTTGGCGTTCATCCTCCAGCTTCACTGTGCTAATGTTATGCTAACATAGCTGTGTCGCTAGCAATCATGTAGCACAACATTATATATCAGGTAGTCCACCTTCAGTAACCCTGCAAACGCCACTGCTGTTTAGTTTTCTCTCTTCATTTATGTCGGAAGTGGTAGCAGAGCTGTACGTTTTAATTAGTTTCAAAAATCTCTCAGTCAGAACATGGTATGTCATGTTTAGGTGGAAACTAGCGAGCTAACTTCCTGCTAACTTCTAACTCCGTTAAATTTAATAAATTCTGTTTTCATGGATGCCTGGATGTTAAACTTAATTGTTACACCTTGTAAAGCAGCAACGCTGATGATTTAATTAAAGATGAAAGAATTTAGACAGTTTTTAACTTGGTGTTTGTTTGACTTTGGGACCTGAAGCTGATGGAGTTTTGGACCCAGATTACTCTGCGAAGCTCTTCACTACGGCAGCCGTAATGCTCTGACAATCCATCAAACAGTGCGGCTTACCCAAGTTGTGCTAAAACATTTTTTAACAGATTTCTGCACGCCCAAATCGGTTCGAGGTCAGTAAGCACAACCAGAATTCATACATAAGGCACACTCTCGATTTTTGAGAAAATTTAAGGATTTTGTGTGCCTTATAGTGTGGAAAATACCTTATACAGAAGAAAATAATATATCGTGATATATATCGTTACCGCACATGCTTGAAATTATATCGCGATATGAATTTTAGGCCATATCGCCCAGCCCTACTGCAAATTTCGTTGTCACTAATGCACCACCATACTGTACAATCAGAGATGCAGGCAACATCAAAGTCAGCGCTGACAACATGGCAAATGGTCCTTGTCCTTTTTAGTGAATTCCGGAAGATTTCCTGAGCCTGAGGATCATTATTCTAAAACTGTCCCACAATTTTTGTAGACTGGTGAATCATGTTTACTTCTGAGAAACTCGGCCTCTCTAAGATGTTCTTTTTATTCCCGGTCATGTTACTGACCTGTTGCCAGTTAATCTAATTAGTTGCAGAATGTTCCTCCAGCTGTTTCCTTTTAGTACCACTTATTTTTTGTTGCCCCATCTGAATTTTTTGAGACATGTTGCTGCATTCCAACTTTTTTGGGTACAGTATTGTACTTGTCATTGTACAATATCTATAATCGTTATACCTTCACAGGTTAGTGTTTCTGTCACAAATAGGAGTCCCAGACCTCTCGCGCCTTAACAAGAAACTAAGGTTAATACATAGGTAACTTTTGATTGTTATGCTTTATCAGACTTTCCCAACAGATGTCTACTGAGTCATTACTAGATAAGTCAAAAATATTAATTTGCTGTGGTTAGGAATGCATGTATAAATTACTTGATACCGTAAGAGTCCAGGAAATGAGGAACAGAGGTCACACAGGAGGAAGGAGAGAAGAACAGAATCAATGTTACAACCACATCAGCAGTGAGCAGAAAACAAAATATTCCCTTAATTTTATTCTAATGCCTCAGCAGCTGTTCTGAGCCAGAGAAGCTGGCGTGTGAAAAGAGAAAAAGCTGGGAAAACAACACCCCTTTGTCAGACACAGACCTAGAAAGGATCTCTACAAGCATTAGTACTCAGGAAGGAATGTGAAAAAAAACATGTACATTGCATCCTGTCCGCAGGAAAAAGTTTACAAGTAGTTCAGTAAAGCAAAGAAATTTCAAGATTTAAAAAATGATTAAGAATTCTATATTTAATATTTCCAAGTACAAATATTGTTTTCTTTTCATCTGCCTCATATCTGAATGCATATCAACATGTGAATCTTCACAGGTGAAAAGCTTAGGACATAATATTTTTATTTTGGAGGGGAGTGCGTGCAAAGCTAGCTAAATAAATAAGTAAATCACTGAATACTCTGAAGCTACATGTGCAAATGAATTAATACCCTGAGACTACAGTATGTGTGAAAGGAACTAGTCTGTTAAATTACATTTGTTTTGATACCTACCTAAACCCTGGTTGTGCTTTTTA
Organism: Neolamprologus brichardi; assembly: GCF_056152115.1. Lineage (NCBI taxonomy): Eukaryota > Metazoa > Chordata > Actinopteri > Cichliformes > Cichlidae > Neolamprologus > Neolamprologus brichardi. The sequence continues at coordinate 18,047,505 of NC_142110.1, forward strand.
CAATTATTCCTTATTATGAGTAACAATTTTAAATGCTTTACAGTACAAAACCCTGTTTTGGCTTCTCTGGTCATGTTTATTTTAGTCTAAGAATCATGCACTGACTGGAAATTGTCTTTAATCATTAAGTGAGTGTTGTTTTGTACAAATTTAAAATGGGTTTAAATGAACAGTGATCCACGAACCAAACAGTAAATACAAATGGCAGTTGAAAAAGTACTTTAAATGCTGACTTCAGACCTTGTTTTAAAATGACAACCTTTATTTTTTTGACTTTTACTTTATGAGTTTTCTCTATTTGGCATCTTTATTGCTTACTTTACTTTCAGTTCGACTGCGATTGGATCATGTGAGAGATGTCATCCGTGGTTAAAAGATCCCTTTACAGGACGGTTAATCTCATCTCTTTGTTGTCCCTCACCAGGTGTATCTCAGAGCTCGTCTTCATCTAGGGCACTACTACAAATTCCAGGTGAAGTTCCCATACAGGGGATGATTCTAAACAAACATTCCAGGATAATCAGTCCTAGACAAAAGAATAAGGGGGGAAAGCTGGAGTCTGCAAATGCTGTAAAGTAGACCTATCATTTCCACTACAACTAGAACTCTATAATAAAAATATTTCTATCAGCGAAAATTACCCTTCCATGGTCTTGCACCTGATGTAAATCAGATGGAGGAAAAATTCCGCTTTCTGCTCTAATAAGCATCTTGTGCACACAGATTCAGCGTTCATGCAAAGATCAAACATTTCTCTAACATTCTTGGAGATACAGTGTTGTGTATTTGCCAACATGAAATTACAAGAATAAGGACATCAACACATGTACTTATGATGTACATTTTGCACAGTAAGACGTTGTGCTTTGACATGCAGGGCATGAACATCTAAGATGAGTCTGCCAAATAGCTATACCTACTGAGGAACACCCAGAAGAGATGATTTTAGGTCGTTTGTAGCCCTTGTCTTGGTCTATGAGCCTAGCTCCTCTCAGAGAAAAGGATCCCTTTAGCCTTATTGTCAGTGTTCTTTCATGCGGGAATAATAGCATGTCAGTGATGGCCCGTGCAACAATAGTTCAAGATGAGAAAGGTGTAAGGGTCCAAAAGAGAACTAACAACACAAGGTTTTGCTTTGGCTGTGGCGCGACTATCTAACAAAGCATCAGCACAACACCCCAATGGCCTCGCTGTGTGGCCTCGGTTTCTTCAAACACTTTCGAAAGGCGGCATTACTGGAAAATTTTCTTGAAAAGTATTTTATCACCACAACAGATAAGCGCTTTTAAAAAAGGTACGTTTTGCAGCGTGTGTGGGTTATTAATTGCTGCTATGGAAACCATCTGGTTGAGAGAAATGTACAGAAAAATAAACACAGGAGCAGGATCAAATATATATTTACAACACATCTGTCATTCAGTCATCTCTACATGTGATTGTCTTTAAGAAAAACAGCAATAATAAGCCCTATTTTGTGTCCTTTTTATCTATCGGGGAGGTCACAGAGGACAAAGAAGCAGATAATATCTAGGTTTATGATCTACTATACTGTGATAAATGCTTTTTATGAGCAAAGAACTGCAAATTAGTATGTAAAATCTTACAATGAAGCATGACTGTCTAATTAGAAGACATCTAATTATGTGTCTAACAAGTCTTTTTTGCCTTCTTCTCAGTCAAGCCTTGTCCTTATGGCAGCTGACAGACAGTCTGATCAAAGTGGCCTCTGATACTGCACTCTGTGCCAGCAAAATGTGTCACAAGCAGCTGGGTGGGGTATGCCGTTGAGCTACAATAGCCAACCATATGGAGTGTTAAAACTGAATAAATCCTGCTGCTACCAAGACATGTGAAACACTGTTTATTCTTTCTTACACTGCATGACACGTTATAGCTCACTCAACACTGCCCATGTGCATAATGCCAACATGAGGTCCAAGGAACAAGGCTTTGAGGTTCTTTTACAATGAATACAATAAAGCTTTGGAATTGTAGGTAGGTAACAATCATTAATTTTAGAGTGGTAGCAGTAAGGGTCACCTGAAGCATCAGAGAGAAATGACTGGTGGGTAGTTTGCTTGGTTCTGAAGGGCCATAAATTTCATGTACTCCACCTTTACAAATCATACCAAAACCTAGTCTTTTCATTAGCTGAAAAGTTTTAAGGTAAAAAATATGGCAAATATCTCAATAAAAGCAGTTTTAACAAAAGCTGAATGAGAGCTGATTCATGTTTGCTGTGTCATTTTACATCCATCCATCAATACTGAGATATTCAAAGTCCTTTTTGTACCCCCTTTTCCTATGAAGACAATTGCTGTTCTCCTCTTTGCATCACTGTAGATATATCATCCATCCATCCATGAATCCATCCATCCATCCACCAAAACTGCAAACAAAAAAAATTATTTCTCTCACAGCTACTAAATTTGAAATTTGCTTCTCATCTTCCTTCTCTCTCATTCCCTTTTGCTCTCACTCTTTCCTCTCTGCCTCTCATATTATTTCCATCCACTGCTGGTTTCAACCCTCAAATCACCCCTGCTGCCTCCGCACTCAACCAAATCTGTAACGAGCAGTGTGAACAACTTTGCGTTGTTGTGTGCAAACAATTGCATCTGCGCTGTAATTTTGCTACCTGTGGTTGCAACTGCCAACACAACCACGAGTGTTTCAGTGAGTAAATGAAAGTAATGACGAATGTGTTTCTTAATAAACACGTAAGCTTTTCCCAAACAGTACATGAAAAGTGCAAACTGTGTCTCAGTGAGCTATTTACTGTCTTACAAAAGACTCATTTAATGAACAGGTTCAGCATTTAGTTCAGAGTTTTAATGTTCTTGCAGTTTTGAAAAAAAAAAGCCATCTGTTACACATCTCACACCCAAAGCAGGAGTTTAATTACTTGAAAAACACATCCCTACTTAAAATTATGGGTTTGGTGCCGTGGGTTTTGTTTTTTTAAGTCAACCGATTTGTTCACAAAAAAAAAGAAAGAAACTTGGATCTGTTTAAGTGATGCTTTCCCCCGTTTTTCAGACAATAAAATAGCTGCTGATTTGCAGCCTTTTGGATTGTAAGTACAAGCAGCTGAAGCCCAATATAAGACATGCAGAGTGACACTAAGTGCACTCCCTAAAAGGATCTTTTCCATGGCTAATATATATTGCCAAGCAATCATTTACAGTCATACAATTCACGCTTGTAATTTGGGATTTTAGAGTCCCAAAACAGGCAATTTGTCTGCATGTTTTGGACTGTGAAAGTAAAGCAGAAATTCCAGAGGAAACCCTAACAGACAAAATACTTATAATGCACCGTTCTTCAAAACCCAGTTTAATAGAGACAATTTTGGAGGCCAGCTTTCCCATTAAACAATCCTTTTTCCTGCTTCCCAAAGCAAAGTGTCATGAGCACTGTGTATACTACTGCAGACATACTTTAAAATAATATCAATGGGCTACAACTGAAGGTACTTATTTTTTTATTGTAAAAAATAAAGATGTTCACATGGCAAAATGAGGCTGGAGAGCGTAAAAGCTTGTCATTGGCTATTATGCTGGTGTACTGAAGTGGTTTTCTGTGTTTGAGCAGCTCTCGAGAGAGAGAGCATCGAGTAAGACTGGAATAAGTGCCCCTCTTACTAAGCTAATAGATTAGATGTTTGTGTGTGTGTGTGTGTGTGTGTCCGAGAAAGAGACTGTGGTCATATTTAAATGTGTGTGAAGCACATGCACATTATCAAACACAAAGACTTCCCCAGACACATACAATCTGTGGTCTGTAGTCCAGACAGAACGACATGTTCAGAACAAGACAGCATCACTTGGAGTGACTCTCAATTAGAGCAGGTACACAAAAGGGATGGAGATGTTTTGGGGGGAGGGACATGGCTGAGGTTTTGAGGGCCTTTTAAAGGATGAATAGCACAGTGATAGTAGTGCTTTTTTTGTGGGTTAAACATGGTCACACCCTTTTCCAAAGACAGAATGAATAATAATTACAACAGAAGTGATTTCTTTATTTACATTTCTTTTATTCTTTTTCCCCCTCATTTCCTCCTGTCCACAGATTGTATCTTACTTAGTTTATGGGTTAGTTTATGTCTCTCAGGTACAAGAAAGTAGAACATATTACTTAGTTGAGCACAAAAAAAAGAAGTTCTGGTTCCAAATTCAGAATGAACTGATTTGAGTTTACTCTGTCAGATGCAAGGTTATGGATCAATCCACCACCAGCGATAGATCCGTTCCAAATGGTCTTACCTACCACTGTTAGAGCAGAGTGATACACTCTTTGCTTTCCCTTTATAGTAGCAATAGAGCTACAGTTAAGTGCATGTTTGCTGAAGGCAACAGTGCCATCATTAGCTCATACTATGCAAAGACACAGTATCGATTTTTCTAAGAATATCCTAATTTAAAAAACGAATCAAAGATGCTGCTGACGATATAACCGAGAAATGTTTTAGGTATGAAACTTACTGTGCACAAGTCTTGAGTCGCCCCTCGTGTTTTTTTTTAATATTCTTTCCACTAAGGAGCCTGACTTTCCTCTAAAAGGTTTGTAAAACTTATTTTTAAAGTTTGCACAGTATTTTTCCAGAGTTTTAGAAAAATATTAGTAACAGCCTGTTGTAAAAACATATCGTTTGTCGCATGTCTTTAGTTAAATTTATGATAAATGCCAAAGATAACACAATATGATGTGCAGATTTTTTTTTGTACCAACAGTGTGATTCCCAATAAGCTATTACCCAAAAACTTGGCGTATTTTAGCATGGTGTGCAGTGTTTACATAAAAAAATCTGAGGAAACTGGATAAGTAGACGAGAAAATAAGAAATGGCAGGCTTAAAAATCTATATAAAGCAGATAAACAGTATCTGAAAGTGGTGACCATCAAAAACATGGCACAGGACCTGAGAGATGTATCTGGCCTGTCAGTTGCAAAATTATACAACAACTGTAATGAAAATCAACTAAAACAGGTCTTATGGAGAAATGAATCTAAATTTGAAATTTTTGGTTCAAATTGTCATCAGTATACACTGAGGAGTTCGAGAGAGAGTTACAACAGTGAGTGTTTCAGCAAGACAGCAATCTAAAGACCAATGCCAGTGCAATGAAAAGCATGCCTGGGTAGAAAAACACAGGACCTCAACATCATTGAAGCAGTGTGGGATCATCTTGACAGGGAACAAAATAAAAGACAGCCAGCGTCCAAAGAAGAGCTTTGAAGCCTGAAGAACTATTCCTGAAGACTACTAAAGAAATAAGGAAGCTCCGGCTGTATTGAACAATGAAGGTGGCCTTACTAAATACTGACTTTCAAATGCTGTCTTTGACTTATATACCGTAATTCCATGCATGTTTGCATGTAAATCACCTTTCCCCCATTTTTCTTTCTGTCTTTCTGTTTGTTAACAAAAACAGGTGATTATTCTGTAACAAAAAGTTACTTTAACTGAGTAAAGTAGCTTACTCTGCTGCTGATTTGTGAAGAAAGCGCTGGTCCTCTATAGAATACAGAGGAAAGCTGGAATTGGAAAAATGCCCCTCATCTATTCTGATCTACCTGGAAAGTAATTCCCCCATGACCTCCAAAATCTTTTTTCATTACCTTTGCAAACATTTTCATTGAAGACGCATAAATTTCACCCTCCTCCCCTTCATATAGCATTAAACCCATAAGATGCTGAAGTCACAATAATCTGAAAGAGTTTCAGCTGCTTGAACTGTGCGCTCTCTGTGTCATCACATGACACGGTATATGTGGGATGTACTGTATATGCAGTTCTCACTGACTTTTGTGAAATGCAAAAACAAAGGAGACATTCTGTTAAGAGGTCTAATATTCCCTGGTGACATGAGCCACAACAGTGTGTAAAAAGTCTCCGGATTAATTGGAGTGTAAAGCTGTTAAAAATAATTGGCTTCCCCCCCTCCCACCTCTTATCGTGAGTCTAGTTTCAATCACAAAAGACTGCCCACAGCTCACAGCTATAGTCGTGTCTGGCCTTTGCCTCAAGTCATTCTAAGTATGCTGACATGGGGCAACATTTTCCAGGCTTCTTAACTGCCCAAGTTTTACAATGGGAAAGTATTTTCTATAATAAAAACACTACCACTGGCCATAATGTGCGCATTTATTAAATGACTTTCAGCAAGTTTTTATAATTCCTTCACTGTGAGAACTTTGAGCTTCAAATGAGGGGTAAAAAACAAACAACAACAATATGAGCTACAAAATAAAAGCTGTCAAAGAAAGCCTTGCTGTATTGTATGCCACGAAGATCCCTAAGCTGAAGTGGAAATCCTTCAGGGAGTGTGTTCTGTTCACTGCTAGCCCTAATGTGTGAGTCACGCTGGGGTCTCACATTCATGGATCAAACAATGCAAGTCCATTTTTCACCACACCACATGTGCACATAGGCTATTGGCACATACTTGCAGGACCCCAGGGCCCCAACACTAACCAACCACCCCCTCCATACCCCCCTCCCCTCGCTTGGACTATGCCCGTTTCTGACAACATACCACCCAGCATACCAGTGAATAGGTGGTCAATGCTGGACGAAGGATGCAATCCCCCACACATTGCATGCAGCTGTTACAAAGTGGACACTTTAGACATGTAACACAATACCTAAAAATGACCTCATTCAGCTTCAACCTGTTAACGTTAAAGCTGGCACAATTTCTTTAAAAAGAGCTGACAGAGAGCCTGACAGTAGTGTCTATAATGCCCAGAAGGCAACGTGCCAACAGCTTCTACCCCTCAACAACCGATGGCCCAGTTGGCAGTGTAGAGTACTAAAATTGTGCATGGGTTTGTTAGATTTTGACACAGACATGGTGCATCAAAAGATGAAACTGATACTGTTCAAGGCCAACTGTTCCACTACAGGATGTGTGTGAGGAGTGGAAAAGGGGGTTATGTGTGAGGTTTACGGGATTTGAGCTTGCTTAAACAACCTCGTACTCCTCCTGCAAAAGCTTTTACTGGAAACAACTGCTGGGCTTGAAGATTGGATGTTTGTGCTCACGACTCTTTATCCAGTATATGTGCATACTTGCATTTGCCCAGATATTTAAAACCAAATAAATAAATGCTGGAGTACATGAACATTTGAAACCTCGCACAGCAAAGACAAAAAAGACTTTGCATAATCAAAAACAAGACTTCACAAATATGTCACTTATATTTTTTCTTTGTATTATTGTAGGGTCTTTACCTTACAGTGCAAGGCACCTTGAGACAACTCATGTTGTGATGCTGTGATGTAAGTAAAACTGAACTGAAATTGAACGTATACGATACACTGAACTGTGCACTGTATGTCTAGAATACACTGTTCTTGCTTCTTTACTTACAGTTAATCTTTCACATGTTAGTCATAATGAGGTAAGCCAGTGGTTTTTCTAATGTTTTAGCACCATCTACTGGCCAGCAGTAAAGGTGCAGTATAGGCTTTGCACCAACCCAGTCCATCTCAGGTGAAAGTCTTAATACCTCAGTTTAAACCTACAATAAATATGAAAAGCCGCAATAATATTTAACATCAAAGCACTTGATTAAAAGATTTCTCTACCAATTTTCAATCCTTTAATATTTGTCATATATTTATATTCAAACCTCATTTATGTTCTTCATGAAGATCCCCCTTTTACTGATAAGGAAACCCGTGTTCACCTTATTGAAGAAGACCACTGAAATGTTGCAGTAGGACAAGCAAAGCTGTAAATAATAAAATCACTGATGCCGTTAGTAATATGTGTGTTTTCCTACAATGATGAGTCTTAACAGATGAAACCTGAACTCCAAGGCATTTTAACCAAACATTTAGCAAAACATTTTGTATACATAAAGAAACAATAAAAACAACAACAACAATAATAATAGGGAAGGGGTTTCACATTGTTTTTACTGTTTTTGTCCAGCACTTTCTCGTAGGCTACATTAATAAACTGGTGACAAGCAAAAATGTTCCAGTTGTGTAATATAGTTGGGCCTATTTTATGCTCAGTAACTTAAACCCACTTTGCATAAAAAAACCTGAGAGGAAAAAAAGCAATCGACTATCACAGTAATCGATTATTCATAGTCCTCGTAATTATGGACATAATGATTCATGTGTGTAGTTCTATGTTATGGACGGTAGGGGTCCCTGTTCTCTCAGTTTGGGAAATGTTTGTTTCTCAGGCCAGAAAATGATCCCTTCTTAGACTTCAGTGCAGATTCTCATAGCTGAAACTTAATTTAAAGTGGCAAAAATACAGTAGGTCTTCTTGGAGCTTTTTTCTTTGCCTCAGTAGTAAACTTGTAAACTAACTTTTTTAATGTTTCACACACTCATCAACCACTTGGTTGAGTTGGTAAGTTACATCTTCCTAGTACTGAGTTGTAACGTCTTTGGCTTTCATGATAGCACAAAGTTGGTAACACATCCATAATGCACATTTTGAGTTCCACCGCATCCCAGAGGTGCTCTATTGGATTGAGTTCAGGTGACTGTAGAGACTAATTCAGTTCAGTTCAGTTCAATTCAGTTTTATTTATACAACAGTTGCTTCAACACACGTTGCATTGCAAAGTAGACCCTACAATAATACATAGAGAGAAAAATCCAACAATCATATGACCCCCTATGAGCACGTTTTGCTCCCTTTTAACAGGAAGAAACCTCCAGCAGAACCAGGCTCAGGGAGGGGGGGCCATCTGCCACGACTGGTTGGGGAGAGAGAAGGAAGACAGGATAACAGACATGCTGTGAAAGAGAGCCAGAGATTAATAACAAGTATGATTCAGTGCAGAAAAGGTCTTTTAACACATATTGAGTGAGAAAGGTGACTGAAGAAGAAATACTCAATGCATCATGGGATTCCCCAGCAGCCTATTGGAGCATAACTAAGGCCCTAACTATATACTTTTTTAAGTATAAATTTTTAGGCTTAATCTTAAAAGTAAAAATAGTCTCTGTCTCCTGAATCCAAACTGGAAGCTGTTTCAGTGTACAGTGAACTCATGTTCAAGAAACCAGTTTGAAATTATTTCTCCTTTGTAACATAATCCCATCAGAAGATGGGTGCAATGTTGTGGTCATAAAGCGGTGGATATGATCAACAACAGCAGCACTCAAGTACACTGTGACATTTAAACAACCATGCTGCAGCAGAAACCAACACTCATGAGACCAGGCATTGATTTTCTATTAAACGGTTCAATTTTGGTGAACCTGTTTGAAAGTTTCCTGTTCTTAGCTGGCAGGAGTGTCACTCCTAATAATAATAACAAGTATTATAAGGACCATATAAGTTATATTATGATTTATTCAACAATGGGGTTATTGTACCAATAACTATTTCATCTTTAACGTTTACTTAATCAGTATGAGAGTAATGCAAAAGTACTCACTTTTATGAGCAAAATGTACTATGAGGCATACAGTACACATAAAACAAACATTTGACATTAAGTTTTTATTACAGATTTATTCTTATTTTTCATAGTTACTTCTGGCATATGCCCCTTAGAGCAGGTTGCAGCTGTAGATTGTACCAGAATGTCTGTGCCGTTACCTCAAAGCAGACTGTGCGCCGTGGTCAACATCAATCATTAGCACTTTTTATGAGGATTCTCTGCACAGGTTTGTGTTTTTCAACTCCATCATTAGCGATATCTGGTTTATGAAAACATTAAGGCAAGAGGAGTTGTTTCCCAACATCCACAGCCTGGGAAGTCTGAAAGGACCTCATCAAAGCTTGATTTCACTGGAAAACTGCTCTTGAAGGGAGTTGTTGTTGTGCTTCAGGACTATTCCAAATCCTTAGATTAGATTTTAGGAACCAAAGCAGGCTTTTGGCAAGAAATCAAAGCAGCTCTTGAGGCACTGCAGTATCTGTTTTCATTTAATGTACAAAGCTATCTTGGTGCAATGAGCCCTAGAAAAGTGGCTTATATATAAGCACTCCACTTTTTCCTGAAGTACCTGCACCTTTATTACCAAGGGAATTTGGTGACATAATTCCCTGAAAAGGAACTTTTCCACTTCTTTCTGGGGTTTACATGAAACTTACCTCATTCCTGGATTTTGACACAGCTTTGATGATTCACTCTGTAGTTGACAGCTTTAGGTGTTTCTAGATCTCAAGAATACATATATATATTAGTGAGGACTGGTTTTTATAAGGTATTTGCTCTGTTTATATGTCTCTTAAGTGGAACTGAACTCTTGAAAGTCATGTTGTGGAAAAGCAGTCTGCATCACTAAGTGAATCCACATGGAGCCACAATGTGGTGAGCAAAGCACCCAGCCAGAGCTGACCTGCTGCCCTTCTTCAGAATCCAGCTGACTCTGTGGCAGACAGAAACTGCTGTAGTGATAAGAAGGGCCCATGCTTTAAGTGACTTCATACAGCCATGTAATATTTCATTTAATATATTTACGTTGCTGCATACATAATGTATATGGAGTTTGACCTTAGATTTTGAGTTTAAATCTATGTGCACATGATTACATTAGAAAACAGGGCAATGACTTGATCTGTTTGAAGGATTATTTATATAAATTATGTTGCGTATTGTTTTAGTTCACTAAAATAAACATAAAAAGTAGACTTTGCAAAAATGAAAACCAATTGAAATGATTTTGTCAACTTAGTTTGGTTAAAAATTGTTTTGCAACTTGCATGATTAGAAATTCATGGATAAAAAGTCCCAAAGAAATAGATAAACAAAATACAAAACTAGTATTTAGTATTTTAGTTTTAACTAGTAATAGTGTTACAGTATAGATATTTATAGATTGTGATTTGGGATTTTATACTTTTTAAAATCAATATTTTTAAACTGCATTGAGCCTTGATGTGAGAGACCCAGATCTGACCCTCCTAGCAGTTTAACGTCACGTGTTTTAACGTAAAGGGAGTTGGTATCCAACTTTCTAAAAACAGCAAGAAAATAGCAAAGTATCAAAACTGAAAATTGCAAATATAAAGAACCACACCATCACTTTGTTCATCAACGAGTCTGTTGGAAAGCAAGTTTTATTCTTACTTATTCTTTAACATTAGTGTAGTAGCAAGACATACAAGTAATAGTACAATTAGTATAGCACCAAAATCATTTGTTTCTTTTATACAGGCTGCATACATACTGTAGGTACATAGGATTCTTTTAAACATCTTTGGATAAAGCATGGCAAACAAGCACACTGTTTCTCTACTCAGTACCAATGCCCATTCAATATTTTAGCACACAGTTTGCAATTCAAGTATGAATATTACAAATACACATATATCATAAGTTACAAATCTTAATGGTTATTACAAAAAACAAAACGAAAACAGGATTACATTTCTACAAAACTGACAGCACACAGTGCATCAAGTATTCTTTAAATTTCTGATACAGACCTCATAGCACAATTGACCATCATAAAATGAATGACAGCCAAAGGTTTTCTAGCTGCTCACTGACTTTTATTATTTTTAGCCATTCTTTAAATCAAAAGAAGCGGCATTGTCTGAGAGGGGAAAAAAACAGTCTGCATCTACTGCCTAACTTTGGTTAAAGCTTAACATTAGCGAATCCGCGTGTTCAGTTGGTTGATAGTTGTAATTGCGGTCATGGTAAAAGCTGGATATGATGCGTTACAGTAAGTATTGCTCAATGGGAGAGTCCTTCGCACAGTCGCTGGTCTGTTTTATCGGGCAATCTTGCATCTAAAACATTAGCTGTGTTCATAAAAGGACCACAACAGGCTATAAGGAGATCCTAGGGAGTCCGCTAGAAAGAGTTGAATCTCTGCCCTATCGAGTGTTATTCCCAAAGCCAGTATTTTCCTTCTCAAGATTAGAGGTAATTCCAGTTCAAAAGCACCTTTTAAAAGATCCTCATTCAAGATTAGTGGTTATATGCTACAAATAGTAGGCTAATACCTATTTCAGCAGACAACGGACAAAACATATCAGACAATGGCTTCTCTGTTGGTAGTAGTCATTGTACCGTCATACAGAACATATCTACAAGTCAATGCAGAATAAATATGTTCAAACATAAATATATTACAACACATATCTCAACCGAGTATGGATGTCTATGAGAGGTAGGGTTTTGCAGGCACCTACAGTAGGCCCAACGGAGGGTGTGAGGTGAGACGCGCACGCATACACACACCTGATACTGTGGCAAGGTGTAACAGATGAGAACTCGTGTGACAAAGAGAAACACCAATAACAATCTAACTATGAAACACACATGCACGCACACGCACGAAACGGAAAAAAAATGTACTTCAACACCAGGAAATATGGAAATAGTTCAGCTATTTCCTCACAGCACTAGTGTTTACTCTGACAGTCGTGCCTCGGTGTCAGTCGGTGGACTGTCTTTGTGGGTTTCAGTAGTTTTGTTAAAAATACCTGACAACAGATGACAGCAGACAGACTCACAAAGTACACGACAACTAAAACAAAACGTTATCTGTAGTTATTCTAAAGGCTCCTGATGTTCTCCTAACGTTTGACCTCTGACATGAGACAGGTCTGGAAGGACATCAGTACGTAGTTGCATGCTGATACGTTTCAGAGTCTTGAGCCACAAAAACAAAAAAAGCATGAGAATTTCTCATTCCACCGACCGTAAATGTTTGTACGTCTCAAACTATGTCATTACTCATGCAAGTGGCCCCTTTCACATTTTTCAGGTTAAAAAATAATGGTTATTTGATTCATACGTTATTCTCATTATTGTGTTGCAAGTGAAAACGCAAATGGGAAAAGGGGTCACCTCCTGAGTAAATCCCAGGATGAGACATAAGTTTAAACAGGAACCTGAACTACTTTTGTTCCATTTCTTTTCCATATGGGAATCATTCCTGCTCATCTGTTGCTGAGAACAAGATTTGTAATCCTCTCATATATATACCAAAGCAGCTAGTTCCTGTAGCCATTTTTTCTTAATCTGTCACAATGTAGAAAAATAACACAACTATCCCTTATATACTCTTCCATAGCCTGCGTATAGACCTTTTTTTTAACCACAGTAGGATTGCAAGGACAGCATGTCTCCTTTTATACTATCTTGCTGACCACCATATCAGTTGGATCAGAGCCCAAGTGTTTTGTGTCTTTCTAAGTTTGGAAAAAGTTCCTTATCAGTCAGGAGGATTTTTCTTTTCCTCCTGTCTTTGTATTTGTTTTCCCAGTGTTTTCAGTCCTGTATCCCGTGTTACGATACAAAAAAATCAATTTGCGTCATGCAAAATAATTTAGTCTCCAAAGCACATGAGTGCATGACAACGTCTGCACAACTGCTGACTCCTCTTAAGTGTTAGTAGTTTGGGTGAAGTACCTGATGGTGGCCCTGTAGCACTGCACTATATATAGCGTCCTGTCTGTTCTAGCTGCCGTTTGGGAATTGAGGATATTACTGTGGGATAATAATTGTTAAATGGTCCCCCTCTGACACTCACAGATGACTGCAGGATCAAATCTCTCTTATTGCCAGTATCTTATTCCAGACAGATTTAGGTGGTTTGGTCTCTGCACAGCTCTCAGTGGACTTGAAGAAGTAGGCCGTTGTGAGCCTGGGGAATGCACTTCCCACAGAAACCACCACAGCGGCCGTAGATTCTTGTCCCATCCTACAGACAGAGACAAATGAGAGAGGAAAAAGTGGGCAAAGGGCAGAGAATGAAATCTTCATAAATGTCATGAAGGGATTCCTGCTCAGTGAATCACATTGATGACATTTCAGCACTACAGTCTCACACCACAACTGGAGTGATCCAGCATGAGGCTCAGTCCACCCCAGCAAAATGAAAACAGTGATCCATTACTTGAAATCTGCCCCGCATGACCCACACTAAAGGCAAGCATTATAGGAGTTCACTCAGAACGTTTTGTTTTTACCTCCGATCTGTGGACTTTGACTGAAACATAGTTGCCCTGAGATGTCCACTTGGTGGCCTGAGCCACTTTGAAGCCAGTGCCAATTAGATTGATGCTAAACTGGCCCTGAAAACACAAAAGAGACAGATTTATTTCATAGAAGTTCTCTAACAGGTAAGGTAAAAGAATATAAAACACACAACCAAAGAAGCAAAACTGTCTTTCTTTTTTTTTTCACAAACCTGTGGACATTTGGCTGCACTATAACAATCCCCCGCTGTAGCAAAGGGCACTGGTTGACCAAGAGGTGTCTGGGAAAACCGGAGGTCTGTGACTGGTAAACAGATACCAAAGACACTGATTTAGAGTCACAGCGACCACAAGCAGAAAAAAATTGACTGAAAACATCTGTGCAAAGGACGGTAACCACATGGCTGTAGAGTATCAACAACTAAGATTTTACTTTCTGGAAGTTTCAACATTTTTTCTCCAATTGTGAATTTGCTTAAATCTAAAGCAAAATTAGCAAAATCCTACTTTTTAAAACACATTTACCTATAAGAAATCTTTATGTTACATTTTCTAATTGTTTACTGAAATTCAAATACTGTTTGACTGCATGCAAGTAACGTTTACAATATTGCAAAAGGCACACCACATTAGCACCTCTTCATATTCTGCCCCTCATCTTTAACTCATTATTTCTCCTCGGCTCTCTTTAAGCCACCTGAAAACTAAATGAGTGCTGCGCAGACTGGGTGTGGGAACATGTGCTGTAAGGACCCAGATGAGATGAAGGAGACGGGAGGATGATAGCATAGGTACTAATCCAGCTTCTCAAGCATGCAAACTCATGCAGACACATCTTGTGTTTACCTATTTTTATGGCCATAACGCCTTTCCTTAGATATTCCTAAAGCTAATTAAAAGCGGAACATCTAATCCTACCCATTACCTTTATTCTCACCATAACCTAATTCTAAACTTAACCTAGTAGCTAATGTTTAGCGATCAAAAAGCCACTCAAACTTGTACAGTCCTGCAATTTGGTTCCAACAAATCTGCCTGAAGCCACAAGTATAATTGTGTCTCAGCTTTTGGGCCCTGAGAATATAATAAAACACGCACTAACACACACCCACACACATGCAAAGACAAAAGAAAAACAAAAAAACCAGCACAGTAATCTACATTGTTTTATGTAATCAAAAGCATACTTGGACAAAATAGGGCAGGTGGAGCCGAGTGGAATAATGAGCAGAGGAATATGGCCTGAAGATGTGCATGTGTGCACATTGTAATTGTATGATTGCTTGCATGCAAGCGTGAGGACATGTTTTATTTCTGATGCAAAAGGATGGATGAGTGCTGACGGGCACGGTTTCAAGTCCTCTCCAGGGACACGAACACACAGTGCTGAAATCTCATTATTTTGATTTGGGAGGAGAGAGCGTGGGGTAAGGCTTACTTTCCTTTGGACTGGGTTCTGGATGGGGCATTAGCGCTTTGGAGCGAGGCGTGTGAGGGTTAAAAAAACACCCATGTGTGGTCTCGATACAGTGCGCGGCGTAAGGCAATCATGAAGTAATTACTCACTCGTTATCCTCAGGGAGTTTAGGTCCAGACGAACTTTGTGGAAGAGTGTGTATCCCGCTGCTGAGTAGTCGTTCCTACACTCACAGTCCTGTTTTCGGCTGCCGTTATACGGGCATTGAAATGGGTTCAGCAGCCTGTGCGTTTAAAGAAATATGGGAACTGAGTGCAAACAGCACAATAACCATATTTCACACATTGCATAACCATACAGCGAGTCATCTCCACATCATACGCACCTGTGGCCATACACCTCGGAGTAGTTATCGGTCTGACCGCTGCGCAATGTCACATACTCCTTGGGGAAATCAGTCTGCATCTCAGCACAGTAAATCTAAGAGCAAACATGTTGAGGTAAAGGATGAGATCCCACGACTTTGCTGCTGCTGCTTGAATCATGACGTGTGCCGGAGTAATTCTGGCAGAACATACAAACCTGTAGGATCCGGGATTTGACTTTGAGATAGTATTCGCCATCTATCCTCACGCCCTGTCTCATCTGGACCTCTCGGCACGTACTGAACAACTGGCCTGGGAGAGGGAGTGAGGAAGAAGAGCTTTCAGTGCAACAGTGGGAGCTGTCGACAGCTTTTAAAAGCTGGAGTATTTAGCCATCTCATTTTAAAAGTTAGTACAGAAATCTTTTGTCAGCAAATAGCATAAAAATTTTGAAAGCTAAAAAAAACTAAGCACTTCTCCCTAAAGCGGATTGTGACTTGGATCTATTCTTCCCAAGCTTGAGGTGTTGTAATTGTCTTGTTTGTGTTGCAGAGCTTATATTGAGCTGATTTGCTAGTCAAGATTAATACTTGACCAGAGAACTGACTGTCCAGTATATCCTTTCAATTTCATCAGTGCCTGACTTGGCAGAATCTAAGGCAGGAATGATTAACCCTGCGAACTTTGGCTTGCTGTTTTACAGCACTTTCCAAATCCACAATAATGCCTGGCTCAGCTGAAGCCCTTGAGGCATTCTGACAGACTGCACAATTTGCAGAAAACTGCTGACTGTCTGTTTATTGTTCCACTAAGTGATCACTCCAAGAGGCTTTAAGTAGTTTATTGTGTAAAAACAAAGCAAAACACAGAGTTTTTAGAATCAGAGATGGTTGTTTCAACATAAAGCACCGACAGTGACCATTACATTCCATTTTACCACTCACATTCTCTTTCCTGACACGCAGCCTGAGACTCAGGTCTCTCTGACAGACGACAGAGTTTGGATGTTTGGCCTTTTGAGGTCACGCACTCCACTCTGCGCTCCATCACTCCTGCTCCACAGGTCTGCGAGCACTGGTAAAAACACGCACATACACAAACTCATTCCCTCTAAAAGTCAAAAAGGCTCCAGTCCAAATCCACAAATGAGATTCATTAAAATCCACAAGTCATCAAAATGTATTGTTAAAACTGTGATTAGCTGAGGAGGATTTCTTGCTCTCTAACAAGCCTCTTCTGACTCACCTTGCTCCACGGGCCAACTTTCCAGTAGGACATGTGAGGGCATTCCGTGAGGAGGCACGGCCGGGTGCCAGGAGGGCGAGGCTCAGGACAATTTATGCTGGCAAAGGAGGACTGAGTGTACACACCCTGAGCGGGAGAGGTGGGCATCAGGGAGCAGGAGACAATACGCTGCTGGTAGCCAACACCGCAGCTGGCAGAGCACTAAGCCACACGAAAAATACACACAGTGGGTTAAAAGCTTTGGCTTTAGAAGAAGCTTTTGTGCAGTAGAACGGGGCCTCATTGGTACTGCTGATGAGAATTGATGACCTTGCTCATTTTAAAGCCTTCTCCATTTTAATGAGGCTGATTCTACTGAAATGCAGATGTTTTGAAGCAATTAGTTGATTACGACGAAAATTAAATTAGCAGAAGATGTCAAACATTTTCGTGTTTTATTTAATGAACAATTTGCAGCAGCATCTTGTCAGCTGTTTTAGTACATACACAGCAGATCTCCCTATGACTATTAGAATATTTGTATGTGAGAAACAAGAAGACAGCTCTAAATAGACACAGTTTCTCCTTTTTATCTCATTTTTAAGTTAACACCTTTTGGGTTCAGACAGTTGTTTGAAAAAAGAAAAAGATGAAACAAAGTTCCTTCAGTCTTAAGCACTAAATTATTTCTTTCCATTTTAGAAAAATTATGAATTATTTGAACCCAATACTGAAACTTATTCCTTATATTTCTCGTGTTCTTACCATTGACCAGTCTCCTGTTATCCACATGTAGTGACAAGGAGCTTCTTTGCAGGGCTGGAGCAATGGAGGTCGGGCTAATGGATCACAGTAATCACCCTGAGCAGGTGTCATTCCTGGATCCATGCACACCACTTTCCTGCTTCTCACGCCTTCTCCGCATGTTGCATTACACTGATAAAAAAAAAAAATCACACACAGGGATGTGAGATTGATTGTGGTTTCAGCAACTAAATCAACTCTAAGACTCCTGGAAATCCCTTTAGCATAATAAATGCACATCCCTATTAAACCTTTACACAAATGGAGGAAAGCGAGTGTTGTGTAACAACTGGAACAGTAACACAATGCCAAACATGTGCTCTTGACAATGTTAGTGTTAAAGATAAAAGTTAAAACAGATTTCCCTTCAGTAATGGCTTAAAAGTCATAAAATGGATCAGGATTCGAAAATTTGTGTGTTTTTCTTTTCACTTTCTTTATATTTTATAAGAACGGAGAGGATTTCAGGGGCAAACTGTGAGAGAAAGAAGGTTCAAAGTTTTTGCGGCAGTACAGACAGAGATCTAAACACTGCAAAGATTCAAGCAGTGCTATGTCCCTACAGGATGTCCCTTTTTTTAACGCCTCGCTTTGAGGACAAAGCACATCGCATTAAAGAAAGATGAGCCAGGAAGAAAACAGTCTGCTTGCGTGACACAGAGCAGTGCCGTTCAGTAGCACAGAAGGGGCGATGGCCATCAGTACTCTGAAGTTTGGATATCATTGATTTGTATCATATTTAGTTGCGATGGTTAACACTAAAGCCCTCACGACAGATAAAGGGTGTATGCAGGATGCCCATCTAATGGTGCAGAGAGAGAGAGTTAGCGACAAAGTGGAGATTGCAGCCAATAAAAGCTTTAATAAGATGCTTAAACATCTGAACATCTGTTTCACACTTGGAGAGTGAGCAAAGGAAATACGTCGTCACAGATAGGAGGAAAGAGAATAAACAAGTTACTTACTTCTTTCCATTCATCAGCGACCCAAGTGTAGTGTGTGCACTCTGCAGTTTGGCACGGCCGCGCAGTAGGAGGACGCGCGCGAGCGTCACACAGGTCATCGAGGACTCGTCCCGTACCTTTTAGCCTGCAGTAGACATCGCGTTTCTGAACTCCGACCCCACAGGTGACCGAACACTAGTAAAACACACACAAAACACACATCTCATTTCAAAAACATGGCAAGAAGTGGGAAATGACTCTAAAGGAAACTTATTTTTCTCCAGCAGCAATAAGGCTATAAATACAAAGTATGTGTTTTTGTGGCTTTTCTTACTCATTTCTGTTGTAGAGCTGACCTTAAAGGGGCACTAAGCTGATGACACGGTCTTAAAAGCTTAAAAAAGAAGGCGACTGAACTTCTTTAAGTCTGTAAAGATGTTTCGCCTCTCTTCCAAGAGGCTTCTTTGGTTCTTAAAACAAATGGTGGAGAGTTCCAAGCATTTAACCGCTAGTGGGAGCTGACCACTTCGGAGGTGGTGCTGAGGGTCGCTGACCCACTATTGTTCCTGTGTATCATCAGATGAGCCAAAGTCTGATAAAAGGGGTCATTACATCACAGGGGGTTACGGGTGAATCCACTGTGTGACCTTGCCCTATTCTATCACGCGAGAGATCTGAGGCAAGATGTGAGTGGAGGGTAAAGATTTCAAAGAGTCCTCTGATTTGATGAAAGTCCAGTTGGGTCAACCATATGTTCTAAGAGATTTCTTTACATGTGTGTGCTCCTTTTCTTGGTTTTTCAAACTCTTAAGACTACCATGACCTGGATGACTGAGGACCTACACAGACACACTGATTTTACACATTAAATCCAATTTCCTTGATATGAGAAAAATGCTGTACAACACATTTTGTTATTAACCTTGACTTTGTCATTGGAGGTATGTTGCCCTGGAATTTAGACTTAAAATTGTGCATGAGTACGGTTTAGAACAAGTCACTATTTAGGAGTAGCGGGGGTCAGTAGTAAGAACTGACAGCTGAGTTGCATTTTAGGACCATGTGTTTATGATGCTTCATAAATCTCTAAATCACAGACTCACCAATTTAACCCTGGAGAACCCATGGGGTCAGAGCCGACCCCATTGGTTTTCTAGGGAAACCATGGGGTCAAATTTGACCCCATGGGTTCTCCAGGGTTAAACTAAGACTATATAATGTCTGCTCAGCAGCAGCCACTACAAGGGGCAATTACAAGATAATAGTTTATTGAATTTGCCCTTATTTTCTGAGATGCTTATGTATTGCATACTACCATTCTAACAAATATGCTAAGAAAATATGTGTTATAATTCTGTTGGTTTTCCTCTCCTAAGTTTCATAGGCGATATTTTTATAACGTTTGTTTGGTCTGCCGAGTTAAGATATGCTGCTTTGATGCTCCGGTTCAATGCACTTCATGAATCCAGAAATGGGTTTGTTCCTATTCTGTGAGCTGTATATCTGGGATCAAAGATCTATCTCAGACATCTCTTTGATGTTCTTTGAGAAGCATGCCTGCATACTAAGGTAGCGCTCTGTAAGATTTCAGCTGACCACACTGATTTCTCAGCTTGCCTGCCACACATTACACATTCATAAAAATCAGCGTACGATCCAGAAAGTATCAAATCCCTGAAAATTCCAGATCAATTCATGGCGTTCTTTTCTTTGCTGCAACTTCTGTTATCGTTGCAGAGTTTATCCTTGGATGTGAAGGTTCAACTCTTTGAGTTTGGAGAAAGAACAAAAAGCACTGCAGGAAATCTGACCTTCAGATCAAAATATGCCTTTAAAAAGCAAAAACAACAACAAAAAAACTTGCATCAAGCATGAAAATAGAACCTGCTGTTCAAGTGATTCTAGTTGCTGTTAAGTGATACAGCAGAACCCAGCTTTAAAAAGTGTGCACTCTTTAATCACAGTGTTTAGTAAGCAGTTTAAAGGGTCAGCTCATTTCATTTAAAAAGGCATTATTTCCTGTACTTTCAAGCTTCGTATAGTGGAATTAAACAAAACTTGTTCTTTATCATTTTTTAAAGCAAACATAGATTTTAACATATAAACAAAATCATTCACCTTCATTTTAATAAAACAAAGTAATTCAATAATTTGTGAGAAACATGCAACTAAAATCCAAACTCAAAATAAGATAACCAAATAAATAAGACTCTGAATCATCCTTTCAACTTCACTTTACAATAAACATGTGTAACATGGTATTTCGAATAGCAAGTGGAGAGAATTTTGTCCTTGAAAACCAAACCAATTCCCAATGGGAAGCACCCCCTCCTCCCCCCAGCTCCCCTAATATATTGTCTATTACATTCGCAGTCAGAGGTGACCGAGAGTGCTGGGTAGCTTCGGAATAACTCAGGCACTGGGTGCTGAGGTTTCAAAGTTGTCACATGCACGGACTTTAAGATATAAAACATGTCTTTATGCTCTAGTTGAGGATTTCATGGTTGCTGGTGGTATGTGGAGGAAGATGATTGCTTCCAGACACCAGCGAGAGAAAAAGTGAGAGGGGAGGAGGAAAGGCTCAAAGAGTGGGGAGTGGCAGGAGTCTTGTGAAGGGGGAGCAAATGTAAGCCTTGCAGGACCTTTGGGGATTTTACATTTACATTTTATACTTTCCGGCAGGCATGAGAGGCTTTTCATGAACTGCTATGAAAGTATTCAGTGTCCAAGTCACCAATTAGTACAGAAACCTCCTGTAATTCAGATATTTATCCCGTTCCCACCCTGTTTGCATGTGCATGCACCACAAACTTGGCTGCATCAGCTGCCACATTTATCACTTTTCATTTTGACAGATTCACATTCACATGGTCAGTGTGTGGTCTGACAAAAAGCTTTCATAGAAGAACTGTACTCTAAGATAGGATTTTAAAATGTTCCCTGAATATTTGAAACCACAAACACAAATGTTACACTGAGTGTGCTATAGTAGTGCACAAAAGTCTCGTGTCAGTCATCATTTCTTTACATTTTGCTTCCAAGAAGCCAGACTTTCTTGTCATTTTTAAAGTGGTCTTGAGCAAGAGTTCTTCAGGCTCTCTGAATTTCTTTCAAAGTTTTTCTATTGACATTAACCGCTTTTTGCACTTTAGTCCAGTCCTTGTACCTGACCATTTATAGAGTATTTCTTTTTTGTTTATTGAACCATTTAACACTGACCTATGAACAGATCAAGAATAAAAAGGCACCTAACTTAAACTAAGAACCAATTTGAAATTGCATCTTTAGAGCTATTAACTCAAACTTTGACATATCTTGGTATGCTGTCCAATGTGTCTTAAAGAAAACTGAGGAAAGTTGACAAGTGGAGGGCAAAAGATGACATATCAGGCATAAACAAAAACAACGCCATGTGCAAAGCATCCAGTAGTACTGCACTGGCTTCATTTCTCAGTATCACAAGGATCCCAATCACACTGCCAGTGCAGTACAAGCACATTTGGAACGCTATCGGTTATAGATTGGCCTCCCCAGATTCTGGACCTCAACATTATTCAAGCAGTGTGGGATAATCTTGACAGAAAATGGAACCAAATCCAGCCAACATCCAAAAAAGAGCTTTGAATGTCATTAAAGAAGCCTGAGAACTATTCCTGAAGACTTCTTAAACAAATTACAAGAAAGCTGCCTAAGAGAGTTCAGGCTGTGTTGAGGAATAAAGGTGGTCATCACACAATTATTGACTCTGAAGCTTGTTAGAATTTCGCACAGTACTGTACATAAACCGTCTTGGCCTTTAGAGTTTAGTTTACACTTTTGGGAATGACACATAAATCTTCAAAAAGAGCAAACTGAGCGGTGATTGGACAGGTGCTCTGTGTGTACATGTCCTACATCTGCAATCTCTAGAAAGAGTTTGTGTTTGTGCCTCAGCTGCAGTTACTCACAGCATGGCCTCTCTGAGACTTTTGGTTATTATCTAATCCCCAGAAGATAGCAAGAAGAACAAACATACCTCCCTCCATCTGTTAGCTTTCCAACTGGGGCATACTCGAGCCCGACAGGCCTTCTGTGTCCGAGGCCGGGGCAGATGACTGCAGTGCTTCTCTTCTATTTTGGTTTGGTTCTGATATACACAGACTACATCCCGCTGTTTGGTCCCTCTGCCACAGCTTACTGAACACTAGGGAGGAAATTGCAGGGAAGGGGGATGGGTGTTGGATAGAGAACAACACAAAGTTTAGTGAAACACAGTAAAGTCCAACTCATAGCTCGATTAGAGCTCATGCTTATGATTGCACCATATAAACATTTCTGTACAGAAGTTCTTCGAAAAGTAAGTCAACTGAAAATAAAGTTGTTAAGCACAAGTTACCACACTGAAAACCAGAAGAGATTGATTTATTTAAGGCAACCACATTCTGTTAACCAGAAATCTCATTCATAGGCTCTCTTGTATCGTGGATGAATTAACCCATCAAAATGTGAACATGGCCTCAGATCAATATGCATAAACAATCGCATTTAATGCAGAACTTAAGGGCTCAACAGAAGAACACCCCTTTGACTCAACACCTAAAGGCCGACTGAACACACACTCCAAAACAAATTTAAATAAACAACCCAAAATGGCGACGAAAAACCTTTAAAACAGCAATGCTGATGGAATACAGTGAAACAATTGAACCTGTAAACACAGGGAATGCTTTTAGAGCAGCAGAGGCACGGGAAGGAGGGACAAGGGATGCAATGCAAAGCACACCGTAGATGCACACGCAAGACATTCATCTGGCACCAATAAGGAACTTAGATACACTTCAGGAAATCTAGACAATGAGGCAAGAGGAGACAAAAAAAAGGCATGAAGAATAAAAACCAGACACACCAATAAAAAGATCTGTAATGGCCTTTGCCTGAGATGTTACAGAAAGCAATTAGGGTGCCTATTTCTGCTTGCTGAGTGAGTGCCTGTATACAAAGCCACTCTGAATAAATGAGATGCTAGAATCGAATATACCAGATGAGATTTTGCCTGAGCATTATATTCTACTGTCCTCTAATTATGATCTCAGATTATTGCATAACTCAGAGGTGGTGACCTATGGGCTTTGCAGATGTGGAGTTTGTGTTTTTCTTCACATTCTGGGAGGTAGAGGAATGGTTTCCTGTTTAAACAATCTAATAATCATATGCTCCATTCAAAGCCTTTCAACAAAGCCACCTCATCCTGCCTTTTCTTGGTAAGTATGGTGCGGGTAGCGGTTGACACTGCACACACACGCATCATACACATTGTAATTATCAAGGCATTTTAAACACAGGGCCCGCTCAGCTGACAGACGACATCAAAGCCGAGGGCCAGAGCCTGAGTGACTAGTCCCCAAGCACGGCAGATTCACATACCTGCTGCACGCTCACTCAAAAAGCAAAACAGAACTCTCCTTTACCTCAGACAAGAGCAGAGAGAGGCAAACAAGTTGGAGGGGGGGGGGGGGGGGGGGAATGAGGAGTGGGGCTGGCCCCTCCTCATTCTTGTAAAAGAAGCAGGAAGAAAGAGAAAGGCAAAAAAAAGGGGTAGGGAAAAAAAGGAAATCACAGCCATACGAGCTGTGCTCCCCCAGCTGAACTGTATCTGTGTTTTAACAGTGGGAGAAAAGACATTATATGGCATCGCGCTCCTCCCGCAACCCTGCCAGCCTCATCTGTCAGCCATTACTTAATCACGGCCGATAACACAGAGCACAGAGAGCTGGCACAGCGCGTGGGACCAGAAGACAGTTTCACCTCTGAGAGCAAGAGGAGGGCAAGGACTCAGGGACCTCTGATTCAGCGATCTACAGCTGGGTTGCTTCACTCACCAGCACCCACTCAGGTAAGACCATTTTCCCCATCATTCAGCCTGCTGCTTGTCTTTTATGTCCTGCATTTGTACAGTGTCAAACTTAAAATATGTCTGTTTTTTTATTTCCTTGGTGGAAAATTGATCAACACACATACTTATGTTAGTTTTTAGTGCATTTTACTAATGAAAAATAGCTTCATATGAACTTCCACGTATGTACTGTATGTTTTATTAGTTGTGTTGGACTTCTAGTACTATTCAGGTGCGCTAAGGTGTAGCAGTGTTTTGAATACAGGTTCACAGTTCCTTGGGAAAAACGTATAAATCAACAGGTCACACGGGAGGGAAATTAAACCCTCTTGAGATAGATTTGCCCTCCCACGTTGTCCCAGCAATTAATTTCAGATGATTTGGCGGGCTAAGCCCACTGTAATCCAGTGAGGTTGATTTAGGCACGATGTGGATTACTCTAAAATGGAACGACTCAACAGCTTTAGATTTGGCAGTTGGAAATCAGCCAAAGAAAACAACTTTTGTTAAACAAGTTTTCTTTTTTTCCCCATGCAGAACAAAACGTCTCCAGAGGAAGACATAATTAATATTTACAGCCACATGTAACAAAGAGGCAGCTTTTCATTATTTTGCTTAGTGGCTCTAAAGCAGCCTTTTTGAGTTGATCAAGATTCACAGTTCTACCACAAATCGCATAATTGAGTGCTAAACCAAACCCAGCTAATTCATGCCATTTTCTCCTTTTTTGCATGCTACAAAACTACGAAATACAGACCTCTGATTTTGATTAAGTGAACACTATGATCTCATATGGATGCTCCAACTGGATAATCAAACTGATATCAGATACCTTTTTGTGCACCAATGCCTTTGTCTAGGACTGGCAGGCAGAAACCTCGAGATGACCCAACCCACTGCTTTAATCTAAACAGGTAAGCCAACAGAACACATGGAAATTGTTAAAATGCCCCAGGGAACCTTGACTGTAGTTTAAAAATGTGTCACACTGCTAATAAATGGATATGACCTTGCAGTACCTTGCAGACAGGAAAGAAAATTCCACAAAACCAAGTAACCACCTCGCTCAGACAGACTAGTTTGTCATCATGGCCTTAAGCAGCAAACATTTACTGCTGCTTGAACTATAATTATGAGATGAAGAGGTTTTGTTTGGCGATAAAAGCAGAATTCCGGTTTGTTTTATGTTGGAACTGAAAAATATTATGTACCTCCTTCTAAATCCATCTGCATGCTGGTTTATCCCAGAATTTCAGCTTTTTTCTTAGTGTAATATATCATCATAGTAGCTTTTTTTTAATTAAACCAAACTGGATCATAGGGCAATAAAGTATATCTTTCGCGTTTAAAAATGTAGATATAAATCCTAATAGAGGAGCAGGGACAATTATGGTGTTGTATATTGACTACAGTAAGTGGTTCTAACTGAGTACACATCTTAAAATGTGAGGACCATGGTTGCATTCCAATCACATTGCAGCATGCTCGCAATGCAAGGGGATGGTAATACCAAGCATATGGCAAACTGTAGTCGCATACAGTCTTCAAAGGAGCTCAGTGCTGACCTGGAGGAAGAACAGAGTGTGGAATCATACTCTCAAGCACATGTTGTCAAGGCTGAGTGATAAAGTATCACTCAGTTGAGCAAAGTTGACTTGTCCTGATTAACCATGCTAACCCAGCAGAGTCTTAATCTGGTAGGATCCTTTTAATAGGTGGGAACTAACCAAACGCTGACATAGTTGACATAGCGACATGTCTTGAGTAACTATGTTCTTGGCATGCAGCGGAGCACATCAAGTTCAGATAAGGAGAAGAGGAAGACGTGGTGTCACAGAACATTCAGGCTTTTCTGTTCATGGTCTTGTTTTGCAGGGAGGTTTCAGAGACAGAAGCCAAAACAACACATGTTATCAACATGGGAACAGCTGGAAAGAGTGGCGTCATGGGGCAAAAGAATGTCAAGAGTCATAGATCTTTTCTATCCAACAGGCTAAAACACCCAATCAGATTTCTTCATCCTAGTTTCCTTGATTTATACTGAATATCCAACTCCAACCAAGTTTATAAGATGCTTTGAAATAAGAACAATGACAATGCACATACAGTATATGAAGATGAGGATGCAGTTCAATATATTGACCTAACAAGTGAAGTTGATTTTGCCATATTATTCATTCATGGATGCAGTTGACTTTATAATGTGGAAATAATTTCTGTCTATCCAGTTTTTCACAGGCGTTTTGACGCAAGATCCACATTGAACTTCCAAATGGCTAAAACTAAGCACATTCTGACCTAAACGTGTAAGTATGAACTTGCCATAAAGTGTTAAATAAACAGCAGGTTGAGCGGCATGTACAACAGTCTCCAACACAGTTTGCTTTTCAAGTCAACACCGCTCAGATAGAATATAACAAGTGACATAAGGAAAAAAATGGACTATCCAGTCAATTTTTCCAACTCTAAAGATTCCTCCGAGACATTTCTCAATGAGCTTGTTAAACATCCTGCAATGAGCGCTATAATGAACACAGCCAAAAATGAAGAGTAGTCATATAAACATAAGAATAAAGCAAATTCTTGATGGCACAACTTGGAAAAACTCAAACAGCAGATCAGTTACAAGTCATAAAGTAGTGACCTGTGACACGGGGCAGCCAAGTCAAACTTCCTCTTCCTGCTAAATGTTACGCAGCTGCTTTTCTTTTTACAAACAGCAACGTATGGAAAAGCTCAGAGAAGAGAAAGATCTGAACCTTTCCATTTTTTTCTAGGAAAAAGAAATGTACAAGGAACTGATGCAAAGGAATCTTACACTTAATACACATTTTCAAAGTGGTATCCAGTTATGTTTTTAGCCTTTATGTGGAGATTACCTTGTTTACCTTATAAATTGTTTTTCTCTCTTTCACCATCATTTTCTTTTTGTTTTGTAGCTCTCCAACACTGTACCTCATTTTAGCCAAGTCCAAGGATGGTATCAATTCTTAGCAAAGGAAAATTTTTTCCACCAGAGGAAAAATACAATAGGAATCAAGACAGAAAATAAATAACAACAATAACACAGAACAGATAATAGTCAGGTCTCAGAGTTCCTCAGTCAATCCAAATGCATCATGCAGGGGTCATGTGGTGAGGTGGAATTAACATCCTTTATAAAAGAAACAGAACTACCAGGTGGTGATACAGCACTTACAGTAGAGTCTGATCAAAAACATATTTAGGTTTTTATTTTAGCTAAAAGTTGAAACAAAGCGCTATTCGCTCTGTTACTGAAACTGAGCTAGAACACAGTATCAATCATTATCGCACCCACAAGAGGGGAAACAGCTCCATTTCACTTCATCGCTTGATAGCATCGACATGCCCAAACATGAACAGGCCCCATTAAGTCTGTGGTGGTAGCCTCATGTGAGAGGACTTTTCATGTAAGTGGAGTCTATGAAGTAACTCCTGTGGGTTTAAAAACACTTCACAGTGCTTCCCTTAAAGGACTGAGAAAAAGCAGATGTTTTGTACCTGTGTGAAAACACGATCATGTTCTCTGCCATTCAGCCAGCCCGGAGAAGACCAAATTAAATGCTTCCAGAGACCTTCAATCCCTGTCTCCTCTCTGTTCATCTCACTGCATCAGCTCCCAAGCTGGATCACCCACAACAGCTACGCTCACTAAATGGGCACTTTATTTTCTTTCAGTAGCTTTCACACACTCACTGTGCTTCATCAGGAGCAGGAACGGCATTAATAGACTTCTCCTAACTACTCATTAAACTAAACTAGATCATGACGATACTTGTGCAGCAACCTGCAAAGATATCTTCTGATATCATCTCACAGCATCAGTGCCACCTAAATCTTAGCGGTTTGCCAAAATGTGTAAGCCCCAGTGATTGATCCTTTATGTTAAAATCTTTTCTCAGATACCAATTTAGCACACACAGCAATGATTGTTCTGGTGAGAAGCACCAGGAAGCCGCTGCTCTAATAACCTAAACTCAACTAGCACGCGGGCAGCATAAGGAATCACAAGGCTGATGATGTCACAAACAACTGCCCCCAAAGTGACAGGTTTGATGTTTCCCCCCTGTTGCCCTCAAACTGGAGTCAAGTATGTCAATGCTCTACATGTGGATTTCATTTGAAGCAGCATGATTAGCGTGCAGACGCTTTACTGTGATCCCCCCTCCATGGGAAACCCACACTCGACGGGAAGTGGTATGTTTTTGTTAACAACAAACAGGCATAAATCACATAAGTGGTGCAACACAGCCGTATCACTGGTCCTTACACCCAGCTGACATTAAGATTGCTTTTAAGGTAATTACCATTAGCTAATGATATTTACGTTCCTAAAGGTTTATGTTGAACTGTGTGCCTATAATCTGGAACCTGTGCAATAAATGTGGTAATTGTTTTGTGTCTTTTTCTCTTTTTAAAATACTCTCTGATGGCGTGTATTGGGAAAATGAATATGACTTTGACAGTAACTGACCAGTCAGACCTTTCTGGTTACTTACAACAGATTGATGGAAAGACACCTAAGTCAGTCAGTCAGTCAGTGAAGAAGCAAGTAAACAGTTTAATTTATCAAGATATGTTTTTTAATATGTAGAAGGTGCCAAAAAGGAAAACAAAAATGAAATCAAGGGCACAACAAGCAAGATTAGTGTCTGAGATTAAGTTCCAATCTGAAAAGGTGAGTTTTGAAAAGTCAGTTTAAGGGTGTAAACATTTTATAAATTG
Source organism: Neolamprologus brichardi (assembly GCF_056152115.1). NCBI lineage: Eukaryota > Metazoa > Chordata > Actinopteri > Cichliformes > Cichlidae > Neolamprologus > Neolamprologus brichardi. Next base: position 18,076,801 of record NC_142110.1, read on the forward strand.
AGAGGCAGAGAGCGAGAGAGGCAGAGCTCATTTATGAATATTTCCAAGATGGTAGTATGTACTCAGGTTTATTTCCAGGATTGTTGTCTGGTTTAAATATATTGAGAGGGCTTGATTAAAATGGATGGCATTTAAGGGTGTCTCCGCAAGATTATAAGGATTTTAATAATACAGTCTCTTATGAAATGTTTTCACAGAAAAAAAGGTGGGATACGTTTGAATATATTTGATTTATGATGTAACATATAACAACTAACATATACACTACTGCTCCAAACTGATATGTATAAAACTGATGGTTTAAAATTATTTAAAAAAAAAGATTTGGTATATACTACAAAGGTAAGATGCTTTTACATAAGGTAAGATAAATCCAAAGCCATGAGCAATATTGGAAATGTTAATTAAAACAACTGCCTGCCCCCCACCTCCCCACCATGCTGCTTGATCTCTATCTGGCCTCTAAGCATCTCCTATTTCACCTGAACAAAAAAAGGTTTGTTTGTATGAACAATAAGTACGTTTTGAGTCTCTCAAATCATTGTGAATTCCTAAATTATATAACAGTTTATGCATTACAGAAGACGAATAGATAATTGTAATTTTGAATAGAAAAAGACTCGGTGATTATTGTGTTGTGTACTTTGGTGCTTTGTAGGTCAATAGTTAAAATAATCATTTACTTTTAAAGAAAGAAGTAATTCTGGCATATTGTAGGTTATTTGTAGCCTTTGTTGAAATACTAATTTAAATATAGAGTTTGACAATACTTCAAAGATTATAATTGCCTGCATTTTGCAAACAGTGTTTGGGTTTTTTTTTTTCAGAATTTCTACTCCTTTCTCCAAAAACTAAACAAGACTTGCCAGAAAAAATTAATACCAATTATTGTTGCGGTTTAAAAAAGAAAAAAGATAACATTACACTGTCTCCAGCCAAATGCATTACAGAGAGCACTATTAATACAATGGTAAACAGATGTACCACCAAGCGCTAAGGTTTAATTTGGACTCTGCATGTTTTTCTCCAAAGAGATTAGAGAAGAAAATGTTAAAACACATAAAAGGGAAAGGGCCTGGAGTGTTATTACACTGTAATGTGCCAAGGTATGTGAAACACTATAGATACTATAGAAGCAAAGTTTAAGTTTTCCCCCCAAAGATTAAATTATTTAAAGGATTACTGAAAAACAAAACAGTAAAGTCAAATTGAGGGTCAAATACCAAAATACCCCTAATGGCCCACAGATCACATCTTTTCTATGGGGTGCTGTATGTTAACTTTGTACATAAACTGTATGTGTATTGCATGTACACAGTATGTAGAGCATATAAATGTACTGTATATAAAAAGTCAGTGCACATGAAAACAAACTCTTTTTAAAGTCAGTTGCTATTTACCTTACCCCTTGCAAAGCAACGTGTTTTTTTCTGTCTTGCTGTTCCTTGTGCAACATTTTGGCTTTATGACATTCTTCAAGTCCAGTGTTATTTTTTGTTGTTGTTTGTTTGTCAATAAAACATTACAGTGAGAAACAACACAAATTTCACAGTTATGTTTCTTTAATGTTCTTTACAGTTGGAAACAGCTAATTTAACATATTTATATATTTCGCATGTGAATGAAATAAATAGCAACAAGAACAACAACGTACCAAAATATGCAAAATAAAGCAGAGTTGGCCCTTTGGGTTTGTGCAACTTTGCACCACAGAGTTTAATAAAACGACTGGGAGGGAAACTGCCATGGGTGAGGAGTCTCGGTTGTAGTGGAAAGCCGTCACACAAATACGCAGGAAGAGAAGCAAAAAAACCCAAACAAAACACAAAAAGAGGCAGACTGCGATCCTACTCCACTGGGAAGGATACCAACATAAACAGAGACCAAGCTGCAACACTTCACCTGAAATATTTGTCATGATAATTTTTTGTTGGCTTAATCCAAATGTAACTCGGAGGATTTACACATGTCACAGTGTATAACTGGTAATTAAGCATTAGTGGAAGCCTGACTTTGCAAATATAGATTCGATCCCTGCACAGTGTGTAAGTCCAACACATACTCAGACTGTATATGGCAAATGCACTGTGTTTACCTGGATAAGTTACAAAGTGTTCACAGTTTACGTTACTAATACTTGACTGAAGAGCTGTCTTTTACTGAGTTAAACATTTCAAGTCTTTCATCCATATTAAGGTTGAATGTGTGCCTAGTTGCACCTGTAATGACACAAACACGCCTTCACTTCAACATTACTAACGAAAGATGAAATGTTAAAGAAAAAATGGCTTCAAGGTTCGGGTGTTTAGTTGCTCTTTAAAGATTAGAACAATAAGAGCAGCAAACATATTTCTGAAATAATATTTAGTCTTCATACTAATACATAACATACTTTTCACCTGACAGCCGAATTTGGAAATGATGTGGCTCTTTGAACTTGTTGCCTCTCAGTGTAGCAGAGTGAATGCAAAGACCAAAGCATACTTTGCTTACTTTTTTTGTACGTAAAAAAAAAAAGACATTAATAACCCTCCAAATGCAGAATTATTTGGCGGACGTGTGAAAAATGTCAAATAATTCAAGTGAAGCATTACACAAGTCTAAACTGCAACAAAATATTAAAGCTGCAACAATTAATAATACACTGTAAACAAATAAATATGATTCATTTGAACGAAATCCTTCAGAAATAAAACTGGCCAAAGGATGAAAGAGAAACAACAACAATCGACTGTAATTTTACACAAAGGAGGTATCTGCGTGCTTTCTTTGATCAACAATAATAATGAACTTCTCAATGGTTTTGATTTACTGCACACTGACTAAGCTGAACTGATGCTATCAACCAGAAACAGAATAAATAAGTTATTTCTAAGCCTGGAAATATGATAAAAATTCAATCTTCACAATGCCGATAAGTCATCAATATTTAAAATTAAGTTATTAGCACCTTATTATGATGACGTATCCCCTTCTAACTGGAAGATGAAGTATACACAGTGAGAACTGGGACACGTCTTTGAAAGCTGTTGGAAAGTATGGAATTCTCCCGTGTGACGTTCATTACATCATATATTAAACGACCTTTACTATAATGCCTCTTGTTGAATAACTTTGCATTTTAATTTTAGGTTTTAAATATAATTTCAAAATGACTTTTTACGTCTTTTTGTGAAATTCTCTTTTTTCCCTTAAACATTACTGCATATATTTTCAGTTTAAACCAACAGAGATGCATTAAAATGTAAGTCAAAAGAAATGATGGAAAATATTTTCCTCTGTACAAAATGTCATTATTCATTGAGAGACAAGAGAGGTTTGACCAAGAGCACCAGCGAAATATTAAATATAACCAGCTACTTGCAAAATATCATCATACTGTACAAAAATACATATACAAAATGCACTGATAGTCGTTGTTGTTGCTGTTCAATAAAGGTCATAATATTAACTCTTATACACAAATATACACTTGTGTACTTTGGGCACAGGGTGAAGACAGCAATAACAACATAAATCATTTACTTCACGCCTCATGTATAAAATAAATATTTTCTGGAGTTAGAAATATATGGCATTGTTAGACAGCACTGTCCTGATTTATATGTTTTAATTTGGAGCCTTGGCTCATAAATGGGATCCATGTGTTTTGAATGATTCCCTAAGTGGAGCAGCATTGTTTTGGGTATGTTTTTCCTCTTTTCTTTTTTTTAAAGTTGTAATCAGCCCCATGCCACTGCAGGGCCCATCTGGGTGGGCTCGAGCTGGGTAGGCAACAGTGGTGCGAGATAACCCAGCTCTTGCTTCAGAACCTTTGATAGTTTCAGGCTGAAAACACACTGAGAACGCAGATCTGAAGTAAATGCAGCACACACCTCTCTTGAGGAAGAATAAGCACTGAAGGTAAATTAGTTAGTACTATCATACCGGCTTCCATGGGTCACGGTGCCAAGAGGCAGAGCCTGGGCAGGACTGCAAGTTGCACTGCTCCATATCAGGTGGCTTGTCTAGGATGTCACAGTTGTAGTCATTGAGCCTCTGTCCATTGGGCCTTTGACATACCACCAGGCGAGTTCTCCTTCCTCCACCACAAGTTTGGGTACACTGAGAGGAACAGCAAACAAAATGTTGTTTTTCAGATTCCAGATCAGTTTGCTTTGACTTACGGAGACATGACTACCAGATTTTTAGACCAATTCCCTGTTTGTGTGATAAAAAATACACAAACACAAATGGGGATCGCATAAATGGTCGATGGAAAACAAAAGAGATGAGCGAACTGCACTTCTAACTATAAATATGGTCTCACCTCTCCCCAAACACCGTAGTTCCACAGAGGACAGGGCCCAGAATCACAGTTCTTGGACTCAGCAGGTTTAACCCTCTCATCACAGTAGTTGTTGCTGCGTCCATCAGCATCCTGACAAACAACCACCCGCCTTTGGAAGCCTCCTGCACAGGTGCTGGAACACTGGAGAGCACACAAAATATGCAATTATATTCAGACAATGATTATGATTAATTCAAAATGATTGGACTACCAAGCTCTTGAATTGACATCTAACATAAAACAAATGTAAAGTCTCGTTATAGAATCTATTTGCAGCAGTATCATGTTTACATGAGTCTAAAGAAGAAACTCCGAACTTTCAGTCTCCACCGCACCCATTATTTATGAAGTGTAAGAGTACATACATAATGCCACTATCTGAGTAAAAGTGACCCATATATAACACTGCACTTGGTTTCACACTGATAACTGGTTGGAAACAACTTCATGCCAAATGCATGTAAAAAGCTCTTTTTATATAACATTAACAATAACACTACTACCAACAGGGACAACCACACCTACACTGACCTTCCTCCACACATGCAAACACTATGCAGACATAAAACTACCAAACAAGGTTAAAAGGATTAAAAGAAGAAATGAAACATGGCATTCTATCTGAATTTGGGCCAACGCGATTTAAAGCCAAGTATATTAAGAGCCTCAACTGCCTCAAACTATTTGGATTTGTTCATGCTGAACTAATTTCAGCCAAGGAATCAAGGCACTACCTTTTGAATCTGTTAATAGGACCATCGAAAACAACACTTTTGATACCATATTGTTTTTTTGGTATTGCTAAATACCAGTCACTGACACTGACATGAAATATGACATTTGCTATGTATACACTGCAGCCTTCAGTATTTCTTTTAAGCTGTCCATAAAGTCCTTTACCATGTATGGCCTTCTGCCCTGGGAAATGAAAACATCTGTTACCTCACTCCTAGATGTGTTCGCAAGAATGTGTTTACACACACACACAAAAAGGTCTCTCAACAACATGTTATATAGGCATGGCCTGTATATACACTGCTGGTTCTACATTAATATGAAAGCTTACTTTTGCTGTACGTAAAAAAAAAGACATTAATAACCCTCCAAATGCATTAAAAGGAACCTTGACAAAATATATAAATATAACCCTGTTATTTCTTCAACTATCTCATGCTGAACATACTGCGCCCCAAGGTCCAGTCCTCCATTGGTTGTCTGCTGAAGGCACATTCCAGCTGCTGTGCCCTGGGTGATGTCCTGGATCCTGAGGATATTCGTAGGGCTGGTCATTAATGCGTTGGCGGTGGTAAACAGAAGGACAGGGTGCAGCAGTACACTCCTGTTCTGTCACGGGCCTCTCATCCGGGTCACAGAAAGACTGGTCCACTGGCTGGGGGTAGTTGGAGCAAACCACTTGTCTGGTGGCTCTTCCTACACCACAAGTCACTGAACACTGTGGGAAGAGAGCCAAAGAGTTTTAAACAAAGGTGAAATAGAAGAGCTGTAATTTTTAATGAGAAGAAAATGCTTGGAAAAAAGAAAATCTACTGCATGTTCTGCAAAGCTCTGAGAACCATATGATGTTTTCATAAAAATGTGGGCTTTTGGATACCTTAAGTAAGAATCAATGTCGTCTTTCAAACCTCGCTACGTGTTGCACTATGAGAAGCGTCTTGTATGACCAATTGTGGAAGCTCCACTACCACCACCACTACTAGTCTGACCAAGACAGACCAATCACCAATCACACAGGTTCCCAGAACCCCCTTTATAATAGCCCCTAGCCCCAAACCAAGCATTCCTGCTTTCTTCCCTACAAAGATCACAAGAACTCCTCAGCGGTCCTGAGCCAAAATGATCCACCTTATGCTGATGCAACCATCAAGGTTAGACCATTAATGTGGGTATTTCTAGTTTAAGGATTAACTACGAAGTTATATTTGATGTACATATTTACATCAAGAGAATATATTCTTCTAGTAGTGGTTGTTGCATAACTGTAACACATCAAGGAGCTTGAGTTTTATGTTTGTTTAGCTATTGCTAGCTGAGCATTAGTGATTACTGCTACCACTGAATATTGTCAGGTAACCATTGGTGGCGTCTTGCCCTTGCCCAGCTGCTTATGGGTTGACCCATCCCCTCAGGCATCACCTGGGTATCAACCACACAGAGGAATCTCTGGGATGCCTGCACTTCCACGAGCACTGTGGAATATTGCTTAGCAGAGAACCGTGGTTACACTAGTAACCAAACATTTTCTATATACTCCTAATGTCTGGATAGTGAATGACTGCTTACCCTTTTTTAAAATTTTGCTTTTGATCAATTTCAAGATTTTTTTTTTTAAATTTATCTCTCTCATGACATTTTTGTTGGATGTTTTCCATTTTCTGAATTACATTTGAGCAGTGTTGTTTTCACTGATGTTCCCACGAACAGATTTGCAGTATTTCGTGGTGAGTTCTTTTGATGGGAAGCCCCCATGAGACTAAAACATGAATACAACAAGAGTAGAAATCAACATTATGTGACATTAAAATGTAATGCAATTAGGGGGGAAGCAATGGGAAACTCCCTTTTAACAAGAAAAGTCCTCCCACAAAACTATGCACAGGGAAGGCAGGCGTCCGCCTCGACCAGCTGTGGTGCGTAGAGAGGAAAGAGGAAAAACATGATGACTGAGAAATCAACAGACAATAAAGAGTAAGCAGGTTGGTCCCACCATAAACTGTAAATCAAAGAAATCTCACTTGAGTTCAAATAGTATAAGGAATTTGTTTTTCACTCAAGCAAATTCATGCAAAAACTACAGCTCATCACTGACTCCACGCAAATGCTGGTTTAGTGACATCACGAACAGTGCTGTTTACAGCTCATTGTGTTTCAACACGATCTGAAAATTGTTGGAAACATCTGTTTCTATTTGACACAGCTGGATGTTTTACTTACAGGTGACCATTCTCCAGCGTGCCATTGCCCACAGGGGCTGAAGCAGGTGGCAAACTCAGCAGGGCGGGGCAGGTGGGCGCAGTAGGATTCGTCTGCCACTCCTCCGTGGACATCTCGGCAGCTGACATAACGAGCCCGCTTTCCCTTGCCACAGGACACGGAGCACTGCATGACATGCACATACAAGCAGAGCTCTCTCACATGGAATTTGACAAAAAAAAATCCTTCAACCTTGTTTGTTTTTTGTTTCTTGTTTTCAAAGCGATACCACCCACTGCATCACACAATTACGTGAGCATACTCTATACAGTGTGTATATATATATATATATATATATATATATATATATATATATATATATATATATATATATATATATATATATATATATATATATATATATATATATGTGTGTGTGTGTGTGTGTGTGTGTGTGTGTGTGTGTGTGTGTGTGTGTGTATACACATACATACACATATTGTAACTATGTGAAGCACATGATACAAGGTACTCATTATATTTCCAGGGAAAGATGCGTTTTCGTGAACTTGGATTTTCACCAGTTGTGCAAAAGTTATACCTTTCTGGATGAACAACTCACACTTTCCCTCATATCTTTCTTATGTTTTCTTAGTTATATGATGTCAAACACAATATTTGAAAGTACAAACACAAGAGTGTTGAATACAGCATTTCCTCCTATTGCCACTTGAGGCTTCCTAAAAAAGAATCTCATCATAAATCACCTAACTTTACATCAGAAACAAACATATTTGCAGCCTGGTACAAAAAGGTTTTGGTCTCTGCTTTCTCTTCTTAATGACAGTCAATATTTCTCTTTTGTTTTCTTTATTATTTAAATTAACTTGTATTATTACATCATCATTATTGTTACTAATTCCGCTCTTTAAATAACAGTAACTCTGCTGCAATGTGTGCTAGAGAGAAAATTCTATTGGAGATTAGGTATCGGAATTTCAGGAGCAGGACCACGCCTCCAAACACGCTCCTTTCAGCTGTCATCTATATAGGTTCCCCCAGTTCTGCAAGTTGATTATTCTCGTTTATGTACCCACCCTCCCTCCCTCCCTCCCTCCTTGTTCTCCATTCTTTAACTTCTTTGCTTCTATTTAGTACATGGGGATCTGCCAGGCCCGGGAGCCATCGACAGTCCCCTTTGAGGCCTTCCCCAAACCGCAGCTCAATTCATGTCAAAGCATTTACTTTTACCTACTAAAATGCTGTCGAACCTAAAATGAGGACGTGGGCCCAGCTAGTGAAATGGTTTTGTAAAGAAGGAAGGGCAAGATTTACTGTGATATTTGGTAGCACAAAGCATTCAAAAGGTACTGCTGTCTGAACACAGGCAGAAAAATCAGCTCTAGATTTGTGTAATTCACTTTACTGTAACCCCTCGACCATTTTGGGCTAGAGAGAAAATTCAAATGGTTCCCGAGAGATGAGAATTACAATATAAAATACATCCAGGAGTGCTGTATGACATGATGCTTATGATAAAGGGTTCAACTTTACCTCATCTAATTCAAGTCACTCTTTTGGCCATGTTCAAAGTATTGGTGCCTAATTTCATTACAGTAATAACCTGGCTATTTTATGCAGGAAAGGAGCAACTTCATTATTTTTTTGAAACTTATATACTGTGACTTCTTCACCTTACAAATGAATTCATTGTCACTGGTATCCTGACATAACTCCCTCAGCACTCATAATTATGCTCTGTAGGTTTACTCCTGCCATCTCAGCGCGACACCATGGAAACATTTCTGAAGAGATGAATATCTAATGCAATCAAGCAGCTCTAGCTCAAACAGAAACATTAATATCGCTTTCATATCAATGTCACTCTGAGGATGGCAATGCTGCTCCTTGGGGAATGCATGCATGTATATATGTGCATGTGGAGCATGTGTGTCTGAAAGACCATACTGGCGCTGGCCTCTGACATGTGAGCTCACACCGGTTTTTCAGATTGACAGATGGGGTTCAATCTCAGAAACCGAAGACTCGTGTTTAGATGAAATCTGGTTTCCATTTGCTCCGAATAACAATGCAAAGTATTAGAAAGGCAGAGGGACCTCTTTGCCAAGACACTGGAGCCTGCACGTGTCTGCATATTGTATGTCTGTGTGAGTGTGTAGTTACAGCAGGGGGTAAAACAGACAATGCCAAAGAGGACTGTAGTTATGTGCAGTATGTACTTTCTAGGAATGTTGGGATATACAGTGAAGTTGAATATGTCAACCTAATATTCGTAAACACATAACATGACTTGAGTGTGGTTGAGACACACACACATGCACAAACCACACATAAATTGCTCCATCAATATTCTTATTTTTCATTCTTTGTCAGAGGCCTACAGTCCTACTTTCACTCAATCTACACACACAGTGATGAACAGAGCAGTACAAAGACTTGTTTACAAGTCAAAAAAACACGGCGTTTATTCTGCTCACTGGAATATGCTCTAACAGACCCACCAACCTCAAGTTATTTCCTTACCGCGGTCCAAGAGCCATATCTCCACTGAGTCAGGAACTGCGCAGAGTTGTCTGGACGAGGCGTGCTTTGTGCTGGAGAGGCTCGTGGACATGATGGCATCTCACAGTCCTTCAATGACAAACATTGTAACAAACTGCCCTGTGATGAGCTAATAAGCAAATATGCAAGGATCTTAAGTTGTCTTAAAGGAATAGGGTAAAGGAAACAAATTGGGGCAAAATATGGTTATTAATATACCCCAAAAATTTATATATTTCCATTGCACCTTTCTAAGCCCTAGAACCCTAAAATTTAGTACTGTTGAAGACAGCCTTAAATCAAACACCTAGAAACGATCACTTACCTATAAACTTTAAGATCAGTCAAATGCCTTGAGTGTCCATCACTGTCAATGGACCCTTATAAGGCATCAAAAAGTTTTTTTTAAGTCAGTGTTACCTGTATGTTTCCCCTTCATTCTGCAGAAATATGCATGTTCCAAGATCGACACTAAAAGACTCTACCTAAATTCTAGTTTCTTTATACACATCTAAAATCTGAGTAAAGGGAGGGTACCTTTGAGCAGAATTTATGACCTCAGCTTGTTTGGAAGCCAAACAAAACTTGCACTAGTGTGAAGAGAAGATTTGGGAAAGTGGTGTTGGAAACAAACTGTATCTAACAGTAAATATTAAGTAGGTAACAAGTAGGTATATTTAGCTAGAGAGGAGGTGTAGGCACCATTATATTAGTTTTCAAGCTAAATCCAGTAAGATTTAAAGCGGCACTTGTCCATGTCTATATCTTAAAAAATAATCTGCCATATCGAGCCTTACCACAACTTTTAGCTCACTTTTGACCCACAGCTGCAGTGTTTAGATCAGTTCCATCACTCTTGTCAACCCTCTTTCTAGCCACAGCAGGCAGCTGTTTTCACTCAAAAGGCTCTGATAAACCCACTTTACACTTGTGTTACCTGACCAGCACCAAACCACAATCAGCTGGCAAGTAGATGGGGAACATAATAAAGCGTTTAGCAATTTAAAGTGCTAGTCTCCCCATTGGGAGCTGGTGAAGCCAAAACAGGAAGGTTAATGTTGGACTTAACGCTGATATATTAACATTCATTTGTAGCTCTGACAAGAGATCGACTCTGTGTTGCTGGCACTGCTTCATTTCTGGTGGTTGTTCAGATAGAAGAAGTGTTTTAAAGGTGATAAAATACAGATGCTTTTAGTGCTTTTCCCACTTCCTCTAAAGTAATCAGAAATTACTTAATGCTGCTTTAAATTGACTTAAGAACATAAACTCATCAGTAATCTAAATTGTGCATGCCACTTGCCGGATTTACAGTAGTAATGAGCGTTTTGTGTGTGTGTGTGTTCGTGTGTGTGTGTGTGTGTGTGTGTGGGCGGGGGGATGCATTTTGGATTCATATATTTGAAGGTCACATTACAATATATTTTCAGGGGGTAGTCCCATAAAAAAAACTGTTTGTGAAATATTTCGCATTATGGTGAAATTACGGTAAAATCCACTTAAAACCTATTAATTAAGATTCTTTATGGTTAACTCTTGACTCGATGCACAATCTTAGGTTTCTTTTTACCTGACTGTCTCTGGGCATCGCTGCAGCATTGCACTCTCTGTCATCTACTGTGTCGCCGTAATCCCCCGACACACACCTTACAGCTCTCATCTGGTAGCCATGGTCACAGGTCACTGAACACTAAAAGAAAAAAAAACAAGTTACACACATGCGCACCTATGCCAACTCTACTGAAGTTGGAGGTTGAAGGTTGATATCTTAGACAGGGCCTCAGTCAAGGTCCTGCTCAGCAGAGGCCCTGACACGTACACACAGACATCCATTCACATACACACCCGGAGCCTCAACTCGACCCTTTACCCAGTTCTTAATTCACATACAAGGCTCTCCCATCATGTTTAGGTACCACACGAGAGCACAGGAAGTGCCACAAGATAGGTTTATTTGAACTGCAAATTATAATTACCCAGGCAGTAATGAGTCGATATATTCCAGCTCTGTAAATACCATTATCTGACTTAATACAAACATGTCTGGGAGCGCATTATTAGTTACATGTAAACTACACTATGAATGGTGAAAAACGCCCATTCATGCCTGTTTCATTTAGTTTGTTCTTTACTAAAATGTAGTTAAATCTACCCAGAGACAGTGGGAAATTTGTACATTTGAATGTGTATGTGTGTCTCGAATAGTGTGGGTCAGGTTTAGTCTTACAGGATATGAGGGCAAAGTGAAAGTAGCATAAAGGAAATGGGAGCTGGTGTCACAGTAAGCACACTTTGCTGTAACTTGCAGGTATATCAGGTTACACACAAATCTACACTGAGTCTCCTACTGCCACATTCTCTCTCTTTGACCACACACATATCCACAATCACATACACAGAGTAAATCCTAGGCACTCACACATGCAACCCATTTCCTCAGTCAAACACTGAATGGAGTCACCTCACCCCGCTGTGTCAGTGTGTGTGTCTTACTCGTGTGCGTGCACACAACTCACCGCTCCCCAGACGCCAACTTGCCAAGATGCACACTCGGGCAGCTCGCAGCTTCCCACGGCAGGGGGTTTACTTGTCATGTCGCAGAGGTGCTCGCTCAGCTTCTCCTCCCTGGCTCCCATGCTGCAGGACACTTGTCTGTGCCTCATCCCTTTCCCACAAGTCACCAGGCACTGATGGTAGAAGAGTTGTAGGTTGAGGTTTGTTTGTTTTTTATAAAGTTACTAAAAATCTACGAAACAGTCGATGGTGAGTACACATTTTTATGCTAATTGTCCTGTCCTATTTATGTCATAGGTGTGAACACTATAAGAGAAAGCAGTTACACTTCAAGCTGCAGGCTCAGGGTATCCCCTGTATTACATCACATATACACTATATATAGTACGCCAGTCATTTGATTGTTTATTATTTGCATGTGGCTTTGCAGAAGCTTACTTTTACGAGGTGTGTTGAACTCATCTTCTCATTCTGAGGAATAAATCATTTCTATTCTGGGATATCTGTTTCTGTGTGGTCATATCTGCATGTCTAAGAGCATCCAGGCTCACCTCGCTCCACTCACTGATGATCCACTTCGGACACGGGTGGTCGTTGCAGGTTTCAGTTACCACCCTCTGGTATTCATTGCATTCTCTGTCCACGAGCCGGCGGCCCAAATTGTTCATGCAGTAAGACTCCCTGCTACGGCTGCCACGTCCACATGTCTTAGAACACTGCATATGGAAAAGTCATGTAGGTTGGATGCCTTAAATGTCCTTAACCGGGCTAGGCCCTCACAATGTACAATGTAATTTCCACCGACTGTACCTGTGACCAGGCGCTGTACTGCCAGCTCTTCAGCAGACAGTCACCGTGGCAGGGCTCTCTGGTCGTTGGTTTGGGGATGTCTGCACAGGCACTGGTCTCCATTCTCTCGCTCTGTCTTTTCATCCGGTTGTACTTCATACACTGAACATCCAGGTTGCGGTAGCCTGGGCCACATTTAGCTGAACATTCGCTTTTTCCAGCAACGTGCCACCTGCGAGACAGAGAAGGGTTGTCATGAAGTGTCTGACTGTGGGCGTGCGGTGGAAGTGGGACCGTGGGACATTAATACACACCTGACTTCACAGTCTGTGTTGCATGGCTCATTGACGGCTTCGGGATGAGGTAAATGTTCACAGCGTTGGTCTGACACCTCAAGGTGATCGCTCCTACGTACACACACTCTCTTCCGTCTTCGCTCACCTACACACACACACACACAAACAGTTAAATAAAGCAACGTTCAGATCGTTTAACATCTGGTAGTCACTTTAGTTAAAAATATCACATTTCATCGCCTTGCTAGCTTTCTAACATTCAATCCTTCAGCCTTAGGGGTGTGCAGGTCTCACACCCCTCAAACACACGCTGTGCACTCTGATCCACTGGGAAACCGAGTAGCTTGCTACTAAAACGGAAATTTGTGGGGTGTAGTAAAACCAGGCGAAGGTGAAGGTGTCAGGTAATGCGATTACCTGGGATCAGAATGGGGTTGCAAGGAAGCGGCTCTTTAGAAACCAGAGGCTGATTGAGTAAGTTTTTAAAATCTAGAGGTGTGAGTAACATGATGGAGAAAAAATCAAAATATTAATAATATTAATTAATAATAATATTTGCACTAAAGCTCACACTACACATTTTGATCCTGTATACTTCACACTTTTGGAGTGTTTGGCCATTGACTCTTCACAAAGACAAATGCTGCACATTTTGAACAACAGTGAGCTTAAAAAATATTAATTTATGTATTTATGAAGGCATCCCAGCAGCTCAAAAGGTCCCTTTTCCCCCCCCATTTCTGGAGTGATTTTAAATTCACAGAAGCCAATGAAAAATGATCCTGTTCTTCATGTGTGGAGATTTGGAAGCCAAGAGATCTTACCCTGGCAGATGCGGTTGCACTCGAGCCAGGAGCCTGAGGGATCCCAGACAAACTGCTCCCTGTGTTCCTCAATGGGTATGTTAAAGGAGTAACGAACATCTGGGTTGTAGAGGTTTCCCACACACAGGACCTGTGGGAATAACGTTGGAAAAGGCGAGGTCAAAGGTCTGACATGCTTATTATTTTGTCCACACTGAGTTCTCACCTCTTTAACAGAGGGATTAAGATCAGTGTGTCACTAGGTGAGAACGAAAGCAAACTTTTGCAGAAAAGAGACGCAGAGGTGAAAACTGAAGCGGTGTGAGGAGAAACATTAACAGAAGAACACACAGTATGCAAATAATCAAAGCAGAACTGATATAGTAATAACATAAAGGTGATTTAAGCATGAAAAGAAAACAAACTTCCTATTAATACCTGCAGAATGAGCTCCTCCTCAATACGGTCAGTGCAGTTAATGCGCTCAACTTTTGTGTCTGAGCCGCTGTAATCAATGACGGTTCCCTTGAAGTCGATTTCCCTTTTGAACATGGCCACCACAAAGTTTCCATTCAGGAGGAAATTGGAATGGCTATCGGATAATGCTGGAATGACATTCGAATAAGAACGACACATTTCACCACAAGAGACAGAAGAAGGAAAGCTTTGCCCTCGCAATTTGAAGTTTGGGGAATGCGCGAGACGGTATTTGTCACTTTCAGCCTACATTTAAAGTAAACAGTCTGGCAGACAGCTGCCAACCTATTGTTCTGCTGTCCGAGGAGGTACCGTATGTTGAAACAGCGGTGACACCAAATTGCATTTATTTGGAGTCAGACTCCGGGACTCTCTTCGGTGATTGACACTGGAGTGGAAACAAAGGATCTTCACTGACTGCAAATACATGCAAATACCTAAACAACCACCTCTGAATTACAGTCTGTGAGTACATGCCAAAACAATGCATCTAATCAAGCCTAGTAAGAACTTTTGTTGTTTTGCATTTAAATCTGCAAGTTGCGCAATGCCAAATAATCAGAGAGAATTGACAACGATGCACGCAGATAACTCATGGCAACATATCACATATTTCTTATGCCTGACCAGAAGAATTTGTGCACTGTCCAGAATCGTGTACGCGTAAATGAAGAACAATGACGAAAAGACATTAATGTGCAATTTTCATTACACAAGGAAAAAGAAAAGAGCGAAGAAAAAGGGAGAAAGATTGATAGCACCCATGAGAGTAGCCAAATGAGAACGCAATTATGTTTATTTACTGAATTCAAAGTAGCACTCATTCAGAGCATACTCGGAGTACTGGCGACAGAGACGTCTGATGTTTCATCAGCTCTGAAAGGCTGTTCTTGAAACGCTGTATTTACATGATTTTTGTTTTTCAACCTGTTTCGTTGAAGGATTTTGAAATATTGTCACAATATACAAGTAATAAATGGAGAAAAATGTCGCCTGAACTTCAAAGCCACTGACACCCTTTTATGTCACCCTGATCTTCTCTAAACAAATTCCTCCATATTGCACTAGCTAAAGTGGCAAAACTGAAAGGGTGTTGCAAACACTGACCATATTTAATATAGACAGCACTCCCAGAATTGGCGGGGCAAAAGAGAAATTTCTTCTGACAACTGGAATTAAAACATCTTGAACACAACTTGATCCATCTGAAACATGGATGCCTGTACACTTTACAAAGGGGGCAAAAGAGCTTCTCTCTTCTCTTTTGCTTGTCTTTTTTCCTTTCCTGTGTCCTTCTCTTGCTCACATGCAAGCACAGAATAGGTCCATCTGACCCTAAAACCCTTATTTCTACTTCCATGCAGCTCAAGCTCCACATGCATCTAATTAGCACTTATCGCTGCCTCATTTATCTTTCTCAGTGGTTGACACTCCATTTGCTTACCCTCAACCAACGCTCCTCACATTTCCTCGATATACGTGCTCAGTAAAAAAAAGAGAAAAAAGAGTCCTTTTCCTTTCATTTTTGAAAACAGTTTGACAGTAACTTGGCTCGTTTCTCAAGTTCAACCCCTTTTTTCATTAACATCTGCCTTTACTGCTCTGGGTCACCGAGTCAGCGCGGTTTATGGTCACGTTCGGGGTAATGGCATTGACCTATGAGATGAGAACCGAAGAAATGTAATGTATACATCTGACTGGTTTGGACTGCCACCGCATTCAGACTGAATGCGTTTAAATTTGACCTGGTGTTGCTTTAAAAACCACACCTTCTTACTGGTACACTCACCGAGGTAGTTGTCATCTTCTGGTTTTCCAGAGTAGCTGACCTGTTTGATATCAATGTTCATGGCTCCAGCTGGAATCCGAACCACTGTGTTGTAACCTAAAGAAGAAGAAAGAAACAAAACCAGGCAAACAAGAGACTGAGACCGTTTTTAAGAACTTTCAAGAGGGAAAAACGTAGCTACGATAACACCAATGCACTGAACACTCCCCACTGTGATTTCCATAATAGCTTCACTATGCTACACCAAATTCCTCTTAGGGAAGTTCCAACCACTAGGGATTTAAATGTCACACTTGGAAAAATACAAAAAAAAAAGTCTAGTCATCTCAAATAACCTGCAGGAGGCCCTGTTATAGTCTCAGAGGCCTGACCGTTAAATTATATGTAATTATTCCCTGGACTTACCTTTGGCCTGTAATTACTACACCAGGCCTGTTGTCCCATGATAAACTAACAGAGAAGGCGACTGAGCATGAGCAAGAGAAAGAGCCTATGAAGACCAAAATATGATAACCGAGATGCAGGTATGAAGGTTTAACAACAAATTAAGCAAGACACAGAACCAGCGAGACCAAACTGGGACCAGAATTTGATGTGTCACATTTAACTACTTTAATTTAACACAGATAGGAACTTTTGGATTAATATAAATATCCAAACTGCATTCATAATGAGCAGCTGTTTGGTGCAACCATTGTCTTGCACTTTTGGTCTCTCTGATAGACTGCCTTTAGTCTAATGTTCGCAACAGGTGGTGGAAAGGTAAACTAGGAGACGATTTAATATTTACTCATTTCCTTTTTCATATAGGCTCAGCTTGGGAGTCACAAGTGAGAAGTGAAAGAAATAAAATACAAGAGGTGGGTTTGATGCGATCTGACAATTAGCCTGACACCTTAAGCCACTCGGGGGCAGCACTTGTTTTACATATCTTCTTCTCATCAGCCTTGTAGATCTCACACATTCATGCACGCAGACGTGTAGGTCTTTCTCTTTCTGTCTGTTAGTCTTGCCTCCCCTTGATTTGAAATGAGCTGCACCAAACAGAGATGACAGACAGTAAGGTTTTTTTGTCTTGACACTTTTCACTCATGAAGATTTACGTGAAACAAAACAAAAACCTCGCCATAGTTGTCTTTTGAGTTCACTGTTACAGCTTTTCAGTGCTATGTCACATTCACTACCTAGAGCCACTTGGGGAACGATAAGCTCACAGGCCCACAGAAATACATCAGGAACAGCCAACACTAGTCCCTCCCTGAGGCTACGTGGTATCCCCTAGCTTAGCGACTGACCGCACACACAATCAGCCCTCACCACAGAGTGACCCAGAAAAGAATAGTAAATACAACACCCCGAGGTTAAAAAAAACAAACAAAAAAACTTGCACTTGTGGAATGATTTGGTTTACCTTGTACAGACTACTTTCTGACACTAGCGAGAAGGAATACTACATAGTATTTGCTTTGCTAAAGAAAATTAGCTTGTGTTTTTAATCCCTTAAGTATTTTGTGTACAGATTATTTTAATTTTAAGTAAAGAACATTGAGGAAACTTCAGTAAAAGGTGGATGGTGTGTGAGTTCTTGATTCACAATAACTATCAACAGTTAATGTAAGTGAGTCACCAATTCCTGTGTTTTAACACAGTTTTTGAAAGAATAATAATGTATTTGTGCTATTTAAAGTATCATGTATCATTTCAATTCAATTCAATTCAATTTTATTTATATAGCGCCAAATCACAACAAATGTCGCCTCAAGGCGCTTCATAGATACAGAGAAAAGCCCAACAATCATATGACCCCCTATGAGCAAGCACTTTGGCGACAGTGGGAAGGAAAAACTCCCTTTTAACAGGAAGAAACCTCCGGCAGAACCAGGCTCAGGGAGGGGCGGCCATCTGCTGCGACCGGTTGGGGTGAGAGAAGGAAGACAGGATAAAAGACATGCTGTGGAAGAGAGACAGAGATTAATAACAGGTATGATTCAATACAGAGAGGTCTATTAACACATAGTGAGTGAGAAAGGTGACTGGAAAGGAAAAACTCAATGCATCATGGGTATCCCCCGGCAGCCTACATCTATTGCAGCATAACTAAGGGAGGATTCAGGGTCACCTGGTCCAGCCCTAACTATATGCTTTAGCAAAAAGGAAAGTTTTAAGCCTAATCTTAAAAGTAGAGATAGTGTCTGTCTCCCGAATCCAAACTGGAAGCTGGTTCCACAGAAGAGGGGCCTGAAAACTGAAGGCTCTCCCTCCCATTCTACTTTTAAATACTCTAGGAACAACAAGTAGGCCTGCAGAGCGGGAACGAAGTGCTCTAATAGGGTAATATGGTACTACAAGGTCATTAAGATAAGATGGGGCCTGATTATTTAAGACCTTGTATGTGGGGAGCAGGATTTTGAATTCAATTCTGGATTTAACAGGAAGCCAATGAAGGGAAGCCAAAACAGGAGAAATATGCTCTCTCTTTCTAGTCCCTGTAAGTACTCTTGCTGCAGCATTTTGGATTAACTGAAGGCTTTTCAGTGAGTTTTTTGGACATCCTGATAATAATGAATTGCAGTAGTCCAGCCTGGAAGTAATAAATGCATGAACTAGTTTTTCAGCGTCACTCTGAGACAGGATATTTCTAATTTTAGAGATGTTGCGCAAATGGAAGAACGCAGTCTTACATATTTGTTTAATATGTGCGTTGAAGGACATATCCTGGTCAAAAATGACTCCAAGGTTCCTCACAGTGTTACTGGAGGCCAAGGTAATGCCATCCAGAGTAAGAATCTGGTTAGATACCATATTTCTAAGCTTTTCAGCACCGAGTACAATGACCTCAGTTTTATCTGAGTTAAGAAGCAGAAAGTTAGTGGCCATCCAAGTCTTTATGTCTTTAAGACATTCCTGCAGTTTAACTAATTGGTGTGTGTTATCTGGCTTCATGGACAGATAGAGCTGGGTGTCATCTGCATAGCAGTGAAAATGTATGCTATGTCTTCTAATGATGCTGCCTAGGGGAAGCATGTATAATGTAAACAGAATTGGTCCTAGCACTGAACCCTGTGGAACTCCATAATTAACCTCAGTGTGTGAAGAGGACTCTCCATTTACATGCACAAATTGGAGTCTATTAGATAGATATGATACAAACCACTGCAGTTCAATACCTGTAATACCTACAGCATGTTCTAATCGCTCTAACAGGATATTATGGTCAACAGTATCGAATGCTGCACTAAGGTCAAGAAGGACAAGCACAGAGATGAGTCCACTGTCAGAGGCCATAAGAAGATCATTTGTAACCTTCACTAAAGCTGTTTCTGTGCTGTGATGAGCTCTGAAACCTGACTGAAACTCTTCAAATAAACCATTCCTCTGCAGATGATCTGTTAGCTGTTTGACAACTACTCTTTCAAGGATTTTTGATATGAAAGGAAGGTTGGAGATTGGCCTATAATTAGCTAAGACTGCTGGGTCTAGAGATGGCTTTTTGAGTAAAGGTTTAACTGCAGCCACCTTGAAGGCCTGTGGTACATAGCCGATTATTAGAGATAGGTTGATCATATATAAGATCGAAGAATTAATCAATGGCAGGACTTCTTTGAGCAGTTTTGTAGGAATGGGGTCTAAAAGACACGTTGATGGTTTGGAGGAAGTAATTATTGAAGTTAACTCAGAAAGATCGATTGGAGAAAAAGAGTCTAACTTAACATCAATGGTACTAAGAGTAGCTGTAGATAATATTACATCTGTGGGATGATTATTGGTAATTTTTTCTCTAATGATAAAAATTTTATTTGTGAAGAAGTTCATGAAGTCATCACTAGTTAATGTTAAAGGGATGGTTGGCTCAAAAGAGCTCTGACTTTTTGTCAGCCTGGCTACAGTGCTGAAGAGAAACCTGGGGTTGTTCTTATTTTCTTCAATCAGTGATGAGTAGTAAGCTGTTCTGGCTTTGCGGAGGGCTTTCTTATAAAGCAACAAACTATTTCTCCAGGCTAAATGATGATCCTCTGAATTTGTGACACGCCATTTCCTCTCCAGATTACGAGTCATCTGCTTTAGGGTACGTGTTTGAGAATTATACCACGGGGTCAGGTACTTCTGATTAGAGACCTTAGTTTTCACTGGAGCTAGTATCCAGAGTCGTACGTAGTGAGGAGGTGAAATTATTAACAAGATAATCGACCTCTGTTGGGGTAGCGTTCAGATAGCTGCTCTGCTCTGTGTTGGTACAGGGCATTGACGATGATAACAGTGGCTGGATTATATTCTTAAACTTAGTTACAGCGCTTTCAGAAAGACATCTACTTTGATAAAGTCCACTCTCCACTGCTGCGTAATCAATTATTGTAAATGTAAATGTTATCAAGAAATGATCAGACAGGAGAGGGTTTTCAGGAAACACTGTTAAATGTTCAGTTTCTATGCCATATGTTAAAACAAGATCTAGAGTGTGATTAAAGTGGTGGGTGGGTTCTTTTACATTTTGAGAGAAACCAATTGAGTCTAACAACAGATTAAATGCCATGTTGAGGCTGTCATTTTTAGCATCAACATGGATGTTAAAATCACCCACAATAATTATTTTATCTGAGCTCAGAACTAAATCAGATATAAAGTCTGAGAAATCAGACAGAAACTCTGTGTAAGGCCCAGGTGGACGATAGATGATAACAAGTAAGACTGGTTTCTGAGTTTCACAGCTGGGGTGGACAATGTTAAGCATCAGGCTTTCAAATGAATTAAAAGTCTGTCTTGGTCTTTCATTAATTAATAGACTGGTGTGAAAAATTGCTGCCACACCGCCCCCTCGGCTTGTGCTTCGAGATTTCTGGTAGTTAGAATGACTCGGGGGTGTTGATTCATTTAAACTAACATAATCATCCTGCTGCAACCAGGTTTCTGTAAGGCAGAGTAAATCAATTTGTTGATCAATTATTAAGTCATGTACTAACAGAGACTTGGAGGAGAGAGACCTAATATTTAATAATCCACATTTCACTGTTTTACTCTTTGGTTCAGATGTCATTTAAATTATCAGGCCTTGGTGTTAGCTACAAAAACATGTTTAATACAAATTGTATTGGGAACATGAATATATTTGTTTAAAGCAAAAGGAACCAGACTTATGCTTGACAGTTCATCATTTTGTGTCGGCTGGTGAAGAAGGATTAAGGGGGAAACTAAGTAAACACAATGAATGAAACGCGGACAAAAAAAGGAATAAATCAAGAGACATGAAAAGAAAAAGAATAAAAGGTTCAATGGCAAGAAGACAGGCTCAGACTCAAGACAGGAGCAGAGGGATATCCTGCCTGGGCTACACTCCCACTCCTTCTTTTTTCTTTTTGTCGTTCTTATGGTTAAGCCAGATTTCCAGGGCTGAGGTCAGTGCCTGATTTGGTTGAATACAGTCCTCAAACACTTTGCCACCCCTGAGCCAAAGGAGCGCAGAAGAAGGAAGATGGATAGAGATGCTAAAGTTGAGTGCCAAACTAGCACAGTACAAATGACAGAGGCCACACCCATAGCTTTTTATGCTAATGCTGGTCCTGTTTTACTGCCCAGACTTAAAAAGGATTGGATGCAATCAGCAGTTGGCCCACAGTGAGGCACTGCTTTAAGCACCACAGCTGAAAGGGGATGATGTCAGGTTCGTGTTTGCTATCAAAAGACCAGACCGAGTGACATGAACAAAGTTTGTAAAGCTTTAGAGCAAACTGCTTTCATGTATTTTTTTCCCCAAAATTTGTCCAAAGCATACATTGTTCTTCACATCAAGCTTAATATGTTAACCATAACCATACATGACATCAGTGCCTAATATGAACATATTGAATGTCAGTGTTGTAGCCACATATAACTAAAAGTCTTTCTAAGCTCGTCTATGTTTGCTGCATATACAATTTATAACAGCCTGTTTATTTGCAGAATGTGCTGACATACCGAATGTTTTGTGGAACAGTCAGTTATTAATGGACAGGGCGTGCAATCTGAGCTGAGAGGGACTTACCATACTGAGCATCATTGAAGGTTCCTTCCAGAGTTTTGCATGATGAGCTGTCGCCGCCACACACGCCGCACTTGTCGTTCCTGGCCTTTGAGTTCAGCACGTGATCGCAGCCCGCTTGCTGCACAAGTGCAGAAGATAGAAAAGACAGAAATGTGTGCTTTAGAGTGAAGCTCCTGACAGCGCGCAACTAAGCTGAAGCTGACGGCGTCGGAGGGTATGTGAGCAAGTATTGCTTTGAGCGTAATCAGGAAAAACAAGGAGCACGCAGACGTACCCTGCAGAGGCCCTGCACACAGATGTCGTAAGTGTCTGGCCCGCACGGTGTGCCGTCGATGACACGGTCCTTCAGTTGATAGTATGCCGTAGTCCCAGCAACCCGGCAAAAGAGCTTGCACCGATCCTTCATTAATACTTAAAGGATACAAAGAAAATAATCAAATTAAAATTCTGAGCAATAGAGATACATTTTCAGTGAAATCCTGCGAATGCTTATGAAACAAACTTTTTAACTTAAATCTATTTACTTCTTTGTGACCCTCAGCAGACTCTTGCTTTATCTCTAATATTTAGATGGTATCTGACAGTGTACCCGCACCGGGGCTTGGCTTGTTCGCTTCAACAGCATCAGTTAACTAAAAGAATCACTTGCAGCAACTTTGCCAGATGGTAATCTCATGGGGCAGACTATCTAAGCAGGGCCTGACATACATCTGTAAGAGAAAGCTGCCAGGAAGTTCATATGGAAAGACTTTATGTTGCCCTTGGTTAGTGTCAATTAAAAGTTTACTTAAGGACACCTTAAAAAAATACAGCTGTAGATTTTTATCATACATTCATCAATTTCTTCCCCTGCCATGTATTAAAATTCCAGCACATTAGATTCAAATGCAATGGCTGTGGAGGCGTCGCAACTTTGTAGGTCTTGGTCCTTGCTTCTCTCGTACACACACTTGTGGATTTACAGATAAGTTTATTGACGTATTTGTGCAAACTGTGAGTAACTGGATGCAAACAAAGATCACTTTAAAAATGTGGGATGTGGTGTTTGTGGTGGGGCGTGGTCTGCGGTGGCGTGCAGGGAGGGCGGACGCACCTGCACGGCATCCGCAATCACGCCCGCCACGTTAAAACACGGGGACTCAGGTGTGTGTGGTGTGAGGTGTTGTGAATAAAATGTCTGAAAACACTGATCCCTGGACCCGCCGTGCCTTATTCCTGCCACAGTGGTGCCGAAACCCAGGAAGCGGCACGGCGGGTTCTTATCGGAGCCAGGGAGTGGAGGAGCTGGCCCAGAGGGTGGCCGAAATGGCGGCCGCCCAGCGGGAGCAGGCGGCGGAGGTGCGTCGCCAGCAGGCAGAGCTGCAGGACCAGTCCGAGCGCCACCTGCAACGGATCGGGGAGCTGGCGGCGCTGCTCTGGGCCTGGGCGCCACCCCCACAGGTGTGTACCGAGGACAGTGAAGCGGTGGAGGAGCCGCGTGGGGCACCTGAGCAGCCGGAGGTGGCAGACGAGGCGCGCGAGGATCTGCGCCTGCCGGAGGAGGGGGAACAGCCGGGTGAAGGGCTGCTCCTGCCGGGAGCGGTGGACGAGCCGCTCCGACCGGAGGCGGCAGACGAGGCGCGCGAGGGTCTGCACCGGCTGGAGGAAGAGGAGTCGCGGGAGGGGCTGCCGGAGCCGCTCCCGCCAGCGCTCCCGCCAGCGCCCCAGCCAGCGGCGGACGAGGTGGAGAAACCGGGAGGGGAGATGGCGGTCCCCGTGCCAGGGGAACCTGCTCGACCTGTGCCCGAGGTCGAGGATCGAGCTGCCCCGGAGCGTCAGATGCGCCGGGTAGTGAGCCCCTCCCGGGGCCGGCGGGGTCGTGCCGGCTTGCCGGCCTCCGGACCGGTTTCGCCGCTGCTGCTGGAGGCGTGGCCGACCCCCGGACAAGGCTCGCCGCCATTGGAGGTGTGGCCGGCCTCCGCAGCGGACTTTGCTCTGTTCCAAGGTTGGGAACCGGTGGGGAGTAGGTTCGGCCGGATGACTCCCCGGCCTCAATCGGGCGATGAGGGTGTGTGGTGGGGCGTGGTCTGCGGTGGCGTGCAGGGAGGGCGGACGCACCTGCACGGCATCCGCAATCACGCCCGCCACGTTAAAACACGGGGACTCAGGTGTGTGTGGTGTGAGGTGTTGTGAATAAAATGTCTGAAAACACTGATCCCTGGACCCGCCGTGCCTTATTCCTGCCACAGTGTTTAAGGTGAACGTTTACATAAAGTTAAAGCTACATGCGCAGTTGCATTTAAATAGTGTGTATTGCTGATGGTGTGGCTTGGATGCATGGTTTACTCACTGCCACTGTACTTGGGGACCCAGCGGACGGTGGGAGGTAGACCGTTGATGTTAAAGTGCTTGCCGTCAAACTGAGAGCACTGCTCTTCCCGGAAATCCTTCTGTCCTCGTGGGCATGGCTCAGTGTTGCAGGAGCGGAACTTCATTCTGCGACCCACACAGAACTTACCGCCGTTTCTGGGCCTTCAACAACGGGAAAATTAACGATTACAGAGGCGCTACGCAAAGTTTGAATTTAAAGATCACATTAAGTGATCTTTAAACATGTTGTTCACATCCAAATCACAGTTATCGCACACATATTTGCACTCTGACCGTCAATAACGATCTCATTATTTCTTACTCAGGCTTGTTGCAGTCTCTAGTGGTGCTTCTTGTTCCTCCACCACAGGACCTGGAGCAAACACTGTAGGGCCCCCAGGGACCCCACTCGCCATGGACTGGTTGCAGATCCAAATCTTTATTTACACACATCCCATGTCTGCAATACTGAAATGGAACACACACAAGCAAGAAGAGAGCATGTTAAAATGTATAAAAGCAACCCCTGCATTACTGAAGGCAACATAATCTAGTACAGCACACCTGGGCACAGTGTTCTTCTTCGCCATCTCAGTCATCTGCTTATTAGATCTTTAGTCCCACATGAGAAAATTGCATTTCCACAACACAATCGATAGCAAGAGGAAATTTAATGAACACAATGTCAATTTGACACTCACAAAAGTGGTTTAGTGTATCTCTAACCCGACCCCTGTATTCCAAACTTTCTATTTTATAAACCATCTTCGGAATTAAAAAACAAAATACAGGAACACAGAGCTTTCATGCAACAGACCCAATTATCCCACAAATAAGGCATCCGTTGTCAAGCAGTGTGTACCCGCTAAGCAACTTTTGCCAAAAAGAACTAATACCGCTTTCATAAGCAAAGCACAGCACGCACATTTCCCTTTGTGTGTAACCAAATCCTCCTCTCAGTGACTAAGATATCAGAGGGTCCTGTTCACAGAAAGAATGCAGGACAAGACGGCGTCTGTCTGGGTACGTAGCCCGCCGTCCGGGCACACAGGCGAGGGGAGCAGTGGCACCATGATAAGGAAACTCTAGAGTCGTGATAACAAGAGGAAGAAAGTTCATTACTAGCCTGACATCAGAAGCTCCTGCTCAGTTTTTTTTTTATCCTTTAACCAGAAAAGGAAAACGTTCTTTCTGGACACCTCACAGTGTTTATTTTGACTGCACTCCATTTGTCGGGAGCTTCATGTCCATCCTGTTACTTCCACCCCCAGCTCCGATCAGCTGAGAAATGAATCTACTATCTCTAATCCTTTTTCCACTACGAGGCATTTGAGCCCCTGCGTCATGTTCTGAAGACTCATGAGAAAATGGGAACAAAACCGTGCAACATTTACTTCACTGGAATTTTATCATTTTAGCTCATTAGCCAGTGAGATCGGTCAATCAATCAGAGGTAGCTCCTGGGCAATGGCTGACCTGGCTAATTTCTGCTTTAACGCAAATTAACAACATGTATTCATTACCTCAGATGTACAAATGCAAAAGGGCATACACAAAACCACATGGAAGCAAGTACTATTTGGCTGCTTCTGCTATCCTGGCTTTGTTTGCATGTGTGTTTTACACACTTGTGGGTCTTTAATGATGGAGTGTAAAGTCTGTACACAATAGCAGGCAGGTGTTAAGAGCTGCAGGGTATGGACTAAACAAGCCACAAACATTTTCATAATCCGGGCCTAGTTTGAAGAATTCCCGGGCTCACTCCTCCTGAGTCCGAGTCAAGCGTAAATGCAAACTGAAGGTGCCGATAATTCTGTTGGAGCGCAAACAATGAATTAAGAAAAAAATCAAATGGAAAGCGCTGAAAAAATTTGATAAAGCATGCGCATTATTGGAAATAGTTTCCATGCCACAGAAAAAGGCAAACAGGTGCTGGACTTTGGAGCTCACCGAGTTCATGGAACTGTCAATGAAACACATTTAGGCAGTAAGTCCAAAAGCTTTCCTTTGTTACAGCAAATAGTTTCCCCTCCCCTTGCAGCCCCCCACGCTCAGCTTGAGGAGTGTCAGCCCAGACCTAAGCATCCCTTCTATACCTCCTCTCCAGGGCTACCCATCCCCCCTTATCCCCTCACGGTGAATTGCAAAGGCCGAGCGGAGACCACCAGAGTGCAGACAGGCAGCAGGACCCAAGGAGCTGTCAAACACAAGGCTGACTGTCTGTCACAGAGGACCACGGACTGTGTAAGCCTCTGAGGCATTCCACTATCCATGCTGGCACCCTCTGTTTACATCCGTTTTGTTTGGCCTGAAAAGGTGATGTGGTGAAAAAAAGAAAGGCGGAATGGGGGGGGGGGGAGTGGAAACAAAAAAAAAGAAAAAAAAAACACACACATAAGTGCGCAAATGTGAATGTGTATTAAGTGTTAAGAATGACTGCTTAGGGTCTGAAGGCATCTGGGATCCACACTCAGTTCCAATTAGGTTCCTACCAAAGAGCATATACACATTTGGAAAACACTGAACTAAAAAGGCGCATTTGGCAAAGCCCAAGTACCCATTAAGGACACCAGGCGAGCCTCTTTTTGCTAAAAAGGTTGTCAAATTTTGACCTCAGCTGGGAATGTGTTGAAACACTTGGAGGTCCCGTGAGAGAAACCCATCTAGCTGTGACTAGCATGTGTTTCAAATTAGAAATTTCACAAAGGTACAAGCTAACTTACCAGCTCATATGAAAGTATGCATATGTGCATACACCTATATTGCATGCATGTATATATATAGATCATGCAAGCTGAAATATACCCAATACCTTTGCCTCTTGGCTCTCAATCAATAAAGATTATGAGTAGCCCATGGAGTCACAGAGAGCAGTTACCAGCATGCTAACTCAAACAGTGAAAATAGTAAGGACAGCAGCATCTGCTCTGAGCACCTCAGCTGCTTTGGAAGTTAGCGCCCTGTAATTGCCAGGAAACTGTTGCAGAGAGCGCCTCATTTCTGAACCCAAGCCATACATCACAAGAGGAATGAGAAGGTAGAGGACTGATTTAAAAAGCACTCCACTCTTTCATTTTAACACGGCCATTTCCAAAAGTCATCACCTTTCATGCTGGCGGTGCCTTTCTCATGCCTCTGGGTTAGGAGTTCACCTCGGATGGTTGGGGGTTTGTGTATTGTCTCCAGCAGCTGTGAGCCCCCTTTCCTCCCAACAATGCAAAATTAAAACAGACTGCAATCTTAGAAATGCTAGAAACATCTGGAGCAACCCCTCAAATTGCGACGGCATGGACCACCGCTGTTAATTTTCAATATGGCGTCATTTCGTTTTACGTGTTTTATCGCTTGACCTGGAGGTGAGGGAAGCTGTAGAGGCTATCAAGCCATGAAAACATAGGATCATCTGCAGCACTTCCATTTGCTGGCCGTGGGACTGGAAATCAGTCACCTTACAGCTGCTTTTACAGAGTGGATACACACAGACTCATTTTTTAGCCCATGCATGTGTTTTCACTGTCAGTTCCTCGAGTCTCCTCTTTGGCCGTGTCTTAAAAGACCATAAGACAAGACAGAGAAATGAGAAGACACAGAGGAAGGTGTGTGGCAGACAACAGGAGAAACAACAACCTCTAAATTTATCTCCTCTTTGCTTCCTGTCCTCATTTGCCACCTCACTGTGGTCTCCGTCTTTCCGAGGAGTGTAAGAAACATTTCCGTAATAAAAAAGGATTGATGATTGATAATTTTAGTAAATTGATCACCATTTTTGAGAAAAAACCCTTTAAATATAAACCCAATCTGTGATTAGAACTTAACACCAGAACTGAGCAAAGCCACAATGTTACAATGCCACTCAAAGGTGGCACTCAAATACAATACCATTTGCTGTTTGATCCCGACAGACCCTGTGTCCAGGTAACAACCAGTCACACTCGTACAGCTGTTGTGTATATGTGTGTTTTCATGTGCCATTATGGCAAAATGTGGTCACAGAAAAACTGCAGGTGGATCTACCAGCGAGTGGTCAAATGTTCATGACTTTGGACAGGCACTACTAAAACAAAGATCTATGCAAGACACACTTTTGTGCGGTCTTCCATAGTTGGCTGTGATACTGTTCTCAAACCAATGACTAGTAAGTGCTTACCTATATATGTGCTCACCTAGTTTTAGATATACAATTACACAATCTACATACAAATGCAAAAAAGGTTCCTGCAAACTGCTGTAACAAACAAGCTCAACTTCAGACTCTTTTTGCTCAGCAGCATGCATCTGTGTGAGCAAAAATCAATCAGGTAAACTTACCAAACGACAGACAGGCACAGTCAGCAATTATTTGTTTATTGGTTATTTTTAACAAAGTTAAGCTCAAACATCCTCAGGAAGTGGTGGAGACTGCAAATACATTCGTTAGGCACATATGTTAACTCTAAATGAATGCTTATGTTGGGTCGTTGTAAGACGTGTAAAGAGACAACTGCTTGCTAACAAGTTAGCCAAATACATTATTGTGTACGTCAGTGTGGTTCAGAGAGAATACTCTCATAAGTGTCTCCCTGAACCATCCTTGTACAAGCCAGGGAGGGTTGACTGGCAAAATGACTGCACACTGACTAATCAACATGTCTCTTCTTATATAGTTACATCCTGGGACTGTGAGGACTCTCATACTTGGAATGTAACACAGAGCATCCATAGGCTTTGAGTCCTGCTCAAGCAAGAAAAGCTTGTTTAAGTTTGATGCACTGGAGCACATGTGTATCAAACAAAGTATTTGAGCTATCGTGTTTGCAGAAATAACGACACACAAACTCGACCAAAAACATGACCTCCTCTTGAGGTAATAAAGGCTTTCTACGTTAAGTCTGTGCTTGGGCTTGTGCAGGAAGTGGGTTCACTGCTACAGTCGGATGCAGTGTTTTCAGCTTCTTGCTGTTGTCCCATTATCTTGTAACTCTTTCCAAGTTCCACTGAATATATCGCCTTTCACACAGCGACGGGTTTAAATGTCACCACACTATACTGTAATCAAGCAAATACACATGCAATGAAAGCTCCACTCAGTGGTTTCCGGACACAGAATTTCAATCAGTAAACTGCACGAATGCGAAAACAACAATCCTCTTGTTACCCCAAACCCACAGATATGTCTGCGATGATAGCAAATCAAAGTGGCAACATCCTGCAAATACCCAGAGATTAGCTGAGAGTAACACTGATACTGGCCTCGCGATCCCCATGCAGACGTGCACGCTCGCACAAGACTGCACACAAACGCGCTGCCTGTCCCGGCATCGTACAACAAGTCTGTCAAGCTGCCAGCGGAGATCCAGCCAACACTCATCGCCTCCGCCAGCATACTCCATTCTGCCCCGGCTTCACTTTTCAAGACCCCACTATCTCAACTCTAAATGGCTGAAACCAGAGCGGGTCGTCATTCTTTTCCAAACAAGATTCTGGAAATCAAAAGCAACTTCCTGTTTCTTAATTTACACTAATTGTTCATTTAAGCCACGAACAAGAGTATGTGGAAATCTTTCTTTCAAATATTTGACACACTAAAAACTTGGCTAGCAGCCACCACATGAAATAAATTAAAAAAACTAATTCATTGAATACTTCATCATTTCTTGCTGAGATGCTTTAGGTCAAAACCTTCATCCAAAAAAAAAAAAAAATAGAGCCAGCTTAAGCTCTGTTGCCTCTCTTTTGCCCCTCTGCCACCCACTGAGCCACAACGTGGTGAGAAGCAGCACTGTGATCTTCAAAGGGTAGGATACTGATACAAGGCCAAGCAGCCCCGCACTTCGGCTTGACACTTATTGACCATGCAGGCTGGCCCCTAATCTATGCACACACAAAGACACATAGTTGCATGCACACATCTACACATGTGCATCTGCTCACACTTAAAAACAGGTACTTCTCCAATAAACGCACACATTGAAGCACACAATTAAAACACACACGCAAACAGTCGCAGCCAGGCGTGAAAGCGGCATCCTTTTGAAGGGTGAGGGGACTGAAACGGGGAAGGGCAAGAAAAGAGAGGATGGAGGGGGAAGGAGGGAGGAAGAGTGGTGGTGGTATTTATAGACAACAAGTGATGGGATGCCCTCGTTAGCGCACGGCCCACTGAGCCAGATGACAGACGCAGCGGCCACGAGGTCATGTGACCGCATTACTCACTCCGGCACCCAGTGAAAGCAAAAGGAACAGAGAGAGAGACAGAGAGAAAACTACCCATGAACCCTGCACTGCCCAATGCCCTGATTTAACTGAGCAGTATACAAACAAAGTTTTTCTCCACCTCCCTCTTTCATTTACAGGACATGCTACTCTCCCACTATTTGAGGCACTGACCTCAATTACCCAATGTGGTCAAAACTTTGTTTCATAACAGGAAAGAGCAAAACTTCTTCCCAAAAAGCAAAGAAGCGCAAGAGGGAAAATTAGTTTATGAGATGACATGAAATCGCTCAGAACGCCACAGTAAGAAACAAAACACGTATCTGAAAAGAGCTGGGATCCTCAGTCCCCCAAACCCCCCCACCCGACCCCTATCCCAGAGACATAGCTGCAATCCTACGAGTCTGACAGCTAAAAGCCAAGAAGCCATGAGGGTCTGAGGCCCGTGCAGAGCCTAACACTTGAACCTAACCGCGGACCAACGCAAAAGCAGAACCAAGACATGTAAAGAAGGAACAATGCAATTCTGACACAAAAGAATGAAGACGAGTCATCTGGGCATGCAGATTATCAGACTTTAAACATGCTCAAAGACACACAAGCACACCCCACTCAGACACCACATTAAAGAGCACTTGTGTGGGCAGGTGAGCGTTGGTGTAGGGTCCCCTGCTCTTTCAACTAACGCCACTTCAAAGAGCACCCTGCATGAAGATGAATCTGGGCCTCGGCACCACAAACAAAGGTGGTGCCACTGCTGACGCACACACAGGCAGAAATGAAAGAACATTTTTCTTTGATTTGTTATTCCAGAAAAAAAGAAAAGGAGAAAACATTCAGTGAGCAGCAGTTCTCTTGGTGAAAGTGCTTTGTTTGATACCAGAGGTCAGAGGAGAATGGCCAAGCTGCTTCAAGCTGACAGGAAGGCGACAGTAACTCAACCACTCATTACGTCCAAGGTATGCAAAAGAGCATCACTGAACAGAAAACATGTGGAACCCTTGAAACAGATGGGCTACAACTAGAGTTGGATGTCTCAAGACCGGTCTTGGTCTCGAGACTGGTCACAAGACCACTTTTACGTGGTCTTTGTCTTGTCTTGGTCTTGATACCCTCTGGTCTTGGTCTTGTCTTGGTCTTGATACCCTCTGGTCTTGGTCTTGTCTTGGTCTTGATACCCTCTGGTCTTGGTCTTGTCTTGGTCTCGCTGTCTCGGTCTCGCTGTCTCAGATCGACATAGTGGTCGGGAGATTTGGAGTCAACAGTATCCATGACACACAATGCAACATTCGATAATGTGTCATGCGCAAAAGCGTCAGCTCTAAGAGCCGTGCTCAGAGAGTGCTTTGTAGTGAATCAGAAGAGTCGACTTCCATTGAGCGAGAGCCGGCTCCTCACTTAATTTCCTTTCCCTGCTCAGCTCTCACACAGTGGCTCAGCTATGCTCCAATCCCTCCATATTGTGGCCAATCACATGCGAGGATATAGGATAATATCATTATGTGAAAAGAAGAGAGGGTGAGAGACGCGGCAGTCAAGTGGAGCGTGTGTTTGTCCTCTCAGTAAGTGAGTGAGACAGTAGACAGCGGTGAAGAGGGCCGTGCGAGTGCATCGCAAAAACACATAAATATGCCCGACACCCGTAAACGAAGCAGCATCTGGCTGCAGTTTAAAGACTTTTTTGTCTCGTCTCGACTTTGTCTTGGTCTTGACTCGGTCTGTCTTGGTCTTGGTATTGTCTTGGTCTTAGTTTAGACGGTCTTGACTAAAAGTCTAGCTACAACAACAGAAGACCACAGCGGGACCTGTAAGTCTCAGATTAGGAAACTGAACTTTGCACAGTTTCATCAAAATGGAACAATAGATGATTGGAAAAACCTGGGTTATTTGTTGCTGACCATATTCATCCCTTTATGACCACAGTGCACCCAGTATATCACTGAGTTCACTGTACTCAAATAGTCTCCACAGTCACCTGATCTCGGCCCAATAGAGCACCACTGGGATGTAATGGAACAGGAGATTTGCTTTATGTGTGTGATGCTGTCATGTCAACATCAATCAAATAGTTTCCAGTGGTTTCCAGTACTTCATACCTACAAAAGTGGCCTGAAAGAGCATGTGTCTAGATTTATTACCTATGACAATGTAGGCAAGGTGGTATCTTAAACATTTAGCTCAAGGCAATGTATGCCTACATAGTGATTCATAAAGTGGCAAGTGGACAGAGTAATCAAAGAAATGTTGAATTTGAAATAGAAATTAGTTGTGGAAGGTTAGATTAAACTGCAGCTAAATCTGGTTAAAATGTAACTATACAAGATATGCATACAGTATATTTCACTGTGAAGTAGTTTCTTGTAAAATGCTGTTATGCATAACTGTTGAGAATAAAAACCTGACTTGATATAAGATTGTATGCTAGTCTCTTTAAACCTTAAATTAATTCTGATATAGACTAGTCTCCACTAAAGATCAGGCATAAGTGGTAATCTAGCTAAATCAGCTCCAGTGGGATTAAGGGGTTGAATCTTAATAAAGCAAACCTGTGTGCGATTGAACTCTATGTGTTTCTCCCACATTCAGGTCGAGAGCAGTATGGGAGCTACAATCCCAGGACCATTACTGTTTAGTCTGGTTGTTGTAGTTGGATTAAGATGTTAGCCATCCCCTGTTAACCTTTCTTCGCTAGACTGGGCTGATCCAGGACCTAACATGGTGAGGAGGGAGATAGAGCAAGATGAAAGGATACAAGGGATACATGGGTCCAAACTACAAGACTGCTAGAGGGCATAAGGTTAAGGAGAAAAAGAGAGCCCTCCTTCTCTCACTCCCTCTCTTTCCTCCTCTCCAGCATGTTTTGAATGCTAAACACCAGCCCACCATAACAGCCTCCTTCACCTCCTCCTTGCTTTCCTCAGCCCTCTCCTCCCCACCTCCTGCCCAGCAGAATCACTGATGTGAGGTCTTTTGTGAGAGCGCTGGCTGGCCTCAGACTGGCTCTGTTACGGTCTGACCACTGACCCAATCACCCGCCTTTTAAAGAGGTTTTGGGGTCGTGAGTTCACAACAAGGTGACTCAACTGTGAACGGCGGTCGGCATCCTTTTTCAAAGGGCCCATGTATTTACCTTTCCCTATCAGGGCTCTCTCTCCCTCTTTTCTTTACATTTTTGTTTTATTCTTTTTCACCCCTTTCTCCACATATCTTAAGTAACTGACCCGTCTCAGGCCTAATTAGCATAGCATCCCAGAGCGAGGGGAACACTAAGGCTAATGGGGAGGTTGGGTCTCCGTAAAACACTTAGAGTACAGCTTCAAGTTTCTAACAAGGACCATCACCTGAACCCACTCGAGCAGGTTTCTACAATCAATGTGGCGACAGCATAGTAATATATGATAAATTATTCCTTTTTCTTGGCGGAGGAAATGAACTAGCAGGGAAAGGCATCATGATTCAAAAC
Organism: Neolamprologus brichardi; assembly: GCF_056152115.1. Taxonomy (NCBI): domain Eukaryota; kingdom Metazoa; phylum Chordata; class Actinopteri; order Cichliformes; family Cichlidae; genus Neolamprologus; species Neolamprologus brichardi. Next base: position 18,111,312 of record NC_142110.1, read on the forward strand.
AGAACTCCATTAGAGGTTTGGCTTGTGTCATTAATTTAAATGCGCTGACAGAAATATCACATTGTTAGCCTTTACTGCATCACAATAATTAATCATGTCCATTTACTAGATGAGAGACATGTGTTTTCCTTCCGCTGTGCAAGAAGGTGGAAAAAATTCCATGGAGTTCAGTGCTCAACGACTGTTTTTTGTGCCGCGGCATTATCTACACCTACATTCTCAAATGGGCAATTCTTGAATATCAGCTGGGACACCCTAAGTGTGTTCCTTAAAATTGTTAGCATTTTTGGTGTAGATGATTTCACATAATCTATACATGGAGAGACTGAGACTTACCATTCCATGTCCACAGTCAGTGCCATCAGCGAGTGGCATGTGCTGTGTACGGCACCCTTTGTGGTCCCCCTCCGCACTCGTACACCACAGCCTCTTGCACTGTTTCTGTGGGGGAAAAGAAACAAACGCAAGCAGTAAATCCTTTGGGAATTAACAGGAAAAGAGCTTTTCTGTGATGTGAATATCCTGCAAGGCGTTAAAGCATGTACAAAACCCCTCTTATGCCAAAATATTTTTTTCAACAACACTGAAAAACAGAAGAAATAATTGCTCCAGCCATATTGGTCTTACATAAGAGGGATAAAGCATGTGGTTGTAGTCCCAGTATATTAACGGAATTCTACAAACATTTCAAGCCAAGCAGCTGGTAGTCGACTTTTTCTGATTCCCCGTTCGGTCAGTGTGAAGAAGTTTGACCCCATAATGGCAAGTCTATCATATTTGATACATGAGTTTTTAAGACCTCTACATCAACAGTGTGATTCATTTTCTCCTGAAATGCCTGATATATACTATGAGACAGTAGCAGTATGCTACTATGAGCAATTAAATCACACTAAAATGAAGAACGTGGCAAAAATGATACGAATTAAAACTCAATTATGCAAAGTGATATTTAGTTTCCTTGTTTTCTTTTGTCAGGAGGTTCAATTAACACTACAGTTTTCTCCTGATTACTTCGTGGTTCAGGCTTTAAGGGGTTAACTACTCAATGAATCCCTCAGATATCTTAATATAAGAACGAAGATGTGCAATTTTAACAGTTTTTCTACATGATAAATAAATGCTGCTGTAGTAAATGGAAGATATATGACAGTAAGAAATAATCATAAGAAATAAGTGTGTAAAATTACAGAAGAAATATGTGGTAGCTCCTTAAAACACACCGTAACAAAGTTTTGTTCATTCACAGAAAAGTCCTTGTTTACCTTTTTCCTCTTTTTTTTAACTATGCTACTACAAAACTATAATAGTGAGAAAACAGGAAGTTTTTACGTCTTACTTAGGTTTGAGTAATAAGAATGACCATGTCATAGTTTCAGTAACAAAAGCTAGAAATTCAAATAAATTCAGTTAATAGTCCAAAAATTAAGCCCTGCTTCAAATGTTTTGGCCCAGGTGTCCAGTGGGTCAGATTGGAGCCTTCGGTGGGTCAGTTTTGGATCCTTGGCCTTATTTTTGTCCCCTCAAATGTTTCAGGTAAAGAAATGTTTCACTTTCATTTTTTACCATGGCTTTTTAATCTATTTTGATAGCAAGATAACGTACCAAGTAAGGACAAATTTGGGAACCGGGACCAAACATCAGTTCACACTGTCTGTTGGCATTGTAGAGCTGACCAGGGAGGAGGGTGGGCATGTCATATGTTCTGCCCACAGGCTCATCAAGGAGGCACTCCCCATAGCCGGTGCTAAAAAAATTAAATAACGAAATAAAGAAATTCAAAACAAATCATGTACACATTCAACAGGCAGACTTTCACAGTACAGAATTCTTCATAACAATGTAGTAATTCCAACCCTAAAATGTATCAGCACACTTCATCTCTTTCATAAAAGCAAGGTAAACATCTCTGTGTCACTGTCTGTGATCATCCACAGATGTGTTTTCCTTGTGGGTGGTCTGTAACGTTACCGAGGAGAGAGACTGATACCGCCTCCCCCTTAAAAGCCTAATAGCAAACGCTGTCACTGTTAGGCGCCACAGACTGAATAAAACAGTATTTTGATGGAGACAAAAAAAGGGATCTGCTTACTGATCACATTTGTATTAGATGCATTTTCCTCTGCTGAAGGCAAACAAGAACATTTACAATGCTAAAGCACCATGATTAAGTTAAATAAATCTGCACCAGCCCAAGCGCTGCAGTATAATGACAGATTGTGCCGTATATGAGCCACACCCTGAGCCATGACACAATAAAAGAGACAACAAAAGCACAGCTGGACTTACTGCGTCTATCCACCAGCAGTCTGCGTATAAAATCATCCGCATTTACGGCCGTGAATGGGCACAAATGAAACATGTTAGCAGAGCAAGGCGAGCCACAAAGGATCTTCTCTCTCTTTGTTTACTTTGGGAAAAGGAAACTTTCTGATGAGACAGGTCTAGATGTGTAATTAGACAACATGTCTGCACTGCTCTGACAAATTTCATCCTGGATCGAGCCGCTAAAACACCTGCTCAACAAAGCACCAGCTGATGTGACAGGCCAATAATTACACAGGATTATCCTCCGTTACCATTACTTTGTTTCTTTACCCTTTCATTTCCAGCCATAATGTAAGAAATTGTAGCAAATGCTGGCTTGTGGCAAGAGGAGGGGATGATTACACTAGAAGAAAACAACAGCAGTGGAAGACACTGAATGCAAACCACATAGCAGCCTGTCGAGGAATCATTTGGACAGTCCCATATTACAGTGTCTTTCAGCAGTTGGTCATCTGTCTAATCGGTGCACTGGAACTTAATGGAATTATTATTAAGACCGAGACAGACCGAGGGAGAAGGGGTCATTGTGGTCATATTTTAAATGAAACATCTATGTTCTGGGGAGGGGGGACAAAAAATCAGCTGTGTGGATTCAAGACGGTGAGCCAATTCCCATCTGGAAACAAGAGCTGTCACACCTGGAAGCCTTTGGCAGACTTGGAAGTGTGTTTATTTACAAGGTGACTCGGTTATTGTGTTCTTATCACACGAGACTAAACAATAACAGTTTTCACGTACACCATAAAGGCAAGATGTCAAGAGGTCAGCTCATGACAGATTGGAGGCTTCTACAAAGAGCTAAATGACATGTGCAGTGTTCGATCAAACAGTAGTAAGTCTGTCATGTCAGCGTTTCGCGTCTGACAAAATGAATTATTGTTGTCCTTTTTTTTTTTTTACTGCTGTGCAAAGATGTGCTTTTACTTTGTAGTGCTTAAAACTTGTAAAACTTAAGGTTCTCTTCCAAATAAGTGTTAAAAACTTCAGCAAGGTTTTGAGCTGTCACTTCAGAAAGAATCACGCCAAAAACAACAGAGATCCGTTTAGATGATGCTCACAAAGCAGGAGATGGATTTACAAATTTATGACAGCGTTGTGTCAAGATCTATAGTGAGAAGTAGCATCAAGAAATTCAAAGAGTCACACAGTAAAGAACAAGCCTGGCAGAGATGTGTCTAAAAACCCCAGAACAACTGCCAAAATACTAGTTAACGATTTAGTCAAGTCAGGGATAGTGGTCTCAAGGAAGTTAATCACTAGAACTTTGTGCAGGAATGGACTGTGAGTTCACAGACCAAGAAAAACTTCTCTTCCCTGCAGAAGAAACAACTTCAAGTCAGACCTAAATATACCAGGAACAACCTGGAGAAAGATACTAGAAGTGGGTCCTTGGGTCAAATGAGACTAAACTGCTTGTTTGAGTAAAGAGACAGTGTTTATGTTTGGATTACGACGGTAGAGGCGTGAAACACAGTAGTGGTGGTATTGTGTTGTAGGGACGTTTAAGTGCATCTCAAAGTGGAAGGAATCATAAAGAAAGAATATGTGACTACTCTCATGGAGGCAGGCTGATAATTCTGTCTTCAACTTCCTCATCCACAACCAGATGGCTGTCCCTCCGTGAGCCTGGTCCCACCTGAGGTTTCTTCCTGTTAAAAGGGAGTTTTTCCTTCCCACTGTCACCAAGTGCTTGCTCAAAAGGGGTGATCTGATTGTTGAGGTTTTTGCTGTATAATGTCTTTACTTTAACATAAAAGTGCTCTAAGTCAGCTGTTATTGTGATTTGGTGCTATATAAATAAAATTGAATTGAACTGAATTAGAGTTATATATGAATAAACACAAAGTAGATGTAGTAGCTCCTAGTTTTCGTCAAGAAAATAGATGTTGATGGATTATTTATAATGATTTTACATTATACTTTCTAAGAGTTGTTGCTGCTTTGGCAAAATTTGAGATGTACATAGGAAATCGATAGGGTTTCCCCAAAATGAACAAGAACTAGAGGGTAGGAATAGTCAAAGAGTTGCATTTAAATTTTATATTTTGATGTTGTGGGTTAAATCAAATTGCACAGTGCCAGAGTAGGAATGAATAGTGTCTTTGTGCAGCAGATGGGACACAATGACACTGCACTACAACAGTACAGTTTTCATCAGCTTTCAGGTACGGGACTTGAGTGCACATTATTACAACAATATTCAGACAAGAGGGACCGCATTGGGGAATCCGTTGCTGTTTGAAAAGGGATGTTCGAGAGGTGGCACGGCCTTTCATTTTGTAAACTGTTACAGGTTGAATTTACTCTACGGGAAGAATGGGCAGTCAAAACACTGATATACTTGACCAGGTCGGTCCACTCAGCAGGAGTGGTGCTGCAGAAGTGCTACTTTCAATCAATGCTCCTCATTGTTGGCTGGCGAAAAAACTTCAAAAGCACTTGGACTGCACTCTCAAGAGCCTTTCCCACCACCGCGGCTCCCACACCGAAGCCAGTGCTTCGTTCTCGATACCTGCACTGTGTGTTACATCCAAAGTGACTAACAAATGTTACAGTTTAGCATGAATGCGACTGACGTTCACGTCATGCTCTTCCTGTTTTTTTGTGTAGTAATTAGATACAAACAGAAGAGCAACACAGCTTTATCCAAACAATAAAGAGACAGATGGACATTCTTCTCAACTTTGGCTGTAAGTTCCAACCACTGGATGCTGAGGTCCGGGCTAGCTGGAAACTATGCAAAGAGCATGGCCTTAAAACTCCATATGAGGCCATCGCCTAACTCTCGAGACGCATCTGGTCAACAAGGCTGTCCTTTGTGAAGGCCTCTACAATTAACAGAGGAAAGGAGGCAAAGATTAAAGGGTCATGTTCAGGGAAGATGTAATTATAACTGACATTTCCCATTTTGAATCGAAGTCAGGATGAGCGTCCGTGGGTGCGGGTTTGGAGTAGCTGAATCAGCCACCTCACCATGCACAAGGTTGTGGTGATGAAATGGGATGAGTGACTAGATTACTGTTTGGCCAGCTTCTTTACAAAATAGCTCTGTCTGAGCAGCGAGACAGATGAAGGACTTCAGGAGATCCATCGCTCAGGTCAGCTGAGGAAGACCCCCAAATTCAAACAGGAAATACTCTTTCAACACAAGGCAATAACAACTCCACACAGTTTACATTACACTGACCTGTCTGCAGAGTTCTGTGGGAGACTGGAAGCAGTTACATGTAAAAGCTGGAAAAACCATCACTTTCTCTCCCGTGAGAAGAGCTCATAATGAGTCATGTGGTTTGATTACGAAGCAATTTAGAACCAGATAGGAGAGCTGCAGATACCTACTCAAGAAAGTCAGTGATGTACTTGCGACTGCACTTGGACCACGACCAAGGGTTGGTATCGTAGTTAAGTGTAGGAGCCATGACGTGATACTGGTGCTTTATTCCTGCCTCCCGGCACTTGGGGTTGTCATCATGAGGCATGTTGAACCTGGTGCAGAACCAAAAAAAGGGGGAATTTAGAGATTGTGAGGGTTATCATCCGATTATTAGATATGCCATAGTAAAAAGGATAAATGTCTAAGATTGACTCTCAGTCATTTGTAGCAGAGGGTCACAACCAGCCCGCAGATCCGGTAATATCTTTGAGTTATTCCTCACACTTTGCACTTCTCCTCTACTGGTCTGTTTGTTTTCCACTTCCAAATACATGCACATCCTTATTTGTATTATTTGCTAAATATTTAGAGAGTAAAATCCTTTCAAGAGTTTCAAGAAAACTCCAACTGGCCAGTAGGTGGTGCAACATTGTCTTAAAAAAAATGTCACACTCCATCTATCATTATCTATTGGCTTCAACATCGAGAACAACATGCTAGTGAGATCTACCTCCAGCTTAGAGGTCAAAGCTCACCATCTCACATTCTCAAAGGGCTTAATGCTTAGAAAAAGCTGGGGGTAATAGCACCTCACACATCAGTTGCTCTCACAGACAGAAGAACAAGACCGATGTCTACACAATCTTACCAATAAAGCTGCAATAACATTGTCACAAACATTTGCTGAGATAATAATATTTCCTGTATTTTCTGCAAGTCCAAAAATCAGTTAACCAGCTAATTGTTTGAGTATTTGTCTTTAGCGATCAAGCAGTGAGACGGGAGGCTTTGCAAAAGAATAACCGTACGTAATGAGGCATGGAAGCTGCAAACTAATGAATTCATCCAGGCTGTCTGTAGCTGGCAGTCTCATAGAGCAGGTTTTCTTGATCATGTCCAGAACAGTGCAGCCCAGCATAGATGTCCTGTTTTGTACTGCGGTTTGGCGCATTACCCATAAATACATGCACGCATGAGTACACATGTATTTATACACACAGGATCCCATGCAGCTGTATGATGTCTTGAGATGTTTACGCCAGGATGTGGGGCAGTGCTGTGCTCTGGGCTGGAGCTGAGGGTCAATCCATACCACCACACAAACAAGATCTAGCATGGCTGGCATGAAGCCCACCCTACGGGAGACGGAGGGCCCGAGGGCAAACACCCAGGAAATAATTAAGCCTCTGGCACAGTAATAAGCTCTGCACACAAACCAAGCCGTTGGATAATACTCACAACATCAAAACTGAATCAACTGGTACTATGCAAAAGATTTTTTGTCACTTATGATGTAAAAAAAAAAAGTAAATAGAATTGAGTTTCACAAAAAAAGGAGAGAAAACATAAAACTGGATATGTTGCGTCAAATAAGTCAGATCAGAAGGATACAAATGAGAATACAACCTTAAAATCCTGAGATGAGAGCCTTTTAGTGTAATGAGGTTATAAATCAGGCAGTTTTGTGGCTAGATCAATGGAGGAACCAATTTCAGTGATTTACATGCATCCGAAACCACTCACTTCAAGTTCTTAACAAAATAACTGCATCACTCTGTGCACATCACTGTCCCCGTGCCACTCTGCCACCCTATTTGATGGATCTTCAACACTGAAAAAAGTATTTCTTTGATTAAAATCCTTTGAAAAGCACTTCAAGATAGGCAGAGCTCACTGTCTGTGAACTACACATCTTAGCTGCTCTGAATGTACTTGTTCACGAGAAGAAACCATCTTTAACAATCCCAGAGATTTTATCCCATTGGCTTTTTTGATTTGTGTGCACTTTACACACTTGATATACTTTTTTTGCAAAATGTCAGGAAGATTTATTTTTGATCTGGGACATCTGAAGCCAGACAAATGTTTTAAGTCCTCATACATGTCACCTTTGAGGAGCTATCAAGTGACGCCACGCCACCTAAAACTCCCTGTGCTGCCGATTAGTGATCGCACATTCTCGCAGTTATCTGAGAAAGGCCTCCCAGCCATTAGTCTAAGTCTCTGATTAATCTGCAGTGCTCTTGAGTGGGTCCCATTACCTGACACTGGCTTTCTCAGAGCGCCAAACACTCATGAGAGCTCACGCCTGCAAACACAGTGATCCGCCATGCCAAGAGACAGAGCCAAGTGGGCCTCCAGCTGCTTGAACTTTAGCATAAACAGATCCACATGAGACTCAAAGTAAAAAGGGGAGGGTGTAAGCTTGGTCCATCTGCTGCTGCTCTGGTCCAGTCTCTCCACTGGAAAAATGTGTGACCGTGGCAGAGGAACTAGAAAAAATATCTCCCATTCTTAACTATTACCTCACAGGCTCACACTGACAGTGCGCCTTTTTACTACCCAGATGGAGAGAAGCAGAAGAGACAAAAAAACAAAGACAGAGGCCTTGTCTTTATCCAAAAGTAAGCTCTCTGTTTTAAATCCCCTGGAGCGTTCGTAAGAATGAGAAGGTAATGACTTATTTATCATAATTTTGCCACAAATGGATGTTTGGAATAAACATCGCTTCATACGAGAGATAAAGTCATGTGTTTTGACTCGGTCATTTGAAGACAGATTATGCGTACGAGTCTTTCTTCACTCCACACATGTGGCAGTATTTGCTTGTTGTGAAAACACTCTCTGGCGGAAAGGCATGTTGTGATAACCCCGCTATTACCCGCTCGAAGGCGATGTGACATCTCCAGTTTGTTTTACCTGTCTTTGGCGCTGAGGAGTGGGGGGGGGGCTGGAAGGCTTTCCAAGTACTAAATACAATATTTAGCTTTGTACTTGCTCCTTGTATCATTTCCAAGAAAATCTTTGTTGTTGTTCATCAATGCCAGGTCCAATTATTATTAGGATTTTTGAGGGTTTTTTTCTGGGATCCACATAAAATTGTGTCTTTGAGCTTATAGCTATCGAGGTAAAGCTCGGACACATGGAGGGTTGACGTCCTGAGCTCTATAGTAAGGCATTGTAGGCTGGCATGTTATTAAAAGTCAAGGTTTTTTTTTCTTTATTATGTTTTGCACCTGCGTCTGCTGCACTCTGTGTCTCTTGATAAGAGGGCTTTTGTAGTCGAGCTTGGCTTTGAGTGGTGACATACGTCCTGTGTGTGTGTGTGTGTGTGTGTGAGTTATGGGGGTGGTGGTGGGGCAACAGGTTTAGAACTGCAACTTACACATGGCCCAGCTCATGAGCGATGGTGAAGGAGGCACTAATTCCATTTTCCTCACTAATGGAGCAGCTCCGGTACGGGTCGCACATGGTCCCCAGCTCAGCAAGCCCTACAGGGTCAACACACACCAATACGCACACATAGGAAAACACACGCATAAACATCTACAAGCCAAGTGTGTCTGGGGGAAAAATAGTTGCTTGAGTGTTTGAGAAGATTAAAGGCATCAAAACTTCTGTTTCCTAAGAGAGATTAGCACTGCCACAGTCTCCCTCCTCCCAGGTCTACCACTCTGTTCTGTCACGATAATATTATTAGCTGACAGCTTGCCATAAACTCATTACAGCACAGTTCATGAGCTGTGGAGTCAGTGGAGTGGAAAGTTCACTGTAAAAGAACTTAACGTGCAGATATTTTTGCATGAAAAGCCAAAATATTACCTAATGTGTCACATTTGTCTTTAGCGCGGCAGATGTCTTCCCTGTGAAAAAGAAAAAACACCATCCTGTAAATCCCTTCTGAAAAGGGCAGCGTGCTTGAGCAACTTGCTTTTGAAAAGGAGGTGAGGGGTGGGAAATGCAGATACCTGGTTATGAGGAGCGCAGTGTCGTGGTGAGACGGATGGCTGTCGTCCTGGACGTTGTGGCTCTGCTGCCAGACACAGAAGTTGTGCAGAGTGGTGGCAGCGTTGAAGCTCACAGTGGGACCTTCCTGTTTTGGGTGAAACAGCAGTGGGGTCACGACCAACAAACTGGGCTTACATACAGTAACCTTTTTTAATAATGATGGTAAAGACATATTAGAACATCATGTTCTTTAATGTGTGAGCCTGTCTTAATGTCTTATGTTTGTGTTCATTATGATTATAATGTTTGGACTAAAGATTTAGGTGCTGGATTTGTGGAAAACAAGGACATACATTGGTAATTTTTCAGTGACATCTTGCAACCTGCAACAGCCTTATGTTCTTTCTTGTGGTCCTTTCAATAACAGAGGTAGTGAGGAAAATCTCACCGTGACCAAACTAAACAAAGAAAATCCCTAGGCAAATGCCTACTTATTCAAAAACTGATAACAGAGCATTTCATTTGCAGGTGGCTAGCAGCCTTAATACATTATGATTTGTATTCCACGTAAGCCCGACAAGAAAGACAGTGTCCTTTCAAAGAGGCCCCACAGAGAAAAAAAAGCCAAGCCAAAGACACCTGCAATGACGTCAGCCACGCGCAGATGACCTGCGTACACGTAGCATTCAAGACCCCGTACTCACCTGTTCATTGTGGATGATGACAAGCTTGACAATCTTGATGCTGATGAGGTTTCCTATGCTGGGGTCCCTGTACACTGCTGCTACCTGTAACAAAGACAAAACACACAGACAAAAAAAAATGCAAACTTCCACTAACCTGAGTCAGAGCAGAGCTAGAGTCATGTATTAGTTAAAGTACTTGGAATGGGAACACACAGTCAAGGCTCTTTTAGCTAAGCTCTATTTTGGTTTAATCAAAATAGCAGCAGCTCACCAAAGTCAAAAGAAAGCACAAAGTGCCTCCTCGAGGGTAAGTTTAATCAACAGAGTATTTAAACCAATTACAACCCCCCCACCCAGAAGACCATAGAAAAGGAAAAAGAAAAGAAGGAAACTGGACCTGGCTACAAATGTGAAGCAGCCCCTCTGTGGGGACAGCAAAATATTCCAACTCTTTTCCCCTCTGCTACTCTTGCGTTTCTCGTGCACCTGTGTCACGGTCAGCCAGCGGTCCCCCGAAACAGGGTACGGCCTCATGACAGGAACTTATTAGTTACTATAAACATTTAGCTCATCGTAACATAGAGGGAAGCAAACGTAGCCCAGGCTTGCCCGGGTTGGGTAATAAAACGAGACTGTCTTTGTATGCACGTCATCCAACGGTGACACATGACCCCGCTCATTAGACTCTCACCTCCAGTTTATGCTCTCATGCGATCAGTTTAACAGCCAGAGGCGAGGGGGACGACACCATAAATTACTGCAAAATGCATTCAGGAGCCGATGTTGTTGACAAATATTAAACAGTAAAGTTTTTTTTAGGACTTCTTAGAATTTATATTTTGCTACATGTGCAACATTTTTTTACATGGTTAAAAGCTACCTTCTTAAAATAACAGTAAGACAGTAAGACATCAGGGGTCATATCTATACAGTTTATCGGCATGACCAATAGAAAATAATATGGTACGTTTGGATAAATTGTGGCAAAAGTAGAGCAAATGTAACCATTTGAAAGAGGACAGGGGGGGGGGAAAGCATGCATTTATGTATGGCTGCTCCCTGGTCTGCAGACATAAACATGATTTGCTGTCGAACTTTGGAAGAAAAAAAAAACTGGCCAATGCAACACTCACTAAGGACACTCCACTGACAATCATTACTCCTCTGCAAGTAAATGAGTGTTTCAAACATTTTGCCTGTAATGGTGTAGAAAGACAGCAGATACTAAACTCAGTTCAATTAATAACCCGTCCTGAGTTGAGACGTTTTACTACCCAGTCCATCACAGTGTCACTGGCTTAATTACCAGCCTTCTTTCACAGTCAAAAGTAGGACTCATAAAGTGGTCAAGGTGCTGGACAGGCTAACGGGGTTTGTTTGGCATATGCAGAAGCATGCTGAGGTTACATCGGGGTTAACGACCAAAAATGCCAAACAGTAAAATCTGAGACTAGAAAAACACAGACCTGGACTGCAGTTTCCACTGGGCAATTGCTTTAATAGTGGAAAGAAATATATCACCGAGTACGTGGTGTATACATCAGAACTTAAATTTTTTAAAGTGTTGTCATATGTGGCGTATTCACTGAAAAAGCTTCTGAATACTACTGTGACCAAAATGTCAGATTGCTCTTTATTTCTGTTGCATTAATTTCAGCAGAGTTGATCGTTTTTAAAAAGGTTCAATAGCATGAGTGTCATTGATTTAATGTTAAAATCGGACCCTCGTGATGGAGACGATCATCATAAGAAGTTTCTTATCTGAAGTTGTTTATATTTTGCTGTAAAGTTTTGGTCATTTTCTAGAGATCTGTCACAATTAGAAAAAGACTATGCATGTTTTCAATGTAAATGTCCACAAAACCGCATTACATTCAATACAGCTCTGCTGTAGACTTGGCATCAATTAAATTAGATCCATCTAGTGGAAAGGTTAATGTTTGTAAGTGTATGCCATCAAGCCTAATTTTGATCTAGTTTGAGATGCTTATTTACACATGGGGAAACAGCACGCTGAGCATACAGCCAAAGAACATGGCCACATAGAGTTAAACATTGCTGGAAAAAAATATGCATTTAGCTCGTCTTTAGCATTTGATTCAAGTTTAACTGACTATTCTACAAGTGTACAAGTCTCAAGTTTAAACGATTCAGTGACTTGTGAAATCTGCTGTGAACAACAGCATGGCTAACACTGAGACGTTTGTCGTGTTCTTTCACTAAGTTTTTGTTACTTTTCAGTATTTTCAATGAACCTCTAAATCTTTCAGTTATTGATGTTTGGTTAAAAAAACCCTTCTGCTCACATACAAGGTCTTGAGTAACTAACCCCATCATATGTTAAAGACCTTTTAGTAGCATGTAATCCCAACAGGAAGGCAATGCCAGCAAATAACACTGAGCAAAAACACATTTAAACACTGAAAAAAATAAGAAACATTATTTTACTTACTACTGACATGATTGTTAGAATGTAGTGCTCTAGGTTGCGTCCATGGTGACGCACCATTTTGGCATCTGCTGTCACCATCAGCTCAACGTAACGAGGATAGGACAGGAAACGCTTGCGCCTGCGTGGCGATCTCGGGTGTGGGCTGGTGGAGTTGTTCTCGAGCACGCGTTGGTGCTCCACTGTGGCTCTGAGAGATTCTAGCTCCTCTCTCATGGTCCCTCTCATCTCTGCAGAGGCTGGCTTCTTCAAGTTCTCTGTTTAAGAAAGAAAATAATTTTAATGTGGTAATTAGCCTTTTTTTTAATGGACTACTTAACGTCATAAAGGTGTTTCATAAGAGAGCAAGCTACATCTACAGTTCAGTGCCATGTTCTGGCGCAGCTTAGTTCCAATCACATAACTAGGCTTCTGTTGCAGACACCTGCCATAAACCGTCTCATTCAAGTGTTCAGGAAAGCAGATGAACCCAGAGACACAGAGTCACTGGTGAGCTTTGAGCCTGTGTTTTATCTCAGGCAATCTGGATTCTCCTGTCTCAAACAAAGCCACACAAACCAAGAAATCCCTTAACAGCACTTTACTGAGTCACGGAGACTATGCTCAGTTTACGCCATGCAGAGGCGTAAAAATCCTCAAATTATTCCGCTCTGGATACCCCAGTCATTGTATTACTTTGGTAAATTGTTACAATCGTGGTGAAAGGAACACATTAACACTCAAACAGTTCCATTCATACGCCGCCTCCTACAGCAGCCTCAGACCCAGAATGACAGCCATACACTGTGCACACTCAAATGGCTCACTTCTCTCAGCTGAAGCGCACGTGTTGTGCTGGCTACAAACGGTAGATTCCATCATCATGACAGAGTGAAGTTAAAAGAGGAACACAGAGGCAGAGACACAGACCGATTGCCTATATTATTAGAGGCAAGGCAAGAAAACTTGCTGTACTTAAAAATGAAGTAGCGTTGATTGCAATAAGAACCTTGGAGTTCTGAATAAAAACAGAGTGGAAAAAACAGCAAGAGGTTTCCCAGTCACACCACGGGAATAATCCAAATCACAAAAAAGGGTTGAGTTTGTTTTCTGCAATGTCCCCAGATTCTCCTGATTGAAAATGATGACCAATGGAGGGCCAGATAAACTGCACGTATCAACTATGAACATCAAAATGCTTAAGCAGTCAATCAGCACTGTATAACTTTACACTGCATTTTGTGAGAAGTCCAGGACCGGAGCGTGCAGGTCGATCATTGTGCTCTCCTGATTTCCACTGTTGCTTTGGCGCACATCCGTTATTTAGTGTAAGAAAGCTTGCTTAAAGCAGTTTCACCTGTCGCCCTGCCGAGGAAAGATTGATTTAACGTATGCCAGGCGGGCGGAAGAGAACGATCAAAGAGAAGATTCATGAATGTAGTGCAGGAGGACATGCAGAGGGTTGGTGTGACAGAAGAAGTGGGATAGGGTGAGATGGAAATAAATGATCTGCTGTGGCCACCTCTAAAAGGACCAGCTGAAAGAAGAAAAAGAAGACCAGAGGAAGTAGCAGAGAAAAATATCAGGAGCCACTGATGAAATAGCTAAGAATTGACAATGAAAGATTTCACTGTCAATTTCCTATTTTGTCAAAACTGAAATTGCTGTAATTTTTAATAAATGTTTGTACATATAGGTGTAGTATTTTTCTTTTGCCTCCATTAAACCAAGCCGCAAAAGGGACACAATGTAGCAAAAGTTGCTAAAATAATTACACCGACTATGTAATTACCTTAAGTAAGACCACTAGTGCTTACGATCCAAGCATAGTTTGGAATCCGTCATCCTCCTCAACTTTGGATAACCCGATTACAGTGAAGACTTCCATTGTGTTTTGTAAACTCAATCTTTCCAGACAGTCACACAGAGACAGATTGTGTGTAACTGTTAGATTAGGGAAAAAAAGAGAAAGGAAAACTCATTCAGTGCTCTGTGAGTATTCAAGCGATGCCCCCAGTGGGCACACGAGGCGAAGCGTGACTCCCTGGCACAATGGCCCACAGCTCTTGCCGCCGTGAGGCCCAACCCCATGCCAGAACCAGCATCCAAGCCAGCGCCAAGCCGGTCTGTGCCCGTGCACGCAGCCCGGGCAGCTGGGCCAGCACGGAGCTTTGTATTTTCCAGGGAAAGAAAAGTCTCAAAGGCCAAAACCCACCACACTAAACCCCTTAAACAGACTCATCGCTGCAGACAGTCCGACATCAAAGGGATTATCAAAGCACAGAGCAGTATCTCTCCATCCTCAGAAATTGGTGTTAAGACTCAGAGTAAGCGAGTGTGTGATGGAAAAAAAAAGAGGAGGAGGTGAAAATATTGCCTTCTGCTATAATAGCCTTTGAATCAGTGCAGATTAGCCACACACAACCTTCCCAAATCGCCTTAGGTTGAAATCCCCCTCTCGCTAGGTAGTGAGCTGCTACTTACACCATGAGAAGACAGGGGTGACTGACCCACTGTACGCACAGAGGCATTACATCACCCACTGGGCACTGGCAAAATCAGCCACAGAAGGTCTTTATATCTCTGGGCTCTGCATGTTGGAATTTACTATCAAAAAGAACCTGATAGATATTATTTCTTTTCAAACTTGGAATATAAACTCACTCTTCAGAGGTTTCTCATGATCGGGAGCATTAAAAAGGGGCCCTGCATGGCATGAGTGTAGGCATTTCCAACTTATAATCTAGTCGTTTCCAATGTACACACAGCTAAAATGTACCAACAGAACACACTCACTTCTATGTTCCAACACCTAATTGACTCGGGGATGTGTAAATCTTTATATCACTGTGCCAAAACACAATCAAAACAATGAACATTACCCTGTTTGTGTATTCACTCAATGCCATGAATAATTGCAGACAAAATATCCCATACACACAATGACTGAACTCTTTTAAACATATCTAGACATTTTGATTGGGTTTGAACTGCCACATATGTTAACAGTTAAGCATTTGTTTACATTAATCCATAAACATTAAAGTGTGGAAATATTTTACTGTTGCATAGACTTTTAGTCTGAGTCCATCTATGTATACCAGCCTGTCCAAAAGGATCTCAATGGGATTTTGCTCTTTCATGACAAATTCCAAGAACCAACACATACGTAGTTGAACTAATAACCATTGTTTTACGGTGTTTTGCTGGCCTTCTGAGAGTTGTCATCTTTGGCTACACATTAAACCAGGGGTGGGCAATTCCAGGCCCCGAGGGCCGGTGTCCTGCAGGTTTTAGAGCTCACCTTGGGTCAACACACCTGAATCACATGATTAGTTCGTTACCAGGCCTCTGGAGAACTGCAGGAGCTAATTTAGCCATTTAAATCAGCTGTGTTGGTTCAAGGACACATCTAAAGTACACTTTCCAATCAGTACAGGTAGTGCCTGCTACTTAAAAAAATCAGACAGCGTGGTTATTGGAATACAAGTTAAGAGGGGAAAAACTTTAAAACCACCGCAGACAGGGGCACAATTAAGTGCAATTCTGCGGCTAGACAGTGGAGAAGAAAGGAAGCTAATTGCTTCTGCTGAAGAAGGCTTTTAAAAGTGAAGTGGCGTGGCTGTCGACATCACTGGAAGTATGGTCTTTGTACACTTGCAGTCCACTCGGTTGATATTTTAAGTTCAGAGATAACGACAGCATTATGGTCGGCTGCAGACCTCCTCAAATGACGAAACACTACTTGTGGATCAGAACTGTGACGGGTAGTAGCCTGGAGTGTTATCTTAGCCAAACCAAGATACTCCCGATGTCTAGTTTAAAGAGGTTCATCCAAATATACTAAAGATTAAATCATTATGGATACCATTTGAATTCAATTGAAAATGTTTGGATTGGGATACGCAAGAAGCAACCCTTCCTCTTTGTTGAATACACGTCTTCAAATCTTACAGTAATTTGGTTACATCTGGAAGGCCCAGTCAATAGTTTATAGGAGAGATGTTGGCGTTTTACAAGGAAGTGCCAATAAAGAGCAAATACATCATTTTCTAAAGCTCTTCAAAATGTGTCAAAGATTTGATGAAAAGTCTCTAATAATATTATTTTTTATTTATCCAAATAAAAGTTCCATTGAGATTAAAAAATCCTTTTTCAAAAGTGATCTGGTCAAGACAGAGGCAAAGATTTAGTCATTCTAAACAGAAATAAATCGTTTCTGCTTGTACTGACATACAAAACAAGCGAGTGAACACAACATATACATGATACACGATGTTGTATATACAATAACACAGAACTATTGCCACTTCAAGAGCAAAGACATTAACAATGAGCACTATGTTCTCGATCCTTTGAAACTCCCCGACAGGAACTATTCTGGACAGTTTCCTGTCCTTCTGTAGATTATTCTAATGACAAAAAGGGGCAGCATATTTTAAGGTCTTTTTTTTGCAGGGATAAATACTGCTAACGTTTTGCTTGAGTGAAGGCCATACTAATCATGGTTTTACACATGTATGTTCACAGGTATACAAAACCAGCCCAATCGGAGATTTGCACACACAGGATGCTAATAAAATGCAAAGCAGCAAATTAAACAGGATCTTCAGGTTTTGTTAAATGCATCACTAAAGAGCATCAACCTCAACACTGCAATTTATGCAATCACATGTTTATACGTAATGTTAAAATCCTATCTGATAAGGACATATACAAGGCCTCATTTTTCTTTTCCTTGAAGACGACCATTTGTGACTCAACAATGACTACAGATCTGTTCAAGGAACCATTTAAATATCAAGATGTTGATTTTACTCTAAGACAATCAGTATGGATGACTTAATCACGTCTACCATATTTTAAAAGAAACCCCTACTTTAGATACTGAACTATAAATCATCTTTACATTAAAAATGTAGCCCTGTGTTTTTGAAGGATGTCTGGCCTCTATGATAGTCAACAGCCCGAGAGCCTGGCCAAGTCACTGATGATTTCCGGCCATCTCTTGGGTTTACCCTTAGTGGGAAACTGCTACTCTTCCAGCATCCATGCCACCATGCAGTTAATCACTGTCACTCAAGTTGTTTGAATAAGCTCAAGTCTGTTAAGATTGCCCAGACAGTATTCAGTGGCAGAAAATAGCTCAAGTTGGAATCTGAGCAACACACCCAACACACTGGGTTCAATAGGGCTGTGGCCTCAGGGTAGGCACATGGCAGCTATTAAAGTTACAGACTGTGTGTGTACCCAGCCCTACTCAGCCCTGTCCGGAGTATCTGTTATCCTAAACTCAGCGAGTGCAATGGACCAAATTATTAGCTGTTTGCATTATCTGTCATGGAGTGTTATGAAATTTGAGGCAGTAACTCAACAGAGCATCCTGCCTGAAGGGAAAACTCACTCATTACACACAAATAGCACATGTGGTGGCTCAAACTCACAATCAATGCATGAAAAATCAGGGATTTTTAGACTCATCTGACACATTTTAAGGCTAGCGTTCAGATCACAGTGATTCAAAAGACAAAAATATTCAACTGGCATTCAAAAAGACAAGAGAAATGAGTCTTTTTCAAATGAGGGCCAACAGCAATGCAGTGAGTAAGAAAGCTACTTTATAGAAGCAGGTGTAAAAGAAGAAAAGCAGGCAGTGGGAGCTTGAGAAAAGGCAAGGGCCACTGCCAAGCTCTGAAGCAAGACAGACAGGCACATGCAGTGCAGGCCAGAATTGCTCAAACTCACAAAGAAAGAAGTTAGTTTCCCCCATTCCTCTCCGCTCTTGCTCAGCAATTCTCAGCACTCAGTGGGACACTTCATCCAGTGACAGGCCAAGGAGATGACATGCACTTTCACAAACACACATTCACAAGCAAACCACATTTACACACAAACACAAAAGCCCCAAAACAAACTCTGTTTTTATTCTTTGCCACAATAGGTACTTCCTGGAATGCAGGAGGTTGAGTCAGTGCAAGGGCCATAAGGCCACAGAATAAGCCTAAGCCCTTTGGAGCCATGTGACACCCAGAAGTTCCACACAATCTAAAGAAAGATGGTAAAGATGACAGAGTAATTGCTCTTCGCCCATCACACCCTAGCTGACCACATTTCCTGACCCCTGTCAAGAGCCGTGCTTCAGAGGAAAACAAAGGGTTTAATGCATACATAGTTCCAAGTGAGGCCCGGCAAACAAGCCGCCAAGCCCAGAATCCACGCACCTCTAGGAGGGAAAAGTTCAAGGTCACATCAACTCATCCAGTGAGTGACTCCAAACAAAGAGGGAAGTGAGGTCACAATCAACAAGTGCCTCCATTCACATACATGAAAGCGCAAAGGGAGGGCAGGCACCGATTCAAGTCGGCTAGTTCAAACCCCAGGCGGGGGAGGACATTTTTCCATGTAAATGAACCCATTGACCAAAAACCTGATGCTAGCATTTGAGCTACCATGTATACACAGTGGGCACCGAGAGGGGAATCCTATACGATGATTGTGTTAAGGGTCAGAGGGCACAGATGCCATCTGTGCCAAGTATTGCCGCATCAACGCCAGGCAATTCGGTCTCCAAGCTGGCCTCGGTTACCCATCAAGAAATCAGGCAAGCTGCTTGAGAGCTGACGCTGGAACAGGACTTTGGGTAGTTGGATTTCAGTTTGGTGTCAAGCTGTCTTTTAGTCTTTTCACTGTTTCTAATTCAGACAAAATACGACACCCCACAGTTCTGGACTTGCAGCCAGTGGCTTGGTGAAAGAGATTCTTTGCAATTCCCGCTTCCCTTCGCCTTTTGCTTGTCTTCACATGGATTTTTAAAAAGCAAAGGGAGCAGAGCAACAGAAGAATCTACCCCTACCTGCAGCCGCCCTCATCTCTGCGCTTATCTCTATCAAAGGATGACACGGGGATTCACATGCAAACCGACAGACTGATACCCTGTAGAATGTGTCATTAGGGGTCGGAGCCGTGTTGTGGTTTGAGCCTGTTAAGCTTTATTGCCTCTATGCTTTCAAAATTCAGAGCGAGGCACAACAAGGCACTCTGTGACTTTAAAACATTAATCACCCACTCAACAGCTATCTACTCCAGTAAAGGTATTCTAAACAGAAGGAAAACCACCCAGGTTGGCTGACAGAGAAAGGAAACTGATACAGCTGCAAGCAATGTCCATCAAAGACACTGGCATCAGTGGTTCCGTAGGATGAACTTACATTTAAAAATGTCATATAAACTTCCATCCATTCAACACAGCATTACAATAACAGCCTCTCGCTTTATCAACAGAGCATGAACACACGTCGTGAAGAAAAGCAGCTGAAGACAGCCGTGTCCTGACTGTTAAAATAACAAAATATAATTTTCCATCAAGGTAACACTTCAGTCTTATCAGTCCACTTCTACATCTGGCATCTCACAAGCAGCGACAGCACAAGTATGAATAAGTCAACTATTTGTACGTGTCGGAGATGACAAGCTCAAAGCTCAAAACAGAGCGTCATCTTTGTGAAATGTTTCTATGTGGAAACATCGCTTTCCTCTCCTTTCAGCATTTTTTTCTTTCAGAGATCTTGGAAACTCTTACTTGTCTTAAGACAGTAGATACAGAAGTCTCCGTTGTTCTGGCGCGCTGCGCAGTGCACGAGGGAGGTATTCTGAGCCAGCATTTCTAAAGGAAACTCTTATCTTACCATTCTGCTGATACACATGCTGTTTCCTGAAGGTGTGCTTGATAAAGCGCAGTTTGTTTCATCTTTATCGTTTTCAAAAATATGTTTTGCTTCAGGAAACAGCAAAAAAAGCGGGATGGATAAGGAATAAAATCACCATATGTCTTGCAAAAACAATTTTTTTTAAAAATCAGAGTGGCTGCTTGGAAGGCCATCAGCACTTCTCTGTGTGGCTCAAACGTTCTCTCCACAAAAAACACGAATATGGAAGAGAAAGCGACAAAGAGAAAAACAGAGTCATAAGATCGCGTTGATCTTGACAGAGAGTCCTTTTAGAGCCAGTCAAAAAGAAAGGAGATTGGAATCGGCTCTCTTGCTAACATCACAGGTTTTGGGTGGGTAATCTATGTGCTTCTTGCTTAAAATGTGGTCTTGTGTGATGCCTATGCGCTCCTCTAATCCATTAATAAAGCTTTCCAGTTTTTCAAACACAATGACAAGCTGACAGCCTGAGTGTTTTGACATTTATTTTAGAAGTCAGTTTAGTCTAATGAAGAAAATTAAGTGGACAATTTGTCTTCTGAGACATCAATGTGCAGAAATACTGCAAAGCCAGGAGGAAAATGCCCAAAGACCAGGAGAAAAAACTGCAAGTGTTCTGGAAGCAGGACGACACGCGTCAAGTTAGCGTTTATATGTAACCTGCACTGCGCTGTGTGTCATAAAAAGACAGGACAAGCCTATTAGTCTGTGCTCAGTGAAGCCTTCAAAGAACCAATTTTTCACAACATGTGGAGATTGCCCTTTCTGATAATGGCACAGTCTGGGGACACCTCACAGTCCTAACCCAGGCCCACTGCTTCTTTTAATCCCTTGTTCATTGTTTACTTGCTATCCTTTGATGAGGCCCCGCAGGTGTCTCTAACACTTTAAACACCTACATCCCAGCTACCTCCTGCTGTACACTGAACAAAAGGATTTCATTTCACAGTAAAGGTCATGAGAAGCTATTTCAGGATGCTTCTCATTTCATGTTAACTAGACATTGAACTGGTTTACACACTTAAACTGAATGGTTTAAATGGATGTTCTTAAAACATTACAAGTCAGGGGGTTAATAGATATATATATATACACAAAGCTTTCAGCGAATGCTGGGTCTCTGTTTGGCTCACACAGATTGAGCGAGTGAAAGGAATGAGCATATTGAGGCAGCGTTGGCCTGTCCAAGTTTTTTTAACCCACCGCCACACACAAAGGCCACCACCGGGCGACAATGGCTGCGTTCAAACAACAAACAAATCAAGCAGTCAGCATATAAAAGATTTATCGCGTCACTCAACAAAGGCCCCCCTCGGAGATCCTTGTGAGGACAACTTTAAGGTCTTCCATCGAGGTGAACTTCACTCAGTCACCCTGCTTTTCTCTTGAGGGCCTCTCCACCACCCGCAGGGCCTCAACCATAAAAATTCAAATGAAATTGGGGGAACTTTCCAGCAGCCTCCCAAGTGGAAAACCCCCCCAGTTCTTTTCAGCTGCAAACTAAAAAGTTATCGCACCTACCCTCTGAGCTCCTGCTACAAACCTGGGACTCGATGTTCCAGCAGAGGAGGCATGAAACCACCACGCAGTGCACAAGTAACAGCCACTAATCAAGGCTGAAATCTGCAAGCCAAAGATCGTGACTGAGTATAATTTACATTTTAGGGCAGTGTTTATTGCCACGGTTCAGAAAGAAAATACAGGAGATAAGGAGGTAAGTGTTTGTGGGTGAAAGTCAGACAGACTGTGGTTACAGGTAGAATACTTAGGCAGTCTATTACCTGAGGCAGCGCAGGGCTCTGCATTGTTGTCAGTTTTGGAGATGTTGCTTTTCCTCTCATGTCGATAGACGAGATGAGGTTTGTCGTGTTCTTCATCGTATTCCTCCCCCGCAGCGTTTAAAAGGGGTTCCAAGAAGAATTCGCCATGTTGTGTTGTAAAAGTTCCAATCTATAAGGGGGGAAAAGCCAGGAGATGTCACTGGTACAAAGCATGCACGTGCATGTGTGCATATTCTACTGTACGCGTGTCTGTTTATTTCACAGTTTCATTTACACAGGTTGTGGTCTCTTTGCAGTCACTCTGTCCTAGCCTCTGGCACCAGGGTTCACATTATTTCCATGCTTTTAAATAAGCTCTTTTGACAGGTGTGTATGGAAAGAACATGCTGATTGAAAAGGCAACAGAATATCCGTAACTGCTTTCATGCCAGTTATTGTTGAAGTTTAAGCCCTGAGAATCTCATTCTGTGACAATGAAGGCGAGTTTTGAAACATTTTAAGTCTTTTGCATGATACATTTATCAGGGCGCTGTTGCAATTCAGTAAACCGTTTCACACATTTATGCACAGGTTATTGGGTAAGCTGTAAGTGTCAAAATGCGTTTTTCCCCGAAAACCCTGACACTGGGAAGAGTGACATCATCATACACGGACCAAGCTGCTGACAGAGGAATGCTAATATTGATTTGGCAGCTCGGTCCCTCACAAAGCTTCTTAGCTCACTCAGCCATGAGGCACACTGGTGTTTGCATGGTAATTTCATGCGCACACTTAAACAGGATATTGGAGGCTGGAATGTTATCTTTAAGGCAGCATTACGCCATAAACATCCCCGAGTGATGGACATTTGACAATGGAAAAGATACAACTCGG
This sequence comes from Neolamprologus brichardi, assembly GCF_056152115.1. NCBI lineage: Eukaryota > Metazoa > Chordata > Actinopteri > Cichliformes > Cichlidae > Neolamprologus > Neolamprologus brichardi. Next base: position 18,134,216 of record NC_142110.1, read on the forward strand.
ACGTGAAAAACAAGTACAAACTGGAACTGCACTTTTCCTCCCTACTTTTCAAAAAGTGAGGGATTAGATCCCCTACAGGTTTACACTATAGCTCCTGAAAAGGGTTAAAGGCACTCAGTTCTACAGTTAGGTATTTGGAAAGTGGCACAATTTGTGTAATTTTTGCCTTTGTATGACATTCAATTCAAATCAAGATGTGAAGGCGGTTTCACGGCCAAGTGGGGCCTGTTTCCTCGTTGTTCCACGACAAATTTAGCAGATAAAAATTCTGGAGTTGATTCCAAGTGTTGCACTTTCATTACTTAGATGTTAACTGGAACTATGTGAAGGTCAAAGAGATATCAGTTTAGGTGAATGAGGCCATCATTAGGCTGAAAAAAAACTATTAAAGAGATAACAAAAACTTTAAGAGAGGTTAAATCAACACTCTGCTACATTCTTTAAAAAAAAAATGAATGCACCAGCCAGCTCAGCAACACCAGAAGGACTAGGAGACAAGGCTATGTTATGGTATGGGCAACTATCACTGTCAACAGAACAAGTTTGCTGGTGTTTATTGATAACATGACTTATTGAGATAATCAGCAGGATAAATTGGGAAGTGTACATGTGCTATACTTTCTGCTCAGATTCAGCCAAACACTTCAAAACAGATCAGACAGTGCAAATAGTTAAATGACCCAAAGCATACTGCTAAGATAACTTTGTCAGCTCAACTTTCTGAAGACAAAGCTGAAGGCAAAGAGACACACAAACAAGCAGCAATCTAAGGTGGCTTACAGTAAAGGCCTAACAGAGACTTCAGGCAGTCTAGAACCCATCAAAGTATGAAAAACAGTCCTGATATTTAAAATTGTATTAGTCTACCCAAATCAGTTTGAGCCTCTGAAAATAAGGGAGGGGTGTATAAAAGTGGCTGTAATTCCTGAAAAGTTAATGCAATACTTTTGCTTAATCGCTTAAATAAAAGCTGAGAGTCTGGACTTCAATCACATATTAATTCTTTGATTTAGAATAACTATGCCATTTTCCAAAAACATATGGATGTGGGTTCAGTGCAATAGGGTCAAAACTTGCATAAACAACGCACAGGATAGAAACGCCTTCACTTGTTGAAGCACACACCCCCCCGCCCTGGATCAGTACTGGTTCTTCAGTTCTGAGAAGCCAGTGAAGTTGCTTCTTCAATGCAGAAACGAAATAGAAGTAGTTTCCAAATCCAGCGGGGAACTTTGAGAGAAGACAGCATGAACGCATGCATTTGTATGAATGATTTTGAGATGATGTGACTCTTTTTTTTTAAGTCCTAAAGTCCACCAATCACTCATCATAGACACAAAACATGCTGTGACAACAACTCGCCAGAGAAGCTGATACTGAATAAACAGTGTTCATGAAATGGTCTTTGCAGTCAAAATAAGAGTCAATCCACTCAAGCATACACGACTACATTTTCTTACATTTACACGGTCGAGTAAAAAACAAATTTATGTGGCTAAAACGCATCAGGAATTATCCACTGCAGAGAATGTTTCCCTTTGTGTTTCAAAAAAATGATCACTGAATAACAGTCAGATATTACTTCATTCTTGACCTTGAAACTACAAAAAAAGCACAAGGTTCATTTGGTACATGCTCTGGTTCGTTTTGGTGCAGATCTTGAGCAGATGGAGATTACTCTGTTGTCATCAAACTGTCGATGTAATGTCCTCTTTGTTCGCAGCAGGCTCAAAACATTCGCTTTCGTCTCATCTGGTTGTGAAAATAAAACGCTGTTTAAATATACCTGATCAACATAGAAGTACTGCAGCCTTTTTCAAACCATTGAAGTCATAGTCTAAATATAATGAATGATTTATACAATGCAAAAATTGGTAGATGTTTGCCGGTGTCTTGTAAATCACTGTCTATGGTGAATTAACTTCAATTAGGTAATTACGGGTGATCCGGTCTTTCGTGTAGTGTTAACAGAAAGCTGAACAGATAAATGCTCTCTTTAGTCAGCGGAGAGGAAGAGATTCAGGGTTTCCCAGCATTAGCTCAGCAGCAAATCTGACAAAGGTTTGGGCAGACACAATGGCTGCTGTTCAGTACTGGGTGCTGAACTGGACCTTACAACTGAGAGACCCCTTTTTGAAGCGAGGTCACATTCGTGACATGAGTGGACCGACTGCTGGCACACAGCTCTATTATGAAATCTCTCAAAGACACTATGATTTTCTGTGGCTGCAGACACCTGCAGTCAGTCTCTGTTAAATATCTTACGGCATAAAGGTGCCGTGAACCTGATCTTTGTGTAGAGCTGCTTCATTCTGTGCCGGAAGTAAAACAGATGCATTTGTCAGAACAGCCTGACTTAACCTACACTTCTATTATGTGAGTGGACTGAAAGACCCAGCTTCTCAAGGAACCCAAATTTCCCACGGTGTGAGCAATCTTTAAGTCTCCTCCGCAACCTTCATTGGCAGCTGTCTACTCTTCGGGGCATTTCTCCTCTTTTCTGCCCATCATGACTCACTTTGAAAAGGCCAAAAGCTCCTCAACCCTGCCTCCCCCCAAGCTCTCCTCAATTGCCCCCCGGTGATAGCTTTGAGCAACGTTGGACGAAAGAAACTGCTTTTTCCAGAATGACCCCTTTGTTTTAGGGCCTAATTATTCCTTAATGACCTCATCTCACCAAAATGTGCCCGGGCCATTAAGCCCCAGTGATCAGACACGGAAACATTTATGACCCAATAGCCTCTGGTGGTGTGTCCATTGTCCTGTCATTCTCAATGAGTGATGTTGCAAGGAAGCAAGAAGGTTTGTTGAAAAAAAGGATGCACACATGTTTGTATAAGTGAGTCATATATCAGAGAGGGCAATTAAAGGCTGCCCTGATAAATGGAGAACTCCTTTTGTCTTAAATTGGTGAATAACAAGAAAAACACTTTATTTATTTATTTATTTATTTATTTTTTGATAGCTACACTGCTGTGAGTCAATTCTTGCAAAGTGTTAATACAAAGATTTCTGTTTTTTAACTGAATGTGCAAATAACTATATGACATGCTATTCTCCTGCTGTACATCTAAAATAAGGATAACCATCACTGATAATGGCCTAGAGCAGGAGGAAGACTTTAAGGCTATGGTCAGTCTATCTGTCCACTCTAACAACCCCTGCTCTCCCACCCTGCCCCATCCCCAGGCACAGTCTATGCCAGAATCCGCCTGGCGCGACTAAGGTCAACCCCCTGCCCCTGTACCAGTAACCTTATGTGACCCATGAAGTCATCGCTGTCAACAGTTATCAGATTCCCTGACATAGGAGTCAGCAAACTAAATGACTCTGGCATCAGGCGTCCGATATTACACATAAGTCCTATAAACCCCCTTATTACCCACTTATTCCATTACACCCCTATAAAGTTGAGGGGGGGGGGGGGGGGGGGGGGGGGGGGAATGTGATACATTTTCATCAATGAGCATCTTCTTTCTTCTGTCAATTAATGAACATGCCTCTTTAGGCTATGAAGAGTGACCACAAGAGAAGTGAGTTCCAGGAACTACATGGTGGCATCTTCAAAAGACCTATTTGTCTATGGGTCAAACGTATGATGATTTGAGTATCATATTATAAACATTAAAGAAGCTGGAACAAGGAAATGTTCTGCGTTTTTATTCATAAAATTAAAAACTGGACTGCTTTAAAATTGGGTTGTCAAACATAAGGCCTGGGCCATAAATCGGCCCAAAGAATGTAAATGGATTTTGAACTTTTAACTGTATTTTTATAACTTTTACAGCTTTTCCAGTTGATTAAGTCCCCCCTCCTCCCCACTGCCATTCATACTAAAACAAAGTAATTAACTATTAGTTAATTGACAGAAAAGTTCTTCCTTTTCCACTATCTACTACAAAGTTGTTGGGGGGGGGGCGCTACATCCATGGTAAAAAAAAAACAAAAAAAAAACCACCTAATATTTTTTGTGAATGAACAAAAATATAACATTTTATGAATACAGGACATTCTGGGCAATGAACTACCAGAACTTTTGACACGTTTATCATGTAATTTCATTGGTCCAGTGCACTTAAAATCAGTGTGGGCTGTATATGGCCTGTAAAATGAGTTTGGCATCTCCGTTTCACAAGAACGAGCATGACACCAAATAACTAATAATCCATTTCTGTGTGAAAATCCTCTATGACCACATCAGGGTTTTAGTGTGTTTGCTGACGGACACTTCAACAGAGTGGCTTGTTGTCAAATCAGCCCCAATCCCAACCATATCAACCAGCCCTCACATCCATCCCACCCCACCATCCCCACAGGCACAAAGGTGCAGGGCTTCCCATTGTCACTAGTCCAGTAACACTTGCTCTCGATCCACACTTACACACATGACTTGAGCTGTGGGCTGTGCGTGCGTGGATGGAATTCGTTGAAATGGAAGAAAGCATGTCAGAGTGATTAAAGCTTCCCAAAAAAGAAGCTTGAAGATAGCGGAGTGGAAACCAAGTACTCACCAGACCAGTGCACAGGCTGAAGACGGCAGGGTACTCGCTCTTGGCGTTGACGTGTCCACGGAAAAAGCAGTGGCGCATATCGCCGGGGTCAGTGGACTGGGAGTCCGTGTCGTTGCTCTGCTCCTCTCCCAAGTGTGTCACCGTGTAAGAGGGCGCGATAAAGCTGGAGTCTGCGGTTAGATTGAGATGAAAGCGTTCCCCGAAAGCATCAATCCTGTAGTGAAGCCGTAAACCGGACAGGTCATCGTTTAAACTCCGCCGTCTCCTTCTGTAGTGCAGTTTGTGGGGGAACGACTCTCCGAAGTCATTCACACGTAGCGGCTTGACGATTTCATACGATGACAGCTGCTTGATGAAGCTTTCTGCTCAAAAAAAAAAAAAGTCAGAGAAAGTTGGGACTGAGAGACAAAGCAATGGTAACAAACAGCCTGTGTAACAGACTAAATGCAGATGCAGGGTGACAAGCCTACCGCACGCCGGGAATCATGCTCAATCACCGTTAATAATATTGAAACACATTTCAGCAGTATCACTTCATCGTACTCGCAAGCCAAAAGAAAACACTACCTTGTTTCGGATGCAACTGGTATTGCAGAGTCTCCCGGACAAAAGCTGACAGATGACACATTAGTCCAACCAGCCAGATTGCAAACTGCATGATTCCCTCCGCAAAGAAACCCGGGCTGTCGTCTCCAAGGCAGTACCCTCAATCTCTCTCCGAGCGGCTCCCCCTCTGCCTCTCCTTTCCCCCCGGCTTGTCAGCAGCAGGTCGTGGGATCCGTGGACGCTCTCTGCAGCGCAAGTCTTGCAAAGTGCACTGGCCTCATCGCATTGCTCAACATGCATCCACTACCCTCTATAAAGGCGAACTATTTATGACACATTCATCCCCCCCTCCGACTCGGAAAAAAGTGCTGCCTAATGTTAATTGCAGTCTATACTGAAAGGAGGGATCAGTGCCAAGTAAGCTTTCCCTTAGCCATCCCTAGAACACCCCGTGCACCCTAAGCACTCACCAACTGCGAAGCAACGCCCCTACAATCTCGAGCCAATAGTGAGTGTGCCTCGGCCACCACACAAGGTACAAGCTGGAGTGTTGCTGAGACCGGTCATGTTGCAAAAAATCAGCCAAAACGGTAAAACGAAGTGAAAGTCCGGTGATTTCTGTTTGTTTTCAGCCGTGATTCTTGCTATGATTCTAGCTTTGTCACTCTCACACACACAAAGGCACACTCTGAGGAAAGTAAGCCACACTTTGAAGCTGTGCCATGCAGCACTAAATTTCCTTGATTCTATATTAGGCTGTTATTATAAAGAGTCGTGATGTAACTGAGATGCCAAACAATGAAGTCATATTGGATTTACAGAATAGGCTTCAAACCTAGACTGTTATATTGGCTTGGCCAGCATGCTAGCAGAGAATAATATATAGGTTTTATGGCACACACACATAGGAAGAAGCATATAAAGGCTGGTCTTAATGCATTCACAAACCATTTTTGCATTAAAAACGCTTTAAGGAATAGTTTATATCAATCTGTATTGCGCTGTTCAATGAACTCCAAGCACCCTGCATGCAGCTATGTGGAAAAGAATGAGGTAAGAAAACCCCGGCACACTGCAGAGCAGGTATCAGGGGCAACAGATATTCAACAAAATAAGTCAGATACAGCATGAACAGACGACCAGATGTGGGTTGCAAAGTGGCTGTGTGCAGGCTAAAGCACCCTGAACAGTAGGCCCCATATGAAAAGAGCTGGACCGTTAGCTGATGAGGACTGGCATTGAGATCAGCTGATATGCAAGGACTGGCAGAGCTCGACTTGAACGCCTGCCTGAACTAACTTCATGCTTCATATTGTTTTTTCTCAGCTGCCAAATGTCAGCGAGTACTGAGAAACACTCAGCAGTCAGCTGGTTTTCCTGGGAGTTCAAGAGTTTGTGTTGCTGCTGATCAGAAAAAAATCAACCGTTAAAGAAAAACCTCATCCTGGCTGCTTGTTAAAACTGAAATATCTTATTTTATCTAATGATATGCAAAGAATGTGATATATGTGTGTTTAACAGAGCCTTGACTGAATTAGATCCAACAACAAAAGTAATTAGTTAGTAATAAAAAAAAAAGCTTAGCAAGTTTAAAGTAAAAGAATAAATAGTTATATTTTAATTAACTTGCAAAAAATAACAATTTTTAAAGAGTACTTATTAGGCGAAAAATGTCAATATTAACACATATTGGACAATACGTGAGATATTGTAACTTACACATTGATGTTATTAGCATCTAAAACGATTTAGTCTCAGGTGGAATAAAATAGACTGCTGTGTTGACTGACACTTTCAACATTACTAACCTTTGCTTAAACAGCCAGAGATGGTCAATGACTCATTGTACCTATTAGCATCATTTGTCTATGGGCAGAACAAAATATTCAAATGAGAACAGTCAGAACTTACTGTGGATAATTATGAACAGACAAACAAATTACAGTATGAGTCAGATCATTAAGTTATTATTGTTGCTGACAAGTAAGAGAAATGAAGTGAAAGTAACGTGATATCTGATGTAATGAATTTAATGAAGTTAAATTTTAGTTGACTGAACAGCACGTTATGGAGCTGCAAACTCATCCTGATAAACTAGGAACTAAGTGTGTACAGCTTCTTACATGTTCCATGGTATCAGCAGCACTGTCTACACCAGTAAAATGTGTAATACTACCATTTTAGTATTATGATGCTCAGCTATACTGTATGTACATCTTGCTGAAGAAATATGCCTGTCCATTTGTGATAGTAGGCGTGAATTTAGTTGCTTATTCAGTATATAAAAGGGAGAATAATTGTTTGATAATTATTTGAATTCTAGCTCCCGTAGATTGACTGTGTGACCATGTAGGACATGGCTGTTCAACTCCAGGCCTCAAGCGTCGCTGTGCTGCAGGTTTTAGATATCAATCTGGGTCAACACACCTGAATCAAATGATTAATTCATTACCAGACCTCTGGAGAACTTCAAGATATGTTGAGGAGGTAATTTAGCCTTTAAATCAGCTGTGTTGGATCAAGGACACATCTAAAACCTGCAGGACACCAGCCCTCGAGGCCTGGCCTTGGACACCCCTGATGTAGGACAATCAGTCAATCAATTATACATACTCTTGATCTTAACTTGTTATGTGTATAAAGCACATCTGTCCACAGAATCAATTTCTTTTATTCCAAGCTCTTCACCACCATGGCCAAGACCAAAGACACCAGGGACCAGATTATAGACCTATTAGGGTAACTGTTGCTATTATTATTTGAAAATGAAAGACAAATAAAATGACCAGCTATTGACCAGGAGCTCTGTGTAAGATCTAACCTCATGATCATGAGAAAGGTGGTGGCGGCCTGTTACGATCCGGCTCAAAAGCCGCAACATAAATATGGAGACGACCTAGAGGTTAGCGACCGTAACACAGCCCAAAACTACGGATTATCGTGGGAGCTTTTAATGTTCTGTTGGAACCACAGTCACCAAGGACACCATTTGTCAGCGATCTGTTGAGGGCCGTGTGTCACTCTCAGCCAGATCACTGAAGATAGGGTGTGGATGGATCCAGGGGATTTAGGGGTGGTTGTAGCTCAGGAAGCAGAGCAGGTCATCCACTAATTAGAAGCTTGTCAGTTTGATGCCAAACATCCCTGGGCAAAATATTAACCCAAACATATGTCCCATAACAGTGTGAACGTGTGTGTGAATGTTAGATAGAAAGTACTTAAACTCAGAAAAAGATGCTTGTTTGAACTGGTGTGAATGGGTGACTGAGGCATGTTATATAAAGAACTTTGAGCACTCAGGTAGAGTAGGAAAGCGCCATATAAGAACCAGTCCATTTACCATTTTCCAGCATGACAATGACCAAAAATATACCTACAGTGCTACAAAGGATTAGCTAAAGAAGAAGCACACAAAGGTCATGGAGTGGTTGAGTCACTCTCCAGACCTCAGTGCTATAGAAAATCTGCGTAGGACCAGAAGCTTTAAGTTACCAAGTGACAGCCAGAAACCTAAAGGATTTGGAGAGTTTCTTTAAGAGGAGTGGGCCAAATCCCCCCTGAGATGTTACAAACCTGGTGACCAACTACAAGAAATGTCTTACCATTGCGCTCCCTACAAGAGTTTCTCCACGAAGTCCTAATTTTGCTTGATGATCAAACATTTATTCATTCAATGATATGTAAATCACTTTACTGTATAATATTTAAGTAATCATACTCATCAAAGTTTGTTTTTTGTTTTGAATTTTTGGTTGATATTCTGTCTCTCTCCATTAAAATGAAGCTACCATAAAAATTAGAGACTATTCAGTTACAACTTGTGAGAAAAGCACTGAGGAAATCAAAGCACAAAATAACGAGGATAGAAGGCATTAAGAACCATTCTTCACTGTCATCTACTGGAGGAAGTGAATTTCCTTGGCTGTGAAGCGGCCAGCTTTTCGTTAATCATTTGGGCACGTAAAGTGTTCCACAAAGTTGATGGATGTGTGAAAGAAATCTTGTCCTTTGAAGACTGATGTCACAGCATTGTTAGTAATTAGACGCAGTGGTCTCACCGGAAACACTTTCAGATACCAAAAGCTCTTTCTTTGACACAAAACATCTAGTCTTCAAGTCATGGCTATTACTTTTTGAAGTCTCTCTGACTCTTCTCTTTCCCTCTCTTCCAAGAGCTTTTATTTCATCGACACATATCTGCTAACAGAGTGGTGGTGTGGCCGGCGGTAGGCCAAACAGAGGTTTGCCATAACTTTGCATTGCATAATTTTTTCACATATTGCGATAAATGTTAAGTAGAAAGAACTATACGCCTCAGAAATTGCTCTTAACAGTCAGTCCAGGCTTCTGTTAAATATGTAAGCATCTCAGATGATGAACGTTTTTGAAATAAACTTAGACAAAAGAATGAAACAAGACCAAGAACGCATCTGGAAACAGGGTCAAACTTCTCAATAGAAATGCAGGATTCACACATTCCAGTTCCTAAAAGCTGACAATATTTTAAAAGAATAGTTACTCAGTGGTGAAGTCAGGCTGTCTAATCTGATTATGAATTTCAACCTTCTGGGATGAAGTTATTGTTATTTTCAGTAAAAATCTCCCCACTGTAACTCCTCTGATGCCTCCCTGATGTGTTATTCATTCACTCTTCAAACCTCCTGTGAGGCTTTTCAGTCCTCTTGTCCAGTGTCCCAGCTCTTTCACTGGGTATGTGCAAAAAAGAACAGAGTTTGAGACAAACCGGTTATGGCAAGAAAAGCAGATTTACATAGTGACAGAAGAAACAAATTCTCTTATGAAATATTTGAAATGTTCAGCTTTAAAGCCACATAAAAAAAAGACTCATTTGGTGCTTAAATCTTCTATTTTTCCTAATTATATGTTTCAATTTTAGGGGGAAAGAAAAGACTGAGCTTAATTCTATGACGAGAACGATAAGTCCCAGATGTGCAGCTTTCTTATACTGCAACAACCGCTGTATGGCACACAGGTGCCAGTGCCTCTAGCTATCACTTTAACACCTCTTCATCCGCCCATCCACAAACCAGCTTTTATAATCTATGGTGCATTTTAGAGTTAGCCACATGCCTGCACTAAATAGCTTATTTAGGTTTAGTCTAGCTACTCATGTGCTTGTTATTCCAGACAGATGTTTTGGCTAAACATCTGCAATATCTGTGTAGTTTCCCAGATATTGCAGGGTCTGCTCAAAATCTGCACATGTCAGTTCTCTGTTGTAATCATCTATACATTTGTACATCTATACCATCTTTCTTATGTGAATTATTTATTGTGAAGAGTAATTTTCATAAAAATGCATCAAACGAGGTTGGCTCTCGATACCCTGACTGTTGCTTGCAGTGTGAAAAAGTTCTGGTTAGGAGTTTGCTGGTTATTATTTATTGTTTATTATCGCTTTTTTTAAACGTGAATCATTATTATTATAATATGTTTTTTATGGGTTGTATTGCTTGTTTGGTCTCTGGCCTCAGTCTACCTTTTGGAGGTTTATGCATACAGTTAAGTGATTGATAATGACCAAGAATGACCTTGATTTAGGTTATAAAAAAAATAAGGTAAAAATTGTGTAAGATTCACTGCCATCTAAATATTTCACCCCCTTTGCAAGTGTCTACCCAGTAAAACAAATAGTCATTGAATGATTTGCCTCTTTATATATGTCAACGCTTCTTGTTTCTTCCCTTGGTCATTCATTTTCTGTACCAAGTATTTTGTTCTGACACTGATTTATGTCTTTAATTCTTTTGCCCTCGGAGGCCTAAACCTCGTTTCTCTTTTCTCATCTGATCAATTTCTGTAATTTCAGACCTGCCTTTAGAATAAAATGACTTGGTCTACATAATAATTTAGTGATCAGCTTAACAGTATAGGTTCTTGGAAAAACACTGGATCTATGCTAATGGTCATCAAACCAGGTCTTGATTGATATATTCTGAGGTGGCAAAATTCACCATTTGCTACAGTTGTCAAATACTGTTTTTATAGGGAAATGAATGCAGCAGCACAATCCTGTCTTTTTTCTTCAAAGTAATCTAATTTTTATTCAAAGGCACATGTGGGTCAATATACATTGACAAAATAAATGAGTGACTCATACAGATGAATACACAGCTAAAACAAAAACATAAAATCTTTCGGTAAACTGAATTAATAATGAAAAAATGACACTGGTGTACTCAGCACATTTGGAGCTCTGCAAGAATCCTTACACCGTACAAAGTACTTCTTAGTTAAAGTGTACACTAATCAAAGACAGCAGTGGAAGCTCACCAACATGTCAGGTGATTTATCAACCAGTCTGAACTTTCCTCCCCTCTCTGCTGTACCCCAAACTTAAGCAAAGCCTAAGCTCGAAAGCTCAAGCAGTTCCAGAGCTGCTCTGCCTCTCATGGGTCGCTGGTTTTGAACTCTGCAGTCATAACAGTGATCTATACCTCCTGATACACATCGGGGCCTTGCCTTAACCAGCCTCTTCTCGTGGTGTTGCAAAATCTTCTTTATTTGACACATATTTGCACATGTACGTGGTGTCAAGTGCAAAGATTGTAACATGACAACAGAGAATCATTCCTCCCAGGAGGGTAATGGGTTGTTGACCATAAATTTCTCCATGACCGTCCACAGAATCCTTTATTGTTGTGCAGTGTTACAATGTCTGCTGTTGCACTGCATGCGTATAATGAACTCTTATCACTGTACTATAATTAACATGGCAATACTCAATCAGCTCAAGTCACTGGGAGGTGGATAGGGGAGTTACTGTGTCCCTCAAAGAGTTAGCATAACACACTGACAAAGCAATCCCCGGTCTGCGACCATTCAGGTGGTTCTCATGGTGCATTGATCAAGAAGCTCGTCCACCTGACTGATTGCACTACAGATTAGTGCAATCAGAACCCCCCCCCCCCCCATTTCCTCAACGCAGCTTCATAAGATGCTGAATTCTTAGTTCCGTTTAAACACAGCAGTCTGTCAACCTTTTCCATACTCCCATTGAGTGAGGCATTGTCTGCCTCCGCTCTGCAGACAGCTATAAAACAATGTTAAAGTACACTCTGTCACCCATCTCCTGAGGGCTGATGAATCATCTTATTATGCCAAAAAAAAAAACCCAAAAAGAATTCTTCGTTGCTGAAATAAATCAGACAGCAAAGGCTTTAATTTCACATTATAGCAATGGTTGCAAAGCCAAGTGAGTGAAAACATGGTGAATTCTTGCTGTTTTACAAGTACAAATTTTGTATTTTGATGTCCTCTTTTCATGGTTGGGACACTGTGTTTATAACTCTGCTGAGCTCATTACATGACAAGCAAAGGCCTAACAAGGAAGGCTTGGACTGCACTGTATAAGGAAACAATCAGCCTAATTCCAGTTCCAGTCTCTGACTTCTTAACACTCTTTTTCCATTAATAGAAAGTGTCTGCTTCCGCACTCTAGTTCCACTGACTAGTAAAGAGATTAAGCAAACAGGAGTGAGACAAAGCATGTGTCTTTAAATTAGGAGAAGGTTGCTGTCAAGGTTAAGGTCCGCTGCCATAAAGGCCAAATTTAATTCCTCACATGATTGTATCAATTACGCTAAAATGAGAAGCCAAATCATACAGCTGAGTGAAGCGAGATCATGTTTAATGGCGAAATTGACTTTCAGACGCCAGGGATGTGTCACTATACTGCAAAAAGACATCACACTAATAAATGTAATGGAGAACAGATGATGATCTAAACAGAAGGCATTCGACCGTTTCACACCCGTGGTGTCCGGTGTGGCCACGCTCTCAACATGACACTTGCGACACGGGTCATGTGACTGTCTTTCTGATTAAATTTCACAGAGAAATGTATTCCCTTTTTTGCACTTGTCAACAGGCAGTCGTGCATCCACACCCCTTAAATAAAAATAGTGGGTGTTGATTTCTCTTGACAGCTGGCCACACTAGTGTTGATTTATTTTATTCCTGAAAAATGTCTTTGTCCGCTGTGGCAAATGGAAATAGCATGAATGTGTTGATGTGATGCGGTCAATTAAATCAAACTCAGCTTTTTAACCCTTGTTGTTTGATTAGTGGGAAAGAACTAGCATTTTAGCATCAACCGCTAACATTTACCGCAGCCATCTGCCATCTGATACCATACCATGACCGAATGCCACACTGTTCACCAGTAACCATCGTGTTTTTCTTAAAATATGACTGGGATGCTAAATCCTGACCATTCCAACTGCAGAGGGTAATTTACAAAGTACAATCCCCGTGAGCCACAGACAGGACAACTGCTCTACTATTTGTGACCAGCAACCAAAATAACAGTGAGGTTGGGGTGAAAATAGATAACATGCCAGGCCTGGAGGTTCTCCACTTCCATTATAAACAGCCAAAAGCTGAACCTGCCTTTGGAGAAAAACTGTCATGTTAGACAAGAAAAAAAATGGGAGGATGAGAGAAGACTGACTGGCAAAATAAATACATTAACATACACTACATTAAGAAGATTGCAAGCTTGCATCAGTGCTCTATTGTCTTAATGACAGGAAACTGGATACTTGCCAAGTCCAGTTTGGATTTGGGAGACAGACACCCTTTCAGCAAAGCTTATAGTCAAGGCCAGATCAAGGAAGCCTTAAACATCCCTTATTTATGCTGCTATAAGCTCAGGCTGCTGGGGGATTTCCCATGTAGTGAGCACATCTCCTCCTCTTTCCTGTGTGTATTTTTCTGCGTTTTTTTATGCCACTCTTGCATGACGTGAATTTATGTTTTCTCCTATATTATTTTAACAGCACCAATGTTGCAAATAAATTGTTCAGACAGAGCAAAAACTGCTCAGAACACCAAAAGGCCAAAAAAGATCAAAGAAGACACTAAAGGGTATGATGACAGAATTATTTCCATGGTTAACATCCAAGTCAGGAACAAGCTTGAGAAGGTAGGCGTCATTTTCACAGTCTAGACTCAAGAAACACCTTCATGAAAATACATAGGATTACCACAAAGTGCAAGCATAGCACATCATCTGTCAAAGGGGGTGAAAGACATGTCATGAAATGGGCATGTATGGCTGCCCGTGGACCTGGGCAACTAGTGTTTATTGATGATGTGACTGCTGACAGAATCAGCAGGTTGAGTTGTGAAGTGTATAGCGACTGTGCTCTCTGTTCAGATTCACCAAAATGCTGCAAAACTGATCAGGCAGTCCTGCACAGTGCAAAAGGATAATGACCCAAAACACTGCAAAAATAACCCAAGAGTTTCTCAAGACAAAGAAATGGGATATTCTTCAATGACGACCAAACAGAGCATGCTTTCAGTTATTAGATACAAAACATAATGCAGAAAGACCCAAAAATAAGCAGCAATGTAGCCTGATGTAGTAAAGAGAGAAAGCGGATATTCATAGTTGTGGCATTGATTGTCCATAAGTGGCGTTTTAGGGTTTGTCAATGTTAATGCAAAGAAAGCTTTGTTTTTGTCAGATTTGCCTCTGGTCTGCCTCACAATCCCAGTCGTCTTCATTAATGAACAGTAAATGTAATTAATTGGATTTATCATTTATTTATTCAGTGCAAACAAACAGATCTAATAATGTTGCGGTGGTGCTGGAGCTTATCCTAGATGACATGAAGCAAAATTCAGGTACTCCCTGAGAAGACCTACCTATAATACTTTATCATAGATCAAAGTTTTCATTAAATGTGTAATATAATTAAATATCTTCCAACCAGAAAATTTTAGTATTAGGGGATTTGTTGTTAAGCTTTATAAAATGAGAAAATGGAAAAGAAAAATACTCGCGATTAAAATTTGATTTGTACTTTTGGTAAGTCCAATCATTGATTTCAAATCATTTTCTTTCAGAAATAATACCAGTATTACTGAAGGCCACGAGTTGTACGTGAGACATGGCAAATCATTTGTAAGCTTTGACAGTGTCAGTCTGTCTAAAGCAGGGCTCATCCTTTTACACACCCGCTGAGCTCACTGTTATTCGGCACTCACACAAAGAATCACTTTGCTTTTCGCCTCATTTCATTCCCTCACAGAAGGATTAGGGCCTGAAGCATAAAAGTGTTGCACAGACATAAACACACATGCACACATCTTTTTTTTTAAACCTTCTTTCTCAGAGACCAAAAACTTATTTTAGTTTAGAGTAAGATACTGTTTCATTTAGCTAAATTCTTAAAACAATAGTTGGATGAAAAGAAAGACTAAATAAAAAGCAACAGCCACCAATCCATTGGTTTAGTCCATCATGCAGACTGGAAACATAAGTAAACAGCTCGCCAGGCTGTGTGCAAAAGACCCAAAATCCTACCGGCACCTCATTTATTTTGAAATTTAATCCCAATTTCTATAATCCCAGCTGAATTTCTGTCTCTGACTTAATCTCTAAGCTTAAAATGACATGGCATTTGCAAAGTTCAGAGCCAAACTGTTTATTATAAACATATTTTAACATCTTCTGTATTTCTCCTTATTTAGTTGTGAGGATCCTTTCCTTGAAACACACACATACACTGTCTGCCTGAGTCGAATCTGTCAAACCAGGCTTTCACTGAGCCAATGTGTCCACTGATGAAGACCTGGTTCGTTCACAGTGGAAGATGGCAGCTTTTTGTGAGCCCGGGAACCTTACAGGCACAGATAGCCTGGTCTCTGAGATATTAGGAGGTCTAAAATTAGTGTTATCAAAATGCTTCATGATAAGAAAGCCTGAGAATTCACACTGCACACTGGTAGTCACTTTGCTCACAACCTTCTGCTGCTCTTTGAGTATCTTACACTGTGAGCGAGCAAGAGACAATGCGTTATTACAGACAGACTGTTTAAATCTCGCTGACAGTTCTCCATCAATGAAGACACCATACAGCACAAAGGTCAACCTTGCAGTTATGCACAATATAAGGGTGCTATCAAACTCAATAAAACTAATAGCATTACAACCATGCACTAATATAACCTTGTGACTGCCAAGTGGTCAAGTGTTTTCAAGCATTCAACACTCCACAGAAGTGAGCTTGAAGTTAAAACCCTCTGCTACCAATGGAGCGCACATTCACCAGGTGTATCCAGTGTCTGAGACATTTGGCTATGTACCGACTTTACTATCTTAAATATTAATAACATTAGATTCCCATTTTTTATTCATTTTATTGATATAAAGGAGAGGCCATGATAAGCATTAGGCTACAGGACTATAGCATATTACAGAACTTGCATTTATATTTATGTGTAGTACTTAAATGCCAGTATTGAATCCATATTGAACATTTTTAAACACTGACTAAACTAAAACCAGTAAATCCAGTGAGAAAACCTAATGAACTCAAACCAAAATTAAGCAACAAATAAGAAAGAACCCCAAAATATAATAACTCTGTCAATCACTTCCTCTCTTTTACACTGAGACTACCTATAGCCAAAAAAGAAAAAGAGGAAATGCGTTCAACACCTGGAAACTGTTGCCTTTTTGTACGTCTCGAAACACAAGTAGAGAGCCAGGCTCCTTAGCTCATGGAATCATGTAATCTTAATGTGCATGTGCTTGCTTGTCTGTGTGCATGTTCGTGTGTGCGCTTTGTATGTGCCTCACTTCTCGCTACAACAAGGTTAAAATCTGATGTCAGATATTGTTTGCAT
Organism: Neolamprologus brichardi; assembly: GCF_056152115.1. NCBI lineage: Eukaryota > Metazoa > Chordata > Actinopteri > Cichliformes > Cichlidae > Neolamprologus > Neolamprologus brichardi. Next base: position 18,150,934 of record NC_142110.1, read on the forward strand.
ATGACCTTCATCATATACACAACTTCAAAGCCCTTGAATCTGCAGATCGAATCTTGATTGCGCACAGCGCAGCGAAGCACTCAATTCTCCATGCGTTCATTTTAACTTGCAATTGTGTCAAGTATTCCCACGATTTGATAACAGATACATTTGGGCAAAAAAACAAAACAAAACCCAGATACAAACATGAAACTTTTGCAAATGCACAAAAAGATGTGGAACAATTGTTTCATAATGAGAAACTTTATTTTTCCTTTATTGAGCAAACTTAAGAGATCCAACATAATCCAAAACAGATAGCGGTGATTGAGGACATGAACACAAAACAATTTTATGATTACACATCAGTTACCTCCAACAGAACACAATATTCTGTCAGATGTGTGAGCGGTGAGCTTTAGGTTGGTCGTGACATCAGAGACACAAAAGAAAAACGCTCTGCGCCCCCTTCTTTCCTTTCGCCACCCTTATCCATACTTCAAGTGGAAGAGAAAAGGTGAAAGGGGGGCAAAAGGGACTGGTCCAAATACAAAACAGTGTAAATCCTATGGCATGAGTCCATGAAGCAGTCCTCTGGAGGAGGAGGATGGTGTTTGGGGGATTAGCCCCAGTACAGGTGGTCTTCATTTAGCCTTCTACCCCCATCAGGGGGCCTGTGAGCTGCTGTAAGAGCTCAGCACATGATCATCACAGCTTCCATCCAGTTCTGATCTCCTCTCTACCCACTTCGACTATGTGCTTTATGGTAGTATCTACCTGAGCATTGCAGCTCATAAAACATGGCCGAATCTGTATTAAGCATGATAGGAACTATGATGGACTGTGTTTTTTGTCATGTAGTCTGTGGTTTTGCAGCTGTGGGGTTAGACTATTACTGCAGAAAAGCAAAAATGGAAATATGAGTGGTACTTTTCATGTGTAGTGATATGTTTTAGTAGAAACATACTGCGTTTTTTTTTTTTTTTTTTTTAATGAAACTATAGACAGTTTCACATAGATTAATAACAAATGAAGTGAAGGAGAAGACGAACATGACAGCAATCAGAATAACAGCAATGTTAACAATGAACTGAAAAAGAGGCCAAACCCAGGTCAGACTTCATTATGAGTTGCCCACTATACCAGGTCTTGAAACCAGTCTTCCAGGTATTATCCCTGTGCTTGTTAGAGTCTGGAGTTGTGTAAACAGGTCTAAATGGCAGGGAAGTTGCTGAAGATCTGAGAGTACCTCTGATCAAAGGAACCTTTACATGCAGCCTGTGTCAGTGTTGTGCATTTCCCAGAGTGAGATGACAGACATAGATGTGTCTGGTGTGGTTCTTTCAGAACCTTCCTGTATTTCAACAGCCTCTGTTTGCTCAACAAAAACCATGCAAAGACCACTCACCTGCACCTATAGCTCATACAATACCTCACGTGACCTCGAGGCAACTACTGTATATGTCCTGAAAGACGCACAAATGCTGATATTTCTACAAAACACTGTACTCAGTTCTATACAATCTGTGAATTTTGAAAATACCCCATGTCAGCTAACTGCACACATGATGTGTTGATGGACAAATTCTCTGTTAGAAATTTTTGTGAGTTAAGATGCCTTTTTCCTAGACGCCTCTTAAGCAAACAAAGAAATGGGAATAAAAAAAGAGGAAGGGTGAAAGAGACAGAGCTGATGGGGTTGGGAAGCTCAAGACAGCTTCCATGGTCAGCAAGAGCCTTCTTTTAAAATCCCCTTAACAAAAAGATGTCTTTCCAGGAAGTCCAAACTCTGGACTGATTTTGCAGATTATTGTTCGAGGTGACACTGCATGAGAGCTCTTTTGGATGGGCTGCTTGCACGCAGTCCAATCCCGAGGTAAAGGGACCACCCATTAGCTGTGTCTGAAGAAATGCCCATTCAATTTCTGCTTCTATTCACAGACCTGCCTGTCTCTCTGGGCTTGCTCCTACACAGGGATTGTGTGACTGTGGAGTTGGGGGAGTGACAGAGTTTCTAAAAGCAGTGGTCTAGGGAATGAAGTCTGGTTGCTGTGAGCTGCCGAATAGGCCAGAACAAGTCGGAGTCGAGGGGTTTCCTGCTGCGGGAGAGCACAGCTTTGATTCACCATTCAGCGCCGCAGTCGTGCCCCGAAACAACCGACAGCCGACACCCCAGGGGCCGGGCTCGGTGAGAGGAAAGGTTAGCGCATGTTGCGCATGGTGATGACAGTGACATTGACAATGATGCGAGGACAATGTGGCAGCAAGCAGCTGTGTGGGAGGTGACAGAGGGGTGAGGAGAGAGGTTGAATTTTGTTCTACTAACAAACTTGTTGGAGTGTTTGAGTGAAAAGAACAGACTTTCTTTAAGAAGTGTGTGGAGCATAGAAGCTGTGTTTTTAAATTCTCTGTCTGTGTGTGCACACTGATGTGACTTTTTTGTATCTGTATAAGTATATACCTACCACTTGGTAATTAAAACGTTCATTCATTTCATTTGAAAAGGGTGTTTACGTCTGGTTTCGTCATTGTCCTAATAAGTGCTGTTGAGGTTAAAGGGCAGATCTGACACAGGCCTCATGGCTCCAGCAGATACAATCAAGCCCACCTGAGTTCAGCTTCACACGTCTGCTTCATATTACCGTCGACCGCATCTGACAATGTGGCTCACATTATGGGATGCTCCACGGCGCTGCGGTGAGATCGGAAATTGATTCGGATAATGCGCATTAAAGGGAATGACCTAATTATTTGGCAATTCGTGAGCCACGCCAGCCTCTCAGAGATCACCTTTCGAATAGACCCCACTGATTGTTAGTACATTTTGCTGGGTGTCCCCTAAGAAAAATGAAATTTCCTTTGGGAGATTAACAAGCTTTTGTAAGGTTTCCTTCCCCTTCAACACTTGGCGTGAAGCCTAAATTACCTTGTAGGTTTGTGTTACAGCTCAAGCAGCTGAGCGCACAGCAGGCCAATCCGAACCCACTTTCACAATCAATAAGACATCAAGAACTGGTCTCAGGGAAAGAGAGAGGCTGAATGCTTGTTTATTCTGTCTTCCACCTACAGCACCAAGTGTCCCGTTATAGGAAATCCTTAAATCCTGAGATCAGATCATAAAAGTATCATTGGATATTAAGCTTTCCATTGCTATCGACCTTTTCTTACTTTGACTAAAGATATTTAACTGATCCAGTTCTTTTCATATTCTGCCACACAGTAACTACATGTTTCCTGCATTGCCATTGTACTTTAAAGTGATGCTTAAATGCCCTGTTGTTTAAACAAAAAAAGTTCTCCCACAGGACATGGACACAGTGTTGACAGGGAGGGTGGCTGAGATTTTATCAGCACTGGCAAACAAGTAGAAACAAGCCTCTACACACTGAGCTGACTTTTGCCATTAGAATAAAAAGATACAATACCTATAGTAGATGCACAAAAATGCGCAACTGCATGAGCAGTTTGCACAAACACAGTGAATGCAGACAGCCTGTTCTTGCACCGCAGTAACACACTACATGTAAACCGCATCGAAAAAGATGATCCGCAGCACCTCCACTTTGAGGATGACTTCAGTGAACCGGAGTACCGAAGGCCTGCGTCCAATTAAGTTGGAGGTTTTTTTGTTGTTTTTTTTAATGATACGTACAAACTCGGCAGAAAAGTCTTCCCTCAATATTGCCAATCCCATCAGAGAAGAGGCTAAAAAACACAGAACACCACTCTTCTCCTTGAGCTTGATGGGGCCCAGAGAAGGAGCCCCCAGAATGCTGATAACTCCCCCCACTATTCACCAGTACTCTCGGTTCATATTTTTGTGGAGGTCCATTGACTTTCTCCTTTTCAGTCTCCCTTTAATCCCTGGGTCTGTATCCTCAGTGGCTTTCTACAGAGGGGCTATTATTCGGGGCCTTATTACTACGCCCCTCGCGGCTTATCTCCTTCCTGGTGACAGTCTTTTCAAGCCTCTCCCTAATGACCTGGGGAAGCTCACATGCTCAACTTCCCAGGGCTGCGGGGCCTCGCTGATGTCAGAGGGGGTGGCCCCCATGCAGGGGCTCCTGGTGCTGCTAAAGAAGAAAAGAGAGAGAGAGAGAGAGAGAAAGATAGGCAGGAAACAGTCCTGCCAAAGCCTCCATCACACATCTTTGCACCTACCCTCTACCTTATGTCACGTCACGCAGGTGGCCAAGGCAAACCTTATGTACAGGAGGATTCTCTGAAGTGACCCTCAGCTTCCCAGTCGTGGTGTCAGAGTCCATTCAGACTGTGGAGATGTGGTATCTGTGTTTATGATCCTTATCTTCAGTGTCAGAATCGCTTCATCATGATATGAGAAAAAGTGCTGTGAGGTTAAAGGATCAAGTTTAAAGGATCCAATCCTCCTGTTAATATTCAAAAGTGGTCTGCTGGCACAGACTATGTTACGTTCTGTATTCTCGAGCCTTGATTAAAAGTCCCCTAAAGCCAACCATTCATCTTTGTCACAACAAGAGAGGGGGGTTGAACTGCATGTATATGAGCGAACGTTTTCCATTCTCCCAACATTTTCTTTTCCCAAGTAAACCAAGACTGGAACTCCAGCTGGGACCTCATGCTAAATTGGCTCGAACTCCATTCAGCATGTTCAAAACATTGCAGTAATATCACGCACGGAGGCTATTGAAGCACAGAAAGCTCCAGCCGTTTGTGGATCAGCTCGTTCATTCACATGTGATTTCAATTCACGCAAGTGCCACAGGACTCAGTGAGGAGGAATGATCCCTCTTTTAGGTGATTGTGAGCGAACATGGTATCCTACTGGTGTACCTTTTAATTATTATCCCCCCCTGCCTTTTTCCTTGTTAAACCTCATGGTGTCTTTGGAAAGGTTCGAAAAGGACACGGCTGGCGATTAGGCCTTCCGCTGAGATTGGCCTTCCCATTAAACAATAAGCTGATTACAATTCGGTCATCGGGGCAGACACACTGATGTATGGTATAGAAAGAGATGATGGGAAATGCGGCACAGGTGTCTTCCTGCTTCCTCACATGGCAGGCAGGCCTGTCACCCCGAGGCAAAGAGGAAACAACAGTCTTTAGTGTTTGGTTTGCATCTCCGAATCATAAACTGTTTAAGAGTTTGGGAAACATGTTGAACTGGTCCAATTAAGAAAGTAATGACTTTAGTGAAGCCATTTACAGTGCAAAGGGCTGGAGACATGCAGGGAGCCCTGGAGGAATTAACCGAGTCATCTGCTAAGCTTTGCCTGTGCTGCCCTTCTTTTTTTTTTTCTTCTTTTTCTAATTCCCATCTGGCCCATCTGAAAGGCTGTAAATAAACGTACCTTAGTACTTCTGCTATTCACTGAGTGTGCTAGCCGACATCTAAATACTAGTATGTAAACCTGGGTCCCATTTTGTTGTTGCTGTGTTTCTGTATGTCGACAGAAGCTAGTATATTATTCAGAATTTTGCCACACAGATAAAACATTACAAGCATGTAATGTACTTTTTACTTTAACCAAAATACACATTACCCACATGAAACGTTTTCATCCACTCAACTGGAAGACTGTGGAAACCATTTGAAGCAGCCCATTGCTGCCCTTTAACCCTTTGCTTTGGGTTTTCTTTTGGCCACACCTAACTTACTTTTAATTACGCTAAAGCACTTACCCTCCCCCGTCTCCATCAGCAAGGTAACTGAGGAAACAGGAGAATGTCCAGACACTGAGGAAAAGAAAGAAAGCAAATTCTGTCTGAGTGAAAGTAGAGACCAGAATCCTACAACACACCCAGAATTTCAGTAAAGCATCTCTGTACTGGTGCCTGACTGGGATTAAGCTAAAATCCATCAACGTGAAGAGCCATTACAGACTTTAAGAACAAAGTCCTCCATTTGTAAATTATGGTGAATGGATTGGTTCATATACAAGGTTTTTCTACTCTACTTGAGCACTCAAAGCATTTTATACATTCACACAAGCACTTTTCTCTATGTCTAACTGCTTTCTATCTAATATTTACCCATCAGGAGCAACTCAATGTTTAGGATTTTCTCTAAGGATATGGTGGCATTAAGACTGGAACAGACAAATTGAACCCACCCTCCAACTAGTAGATGACCTGCACTATTTCCACAGCCACTCCATCAGTGTTGCTTAAATCCTGGACATAAACAGGATATATGAAATGGAAGCACCAAGTCAGTCACTATTTAAATTTCATTTTAGGTTTTATAAAAAAAAATGTTCAGTGCTGTTATTTTCTTTAACAAAAACTAATGACGTGGGCATCTAATGTGGCTATTAGCTGCCTTCAAATTTAGATTCACGTTAGCAGCATCAAACATTTTGAAATGTGGTTTAATTACGTGAAAAGCCAAAAACAGCACAAAAACACGATCTGTTTTCAGTAAACAGACACAACATCTTTAGACTAGTCCTAAATGAAAGTTACATACAGCATAGTGTTGTCTTAATCCTGACAAGTCATCAGCATATCCTGAGATCACACAGAGTGTTCCTGTCCTCCTGGCAACTCAGTTAAGCCAAAAAAGACCCAAGTACTCTGCTCCTGCATGGTAACAACTGGCATCAAAGGGAAAAAGGGGGTAAAAGGGGCTGTGATGATAATGGAAAGTGTTTTGACATCCAGGTTTAAGTAATTATTGGATTTAGATAAGAGGGGAATTCCATCTGATGTGAGGTAAAACAAACAAAACAGGAGATTGCAAATTATTCCACCAACAGCAGAAGTCCCATTGTAGCCTCAGGGTAGTGTTAAGCACTCACATTACATCATGGATGTAAACACAGGTGAAACAATGGAAAAATGCATGTAGCTACAGTGCTATAAAGCCCAGCGGCCTTCCTGCAGGGTCAGAATTGGGGCAGAAGGGTTTTACCTCAGCACAGAAGTATAATGCTGCAGCGGATTGTCAGCGAATGAATATGTGGCTATGAAATGTTCCTGAAACCAAACCGACTGTGACTCAACTTGTTCCACATCCTCCACTCCTGTGTGTTCTCTAATTAGAAATGTAACAGCAAAATATAACATGTAATCATGGCCTGGGAGGCCCTGGTCTTTTTTTTTTTTTTTTTTCCAGATGCAAGTGGAGACAAATGTAAATTCTCTTAAAGCAGTTTCTGAGTCTTAACATGTGGATGCACATTTTCAAAGTGCAACTAAGCAAAAAAACAAACAAACAAAAATAAAATATATAAATATAATTCAATAAAATTACTCACAGTATTTGACTGCTTATGTCCAGGACTATTACGTATTATGTAAATGTGAAGCTAGATAGGAGATTTTCTATCTATCTAAACTGTTTCCATCTTTTCCCAGCTGATATTTGTTTGCTTTATCTTTTTGGCCTCTAGCAATGGATCAGTCTGGACCTCTAGTCTGCTGCAGAAGGAAACAAAGATTTGTCCAAGGTCTCTGACCCAGAGTTTACAGCCTGAGAAAATATCAGAAAGTCTTTAGAAATCACAACGAATGACTCCTGTTACCCACGGACATTACCAAGCAGCCCCCGAACTGATTCCGAGCATACATACTAACCCTCTCCTTCCATCACAGTTAAAATAAATGACCCATTAAAGCCCCAGTGAGTATCTTTTTGCATCAGTTAACTTTGGCATGTGTCCGAAACACCTCACTTTGTCTTCTTTATCCCCAAGGACCTCTGTTGTGGTTTATCCTTTACAGACAGAATAGCTTTGCAACTGCTATTAAGCATTTCCAGGCTTTCATGATGCACATTAATCACTTTTGCTAAATGTGTGGTGTGTGGTACTGTGTGCTGCTGTAGCTCCACATTCTGGATGAGATGTACTTTTACAAACAGCATTAAAACGTCTTTCTCACTGACTGAAGTTTTCCCTTTAACAGTTCTTGGCAAAGAAAAGAACGTTTTTATTGCCTCTCCAAAACAGACAATATATAGAAGTATATAGAAGCATATAGAAGTAACAAACTGTTTACTTAAAAAAACAAGTAAGATGCAAATGCTGATTTTGTTAACCATCTTTGCCCTTTTTTACAGACAAACTCACAGGCCTATAGCAGTATTATAATGTGACAGTTTTTTATGGGAGTTTTTGAAACCTCTACGTCATAGGTGTCAAACTCTGGCCCATGGGCCAAATTTGGCCCGCAGCCTAATTACATTTGGCCCGTGAAGCCATACCTAATTACTATTAGAGCTGGCCTACTGGTATTATACAGCTAATATATATATTGTTTAGTATTAAGCTTTGCTTGTTCCATATTCAGTTTTTCAGCAAAACGTGTTTGAGTCCATAAGAAGAGATTCATTCTTAAATCTGGAGGAAGATATTTTTCAATAAATATTAATGTTAGCCCGCGACCTTGTTCCAGTTTTGAATTTTGGCCCACTGTGTATTTGAGTTTGACACCCCTGCTCTACGTCATCAGTGGGAATTTTTCCCCTTGAAAAACCAAAAAAGTTGAAAATGCACTTTTAAGAAATAAGTTGCAAAAAAAAAATAAAATTCTGAGGTAGTAAGTATTATACAAATTTAAACTCATATGCAAATTAATTATATATTAAATTAATTATATATATTAAATACATTTTTAAAATTGTTTTTTGCTACACAGCTGTTGTCAGTGAAATGAGTCTTGAAAAAGTATCAGTAGTGATGATTGCAGCAGCTGGCTATAAGGAAAAATCAGTTCCAAACTGGATAATTCACATGAGAGAGAACAACTTGGAAAGTTGCTGAAAGATTTCTTGCTGTTTAGTTGATGTCAAATATGTAGATGGTACAAAACTTTTATTTACAGTGCCAAATGTTTGGTTTTTTTACATTAAATTTATATAGTGTGCTATATGGTACAATCGCATAGTGACCTATATTACTTAATAGTTTCCTGATGTGTGCTCAGTCACCCAGGTAAGGAAATCCCAGAAAGTTGATCTTGTCATAAACACAGAAAAGTATCATCAGATTGTGATGCAAAACCATTTGGAAAGCCACTGATTGGCAACAGCTTCATGTTTCAGCATGACAATGATCCTGTACACACTGTCAATGCAGTAAAAGTCCATCGCCTTGAAGCCACTGATGTTGTGATTTGGCGCTGTATAAATAAAATTGAATTGAAGTGAATTGAATAAAAGCCTACCTGGATAGAAAAAGACACTATGGAACACTGTCAGTCATCGACTGGCCTCCCCAGAGCTTCAAAACGATTGAACCAGTATGAGATCATCTTGACAGAGCGGCCAAACTCTAAAGAAAAGCTTTGGATGTCCTTTAAGAAACCTGGAGAGATATTCTTCAAGACTACTGAAGGAAATTTGACTAAGAGAGTTCAGACTGTGTTAGAGAATACAGATATTCATACCAAATATTGACATTTTCCTCAAATTATTTCACATATGTGCTGTATTTTCACGTGTTTGCACATGTTTTAATATGTTTCAGTCAGCCAACATTTCTTACGATCTCAATGAGTTAGTACTAAAAAGCTGATGAAATTTGATCAAATAGTTGATAAAAAAGGATATTTGGAAAAGTTGTATGTCGATCTGCTTATCACTATTACAAGCATTATCACGTCAAGCAAAACAAAACTGCAGAAGTATTAGCAGCAGTGCATATTGTGGCAATAATAAGTGATGACAATTTGTTACCCTGGTGGTGCAGGACATTTAATTAAAATATAGTTATCCAGAGTGTGACCTGTCTCTACTTCCCTGTTTTGCTCCTGCTCTGGTTGTATAACAGATGTGGAGAAAAGTAGGTGGCCAGTGTTTTAAAGAGAGCAAACAGTGTTATCCAGCATGCTGATAACATCTGTATTCCATCAATGACAGAGCGGGTGTGGCTGGTGGTTTCAAGGGTTTGAGATGTATGTAAGTGTTTGTACATATATGTATGCACGATGGGTGTGGGGTACTCACTGGTGGGCTTAAGGTGGACCTGCTGGACAAATACTGAGGGTGATCTGTCAAGAATGGAAAGGAAACAAGTTGGCACAACCTTAATTCACCTACACAGTGAACTTTTGTCCGTGGGATCACGTGACTCCTTTTAATTTGCGAGCACATGTTGAAACAACGTATGCAAACAACCACAACATCCTGCACTATAATACGACTTTAAAGATTATTCAGTCACACATTTGAACTCACAAATCATGTTGTTTTAATGCAGTAATACGAGGGTCTATTGGTAAAAAAAAATAAATAAAAGTTGCTCCAACATTATAGCTAGCTATTTGAGTATGTGCCCCAGAATTCCAGATCATATCACAGAATAAAACGGATTGTGAGCTTCAATTTGTGCATTCTTTAAGTAATTTGGAAATCAGTCAACTATGGGCAGGACTCGCTCCTTACCCAGCAACTATTGTAATGATAAGCTGAAGCCTGTAATCTGTGGGTCTGAGTTTCCACAGAGCGCTGCAGTCGGTATGGATGCACCCTTACACTTGTCTTCAGTGACCACTTCTTCCTTGGCTTTTGATCTACTCTTCAATTATACCATGTAGCAATCATCTCCCCATGGCAAAGATGGTGGGTGAAGTTAAAAGGATTCACACTGATAATTTGCAAACACACTTGGCTATGTTAGGCAACCACAATTTGCAAATGTGTATTTTAAGAGATTTTACAACTTTTTTTTTTTTTTTTTTGTAATTTGTAGATGTTCTTTTCCTGGTTAACACCCACCCTCTACAGTAGTAACTGTGCCTGTAAAATCTAAAAAAAAGATGATGTTGCTATGACTTGTGGGACATTGTGCATGATAACACTGACAGTGGGTTACATGTTAAATATTGCACTCCAAAACATGCAAGTTTTTTACACTTACTGGGTAGTAATGTTCAAGTATTAAAGAAAGCTAAAAATAATCATTCAGAACACAGAAGAAGAATTTCTTAAATTATATATATTTTTAAACTTGTTTAAAGCTGTAACCAACATATTAAAGAAAACTGGTTTGAAATGACTAGAAAGAGAAAGCACATTTCTCCCATATTGGCTTTTTTTTCATTGGCTTCCTGTTAATCTTATGGTAAAGAGCTCATAGTACCATATGACCAGAATAGAGCACTTCAGTCTCAGGCTTACTTGTGATTCCTAGGATATTAGCGTCGTCTTCTCTGGAACCAGCTCCCAGTTTGGATTCTGGAGACAGACACCCTCTCTACTTTTAAGATTCGGCTAAAAACGTTCCTTTTTCATAAAGCATATAATTATGGCTGGATCAGACGACCTTGAATCCTCCCGTAGTTATGCTGCAATAGATCTAGGCTGCTTTTGAGTTCCCATGACGAGTGTTTATTCACCTATTTTCACTGTGTCTTTATACATGTGTTTATACAACAATTTGTATTTAATAATTCGTTATTATTAATTTATGACTCTCCTCCACACTGTGCCTCTTATCTTGTTTATCCCCCTGCCAGAGGTTTCTTCCTATCAAAAGGGAGTTTTTCCTTCCCACTGTCACAAAGTGCTTGTTCATAGAGGGTCATCTGATTGTTGGGGTTTTCTGTGAATTATTCGAGGGGCTTTACCTTACAATATAAGGCACCTTGAGGTGACTCTTCTTGTGATTTGGTGCGACATAAATAAGATTTAATTGAATTGGTTTGATTTTTGAAAGATCTAGTCTTTAAACTGAGTCACAGCTAAATAAAATTTTGAAAAGCACAAACCTGACTTAGCTTCAGCACACCAGACTTTAATGGACAGCCACATTCATCAAAAGTAATAACAGATACTTAAGTTCTTAAATTAATTTAGAATAAGAGTTATACTACTGGTGCTTCAGGGGGGAAAGACTTACACAGCCCACGTGATCATGACAGGAGACTGCTTAATCCATAGACTGAGTCTGTGGTGGGTGTGCGCAGTCCAGCATATCATCCGCAGTTACCATTATTCTGAGCTGTTCTTATTTACAGTCCACTAAACATTGCCACCAGCTGTTTTCACTGTGGATAAAAGATAAATCCATGGGATTAGCATGACTCAGCATTTTAGGCGTAGGTATAAGAGCTTGTGAGGCGTTAACCCCAAGTGTAGTCAATGCGCAAGACAAAAAGCCTTTGGTTTTTTCAGATCGAGAGGGATCAGTCGCATGAGAAACATGCACATCTCTCACTATAATGAATAGAAGCTCAGTGTTTGAGCTTGTAAAGGTGATTATGAGATTTACGACTTCACCACAAGGAAAACACAGTTGTGGGCTGCTGAAGAGTTGTGACCCGGATGCTAATAGTTTTTTGTTGTATTTTTTTAATATGATTATTTTTATACCACCTATGGCTGATATTTATGGCCTATTTAGTAAATCATCGAGTCAATGTTCAGCACTGTAGCTGTATTATATATTATGTTATATATCATTATCATGCAACAAAAGAGCACACGGGCAAACCAAACAGGAAAAAGTTACAGTGTGTGTCAGTGTATCCACCCTTTTATTGCTCTTCTTTGCTCTCCCCACAGCGCAGATCTTAACCTCATCCATCAGCAAGTTCCAACAGGTTTTTAAATAAGGAACAAATAAGGTGCAGCATTGTTTTATAGTTTAAAGAATAAACCACCTGTGGCAGTGTTCTGTCATTTTTTGAGCCGAGACTATTGTCAAGGCCTCAGAGCTGAGGTCTAGACCTGCTTTGAAATTTCAGAGAAGTTTATTGTGGGAGATCAGAGCAAACCGCCCTAGTTTGCCTCGGGTTATTTATTCAGCTATTGAATGGCATTTTCAAGCACATCGCTACGTGACAATACAAGGGAACAGTGTAGAAAAGAGGTCAGAAAACCTTGAACAAAGTAGGAGTTTGTAAACCTTTAAAAATTGCCTTTTTGTGCATGGAGACTAGAGTAGATTAGCATCTCAAGGCACCTGGGATTGAAAGCCTCCTCAAATCTCAAAGAAAGTTCTTCTCAAGTGTTTTTTCAGACTTTCTCATGCAAACTTGGATGGCACAAGTAAGAATGAAAGCAGACCAATTCAGTGAGTTGACCCTTGACTCCTTTGCAGCAGTCAATCAACCTGCCATTGTCAAGGAGGAAACCCGTCATTTTTCTGTCAGAATCCAAAGACAATTAACCAATTTCCACCTCTGGTCATCTGCGCATTATGGTTGTTACTCAAAACATTTGCAAGTCAAACACATATGATGCTGTTTGCTTTGTAGCTGCAAAGCTACAGAGATTAGCACTGGCGAGCGTTGGATTACAGGGTCCCTGCTGGGATGTCAAAGGGCTTCGCGGACTCCTTTCACCTCCACCCTCACTGGAGCAAAGCATCAGTGGCTGGGGTTACCTACCATCAATGATTTGCTTCAAGAGGATCAGAATGCCTTTTCAGTATTCAGAGTTACTACTGACCTGCAGCAGCGCTTCCCCCTCACCTTCCATTCCCATGAATTACGCCCCACTTATATCTTGGCAAACCAATACAAAAAGATCCCTCACAGAAATCGGGATTCAAACAATGGAGGTTATAGGCTCAACGAGAGCCACTCCAGAACTCAGACCACAGGGAAGTGAAGGCGTTGTGTACATACAAAACTATGTGGAAGCTATTATTATAAAACAGTTCAATTTTAAGACTTTGAGAGCAAATGTTAGCTGTGACACAGTGGGTCAGCTTGATCAGACACTCTGACAGCTACAAATGTCACTTAGGACTAATAAGTGTTAGTCTGATGTTTCCTGTAAAGGAAAAATGGTCAGAAAATTTAGATATTGATGTCGCTTCAATTCAATGTTGTACAAAAAAATAAATAAAGCAACACTTTAAAAACACATCAGATGTCAGTGGGGAAAAATAATATTACATGCATCATCTGATGGAAATTATATTATTAACCCAAAGAGGGCTGAATTCAAAGATATCTCAAAAATCAAAGTGAAAAATGATGCAGCAGAAATGAATTCCTTACCCAGGAACTGTCTGCATAGTCTCATCACAAGCGGCCAGGCATTGTGGAGGAATCCAGAACCCACTGGACAAGTGTAGGGTCTGACAATAGCTTCAAGGATGGGTCTTAACTGCTGTTGCCTAGCCTGTAGAAGTCTGTGTGTCCCTCCCCAGACCGTCACTGACGCGCCACCAAACCAGTCATGCAGAAGGATGTTATAGGCAGCATAACCTTCTCCATAGCTTCTCCAGACCGTTTCATATCTCTCATGTGCTCAGAGTGAAACTGATCATTTTTGAAAAGCACAGAGCACCAGTAGTAGACCTACTAAATCTATTATTCTATTGTAAATGCCAATCGGGCTCCATAGTCCAGGGCAGAGTGCACAAGGCCCGCTAGAGGACATCGGGTGCTGAGGCTACCCTCACAAAGTCTGTTTTCTGATTTTTTGGTCAGAGCCATTCACACCAGTAGGCTGCTGGGGCTCATTTTGTAGCTCTGGTAGTCCTCATTCTGATCCTCCTTACACAAAAGAGAAGATACCGCTCCTCCTGATGGGTTAAGAATCTCAACAGCCCTCTCCAGCTCTCCTAGACTAAATGCCTGGCTCCTGGAATCTTCTCCGTGCTCTTTGCTGGGAGACACAGCAAACCTTCTAGCAATGATACAAATTCATGTGCCATACTGGTGGCGCTGGACTACCTGTGCAACTTCTTCTGGCTCCAAGTATCTCCCCATCCTACCAGTAGTGACACTGACCATAGCAAAATACAAAACTAATGAAAAAACAGCCGAAAAAGATGAGGAGGGAAAAAATGTCAGTAGACCTATAAAACCATTCCTGTTTTAGGGGTTGCCTCACTAGGAAGAACTGTCTTGCGAAACCAGTCTTAATAAAGGACAGTGATCTGCTACAATGCTATGTTAATAGAAACATGCTCCAGATACACCACCTCATGTGGTCACAGCTTTTTTTTACACTTACTACCCAGTAAGTGTAAAAACACTTACATGTTTTTGGAGTGCAACATATAGCATGTAACTCACTGTCCTCGTACACAATTCACAGCAATTTTCTAGCTTATTGCTACATTTTTACATCTTCAAGGCCAAAGTAGCTGCTGAGAGTACTGAATGAGTTACTCTGAGTGAGACTAGTGCGCTGATACAGTGGGCAAAGCAAAAGTGTAAAAGTTTAAACCTACAGTGTGTTAACTGCCACACAGTCTGTTATCTAGCAAAATGCTGTGGTGGTTAACACTATCGCTAATGTTGACTAAACAACATCACAGCCAACAATAAAAAAGTATTTACATCCGGAGATTTGTTTTTAGATTTGTTTCCTTCGTCTTTATCGAGATAAAATAAAATTTGTGAACAAATTTCTATAAAAAATTGTAGTATTTTTGATTTACACTCTTCAATGTAAAAAACAAAATAAAACAGGTATGCTTATATTAATAAATACACCTAATGGTCTGTTTCTATGTGTCATGCTGGATTAAATTCAGACATGGCATTGCATGACTCCTGGCATTTTTCCAGGTACCCCAGAATACACCGTGCTAACAAGTAGCTTTGGAGTGGTGGGGATGCCAGGGGAGGCTGCTCTTTTTGTTCTCATGCTGGTGTGCTTGGTTGGACAGAACATTTTGGGATCGCAGCCAGAGATTTTTTTGAGGAAATATGAGAGGGCAACCTCCTGCAATCACCCAGTGTCGATGACCACTCGAGTGCAACGCAGTGGTGAGCTGCCACTCAAGATGCCGCCAGATCATTCCTTAGAAGTAAACTCCTGATGAGCTGTGGATGTGTGAGTGTATGCTTGTGTGCGCGTGTGTAGGCCAAGAGGAAATTGGACAGGCAAACAGCTGCTCTTTCCCTGCAAATTCTTCAGCCCACAAGGCAGAAATGAAAGGATACTTTGAAACGCAAAAATTACTTTAATTTCTGGTTGACTTCAAGCCGTATTGCCTTAAATTATGTGAACTATTATACGCTGCAGAGGGAAAAAGACAGGGTTTCTTTGTGTGTGTGCATGTGTGTGTGTGCTAGAGAGAGAGAGAGATTTCAACATTGCCCCATATTCTAGGTTTATGCCTATTTAAGGACGTGCTAATATTTACCATGCTAGTCATTAATTAGCAGTTGCAGGCTGCCCTCTATGTGTCTAATGGGCCATTACAGTATTGTTGTGTGCACACATCTATCCAAGATTAAACTTGCAACACAGAGGTGGGTCTCATCAACATTAAAGCTAGAAACATTTAAAATTCATAGCCACAAAACACCTTCTGACACAAAAGGCTATTAAAATGTTGTTCAGTCGCTGGGGCTTTTCTCAGTGCGCACTAAATCGGATCAATGGTGTTCCAGTTTGAGAGAAGACCTCCTGCAGTGAATTCTCAATGTCTATCAGTGGCACACTGCTAAACTCCTTGTATGCACAGGCAGTATACATTCAGAGATACATTGAGGCTCTTCCATTTGACCCCGATGCTGTGCCTATACCCCCCGTTGCTCTTCTCTGGACTTCCCCATGCATTTGGCTCATTTGAATTCCACTATGGGAGACCTCCAAGAAGTTGGGGGAACTGTTAAACTCCCCGACAAGACTGCTAATTAATTTCCACAGACTGTACACACTGCATCTTTGGTGCTGATTTATGAGCATAAATCCGTCTCTCTCTCTTTTATTTTAACTAAGAAGTGGGATGTATCAGTCTGAAGCCCACAATTTCTTAAAGCACTGCATGCAGACATGCATCAGGGAGGGTTTTGTGTTGCTGTCTCTTTTTAGGTATAAACAGTTCAGCAAATGAAAAAGTGTTCAACCTGAAATGTTACATGCACAGGGCAGAGAGAATAACAAAGGTGTTGGATTCAGATTTTTGTCCTTCTTCTGTTCGATCATCTATTTTTGCTGCACTTGTTGTTTGACAACTTTATTTATAATTTTCCAATATGACAAAAGTACAGAAAAATATAACTCGAATTGCGATTACAAACACTGCCATTGTGAAACTGGTTACGCCACGCAGTGGCAAACCAGTTGGATGCAGAAAAATGTGTAGTCTATGGGCACATACAAAAAAAAGTACTATCACGTGAACAAGGCAAAAAAACCAAACAAACAAAAGAACAGAAAAAAAAACAAAAAACAAAACCCACCAAAAAAAACAAAACAAACAAAAATAGAATAAAATAAATACATAAATAAAAGGGGGGCTGCATTGTGCACAGTTCTTTTTGGCTTGCTACAGATAGTAGGTGGCTTTAAAGAAAGAAAGAGAAAGAAACCCAAACCCAGATAAAAGCAGTATTACATCATACTTCAGTAAATGACAACTTCTCCACATATTCAACAAAGGATGACCAGGTTTTGTAGTATTTACTTTGAGACCCTCTCAAACTGTATCTCAAATGCTCTATCTGCAAACACCTCATCACCTCTCTCACCCACTGAACAAACACTGGCGGACCTGAATCCTTCCATTTAAGAAGAATTAGCCTGCGTGCCAGGAGAGATGAGAAAGCCACTGCATTCATTTGATAAGAAGTTATCCCGTGTTGGTTTGGGAGTACACCAAAGACTGCTGTCATCGGATTAGGATCAATTGTTTTCCCACACACATATGAAAGAGATTTAAAAACTAATTCCCAGAACCGGTTCAAATAAGAGCAGGTCCAGAACATATGGCTCATAGTGGCGGGTGATTGCTTGCACCTTGGATATCTATCATCGGAGGTACTGTATATTTTGGCTAGTTTAGCTTTGGTTAGGTACGCCCGGTGAAGAATTTTAAACTGTATTATACAATGCCGTATACAGATTGAGGATTCATGGATCCTGCTAACACTAAGGTCCCATAGGTCGTCTGGAATCTGGAGGTTTAAGTCCAGCTCCCAGGCATTTCTGGCTTTGGACACAGAGTCTACCTTTATATGCTGCAATGTGCTATACATTTGAGAGATGTGGCCTCTAGCCATAGATCAAAATTGCAGACAGTCCTCAAGTGGACAGTCATTAGGTAGACTTGGATAAGAAGTGAAGTGTTTAACTGCAAAGCTACGCGCTTGTAAGTATCTAAAGAAGTGGTTCTTCGGGATTCCAAAATCTTTAGATGATGTTTCAAAGGATAGAAATGACCCTTTAACAAACAGATCAGAGAAGCAGATAATTCCTCTGCTGTACCAAACCTTGAACCCTGCATCGCTCTGAGCTGGTAAAAAAAGATGATTTGACGCAATAGGGGAGCAGACAAGTGAGCTGCACTTGTTGTTTAATCTTTGCCTTTACTGCTACTAGTGTCTTTGTTTGCTAAACCTGCCATTTGGAGCAAGCATTTGGAATAAGCCGAGACATTTGCTCAAGAGACCAGTAATATTCCCCCTTCACATTTATGCATGGAAACATTTCTCAGTTGGATTCAATATACATCCTGACTGTGAACAGCAAACCATGGTGGAAGCTTCTAATTATTCAGCTATCTGATTTCAAGATGTGATCTCTTAAGAAGGTGTCAAAGAATGCCTTCATTGCTGTACTGTCAATTTCTCACATGTCATCATAGCATCATAGCATCTCCATTTACTTCCAAAGTTGCCCTCTGGTTCAGTGTACATTCAATCATTGCCACAATCGTGTTGCAGCTTTCCTTTGAGATGCAAAAACTCCTCTTCTGCCACCAGCATCAGCTAAACTATACCGCCAAAAGGATTTGTTCACTCTTCCAAATTACTCAGTTCAGGTGTTTCAATCACTTCCATAGCCACAGGTGTATATAGTCAAGTCAATTTCGTCACTATTAAACCTTCCACAGTTGCATGTTAGTGGTATTACAGTAAAGTGGAACTTATTGGTAACAGCAGCAACTCAGCCGTGAAGTGGCAGGCCACATAAAATCACAGAGCAGGATCAGCAGATGCTCAGGTACATAGTGTGCAGAGGTCACCAAATTTCTGCACAGTCAGTCGTTACAGACCTCCAAACTTCATGTGGCCTTCAGATTAACTCAAGAACAGTGCATTGAGAACTTCATGGAATGAGTTTCCATGGCCAATCAGCTGTTTCCAAGCTTTACGTCACCAAGGACAATGCAAAGCATCAGATGCTGTCGTGTAAAGCACCCTGAGACACTGGACTCTAGAGGAGCAGAGACATGTTCTCTGGAGTGAAAAGTCCCACTTTTCCATCTGGCAATCCGATGAACCAGTCTGAGTTCATAGGTTGCCAGGAGAATGGCACTTATTTGTCCAAGTGTGAATTTTGGTGAAGGGGACATTATGATGTGGGGGTGTTTTTCAGGAAATGGGTCGGTACCTTAGTTCCAGTTAAAAGAACTCTTAATGCTTCAGCATACAGAGATATTTTGAACTATTTCATGCTCCCAACTTTGTGGGGAAAGTTTGGGGACGGCCCCTTCCTGTTCCAACGTGTTCCATCATGTGTTCCAGACATGCATTAAAATTTAACTATACAACTAATTTTAATTTTTTTTAAATTTGCAGATTTTATTCACGTTACTTGCAAAATTTTAAAAACACATTCCCTCTTAATAAAACACACATTTTCACTGTGATACAGTTGTGATGCATAATGGTGACCACATGTTTTAAAATGGTATATTTGTATATTGGATGATTTGCAACAGGCACCAAATGGTTTTAATGGTTTAAAAATACTCATTATTATTTGAAAATTGTGCCTTTTATGTCCCCTGTTATTATGTTTTATTGTTATTCCGTATCTGCTTTAGTTTTGAACTATATCACAGTCTCCTTTGAAAATAATATTCTAATGGTATTTTTTTATTATTATTATATAAAGGCTACATCTGCGATTCTGAGGGTGAAATTTCTCAAATTTTTTCCAAAACATTTCAACAATTTTAACCACAGTTATTAAGTTGAACAGTTAATAAGAGTTTTCCTGACTCCTAAAAGCTATGAAACAATAATGTCTGCTATAAAAAATATCCCACATGTAATTGAGGAAATTAATGACTGGTTGTGCCACAATTTTCTCCAGCTAAACAAAAACAAAACTGAAGTAATAGTCTTTGGCGCCAAAGAAAAACGATTACAGGTCACCAGAGAACTTCAATCTATACACTTAAAAACCACAAACCAGGCGAGAAATTTGGGTGTAGTGATGGATGCAGACCTAAACTTAGAAAAACACATTAAGACAATAACAAAATCAGCTTACTATCACCTCAAGAATATTTCAAGGATAAAAGATCTGATGTCTCAACAGGACCTGGAAAAACTAGTCCATGCATTCATCTTTAATAGGCTTGACTACTGTAACAGCATCTTTACAGGTCTACCTAAAAAATCAGTCAGACAACTACAGCTCATTCAGAACTCTGCTGCTCGAGACCTCACTAAGACCAAAAAAGTGGACCACATCAGTCCAGCTCTGAGGTCTTTACACTGGCTGCCTGTCCGTCAGAGGATAGACTTTAAAGTCCTGATGCTGGTCTATAAAGCTCTGAATGGTTTAGGACCAAAATACATCAGTGACCTCCTGACCCAGTATGAACCTTCCAGATCCCTCAGGTCATCTGGATCCAGCTTTTTATCAGTTCCCAGAGTCAGAACCAGACACGGAGAATCTGCATTCAGCTTTTATGCTCCATATATCTGGAACAAACTCCCAGAAAGCCTCAGATCAGCTGAAACACTCAGTTTATTTAAATCCAGGTTGAAGACTCACCTATTCTCAGCTGCATTTGAATAAAACACCAAATCCACACTTTTAAGATTAAATTTCAAAACTTACATTTTAACTACTGATCTTATCTACTGTTCTGATTTTATCTATTGCTTTTTTTTAATCAATTTTAAATCATGCTTTTTATTTGTTTTTAATGTCTCTGTAGTCAAAGGAGCTTGCAAAGAAAAGCGTCTGGACTTTTTTTTAAGTTACTTGAAGACGTTTCACCTCTCATCCGAGAGGCTTCTTCAGTTCTAAGGTCAAATGGTGGAGAGTCCCAGATATAAACCTGGTGGGAGTGTCCCCCCACAGAGGGACAAAAGGACCCCCTGATGATCCTCTAATCGCCTGAGCCAAGGTGTGGAACTGGGTGTGGGTCCCAATCAGCCAGAGTTTCGGGTGAGTTCATTGTGAAACCTGGCCCCACCTTATCATGTGAATTCCTGAGGTCAGATGGCCCAGGATGTGAGTGGGCGTTAAGGCGTCTGGGAAGGGATCTCAAAACTGGATTATAGATGGCAGAGAGTTGGTGTCGTAAACCACCGCCTCTGTTCAAAGATGGTCGCTCACAGTGGACATAGATGGCTTCTTTCCCTCCTCTTTCAAACCATCTGTCCTCTCTGTCCAAAATGTGAACACTGGCATCCTCGAAAGAGTGTCCTTTATCCTTAAGATGCAGATGGACAGCTGAATCTTGTCCTGTGGAGGTGGCTCTTCTGTGTTGTGCCATGCGCTTGTGAAGTGGCTGTTTGGTCTCTCTGATGTAGAGGTCTGGGCATTCCTCGCTGCACTGTACAGCATACACCACATTGTTAAGTCTGTGTTTTGGCGTTTTGTCTTTCGGGTGAACCAGTTTTTGTCTGAGTGTGTTGCTGGGTCTGAAGTACACTGGGATGTCATGCTTGGAGAAAACCCTCCTGAGTTTCTCTGATACACCGGCTACATAGGGGATGACAATGTTGTTGCGTCTGTCCTTCTTATCCTCCCTCGCTGGTGTCTGATCTTCTTTTCTGTGCCTCTTTGCTGACTTTAAGAATGCCCATTTAGGATAACCGCACGTTTTGAGTGCTTCCTTTACATGTGTGTGTTCCTTCTTTTTCCCTTCAAGCTTAGAGGGAACATGTTCTGCCCGGTGGTGTAGGGTCCTAATTACTCCAAGTTTGTGTTCCAGAGGGTGATGGGAGTCAAACAGGAGGTACTGGTCCGTGTGTGTGGGCTTCCGGTAAACTTCGATGTTGAGGTTGCCATTCTCTTCAATGTGCACAGCGCAGTCCAGGAAAGGCAAACAGTCGTCCTTTGTGTCTTCCCTGGTGAACTTGATGTTTTTATCCACAGCGTTGATGTGCGCAGTGAAGGATTCCACTTCTTGTGTCTTGATTTTGACCCAGGTGTCGTCTACATATCTGTACCAGTGGCTGGGTACTCTTCCTTTGAAAGAGCCAAGAGCCTTCCTTTCCACTTCCTCCATGTAAAGGTTGGCTACAATAGGTGACACGGGGGAGCCCATGGCACAGCCATGTTTTTGTCTGTAATAGCCTTCGTTGTATTTGAAATATGTAGTGGTGAGGCAGAGGTCTAACAGTGTGCAAATCTGATCGGGTGTGAAGTTGGTCCTGTCCTCCAAGGAGTTGTCTTCTTGTAGTCTCTGTAAAGCACTTTGAATCACCTTGTTGTTGAATTATGCTATATAAATAAACCATCATGGTAATTTGAGAAATAGACGTAATTCTGCCTGTTATGCAATCATAATGGACCATATAGCATCCGTGGCTAGCACAACTTCTCATTTCATGTGTCCTTGTTTGCCATTAAAGTTTCCTAGATATCACATGACTTCCTCAGATCACTTCCTGCACCTGCAGCATTTCCACCCGCTGATTTAAGCCACTTTGGCAGGTCTCCCACCTCTGCCCTTGTTCCCAAACTACAGGGCACCTCGATTTCTGCTCTCCCTCACATCTCCACCTCTCCTTCGCCTCTATCAGATCCTCTTCTCCACCTCTTTTCCTCTGCACTCTAATTATCGAGAGCCTTCTCCCCTGTGCTGGCTGTTAGTTTTCCTTTTTTGTTGTTGTTGTTGTTGTTTTTTGAACTTTTATGCTTCTCCTCATCTTTAGCGTCAGACTCTCCCTTTCCAGCTCTCTTTATTTTCTTCTCCCTTCATCCCTCCACTCGCCACAGGAGAGCAGAGGCTCTGGCTTCACTCCCTGCCTCTGCGTGTGAAGTGTGCATACAGTGTTTGGATCATGTCAGTTGGGTTAGAGGAGGCACGAGATGATTAGGCACTTCAAAGAATCTCCTGCGCACAGGTGTGAGAGCTATCCTTCACCAGGAGCACACACACACACACACAGGGAATTTACCTGAGCTCTCGGCAGCTCGGGTCCTCGTCAAACAAGCGTCTTCTTTGATGGTCTCTTGGGCACCGCTGGCTTGTGTTCGCACCCCAGGTTAGCACACATACACAGAAAGAAGACAGGTAAAGATACACTCCATCTCCTACTAACAACATACATTTGCTCTAATGAAGTCCCACGTCATTATGCAGAGGTACTCAAATGTCCTCACCTGTCATTTAATAATAAACAACTTCTGACGAGCTCCAGTTGGTCTCATGTATTATGTATTTGCAAAAGATGGCATCAAACCTCAAGCATAAAGAGAATAAACACTTTCGGGCACCACAATTGCAGTGATGGCTCTCATTATGCTTTTCCCTCACAAAATAACTTAATTGCGTTTTGGTTATTTATGTGGTGAAGTCTCCTTTTCATGTAATGCAGACCATCTGTATGCATTGTCATAGAAGTTGTTTTTAAGTTTATGAGTCACTAACTTTTATTAAGAGTATCACTCGTGGTGTCATCAGCCAAGCCTATAAAAATATAATCATAACAGGCCTGTGGGTTACAGTTGCCTCTCTCTGCTTAGATCATCTCTTGTATGCTCCTTTCACAGAGACAAAGTGAAATGACTCGCAACTGTGTAAAATCATGCAAATGTTGCTTGTCATCATCGGGACTCATCAAAATCACATGCAGCATTAAAGAATTGTATTAGCGTGTGTTGTGAGTTCAGTCTGTTGGTGCAGTGATGGCCATGTGCTCGGGGTCACTGGTTTCACAAGCTCCATGCTAAAAGTAATAGCCTTACATACAAACATTATTTATGTCTTACTTCAAATAGGTTTTGGATGACTTTGGGTAGATTGAGTTGACATTTTAAAGTTTCATTTGTAATGTAATTTTCAATCTTATTTTTTTATGTGTTTGCCTGGAAACAAAAGTTGAACACAATATATATATATATATTTTATGTAAGAACAAACATTCAAAGAAGGAGTGAGAATTGTGTCCCATTCATGACTCAAAGTTTAATATCAAATAAGATCAAAACTCAAGCAAACCTGAATTTAACTTATGCTTTGATGCAGTTTGGTGTGTGCACAGTGCAGCAGGTCTCTGTGGGTGGTTTGTTTGATGGTTCAAGCTGATGTTAATAGCTCAATAAATATCAAATGGATTTTAATTTCACTTGTTTGTATTTGCATTCAAAACATGTTATTGTAAGACTTTTCTGATGCAAAAAGTTTTAATCTTGTGTGTGGGTTTTTTGTCTGAAATTTATGTCTCACACACACGCATCTTGCACTTCATCACAAATCCACCCAGTAATCCATCCCATCCAGTAATACAGCTAGGCCTTCCATTTGCACATGGAACTGATTACAGTTCATCAATTACAGTGCAAATAGCAACTAACACACCATAAACAGATCCAGCTTTTTTGTAACACAGAAACAAAAAAAGGTACTCCAAGCAGTTCAGACCAAATGCCTCCAGCTGTTTGCCAAATTTGTTTGACATGAGATGGCTCGATTGAGGTCACCTCCTTGATGTAGTTTTAAAGTTTCCAAGAAAAAAAAGCAGTTAAAGAAGTTTTTTTTTCCTGCAACACATTTGGGGAGTTTATTTGGGGAGGGGGGCTCTATGCTGGACTGTGACTGTGATTTAAACACCAGTGGAAAAAAAATTGTGCCTTATGGGTGATGGATAGGCTAATCGATACCTAACATCCTGCAAAAATGGCACACTTTGGTTTATATTGTGTGTTGATGTAGCAACATAGGAGTTCATAAATGTCCAGTTGAGTGTTTAAATCATGTATTCAGCATACACAAATAAGTACAAAAAAGATGTTTGTTTTTTCCTAATACTTACTTATATAGTTATTTGATCACATTTCCAAACGAATGCATGTGTGAAACCTAGAGTTCAATAAGAGAAGATGAAGATTGAGAAGGTGTTAAGGGAACTATTTTCTTCTGATTTTCTGCATTTAAATTATATGCATACAAGTATTCTAATATTTGACATACGCAGCAATTATTATGAATTCAATCACAGTTCTAAGGTTATTCATTCCATCCATCCTCTTCCGCCTATCCCAGATATCATTTGGGTGAGAGACAGTTTACACCCTGGACAGCTCGCCAACCTGACTCAGGACTAACACAGCAAAACAGGCAACCATTCACACCAACGGGCGCCACTAACTACATGTCTTTGGAAGGCAGAGCACCCACGCAGACACCATGCAAACTGATCACATGAAAGGCCCAGCCGAGTGGTGGACTCAAACCCAGGGTGTTCTTGCCGGACACCGTCAGTGTGTACCCCCGAATGGAAGATTTGTTTTATTTTTATTATCCACTAGAGGGCACTGTGACACTGTAAATCTCCAAACCACCATCACACGACAGCTGTCTCCCTTTCTGCTCTTGTGTTACCAAAAAGATAATTATATGAATAACACCACGCAGGTTTATTGTTAGTTTGTTGTGCCCGCTTACAGATAAGAACAGCCAGCACAGACTGTATTATACCATAGCACTCAATCTTTGCGTTTCCGCTTTGTAGGTGGAGACCTTTCGTAGGACAGCCCTGCTGTTTACGTTTGGGGAAGTTGCTCAATATCGGAAAACACTTTTTCTTTTAGGTATGTGAGCAAAACATAACTGTTTGCGATTTTTCTGGGTTAAAGAATCCACTCGATGGAGTATAATTAACGTCTTCAGGTCTAAGACTATGAAAACATGACTGTTAGATAAAGCCCAATCTCGGGTTTGGTCACAAACTCCCCGCAGAATGGATAATCCAGTAACTTCCGCTACTTATATTCGCAACATCGGTTTTCGTTTACGTCGCAAATTGTCCGATTTTTTGGATCCTCAGGACAGGTGGAAAGAGGTTCTTGTAGATATACAGAAACCGAGCGGGGAGCCGAGGTATTCCCAGCTTCATGTCAGGTAAGATGGGGGCAAACTTTCTGACGTGCTTGCTTTTCATTGAATGAAATCACGCTGATTGTTTATTTATTGTTTACTGAATTTGTGCCGCTGTCTTTTAAGGAGATTTGAAGGTCTTGTTGCACAGGGTCGCAGTCCCACAGTGGAGCTGCTCAATGACTGGGGGACGACCAACAGCACAGTGGGTGAACTTGTGGACATTTTGAAGAGTCACGAGTTACTGGCTGCTGCCAGTGTTCTGCTACCTGGTATGACTTTTAAAAGCCATGAAATAATAACCACACGCAACAGGTAGAATAAACCTGTTGAATCTTAACTTACCCCAAATATTTTTCCCAGTATCACCCTCTTTTTTTAAATTCTTCTAAGAAAATAAGATGTTAACCACGAGTTATGAAATTGCAATAAGAGATGTAGCAAAAAACTTCTGCACTTTTTGGGTAGAGGATGAGTAAACATCTGTTAGGTGTGATGCCTGGAGCATGAGGAGAAACAGTCAAACTGCACTGATACAGGATGTAAAACCCAATCATTTATTCTGATCATTTTTTGTTTTTGTCCTCACACAGTTGAAGAGTCCAGTCCACTGGAGACCCAAAGCACTGCTTCAACCAGACTGCTGGGAGAGAGAGACGTGCAGCAGCAGCCCGTCACCACTGTGCTGCAGCTTCGAATGCCACAGGAAAACACCGAACCAATACACACAGGTCTTTCACTTTTTGATTATGTATTAATTTTATGTTCATATCTTGATTGAACATATGACATTGAACATATGACACGTATGACATTTATTAACACAGTCATTTATGAGTCATATTCATGCGATGTTTTAAGTAGATAATGTTCATCTTTCATTATCTGCTGAAAAGTCTGGTTCCAGTGAATTAAAATGTCATATCTTTCTCAGCACCATGTAAATCTGCCACTGCAGTACTAAAGTAGTGCAGTAAATCTACTTGATTACATTAGAGCACTGTAAACTAAGCTGCTCTATAGTGGTGTAGTGTAGTCAACAAAGATGATATTTTGATTTCAATAAGCGATGCCGCTTCTTCGTAAAGATGTGATGTTATGTAATCGACAGCAGGTGGCAGCGTCGGGCTCTTGAGCAGAGAAGTTAATGAGGCAGTTTACTGTGTCTCCCTCCTTAGGCTTCTCCAGTTTCTTATATAGTGACCTGATGAGGATCACAGGCAACTTTGATGACCGGTCCACGTCAGCTGGTGGCAGCCGAATTGGAGAGGGAGGCTTTGGGACGGTATACAAAGGTCTCCTGAATGACAAACCAGTTGCAGTGAAAAAACTCAATCCAGTAAGTGAAAATATTTTTAACAGAACCACATGATTCTGTGTACTGCTGTTAATTGCATCTGAGATATTGTATTATTTAGGTGGATGACATGCCACTGGACAAGTTGCAAGATCAGTTCAACCAAGAGATCCAGACTCTGAAAGTGTAAGTTTCCCTCAGGAAGAAGGTGAAGAAGCATATTTAACATACATGTATTTACAAATGCAGGTGTGGTTTAATAACAGCATTTATTCCACAGGTTAAAACACGAGAACTTGGTTGACATGGTTGGATTTTCCTGTGACGAACAGCACCTATGTTTAGTGTACGCTTTCATGGCCAATGGATCTTTATTAGACCGACTGGCTTGCTTTGTAAGCATTATTTACTCTTCTACACAAACAGTCTGCTTTTCAGTGCATTCAGAAGGGGATTTAATTACATGCTTCTTTTTTTTTGTTCATTTAGGAAGGAAGTCCTCCACTTTCCTGGCACCACAGGTGCTTGATAGCAGAAGGGACAGCCAAAGGTTTGGAGTATCTGCACTCCAACCATCACGTCCACAGAGATGTTAAAAGGTTCATAGTGCGAAAGCTTTCATCGTTATTGGTTTAGAGATATCCCACAAAGAAGAGAGAAAATGTCCCGTTTTTGATGTCCCGTACCTTTATGGAACACTGTGCAAATTACATCACATTACTGTTTTAGACAAAGAACCAAAAAAAGACTTTGGGGATGTAGAAAAAGCTTTCCCATATGGTTCTCTGCAGATCATATGACAAGGTTCTCTTTAGAGCTAAATTAAAAGTAGAAAAAGGTTTCATTTACACTTGTATTCACGTCCCTGTTCAGAGGCACATGAAAAAACTGATGCCACACCTAGATTTATTTTATTTTTGTTTAATCTGATGACACCACTAGTAGCTAGTAGTTTAACTTAACATGAAGATCACGAACAGGTTCATTAGTAATGCAACAGTACAGTTTGGGCACGAAAGGTACAGTTTGGTAATTTAGTGAGTTTTATAGAGGCTCATAAGCAAAATTATGCAAGAGGTATTGATGTTTTAATTTAACTCTTGGCAAGGAAGCCAGTAAAATCACATTTCCCTAAATGTAGAAATATACATGACACATGACTGGATGTTTTGTTGCTCACTCTGGTATCTGTTAGTGCGAACATCCTGTTAGATGAACACTTCGTGGCCAAAATCTCAGACTTTGGTCTGACGAGAGCATCAGCCAAGCGAACCTCGACGACCATGATGACTGAGAGGATCGTGGGTACCCGTGCGTACATGGCACCGGAGGCGCTAAGAGGAGAGATCACACCAAAATCCGATGTCTTCAGTTTTGGAGTGGTAGGCTTTCTTCAGACACACACACGCACACACTGATACACACAGGTAGGGCTGGAGAAACTGCAGCTGTAATGTAAAATGTAGAGCAGTACTCAGCACTTTCCTTGACTCCAAGGTTCTCCCAAACTACTGACACATATATAACTGCAGGACACAAGCGTTGCAGTATACTTGTTTCACTGTTTGTGAAATAAGAGCTCTATATTGTTTATCATCTGTCATTATCCCAAATCTGCTGTGGGACACAGCGATACGTATTAGTAGCTATAATTGTCAAACATATTAACCATTAGGTGATTTCCGGGATCAGTGCTTTAGTAGAATCTCTGACCTTGCCCTGAAGCATATGCATTCCTACATACTGCAGTGTTGGCGATGTTACCCGCCGCCACATGTAAGTTTTCCTGCCGTGCGATTAACCCCGTCTCTCTGCCATCTACAGGTGTTGTTAGAAATATTGTCTGGACTCCCGCCAGTTGATGAAAACCGGGAGCCACAGTTCTTGGTAAGTTACACAAAAGAGGCTTTCATCGTGTTATCTGCCAAGCTACACTTTGTGCTTACAGCTTATTAAAGGCTTTGCCTTTAATGAGTCAGGGACCATTATCGGTTAATAGTCAATTTGTTAAGGATTTAAACAAAAAAGTTCAAATCTTCCACCTTTAAAAGTTTCATCTGTGCTCATCGTGTGCTGATACTGCATTTGATGTTTAATATACAAGTCAGCATCTATGGAACATGTTTGCAGAAGATGATTGTTACATCACTCTCTGTGTGTGTGTGTGTGTGTGTGTGTGTGTGTGTGTGTGTGTGTGTGTGTGTGTGTGTGTGTGTGTGTGTGTGTGTTCCCTACTTCATGTCCTAGATGGAGATGAGGTATGACATAGATGATGAAGATGAGGAGCTGACTCTGGAGGATTTTGTGGACAAAAAAATGAAAGCCTGGGAGCTGAGCCAGGTGGAGAGTATTTACTCCTTGGCATGCAACTGCCTCCATGAGAGGAAAAACAGACGGCCTGTCATCAGACAGGTACAGGAAAGATCCCAGCAGATTTAATGTATAGGTCAAGCTACTGTGTTGGCATCTGCACAGCTTTTCACCTTGATCTATTTGCCTGTGTTATGTGCCTCTGCTGGACCAGGCTGAATGAAGAAATCCCACAAAGGGATTTTTTTTTTGTTTTAGTTTTTGAAAAGAAAAGAGGATCATTAACAACTGAGTCGACACTTCATTAAATACACCTGTTTAACTGCTTATTAACACTAATATCTAAACAGCCAATCACATAGCAGCAACTGACTGCCATATAGGCATGGCTGTGGTCATTTAAGCACCTCGAGGTGACTTTTGTTGCGATTTGATGCTGTGTAAATAGCACATAACCATATCCAGTGAGTGGCAGTTTTGAGGGTGAAAATGCCAGAGATCAAAGGAAAATGGGCAGACTGTTTCAAGCTGATAGGAAGTCAACAGTACTCGTTATCTTAACAAGGTATGCAGCAGAGTATCTCTGAATGCACAACATGTTGAACCTTAAAGCAGATGGGATGAGCAGCAGAAAGCCGAGGCCACAGTTCACTCAGACAACAGAACATTGGAAAAACATTGCCCAGGCCAATAAGTCTTGATTTCTATGACATTTAGATGATAGGATCAGAATTTGGCAAAAACAGCATGAAAGTCCAGCAATGTACCAAAACCTCAGGCTGCTGGTGGTGTCATGGTGTGGGGGACATTGTCTTATCACACTTTGGACCCCTTAATACAAACTGAGCGTTTCTTAACCACCACAGTCCACCTGAGTGTTGTTGTTGACCGTGACCACAGTAAACCGACGTTTTTATGACTGCTTCCAGGAAGGTAACACACCATGTCACAAAGCTCAGATCGTCTCAAACTGGTTTCCTGAACATGACGAGTTCACTGTAATTGAATGGCCTCCACAGTCACTAGATCTTAGCCTTAATAGAGCATGTTTGGGACGTGATAGAAAGGGAGATTTGCATCATGAATGCATGATGCAAATCTCCCTTTCTGCCACATCCTGACAAATCTGTGTGACGCTATATTAACCAAAATCTCTGAGGAATTTTCCAACACTGTGTTCAATCTGTGCTGCAATGAATTAAAGCAGTTCTAAAGGCAAAAGGGGGCCCAACTTGATATAGCGAGGTGTACCTAATAAAGTGTATGGGGAGTCTATGTAATAACAAACATATTATTTAGGGGATTTAGGGAGCAAATGCAGGCAGTAAGAGAACGGAGACTGCACTCTTGTCTTGTTGAACTAAAGGAAAATGTCATATTGTTGCTACGATATATATATATATATGTAGTCATGATTGTTGTGTGTCTGAACAGGTTTACGCGGAGATTCACGGAGTCGTCAAAAACATTGCACTGGATCTTGATAGAAAGGCGTGAAGCAAAGCATCGTGGGAATTGTGAGCTTGCTTCAAACTGCAGACTGACAGAAGAATTACTGCAGTTTTTTTTAAAGGCATGTAGCTTACGTGTGTAATTGCTGTAAAAAATACTGCTGAATACATTTCTGTGAGGCCTTTAAACAAATCCAATGGCCGAACTCTTTCAGAATGCTGACTGGTTGTTCTTGCCAGTGTTAAATGTATTTATTACGAACAATTAAAGAAATAAAGTGAAAGAAAACGTGATTTAAATATTTTATTTCTTCTTTAAAAGAATTATAAGAAAACATAAGACCAAACATGATTTTTCTATTATAATGACACTGTATGAACATAAAGGGATATTCCCTTCAAACATGAGGTGAGCGAAGTAGTTTGCCTAATATTAATCAGTACATCAGTGGATGTGGCAACATTTTGATCAAGGTAATTATATTATTCCCTTTCCCATCCAGTAGCGTGGCATTCCCTGTCATTATGGGAACCAGAAAAGCTGGAAAAGCTTCCTTCCTTGTGAAATCTGAAATGTGTGGATGTAATATTTCTGGAAGCCCCAGTTCTTTCACTGTGATCCTTACCGACGTGGACATCTACCTCAACAGACCAGACTGTTTCTTAATCAAAGAGCATCACACAGCTACAATATGTACATTTACAGCACTTGCATAGAAAAATAAGTATCTCAGCAGATGATTTTTTTCATGTAAACCACAGTTATATCAAAAAAGAAGTCAATTTTTTTCCCCCAATATAAAATGGACCATTAAAATGAATCATCAGACACAAGTTTGAGAATTATTTTTTTTCTGCTTTGGAGCACCTCATTGTGCAAACAGTAGGAGACAAATAATCAACACATTAGACACAGAAACATTAATTGACACGAGGAGGAATGGAAGTTAGGAATTTGAGCACGTGAACACAAAATGGGGTCTTTTCATCATATCGGCGCAAGTTCACATTAGTTACACTAACATTTTTGAAGTCTCAGAGCTGGCAACGATGTGAAAATTCAAAAAAACAACCTCATCTTTGACTTGGTTTGGGCCTCTGAATTATAGTAGAAGGGTTTTTATGAATGTACTAACCTACATGAATGTACTTCCATTTGGCAAGCTACAAATGGAAATTCTGCAGTGTGTCATTGCTCAGTTGTCCTTGGCGTGCATAGCTGGGTCTGTGGGTGAACTCTGTGGGAATTTGAGGTTTTTGTCTTATTATTTTAAACAAGCGTGTCGAAAATGATTAACCCCCCCTCCCTCCTGCCTTCCCCTCCCCAAAGCAGGAATGTTCCTCTGTGGACCGTGCTCGGGGTAGAGGTGGTGGTCGGGCGGTGAGGTCTGTTTAATCTTCCTCCTCTCTCTCCCCCGGTGGTCGGGTGATGCGGCGGCCGCCCTTCTTACCAGCGGGGCCTTTGGGCTTGGCAAAGCGCTGCTTGTGTGCGTGCTGCTTGGGATGCACCTCCTCGTACAAGAAATCACTTGTCAGTTCTTCTCCGTTTTCTATTTCCAACTGGGAAACAGAAATATTTAAAAAGTGCATTAAAATGATGAGCTGGACCACTGGTGCATTGTGTGACAGATTAAAGGAAAAACATTCACCCCTGTGCCCAACATTGAGCTTGCTGTTTGAGGCCCATTAGAAAGGGTCACTACAAATGAGTTCTAAGATGCTTTTATTTGCATGACAGATGTTTAATCTGAACAGACAGTAAATTCTGGAAGTGTTCCTGAGCCTGTGCAGTGTTTTCCATGACATGTGTGCCGTTTTAAATACAGCACATGCGCTCAAATCGATCCAAATATCGATAGTATCAATGCCAACGCTGGTATTGGTGTCAGATCAATATTAGTGCCATATTATTAATGCTTTGTCTTCATCCTTTCCTCTCAGTTCAGTATGTAGCCCACTGAATTGTGTTAAAAAAAATTTTTTGAGAAAAACTCAATTTAAATGAAAAAAAAAACTATGAAAAATGTCTGAACTTTTTTTGTTGACTGTCACGTTCAGAATTTGCAAATTGATGCCGATTCATCTCATAAATCATGACACACTTCTCTCCCCTACATAAGCTGTATTAATACATTAAAAGCATTGGCATTGGCAATATGATGTGTAATGCAATGTGGAGTAAATTATGGGTAGAGTGCCCTTCACCACCAACATCAAAACACCTTATGAGGAAAATATCCTTTGGAAGCATGGCGCTCCACCCTTCCTGTAAATGCCTGGAGATTTACTGTAGAATCAATAATAAGAATCTTTGAACCTTTTTTGTGGCTCCACTCTGTAGGTTTTCAGTCTTGTTTAAGCAATACATGTAGAATAAGGTTGACATTTGTAATCAGTCATATCAGCCACCAAAACCATTTTAAACTCTGTATGGAACACAGTACAAATACTTTTGTTATCAGGAAATCTCTTATGTAAATAAATTATATTTATTTTACATAAGACATTTGATTATTATAGTATATCATAGGGCTGTTCGATATAACGATATATATCGGATGACGATATAAAAACATCTATCGTTTCATTTTACGCTATCGTTTGTTTCGTGGTGTCGCAAAATAAACTGTTTACGGTAATATTTTTCATCGTTTTGATGGTCACTGTAGTGGTTATATTAATTTCTGAAAGTTCTCTCTTTCTCTTATATTTAATATAACCACACTACGGACGGACAAGCGCCTGTTTTTATGCGTTGTCGTTAGCAACAGCGACGGCAACACCATAGCGTGTCCGCTTGTTTATGTTCCACATAAACCTTTCACAATAAAGCTCAAGATCCTGTCGAGACTTTTCAAAATAAACTGAATCACGTGAAAAAGCAGATTATTTACGGATGAGAAGTAAAAAAGAGCCGCCAGGTGCTAAAAAATAAACCTTAGACTCAAACGTTAGAACAGGCTTTTCCCCACAGCACGCCGTGTAATAAATACAAAGAAAGAAAGCGGCCGTTACAACTTATGTCTAAAAATGTATAGTTTCATGCATCGGTTAAAACACTAGACTCCGGGTAAAGGACACGCAGCTGGAAAGACTTCACACAAGTCGAGCTGCCTGAGATTCACAGAATTTACAGAAAATTTTTGCGATTTATATCGTTATCGGACGATAGAATTCTTATATCGGGATATGAGATTTTGGTCATATCACACAGCCCTAGTATATCACAAAACACAGCGTCTTACTTTTTTCTCAATCTCAAGCTGGAGATTGTTTTCCACCATGTCGACCAAGGGATTTTTGCAGCTGGAATACAGCATCCTCTCTTTGATGCTACACTTGTACCCTGGCATAGAATAAATGAAGACTACAAAGAAAGAAGGAAAGGGCAGTGAGATGGGAATCACATGAAGCATCATTCAGAGCAGAACAACACAGAAACCTGCACAAAATACAGTGTTTGTTTGTTTTTTCCTGCTGTTCGTAATAACCCGTGGGAAATCATTTACCTGTGGACTCTAAGTAGTCGCCCTCATGGGAATGTTTGTAGAGGAAGAAGTGGTAACGTGGAGTATCTTTAGGGATTCTCATTGGGAGATCTTTCAGCTCCGTTGGCTCAGTGCCGCACAACCGAATGAGCTCCTGTTCAGCATCTAATTGCTTTTTTGACAAAAGAAGCAAAAAGTTACCCTTTAAGCAAGCCGAGTGCTCCTGTAACTACAAGCTCCCTGCTTTGGTTACCAGACAATGTGAAAAATCTAGGTGGTGCCAGTAAATACTAAACACCTCCCTTTACATGCTAATGTGATCCTCAGCAGCCAGGAGTAAAACTAGTAAGGATGAATAGAACACAAAAAACAAAAAAAACAGGGGGGAAAGAAATGCACTTTAACTAAGCTTTTAGACTCATGAAAAGGAAATCTGATGCACAACCACAACAGTGCTACAATTATTCCTTTGTACTGGACTCATCTGATCTTGTGACACAAACCGTCAGAATTTCAATGAGCAGAATTTACACAAAGGCTTTTTGGACAAACTGAGTAACTCATTGTGTCAAACTAGAAAGGTCTCCTCGCCAAAACAATCTGCATCTTTCCAAACACAAGGTAAAAACTCCAACTGCACATTCAAATTATTGAATATGAATATGTCAGTGCTGAGCTAATTACTGTCATTTAGACCAGGATACAGCCTTGCAGACGTGTATGTAGAAAGCTGCAGACACCAGGAGTATGTGGCTGGTCTTACAATACTTTGTAATCCCATGGCATGTAAAAATGCCCAGATGTAGTGCTGTGACAGGTATGCTGACACTTGGCCATGTAGAGGCTAATAACCCCAGCTAATAACTCACCAGTTGTACGTAGTTGATTTTCTTGTCCCTGAAACGTTCAAGTGCTGCGACGGCATCTTTATGAATAGGGAAAGCCACTCCCTGCAGAGTCTGCTGCTTGGTGTCCACACTGATGTCAGTCTGCACCTAAACACACCACAAACAAAGACACAGAAACAAGACACACTTTGAGTTCTACAGTCCCATTATCGTCATTAAAACACTACAATTGACAAAAACACTGAAAAATGATATCAAAGCCTTTAAAGTAGGCTGATCAGAGCATTACTTAGCAAGCATCAAATGTCTTCAAAATCAAAACATAAGCCACAATAATTCAATAAGTGTAATCATGTGAGGGCACACCGTTAAAAAAGAACAGAAAAAAAAAAATTTTAGGATTACAAGTGCTTTGCACATCTTCAGAGCTAGACCTGATGATTACAGATGAGGTGCTTGTATCGAAGTGACAAGGCGCCTCCGAGAAATTGCACCGAAAACTGGAAATTCTGGAAGGATTACACTGATGGATTGCATCTATTTTTAGAGGCTTGTTCCCACAAAATGCAATGCCATGCAAACATGATTGAGCCTCCCATGTAGCTATCGCGCATACCAAAAAGGATTGCAGGTCTTTTATCCATCTGCTTGGAAAAAAGCGTGCAGTCTCCGAGGCAAAGCAACAATAAATATTCCAAAGGCTTTTTGAGCTAGGCAGTACAGATTAACAGTATATCATCTTCCTTCAACAGCTGGGCAAGTGGGAAGAGCAAAAAAACCTCACTTCCCATTTGCTCTGCTGCTTTTAATTGACCGTACTTTTGGAGACAGCCTGCACTCTACTCAGAGCACTTCCATATATGGTAAGAAAGACAGTTCTTGTTCATGTGGCGGAGCTGGGAGAGCAGCAATTAGAAACAGGTTGTTTCTTAACACTGAAGAAATTCTCGGCAAAATTCTAGAAATACTCTCCAGAAGTTTAAAGAGTGAAACTTCAAATGTTCCCATTTTCATTTGTCTGTTGGCGTCTATGTGGCACATCCCTGGAGACCTTGAGATCAGCACTGTAAACACTGCTGACGACACTAGCAGCCTGCAACAAGTATCACATTACAGCACTTCTTTATCTGATCGCAACAAAGGCACAAGCCATTGATGCAGCTCACCTGTACTCTTGTGACCAATCACTGCCAAATACTGCTACAGAATCCTCTCATTTGCATTTAGCTCCCAACATGTAAATGTTCGATTAGAACAATCAAAAAGCTCTTCTTTTAGTCCCTTTGCTGATTAGGCTAACCAGTGTTTACAACTCTAAACAGCACGTTTTGTGGAGCTAAGGATATACACACGGCTAATAGCTTTGTCTCTTCCCGATGCATTAGAACATCCTGCTGTTCTAATGCATCAGCATCTCTGCACTGCACTGATACTGCCAGGCAAGCATATGCACACTTGCATTGCTGCTGACCTTGTGCTGTTTGGAAGGCTTCAGCGGCAGCTTTCATTGATACCCTACACTGTACTGGTTTGGATTTACCTACCACACCCAGAATATGCAATGAGGAGGGATACCGCTGAGCTAAAGCAAGCCAGTGCTTTCTCCCACTGAAGCCTCCAATGTGATAATGACGTAATGCCAAAAGAGAAACGAGAAGCCTAATCCACACCCACTTTAGAACACTTCAAGCCAGAGAACTTGGCAGCAAGTGTGCAGCAAGTGTGCAGCAAGCACTGCACAGAACATTGTTTCCTCCAAGATGATGACAACTCTAAGTGGTGACCAAGTGATAAAATCCAAATCACTTGTCTGAGTGTGTGTGTGTGTTACCTCATTCAGTTTGATCTGCCTCAGTTCCTCTTCTGCAGCAGTAAGAGGCAAGGGAGCAGCTTGAGAGGTCAGATGTTTCTTGTAACCACTGAGGCTCAAATCATCCTGCAGGTAAAGAACAGCCCAATCACACGGCATGCAGAAACACACACTGACTCACTGTTACTGATATAGTAATCACAGTTCCTATTAGGTGCTAAACACTAACACTGACACTTAACTTGGCACTGTTAAGCTACTGAGTAACAAGCCTTTCACTTGACCAACCTTGCTGGTACCAAAAATCTCATCCTTGATGTGCCCGCCTCCAAACTCCTTCTTCAGTGTTGCTCTGGTAGCAGCATATAACATTTTGTGTCGCACCTGTTATGAATATCAAAAGAAAAAAAAAGTTTTTTTATTTAGCAAACTTTACACAGGACATAAGGCAATGAGAGCTTTATCTTTAAAGAAAAAAACATTTTATTGTTGCTTGCCTTAAAAAAAGTGAGAAATATTATAATACATATTACAGCCGGTGCTTCTGTCAAGACATTCTTTCATGTGTTTGCTGGTTTATTGCTGCATTTCCTGTCATAAAAATAGGGAACTGCTCAAATACATAGTTACACTAGTGGTAACCAAAACTTTACAAGATACCTTTAAATATCAAACGTGTGATTTTAGGCTACACAAATCCAGCTCCAGTTCTAACGAAGTGAAAAAGAAATGCACATGATAAAAACGAGTGCATGCATGCATTGGAAAAATGTTTTGCAACTTCCAAGCAAGCCTAAACCTGAAGGCTCGTGCTTTAAACTAGAGGTCAGGAATGCTGAGCTCAGCTCCTCCTTCAGAAAGAGACTCTAAAGTCCACCGTGCTACAAATAATCCTCCATTGCACTTTATCTGGGCACCGGTCGCTTCTCCTCGCAACATTCCCCATTTCACTGCTACAGAAAAACACTTGTGTGTTATTTGTTACGGCTATTCTTATTCACAGCAGCTCCAGGCTGCAAGTGGTTCATCAAGTTTCAGTGAGACCAAACAACAATGACTTAAATGACACTGTGCGAGACAAGAACGCATACATTGCAAGCACACACATTTGCATTACAACAAAACACCAATGCATGAAAGGAATATGCCACCTAAAAGCAATGAGGGTAAATTTTAAGTCAAGAAGGAGAGGCTGAGGCTATGCACCGTGTTATTTGGAAAAACATAATTTACCCATATTTAGCTTTCAAGAGGTCTGTTAGGAAATAATGAATGCATATAAAAGAACGGCTGCCTTGATGTGGTAAACCCCACCCGTCTGATACCCATAGCAGAGAAGGACAAATGCCATGCAGAATGGAAAGCTATTCATTAAAGCCGGGATAGTTTGAGGGTTTTTTTCTTACAGCAGAGTGGTCCGGTGACCAGGCCAGGAAGATCCACTCGTAGCCCTGGTTGTTATTGGAGTCTAGCCGGTATAGAACGTAGCAGGGCACATCATCGTCAAGGAGGGGTAGCACTAAAGAATCGTATTCCTGGTCCCATTTTTTTGATGCTTTCCTGCTGGCACCTAGAGTCAGCTGCTCTGGAGAGCAGATGTGGACAAAAAGAGAGAGAAAAAATCAGCAGTGCAGAGTTTTGTTTCTTTATAAAGAAATGCTAATGTCAGCCTTGGCAGACATTTAGGTAGAAGTAAACAAACTCCAGGACGCTAGAGCGCTGCTTACCATCCTTGATGACGATCTTTAGGGCACGATACTGATCCCCGCTCTTCGCACTGGCAAAGATATCCTTCACATCATTCCCCGCTGAGAAAAAAAAAAAAAAGACATAAGAGGTCAGGATTTTCTTCCCCTCCTTTAAACAATGCAGGCTCAACAACACCACGCTCATCTTAACATGACCATCATGAGTCGTATGATTATGAGTCTACACCTAAAGGTTTAATGACTCATAATAGCCTGTGAACCATCTGATGTCAGCCATTAGACAAAGGCCACAAAATGATCTTCTCATTAAGCATTCAGCACCTGCAGACCTTTGTAAAGTTAGCATTTTATCCCGTATTGCACAGGCTTTGAGTGAGCAGGCCATCAAGAAAACTCGTCAGTCCTATTATTTTGGCTTAACTTTTGATCTCAAACCCAGTCACAATAAATACATTTTCTTTTAATAAATTTAAAAAGGGTGATAATTCAGATTCAAACCAACTTCTTAATAGCTGTAACACAAACCCCAAGAGCACCTTAATGGCACAAGTCCAACAAACTATTTAGACATTTTTAAAATCCCTTTTCAAGGAAGGCACTAAAGCAAAATCTTCCATGTAACACAACAACACACAGGAATGCATGGTAGTAAATGAACTGGGTCATATTCCCTGAATTACTAGGATTCACTTTTGTTTTTCACCACCACCAAAATCTGGTGAGCTACAAACAACCACAAAAAGGGTTTAGCTTAGAGGAGCCCCTGTATTAAGCTTTACGTTTAACATATATATATTTAAAAGATAAAACATAAAAATAAAAAAACACTATTCGGACACAGCAGTAACAAGTACGTTTGTACTTCTATTTTAAGGTTGCCTGATTTGTAAGTTTAACCTCGGGGGTTGTTTCTATTTTTGCTGCGATGCCATCGTGTATAACAAGTGGTCACGCCCTGCATAAATCCCTTTTTCTTTTAATTACAACACGGTTTAGGCAATGCCAGTACCATTCACGGATTATTGCAAACACCGACAGGTACCAGGCCAGCAGTTTGTCAAAATGAAGGCGTCGTCTGTCCATTCAAAATCTACTCAAAATCTAAACACTACCGGATTTATGCTTGATGCTAAAAGGCTGGGGCATTACAGGCTTTTCGAGCACTGCGAGGGGGAAAAAAGTATGAGTAGTCGTGTTTTAGGTCGCTCGTAAACTGATTAGAGACTCAGGATTAGATTTCCTGGTCATAAGTGTCCAAACAGGGCACGCACACACACATATGCACACATCAGGATAGCTCAAAGCTAGCTAGGAGTGGCTAGCTAACGTGACACTAGCTTCCCCTTGCAATTAATTGTTGCAGGCGCTTAAAGCTCGCCGGGCAATCAGACACGCAGCAAAACAAAACACGTAAAGGCCGAAAGCTGTGAATCAGAAAGAAAGCATCTACCTTGAATGCCCGTTTGATGTGACATTATGGCTTTCGTCGGATAAAAGGTTGATGCGGCTGATCAGGCGAAACCAGGGCAGAGAAGCAGGAAGTGGACTACATCGGCGAGACCCGCCCCGAGTCTGTCGTCACTAAAATCCCAACAGGAAGGTTATCGTGTTTTATTTTATTATGTGTGTTTTTTTCGGTCTTTAAAAAAAAACTTCACTCTTTATTAGATTGTCGCTGCTTTCTTTTTGTCAAATATGAAAACTGTGTTCTAGCTTTTTTTTTTAATTTTTACTTTCCTGTGGAAAAATGAACCATACAGTTTGTTGATTTCTGCTGAGCTGTGTCGTTCAAAGACTCGGCGTATTTATAAATACTGGGGTTCTTTTGTCACATTTGATTAAAAAAAAAAAAAAGTCAAGTCCTGCACCTGAATGAAAACGACCAATCAAGGGGAGGGGGCGTGTCCAATGGTTGCTCGTGCATACCTTTGCTATGAATTAAATTGGACTCAACAGGCCAAGATATTCTATAACTTCTTTTATTTTTTGTTTATTTTGGTTATGTAGTGCATGCTCGGTATATTGTAGTATATTTAGCAGTACTTTCTACACAAACTATGTACTTATTTTTATTGCTGTTCTGTGTGAAGTCTCATTTTTTTTCATTCACCTTATATCTGCAGGTGCATGTGGCCTGTATGGTAGCAGTGAGGTGAAGAGGTGGAAGACAGCGTTCTTAGTCTGAACTCTGGTGTTGATTGCCTACCAGCCAGGAAACCAGTGGCTCTTTGCGTAGGTTCCTGCTTTCAGAGGTCACCGTCACACCTTAAAACTTGCAGTGATGGTTATTTCTATGATAGAATAAAATACAATTCAATATCCTTTTATCAGTTTTTCTGAAAACAGGCTTTGTTTTGCTTTCTTTTTCATTTTTACAACTTCTGCTTCTTCTTCCTGATAAAGAAGTCAATTAATAGAATAGAATGGAACAGAATAGCCGATCGTGGCTCAAGAGTTGGCAGTTCGTCTTGTAAGGTTGCCGGTTCGAGCCCCAGCTTGGACAGTCTCGTCGTTGTCTCCTTGGGCAAGACCCTTCGCCTACTGGTGATGGCCAGAGGGGCCAATGGTGATATGGCAGTCTTACTTCTGTCAGTCAGCCCCAGGGCAGCTGTGGCTACAACTGTAGCTTGCCTCCACCAGTGTGTGAATGTGAGAGTGAATGAATAGTGAAATTGTACAGCGCTTTAAGGTTCTCCAAAAGCACTATATAAATGCAATCCGTTATTATTATTATTATTGTCATACATGTAAATGAAATTACGGAATTAAGTAATGATTTCAGCTCTATAAATTTAGAAGTAGTATTTTTCAGCATTGATTTTTTTGTTACTACAAATACAACAGTACAAATCCTTCTACTACACCTCATCCAGAAGCTGAATTTAGAACTTCTTTGAAAACAAAGGAGAAAGTGCAAGTGTTTGAATATAAAAGTAAAAGCACTAGCAGCAAATCTCTGTAAAATGTGTTTAGCTCTTATTAGTATCATTGCTTTAAATCATTTTTTTTTTTTGCAATTACTTTGATATATACACTATTGTTGAATCCCAGGACACAATTTGTGAGATGTTTTCATATTCATAATGGAAATAATAATGAAAAATAATAGTGACATTAAGTTAATGTGCTACCTTGCTGCACTTGTCCCTCTTATCTAGTCAAAACAGAGCTACCTCCCTCTGACTTTTTTTTTTTTGAGAAAATATCTTTGGTAGTATAAAAAAGTCAAAATATATCTTGTATTTCACATTTTCACATGTGTTCATATGAGCATGGACGAAACGGGACATTTGCTTACACAGGGAACTAAAAGGGACTAGGCTTTGGGCAAGCACAGCAGCAGTACTCATATGCACACACCATTTTAAAATAAGACAATTACTTAGTCTCTTAGAAAAGTCAAAGTGCAAAAGTTTAGAATTGCCAATTAACCTAAAACCAAGCCTTTGGACTGTCAGGGGAAGCCAGAGTATTGTGTAAGAATTCAAACAAGCACAGGGACAACATGCAAGCTTCACACAGACAAGCCAACACAAAGAAACAGACATTCATAGCACCAGGCACCAGCCACTGAAAAGAGTCAAGAGAGTCCTGGGTTTGAATCAACCAGCTGGCTGGCACCCTTCTGTTTGGAAAATTCACGGTCTCCCTGTGCTGCTTGTGTTTTCTCGAGGTACTTCAGCTTTGTCTCTCATACAAAACACATTCATGTTCGGCTGACTGGCAATTCTAAATTGACTGTAGGTGTGAATATAAGTGTGAATGGTTGTCTGTGTAAATGTCGTTGCCCTGGTGACCTGACTAGGGGAAAACTCACCTCTCACTCTGACTCTACAATAGACTGGTGGGTTTTCAGCCTATCCCCACCCCCACCCCTGTGGCTTTCTTCATTTCTTGTTTATATGTGTTCTTTGGTGATTACATTTAAGTCTGTTTTTTCAGTGTTTGAAAACAGACTAAAAAATTCTGTACAAGGTAATAGATCTTAAAAGAACCTCACATTGGGACTCTGGACAAGGAAAACTGAAAACACTGTGGGTTTATTCCCATGGCTTGTGAGATGCTAAAAGTCTATCCAGTTTACCACTTTCTGCCCAGCAGCGTGATTAATGTGTGAGACCTGTCCCAACATTCACAACACAGAAGGCAATCATATCCACAGCTTACCATGCTATTTTTTTTTTTTTTTTTTACAGTTTAAGGGTTAGTACTTAAGTTTCTTATTGCTTGTGTTTCTTAAAGGTGATATTTGACTATTGAAGAAGCAGGTGTGCTTTCAGTTTCAATTTCTAGAAAGACTGCATGAAATTTGTATTTTCACCAACATGCTGTTTTCTGTGCTAAATATACCTTT
Source organism: Neolamprologus brichardi (assembly GCF_056152115.1). Taxonomy (NCBI): domain Eukaryota; kingdom Metazoa; phylum Chordata; class Actinopteri; order Cichliformes; family Cichlidae; genus Neolamprologus; species Neolamprologus brichardi. Next base: position 18,194,096 of record NC_142110.1, read on the forward strand.
GGCTGTAGTGGCAAAGGAGCTTAAATTCTACTGCATTGGAGTCCAAAATAACTTTGGCTTATCCAGATGTGGCTTTGCATACTATTTTTATTTTTCATCAACACTGCACACTGGTAGAGTACATCGCTAATCCTGCGTAACATTTGAAGATTTTCTGTTTCTTTTCACTTATTAAAAACAAAGGATTCTGTAATACATAGAGTGCCTAAAGTTTTATATGTGAATTCATAGACTATACTATGCTCACAAGGGACACATTTCTACACAAGTTTATGTTAAATGAAAAAGCCAAGAAGAAAGAGTATAAGGATACTCTTTCACATGTGTATTGGACTTGGTATGTTGAGATGCCAGAAACTCACGAAGAAGAGCATCATATATATGAATATTCATGCTAACAGTTCTGGTTTATTTATGGGATATTTTAATGATATTCTATTATTGGGTATTTAAATTAAAGGGATAATAAAATAATAATGAATGCTTTACTCCACTATATGTGTGTGGTATCTGCTTTTATAATGTAATAAGTTCCAAGAAATAAAGTCAACTTGTTTTCTGGTTTAAATTCAGCTATATTCTTCAAGAAAAGAAAAAAAATAAAGCACTGATTGTATTTAATTATGGCTTAAGATCAATATTAATATAAAGATCAATATTCATTCATCTTTCATTTTTTTACATTTTATTCAGCTTTTCCACATCTCTGATCCGTCATACCAGATTCCCGCCTCTCAAAGCAGCAGATCCTATTTGGCACGAAATCCGGCAACATCTGGAAGCCACGGGCTTCCTGCCTCTGGTCTCCTCTTTAAATAAATAAATGAGCCCCATAGCAGCAAAATCCCTTCTCAGCTTTGCGTCAAGTATGACACACAGTCGCACAGGAAGTGATTTGAACCCCCCCCCCCCCCTTTTTTTTTTTCTTTTTACAAAATAAACTGATTCTAGTGTGGCTGATGAAACCTGTGCTCTGTTACTAGTACGTTTATGTGAAACAAAATAATTTACCAATGGTATTACGCAAATTGTTTACTGAGCTCTGGTCCACTGATTGAGATGGGCTCATCTTCAACCACTCTTCGATGTGATGTAGATTTCAGAACATATAAATGAGTGTAAGTGTCTGATTTGCCATTATTGTGACTAAACAAATGAATGATCACTGGCAAATTGCACCTCATTCCAGTGTCTTGGAAGGATAGACTTTTCCCCTGATATGATGAGTTTAGATAATGTGCATAATTTTATCGGATATTCTGGTTGAAGATGAAAGACCGTTGACACTCAACGCTTCAACATAAACCAGGACGATTACAGTCACTGTGGAAGTTTGTTTCTGGCACTGAAAAAAAACGGGATCTCAAAGTTTTTAATTAATAATTCAAAATTTAGAGGAAATAACTCCAAATTTCGAGTTAGGTATCCCAAAGTTTTGAGTTAATAAGTTAAAGATTTGCGTTATTATCGAGTTATGTGTGACAGTTTTTTTTTCAGAAGCGGAAAAAATCTTCCTCAGAAAAATCCTCATAGAAATCTGGTAGTTTCTAATGATGTTTAATGGGTTAAGTTCAAGTAACTTGAAAAATAAAGGAAAACAACATCTAATCCGTTAATATTAGAGGTTGAGGTGGCCTGTTGGGATACATATATTGGTATACTTATAGATTCCTCAAGTCGTACTTGTGTTATGGATGTCGGTATCATTTTATTTTGAAACACGTGAGCGGAAGTCGTGTATTTGTACTGGCTCTGACTTTGGCGCTAGTGAATCAACGTGTTGGCTACGTTGCGTTGCACTGATGCTGCGCTTGCTGTGTGGATTCAGCCTCCTCCATCCTTGCTACAGCGGCGGTAGAAGCGTCCTACTTACTACCCAGAAACCGCACCTCACGGCGGGGACCCAGTGACGAAGCACCGCCCGCTTAATAGCCGCCCCGCCCGGCGTATGGACAGTCCGGCACAATGACAGAGGATTTGTGGGTGCCTCTGTCGTATACCAGCAACAACAGGTCGCATGGATAATCCCACTTCAGCCTTGTCGTATCATCTCCTGTTTAGGATGATTAGAGCGCCGCTGCCGGCTTGATGTGGCCGGAGAGCAGAGCGGGAGCGGGGCTTCTCGTCCTGGACATCGACTGAGAGATAAAACGGCGTGGAGCAGGTGTGTAAAATCGTGTTGACTTTACCCACTGCACATGCACAAATGAGAAAAAGCGACGTGCATGCAGGTAACTTGCACGGATTTTGACTGTCCCACATCTCACTCGGTGTACCCTACATTCAGATAAGAAGGAGCCAAAATGGTCAAGCTTGTTGTAATATCTCATAATTATATAAGGTCAGTGATGTGACATTTGGCGTCATTAGAAGGGAGATTGGTGCGATCACGCACTAATGCCCTGAACACGATAGTCCATTCAGAAATGGCCAGAAGTGCCTCAAATAGAGAGGCCATTTGGAGTATTTCCTGCAGCACTTAGACTGCTCTGATCAGTGCAAATCTAATCTTTATGCTTTAGAGGGAGTTCAGGTCCTGAAACATCAGTTGAGCTCTTCATTACTCATCGTGATTATCTAGGGTATAGCCCACTATAGCCCACCCACCCACCTTCAGATAAACTTAGTTTGTTCTTTTGGGTGCTAAGTCCCACTTAACTTATGTTTTGGGACTCTCTGATCACAAGTTGCTAGCCACAGAATGGGAGCAGGTCCCTGGTCACACTAAAAGTCTGCCTTCTCCTCCTGCTCCTCTTTCTCTAAATGCTTGCAGTTTGATAAAGAAAGCAAACTAAATCTGCATTTTACCTCATCAGCCTACTATCACCCAAGGTGGCAGCATCATGACAAGACAAACATGATGCCGGTGAAATTTAATAGCCAGCTCTATTTTTGAAGCCATTACATAATTCCTTCTTCCCCCTCCATGCCCTGTTTTAGGGAAGGTATGAAAGCAGGCAGAAGTTCAGCCCAGCAAAGTCAGACGGTTCAAAGAGGTAGAGAGCGATGGAGTAAAGAAAGAGTGGAGTTCATGGGTGAATAATGATTAAAAATACAGGAGGGACGGGGTGTCTGCAGGTTACTCATGCACTGCTTGGCTGGTGTTGCCAGGGAAAGCCTCACTGTAATGCTGGAACAGTTTCTTTTAAGAAGAGCGCAGAGCAGACAGGCTGAAAGGAGACGAGCCAGCGATTTATAGCTGAGAGATATATAGTACTTCAAGAGTCCACCACTTCCAGGTATGACACGTGATTCACCGACACAAGATGACACTTGAGTGGATTGATCGTCCACTTTATGTTATTTTTCTCTCCTTTAAATTGATTACAGGATATAGGCTGTTTGCTAATTTACAGCTGAGTGATAATCTTAGGACTGATTGGAAACTCTGGTTTTGTGTTAAGAAATCTGTGTGCGTTATTGGAGGTGCTGCTCTGCTATCTGAGCCGGGTCTGAATTGAGCGTGATCCTAATCCATTATCTTTAGTGATATTCCAACCACTAATCTGTGTCTAAGGGGTGCGTTTGCTCTAATCTGCCTGGCTGGTAATGTAATCTGACTAAAAGAAGCACTTTCTCTCTCTCTCTCTCTCTCTCTCTCTCTCTCTCTGACTCCCAGGTGTAGTGTGGCTGGAGGGCTCAGCAAGATGGAAATAGATGCCCTTTTTCGCTACTATTTCCAGCACCCGTGGTCCCGTCTCATTGTGGCGTACCTCGTCACCTTTTTTAACTTCCTAATTTTCGCCGAGGACCCCATCTCTCACAGTCAGACAGAGGCCCATATGATTGTGGTGGGGAACTGTTTCTCTTTCCTCTTCAACAAGTACCCAGGCCTCGGGTGGAACATCCTGAAAGTAATTTGCTGGATACTGGCCATTATCACTGGCCTGTTAGCCGGGAAGTTTATATTTCACCGCCAGCTCTTTGGTAAGTCATGCACACAATAATGCAGTGGAATGTGCAGAGTAATGGCTTTTCTGTCTGAGGGAACTCCCCCCACCCCTCCCTCCCCCCATTGATGTTCTTGTTGTTGCTATTCATCGGGGAGAAGCACGTTTATACTCCTGCTCTGCTTTTTTTGTCAATGGGAACGTAATTAAAGAGATTGTTAATTATTTTCTTTGTTGAAATCGCTGCTGATTCCTCTTTTCATTGCGGTAACTAGACGTTAGGGGTGGGGGAAAAAATCGATACTGGGTAGTATTGTGATATTTTATTTGCTAATAATGTATCAATACAGGGACAGCAGAAATCGATATTTTGTTACAAAAAAGGTTTTTGTGCTCTGACTTCAGAGCATGTTGATCCTTTTTCTGAGCAAGAATCCTGACATTCCTTCACTGTCCAAATGTGTTTAACTTTTTTTTGGCAGCAATAAACATTACAATTTACTTATTTTAATTTAAGACATGTTTTATTTTAATTAAGTTTAAAAAAAGTTTTTTATTTAATGTAAAATTATATTTTGTTTTAATTTACTTTCAAATTCTTCAGTTGCTGAATGGGCTGCATAGTTTTCATAAACTGCATAGTTCAGAATAGCTATAATTGTACCAGATGGTTGCATTCAGTTAAGTTGGACTAGACTGTAATACAAACCGTTCAGTTTGTCAACAATAAAACTGACTGAAATGAGAGAAAGACTGAGTGTGAGACTTTGATATTAGATTAAATGAATATTGATAAAATTTACCTTTATGTACAGAATCTGAATATCGCAAAATATTTTAAAAAATTGCAATAATATCGTATCGTGCGTTAAGTATTGTGATAATATCGTATTGTGGGATGTATGGTGATTCCCACCTCTACTAGACGTACACTGAAATTCTATATGAGGACTTGCATTCCTTCAACAGATTTGTGACTAGAGGTGTTTAGAAATGTCTCAGTAGAAAAAGTGCAGATGGAAATAATATTAGAAGATTACCTCGGAGACTTAACGTTGGACTCACAAGCACACTCCTGTATTCATGGCAGACATCCAAGCAATGAACAAAATTTCCCTTATTTCTTCCTCTAATTATTCCAAAATATAAAAATATAAAAGTGTCTGCTAAAGTTTGTGTATGCAGTGATCTTTTTGTATGTGTTTCTTTATACATTGCTGTGCAATAGTCTTGAGCTTTCTCTCATTTTAATGTATTTTTGCTGTTGAGGAGCCAGATGTTCTTGTAATGTTTTTTTCTTTTAACCTGCTCTTGAGAAATATTTCTCCAGGCTTTCTGAAGGTCTGTGAAAGTTTTTCTTTGGACATTCGTTTGCTTTTTTATTTTAATTTTCAGTTCTCATAGCTGACCACTTTCAAATGCTTTTTGTTGTTGGTTTGTTAAGTGACTTAACAGGATGATTTATAGGTCAGTGTTATGTATTTACACATAACAGACAATTTAGCAACTTCTACATTTTAAACTGTATTTATTATGTGTTTATACTTTTATATTTATTTACACAGCTTGATAGGCATACAATTTATGTCCCAGTAAGGTAATTCCCAAAGAGATACTAGTCGAAAACCTGGTATAAGCAAGCATGTTGTGCAATGTGCCCTTAAACATCTACAGTAGATCAACAGTATCTGAAGGTATTGTCCTTAAGAAATATAATAAGGTACCAGCAAAGACTTGACACAGAACCCGAGTGAAGCATCTCGCTGTTCAGTTGATCCGCCTGCTGTTCACTGAAGCCTCATCAGAAATGGTCTCAATGGTTGTGAAGAAGTCTTTCTTAAGGAAGGGAAATGGAGAGAAAAAGGCTGAGGTGTGCCAGATTACACAAGAACTGAACTGTGAAAAAAGTGGCAATAGGTCTTAAAAAGTGATGAACTTAAAACTTTGAGATTTCAAAGCCTGAAGTATTTGGTTCAAATTGGCATCAATATGCATGGAAAAGATCAAGAGGTACAACAGTGAGTGTTCAGAGCCATCTGTAAAGCACGGTGGAGGCTCTGTCATGGTCTGGGACTGAATTTAAGGCAGTGGTATTGGGGACATTGTGAATACAGAAGAGTATGATCTTTTTGATTCATCTTGCTGATTCATCTGAAAAGCATCTGATTGGTATCAGTTCTGTGTTTCAGGACACCAATGATCTCAAACACACTACCAAAGCAGTAATGTCATACGTGGACAGGAAAAAACACAGTGCGACACCATCAGTCATCGACTGGCTTTCCCAGAGCCTGGGCCTCAGCATTATTGACGCAGTATGAGAACAGAACAGAAAGCAGCCAACACCCAAAGAACAGCTTTGACTGATCTTCAAAAATCCTGATGAACTATTCCTAAAGACTACTTAAAGAAATGTCAAGAAAACCTGCCTAAGAGAGTATGTCTGTGAAGATTCTCAGTCATCCAGCTCATCGTAGTCAAAGGAGCTTGCAAAGAAAAGCGTCTGGACTTCTTTAAGTTGCTTGAAGACGTTTCACCTCTCATCCGAGAAGCTTCTTCAGTTCTAAGGTCAAATGGTGGAGAGTCCCAGATTTAAACCTAGTGGGAGTATCCCCCCGCAGAGGGACAAAGGGACCACAGACTTAACAATGTGGTGTATGCTGTACAGTGAAGCGAGGAATGCCCAGACCTCTACATTGGAGAGACCAAACAGCCACTTCACAAGCGCATGGCACAACATAGAAGAGTCACCTCCACAGGACAAGACTCAGCAGTTCATCTGCATCTTAAGGACAAAGGACACTCTTTCGAGGATGCCAATGTTCACATTTTGGACAGAGAGGACAGATGGTTTGAAAGAGGAGCGAAAGAAGCCATCTATGTCCACTGTGAGCGACCATCTTTGAACTGAGGCGGTGGTTTACGACACCAACTGTCTGCCATCTATAATCCAGTTTTGAGTTCCCTCCCCAGACGCCTTAACGCCCACTCACATCCTGGGCCATCTGACCTCAGGAATTTGCATGATAAGGTGGGGCCAGGTTTCACAATGAGCTCACCCGAAACCCTGGCTGATTGGGACCCACACCCAGTTTCACACCTTGGCTCAGGCGATTAGAGGATCATCAGGGGGTCCTTTTGTCCCTCTGCAGGGGGATACTCCCACTAGGTTTAAATCTGGGACTCTCCACCATTTGACCTTAGAACTGTAGAAGCTTCTCGGATGAGAGGTGAAACGTCTTCAAGCAACTTAAAGAAGTCCAGACGCTTTTCTTTGCAAGCTCCTTTGACTTGCCTAAGAAAGCTTACACTGTGTTGAAGAATACAGGTGGTCATATACTAAAGACTTTCAATCATTTTAAAATTTTTCAAACAGATTTTTCCTTTTCTATATCATAGTTGTATGTTTATATGTTTCAATAAATCACTTCCTCTATTTATCACTTCTCTAGGATAATACTGTACAATGAATTGAGGGATGGATAGAGACTTTTGCACAGTGCTTTAGCACCTCGCTTTTAACATTCTTGCTAACAAGAGATGGTTGTAGTGAAATAATATTAACTGCAGCATGTCATATTAACAAAAGTGCAATGAAAGCTTCCCAAAAAAATGTTACACCAAACAGAACAATGGTGAGAGTGTGAGAGACTGAAGAAAGAGTAAGAACCTGACAGGAAAGCATCATCATCAGAGCTTTTTAGCTAAGTTTACAGTCAACTAAAAATTTATTGTAAACAACCAAAGAGAAGCTGTTGGAGTAATCAGTGTGAAATGCCTCCAAACTGCTATCGTTCAGCTGTTAGCCTCCTCCATGCTGTATTAGCTTTCCCAGTACCATCTGGTGCACTGCTGTGTGGTATAGTAAACAGAGAGCAACATGGAAGTGAATTCAGTAGATTAGCTTTATATATATATATCAGCAAATTGTAACAATATCCGATCCAGCCTTTTGAGTCAGGATAGGACTGATAACTGACCCAAATCAATTTTCTTTTCCCCCCACAGATGCAGTAGTTGTTCTCAAAATCTGTATTCAGATTTTGATGTGTGATATCAGTAAAGTTCCCCGTTTAATAGAGCTGTTTTACTAGAACAGGGCTGTAGTTTTTCATGCCAGTCAAACTGTCTCAAGTGAAAGACTAAGGGTTTGTCACTGCAAGAAAGTTCAGGTGGTGTCGGCATACGAATGCATTAACACTAATGAAGGCTTTGTTCAAATATGATAGACCATAATAGCAGAACTCTTTATGTTGTTAATTCAAGCTGTGTTTTTCCTGTTGTGACAGGTTGAGAAGCTCTGCAGCGGGAACATGTTAGTCAGCTCTCACACCTCTTTGATACATTTCCTCTTCTTTTTCACCAACCTGGCTTTTTTTTCATCTGTTCTTATGACACTTGTATCACTCTGTTGCTCGCTCGGCTTCCTCCTAGTCACTCTCCTTTATAACGGCTGTGACTCCATTGTCATCCTCCCTTCACTTTTATGAACTGTGCAGTTCTTCCAGTTGAACTCACGCGTTTCATTTCCTGCTCACTTCACAAGTCACTTAGTGCCGGATATTATTGGGCACCCTGGTTTATCTTCTTGGATGAACCGTTACCGACTATAATTAGACGGCACAGAGTGGTGGCGGGTGCTCGAAGTGATCATCTTCTCTGAACATAAATAGAAAACTGAGAGTCCATGATGACATGACAGTTTCAGCAAATGCAGAGTCCTTCCTATAAGACGGGAAGTGGAGCAAGTGGGGAGTTATTAGATCTAGTAATAGCAAAATTGTCTCTTCACTTGCAATCACTGAATAAATTGGAGGGAGGGTTTTTATACTTAGAGTCTAATGTTTTTTTCTATGATTTAAATTAAATCTATTATGATTTAAATAACTGTTTGTCTGAAATAGAACATGTAATATTTATTCATTGCAAAATATAAAATATCATATATAGTATATTATACATATAATAATTGCATTTTTAAAGCCTTAACATGATGCGTAAACTTACATATTTTGGATTTTCTGGGCTCATCTATCATTGGTGGGTATAAATGCCCATATCTAAATAAATGTAAGTTTTGTTATAGGAAGTTGGGTTGCTGCAACTACTTCTTGATCAGCCACAGTGATGTGCTCACGGTGAAAAGATAACAGAATGGATTATCATTTGGTTTAAGATGATAAAACTAGCTAGCTTATTGCTCAGAGGTTCTAAATTATAGCTTAGTGTCACTGTGCGCTTGTGTGTGTAGACCATCAACAATGTGGCAAATTAAACCCCTTTCAGATGTGGTTTAATTTAATTTCACGCTAGGCTGTGAAATGAACACTGATCACTACAACCTCATACACACTTTCAGTACAACAAGTCTGAACTGCATGGAGTTGCATTAATGAATGGACGCCTATCTACAGTACTGACTAATTGACTCACATAGTCAATGCTTACATGTGTGAGACATGGGACTATAGAGCACCTGCCCAAGAAGTGGCACTTTAGTCCCTACTCTGATCATCACATTAAGGTTAAGATGAAATATTTCTTTCTTTGTTTTGTTTTTTTCACGGTTTCATTTTCATCTTCTGGGGTATTCCTTGTTGTTGTCTATCTCTCTCTATATCTATTGTACCAGTATCCAGTATTGGTTGACTCGAGGTGTTTTATGTCGTAAGGTAAAGACCCTGCAGTATTACATATCACAAACCCTATGAGCAAGCACTTGGTGACAATGGGAAGGAAAAACTCCCTTTTAACAGGAAGAACACTCAGGCAGAACCAGGGGCTGCCATCTGCTGCGATCGGTGACAAAAGACATGCTGTGAGAGAGAGCCAGAGTTTAAAAATAACTAATGATTAAATGCAAAAAAAGGGTCCAGTGTCACCTGATGCAACCCTAACTATAAGCTTTATCAAAAAGGGAAAATTTAAGCCTAATCTTAAAAGTAGAGAGGGCATCTGTCTCTGGAATCCAAAGTGGGAGCTGGTCCCACAGTATAGAGGCCTGATAGCTGAAGAGTCTTCCAGCCATTCACTTCTGTATGCAAAATCGCATTGCTTTATTTTCTTTCTTGTTTAATTTTTATTAATCTAAATATCAGTACAACAATTTTAATTTCAAAACATTGTAAAAAGGAGGTTTTAAAATTAATTGTAAATGTGTTCTTTAGGTCCACCTGCAGTACTTATATTGTCCACCAGACTAATAAAGGAAAAGATTAAAGGGTCTATTCATCCTTCTATCTAACCACATGACCAGTTTGGTCGGGATTAGGAATGGAGGATAAAGTAAATTGTCCTGATTTTTGTTCATCTGCTTGGCTGTATTGAGAAAATCCTTGTGAGTTAGGGAAATACCCACTGGCTCTCATCACCAGAGAGTGCCTTCATTTTATCAGACTGGCAAAGCCAGCGTGTTACATATACTGGATGCAACGGAGGTTAAGTGTATTATCCAAAATGTCAGACTGCTCCCCAAAACAGCAGATTTTAAATTGCCCGCTGCCATTTCATTACAGTCGGGTTAATCAAATTTTATTCATTGTGCATTTGGCACTCCGAAAGCATTTTCAACGTTCATACAAGACTTCAGTCAGAAAATGTTTAGCAGGTCTAACTTCTTCATTGGAACGAAGTTGCTTTTTAAAAAGTAAGTTTTGTGATATTTTGTTCCCAAACTATTACATGTCCATGCTACAGTATTTTCTTGGTCTGTGATTTTAGTTTGTTATTGGACGATTGCTAAGCAGCATCGTCCAATAACAAACGATGTGTTATTGGTACTGATAACACATCGTCAGGTGGCTACAGGCAACATGATGATGGAAAAGAACCTACAGGGGACTCACGTGTATCTGTTTGCATACAAATAAATCCACTATATAACTATTTTCATAATTCACATAGTGCTCAAACTGGGATTTGTACATTATTTTAAAATCACATTGACACAAAATATTTTTCCCGTTCTGGAGTGTTGTGGAAGCTCCAGAACCTTGGTGTGTTACACCACCAGCATTTTGTCAGTTGCATGATTCATAATGGTAATGTACAGTAGGTGTGCATGTAGTTCAGTCAGTTTAATGTCAGGTTTTACACTAGGGCCCGGTGGATCTGTATCAGGGTCAATGCAATTGCATTAGCTCTAAGGTATGTAGGAGAGGAGTGCAGCTCATTCATAACCAGGTGCAACTAATGCACTTCAACAAGCTTCTGAACAGATGGTTTGGACTTCTGTGTGCGGGCGTGTGTGTCTGTAAGTGTGAGAGAGCAGCGATATTTTGCAAGCACATGCACGGATGTGTGTTTGTGCGTGTGTCTGAGTGAGGCTGAGAGTTGGAGAGGCGAGATATGCCATGCACAACATTTCAGTGGAGCGGTTATGCAATCACAAACACAGGTAGAGGATAAGAGAAGCACTACAGAAGCAGGCCCACAATAAAATCTATCATCCATTATAAGTCTGCCACACAGGCCCACATGGCCCACTTACTGCTCATCGTGATATCCCCCACTAACATTGCGCAGATATCAGTCTACTATCTCTTCTATCCTCTGATACGTAGGGAGCCAGTGGGAATGCTTCTGGGTAGGAACACAATCCATGCAAAGGTCTGAGCATCTTTAAAAAAAAAAAAGCACTTTGGCAGACTGAAAGTTTTTTTGTTTTTTGGGTTTTTTTTGTTTTTCCTGTATCCACATTTAGAAGAGGGTGTCTTCTTGTTCCCTTGAACCAGAGCTAAAGTTCTGACACTGTTTGCAGTTTCATGCCTAACTTTATAGAAATGTGTCTCAGGCCTGGAAGCTGACATCGGTTTTGAAAGGTGACACATCCCCTGCATCATTTATAATTTATCATGGCCTAGAAAATGTTTTGCTGTGAATTGCACCCATAGCCTTCCTCTTTTTGTGCGGTATTTGTCACAATATATATATTATGTCCCCTCTCAGAAACCCACACAGTTTTTAATCCAGTTGCTGCATAACACTTTTTTTGAACTAGTTTTCATTCGTGTTGCTATACGGGTTAGGCATGGGTGCACCGCCGTGTTTCCACAGTGAATAAACTCTCTTTGATGAGTGACTTGTGTGATTTTTAAGTTGACATTTGAGGCTCAAGCAACAACCTATCCTGCTCCATTCAGCCTCTCAAGGCTATGTTTGCTCTCTAATCGAGTGGGTGCTAGCCAATGACTTCTGGTCATTCAAGGCAAGACTGGCTGTCATTACACATTTGTATGAAATCTTGGGTCATACTGGGTTCTCTGGGTTTCATGTCAATGAGTTTCTAATGAAATAATTGTTAGAGCCAGACCCAGTGTTCCAAGTCTCAGTCGCGCAAAGCCACGTAACTATATGGGTATAGCTATTATAAATGCCGATACCGATATATGGCTAAATTGCTAATATTAGCCTGTTAGTCGGGCTCTAATAAGTGTGTTACAGGTGAAATAATGTGAAAAAGGAAGATTGTTTTAAAAAGTACAGCAAAAATTTAACATTAGAACACAATTAGTTTAGGTTAGTATAAATGCAGCCGTCTATTTTGTCAATTTTGACTTTGCAGAAAATGACACTGCCCATCTCTTTAATGCTGCCTCAGTGACCATATTAGCATAAAATATTCACCTATTTCTCTCTGAGGCTTTGTGAATTCCAAAAGGCAAAGTGAAGGGTAATGTTAATTCATGTGGAGCACTGTCCTAACTGGATTAGATCCTACTTTGCATGTTATTACAGACACTTACATTCAATCAAGCTATGACTTCTCTTATCCACCTGAATGAGTCATTTAAGGCTCCAGATATTGTGAATAGCTCTTAAAAAATTGTAAGTAATGTGAGAGTTGGCCTCCAATGGTCACAGACCTGTGTGTGTGTGTGTGTGTGTGTGTGTGTGTGTGTGTGTGAGAGAGAGAGAGAGACTGTGAGATGTGATGTTGGCTGCTCTGTTGCTGGAGTGCCTCTCATCCCCTTTTCCCTAGTCTTGATGATTGTAGCCTGCAGGATGCCATCTGGGTTCTGTCATGAGTTATTACTGTGGCAAGCAAAGGCTGACATGGCTTATGTACAGCAGTATGTGGCCGCAGGTCAAAGTGAACTGAGTCTGTGTAGGAGTCAATGTGTGGGTGGCAGGATAGGAGGCTCTGTGTGTTATATTTATATGTATGTAGCTATGCGATATTTTATTGCCCGTGCATTTGTCTCTTAGATGATGTGCTACAGTCGTGAGCAGGAAGTCTTTCCGAAATAATGAATTGTTGAAGTGAATTTTTGTTGCAGTCAGTTTCCCTGACTTCCCTGTCATTGTAAATTTAGGTGTGAACAAAAATAAATGTGCTACCTTAGGCTCCAGGAAAGGTTAAATGCACACAGGTTATAAAGCTTGAGCACCATCAGCACCTCTCTACGGAATGTTTTTTAGATTCATTACTTTGGTTCAGTCTCACCATTTTCATTAGAAATTCAGTTAGTGTTTTCCTAGCTCTTGGACATAGCTAAGCGTGTGTCAGCTAAAAACGTAACACAAGTTATTTCCCCAGGATTCTGGCTCTTGCACCTCCTACTACATAAGCAGCAGGCGTAGTGGAGAAAAGGAAATCGGATTTGGAAACGTACCTTTCCTTTATGAGATAATAACATAACCTTTTTGTTGGTTGTGAAGGGAAATTTGCCTTTTATCTTGTGTTGATATACAAACCTCAAAAATTCTCTGGAATATCACATGAAACTACAGATCAAGAATTAAAAAACCAAAAACTGACAAGTAATTGAACAGCAGAGGGAGACAAAGACACAAAGAGCAAGCAAACAAAGGAAACCAGCCAAGAGGAAATTGCTTATTTACCTGAAATGTATGACTTCAGAGCCAAGCCATAAATAACAAAACTAGAACTTCCACACTGCTTACTGGAACAGGTACAGTGGTACAGTGGCCTAGTTGCCAGCTCTCTATGTCTCGGCTCTATTTGCTGCAGTCTCCCAGTGGAGGGAGTTCTTTTGTCACTTTCCCACCTCTGATTTATTATCCATATGCTTAGTTACAGAGGTGCTCAGCTCTGGGGACATTAGTAGCCGTAGCTGCTTCAACAAACACCCCCCACCCCTCACCCTGCCTCACAGTGATGCCACAGCAGTGATGTGATGAATGGGTTTGGTCCTGTTCACATGCTCAGCTGCAGATAGAGAGGAAACTCATGGTTTCTGTTCTGTTTTTTTGTTGTTGTTTTTTGTGTTCTGTTTTTTTACTCTTAGATCCTAAGGGGGCAGGATTGTTCTGAGGTTTGGAATCAAAACAAGATGCAATAGTGCTGCATACTGAAACCTAAAATAGATGAAAGTGCATATGCATTATATGCAAACCCTCACAGTTTACAGTATAATGTGTATGAATAGATGACTTGAATACAGAGCAATGTTTGCAATACAAAGACTGTGCAATGTGTAGTTCAGGTATCAGTATGGATGGTACATTGTTGATGATGATCACATTTTCCATGGTAGCATCCACTTCTCTGCAATACAGTCAAAATATTTGAACAGGTACGGGCACCATAACTAACAAATAACAAGTGTCTAACAGGATTATATTTAATGCACCTGAGCCTTTCTGTTTTGATACAGGCTGAAGTCAGAACCTGAACTTCATATAGGGATTGTTAAAATCTTAAGGGTCAGGTGACATAGAGTGTGTTTGGAAACTGTTTGGCAACCACAAGCTGTCCGATCAGCTTTGATGCCCCTCTGTAATAGACTCTGATAGTCAGTGTGGGGTGAACATTTGATAAAGAACACAATTCACATGATTGACATGCTATGAAAAGCATAGCAGGCTAAACATCCATTCAAAAATGAGTAAAGTTCTGATAAGCAGACATTTAAGGTCTTCGAACTTGACTGGTCTGATGTTTTAAATTAGTAGTGTACTATGCAGTGTAGAGCAGGGCGATGTGACCAAAAATATTTATCATGATATACATTTGAAAATTTGCGATAACAATATAACTGACGATACTGACACACGATAATTGACACTAGACAAAATACTTTACAACTCCACAACTTTATTAGTGCAAAAAACCCCATCAATGTATCCATCCATCCATCCATTCGCTTCCGCTTATCCTTGTCAGGGTCGCGAGGGGCGCTGGAGCCTATCCCAGCTGTCATAGGGCGAGAGGCGGGGTACACCCTGGACAGGTCGCCAGTCTGTCGCAGGGCCAACACACAGGGACAGACAACTATTTGCACTCACTTTCATTCACACACTCACACCTAGTGACAATTTGGATTATCCAATTAACCTATCCCCACAAGCTGCATGTCTTTGGACGGTGGGAGGAAGCCGGAGTACCCGGAGGGAACCCACGCAAACACGGGGAGAACATGCAAACTCCACACAGAAAGACCCCGGCCAGATGTTGGAATTGAACTCAGGACCCTCTTGCTGTGCGGCAACAGTGCTAACCACCGTGCCACCGTGCTGATATATTTTCACTTAAACAAGCAGCTGTTTTATTATGTGCAATAAAGTTATATAAAAACGTAACAATGCAAATTTCTCGCTGACAGTTTAACCAAAAGGCATTTCCAGAGGAAACTGGCCGACATATCGTCAGCATAACCATGTATAATATCCACAAAACTTATAAAGAGGTTATACACACACAATACGGTAATATTATGTTGAAGCACAGTACGTATCACTCCGCGAGGCTCCTGGCTAGGATAGCAGTAATGCTCCAAGAAATCCATCAAGCAGTGCGGCTTCGTAGCTTAGCAAAGTCGTACTGAAACATTTGACAGATTTTCGAGCGCTATGTACCACATAAAATCGTTTCGAGGTCAGTAAACACAACCAGCATTCAAACATAAGGCACTGTCGATTTTCAGAAAAATCAAAGGATTGATTTAAGTGTGCCGTATTTTCCAAACAACATGGTAATAACAACGGCCTGCTAGCATGCTCTACCAAAAATAGTGATTTGTTGTGTATCTGACAGACAAAAGCTAAACTAGTTCCACACCACTGAAGTTGCAGCATTTTTACAAACCAATTCTGGTTCATCTGTTTCATTCAACGATCTGCTTTCGCTCTTCTCATTCTGCGTTGCCGCCATGTGCGTATGTAAACATAGGCACTGCGCATGCGCGTTTTACCCATATTCTATCGCAATATTTCATTTTCCTATCGTTGCCCAAAATTACACCGGTATTACCGTGAACGGTATGATATAGCCCAGCCCTAATGCAGTGTTGACTCACAGACACTAATTTGTGCTTTGAGGTGTGAACGTACAAAAAAAAAAGATTAACGGAGACTGGATTTTTAAGATTGATACCAATATTTGGCCGATGTAGATATAATTTTTCTTTTCACGAAACACGCACAAAACATAAACAGATTTTGGTATTTTTTGTTATGCGCAGTTACAGAGTCCTTACTATCATAATGTAATATGACAATGCAGTTTAAAAATAATCTTGTTTTATTGTCACAGCAAGTCGTGGATTACCTGTTTACACTCTGCCCACCTCTGCTCG
Source organism: Neolamprologus brichardi (assembly GCF_056152115.1). Classification (NCBI taxonomy): domain Eukaryota; kingdom Metazoa; phylum Chordata; class Actinopteri; order Cichliformes; family Cichlidae; genus Neolamprologus; species Neolamprologus brichardi. The sequence continues at coordinate 18,210,525 of NC_142110.1, forward strand.
GATCAGCTGGTTGTTGTGTTTGTGGCATTCCGTGTTGCCAACAGGGAAGTTGTGGCCAAATTCGCCAATGTTGAAAACTTCCACATTGGTGAATTTGTTATATGAGTAAAAGACTCACTGCCACCAAAACAAGGAAACTGAAATACTTTGGTCATATGATGTAAAGCAACAAATAAAATCTGCTTAAAGTAAAGGAAAATTGAAAGACTTGGTCGTGGTATAATATCATTAAGCCAGTGATTCAGACTTGGCACACTAGTAATATTAAGAAATTCTGTGGACACAAAATAGATTGTGCTATTGATTGCTAACGGTCTTGGAGGATGAGGTACTTAAAGAACTTTTTATTCAGGTCTTTGGAAAATAATTTGTCACCTGTATGACTCTCATACATTATATAAGCAAAACTCAAGCTTGTGTTATGCCTTTTGACATCAGTGAGTGTGAAGTTGGCTGTGCACAGATTTTAATAGGCACAGCTTCAATGCACAAACAAGGATAAGACCACAGAAGATTTATTGATTAATCTGATTTATTTTCATCTTAACCAAATGTTTATGTAATATAGAATAGACAATAATGCAATCTTGCTGTGTTGTTGCATTGATCCCAGATGGTCAGTCACAGCACTATACTTTTTCATTCCTTTCATTCCACTTTCATTCAAGTTAAGGTAACTAGCCATAAACTGTCTCCAGCAAATCACTCAATTACCCCAATCCTCCTGCTGGCTCTGCAGCAGAACCTCCTGTATTGGACTCTTTTCCATGCCAGGAACTTCCTCTGGAATTGTTCACCTGACAGAATATACAGCACTGGGTCCAGGCAGCTGCTTACACTGCACATGGCTTCAGAAAACTCATAGCAAGCATAGAGTACATTGGTGTTGGAGGGGGTCACCAGGTTAGATATCCTCATGAATACCATGGTGGTGGCCATAGTGTGGTAGGGCAGAAAGGAGACCACAAAGACGAGTATGGCGGCAGTAAGGAGATGTAGGGGCTTTCCTCTCGCTCGGTTGCTTTGACCTCTTGGGAGACGCCTCAAAACGCGAACCGTCATAGTGTAAAAAGCAAGCATGACCGTGAACGGCAGCAGGAAGCCTATTGTTGTTCTGATAATGATGGCTGTTCTGACATAGTAAAAAGGATCTTGGATCTGGTCCACACACACAGTGACATTTTCTGTGGGCTGAATAGAAAAAGTTAGAAATAAGTCAGGAATGGAGCTAAGGACGACCAACACCCACACGCAGAAGGAGCACAGTTTGGCTTTACCCGCATTCCACCAACGAAGAGAACTGATCGGGTGCACTGTGCCAACGAAGCGGTCGAAACTGATTAGAGTCAGGAAGAGGATGCTGCCATATATGTTGATGTTGAAGGAGGACGTCTTGAACTGACAGAAGATCTGTATGTTTGTGATGTGGGGCCTCCTCATGGTAATGTAGAGGGAGAAGGGCAGTGTGAGGATCCACCCTGAGTCACACAGAGTCAGGTTAAGCAGGAAAATGTTGCTGGAGCTTGAGGTTTTCCTAAAGCAGGTGTGGTTGATGAGCACTGCTAGATTTCCCAGCAGTCCCACCGGAACAGTGAAAGCAAAGAGCACCAGCACGATGTAGCAATACCAATAGCTGTCCTCAAAATGGTTGCAGAATTCTGTTGACTGGTTCAGGAACACGAGAAGCTCGTCTGGGATTTAAGGACAGGAAGTTGTTAGTTTTTACTACAGTAGTTTTGAATATGTTTATGTGTTTAAAGGTTGGCTTAAACCAATGTGAGTGGTCAACATTACTATGAGGATAGTTGGATGTCTAATTTACCGAATGTAGCCTTAGAGCTGCTTTGTCTGTCATATGAATGTTTGGACATTTGAAGAGTAATTTGCTCTATTGCTGAGAAGTTGGTGACAAACTGGAGACAGCTCACACATCTGTTTGATGTGAAACTAGATCCAACCAAAGTCTGATAAGCCTGCATTTGTGTTATAGGAAAAAAGTTGATTAATTAACAAGATACCATATTTAAATTTTGCATTGCAATAGGCTGTTTGGGTCTTACCATGATGCACTCTTCTTTACTTCTTTTCACTCTCTATGTATTTATAGACAGGGGCGCAGATAAGTGGTCCGCAGGTGCGCATGCGCATGCGCTGTCAAAATAAAAGACGCGGACCAGATAAGTTGCAACGCGCGTTTGCGTACATAGAAAAGGCACTGTTTTTGTAGGCTAGAGTGGGATTTTTACGGCATATTCTGCACCACATCTCTGTGTGTTTATCATTTGTTTGAAGCCAGCTCACCTCTTGCAACCACTTTTCCGAGAATACGCGCTTCTTTTGCGGTTCGGACTCCTTCTGACATTTCTTTGGAGGTGGAGGAACACCAAAGTAAGTGCTTAAAGGAGCTTGCTTCTTCGACATCTTTAAGAGTTCTAAACAAATGTTTGTCCTCCTCCAGAAAATCTTATGTATGCAAACGCGTATTGCAACTTCTTATCTGGTGTGCGTCTTTTATCTTGACAGCGCAGGCGCACCTGCGGACTAGGGCTGGGTATCGTCACTGATTTCTAGAATCGATTCAATTCCGATTCACAAGGTCCCGAATCGATTCGATCCACGATTCGATTTAATTCGATTCGATTCGATTAACTTCGATTTGAATCTGGGAAATTTTGACAGTCAGAAATATTATAATTCAGATCAGTGCATTTACATATTTTTGTATCTATAAAAATGAAGCTGACACACGCAAGACTTTATCAAAGGTGGGAGCATCACAGCAGAGGCCTTTGTGTCAAAGTGGCTGAGGATAAAACACAGAAAAACATGAAGGCGATTTTCCTGGCCTGGGATTTTATAAAAATATTCTGTAGTACATCAAAAATGAAAGAAAACCATTAATCAACACATGAACATTACCTCTGAAGTTACAGCGGTTTTATTAGAGACACGGCTAAGCGTTTTGCATTTTGCATAATTTTAAAAAGTTTAAATTTGTTCAGTATTGAACGGCAGAAATTAGGTTTTCTTTTCGGAAGTATATAAAACGAAAAAAAAAACGTCGGCCGACAGCGCTGTAAACAACGGTAGACTTGTGCGAGAGAAAGAGAGAGAGAAAAGAGAGGGGGGAGAGAGAGAGAGAGAGCGAGAGAGCTGTGCATGGTGGTCGAAGCAAAACAGTAAAAGTCAGAGTGAATACATGACGATGTTTATGTGAAGCGTAGTTTGGATCTTCTTTTGCTGCTGGTTCGGTCAATATTGTTTGGAGAGACATCAAACTAACAGTTTTAGAATCAGCACAAAAAGGGCGTGAACACAAAGCGCGGACCCGCCGACAGATCAGAATCAGCAAGCTGTCGGCTTTCAGCCCCGACTGTGAGAAAGGCGACATCTAACTAATTCTGATCCGCTGGTTGCGCTGTGTGTTTACGTCTTTGTGCAGAATCCGTGTTCCTGCTCTCATTTACTGTCTTAGCTGTTTGGTGGTTGTTGAAATTTTGTGAGATTTCACCTGAGATTCTGGCATTTCGGGCAAAATAAATTTATATTAAAAAATCGATTCAGGATTTTAATGAATCGATTTTACGTTATCCAAGCCAGAATCGATTTTAATCGATAAATTGATTATAAAAACCCACCCCTACTGCGGACCACTTATGTGTACCCCTGTTTATAGACCACTTTGCATTTAAAAATGAGTTATTATTAATATCCGTCTCTATTCTACAGTGTGTTTTTGCATCAAACTGAATCTCATCTCATAAAATCGCATTTTGTGTGTTCACAAATGTAAAATTGTGATTTTCCAGGTACAGCAGTGGGGTTCTTGAAATCTTCTTGTAGCCTTTGAAATCAATGTTAATGGTCAAGAAATGGTGTTGCCCCTCTTGCCTCATTCTAGCACTATATTTACACGGACACACGTAAACGTTAAACCATCCTCCCCACAGATCTTAAAAAAGCTCTAACTCAAAATTCGAATTTCCCAAATGATTAAATCTAGGCTAACACCTTTAGAAATCTTGACCCTTAGATATAAAGGCTATAAAAGTGATGTTAAACATAAGATAAATATCAGCCACTGTCAACGGTAAATGTTATCTTATTTACTCATAGGTCGATGGCAGTTAATGTCCTTTGTCAAAGTTCATCATATAAGATTGGAAAGCAAAATGTTATGCATTCTGAATGCTGTAACTTTAATGTTTTATGTCATTCTTATTCTGTATTTTAAGACTGCATTCAAAATACTGCACTTTTGTATTCAATAGTTTTTTCCGCCCCAAGTCAGATGTTTTCATTTGTTTCACTGACTCTGCTGAGTACTTAAAGTAAGATGTTTCCCCACTCTCTCTCAGGGCTCTCTGTATTTACACTACTGTCTCTGTAATCTCTGAGCATCACCAGTGTGTCCAGGAAGTGAGTGCTTGATTGTCTGCTGTGAGCAATGAAACCTGAGGGGACTGTTGATCTGTTCCCTCCACCATGTTAGCCGATGTTTGCACTTAATCAGAGATCAAACATTCATTTTGCTCAGGTGAGCAGACCTTTAATAATTCACATCTTAGCACCCTCTGAAAGGGAGAACAGAAAAATGTCTGCTTTGGTTATTTAAAATGTGTAAATGACAGTGAAACATTTGTCACACTGGTATACTGTACATGTAAGTAATCAGTTCTTTCCACAGCAGGAAGCTTTGCATGTTTAATTTGAAAAACCAAAAAAAAAGGATTTGTTTCTCCTTCCAGAATCAAACTGGGAATCTTCTTTTGCTCCTGAGTGCTTGAATTAAATTGCAGGGCACTATATAAGTACTGTTCCATTTACCATTTACTAATTATGTCAACAACTACTTTTGCCTCAGAAGCTTAATGTTAAGTTTTAATACTTTCATTTACAATAAACTAACTAATGAAAGTATTTAAAATTGAGATTTGATCTTACCTTCTTTACTTGGTGCTGTACTGTCACTTTTTAAGAGCTGTGTCATGATGGAGGGATCATATCTCAAGCTGGCTTCAATGCTTCACCACCAATTGTTTGTTTCCCATGTGACTGGAGCTATCAGCGCGCTGCTGCTTTATCTGTGCTGTGTGTGTGTGTCTGTGTATCTGTACATCCGCACAACACAACAAAAAGAGGATTAAACAGAAGTACTGTTTAAATATCAGGCGCAATTGCTTGTCCACGTGTGCCAGTGGATGATTGATTGCTGACTTCTGTTAGTTTTTACTGTCTGTGTGACCTGTGAGTGGATTATGATTTTGTAACCCGAGCACTTCCCCGAAATATCAAATAGAGGTGGAGACTGGTGACCATAAAGACAGAGAGGACCCTGCAGACACAGATTTAGCATTTAATAGAAGTGACTTAGGAAGAAAACTGTCAGATGATGGCTAATAGTAGATGATACAGCCTATTTGTAATGAAAAATAAAGCACAAAATACTGGTGTAATGTTTTATGTCCCAAAGATTCTGCCATATTTTACGCTTTATTAAAAAAACTTTGGTAAACGTGCTATGAAGGCGGTTAAGTGCAGTGTCAAATTGTCGCCAGTAGATGGAGACAGAGCTGCATCATTGATTTAGATAGAAACGACTTGAGGGAATTTGGGCATGATGTCATCCCAAACAGAACTTTAGTAACAGTTTCAGAAGAACGACACTATAAACGTAACGGGGATCAGAATGTAATGTCTGTGTGTTTGCACTGTGATTTAAAGACATGCAAAGTGTCCCAGTTTCTCTCTGTCTATCTTTTTTTTCTTTAGTTAATCTTGTGTTTATGTGTGTGGCTTTCTTGTCCATGTGTGGTGTTGTTGTTGTCCCCAGCCAGGCCGAGCCTTGCAGTAGACATTGCTCATGAATCACGCCTTATCGGGATCCTCCACGGTGGGGAGTTGCAGTGACTCAAAAGGCTTGACTGAATAGCCTTGAATCACCCCCCGAGTTCAATCCTGCCCATACAGGCAATGAGAGAACCCCGTGTTCGATGGCTCAGCGTGCTGCTTTAAAAGTCAGATGTGCCGATCCGCACTGTGCATCTACATCTAAGCGAGGACTCAGTGGCACCGGAGGCAATTAAGTTCACCCATGCAAGTCAATTCAATTATGCAACTGTGATGAGCCCTGAAATACCACAGACAAAAAGACGTATGGTGTGGCCTCACACCAGGCCACTTTGCTTTTGCTTCAACTGCTCCCTCCCACCCCTCAAAAATTGAGGAGGAGTAATGTTTTCAGGAGAACTTTCAGCTCTCTATTCTCTGCAGTACTTGCAATCAATAATCAAAGCTTTCACTAATCCAGCAAGATAATTATAAATATGTATATATATTTTTTTACATATCAAGTTCATTTTCTGCAGGATTTTCATTCATTATAACCTCACTTTTTTTTTCTTAATCTCAGCGCCCCTTCCACTCCTTAGGAATGTCAACCTCTTGGTTTTTTTTATGTGCACAGTGGAAAAAACTGACAGCGAGCAAGCAGAGATCGAACAGCATGTAAAACTATTCAAGAGTAAACCAGCCAGGCTGTAATGGGAAAATAAATGGAGCATTCTGCTTTGCTGTCTCTCTCTGGCTGTGTTTGTGTGCGCGCGCTTGTGAACACAAACACAATGAGCTCTTCGGGGAGCTGTAACTCAAAGGGACGCTGACTGAGCTCGAAGAGAGGAAAACAAAGAGTTGTTCCTGGGAAGATGGCCGCTTCTGGCACTGGATCACAGCTCACAGAGATGAAGCAGAGACTGTGCGTGCGTGTGTGTGTGTGTGTGTGCACATACTGTTATAAACAGTGGAAATGGACTACTATAGCCAAGCTTACTCATCCAGGATTCCTTAATTAACACTCAGCAGAGTTACCTTGAAGCAGCTGATGGTTGGGGACACTGACTGTCAGATGCTTTGAAGTTTTCTTGGAATTGCTGTTTAATTTAAAGGGGCACTTCACAATTTTTTAAATATTTAATTCAGCTTCCTGGCAGCTGCTGCTTAGTTTGGTTGTATAAGAGCTCCTGCAGCTTTGGGTGGAGCTCAGAAAGTTAATCAGATGACGGTCTAGTGATGTCATCAGTATGTCACAACTTGGCTCCCTGTAAAATATGGACACAGCCGCCGTGACGCCACCCATTGGTTTCTGAAGTCCCATTTTTTAATCCCGGAAGCGTGTCTACTGTCGCCATCTAGGTTGCAAAAAAGATCTATGTGATGGGATGTGAGCAGGTCTGACATTGAAACCACAATGGTTGGCTTGTGGCTTGTGACTTGCTAATGACAATCACATGTTGTTAGCTTTTAGAGGATGGTTTCACACCAGTGATAATCCTCCACTTTGAAACATAGCAGGGACAGATTTATAAAATAGACTTAATTTTTTATTCAGCGTAACCCAAAAACTAGTGACTGAGCACTGAACTCATTATAAAAGTGTTTACAGAGTTCAAGTCAGAAAGCTGTTTCCTCAGAGGCTTGTATAGTCTTTTTGCAACCACAGGTATCGCCATCTAGTGGCCTGCAGATGAAGTGCAAATGTAAGGCACTTTTGCATTGACCTGAAAGCTGGATCCATCTTTATATGCCTGTGGTCTAACTGTTTGTAACAGAAAATCAATGTTCAGTCAGTGTGCCAAACTGTGTTTTGTTTATTTATTTTTTAAATAAAGACATTCTTCACGGATCTCTCACATCACCTGCATTGTAATACAGTTATTTGTTAACTGGATTTATTTTACTTGCATTGTAAGTGAAAGGGACAGAAGTAACAGGATATGTTTACTTTTCTGCCAAATGAGGCAACACACACTGATGTATTTGACTTTGTATTAATTGTGTTTTTGTGCTCAGTCACCCCCCCCCCCCCCCACCCCCGCCCCTCCAACCTGCCCATTCTGAGCCAGGAAAAAGCCCTCAATGAGCACATTTCAGTTGAAATTGATTATTGAAAATCAGATTTTCAATACTTCTAATTGCAATGGCATGGAGGTATGTCCTCTCTATTAGCTAATATTTATATGGATGTTTCAAGCAGAGCTGCCAAAAACAAAATTGCTTGCATTTTCCTAGCACTTTTATCCAAAGTGCTTTGTAATTGGCCTCTCACTCATCCATTCCATTCTCACTCAGACGCTAAAGGCAGCAAACCACCTTGTAAGGTGTCGTTCTCCAAGGACACTTCAAGCCATCAGCGCTGCGGTTAGAAGATGACACACTCTGCCGAGCTAGCCTGCTAATACCTTTGTTGAGATCGTCAAGAGTCAAACAAAATGATACTTTTGGTGAAAAAGAATAAATTTTCTGATCCTTTTCATGAATTTCTTCTGTGATTATTCCGATTTTATAAATCTGCAATGTAAAATCTTTTGGGAATCTCTTAGTATATTTAAGTGTCATCTATTTAGTTTAAGAGTCGATTTGACCCAGGTGGTAGGAAGAAGCACACTAAATGTGCAAAACAGATTGCTTCTGTTGTGTGAGCACTTTTGGGTTTTAGTCCGAGGACTTTGACAGGTGTTGTGCAGTTAAGTTATGCGTGTCTTTGCTTCACACTTGCTCTTTTCCCATCCTCTTACTTACAAAATAAATGCCTTTTCATCCCACTCTAACCACCAAGTGTGACTTTAAGGTGTAAATATATTAAACAGGAGTCATATTACAAAAGCCAAAATAGCTGTAGTTTTACTAGTGTACAAAATAACCTTCAGAGTTGTGTTGAGTCCTGCCACCAGCTTTCTTTGATTATGTGTTCTGTGCAGAAGGCTGCGTATCTGAATCAATCTTATACTCTGCCAGAAAGGTATTTCACCATAATTTGATTCAAAGCCAGGACTGTATTTAAAACAAAACACCACGGGTCACAAATGTCTGAATAATTTCTCTAAACTGTAAGCGTCATGAAACACAAGCAGACATCCATCGTTGGCATCGTCAGCAGATATAACGACATCCTGAAACCGGTCAGGAAAAGGCCCTTACTTCAGGGCGCTAGAAGTGACGCCTTTAACTGGTCCTTAATCTTAATTTCACTGTGTAAAGGGCACGTGTCTGGCTGCGGAGGACATTATTGATCTCCGACTAATTAATTTACTTTCATCCCCATCTTCGCGGCCATACGTGTTAGCAGGTTGACATGCTGTTTGAAGCGCCACTGACGGCAGTGTCCTTGTCGTGCTCCCTTTAGGTCGATACCTGCGCCTGAAAATGTTCCGCGAGGATCATGGCTCCTGGATGACCATGTTCTTCAGCACCATCCTCTTCCTCTTCATCTTCTCACACATCTACAACCTTTTCCTGCTGATGGCTGGGAGCATGAAGTAAGACGTTCAATCTCTCTCTTTCTCTCTTTCTGCTCCTTCCTACCCCCACCCTCCTTACCTCCTCATTCTGTGCTTCCCATTTGTTAGGGCCATTGTATGCTCCCCTTTGGCTGGTGTGATTGATCTAAACGTCTTGCCTGAATAGAGACTCGATACCGGTCTGATTAATCAGCCCTGACTTTAAATCTCAGGTGAGGGCAGACAAAGTGGAGGGTGGTTAATCCTGAAAGATCACCTTTAGCACCTGCACTTATTCTCCCACGATCTTGACTTTTATTTATTTATTTTTTTAATGTGTTCTTGACATCTCTCTGGCTTAAAACCAAAATGTTGTTTTTTGTTGTTTTTTTTTCCCCTTGTCACTCAGTCTGGGGTCTCGTGTTTTTTAGCTACCGCTGCGCCAGCTTTCCTGCTGAGAAACCACAGCAGAGCTCCCACACCCACACATCAAGCCCGTGACAGAAATCAGTTTATTGCATTTGCAATGTGGCCATCTAGATGAAGGAAAACATGCCCTTGAAGCGGGCCAGCCAGCCAGACACGAGGTCGCAGCAAGGTGATTTACCATTTTATCTGTTTGGCCTGTTAAAAGAAAGAAAGAAAGTGTGGCAGCTGTCTTTTCAGGTACAAGCTGTCACGAAGGGAAGGCCAGGGCTGTCGTGTGTCCATACAGCACTGCTTTTCCATATTAACAAGGAGCTTGAGCTATCCATGAGGTGCAGGCAGATGACGGCTATTAGCTATAGGCAAGGTGTGGTGTTTTTCTATGGCCAGAGGGATGAGTTTGTATAATCGGCCCATCTGTCACGCCGGCCGGCACGGTGGCACCGGCATCCATCTTGTTCTGTGTCTCGCTGTCCGAGAGACGGGAAGTGGACGGCCTAGCAAAGGGGCCAGAGGAGGTCTGGGAAGGGGGGTCTGCTGAGACGTCGAATGCTGCTTGCTCAGGGAAAAGTTCCCCTCGCAGTTCTGCCGAGTCCATCTGTCACAGAGAAGACCCTTATTTTAACATTTCAGTCTTGAATCATTGAGGAAGGGGGGGCTTTAGTTTTTACTCTGTCACTGCCTTTCTGAACAGTCTTAAAATGACATCTGGATAATAGTGATGGGGGAGAAATAATGACATGTTCAGACGCTTCCAGAGGCGTAACTTATCATTTACATTTAACATGTGCAAGTTACACATTCTGTTCATGCATCAGATTCATCAGTTGTCTACATATGAAAAATAAATAGATAAGTAAAAATGGCAGCTGTAACGGCCAATTAAGCAATTACACTAAAACCCATCCCTGTTTGCTTTGGATGTGTGGAGAGTTACAGCAGTTAGTGGGGCTGTAAAGCTCTACTCGTGAAGACAGATGGTGCTGTTGTAAAGCGAGTTAGGCCGCCGCCGCCAAGACACCTGCTCAGTTTTTTTTTTCCTTTCATTTTTTATTTATTAATTTATTTATTTTCTGCACTTGCTCCCACCCGCCCCCCCCTCCTGTCCCTCTATCCCTCGCTTGTTTTCTTTCGGCTCCAACAGTGTGTCCACCAAGGACCCGGGCCCTGCCAAAAACCATTAGTGTTCACATCTCTGTTCAAGACCGACATGTAAGAGCAATGTTCACACTCTGCCAGGACGCTCCCTCAGAAAACCGGGCTCTGGGCTGTGATAGCAATGTATGCAGCAACGTGAGCGAAAAAAGGTGACGGAGGGAGGGAGGGAAGAAGCGTGGCGGGCAGTGGGAGAAGTGCTTCAGCCCTGATGATGCAGTGAAACTTAAGTCTTTTGATCTGTGTCCAAAACCCTATTTGCATCGCCTCCTTTCACTCCTCAAAGCGCTCCCTCCTCCTGCAGCGAGACCGTTGGAGTTTTTTCTCTCTTGCCACAGCCCAGAGGAAAAGTACAATATCCCTTTGTGGCTGCAGCTGCCCCCCTCCTGTGAGGACGAACGCTGCTTTACCTTATTTATTTATACTGAAAGAAGAAGCTCCTGTGAGGGATCATTACCTCTATGAGTCTTTAAAGAGAAGGTGGTGCAGGCACGGGGTTTTCCAGCTTTGACATCTTGCCATGTTGCTGCACTGCAGGGGACGCTTTTCTGGTGGCCAGACAGGGGTTTGGCCCGCACTCACACACGCACACACAACCCATATTGTTCACGTCTTTCACCTCGCTCAAGTTAGCAGGTGTGTGTGTGTGTGTTGAATTGGGTGTCTGAGTATGTGCGTGTATGTGTGGAGGGGTGTTGGCTCGCTGACCTGATGCTGTATGCTGGCCATGCCCTGCGCTCATTAATATGCTTTAATTTTCTTTGACCTTTCAGTTGGTCTTGAGCTTGATTTAATTAAATCCAATTCTAAATCTGCAAGGAAAAAAATAAATAAATAAAAAGATAAACTGTGCCATCAGGACGCCAGACATTCGCTGATAAGAGATGGCATATCATATTTTCTTTTTCTTTTTCTTGGATGACAAGTATTTAGTCATGATTAGTCATGTACAATGGATTCATCAGTGCTGCTATCACTCAGCTGAAAGAGGTTTCCAGACTGTGTAATCTTGCACGTCCAACTGCATGTTAGCCAATATTTAAACAGCCACTTGTAGGTCAACAGCGATCAACCTGTTACCTGGCTTATGTCACATCAGGAAAAGGCTTCATCCACCGTGGCTCCCTGGGAGCTGTAATCTACACTTGTTACCGAACCCCTCACATCTGGGCTATTTGCATTTTAATGTAACTGTCAGATTAGGGGAGGGTGGAGGCGGGGGGGCTGTTTGTGCGAAACCAGGGGAGTGTGACCGCCCAGGGAGTTTGACGGGCTTCATGAATGTTCTGTCACGCCGCGCAATCCCATTCGCCATCTTACGGCACCATTACCAGCCGAAATCAGTCCCTAATTAGATGGTGTTATTTAATTAAGACGGCCCAATGCGTGGCGCACACATTAATCATGACTAATTTAGAGGAAGGGGGGAGGTAAAGTATGCAGAGGTGGAAGAAAAGCGGGGAAGCCTGGAAGTTTGATCTGAAACAGAGTTAGAGTGGGATGGGCGGTGGGGGAGGCTAAAGCTGAAAAATGACATCTATATTTCTTTTCTTCCTTATCCAAGACAGAGGTAGATGGATGAATGCCGGGCTGTCGGGGCAGGAGGGGGTGTAAGCTAAGCAATTGAATTGTGGAGCAATGGATAGGGGGAGGTTTGCAGTGGACGGATATCTTCAGCGAGGAGCGGAGAGGGTTGGATGTGACATTTGACTACAGTGAGATTAGACGCCACTATGAGTTTATTTGTTTGGTTTACCATGATCCTTTGTGTCGCATGCATGCAAGTCCCCCTCGACCGTCTGTTTGCTTGTCTGGCACTAAGCTGGGGTAATACCACAGACAAAAGGCTAAATAAACAGCATGTTCTGGTACGCGGATACCTCCTGTTGCTTGCCGTGCGGGACTTTGTGCTGCCTATGATACAGCGGGTTCAATGAACTGCCCTATATTTAATGATGCGCTAGAAAGAGGTTTATATTTTCTCACTTTGTAGTATTTTTTTTTAAATAATTCATGTTATGAAAGGGGTTAAGATGCTTCATTTCTTCCTCCTTTCTGAATTTATTTCCCTGTAAATATTAACACTATATTGTTACTTCATGCTGTTGTTATAGAGCTGGTTGATTTGGAACCATTGATTTGAATTGTTTCCTTGTGATTTGGGGATTTAGGGGATATATGGAGCCTAAAATCAAAGCAGAAAGACGTTACAAAGGCACAAAAACATTGAAAATGTGATCATCACTTTTTTTGGTGCCTTTTGCAGATCCTTTCGTTCAGTGGGAAAATAATTGGCAGATTAAAGCGTGACGAAAATAACAATTTGTCAGTCTTAGATCGGCATGCTGATTAATATTCGGTATGGCTCAATGTTTTAGACGTCGTCCAAAATACTTTACTCTTACGTCTTAATATTGAAACTCATTTACAGTTTGCAAATCACAGTGAATATCTTTGGATTGATTGCCTTTACCTACACCTACATGTACATTCTAAGAGCTCCTCCTGTTTTCTTTCACACTCCTACACACGTGTTTCACGTTGCTATCTGAGTCATTACTGTGTATTTATGTGTTTAGTTATTGTAAAGCTTTTCCCTTCAGAGTTATTTTATCTTTGCTCAGAATATCTCTAAGCACAGTCTGGGTGCTATATCAAACTGTCGTTTTCTCTCTGACTACATTAACGTGCGGTTTCCCTGGAACGTCAGCGGTGGCTGAGGTTGTCGTCATACTTCGTCATAAAGACAGTTTTAAAGAGGTGTGTGCCAGCTGGGAACTATAGTTGTATTATTTATATTATAGTACAGACAGACATGTACTGTAATATGTAGATGATTTAGGTATGTAGATATCTAGAAGTGTAATATGTAGATATACGTAAATGAAAGGTGGGTAAGGAAATTGTACTAAGACATGAGGTCCACTGATTATGAATGAAACAGCCACTCCACACCTCAACAGTACACGACTCAGCTGCACCCTTGCATTTAAAGGAGAAAGGACTCTTTTTAGAGGAAGCCAATGTTCTCATTTTGGACCTAGAAGACAGATCAAGACTTAGAGGTCATCTGAATCCACTGCAAACGAGCATTGTTGAACAGAGGTGGTGCTTTACAACATCAGCTGTCAGCCACCTACAATGCAGTCCTGAGATCCCTTCCCAGGTGTCTAAACCCCCCGCTCTCACCTTGCCTCAGGCGATCTCAATAGCTCACGTGATGGGAGGTCAGGGGGGATGTCTTGCAGAGGTTCCACACCTTGGGCCCGGTGACAGTAATGATCACGACTTTATTCGTACCTTGGGTCATGTAGCGATTCACACGATCAATAGGGGGTTGACAACCGTCAGGACCACCACCACCAAGGGGGCAGTCCCCACTAGGTCTCAAATATCTGAGGCTCTGTCAGTTGTTTTAGAACTGAAAGCATCTTTACTAATGTAAAAAAGTCCAGTTGCTTTCTTTTATGTACTCAAGACTGATATGGATGTGGTCATTTAAAAATCTGACATTGGCTGATATTTTTTTTTTCTTCGAGACCCACAAAACAGGGTGACACAGAATAGATTTCCCTAACATTTGTTATGTTTAGGTATTTATGAGTCCTTACTGACATAATATAACAACGCTGCTTAAAAATAATCTTGTTTTATTGTCACAAAAACAATACGCTCTGGCAGACGCTGCCATGATCAGATGGTTGCTTTGTTTGTGGTGATCCAAACATGTGTCGCTTTCTGGTAAACAAACTATGCCACATCATTACTCATAACGCAATAAAAGGGTGTTTCTCTTGTCTGTTCTTTACTTTTAAAATGTTAATTTATTTATTTCAGTACCAATATATTGGCAAATAGCTAAAACCAGCCATTGTATCAGGCCCACGGAATTATCAGGCTCTGTTGTGCATTCATGAAATGAACTGGGGCATAATCGGACATATGTGAGAGTGACTGGCCGGTCACCATTATGGGCTGGGAATACTGGAAATCGGCAGATTCCTTTGCCTGGTCGGTCGATTGGTACAAAACAAAAAAAACCAACAACAACATAAAACTTTACGTGCTGTGTTGCTATTACATTTTTGGTCAATTTTTCAATAAAAGCAATTCATAAAACATTCCCTGGCATTTCCAAATGCCACACATAGCACAGAATAAAACAATACTAAGCAAAATCTTTAGGTTTACATCTATACAGGGTTTTCTGAATGTTTTTCACTACCTTTGTTGATTTCAGATGTGCCCTTAAGTTGAACTAAGATGGATCTACCTTTGATTTATGAACATTTATGAACTTAAAAATCTAAATATTGTCACTGATGAAGAACAAAAAAAAGGTTGTCCAAACACAGAATATCAACTTTATGACTGCACAGTACAATCAGCCTGAAAATCTTAAATTTAAAAATAAACTGGGATTCCTGCTCTTGTATTTGTTATGGTACTGTGAATAAGGCCACTTTGTTTGTGTCGACGTTAGTGGCAAAGGCTTGGGATTAGTGACAAATCCACAAAGAGCTGTCAATGTCACTGGGAAATCATCACATGAGAAATAAAGAAGTTAAAGAAAGAACCCTGCGTAAAGTCTGTAGCACCTTTTGTCATTTGCTTTTAACCAAATGTCCCTCATGTACATTAAATGTTTAAACGTGTCGTTTAGAAATTTTATGTTTTATTGTTAAGACTTTGAAGTGCCTGTAAATGCATTTGGTGGTAAAGTACACATGCATCTAGTTGTGGACTCTTCTGTCCTAATAGAAAACTGATGAGTAGAAGAGCCAGATACTGTCTATGATATGGCTCACTGATATTTACTCCCAATCTTGAGCCAAGGGAATGGCAAAGACTATAGGACTCAATCTTCAGCCAGTTTAATACAATGGGTGAGTGACAAATTGAGATTGAGATTTTAAGTTGCCTTGGGAGACGGTGTAGTGATAGTGAAGAGAGTCAATATTGACAGCTTTATGCTTCCTGGTAACCACTGCTGCTCACTGTTGTATACTGTAAATACAGCCTTGTGTACTGTAGTGCAGAAGGAGGAGACAGGCAATGCATTTTAATGTGGAGCCAGCCAAGGTCGCAATTTAATGTTCTGAGGGAGTCCAGTCTTTACGGGGCAGAAGAGGTCACTCGGTTGTTACAGTCACTAAATCACTGCCTGTCCAAAAGAGAAAACAAGTTTACAAAAGCCAGTGTGAGGGCTTATGTATACGTCCAAGTGGACGTTGAAAAAATTAATAGAAATTGAGGGCATGTGATGACTCAGAGTAGTGAAAGCTCTCTCAGCATGCTGTTTTATACCCTTAACCATCATAGCTGCTCTCACTTGGCATATTTGATTAAAATAAAATTAAATCATAAACCTTTTTTTAAATTAAATATATCAAGGAAGACTGTGCACGGTGTGAGGGTTGGGCACAATGCTGCATTGCAGATTGCCGATGAAATGGAAAAGCCATAAAAGTAGAGGAAAGACTTTTATTGGTATACATATTTAAAACCCCTGCACAGAGCCACACTATTCCTGAGAGTCTCGTTACGTGGCACATTCGTGTGGTTTTATGTGGCCACAGTTCTAAAAGGAGGTTCCGAAGCATTATCTTGGGAAAACACGTACCTCTGGCTTGGGCGATACATAATGATTTTAATAATGTTCGTGTGCTAATATAATGAAATGGCAAATAACCGAAGGCCCTGGGAAATTCTAACTGGACATTATAATTCAAAAAACTGCACTATGACTTGCTATAGATGTTATCACTCCCTAGATGAGGCCACAGCATCTGAACTGAAAGTAAAAAATATTTAAATACTTGCTTAGCAGTGTTTAATTGAAATGTAAATAAACAAATTAACACAGGCTAATGGCAAAGAAAAATCTGGCTGCCAGCATTACTTTGACAAAAGTCAAAAATTTAACCCAAAAGATGATAAATTGATGCTCTTACCCCAAACCCATAAAGCCTTGATCTCCTGGAGCAGCAGTCCCCAACCCCAATATTTTCACGGACCAGCCTTTAAGGTGTCGCAGATAAATACAACACAATAAAACCAGAACCGGTACCAAAGAAAAAGAAGATTTATTCATCACACACGGGAAAAGACTCAGGGAAACCGAGTTAAAGATAAAAACAATTAAAAAAATAACGTTGAAAACTGTGAATTTCACACCCGAGCCTCAGCTCTCGCAGCCCGGTACCATGACAACGACCGGTCCGGGGGTTGGGGACTGCTGTCCTGGAGGATTCTTCCTGTTAAAAGGTAGTTTTTCCTTCCCACAGTTGCCAAGTCTTTGATCATAGGGGGTCATGTGATTGTTGTGGTTTATAATATTCTTATCTACTATTGTGGGGTCTTTAACTTACAACAGAAAGCACTTTGATGTGTCTGTTGATATGAAATGGTGCTATATAAGTCAAATTGATTTGAATTATCAGTGTAAAAAAAAAAATTAAAAAGGAAAGTAAGTAAAAATCTAAGCACATAATAGAACATAAATAATGTGATGTGAACTTGAGTGACAGGGACAGCTAAACCCAGAAAGGTATCTCTAGAGACTTGAATAAGTAAAAAAAGTGAGATTTCTTGAAACCAAAGGGGGGGAACGAAATATTTTGCAGATGGCAGCACTAGTGCAACAGTTGAAATGGTCTGGTTAAAGTCAAACAGGGGTAACACCCAAACTCCTCAAACTTTGTAAGTCTTTACCCTCTGTAGCACAAAATTGTAATTTCTTGCATGCGATGGGACAAGACAAGATAGAAAGGCATTGAAATGTCCTTGAATATTATGTCTGAACAAGTGTGGGAAACCTGATAACATTCCTCGGAGGGTCAAAGCTGGCTGAGCCGGCCGTGCTGGCACTGACATTGCAACTGGCTCTGCGATTAAGCCACGGGAGCCATTTTAGGGCTGATTATTCATGGTGCTACTGTACTGATGTTCCACTACACTGAATTCTCTCATTAGGTCATCCGGCTCTAAAGGCCATTAAATTTTCAGTCAGCATGAATAAGTCAGAGAGTTCTGCCTCTGATCATGCAGTGCGAAGAGTCCCCAAACTCATCATAGGTGCTCTGCAAGAAAAGGAAAAAAAAAACCCTACTTCAGTGCAGGGGTAACATTTGCTCAATTAAATATGTGAGAAGGGCAGGGGTTGGCAGCAGGGTAGTTTTTTAGATTTAAAACCTACCATGTAGTGCCAGACAGCATTTCCAGAAGTATCGATTAGAATTTCGCTGCGGGCAAATGACTCCCAATGGGATCTCCTTGGCAACTGGAGCCGCGCCAAGCCACTGAATGTCTAACCGAGTTAATGCAGATATAAATCGCCATTCCAATCAAGGCCGTTTTATTTGCGGCCTTAAGTGAAGCAATACGTCACCTGCAATGCTGCACATTTTCGTCAATAAAATCCTGTCAAATCCGTTAAATGCATGCTGCATTGATAACTTATGATTTATGCTGCTTCGTTCCAGGGAAGGATATGTCATGCATAGTTGGAGTAAGCAGGTAGTTAAGAACGGTTGGCATTTGGGTCCCTAGTGCATTACAATTAATCATAATTGCTTTGTATTGCCTATGAACCTGTATTGTGCTTTAGATCTGCACCCCCATAGCCTGAAAAGCATGAGCAATTAGCTTTAATTAAAACTAATTCCTACCCGTAATATCTTGAATGGCTTGCCTTCTGCGGCTTTTCGTCCGATTGTTTCGACTTGTGTGACAACAGCTCATTTACAAAGTGAACATGAAAATGAAGCATTATGGCGAAACATGCACTGAAATAAACTACTAGATTTTTTTTTTTCTTTTTCCAAAGCTTCAGCGCTATAGAAAATATTTTCATTGGTGCTTTCATGTGGCCAGAAAATAACTGGAGAAAACAAAGAGAAATTGAACCATTGACTTCAAATACGACCCCTTGAAAGCACAGCCAGAGCCCTATCCACTGCCATCTATTATATTCATGAGTGTGACCTCTCGGGGGTGAGAGGAGGCTGCAGGGGGAGGTGATGGGTGCCCACCTGCTCAGTTTCTAAGACAACTGCCTGCCAGGAGATCAAACAGGCCTCCTCGCTCCCCTCTGTTCTCCTCCTCCTCTCCCTTGCAAGTCCCATATACGAGGCGACTGACCCACTTTTCCTGCCTCCCTGAGCCATTACCTGAAGAAAATGTAGTGATGTGGTGTGCGAGCGTGTTGGGTTGGTGGGTGGGTTTGCAGCACTGAACAAAAGCTTCTCATCTTCTCCTACTGTACAGAAATGAAGGTGTAACAAGGACTCCAAAGAAAGCATGTCATTTCTTATCAGATGCTATTGCATGTGAGATTGCTTCTCTAATGGCGTGCCTTGGCCTAGTATGTGTTTTGCTTCTGTGCTGCCACACATGTTAACTGAGCTCACTCAGCTAGACATGAGGCAAATTTGCCAGACAAATGGATAATTTGCCAAACACTGCGGGACCAAATGAAAGTAGTGATACTGCATAAATTCCATTGCGCTGGTGTAAATTGTTTACAATCCTAAGGGCTTTATGGAAGGTAGAGCCATCACTCATTGTTTTCACGGCATTAGATTGATATTGATTGACTCTGACAGCTAGCATCATGATACTTAGGCCCAGTGACCATTTTCTCTCTTTCCCCCTCTTGGCTCATTTTTGTCAGTCCTCTTGCCACCTTCCTTTGTGCTTGCCTTTATTACCCTTATGCTACTTTTTTTTAATGTTCTTTTCACTCTGGTGCTCTCTTTCCTTACAGGCCTCACATGGTGACAGAATACATGGGCATCAGGAATGAGAGTTTTATGAAGATTGCTGCTGTGGGGACATGGATGGGAGATTTTGTCACTGCCTGGATGGTGAGATTTGAACTCATCCGTGTCCACATTAAATAAGTCAGCTTTTATGAAAAGAAAGACAGACCTTCAAATTTTAACCCTGCATTATGAAAAGCACAATGACTGAAAATAAACCTCTTATTCATGCTAACACCACTACTATGTGTTGAAATTTAAAAAAATTCAACACATAGTAGATCAGTTTAATAAAGAATAGCAGCTTTATTTGAGAAAATGTTCAAATATAATTGGAAATGCTGAATAACTAAAATACTAATACTTTTTGATAATTTTATGACTTTTTTCTCTCATACCTGATACAAAAAAGATGATCTAATCATTTTCATATAAGAAGAGAAAACCAATTAGTTCAGCCTGCTTCATTAAAGTGCAATATACAGTTAGCAAAATAATAGTAAAAATCTAATAGACGAATGCATAAGCAAGTCAGTATTAAAAAAAGTGAAGTAAAAACTCAGTCTTGCTAAACTTGGGATTCTTGTGAAAACATCTGCATTATATTGTGAAATGTTTTCCTGGTAACAATTTTAGAACTTTTTCATTAGAGTAGCTGCTCTTTGTAGCTAGTTTGCTAACTCTGTGCATGCTATGATGGCAGCTTTAGCATTTAATTTCACATTAGCATGTACTTAAGCTAATGACCTTTAGCCTGTATCGTGGGCGTCATAAACTGCAGAAATAATAATTGTTTGGGTTTTTTTTCTTTTATCCACTCCACACAGTGTATCTGAGACAACTGCCTGATGGTACAGAGCTAATAATAAAAAAGAGCCCTAACTTCATAAATTAGCTGAGCAGCAACAATGAGCATCAAGTATTTAATATAATATAGACTGTCATGCACTGCTCAAATACACTATGCTGAATTACTAACCCACTAAACATGCTTATAGGTTTTGATAATTTTATAAAAGTGAAATTTTTTTCTCTTATATCTGATATGAAACATTTAATCATTTTCATATCATAGAAGAAGGCAAACAAAATTCTGGTAACATATATCTGATAGGCCTTCCCAGACTATAAGTTTGGTCAATATAACAAAAACATTGTGAGCCTAAATACTCAGCCTTCCTAAAATTTTGTACAAATCTGTGACAAATGACGGACGGTGCAGAGCTAAGAATAAAAGGTTAACAGCAGCAACCTCTAAGCAGCAACGATGACCAAGTATTTCATCCAATGAGTGTTAAAAAAATAAAAAAATAATCTGATAAGCCTTGCATGGCTGCAAGCATGGTTACTTTTAGCTGTGTTCATATCATAATAATTTAATAAATCATGTTTACAACCAGGTCAAGATACAAATGAAGCCATTCTTCACGTACCAAAATCTAATTTCTAGGTCAGGTGTATCCTCTCAGCCATATCAAGGCACACACTTACAATGCAGCTTTCCACACTAATCCAGTTCAGTCTGCTATCAAACCCTCAGAGGAACATGCGACTGATGTAAGGAGGGTCAGAGGAAACAATAGGTGCACAGGGAGGGACAGAGTGTGTTGTAGAAGAAACCTACCTCTGTTCATTTATCAAAATAAAAAGAGGAGGAGAGCTCCAGCGGGACAGGACTACCTGTGGTGGGAGGAGTGCGGGCTTTGACACCAGCATCCACACAGCTGAGACAACTTGACAAGCTCTCTCACCGGTCACATTAGTATTCTACAGTACATACTGCAGAGAAAGAGAGCGGGTGGAAGGAGAGACAGAAAAGGAGGCAGAGGAGGAGGGAGGTAGTCGGTAAGAAACAGAGGTGAAGGGGAAAGAGAAATGTAAAAGTGTGGTCAGAAGGGAGCCAGGGAAGGAAGCGAGTGAGAAGGTGAATCAGGGAGGCAGAGGTAGGCCAAGACGAAGTGCTGATTCCAAAATCAAAAAAAGTTTTTTTCTTTTTCTTTTTTGCATTTGATTAATTCAATGAGGCACTTTGAAGATGACCTCTGTGTCTCCTCTGCATAGCAGATTTACAGTATAGCTTTACTGGTTGAGTGAACAGGAAGTGTCTGTTTTTGAAATGGTGCAAAGCCAGAAACATCTCATCGATTCCCTGATTCACATTCTTTCTCCAACACACTATCTGCAGTGAGGTGCTTTATTGACGAATTGACCTTGCCTCTGCAGCAGCTCCACATAAAGAATATAGAGGAATTTTTTAGACGCTATGCTTTCTGACACAACTCTGCAGCCGTGCAAAGAAGATCTCCCGTAATTGACTTTTAATGACATTAAGGATGACAGCGTAAAAACAATTTCACTAGCTGTTGGAAGCACAACATTACTGAAAGAAGCGAGTATGTTTCAAGGTAATCACATAGTCATTAGTGGTAAATCAACAATGGAGTGCTATTAAGTATGAATCATTCAGTATTCACAACTTTATATCTGTTCAGTATTCAAAACTGTATACCTGTAGAGTAACATGTCATACAGTTTAAGGAAATAAGCATTTGATCAGCTGCCAAATTTGTAAGTTGGCACAGTTAGAGACTTATTTCTTTTAAATTTTTACGGTGCTTTCATTTTAATTGAGAGAGAATATTAACCAAAAATCCAGGAAAAAAATCCATTACAGAAAAGTTACAGACTGATTTGCTCGTCACTGAGTGAAATAAATGTTTGATTCCTTCCATGACTTAGTACTTAGTTGAGAAACCCTTGTTGGCAGCAGAGGAGTAAGATACTTTCTGTAGTTGGTCACAAGGTTGACACTCATCTTAGGAGGAATTTAGACTCACTCCTCTTTGCAGAAACTCTCTAAATCCTTTTGGTTTCTTGGCTGCTGCTTGGCAACTCAAATCTCCCTCCATAGATTTTTTATTGAGGAGTGGAGAATGGTTAGGCCACTCAATGACTTTAATGTGGTTCTTCTTTAGTCTCATTTGTTGCCCAGGTGGTATGTTTTAGGTCATTGTCATGCTGGAAGACACATTGACATCCTCAGTGTTCTGGCTGAGGGAAGGAGGTTCTTGTCCAAGTTTTTATGGTACATGGCTGCATCCGTTGGTCCCTGAATGCTGTGAAGTCAGCCCAAAGCATAGTGGTCCTCCCCTGTGTTTGATGGTGGGGATGGTAATCTTTGGGTCATACTTGGCATTTCTCTTTCTCCAAATACAGCAGGTCAAGTTGATAGAGCAAATTAGGTTTCATCTGACCATAGGACTTTCTCCCAAACCTTCTCTGCATTGTTTGAATGTTCTGCAAACTTAAGACAGGCCTGCACATGTGCCTTCTTGAACAGGGGGACCCTTCAGGCACTGCAAGATGTCAATCCATCACAGTGTTGTGTTAGCAACAGTCTTCTTGGTGACTGTGTAACCGCTAACTGCCTTCAGATTATTAACAAGCTCCTCCTGTGTGGTTTTGAGATGATCCACCACCTTTTTAAGGATCATTCTCACCCCATGATGCAAGATCTTGCATGGAACTCCAGACTGAGGGCGATTGATGGTGTTCCATCAATCACTATCTTTCATTTCTAAATAATCAAACCAACCGTTGTCACCTTCTCACAAAACTTCTTGCTGATGGTGTTGTATCTCATTCCAGCCTCATGCAGGTCTACAGTCTCGTCCCTGATGTCCTTTGACAGCTCTTTGCTCTTGCCCATGGTGGTGGAAAGGTTGGAAAGGAACAAATTGATCCTTTATGCACATGACGAGTTGAGTTAAGGAGTGTCTGCAAATAACTGATAGATTTATGGGCACAGAGTGATGTACACGCATACATGTATATTTAGGAGGCAGTATTATGTCCTTCACTGTAAGTTTGTAACTCTGGAGCAGCATGCAGCATTGTTACTTGTTTAGCATATACAGTAGTTAGCATATGTATAATTGAAATGTCCTGATAAACCAGATGGTTTGATTATGATTTCCACTAGATGAAAACTGTTAAGTAAGAAATGCTAATACTTAATGTTTGCACACGTAATATGGCAACACTTGAACATTATCTAAATGGACTGGCATTTATATAGCACACTTTTTGAGTCATATTAACGTGTACACATCTATGATTGCTAAAGAAATATTTTTCAAAAACACTAATAAGATATAAGAGATTTATGTAAAACCCAAAAATTTAGACGACATAGTCAAAGTTTCCCTTTGACTTTGAAATGATTCATATTACTTTTATGGCTATCTAGTACATTACATATGCAGCTACATCTAGAAGGTGGTTAGCCCAAATCATTTCATTTGCTGTATCTATTCATACTCCTCTGTAGGGAACCTATGGGAAATGACTACCCTGCCTGGGACAGGGTTACCAGGGCCCAACCATGGAGCCAGGCCTAGGGAGGGGCACAGTTAGAGCACCTGGTGGTTCGGTCTTAGTCGACAGGGCTCAGCCAGGTGTAGTCTGAAGAAGCAACATGGGCCTGCCCTTCAGTAGACCTGGCTTTGGGAATGCCCCAGTGTCCCTCACAGGTGGCTGTGGAGAGGGAGGTGTGGGCTTCTTTCCTTAGACGGAGGCCCCCATGATGCAGACCCAGATAAGCGGAAGAAGATGGATGGATGCAGTAACTTTTTTGACAGTTTGCTCACTAATTCCATTCAGACAGTTTCTTCTGCTTATCAGAAGTTGGGTTGCAGTGGCAGAAGCCTAAGTATTTTAATGCTGACATCATTGTGTTTGCCATTTTAATCCCAGCGGACCCAGAGGCACTCAAAGGCTAGATGAGACACACAGTTCTCTCCCGGCATCTCCTCCAAAGGGAGGCATTCATGAATGATCCTGATGAGATGCCCACACCACTTCAGCTGCTTCCTTTTGATGCAAAGGAGCAGTGATTCTGCTCTGATATTCTCACTGTAAACCTGAGCTGAGCCATTTTACAGAGGAAATTTATGTCACTTTTATCCCTGACCTTGTTCCTCCGGTCACCATCCAGAGTTGGTGTGAGGGTAGGAATGTAGATGGACTGGTGAATCAAAAGCTTCTGGCTCAGCCCTGTTTTCACCGCTGCGGTGAGAAGAGGGCCGAGTGCCTGCATTACTGCGGGCAATGCGCCAATGCACAGGTCAATCTCATGCGTCAGCTGCCCGTAACTTGTGAACTAGATTTCAAGACACTTGAACTTCCTCAGTTAGGGTAACAACTCTCCCCCAACCCACACAGAGAACTCCAAGTTACAAGTATTTTATACATTATTTTACTTTCTACAGGTGACAGACATGATGCTCCAGGATCAGCACTACCCAGATTGGGGTAAAGCTGCCAGAAGGTTCTGGAAACAAGGCAACAACAGGATCGTCCTGTTCTGGTATGTCATTTTCTTACACTGAAATAGAATGTCTGTTAGACTGTGGTTTTCTTTACCTGCATGCACATAAGATATCAATATTTCCTCAAGCGTATGTCTTCCTGTAATGCTCTATAGGAGTGTGTACATGCATGTGTGCGTGTTATGTGATCTGTTCAGCGCGTTGCAGGGTTACACACAGTCAATAGCCATGTTAATCATTCCTCACTCAGTGTCAGCACCTTTAATTAGAAGAACAGGCTGAAAATCAATGGACACAGCGAGGTCTCCAGGCAAACCATAGCCCCGGCTTTTACTTACTCATACCACAAGCTGTGACCCTGAAATAAGTGCTAAACAAATGCTGCAAACCATGTCTGATACGCACATTACTCAACAGACAAGTAGAACCACTCCCTGTTTAGATGCACTACACCACCGCTGCACAGTCCCAGCGGCATTCATTCACAAAAGTCCTTTGGTGCTGTCAGATAGTTTGACATAGCGTGTCAGATATGTCACGTAAAAGCTTCTGCAGTGGTTCATCTCGGGGTCATTGTAAAAAAGTGAAAAAAAATGAAACAGGTCTGACATTTAGTTAATAGGAACACAGAGAGCTCGAGACATCTCAAACTTCAAAGCGAATTTGGCCGCAGCGTTTTAACATTTCCCTTTCGCCGAATTGATTCACCTGCGATTAGAATGCAGGCGGACGAACTGTTTGGCGACTTTTCTGCAGCCCTTCATTATATTGATGGATGCCTCAGCTTTCCGTGTCACAATCAATGCCAGATTTGATGAGCTATCGTTTGAAATTCAGCGCTTGAAATGTGATTGATAAATGCGTCGCTGGATATGTCTTGTCAATATGTGCTGAAGGGCCGTTGCAAATTGTAAAGGACAGCGCCAAAAGTCGTCCGTGCTGAGGGAAGGGAATGCCGCTTGTGGAATAATAAAACCCCTCAAAATTTATCTCTCAAACAGCTGAAATGGGATATGAGCTGGCAGTCACTATCTGCAATGCAGCCAACCGATGTGTGGTGTGAGAATGCACACAACTGCACAATAATCGCTGGGTGACATTGAGACAAAATACACAGTGGAGAATAATACTAAGTCACATTGCCTCTCTTCACATGGCTGAGAAATTTTTCAGTAAACACTGAATGCAGAGTAATCCCAGTGTGACATGAACGAAATGCGGCAAGTGTTAAAGAATGCAAAAAAAACCCCAAAAAGCCCTCTCTAGGTAAGTGATATTTTGGCTCATGTTAAATATGTAAATGCATGGAAATATGTATGCAGTAGAGTTTTGAATTACATTGTCTCTGCATCCACAAACAGACACAGTTATTGTCTATGCACATTCATCTTCCTGGAAACTCACGCTATTTGTCAAATCTTGGTAAAAGTGTGTGGTTCAATGCATTATTGAGTCCATGAAGAGAGACCGAACAGTGCGAGATTTATCTTCTCTTGTAGCTGTCGTACCTGTTGTTTGTCTTCTGAGATATGTGATGCTAACTGTGCACCTATCTAGGCTGAAATTTAGAAATAATATTTAAATGGTCTTTTTTTCCCTCAAGTTTAATGCTTGTTATCATGCTCCTCTTCTCTCCTGTGCTGCAGGACAGTACTCATCTCTCTGACATCAGTAGTGGTTCTGGTCATCAGTACCGACTGGATCAGCTGGGACAACCTGAACCGAGGCTTCCTGCCCAGTGATGAGGTCTCCAGAGCCTTCCTAGCTTCCTTCATCTTGGTCTTTGACCTTCTCATTGTTATGCAGGTAGATCACCCCCATGGGGCCAATTTAAGGGGGGGAGAGAAAGAAAGAAAGAAAGAAAAAGAAGCAAGCTGGGATGTCTCTTGGCTTACTCTATTACCTACCTTGCCAGGTCCTCTGCCTCCCCCTTTTTCCTTCCTATTCATCAATGGGGCACTGCGGCACAAAGCAGTGCGAGGGCGGTTGATCCCTCTCAGCTGGCACGGACACAAACTTATACACACACACAAACACACGTATATCTGTTTATATACAAAGATACAAACGAGTTGTATGTGTATATTCATGTTTTATGCAGAGAGGTGTGGTGTGGTGTTAAATATAAATTATTGACTTTTTAAAAAAATCTCTTTTACCATCTTCATCATGTTTCCCAGACCTCCCTATGAGCCTAGAGACGAGTTTATTTTGTTTAATGATGACTCACAAGATTGGAGTCCCCACCTCCCCCACCGCCCCCAATCCAATGTCTTCTCTCTCTCACAGGAGAGTGAACATCAATAAAGGCTGTGTCAGTCACTCATGAATATGCAAATGTACTTGTCTGGGAAAAAAAAACCCAAAAACACATACTGTGTGCTTAGGAGAAAGATTGTGAGATTTGTGTTTTTCCCCCACACTGCTAACCATGCGCCTGAACCACAGGCCAATCATCTGTTTGCTCAGAGCTTCTTGAGCCTAATTCAGCAAAGCGCTTCCCAATGTTTAATGAACATATTTCACTGGAGCTCGTTAGCAGGTATTAGAGGACGTGCTACAATACCAATATCTGGTATCCCCTAAACATATATTTCCACTCTGTTTATTATGGTAATTATAAGGAGCCAGCAAATGTATGGGAGGACATCTTTCAGTGTTATAAATACCTCACTCCACAGAATCCTGGCACCGACGCCATTATTATTCCCTTGGTATTGTGTATTAGAACAACTAACACTAAAAGTGATTTCTAGACTTATTTATTGAAACAGTTCATTATTTTAAGAAGGGCTTTTTGCTGCTCAAGCCAGTAATTACTTCACGCTGTGGTCTTTTCCTCACAATTATTGTGATTATGCAGATTTAAAGCAGTAGCTGATCTTACACTGCGCAAGCGTTTCCTCCCAAACATCCTCGCGTCTCGCTGAGGCCAGCTTTTTCGCCTTGCTTGACCGACTCCCGGACAATGTGTTTGACATCTCCGTTTCTGGACCCTCGACTCTCTCGCTCACGCTCACTCACTGTAACTTGGCTGTTTATCATTCCCGGCTCGCAGTGATTTGTTTACGACAGGCCTCCGCTCATTTTCTGCGCGGTGTACAGCAAGCACATTTACTGCAATTATTTATGAGTCACGTTAGCTTGTGCCTTTACAGGGCTCTCGCACCGGCGGCCGTCACTACATTCCTTCGGTCAGTAAAAATTCATCCGCCGCAGCCCTCCCAACAGCTTCATTCGCCTCTATCCTGGATCTGTGCCATAGTTAATCTCACGCCTCCATGAGAAAAGATGGGTGATTTTGTTCTCAAGCTAATTAATGCTCCAATTAATGACCTGTCTGGATTTGCCTCCGAGCAGGGTTTTATCTTCTTTTTTATTATTATTATTTTTTATATAATTTTGGCTTTTTGCTGTTTTGGGTTTTCTTTGGCAACCAAATGTCAGATTTCTGCATATACATATTTACATATGTGAAAGATGTTGATACACCCTGCCAGTTTACTCTCCCTGTATTTGTTGTAGAGGCTCATTATTTTGTGGTAGGAATGTTTAAATGCCATGCCTGCAAGTGCTACGGCAACAGATACAGCAGCTACGGAAGCAAAGTGGAGGACTTAATTAATATCCAAGGGGCTCTCGTCAAATTGTTTTGCTGTTCTGTTCATAGATATTGGCACAGGAGACCTTGGATCACATGAGGACGTAGTGAATTCAGATGTGTTAATTTCACGCAGAGCAAGAAGCTCTGTGCAAATAACAGAATCAAATGGAAATGGAGCTAATCTGAAATTATGTGTGCCTTGTTTTTTTCCCCTCTAATAGTGATGACAAAAGCTAATTTGCAAAATAATTAAGTCAGCTCAGCAGAAAGAAACTGTTTCATAACATTTTTCTCTCTCTGTCTCTCTGTGTGACTTTCGTTAGTTTCATCTGTGTTTATAATCATTTTAATTCCATGCTTTTCATAATCTTAAGTAACTCATTAAAGAAATATTTAAATACGTTTTAAAATGGTGTCGTAACACGGACATACAGTAGGAATTGTCTCCAGCAGCAGAGCAGCAGACAGTAACAATTTAAGGCTCTGTATTCACTGTTAAGTTAGATTTTACTTTTTTAAAAAAATCACTTGATCTTGAATTTTTTGATAACAAAAGCAAATTTTTGCTCACTGCCCACTTTATTAGGGACACTTGTTCAATGGTTGGCAGAAGCCTACTGCGTTCAGGTATGTAGACATGGTCAAGATGAAGTTTAAAGCCAGAATCAAAATGGGGAAGAAAGGGGATTTTAAAAGACTTTGAATGTTGTGTGGCTGTTTGTGCCAGATGGTGGTGGCCTGCAAATTGGTGATCTACTGGGATTTTCCCACAATCATCTCTAGGGTTTACATGGAATGATCCAAAATACAGAAACTATCCACTGAGCGACAAATGCTCTGAGCTGTCAGGAAGGCAACAGTAATTCAAATAACCACTAGTTATGACCAAGATGAGCAGAAGAGCCTCTTTGAATGCACAATATGTTCTTCAAGCAGACGGTCTCTAGCAGCAGAAGATCGGATCGGGAGCCAATCCTGTCAGCTAAGAATAGGAAACTGAGGCTGCAGTTCACACAGGCTCACTAAAATTGGAAAAATATTGCCTGGTCCTGATTCTTCAGCATTAGGATAGATTGATCAGAAGGCGATCCTAAATGTCTTCTTGCCTTGTATCTAGGAGACTTTAGCAGGGAAAATTTTCCTCTGACATAAAAGCTCCTGGGATTGCTGAAACATACAAACCCCCTCCTTGAATTATCAAGGAGTTTTAGGACTCCCTGATAATTCAAGGAGGGAAAGGAGCCAGCTGAGGGGGTTTGGGCATCTGATGCCTCCTGGACACCTCAAAGGTGTTTCAGGCTCCAACTGGGAGGAGGTCTCTGGATTTGCTGGAGAGATTATGTCTTGGCTGGCTTGGGAACAACCTGGTGTCCACCCAGGTGAGCTGGAAGAGGTAGGAAGTCTGAGGTTGCCCCCTTAACCTAGATAAGTGGCAGAAGATGGATGGATGGACTCAGCCCCTTAGTTCCAGTTGAGCATCATTTTTATGCCAAAGCCTAGCTGTATTGTTGCTGACCATATCCACCAATTCATGATAACAGTGTACCCATCTGATGGCTGATCAGATGGGTACACTGTACACAGATGTGTTACCCTGATGGCACCAGGGTAACACATGAATCATTTCAAACTGGTTTCTTGGGCTACGTTCACACTGCAGGCGAAAGCGCATCAAATCCGACTTTTTTGATCCTATGCGACCCATATCCGATCATGTGAACAGCACAAATCCGATCTGGGTCACTTTCGTATGTGGTACTGAATCCGATACATATCCGATGTTTTAGAAAGCGACTGCTGTTTGAATGGTCATGTCGCATTAAATCCGTTTTTTACGTCACTGACACAAGACAGACGGCAATTATCAGCACCGGAGAAGACATCGCGAACGCTTCCTGGCCATCCGGTGTAGATGTTAGTGAAACTGTTGGGAAGACAACGTTGGATTTTATTTGTACTGTATAATCTGCAGATTCTGACAGAAATCTGCAACTTTCCTTTGAAGCACCGCTCCTCTCTAAAACAGCAATAAGGATAATTATTAGGCCATATGTAAATAGCAAAATAACTTTACAACTTAAAGCAAAATTGGGAAACGTAAAGTCCAAAAAGTGTCATTATATTAAGGGCCATCAGTCAAACAATACTGTTTGGTCTGGGTCTAAACAGAGCACGTTGTGTGTGACTTTGAGGGTTCACACTAGAGCGCGTTTGCTGACACATTTTATCTGTAGTGTGAACAACTAGACAAAAAAATCGGATTTGATCCAAAAATCAGAATTGAGCATTAAGACCTGCAGTGTGAACGTAGCCTTAAACATGACGGTGAATTCAGTGCACTTAAATGGCTTCCACAATCGCTGTATCTCAATCCAACTGAATACCTTTGGGATAGGAATGGGAGATTTGCATCACCGATGTGCGGTTTTCAAATCCGCAGGTGTAACAGATTTGACAGCTGCTCAAGTTGTCATGTTAATACGGACCAAAATCTCCAAGGAGTCTTTCCAGCACCTTGTTAAATCTATGCCATGAAGAACTAATGAAGGCAAAAGAGGTCTAACCCAGCTCTAGCAGTGTGCACCTAATAAAGTGGCTGATGAGTGTATATTGTTTATTAATTAGAATTCAGTTACATTTTGAATAATAAAAAAAAATCTAATCTAAAAAAATTCTTCAGTACTTCACTGGTTTAAAAATGCAAAGCTGTAGGACTCTGTAGAACTGCCAATTTTCCATTTTCAAAAAAAATGAGACTATAATAAAAAAAAAAATTTTTTCACCTAATAAATGAATAATGTTTTGTGTATGAATAGTAAATAGTTTCATTAAAAACCTACTAGCCACCCAATAAAACTACATATTTGCAAAAAAGAAAAGTGACACCATGGGGGCAGAAGAAGATGCTGATGTTGAGCTGCCTGCTCAACATCAGGCAGCTGATTTTTATTTTTTTTAATGTGTTGAAATCCCACGTGCACAGGCACATGAGTACACACCACATGCGTGTAAACACACAGACTCGTCTGCCGTCTCCACAGGCTGGCACCACGTTTAACCTCCAGTCAGTTTATGAAGAGACTCCACTGAGTCTCAATATTAGCTAATATTGAAGCCTTCGGTGAAGTGTTCAGCATCCAATAAACTACGATGCAGAGCTGACATTAGTCACGTCAGTGTATTCAGATGGGTGGCAGCATCACAATTGCGAGCTAAATTTTCAAAACCTGTTGTATTTGTGTGTGTTTTAGGACTGGGAGTTCCCTCACTTCATGGGTGACCTGGATATGAATCTACCAGGAATGTCTACAACACATGTGAAGGTTAAGCTTCCTGTCTGCAAGCGCATCTTTAAAGAGGAGTACCACATTCATATCACAGGTACACTCAGATACAGGTCCTCCGGACAAAGAACGGGGTTATTTCATTGTTTTTTTAATGAGAACCTCTTTTTTTTTTTTTTTTACAGCTGTTGGAAATGGATTAGGCAGCAGAAAGAAATGAAAATGTCCATGAGGGAGACATAACTTTGCCCTATTTTTGAATTGTGAATACTTAAAAAAAAGTGCTGTGGCTGCTCTACTTTTCCACTCCTTTCTTTCTTTGGGAAAATGTTTGTTGGTTAAACCACAAGCAACCATTTATAATACATGTGTAGTTTCTGTGGAAAGCAGGTGCCAACGCCGCTTCGATTGTGTTTCCTGTTCCTCGCGTTCCTCCCTGATGTGCGAGATGCTTCCCTCATCATCTCTCGCATCTCGGCCTCTTTAATGTTCTCTGCAAATGAGTGTATTTCCCATTTAAAACCGTCCTACTGGTTTCTCTATTTGGTTCTGCCACATGAACACGGCCTGTCATGACTATCAAGGGGAGGCGAACCAGTGTTCCTGAGCTAAATGTTAAACTGTTCAAAGGCTCAGTGGTTCGCAGAAGGTTGTTAACCTTAATGCATTGCATATCCATTAAGCATTATGGAAATGGCTCCGGTGCGGCGTGATTGGTTTAACTGAAAGCTTATTAGCATCATATCTTGGGGAAAGGTAGGGAGTAGTGTCACATATACCAGGGGCGACATCTGCCTGCTATCAGACAACCTGGGCAATGGTGGTGTGGGCTGTCTCATGGTAATATAGTGATCTTGTTAGGAGATACCGTGGAGGAGCTGCCACCTCTATCTGCATGCAAAATGAGAGGAATTTCTGATAAATGAATGTGACAGCATATCCATCTATGGGACTCTGCCCTCTTAGCCATGTTTGGAGGAGGCTTGTGTGGTACATTGTTGAGGATGCTTTAAATCATCTTTACAGTGCATGCATGCTACTTAGTTTTCAAATATAAGCCTGGTCTAATCCAAGTTGCAATTCTCATTGCAGGTAAGTGGTTCAACTATGGTATCATCTTCCTCGTGCTGATTTTGGACCTTAACATGTGGAAGAACCAGATCTTCTATAAGCCCTATGAATATGGGCAGTATGTTGGGCCTGGTGAGAAGATCTTCACAGTGGAGGAGCCAGAAACCCTCAAGGACTTCAATCACAGCACACTCACCTACGAGTGGCGCTCCACCAACGTTGACCCTAGGACCAACTTAACCTACGTGGAGCGGGACATGTTCCTCCACAGCCGCTACATTGGAGCCAGCTTGGATGTGAAATGCCTGGCCTTTATTCCGAGCCTAGTGGCGTTTGTACTCTTTGGGTTTTTTATCTGGCTGTTTGGTCGATTTCAGGACAGTGAGACCTTCACAGAGAATCCAGACAAGACTTACGAGAGGATAAAGAGGAAGTCGCCATCCGAGTACAGCAAGGAGATGGGCGCGACACCAGAGGAGACGCATGTCACTATGACCGATAGCCTCAAACGATCAGGAACGCCGATGCTTCTGTCGGTGGATGGGCCGCACTTTGGAGCGACACCCTCTACGAACTCTACGATTTCCATGGAAACCCAAGAGACACATCCGAGCATTGTGATCGACAGCACGGAGCAGGATGAACCGGCAGTCTCTTTCGATGTTCACAAATTCTCCCCGTGACTTGACGAACCTCTGAAACTTTGCAGACAGGTTGGAACCAACATGATCAATGGTAAACAACTCGAGCATGTTTATTCAGGACAGCACGAGGTGTCAGAGGAGGATCTTTAACACAGTTCTTCAAGTGAAGGACAGAGTGTTATTTACCTAGCCTAACCTTGATGGCTGTTCCAGTCATATTAATATATTTTTGTACCAAAAGCATTTTAAAAGTCTTTAAATGGCACCAATTCTGATACATAGCAGATTCATTGCAAAACCTCAACTGACCAGGTGCTACCTTGGATTTTACATTTTCCTAATTCAATTTTGTCAAGGTACACTAACGGGTGCCTGTAACAGAGAACTATTTCTACAGATGTGACCTTCGGTTAGTGGAGTTTTATTGTTTCAAAACAGTGTTATAACTACAGCAGTGCCTTGATATTTCATATATTCAGATGCGCAAAGCATATTCTAAACAGCCTGTGTGACCATCCGGATCTGCTTTACTAATGTCTGACATACTGTATGCTCTTATCATACCGACATCATGTTACCTCATTTGATCCTAAAACTTTATCATTTTAATTTATTCTCATGCGATGTCACTCTTACTACGTTTTAATTGTGTTTATGACCATCGGTGTACGGTGACGACCTCCTCATTTACCCTCACTTGATTTTAGTTGCAAAGATAATAAATGCAATCAGCAGAGATCAAATAGCTAAGCAGCAAGCCACCTCATGATTGCTTATGCGGCTGCTGCACCTTTACTGAATACCAACAGAGGGAGAAAAGGTGGTTTTTGCCCTTGGCATAAACATAAATGTAAACCATTGAAGCGCAGTGGTGACTTCTCCAAAGCTCAGGGCTTCTTTATGTAAAGCTAATGGTTGTAAAAGCAGATTTTGTTTCCTGTTTTATTGCATGAAAGAAAAGGTGCATTATCCTACTGTAAAAGATACCCTCATTTCAAACATAACTAAAAGCTGCAGCATTTAAGCTTAAACTGGCTTTAATGTGTAAAAGTGTTTGTACGTCTAAGTTTGGGAGGCGTTTGGTCCAAAAACATGTTCTTTTTTGTTTTTTTATACAATAAAATAACCATCTAAATTAAGTTTGCTGTTAATTATATAATGAACTTGCTCATGCTTTTGACCAAAGATGCTCAATCATGCAGTATTTTGAACATAATTGCAAGAAAATGTGATGATTTGAGACAAAGACATGTACGCACTGAGACAACGCAAGATAGCATGTGCTCTTGTTGTACTCTGCATTGATGTATAATGCACAATATTACACTGTGGCTGCAGAAATAAGAAACTATGACATATGTCTATATGATATTTCTCAAATAGTCTGCTTTGTTTGCCAATGAAAGGTACAGCAGTCATTATGTAACAGAATATGACCAGATTTCTTACATTTTGTAAACTATTATCTACAGTACAAATTAATATAATTACATTCACATTAATGGATTATCGTTTAATTTTTTTTATCTTTAATTTTTGAAATGACAAAAACAATTAAAATGTCTTTTATTTAAGGTTGAGGTCCTATTCTGGTTGAACATTATACAGTGGAGTTTCCTGCATTTGTGTTTTTGTGTGTGTGAACTGGAAGCAGAGCGAGAGAGAGATGTCCACTTGTGTCTGTACATGATGTTTTATACTTAACAGTCCGTGTGTGTGTGTGTGTGTGTGTGTGTGTGTGCGTGTGTGTGCGTGCGCGCGCAGACACTTGTGAAGTGTGTAGGTGTTTGCTGCTACACTTCTTTTCAACAAAGGCCATTCTGTGAAGAGGTCAATTTATTCAGCATAATTGGTTTGCAGCTCTTGGTTTAGTAATTATCCTTTTATACATTAAAGCTCTGTGAAGACATTAGATATTAGTGTTTTACCAAAGGGCAGAACCTCTTTGGACATGAAGGGGCTCTAATATGTTTGGAATGCAGCTGTAATTGTTTGGGTTAAAAGTGAGGCCTTTGTCTTGTTCGGACTGTTTTCATTGTGTTGTGCTGCATAACTGACAATTCCTACAAGTTCCTCTCTGTTTTTTGAAGCAGAGGAGATTGTTAAGTGTTTCCGCAGTGTACTGTACTACTGTTGAACCTTGTGCTACCAATAAATTAATACATTTTTTACATTCTGTATCGCTTGACCACTTTCCAACTCCTTAATTCTTTTTGAACAAGGTTGCTGATCTCGATAAGTAACTCACAAGGGTGAAATAAGTTCTGCTTTTCAGTTTTTCTATATGCTTGGGAAGTATAGTTGCCAAGCAACAGTGCAGGTCAAGCTTCTTGCATCTGCTGACCCAATTAATGTGGGCAACAGGAGAAATAATGATACTATCTCTTCACAAGGACACTCGAATACGTAGCCTGCATACACATAGCACCCAGCTCAGATTAGCATGAGTTCTCCTCTGAGCCTGTCCGTTGTTTGATTTATGCCAGTGGGAAACAATTTGAATTTGTTACTTGTTTTGTTCCCCGGCGGGATTTGTTTATAGAACATGTCTACGTGTAAATGAGTTATAGATTGGATCGAAAATGTCTGAGGGATGAAAACTGAACTCACTGCCGACAGAATTGGTTCCCAGTGTGGTGTTGGGACTCCTCCAATGAGGTTGAGAGAAAAATCTGAAGGGCCTTGAGATGATTGATAATATATTAAAGAAGAAGAAAAAAAGGTGCTTTGTTACAGAGAATTATGCACGCCGCTTGGCTCTGGATGGCAGTGCCGGATGATCAGAGCCACGCTGGATTCAAGTGGAAATTTTGAAAGGAATGTTGCGAAATTTTCTAAAGACACTGAAAGAATCCTACAAATGTTAGGGATCACATTTATAGAGTGAACGAGAGCCAGTCGCCCACTGTGCGTTTAGTGTTAATCTGTAAATGTTACTGTGCGAATTTGCTAAATTTATATGACATGCATGGTAGACATAAACACCAGGATATAGTTATTGTGAACTCTTCAACTTTTACCCTTTATCTCAAAGTGCAGCTGTGTCTAAATAAGAGATGCTGATTAAGAAGGGCTGAAATCCAACCAGCGGTTAATGAGAAAATACCACACAGAGGAGTGCATTATGACAGATCTGTGATGTAACAGTTATTCACTTTGACTAGGAAATATTCAACAATTCTTCTAAGACTCTTGGATGTGCTGATCGCAAATTTAGCTACAAAACAATCTAATTTAAATTGTTTGTTCTATTAAAAATGCTCCAACACCACAAACACGGTCATGTGGTCCAGTTTGGCGACTCAAATGAGCTGGGAGCTATTCTGTGTCGACATCCATGTATTATATGTACATATTCTTGCTTATAATATAGGATTTCACTCTCTTTTAACCAGATGTTACCCTTCAGATCAAGTCCCATACACGCATCTTGGCCTTGCAGGGTTTTTTTCTTGTAGGCTCTTCTGTTTTGACATATATGCAAAGATTCTATTAAAAAGGGTTGCATGTAAGCCTAAATCTAACCCATTCTTAAAGCATGTGGTTGTTAATAGATAAAAGGAACTGCAGGGGTTGCTGGTGATAAAAAGTGGTTGATCATTTTAGGTCAAATCATGTTAAACAGTGATTGTTTTATCCATCAGCTGTAGAAAGCTGCTTCACGGGCCTGGAATCCAACCACCGGTTTAACACAACAGAGGAGTGAGTTATGAAAGATCTGTAATGTGACAGAAGCAGTTAAACAAACTGATGTGAGACTATGTTATCACAGGTGCCATCCAATCCAGCACTCCATTGTCAGTAACCGTGTATCCCGGGATGTGTAATTGCACCCACAACACTTGAATCCTGCTGTGCCATTTACTGCAAAATTAGCTTTAATAAGAGCCTCAGCTAGATTGCTTCAGTAGTAAATATTAAAACACCTGCGGTGTGAAAACCAAGCAGATTTGTGAATACCTGAGGTCTCACTGATGCTTGTTGTTTGTCTGTGAAATAAATCTCATTGCCAGAGTGTATTAGCTGTTTTTACTGAGGCCTCTTCCAAGTCTGCCATTGGGCTGAGAAATTAGATATTGATTTTTTTTTTTTTTTTTGAGGACCATGCAGAAAGTGAGAGAGCACATCAAAACGGGCATTTCAAAAAAAATGTTTATGGGGTGTTGGAGCCTGATACCCACGTTGTCTTAAAAGTGTATCGACTTCTCCCTCAGTGCCGTGGATGCATTCGTGTTGGAAACGTTCATGATCAATTCCTTTCTGTCTGGTAATCAAATTTTTAGCTTGCTTCTTTTTTTCATGACAGAGAAGCTTTCTTTCAAACGGACTTCAGGCACCTTTGAAATGTTCCCCATTATTTACTATTTGTTCCAATAAC
Organism: Neolamprologus brichardi; assembly: GCF_056152115.1. Lineage (NCBI taxonomy): Eukaryota > Metazoa > Chordata > Actinopteri > Cichliformes > Cichlidae > Neolamprologus > Neolamprologus brichardi. The sequence goes on from NC_142110.1 coordinate 18,248,454, forward strand.
ATGTCTACAAATCCAAAAAGACATAAGAACTGCTTTTTGAGGGAGGCTATGAAGCACTATTGTTGGACCTAGAGCTAAATATAAGCCAGAAAAATTCTCTAGAGGGAATGAGCCATAGCTACAGATCAACTGGAATCTTCTCTACTGTCTTTGAGCTATCCTCCAATTAGATCAGTGTATCATGTCCTGGCATGGCCCATCACTCTGTGCTGGCAGCTCCGTGACTCTTAGAGACCTTGTGAAATTTATCAGTACTGTCAGTCCCAGCCAGCTACAAGGTTTCCCTTCAGTCTTTTCACCAAGTCTGAGATGGTTTCTGTCCCCAGTGGCCACTAGGGAAAGAGAATTCATCAGCAATTCCTTCTGCGGGTTTCTGATACCTAACAGAAGAACATGTGGCTCGGATAAATCTCTCAGAACCTCCAACAAGTCACTCAGAGGGCTGAAACCCCAGGGGTGGATTTGTGATAATGATGTCTGCCTTACTCTTCCTGTGCCGAGGAAGAGGATCAAATTTTATTCAAATTGTTCGTAAGTTATATAAAATGAAGAGCTGCTTGGTGAATATTAAGAAAAAAATTCAGTTGCAATGTCCTTCAGTGGTGCAGCAGGTAAATGACGATAAAATCCAGTGTTGGGGAAAAATGTCTCATTTTTTTTTTACCAACATTGGACCCACAAAACTGAAAATATCAAACAGAAAAATATCTAATAGAAAGATATCTGTCACTGTGCAGCGTATTTCTTTGTGAACAGTGAAAAAGTTGATCTTGACATTGTAAGCCTTGCTGCAAAACTCACACACTGCACTGTTTTAAATAGTTTTATATAATATGTTAAAGTTGACATGCATCGTTGAGCTCCATCTCCCGACCTAAGCACACTGAGATTTAAATCAGCTGATATTTTCAGGTGACTGAAATGCCAGAAAATGCTAGTAAGTCATAGCAACTGACCAACAGACAGGGGTGTAATTTCGAAATTACACCCCAATAATGAGACCCAACCAATATAACTCTCCAATAAAATTATGAATTATCTTGCATAAATAGGCTGTTGATTTTCTTTACTCATTTCAGGTATTACCAGCAAAATAGTTGCATGTTTATGTTTAATCATCTGGGAATTTACCCAGATTTATTTATTTATTTAGACAGAGATCTTGATCCCCCAAATGTTCAGCACAAAATTATGCAGACGCCAACAGTCAGAGAGGAGTGTCCGGAATGCATGGAACTGATAGGAAGGCAACGGTAATTAAAGAAACAAAAAAGCACTCTTTGCAGCTGAGGAAAAAGCCTCAAAACACTGAAGCAGATGGCCTGCACTAGCAGAAGACCACACTGGGAACCACTACTGGTACTGAGGCTTCAGTTTGCACGGGCTCACTAAAATTGGACAATAAAAGCCTGGAGAAATGTTGAAACTTGATTTCTGCTGTGACATTAAGATGGCAGGGTCAGAATTTGGTGTAACCATCATGAACGCGTGTATCCACCAAATTTGCTATCGGTGGTGTGTGGGATATTTTCTTGGCTCACTTTGTGCCCCTTAGTCCCAAATCAGAATTGCGTAAACACCACAGCTTACCTGAGCATTGTTGCCAACCATGCCCATCCCTTTGTGACCACAGCATCCCTGCTTTCCGACTGCTGCTTCCAGCAGGATAGCACACCTCCTGGTTTCCAGCAACTTGTTGAGTCAATGCCACAAAGAATTAAGACAGTTCTGAAACCAAAATGGGGATCTGTATACTAAACTATATAATACAGTTTTGTCTACCTCCTGAGGAGGTTCTTCGTTGATAAAAACAAGTTCATATGAAATAATCAGTACTAAATATCCTGATTGTAGCACCTTTGGCTGTACCCACAGTTGAAGCTGGAACCAAAAGCTATAGGCGCTGTGGGCACAGTGAGCACAGTGTTTGCTGTAACACAGACAATTCAAAGTGGCTTCCATTCTTGCTTTGGCTCATGCTCTACATGCTTATGCATTAAGTCAATCCTGCACAAGCTGTGACAAATAAGCAGAATGAACAGAGTTTACCTTGCAGTGATAAGAGGTACAAATACACGCAAATGCTATAAACTGCACATGTCCATGTAATTCCCTACACATAGTACATGGATGAGATTGCCAAGTCCAAAAAAGATGATTTTCAGGTGATTGTATTATTGCATGCTCCTGGTATCTTTTTGTCAGATAAAGACCCTTCTCATTCTTCAGCGTGCAGTGGATTTTGCGGACCAATTAGAGCAATTTGAAGGCTAGAAGATCACTGAAAACGACCTGTCAGCCCAAATGTATTACTAATGCGTTTTTGTTTCTCTCGATTTAAACTCCACACTTAAAGTAAAACTGACTTTTTACTGTTGCCTTGCTTCACCAGCTACAATCACAATGATATGTGTGGTCATTAACAGTGAATATAGGACAGGCAGTGAAGTGGACTCCCCGTGGGTACAGGCATCTGTTGCAGAGGGTTCAGCACTGCCATGGAAAATTGGACATTTAGGAGCCAGCTGGAGGACCAGTCTGCCCTGCTGTGCCACCACTACTCAGGTGCCCACTGGCTTCATGCCACCACCAGCTAGAAGCCACTGGACCAAAGCAGGCCAGATGGTGCCCTTGCCAACCAACGAGCAGCCGCTGTGAACTGTCCACTGCACACTGTCCACTGCCCTATCATTCAACTCAGGGATGAGTTTGGAGTCATGATAACCTGAGTTAAAAAAGTTTTTTGAGCCAGAGCGATGCAGAAACAAAAAAAAAAAGGCTCAAGTGAGCAGAGTGTGTGTTGGAATATAAATGGGCCCCCATTACGTTGCGTGTTTGTTAATGTAAGCAGCTGCGAGGTAGAATCAGTTCGTGGAGAGAGACTGTTCCACAGGGAAATAAAGTCATCTCCGGGCTGAACTCATTTGTCTGTGGCTGTGAAGGGATAGATAATTATATTAGGAGCTTTAAGTGCTCTTCTGCGATACAAGTATTACTACCATCTCCAAAGGCACAGGACAAAGTCGGGAGGAGAGAGGAATCCATGTGCTACAATTGCGGCAGTCGTCGCTCTGCATCCAAATATGCAGACGTGAAAGTGTATCCACCACACGGGGCTTTGTATAAAATCCAATCACTGATAGAACGCTGTTAGATCTATAAATCACACAAATTTACTTATCCAGTGTACAATATCTGCGGGGGACAAAATCTCTGACTTTCCTCAGAACAAATTAGTTTTGATCAGTGTTTGTTCTCTTAATTGTTTGAGCTTCACTGTGCAGAATAATGTACGTTCACAGCGTGGCACTAATTCCAATTCATCAGCCAAAAGCGTAAAGTTCCCCCAACCTGAGTGTAAGGTGTGTACCGTCACAGCTAGTTTGGAAGTGAATCACGAGCAGCTTAAACTTAAAGCCAAGCTTGCGTGGCACAAACACTGAGAACAAGGTCTTTGAGTGTGGTAGGACGCATTTTGTGTCCACTTGTTATTTTTTCACAGAACTAGGAGTAGTAAAAAGGCATTGGATTTTTTTTAATGGAAAAAGATATTATTCAAAGCAGATCATTTTTATATCTAATCTTAACACAAGCCTGGCGGTGGTTCTAAAAGGGCACGTTTATCTTTTATATGCAGGGCATCAAATATACACCAGCATTCATAATCAGTCAATCTATCAGTGTTTATTTCATTTTTAATGTGTGACTGCAATAATATGACCGATGCGTTCACATTAAAATGTTTTACTGCTGCAACCCATGGAAGGAAAATTCGTTTTAAGTGTTTTATGTACACATGGCTAGCTGAATCGACTAATGACGCGTCATATTTTATAAACTGGGTAATCTGTCTGTAAACTGTAACTACATAAGTAGTGTGTTTGTTTCATGTTCAAGTCACTTCCTGTATGTTTCGTTTCCACAGCCATTTCTTGCCTCACCTGTAGCCAGTCTGCCAGTTGACATAGTCTATAAAGTCCTCCACTGCCCTTTTGCTCTTTGTCCAATCGACTTCACAATCTCAAGCGGTCCGGACGTTTTTTTGTTTTCACTCTGCTTCTGGGTTTTGTTCCTTTGTTTCCTCTGTTTTTCTTATGTGTAGGGTTCCTCATCTCCTCTTTTCCACGTCCTCCTGCCTGGGACCCGGAAATCAATCTCAGTATCCCATGTTGAAAGAAAATGGATCAGAGAGGAGAAGGCGGGCTTGCAGAGGAGCTATGATCGAGGATGCGCAGGTGTATCCTGTGCATCAGCATATAAAAGAGGCGTGGCACACAGCCAGAATACACAAACCGTGGTGGGCGATTCTTCAAACAAGCAGTGATTTGTATTGTTTCGGTTTTTAAGATGATTGTGAGGCGTGTGATTCAGGGTTTGGTTTTTTTTTTCCAGTATTTGTATGTATGTGAGACAGAGGGTGTGATATCTTGCCACATTGCATGTTGTAACTTTAATTAAAACAGCCATGAATATTTAAAAAAAAATGCAAACAGTGTTACCTCTGACTTCACAAAACACAGGTGTAGTTGGGCTTGAGATTGCTTTAAAATAAGGCTCTGGAGCAACACTACATCATGTTAAATACTCAACGGCACATCTCTGATTGGAGTGACTAAGATTGAAGGAGAGGAAAGGAAGGTATGTGCAATGAGAAAGAGGTGAGGTTTTTAACTTTTTGTCCACACCTTTGTTTGCATATTTTCAATCTCCTAGAAATTATTAGAAAATGGATTTAAGACTTTAATCTGCCTGATTTCCTTTTTAGGGGTCTTCTGCTCTGAACAGTCACAGTGTCTTACACTCTGAGACTTCAGCAAAGTTTACTGCATGTCATGCTGTGCCACATGGATCTAATAAATCCAGTTTTATGTACGCAGACTGTAAGATGATGTAGTCTAATCTGCTCAGGCGCTACAACACATGGTTACAATCCCTCTCCATTTGTTTCCACGCTATACATTCATCGGTGCAGTCATGCTGGAGGATGAGTACAGACAAACGCGTCTGCTACCTAAAGTTAATCAGATTTTCTTCTTTGTTGGAATGATCGCAAACATTTTGTAATGCGTGTTTGTGTTTTACAAACTAACAGTGAACCCAGAAACCTAAAAATCTAATTGAAGCCACTGTATGGCCAATAAAATCTCATATCTGTTAAATCGTGATAAATCCAAATTGTTTACATAAGAAAAAGACAAGCAATTAATGTAAATGGAAATACTTTATTTCACTATTACACAATAACAAGCTGGAAAAAAAATTACAAAAAAGAGAAATGGAACAAAATGCTGCAAAGCACCACATAATTTAGACGACTCAAATGTGGCAACGGAACCTTATGCTAACTGCCTTTGCTCTAGCTAATGTATCATCATCATCATCATCATCATCATCATTGAGAATTTAGAAATCAAAAAATATTTGGACATCAAGCAGAGTCATGCCAGTAATAGTAATATTTTACAGTTTCATGTAGCAATGATTGGGAGTGGGGAATGGTGATCCTTAAAGGTTCACTCTAAGTGGTGAGACATAACAAAGTGGTGGGTTTCAGGAAACCGTAGTCCATCATCTGTTTGGTATGATATACATTTGCATTTGGTATAAAGGAGTTGAGGAAGCAGGCGCCGGTCATAGAGTATTTGCTCTACGAGTTAAAGCTTAGCACCAGATGGGTGGAGTTTACTGTACAGAACATACAATCAACTGTGGCTAATCAGAAGGGAAAGAAAAATACCTGAAAGGTTACATTTTTTTTTTTTACAATTGTCTGTATTTGACAATGTGACACTGGGTGTGTTATTCTGAACTTCCACCCATCTGATTCAGCAGGCCAAAACAAATCCTTACAACGCAAACACTATGTGACCCACGTCTGTGAGGAGGACAGTGAAGAGACACAGGGATGGTGTTATTTTTTATGTATTTTTTTTTGTATTTTTTTACATGGAGAACACTGTACAGGTGCCTTCAGATCTGCCAGGACTAAAGGCACATGGGATCCACTGAGCAACAGATGTGTCCATTCTGGAAACACAAAGAAGGAGAAAGAAGAGAGGCACAAGTTTGTTACAATTTAACCTCAGGGCAGCTCTTTTTTTCAATAATTAATTAATATTTTTGGGTAACAGCAGTGCTGCGGCACACAGACTCGATTTGGCATTTAGAGTTTGTCTGGGCGCTAACTGATGCAAGGTGGCGATTTCTCACTGAGAAATGTGAATGGTCACAGAGTCACTTCGGTTTAACCCCTTCTACGATGTGTGTACCCCGGAGGTCCCTGTAGTTGGGACTATGCTGCATTTGTTATAAAAAAATAAAACTCATGGCACAGTGAAGAGGCTGAGTGTTAATGCTAAAACTAAAAGGATGAAAAATTGCTGTGCTTCATTTCTGTTGAATCAGACTCTTTATAATTACTTTCAAATTTACACTTTTGATATTTCCACAAAGCAATGTCGAAAATCTCTAGCTGGCCTGGTGATGAGGGTGAGGATGCTGCATTTCAAGTATCTAAGAGGCCAAGGTTTTTAATTTTAGGCTTGCATTTTAAAGCTGCTACTCCAAGGACTGTTTTTAGGTGAATTTAAAAAGTGCGTGCTTAAATAAAATTTGCCCCTCCCTCAAAAAAAGATGCATAACCTAAAGATGCCTCCCCTCCCCCGCGACCCTGACTCGCATAGAAGAAGAAAATGGCTGGATAGATGAATGGATGGTAGAGATTCCAAAAATGATGATGTTTATTGAAAGTCCTCAGAGAATAGCTGTTATTTTCTGTCTGAGATGCGAACATCATTGCAGGCACGCGCGACGAGAATATTTAATAGTAGAATTTCAAGTGAGGGAGTCAGCCTTGGTGGATTAAGTCCTAAAGCTCAGGCAAACAATTTACGCTCACATTTGGTAATGAAGAGGATATTGCCTGCATAGTTTACTCTCTCCGTGACTGCTCAGCGCTGCAAAATAAAAACTCACGAAGAGCAGCTTTCTCCATCTGATTTACTTGAGCTGCTGATGTGAGTGTTTCTCCAGACGTTTTCAGCACTTCATCCTCAAACCTGTGTGCTCCTTTAGCAGAGGGAAGAATACATCCATGATTTCCTGCTGCAGCCGAGCCAGAGGCCAGGAAAAATGACGCTGCCAGAATTTCAGTTCATTTTCATTTAAAAGAACAGTTCGACATTTAAAAAAAAAAAAAAAATGCTCATTATAACTCAGGTTACAGACCTGAAACAGGAGTCTTGTCATCACTCTGAGAGGTTGCGAGGCAACCAGTGGATTTACAGCAAGTTGCCGCTCTGAACCAAGAAGCAGGCCAGCACGTTACATTGTAAACCTATAACTTATTTTTACACCCTAATTAACAACTAATTAAAAATGTTAATTAGTGACCTTTAAAGGAGCTGGTAGGTTTATTACCACTTGACAGAGCCTGTTTCTAGCTTTAATCTAACCGACTGCAGCTTCATATTTAGCAGAAATACAGTGCAGTGCATCCGAGTAAGACATTCTCATCTAATCCTAAACAAGAAAAAAAAAAGCCCATTTTCCCGAAAGTATCAAACTTCTGCGTCACAGAAAACTGCATTCTTGTTAATAAATATAAATAAAACATGTAATCTATGATCTATTAAACTCAAAATTAGAAAGGGAATAATTGCGGAACAGAACATCATATCTTATTTATTTGAGGAGATACTGCAGCCGTCTTGTTCTTAGAATGAATATTAGATTCATTTTTTTTCCAAAGCAATTACTGTGTGCATCTTGGTTTAACTAAATAGCTCCCAATAACTGCCCTTTTACAACAACTGGTAAATTCAACTTCTGTGAGGTGTTAAAGATGCACAAATTGCCTTTCTGTTGCAAATACTAGTACTCTGTTTTTGCCCCCTGAAAAAGCACAAAGGGTTCTCACTTTTCAAGCCATTTTTCTTTTGTGTCTTGCCTGCCACAAACTAGAGAAACTGTAATTTGCTGTTTCCATGCTGCCGGCAGGACTAGCAGCTTACCTTGCACTGGCACAGAGTGCACTCTGTGCCATGTTTAATCCAGGAGGAGCCGCTGAAGCGTGAGATGTTGTGCTCGTCCGTACATGTCTTGGTGATGTCGTTGCGGATGGTGTCGGCCTGGCAGGGGTCGGTGACACAGCGGGGACAGCACTCGCCCTCGGGCACCACAGTAAACTCGCAGTCCACAGGCGGGCACGGCAGAGGCCAGCAATCCACCTGCCCCTGCTGCGAAGGTGGAGATGGAATTTGAAAAGGATAGCCGAGCAGAGAGAGAGGAAAAAGAAAAATAATCACTGCAAATGCACTTTGCATTTCCTGTGTCTAAACAAGTTATTCACTCAAATGCACATTTCTCCTGACGTAGTGTATTTGTATGCTAGAGGGACCGTCTCGACTTGTAAGGAAGCTAGAAAAATAAAGATGAGCGGCACAGTCTTCCGACAGCGTCAGCAGTTTTTTCCAGACTGTGGAGGTAAATGTTCCACCTTTCTAATTGACTTGTTCTAGTCTCGTTGTTCTCCTATTAATCTTACAGCAAACTTTCGGCGCAGAAAGCCTTCTTGGATTTTTCCCGCTGCCGTTTTCACTGGCCTAAGAAAACGGGTCATATATTTTGTCCATCCTTGCAACTCTTAACCGAACTGTACTCTACATCATTCTGTCCTGACCCACTTCTGCTCGTGCTGTCATACATGCGCATATCTGCCGCGCGCCTTATTGAAATGAAATATGAGTTCAGACTGTTTATGTTTAAGCACACCAGCAGATATAAAAGGGGTGCGCACGCATGGTGAGGTTTGATGCAAGTGTCCCACCGGGGATATTCAATATCCCTCAAAATCATCTGACTCAGCGTTTCAAAAATGTTGTAGTAAATTAGGCTGGCTATAAAGCGCGCTCTCACACAGAGCTAATGCCCACTCCCTGCTTCTGTGCTGTGTGTAAACATTCGAAGTGGGAAATCCCCCCGAGTGGCACTTTCTGCTCGCTGCCAGAGGGAGGGATTGAGTGTAGCCTCAGGTATCTGTTCCACACTGTGATAGGGGACGATGTCATCTTTGTCTGTTTATGCAGATGTGGTCTGTTATCATACAGGAGAGGCCGATGTCGGGCACAGCTTTTCGCAAACAACTGACGCTGGACTTTGATATCTTTGTGATACTTCAGATGGAATCATTTTTTAACATGTCTCCATTCACGATATCTCACTGCTATTTAATCTCTAGATGTAAAGATTTGCTGTTTTTAAGACTGAATGTTACAAAATGCCTCTGGGAAATTAGAACTGGTGACATTTATCTTTGCTTGGGAATTAGCCTGCAATAATTATGCCATTTTTATTCTCAAAAATCAAGCTACTATCTACGTGTGTGGTTGTGAAAATCAATGGTTTCTTTGATATTTTGGTGATTTAACAAGATGGCAAATTGCAAGTGGCCCGTGTGTGCGCGGTCTGCAAAGGCCACTTGATTTCAAATGATTGCACGGTTCATGCAAAAGGATTCACATCTTGGACTTGAGAGAATGTTTTGCCCATCTCCCTGCTGTCACTGTGTATTTTAAGGCCCCCGCTGAGTCTGGACAGCCATGCCTCTGCTAAGTGTAGCAGCATTCAAGGTTCATTTCACGTCCCTGTCACGCTACTGGAGCCCCAGTACGGTATCGCGGGAGCAGCCTTCTCTCTTTCAAGTGCTGCTCTTTGTACTGCGTGTGCTGGTGGCCCTTTGCTCTGCGTGCGCCTCTGTGCATCTTAAACGGAGCATGTTTTATGTCTATCTGTGTGTACATGTGGACATATGTAGGATGTGTGCAGATTTTCAAGCACACGTATACTATGTTTACATTGTGTGTGTGTGTGTGTGTGTGTGTGTGTGTGCGTGTGTGTTGTTACAGGCGTGCCTGCAATCTCAAATGTGCTCGTGTCTGCTCGTGTCAACACGAGTGCCTACACTGAGTACTGTTTCAGCGAGAGCGACGCTGAAGCAAACCCATTTTCAGCCAACTGCGCTTCCCCGCTGCCCCTCTGCTGAGCGGTGATTTTCAAGCTCTTCTATAATGGCTCGCTGTAAGAAATCCAAAAAAGCAGCTCTCAGGTCCAGGCATCAGGACGGCATTACAATAGAGGGAGGGAGGGGTGCGAGAGGAAATGACATTGCTATTGCTACTCAGACCATAAATCTGTCAGAGTGGAGCCAACTTATGGTATCTTAGCTGCAAGTACGGCTGATCTTTAAAGGCAACAAAAAGAGGATGAAATAAATAGAAAAATAAGAGTTGTACAGTGCTGCTCTGAGATCCAAAGCGAAGACAGTTTGTGAGTCATTCAACAGAGGAACTGACACTGGTGTGGGTGAGTGTTACAGCATGTTGGAGGAGGGGGTGGGGTTAGGAGAAGACAGTGGGGTAGAATCTAAAGCGTTCAATTTGCATGTGATATGCATATGGAAATATGGTAAGAGGGGCAACACAGGTGGGAAGATTTATTGTTTTTGTCAGGTTTGTTGGGAAACGCAAAACGCCTCCCTGTTGCTTCAACATAAACCCTGTTAAAACCTTGAAAAGGTCAACGCAGCAGAAGATGTGAACACAAAGAAAGCGGCGCATACGTCTAACTAAGAAAGATCTGTGTAGTGAACGAAATGCTGTTTTGTTTCGAAAGGGAAATGGGATTAGATGTAGAGGACACTCGAGACTAGCACCTCAGACATGCAGAAATGCAGAAACTCTTCAAAGCACAGGAATAACACTCCCTGTTTCACCCTCCCACCTCATAGGCGACACTGTTCCCCTAACCTTGAATGTCTTCTCCAGTAAAACGTGTAATTCCAGCGCAGCAGACAGCAGCGCGTACAGTTCTTTGAATTCTTTAAAATTTCAGTAATCACTCGCTTTGGTTTTCCACTTGTGCAGAAGAAAGAAATCTTCATTTTCTCCTCTCTGCAACCTCCCTATTCACCTCTTAATCACTCCCCCCCTCTTGCCACAAAACATCTTTCCTTGACTTTCTTCGCAGAGCACATCTCTCATTCATGAGCATTTCCATGGAGACTGGAGTATTTGTTACATCTCTCGTGTGGGCACTGCGGCACGGCAACGAATGCCTATGTTGTCTTCGCTATCACCTTAAACGACACCGCACGAAAGCGTTAAATACCTGCGCTCTTTGAAATATTATCAACGTGCAGGAGGGGGTTGGTACAAGCGCCCTTTACTCACCAGGCACTGACACTGCTGGCAGTTCTCCACCCACGTGTCCCCGCTGCCGTAGGTGAGCAGGCCGTTTTGATGCAGACACTGGCTGCTAAGTCGAGGGTCGCACTCGGGGCAGCAGAACAGGTCGGCGTTGGGATTGTCGCAGTCGCACACCATCCTGCGGCACATCACTTGGCCGGCCTGCGTGGGGAGCACAACTGAGCACTGAGCACAGGATGACGCACGGGCCAAAACAGCTGCACGCACAGACAAAGGCCTCTGCTTTGATGGGATCATTAAACATACATGTTGATGATTAATAATGTAATGAAGGCAGTCTAGCTCATGCCAAGAAAACTGTTCTGAAGCAGCAATTTATGACACGCCAGATTAAAGTGTGTACTCTATGCGTACTGATGCATAGTTTCTATTCATCAGCGTGGTGCTTTGGGCATCTCAGTGTTTTCAGACTCATCAGAGTACAGGAAGTAATCGGCGGCTTTGAGAAAGCGTGGTAAGAGTTTTAAGCTTTTTAGGATTTTCTAAGATTTTAAGAATTAACTATGAATTGGTTGAGAGAGGAAAAAAAAGAATTGCATGATAATTGATAATGAAAATAACCAGAACGACCCTGCAGTAGCCAGAAGGTGGTGAAAGGAACAGGTACTTCTTTTGATTGTTTCTCATCAATATAAGGCAGGGCCGACACTCCACAGAATCTTTATATGTGCATTAATCACAGTGTTTCAAACGCATGTCTAGTATCCCGAGCACAACAGCACCCATTCATAATAGTGTGCAAATTTTCTATCCAATCCCATTTTAATCGCCGTTTTGCCTTCTTGTTACTGTTTAATTCTAATATTTGGATATTTTTCTGTGGATATTCATACGGTTACATATTTTCCGGCTCAGGATGGATACAGACGATTGTAAAAATAGAAAGTCTGAATTAACTATAGAGCACAAAATTAAATTTGAGTATTTTAAAGGTCCCCTACATTTTGCACGGCGACAGCTCGGATAGGCTTGAGCGCCCAGGCCTGAGCTGAAGAAGGAGTTAATAGAATGGATTGAAAATTGATTTCAAAGAGCATGAGTATGATTTTTTTTTGTAACAAAACTGACAATAAAGTCTACCTTTCATTCCTTTACATTTTTTGTAAAGAATTGTCAAGAATGCATTCAATGTTGCCAGTTAACCTGGTATTTTGATATTTTTTTCTGAACATGTTTTTGAAATGGGTGCAGATGCATCGATGGGTTACACTCCACCCGTCAGCACTGCAATCAGAGCAAAACAATGAACTATTGCTACTTTGTCTTTTCTCTGGGGTTTGACTTTGGTTTCCCCTCTTCAGTTAATCGCAGCTCTCCATGTAATATCCAGCTGTGTCCACTCACTTCCAAAACAATAACATGTTTACTCCTCTGCTCACTGAACTGCTCAATACGACTAATTTTGACAGGCAGCTCTTCAATCTCTCAAATCAATTAATATGACTCATTTAATTAGGGAGCCATTTCTGCCCTGGACCTTTGTAATCAAATGAATAATTTGCTGCTTGATCATTCACTACCGACACTAATCCGCTATAATCACCTTCCACTACCGCCAGACACTTGGCATTAGGTTGAGTGAAATGCTGAAATGCAAAGTATGACTGCTCTGTGACCTGATAATCATGGAGGAAAAAAATGTGTTTAAGATGATGGAATGAGTTTTCTGGACCAACTGTTCCCAGATGCCTTGTCACTTTGATGTCAGGAATCAATCAAAACAAGTACATCAAGAGCCCCGATCACTCTGATAGACCTTTAAAAAGGACTATATATAGAGAGAGTAGCTCATGCACTTTAATTAAGTTGCTCACCACTACTGCATCATCTCCACCCATCCACCCATCCATACATCCTGATTTTAGGACTCTAGTCATGCAAAAAGCATCAGATTGAAATTCATTCACATTTTCATGCATTTTCAGTTACCGTTATTGCTGCATTACTAGCTAGAGAATTAGCCTAGCAGACAAAAACGAAAAGCACTCAGAGAGCACAAACCTACGCCAAGACAACTCCCTATCTGAGCTGTATTTACTTTTAAGGGAAGAGTATTGTATTTTGTATATAAACGTTATGTAGGAGGCGACCTGTTTAGAGTATACCCTAACCCTCACCCTATGGAAGCTGGAACAGGTTCCAGCCTCCTCACGATCCTAAATTGGACAAGCGGAAAAGAATTGATGCATGGATGATTCATTTGTAAATAACTGAGCATGAATAAACTTATTATATAATATAATAAGATACGGGACATTTTATGAAGGTTGGCTTTATTTGACCTTAAAGAAGTGGCCAGAGGTTCAAACTAACATGATATTTACAATCCCCATATATCATTGCCTATATGCCTATATGTTCTCAACACAAACAACGGCAGGAACAAACATAGTTGTAATAAATAGAACTAAAAAGTATTATTATTGTTTTGACCTTTAGAAGAGGAAGGAGAGATTGGGGGTCAAATGTAAAATTGTAAGTATAATTTCTAAAATAGCTTTTTGAAATCATTACATTGACCTTGGAGACCTTGGTGGATGTAAGTTTGATCAGAATTCATTCAAATCTTTTCAAGCTATCGTGTTAACGGACAGAACGCCATGCATGCAAACGCTACCAAAAACATAACCTCCCAGACAGAGGTAATAAAGACTGAAAGTTACACGTTTGGTAAATTATCTGATCTTCTGCCGGTAATAAATGTTTAGCTGAACACACATTATTAAATTAAACTGAAATATCCTCACTTGTGGCTTGTTATATGTAAAAGCCAATCATTAATAAAGAATCAAGCTATTTCTGTACAATACTGCAAAGATTTAAAATTTTTCTGTCATTAAGAAAATAGCAAAAACTGGGGAAAATAATAAATACAATGCATATTACGGTCAATTTTGTGCCTCTCTATCTCTTCTTTAATCTTCAACAGCTTTTTGAGAGTTGTACCTCTTTCTTTAGCTGCTAAGAAATAAACAGCAATCACTGTAGCATGACGAAAATCTGTAGTTGCACTTCTTGCCATCTGTTTACCATGACTGGGTGAATGCTACAATTTCCAATTTCCACAGAGGCAGTAAATGAAATGCAATTTGCTAAGATGATTTTACATTTTTACACTTTTTGAATTTCGAAAGGTCACTCAGGAGCTAATTCGCACTTCAAAGTTGCCAAAGCTGGGTGCAAATGTTTGCTGTTGATGGGGTGTGACAGTGCCCAAAGGTGGTCTCCCATTTGTCCTACATCAATTATCACATGTCATGTCTAATTAAAAATTAAAAAGGGAAAGAATCATTTGTTGCACTGCTGCGCTTTAGTTGTTGTTTTAATAAAATGTCACTGCTTGTTTAAAGAGAAGCACTCTGACTACAGGATAAAACAAAGTGACGCTTGCTGCTGATTGGTCCTGTGGGGAACAACATCATTCTGAAAGAAAACCAGGTTTACATTTGCTTTGTTATATTATTGTATTTCTGGTTTAAACACTTGGAAAGCAGAGTGAAAAATAACAGCGCTGAAAACGTTTCACGCCTGGATCAGCTGAACGCACATACTGTAAAAGCGTGCACGCGTCAGACAGACAGGGGAAATCATTACTCAGCTATATACAGCCATGGACACGTTTCCTCGTCTTTCTGTTTCAGCGGATCCATTTACCTCTACTTTGTTACTCTGTTCTTGGTTTGTTTGTTTCTTTGCTTTTCCTCTCAGCTTTCCTTGTCTCTGTATTCTCTGCGTATGTCTCAGCCTGTTCATTACCTGGCAGGAGCACACCGAGCACCTATCGCTGTCCAGCACCCAGATTTGCCCGCTGTGCTTGACCTTGTTGTCATGGATACAGTCGCCGGTGCAGTTGTGCCCGTGGGGGCACCGACAGTCATAGCCTCCTTCCAGGTTGAAGCACACTGTGTCGTTGGCACAGGTGTTCCTTCCTGTCTTGCATTCATTAATATCTGCAGGGAATACAAAAAGCATGACATCATACATATGCTCTGTGCAGATAACGGTTTCTTCTTTTCTTTTTTTTTATTACAAGACCAGTAATGTTGCTTTAATAGCAGGGCGATAAGGTAAAAGCAGTTTTCCCTGTAAACGTTGATGCTCTTATATGTCGGTGACCAGCCATGCTTTTATCTCTTTCAGGACAACAGTGCCCTGCCTCTCTGTATGTGAAAATCGCTGAATAGAGGATTTGAAATGCAATTGTAACGTGCAGCAATAGAACATTTTTCAAATCTTGCTGGGAACACGCAGTGTACAGCTGTAATGTAACCCAGAAACCCACTTTTGGCAAAATTATAACTTTGCTTTGTGAGGAACACACAGGCAATTTTTTTTAGAGTGGTTTTAATGCACTTTTTTCTCCCTCCTTTTCCTCTTACAACTCAAACTGACAGCTAAGATTGGGTCAACGAGTGGAGCAGCGCTAGCACTATTGTTACAGGCAACGCTTCGGTGTTACTGTAGATTGAGGGTTTCCGTTTTGACAGCTGACACTTTTTTCTGACAGGCTGAATCAGAGAGAATGTTTCCGAAAATGAACAGGCTGCAAAAGGAAATGTGATATTTTCAGGAAGGAAAACGCAACTCCTAACAACATATCTATGCAATCATAAAGGCACACAAACGTTTCAAAAATAAAACAACACCGAAAAAAAAAACATCTCAAAAGTTAAGTGAGTTTTTCAAAGTGGATCACTTAAGATTTTTTTTTTCTTAAAGTTCAGATTTCAGAAGCACTATTTTCAGTGTCTGCTTTTGTAATTTGAAGCACTCAATCCTGATACTGGGACTTAAAGAGAGGGACTTAATGATGTGATAAAAATGAGGCATAAAAAGCCTGTCAATGGAAAATGAATGGGTGTTGCCATTAATAGGGGTCTGTGGCACTTAATGATGCAAACAGTCATATTCTTGCATTGCTGAAATGTATGAACTGGAATTTAATCCTCAATTAATGCAAGGACTTGAAAAAATTAAGGTCAAATATTGATAAAGTAGGTGCCGTATCCTCTTGAGCAGGCTTTACTCTAATTAAGTCAAATAACTTGAAAACTGAGTTGCTACAGTAAAGTTGGGCATTTGTGCTCTGAGATCACTCAGCTTGGATGCTGGGGTGATGGAGGGGTTGAAATAGCAGACAGATGAGAAATGCAACTATACAGTCCAGATCAAAATTTTAAGACCACTTGAAAAATGGCAAAAAAAAAAAAAAATCATATTTTGCATGGTTGGATCTTAACAAGGTTCAAAGTAAGCTTCAAAATGCAACAAGAAGAAATGGGAGAGAGACAAAATGTTTTTTTGAGCATGCAATTTATTGAAAACAATGCTTTAACTGAAACAGGCTGTTTTACAGCTGATGAAAAGTTTAAGACCACATGCCTTTAAAAGGCCAAATCTGTGTATAAAATGTGGATTCATTGTCATTTTCTGTCAGGTAGTCACACTGTCATGACGTTCTGATGGCAAAAGCAAAAAAACATTCCATTTTTCAGCGTTGTCGGGTTGTTGAACTGCATAGGGTCTCTCGCAGCGCGCCGTCGCTGCTGAGGTGGGACGCAGTAGTACAGTTATCTGGAATTTCTTAAATGATCCTGATCTGGGTTATGGAACAAAAAAGTCAAGTGGAAAACAAAAATAATTTCACCAGCACTGAGCCAGAGAATCCAATTGGCTGTCCATCAAGACACTGGACGATCCTCGACCCAGATTAAGGCCGTTACTAGCACCGACTGCAGCCCCATAACCATCAGACGGCCAGAGACTGAAGGGCTTCAAAAACAAAAAAGGTCTTCAAAGGCCTCGTCTGCTTGAACGTCACAGCACTGAGCGTTTGGACTTTGCAAGAGAGCACCAAACATGGGACATTGAAAGGTGGAAGAAAGTTTTATTCTCTGATGAGAAAAATGTAACCTTGCTGGTCCTGTTGATTTCCAATGTTACTGGCATGATGAGCAGATCCCACTTGCGCCATAATGGTCTTTTCACTTCAGTGGAACAATGGAGCTTCAGGAGGTGCAGGGGTGTCAAACAGCCACTGGCTATGTCCAGATGTTGCAGAGAGCATCCCTCATGATTGAGGGCCCTCGTCTGTGTGGTAACCAGTGGGTTTATCAGCAGGACAACACTACAGTACACAATGTTCACAGGACAAGGGACTTCTTCCAGGTCCAAAAGCGTGATTGGGAAATCACGCTTTTGGACCATCCTGTGTGTTCCCGTTCTGCAGAGCTCCTTCAGTGACAGACTGCTGCATCCTAGATGCATGAAGGAGCATTTCCGCAGGTCCTTCCTCCCTGCAGCTGTCAGACTGTACGATCAGAACTGCTCCCAACAAACATAGATGTTCACATCTGCGCTCCAACTGCAATAAGTTAATTAACCGATTCGCACTACAACCTGCTTTGCCTCTTATCTGTAGTTATTTTTATTTAATTTAATAACTGTACAGTACTCTCTGTATATAGTAACCACTGTCCTTGATGTAAATATGTAAAAATTGTGTATGTTTCTGTTCCGTGTCCTGTGTACTGTTTGTTTGTATATGTGTCTTTTTGGCTGCTGTTACAACCAAATTTCCCCTTGTGGGACAATTAAAGGATTATTCTATTCTATTCTATCTAAATCCAGTTGAGAAGCTTTGGGGATGGACGAAAACAAACAAAATGGACATTTTGATGCCCTTCATGCGGCCGTCTTCACCACTTGGAGAAATGTTCCCACTCACCTCATGGAAACACTTGCATCAAGCATGCCACACTGAATTTTTTGAAATGATCAGCAATAACGGTGGAGCTAATCATTAATGAGTTCATGTTTGGAACTTTAATTTCTGTTTTCGGGGGGTTTACTTTTTTTAAGGAGGTGTGGCTTTAAACTTTTGATTGGGACTGTATAACTGGGATTGTTTGTTTGTTATATAACGTGAGGAGAGTGAAGCATGTTATGCATGTTTCCTGCCTGAAACAGCTTCCAGTTCTCTCTCTATGGCGTAGCGTTATGTCGATTCCAACAGGAAACATTTTTGGCTTTTTTTTTTTAGAATCGGATAGACTTATAAACACAATTCTTAAAAAAACAAACATTAAAATAATAATTTTTAGGTCTAGTTTTGGTAAGTGTGAAATTTCTACCAACTTCTTTTAAGACTTTCAGAATTTTACACGATCATATTTATGTACTTTTTATAAATTATCTGAATTATTCGACTTATTTTCTTTTGTTAGTGTGTGAAATGTCACAATTATGTGTTCATTTTTTTTACTGTGTCGTATGGTGTGCTAAATAAAGACGTAATTAACCTGAACCAACTTTATCGCCAATATTTGTGTTGTGTACGTGAAGGCGGGCTACTCACCTATACATGATTCCCCATTGGCGGAAAACAGGCCGTTGTCATGGTACCCATCCCGGCACTCACAGTGATACCAGCCGGGCAAGTTGACACAAGTGGATTTACTGTCGCACTCGACAAAGCCGTCCGCACACTCATCAATATCTGGAGACGGAGAGAAGATAAGAAAAGAAATGAAGAAAAAGAAAAGTCACCTCGGATTTAGTCAACATATCATGTTGGTTCAAAATAGTTTTTTACAGTGAATGAGGGTGCTGAGCTGCATTCTTGCCTGGCAGGCATTTTCAACACCGACTGATTCATAATTGATAAAACAACATGTCTAGCATATCAGTAAATCTGGTCCGAAGGCTTTATTGATCAAGCATAGTTTCACAGCCAGAGAAGGACATCTGTATCAATAAAAGATAGCAGGGAATGAATGAATCTCACATAACAAGCTTATTCTAGGAAGACAGCAGCGGGGAGCGGCTCCGCAGTATGGTGGCTTATGCGCGCGAAAGATCCCCGGTTCGATCCTGAGAGGAGACACAAATCCCTTTGGGTTGTGTCAGAAAGGGCATCTGGCATAAAGAAAATCTGCCAAATCAAACATGTGTAGCTACCTTCCATGGCAACCCGCTTGTGAGTAAAGAAGCAGCTAAAAATAGTTTACTGTAGGAAGACAGAGATGTTACTGGCTTGTATCTGAAGAGGCCGTAAAGCTCCTTTGCAGTCTCATCTTCTCATCAAAATATGCAGTAAAACAAATATATTCCACAGTTTCTACAACTCTGCTCGGACAAAGGAGTTTCTATAATGCCTTTGGCACAGCTTCTAACAACCTGTGGGTGGCTGTCAATAGATGGAGGTGATGTTTGTTTTCACAGAGGTCCACTTTGAAATATCCTTGACGCTGCCTCCTTCAGCTCTTCTGTTTAATACAAGACTTTAGATCACACGTTCTGACTTTCTTCTCGGGTGCATTTTTCTTTTGCTTTTATCTCTTTTATTCTGTTTAATTCTCATTTCTCTCTTTCAGTCTTTCTGCCTACAGCTGGCCAACCTTCGACCCTTTCATTACGACGAGCGGCCTTGCAAGCAGCAACCAAGAACAAATCCAATACAGGTTTCAACAATGAGCCTAATACACACAGAGAGAAAGATTACTCTGATATTTTAGCTCGCATTTAATTAAACTAAGGACCGGGCCCACACGAGAGAGGAAATAAAGCCTGTTATTACGCAGTGGGGCTAAATATGTTAGGTCCAGACATGCACCGTGATTAAATGTGTCTGCATAGCCAGTGATGGCTTTTTTATGATTGTGCATGATGCATGATGCTCTGCTCTCATTATGAAAATGGCAGTGTGCCGTGTATGACCTTCTCTGCGACTGCCTGCAACAGTATCCCCCACAGAGCTACAGGCAGACGGGCTCATGGTTGAGCCCCCCTCCCCTTCCACCGCCCAGGCAGTAATGGGATTAAGATCTATTGGCTAATGAGCCCTCAGCCTTTTAATAGAATTCTGCAGCAGATTAATCGTTGATCAAATGTCCCACAGATTAGGGTTTTATCTATTTAAAAATCACCCGCATTTGTCTGCATGAACTGCAGGTTTTCTAAAATTAAAAAAAAAAAAACGTTTCCATATTGGTGAGGTTAAAAAAAATCTCGCTCTTACAAGCTGGCAGACTTTAAAAGTGAAACACACTTAACACACTACCAATTATATCAGTTTGGTGAGAAAGGAGCACCTTATTTCCCCCCCCTAAGGACAGCAATGTTGGCTTTAAAGGACGCTGTTTAAATCGCGAGTCTGCAGCAAATAGCATAACCAGCCGATCTTTGAAAATGAATATGAATTCACCCCACTCCTGAAGAGAAATATCCAATGCTCTTTGTTGCCTGTGAATTCCAGGGGCGATAAAAGCGCTGGGAGGTTTTAAAGGGAGGAGCTGCGTGAGGTGGTGTTGCCAGTATATAAAAAAGAAATCATGCTGAATTTGTTGGAATGATTCTCTTCTCTCCAATACGGTTGTGTGAAGTAGTTCAAAGTACAACTGAGTAGTCAGATTCTATTTATAACAAACACCGAGGGCGAAGTCAGTCTAAAAATATGCTAATGGGTTATTTTCAGCCAGTTTCATTCAGGTGTATTTAAAACGCTCGGCTGTGTGGTTGTAACAACAGCGGGTTACACCTTCAGCAAAAGGTTTGTCTTTCGTCCCCTTTTTATCTTCGCAAACCTTGTCAGCTACAATTATGGCGCAGCGCTTTTCAGCCTTCTGTCAAATCAACCTTTAAAGTGCTGCAATGTTTTAGGACAATGCAACTCATTGTTGTCGCACCTTGGATCCGACAAGGCTCGGTGTGCGAGGTGCGGCGGAGATGCGGCACGCTTGCACACACACAAAAAAAGTCTTGCCTCCCCTTTTATCATCTGGAGGATCGTTGTAATTAAACCATCAACAGCGACAGTCAGACAAGGGCGCTGCCGAGGAGCGCCGTCACTACTGAATCATGACGCTTTCGCTTTTGTTGAATCACAGAAGTGGATGGCTGTATTTTTACTTGATAAATCATGTTGTGTTTTTTTTTTTTTTTACCTCTCTGCACTGGAAAAATAAAACCCAGTCCAAAAACCCCCATCACCATCACAAATAAATAAAAAAATGCTTCTCTCTCCTGGAGAGGTCAAGGCAGCGGTACAGCAGTTATTTTGGACTTACCTCACTGCATGAAAGACTAGAAAAACAACACAGAAATACCTACGCAGGGGAAGAGGATGGGCCGGATGAGGAGGAGAACAAAGATAAACAGAAGAAGGTGGAGAACAGAAAGAGGAGTAGGAAGAAAAATTAGAAAGACGAGGAGATGGAGGAGGAATCGTTGAAGAGACACTGCAGTTATTCTACTCGTTATCCTGAGTGGCAGCCTGGAAACAAGGGCTCTATTAAGGCAGCTCTCAGAGGACAAAGTGAGAAACAAGAGGACCATCTTTTCTCTGCCCTCCTCCTGGGCTTGTTATGCCACTCTGGCATGAACCACCCTTCCTCCCTTTATATTCATTCTCTGCCTTCACCTGTCCGTGTGTTACCTTTTTCCTCCAGCCGCCTGTCTCAAATCTAACGCAAAAATAGAGGTGCTCTAATTGTCACCGCTGCTAATCCCTGTGGTTTTCTCCCCCTCTGAGCAGAAAAAGCCAGAGTTTAGAGATGAGTTTAGCCTACCTCTTCTCGTCATGTCTACCTTTCATTGTTTCTGCTCCTGAACACCACTTCACTTCATTCTCACTGGCTATTCTGATGCATAAAAGGTGCAATTCTTTGACTTCCCCTTCCAGCTTTCCTTCCCTTCACTATTCTTCCTCCCCTGTTTTTTTTTCTTCCCTTCTTTGACTGACAGATAGCCCTAGGGGTTAGGATGCAATTCTGCTGCCTTGCATCACTCATTGCAAAGCCTGTCACTGCTGCCACGTGTACATCTCCCGTACAGTAACCTAATTCAAAAGGATTTCCATTTCCCTGCAAGTCCACCTGATAATCCTGATTGGCACAGGGAAGAATTATTCACACCAACAGCTCACCCTGCCATTTGTCAAGTCAAATGCCAGTGGAATATAAGTGGATTTTAAAATAGGCTGAATTTGTCATGTCAGATCAGGTTTATAATAAAGGCTGAGAAAAGACCGGAGAGTCGATAATAATGTTTGCGGAGGCGATAACGTAAGAAATGGATTGCTGATCGCTGTTCTTTTATGTATAGTGAAGTGTAATTGAGTGATTGTCACTGATCCTCGGTCTTCATTAAGAGAAAGAGTGAACTCACATAAATCAATCGCTGTGAAACCTAAGGCAAACTTAGTTACACACTGACTTCCTGAAGATGAAACAGACACTGAAAAGCAAATCCATATCTGCAAGCACTTGAGTAGGAGAGTGGGTGAGTAATCACGGCAAATTGGAAACAAGTCTTGTGAACAATCGGTAGCTGCAAGAGCATACAGAATGCAATCAGTCTGCATGCAAGTCTCCCCCACCCTTTAAAGCAGGCCTACAGCTGAGACTACAAACTGCTTTGGGACGGTTGTTTTAGTTATAAAAATAGAAGGAAAAAAACCCAGAGAGGTCCTTTAATCTCCAAACGTCTGCCTGAGAGTATGGATGTGTTTGATAGATGAGCTAACAAGAGCAATGAGACACAAAATAAACATGTGCTGGAAACTTCTAATTTGAAGCTTATAATACCAGAAGTCATGACTAGAAGGGACTTTTGAATCTGCAATAACAGTATCTATTTGTATTAACAATAAAACCCATGTACATGATTGGTTCACTGTATCGCAGACAGGACTTTAAAAGAAGAAGGAACATAACCTTCACAAGTTGTAATTGTCCACATTTTCTGCTATAAAGGTTAAGGCACTGAAGAACTGAAAACTGTCAATATGAAAAGTTCAAACTTCAACTTTCAACATAAATAAAATTAAAAATGTCCATCAAGATAAGTGCAGCAATTTATGATTTCCTCAAACTAACCATTAAGGCCAGCACAGTAATTTCAGTACTTTAAAAATTGCACAAAGTACTCCTGCTCTCTCATTTTATAACAAACAGGACACAGTTATTTTTTATTTTATTTTTTCTTGTTCAGTGGTCAAAGCGGCCAGAGGCTCGGTGTGCCCCAGCTTGTGATTGACATTTGCAGGTCGTAGATCCAGGCCAAAAGAGAAGGCCGATTAAAGAGTTTACATGTAGTGTAAGTTATCACATGGTATTGCACATGTACATGTACTGTATTTAATAAAACTGCCATGTGTCTGCACGCATTTCAGCACTTCAAGATTAGCATGCTGTGGTGGATAGACAGCAAATGGTGCACAGTATTCTTCTTCACAGAAATGCATGCGTGTCTGCATAAAAATGCTTCTTACAATACTATGACTCAAAGTTTGAGTCAAAGGAAATTTGAATGAATTGAACAGGTCATACCGAAGGGCAAATATTTGAGCTTTAATACTAATAACATAAAAAATGCAATGTGTAGAGTGGAATGTGCAATTTCCCGTGATGATGACGAACCCACAGATCGATTGACGATTGCTATTAGATTAGTGGAGTATTTAAGAAGCTTTAATCCTGTTGTTATGGCTTTAAGGTTTGTTTTATTCTCACTGTTAAAGTAAGGTTTTTCACCTAATGCAATGTAGCTGTGTTCAGTGAAAATCAGTGTAAATCTTACTGATTTCATGCCAGACTGATAAAAACACCAAAAGGATGCTTACATTGCTCCACATATGCGTTTTTCAAAATAATGACTATTTCTTCCTCTCTCAAAGGAGAGCACAAGACGTACCATTTACAGATCTAGTGTATACTAGCCTGCAGAGGAAAAGCAAGCATTTTAATTTGTTTTGGACTTAAATGTACTCTAGCTGTTCTGTGGCCAGTGCGGATCGCTGCATTGCAGCAGGTACAGTGGTCGCCTATCCCTGCGAGATGTGTAATTTAGGTAGAAGCAGCGGGTTGCGCGCAGCTAAACGACAACTCCGGCCATTAGCGAGGCCTAATTAAGACACACTAATTACAGGTGATGGAGAGAGTGCTTTGAAAGGCCGACGCTAAATAAATAATGAATACATAATCACTGTGCTTAAACAAGCCGCTTGAGCGGGCCCCGAGGCCTTGTGGGTAAATTGTGGAGGGAAGGAGGGAGCGTTGCAGTGATGCATTATGGGAGCTGTCAGAGTTGCATCACGGGAGCTGTCAAAAGGGTGGAAAAAAATGAATGTGGTTTTAGATATTCATTAGTGGTGGGTGGGAGGTGCCTAGGGAAGATTTCAAAGATGCAGGCTATTGTAGGGACACACACCGTTGCTCTCGCTGTTTCAAATTATAACAATCAGCAGCTCCAATAACTGTTGGCAGTGTTATAAAATTTACCCTGGAGTGGTTCGCTTTCATACACATGCAACCCATCTCTCTGTATATAATAATAAAACACTTAGTGCTGGCCCTATCATCTGAATGTGTTTTTATTTGATATTTATCTTCCGGCCTGCGTGACTGGGGTTGTCGGATATCTGGTTTATCTGCTGTTTAGTCTGTCTTTCAAGCCGCTCTTCTTTTTTCTCTGTCTAATCTGTCATGTTGTCTAAAACTCTGACAACCCTCCTCGAGTTCAACATCAATGTAAATGAGGTCTGAGGGAACAAATTGTTTGTCTGGCCCCGTTCTGCTCTCTGTCCCAGTCAATATGCCAGCATGACTTCAGCACTCAGCACTCTCTCACTGCCTTCAAGGTTTCCTCATGAACTCACTGGCCATCCCCGCATCTCCTCCTATCCTCCTCCTCTTCTTCACTGCCCCCCCCCCCCCCCCCCGCCCCTTCCATTTTTTATATCCTGTTATAATTCCCTTCCTTTATTCTCCAACTTTTTGTCTCTTCTATTCTACTCTTATGCCCTCGTATCTGCTATCACCCAGTAATTAAATATCTTTTCTTCCCCGCTCAGCTATCCACCCATTCCCTCCTCAAACAAATGATTTCTTCACTTCCCATCCTTCTTCTTTTCCCTTTTCTCACAACAGGAAGAAATATTTGAGCAAAGGTTGCTAAAACTCGTAGAATATTTCTTTGGTAAAGCAAACAATTTAGCAACACTGATGAAAAGACACATTCTCTTTAGATTAAGTCTCTTCATGAGAACAAGACTTTGAAGGAAGACTTGTGCTGCCAAATGATTGCGACTTTAGTAACCAAGTGTGGGTTGTTTTTTTTTTTCTCAATATAACATCATTTTACAGTGTAGGTGTGCTGCACCAGCGCTCCTTGATCGTGCTCTTGAACATTAGCCTTCAGGAGTGTGTAGGAGTGACAAATCTAAATTGTATCATTAACACCAAACATAAAAATCTTTTATCTCTTTCTCCTTGTCCTCAAAGAACTTTGTCGATGCTAAAATAGCCTCTGCGTAATTTGGACCTGCTGATTAAAACTGCTCACAAGGATTCGAGACTGCGGCTGAATTGAGAGATGAAAGGCAGAGGTGTCCATCCCGAGCATCTGATCAAATGCTGCTCCCCCTTCAGCATCCCACAGTGTCCTTTTGAGAAACTAGCAAGAGGCCAGCCGAGGACAGCAGAGATGGCCATTAGTTACAGATCTGACAGCACAGTGACAGAAATTTTAACTGGTGGCCAAGCATCCTAATAGGCTTAGAGAGGCTTGAAAGGAAAAGCTAATGAGCTGAAAATAAAGGAAATGCAGACACTACCTCCCCATTCATCTTATAGGAACAGGTCAGCAAACACAAATCTAAAACCTAAACAAGGAGTGGATTTCCATTATTATTTCATAGAGGTATTGCAGGTCCTTGGTTGGCTAAAAGATTATCAGATCTACGATATTTATAAAGGCCTTACAAAATCTTCTTACATGTACGAGGTGCTTTCCTAAAGGTTTCATATCTAGAGATGCTTTAGGACGCATAGATTAATAGTTCCTCCTGCCCACTTATCTTAATAAGGCTAAGTACCTTTAGATGGGACTGGATAGAGAAAAAAAAAGTATTTCTTTCAGTTTCTTTTTACAGGGAATTACTGGATTTGCATCACATGGCCATGAGCAGGCATCATCATATCTACCAATTTACATCCAATTTAATTTACTTTACTCATACAAAACAGTGGTTATGGGATTTTATATTGCAAGGTAAATATGAAGTTGTATTCTACTGAAACATATCAAATATTTAGAAAATGTACAATTTTAAGAAATTATACATTTTTATTGTAGCAACAATCTCATAAAAGTTGAGATGGCAGCACCACAAAACTGGATGAGTAAATCATACTAAAAAGAAAGAGCTAGAAGAACATTATCCAACTATCGAGGCTAATTGGCAACACGTCAGCAACAATATTTGGTATAAAAATGGAGGAAGCAGAATTTCAGAATTTCTCAGAAGTAAATATGAAACAACTGGAAGGCTTTATTTAAGGTAATAATATCTATCTATCTATCTATCTATCTATCTATCTATCTATCTATCTATCTATCTATCTATCTATCTATCTATCTATCTATCTATCTATCTATCTATCTATCCATCCATCTATCCATCCATCCATCCATCTATCTATCTATCTATCTGTGTGTGTGGGTGTGTGTGTGTACATAACTTATATTTCATCTTCAACCTTGAAAGGCAAGTTGTTGCCAATGCCCAAATAGACCTATATTTTCAATATTACATTAATCTCATCAGAAATGCCACTTTCTTTCCTTTTTTATATTGCTCTTTTTTTTTCATTTTACTGCACTATTCTACCTATGTTGTGTTATTTTTTAATAATTCACATAAATTGAAGCTCCAATCTGGCTTAAGTGCAACATTAAGCAGCCAATTTACTAAAGTAGACTGGGTTTACTTTCTTACACTTTCACCTAGCAACATGGATTATATAAGATGCTGAAAGCTTGAAGCTCTGATAACTTCAAGTTAAGCTACATTTTATGATGCTTTCAGTGCCTCTGTGTTCTTTCTTTTTTTCTTTATTCATTTACTTTTTTGATGTATGCTTTGCATTTATGCTTGTTTACAGCAGGATGCATTATGGTTTTCATAAAAGTATTAAACTGTACCACATAGCACAGCCAGCCAGAGTTAAGAAGAGGTGTATACCTGTTTGATTTTGAGTGGGGTATTAAGAAAGTGTGTTAAGAATTAACCACCGTTCATAAAATAAAAACACTTTTAGACGATTGTATCGACGATGGTCTAAGAAATATGTTTTCATTTGGTGAGCAAACGACTAGTGTGCTATACTACATCACACACATAAGTAATAAGAATACAAAGCACTGAAAAAGATGACCTCGACATTCTTTAATACGATTTGTTTCACTTCTGTAGGTAAAAAACATCTTAGCAAAGTACTGAAAAAACAAGCAGAGGCATTACTGAAAAACAAACATAATATTTCTGCATGTCTCTCCCAAGCCATACAACATACACAGCTCCAGCCTGGGGCTACCATGTTGACTATGCGGCATGTTCAGGGCACATATTACATGGCTGGCCCCACGTACATTTATATCCATGACTGAAGTGAATGTGCCCAGCCACAGTTGTACCCTGCATAATTCATGATGTGTCAGAGTTCTCCACTAGCTGGTGTCTGTCTGTCAGCACTGCGTGTCCCCTGTCCCTCCCCATCTATTCCCCCTGAATGGCAATGACAAGGCAGCGAGTGCACCGCACACAATTACAAGAACGCACGAGCAAAAATAGACAACAACACATTCACATGCATACACAGACGCGAAATATTCGACTTATGCATACCACAAAACACTGAAACCTGAAATAAGGGGGCCAGCTGACAATTTGCAAACTGTTGGCATCCTCTCATACGTTAATGCATGCTTATAGGTGTGCGTGTGGATCTTGAAGTTTGGTGTCTTATGACAGGCCGTCAGTCTGCCGCTGCAGCAGCAGAAGAGGTGGAGTCCCTGGGGAGACCTCTAAAAGCTCACAGGGTTCTTGTGAGGGGGGGTGGGGGGTGGGTGAGGAGCCCAGACTTAGTGAAAGCTTTTCCATGTTCATTCACCAGCTCTGCCTCTCCTCCTCCGGCAGCCCTAACTCTAGCAGCCTCATTCCGCATCCAAATGCAGAGAAAACTTGCTAACCCCTACCCTCTAACCGCCCATCTATCCCCTCGCTTCATCCATTCCATCTCTGCATCAGTCAGTTTTCCCCAACATGTCTGTATCTTCCTTTCCACTTCACCTCCTCTCATCCCCCTCCTGCCCACAACCTCTCTTCTCTTTCCCTCCTTGAATGTTGCATCTGTCACTCTCCCCGTACATCTCCATCTCTTCCTCCCAAACCCAGTTTTCCCTCTCCCCACTCCTACCCATCCCTTCTCCACCTCCTTACCACCAGTAGAGCAGAATATCCAACAGTACATTAACCCCCATACATCTTTGTGAGCTTCTGCAGCAGACGCGTCCGTCACTGGGAGTTCCTGTCACGCTGAGGAGACAGTAAGAAAGACCTTCGTCTTTTCACTCTGAATGACTGGTGGAGTCACTAAACAATGCCAGAGGCGTTCGCCCTATAGAATAGGGCCCTGATGGTGGTCCCAGATGGAAAAAAACAAAACATCAATATGGTAGCTGTCACAAGGCTGACTTGGATAAGACTGAGAGGGAGTCAGATTGTGGGAGGGAGGCGTGCAAACGACAGCAGCGGCATCTGTGGTGACAAAAAAAAAAAAAATCCCACTGCCTGAGGCTTGAGGAGCATGATTGGGTGTACATGTGAGATCCTGTTTGTTTGAACCTCAGATTCTAATCAGACGCAACAAGGAGGAGATTGATCCCTGAGCTACCAGTCATTCAGCCCCATTGGCCTCATCATTAAGAAGAACTGTTTTCTCTTTTCAGAGAAAACATTGCAGAGAAAACAAAAAATGGAAGAATGACATTTTGGGAATGACACATGCTGTATTTGCTCATTCCCAGGGTTAAAATAAGAAGATTAAGATCATTCCTTTATGTTCTTTAAATATAAATCATAAGTGAACGACCACTTTAGCTTAGCACAAAGGAAGCAAACAAAGGGAAACAGGTAGACCAGCTTTAAAACAAAAGCACATAAAAAGGAAGAAAAAAAAATGACATTGTGTTTCTTCCTCGTATACTGAGCCGATGTAATGCAGGATCAAGTCGCTAGCATGAAAAGTCTCAAGTGTGATTGAGTAACCCAGAAAATAATAGCACAGTATGGGAAGAAGAAAGTTGTGCTACAACAAAGG
This sequence comes from Neolamprologus brichardi, assembly GCF_056152115.1. Lineage (NCBI taxonomy): Eukaryota > Metazoa > Chordata > Actinopteri > Cichliformes > Cichlidae > Neolamprologus > Neolamprologus brichardi. The sequence goes on from NC_142110.1 coordinate 18,277,879, forward strand.
AGTGTCCGCTATTTATGTCTTGGTCTCCGTTTTTACAATATGCAGTAAAATGTGCAATATGCTCCATATTTTTTTACATTTTGGCTAGTTTTCTGGGTTTTTTGTAAGATGTGTGAGAATGAATAAAGGCAAATAGAAGAGGAGACAAGGAGCAAGGAGAGAAAGTGGGGATCTAAAACACTAAAGAAAGTAATGAAATGTGTGATTGCTTGGAACGTGCAATTACTAAGGGACGAGGTTCTCAGCCCCTTCTCTGCTGCAAAATGAGGAAAAGCATAAGGCATTATGGCTGGCTAGGTGTGTTAACACAAGTTCTCTCACTCTCTTTCTCACTCTCAAACACACACACACACACAAACACACACACACTCCTTCCTCAGCATCTCAGGAAATTCATTTACTTTAAGACGGGCAGTAAAAAGGGCGCCTTGTAAAAAAAAAGGTCCTTTATGTGCAATCAATACCTGAACCAATGAGAAAGCAAAGGGGCTCAGCTTGCCTCATTCAAACACGAGCACGCACAGTGAGAGAGCTGTCATGGCTTTCTATTGCTTTGGCTACATGTCTCCTGAAGGACACTCCATGAAAGGTTGAAATGGGTTATGAGAAAGGTGCTGCTGCTGTAGATTAGACATATAATGCATCAAATACAAGTACAAGAAATAATGTTTCTTGGTTACCTTAAATCAGCAACACTGTAGGGAAAAAACACACATAGAAAGCCCTGAGTCTTATCACAATGTTTCACATATCTCAATGGCTGCTAGCTGACTTAACACTCAGTTCATCTATTATTAGTCCTATTTGATATGGTGCATCAGGAGTTTGCACAGCTGTAATGTGCATGTAGCATAAAGCCTATGAGGAGAATGCCATGCTGATTAATATGGGCTGTGATATGTATGGGCTAATGCCTATTATTGTTGCAGCTGCAGTTCAAATCCTCCACTGGGCCACTTGGAAGAGGCACAAGCTCATCGCTCACCACGGAGGCCCGACCCACACAGTCAGACATGTTCACGGACATGCACATCGCCACAAACACATTCAAATGCACACAGGGGCAGTTAATATAGCTTAGTGAGAACACTGCAAAAAAAAAAAAAAAGCATTTACAGTACAGTCTCCCATTTTCCTTCCTTTGTTTAGTCTTATTCTCAAGAGTGTAAAACACCTCCTCGTCCTGCAACATGTTCTTTCTTACACATTCAATCAAAAGTTCCTTTTTTTTGTTTGTTTGTTTCATGGGAAAAGAAATGTAAGAACGTAACGAAAACAAATGTTTACCTGTTTCACATCTCTTCCCAGTAAATCCTTGCTGGCAAACACAGTTGTTAGGTGAAACGCAGGTTCCCCCATTCTGGCACAATCCGTCACACATTGCTGGAGATACACCAGAGGAGAGGAGCCATTACTCACTAAGATTAACGAGCATTAACTATGTAATTAGACCAGCAGCAGCATATGTATTTGCATACAGAATAAGAGCTAATTTGGTGATGTGATTCATTATAGGCTTGCACAATATTATTTTGCGTGATTAATGCATCTCACCAAGGTTAATTCAAAAATGTTCATTATCCGTGGGTAGGCTGTTAGTTAATGTGTCCCCAAAACACAGAGAAGTCACTGAAGTTGACACAAATGGAAATGGAAATAAATGTAATATATGCACAAATCATACCATGCTTCCTCAGAATAAAGAGTGAAAAGTGCTGAAAGCAAATGAAAACCTGTTTAGTAAGACGTGTAAAAGCAGTGCTTAAAAAGAGCACTCCAAAAATGAAGAATTGCACTTTCATTAAGTTCATTAAAAAACAAAAGACAGATGCAAGAGTATGTCTAAACTATAATAAATTATTATAGCACAGTTTTGGGTGAAGGGTTCCAGCTTCTATCATGTATTTGTATGTGCATGTTTGTGTAGTGTACCTAGTGCTCATCATGACCAAGCAAAGTTATCTTAATGTGCAGCTCCACCATAAATAGATTTCTACTCAAGAAATAGATTAACCAGCTGAGGTCAGGTCAATTTTCTACAAAGCACAGAGATCACATATAGAACTGCAAACATGACAGAGGCACTCATTAAATCTGGGTCACAAAGGGCTTTTCAGTGGGTGGAGGAGAGAGTAGAATCACCATCGTATACTTTATGATATGATATGCTTAACAGAACAATGGCTAAAACTAATGATCTTTGACAGAAATTTGATGATGAAGATGGTAGCAATGTTTATTTTACATCATTAATTTACCTGTTGATAATTTTTCTTTGAATGGTTTTGTACAAAAGACTGTATTATTGTAGGGTCTTTAAATTGCAATAGAATGTGCCTTGAGGTTACTGTTGCTGGATTCGCAAACTGTGTAATCACATGCACTGCACAGATGTAATATAGCCTTTTCTATGGGGAGGCAAAAACTCAGGAGCTCAAAATCCATAGAGCTATATGCCTGAGGAATATTCTCACATAAATACCCTGCATTCGGCCCTAATATGACCTTGAGACCATCAGAAGAGAACAGTGTGTAAGAAGGATGTGCAGTCAAAGCATGAAATTAAACCAAAGACTTTGCAGATGCCAGAGTGAGAAGTAATGCAGTTTTACATGAAAGAAACGTCATATCTACAGACTGGATGAGTTCAAAAGTTGGGGGGCGACAAAAGGTCTCCGGCACCAAAGTCAACCTAATCACATGGATCTCAGCTGACAGACTCTTTCAAAAAAAAAAAAAAAACCCAAAAAACCGCACAAGATGATGTGCACCTGGCATCACCACATCATAGCCAATATAACAAGCAGGTATACCTGCCAAATAAATCTTAATTGTAGAAAAGGGAAGACTCTCTAGTGATTCCAGCCCATGGGTTTGTCGACGCTTGGGGGCAGACCTTTAGCTATCAAATCTGACCTCTCAACAGGTAAGCATGCATATGTCACAGTTCTGGGTGTGAGTGAATCACCAGGGGGTATATGTTTGCAGGTGGGGCTCCGCATATGTCATCACAGGTCATCTGCCTTAAAGGCATGAATAGAGGTGACCTCAGCGAGGACTGAAAGGGAATAATTTTCTATCTTTCCACATTCAATTTCAACCTCCTAGGACCTGGCATCCACATATGTGGACATCACATTTTGGGTTATTTAGACCAAAATACTCAATTTTGCTCTACAAGGGCCTGATATCCACTTACGAAGACATTATAATGCTACTGTTCTATCAAAATTTTAAACGAATATCCTCATTTGTGGCTCTCGTTTTTCTTAGAAACAAAAATCTGGTAATTCTGGTAATGCTGTTTTTACATGCATTGGGCCCCAATATGCCCAAATATCAAAGAGAAATTAAAAATGCATGCTGTGGAAAAGTTCGGGTCTTAGGAGGTTAAATTAAATTTGGCCCAGAGAAAAAGGATGGAACGTTTAGTATTTTTTTTCCAGGGTGTCATTAAAACCAGCATAAAAAATGAAATAAATTAATAAAACTGTTTTTGTTTACATTTCTTAGCTGTGCATTGTGTGACACAATACACTGACATTCTTGAAGACTTCATTACACACTGACTTATTTTTTCATATTACACGGTCACTGGAAACAATGCAGTTTCCCCTGAAAGTGAAGACTATTTAAATGTTTTATCATATATATATATATATATATATATACATAGTATGTGATACAACATCTAAATTAGAAAAACACTGTTTGTTAAAACAAAGGGAAAAAACAACAGTGGTCAAGTGAAGCAGAACTTAACAAAACAAAATGAACCTGGTGAGATTACCTTTGCAGACTGTCCCATTGCCCGTGTAGCCTGGCTTACAGGAGCAGCTGTGGCCTCCGACCATGTTGAAGCACAAGGCATTCTCATCGCAGTTGTGGAGTCCGCTGAGGCACTCGTCATGTTCTGCAAACAACACAATAATAAAACATGCATCAATCCGAGCAGGTTCCTCACTAGTACAAAGTATACTTTTCGTATTATGCAGCATCTTCCCAAACAAGCAGAGGAAAACACTCTAGCAACAGTTCAGAAACTGTCTTCACATCTGCAAAGAACTACAGCCATCAAGAAAATAACACTTGATTAAAGAAAAGTGAGCGTTTATCCTCCTTGTAAATATCAGAAATGATCGCAGCCAGCTGCTAATTTGTTTTACTAACCATTAACAAAAAAAAAACAAGGACAAGATTTCAAACTGTGCCTTGTTTTAAACGACTTGATAGTTAGACAGCTGTGAGTCTAGTAATAAGACATCAGTGACAAACAGCCAACTGGAGGATGAGTCACTTTTCTCTCTTCCATCAAGATTTGTCGTGAAAAAAATTGTCTCAGATGTTTTGCTGCAATTTGCCGTTTTTGTTTTTGCACATCATGAGGGACGGAGACGTCTCAGTGTCTGCTTCATAATAGCAGAAAATAAACACTTTAATTTCCGCGCACACACCAATACGGTTCATCTTTGTGTAGCAGTTTACATACAGTACATAAGCCATTAGCCTTTAGTTCGAGCGTTGCAATTGGCACAATTGGCGTGTTAAGTACCCACAGGAAATGTTTTATACAAGCATTAACAAAATGTCCCCGTAGAACTGGAACTCCCAGGCTCCCATCACTGTGGAGTTAGTGATATGCTGTGTTATGAATCACTGACAAGCTTGACTAATGGCTACAGCCCGTGACAACATACTGTATCCAACTGGCAAACAAATCTCTTTCCCTCTGTGAGGAGAACTTCGGGAAGACTGAAGTGGCAAAACAGAATCAAATGAAAACCTGGAGTGAAGGCTAATAAAACAAACAGTCCAGCTGCAACTATGTAATGATGCCACATAAAGAAGAAAACAATTAAGCCATTAGGGCTAGTAGTTACAAATTTAAAATAAAAAAACATTTAATTTGAAAGTAGCTGTTTACAAAAGACAATGTCTTGTGACAGCTGACAATAAATCTCAATTAATTGTCATATTTTTACTTGAGGGATCCGAACTTATAAATAGGCCTCTTTAAAAAAAAAAAGAGTGCTGTGAATGAAACCATTTGAAGCAGCAGGGGAGACGTTATCCTGATGATATCACTGTCTGTGTGTCTGCTTTTTCGTTTGTCACAAGAAGATGTGTTCTCAAACAAATGTGATTTCATTTGCTTGTGGCTGGTGGATCTTAACACTTCCCTGAAACAATATCATGTTCAAGTGTCACAAAGGTATCCAGTTTTACACCAAACACCAGTTCGGTCTCTTCCTCACAAGCACTTCGTTCTATCGATTACTCGTATTAATAAAGTGAGAAACTACCATTGCTGAGTTATCGGTATTTTAAATTTGTTTACACCGGTAGAATTGCAAAGCTTTGTTATACTATTTGATTCAAACGGGTCATTAAAAATACAGAGGCAGAAGTTTTTAGCCTGTGCTCACTTATTGACTTCTTTTGTTTTATCCTTGGAGGCCTCTGTGTTTGTTTACACAGTAAATAAACATAGAAGCAATAATGCAATGAAGAGTTATTGGAAAAAATCTTATTTGAAGCTGACCTACACTGAACAGTTAAAGAACTATAAAGCATTTAAGTCCGTTCCCTTGCTACGGGAAGATGGATCTTAATGCAAGTCCTTCATCTGCCCCTGAACATAAAAGCAGATCTTTATCCCTCTGAGAACACAAAAGAAGAATGCTCATCCATAGTATTTGGGAGATTCACATAAATATTGCATTCTGATATGTACTTGCTTACCTAGCACAGAATAAGTCTCAAAAAACTTCTAGACTTTATCCTTTTGAAATCTTCTTTTCCATACTTAATATCTCTGTATCCCATCGTAGCCCGAGAGGCTGCAGAGCACAAGCCGTTCATTAAAGGTCCATACAGTACAGTATTCACTCTCTCAGCTGGAGAATCTTGTTTTTCAATTCATATCATCATGTTGTTTGTGGTGAAAACTTTTACAGGCTGCTAAATGGATAAGCAGTCAACTAAATCTCTCCAAAAGGGTTAAGACTCTTGAAAAACACAAATACAAAGCATTTAGTGCTAATCTGGAGTAAACCGTTTGGACAGTTTCTTGTTATTTTAAGGATTTGGGGGTAGCTTCAAGCTTGCCAGGGGACAGAAATAAACAAACTTCTCTGAGCTGGTTTCTCAAATATATTTTTTTCAGACATGAAGTAAACTTTTGGAGCGTTCTTTTTTATTTATTTATTTTGCTCAACTTTTGTGCTTTTTTTTATGCTTGCACTTCGTAAAGACAGTCAAGACTTAAAGACGGCACCTGAAAGGTGAAAGGATCAGAAACCCGAATGCTTGTTGCGGTAGACCTGAGCCGCATCATCCATTTCCCTGCCATCACCCAATCCATTATATCTCCTGAGCAGACCGTGGGCTCTTCCAAATTGAAAGTGACATTGTGATGAGCTCCTCCATCGAGAGTATGATGTATGCGTGCAAGTGTGTGTGAGATGGATTGAAGGGCACTTAGTAGGGCCCACTGCACTGCTCCTGTAACACACACACACACAACTTTCCTGCTGTTGGGCAGAATTAAAGTCTGCTCATGGGCATATAAAAACAGTAATAGGAGCACAGGAGAGAGGAAAGAGAATTAGGGGCTTTTCTTTTTTTCTTGCCAAGGTCACATCTGCCAGAGCAGCAAACACCAAGCTGTCTCTTTGAACACACACACAGGCCAGCAGAGCCACCGGGTGTTTGAGGGAATCCAGAGTGTGCATCATCACGATGACCCTTGAGTTTTAGTATTGGTTCCTGGTAATTTGGGTTATTTAGGAATTTAGGCTTATTACACTCCTGCACTCAGTGTAAGCGACTCCTAATTTAATCACCAACTAAATCCCTAAAATGCGTACGTGTGTGGTGGCGTGAGAGAAGCATTTCCTCGCTGGCTGCTGCTGCTCAGGCTGTAGACAGATAAACAATCAATTATGTACAGCCTGTCACCAGGGATCTCTCTCTAGCTGTCTGTTTCTCTTCCTGCTTGACTCCATCCACCTTCTGCCAAAACAACACCAGTTTCATTGATGTCTGACCTTCCAGCTGCTTTCCCCAAAACAATGTAACCTCCGATTTAATTTTACAATCCCAAGCTTGAAAAGACTACGATCTTATAATGTTTTACAACAAGAAAAGCTTCTGTTCCTTTCTCAGTTTGCCTATTTTGGTGACCAAGACGATAAAAAACAAAAAAAAGAAAACTAAATGATGAAGAGACAATATTTATTTGTTCCTCTAATAACTTAAAGCCAAGATTGGAGCACAGTTTTGGGGATTTTTGTACAATATGTTTCCCATTTTGTTTTAACATCTGCACCTGGATGATGTGATGCACAGTCCAGTCAGTGATTTTGTACTATTTATTTACCAGGAAATTTAACAAGATGCAAAAAAAAAGAAAAGAAAAAAAGAGTGCAAGCAAAAACAAAATTAAATTGTAATGTAAATCCTTTACTGTGTTTAGAAAATGATTAGGAGAATATTTAAAGGCGAGAGGAATTTAACTAGAAGTGTTTTTATGGTTTTTGTACTTCTTAGCAACTTCTGCAACAAAAACTCTCTAGGGCACCTTTAAAATGCCAAAGACATAACACTGTTCAGACCAGCAGAAATTGAAAACTTTTAAGTCTAAGTGCCCATGGGATCCTGTTGTTCAACCAGAATACAGATGTCCTTTAAAAAGAGGGGAAAAAACCCCTCCATGTCAGCTGCAAGACCTTTTGAGTCATCAGATTAAAAGTCATCTTTTCTGATCTCTGCTGTTGACAAACCTCCTGCTCCACCTGTGGCCTTCGTCCATGCCTTACTCCTTGTCTCCCGCCATCCCAGCCCTCAGCCGGTTCCTCAGCCTCAGGGGCCCAGGTCTGGTTATCAGGGGATTAGAACCGGGACACACACTAACTACATAGGCACCTTAGGAACAAGGGGAGGCATCCACATATACACCTAGCAAAAACACACACCTCAGGACAGCCTTCTTTAATAACGTTTAAACGGAGAGCACAACCAATCCCCTACCTTTCATGGATTAGCTGCTAATCTCACAGAGCCGGGAGCACCTCGGGCACTTTGGGGAAAAGATGAAGAATGGGTGGAGGGGGAGAAAGGAGGCGGAATCTTGACCTTCAAGATGAAGGATACAGTAGCAAAAGAAAGTTGCACATGCTTCTCTCACTGTACCCTCAACCATATAGAGCCTCAGCTTTTGGCTGGACATATTTCATTTAAACAAGTACACGAAGTCCACATGTTCCAGTCCACCCCCAGCTGGGGTCTGAGCCCATCCACCTCCCTCACCGCAGGTGGTTTTCATGTAAAATATGGTCTTCTGTCTGAGCTCGCTGACCCCCTGATAAGCTGAGGATAAATAAAACCACAGTTCCATGCTGGTTCTCTCAGGCCTAAATCTGCAGATCAGCCCTTTAATACACTATCATGCATATAAACACTGAGCCATGAAATGAGCTAGGGTCAATTTAATCCTCTTTACTAAGGCAGACTGGTTAACATGCAACACTTTAATGCGTGCAGAAATTCGTCCATCAATGCTGGAACCATTGTTTCTGCTGAGATTGCAATTTGTTAATTGGTGAAAGGCGCCATAAATGATGTAGTCACGCATACATCATGTGACAGCTAGTGTGTGTGTGGGGGGGGGGGCTTTAATCTTTTCTTCCGCAGCTATAATATTTTATGTGTGAGCAACTTAGAGGAATCAGCATTCCCTTTGGACTATTTTCAAACACAAGCAGATGTTCAATTACTAAGAAGCAGTAGATTCCTGCAGCTAGTAACTTAGCATCTTCCTGTTGTTACTGTCAGTTACTGCCACTGCGACTACCAAGGTGGTACTGATCTCAGCACACAGGTATACATTAGGAGAAGTGTGTTTTCTGGCACATATATACTTTCCATTAAGGAATAAAGGCACCTAATTTGACTATAATTTGGCTTACTAATTAGTCTAAGAGGTAAGGTGATACCATACCACTGACTGCACACTGTAGCAGACAGTGATAGTAGCTGTGTGGAAGAACACAGTCCAATAAAACTGCAGGGAGATCATGACGGTAATTTGACTGAAGCAAGGGGGAAAAGTCATTACATCAAGCCTTTGCATAAGCCTAGGTTTAATCACACAAATTGACTTTTATAAGGAGGCGCATAGCTGTGTGTTCCACTACAGTGGCTTGAAGGCATTTTAATAGGAGACTACATAAAATATAGTGACACAATTTAATCCATTGGGTTTGTGGAATTAATCTTCATTGTGAATCTGGGGCCTGAGCACACAGTGGAAGAAAGACAAATGGGTAAAACAATATAACTTGCCCACAGCTCAGAAGACTAGAGAAAACACAGTGATTGAAATCACACGAGGTACAGTGGCTGTCTAAAGGTAATGTGGAAAAACGACTGAGTAAGCGAGGATGTTTCTTTCTCTAAATAAATCACAAGCGCACAAGACAAAAAAGATGAATGTGCTTTTGTTGCGGCCACAAAAATGCTATTCCTCATTCTCAACTTTAACTTGTTTATGCCTGTTTTTAAAAACACTTGGGGAAAAAAAACCTTAACTTTGCTCTGTCATTCCCTGATTTCCATTAATAAAGTAAGAGAGAAACTACAGCTAGGAATGGAACAGGAAATGGGAGGTTTCAAAGTCATCATGTTGCTGAGTCTCACAGCTTTAATTCAAACTCCAATGGCACAGCAGGAAGTCGGCGAGCCTAAATCTGCCAGCTCTTTCGCTGTGCTGCCACTGAGTTCGTTTGCATTGGTGCAAATTGCTTTTTTAATTACAGGCACAGAGGAAATGCAGCATGTTGCCTCCTCTTCGGAAATGATGCGCAGAGGGAGCTACTTAGCATCGTGTATCACAAGCTGCAAACAACTGCTGAGGAATGAGGCAGATCTGCTGCTCATCCCTGATGAATGACATTGTGTCAGTCGCGTAGAAGGACAGGGACATTACATCATAAAAGGATTACTGATTTTTTTCCCCTTTATATTCTATTCTTAAGTGTGGATGTGCACACGGTATTTTAAAAGTGACACATAGAGGTGAGCTTTTACATAATCCATTTAAAATATGACTTCCCATACTCCTGCAGCATTCTTCACATTAAAGTAAATATCTAACACTGCAGAATCTTTTCACCTCTTTGTCCACTGATTTTTGTTGTTACTGGATACTACATAATATTAATAATAATATATCAGTTGTGCCAAGTGAAATTTATATATATAAATATTTCAGTTGGCTTTCATTATTATGTTATTTTTTGACTGAGTGCAAAAAAAATATTGTACAAATTTGCAAATCTTGATCACATTTGGGAAATTTGCCCCCCTCAGGGTTAAAATACAGAACATTCATTAGATTTAGAAACTGAAAAATTACCAATAATTTCATGATCTTCAACTGAGTGTACACAGTGCATATCTAGGGAACATCCATGACTTCGGGGCTAAGACAGTGAGAGCATAAATATCAATAATAATAATATTGCAAACACTACAAGGCAAGTGGCGGGGTTAGCAAACCGAACGGTCTCCTGGTAGGAGCTCCTTCTCTAAAGCACTGCCTTAAGCTTCCATTGTCTGGACATTTTAATCCATAAATGTTGTGTTTTCTCTTGGCTAAGTACATGTGCAAATGTGGCTTTTTAAAAAATATAGATAAATTACTCCTTTATTGTGCTTTTGCACGATGGAATATCAAAATAAAATGATGTGACGTGGCTCTATTTCTCTTACATACAACAGTGCATCCATCTAGTAGAAAATGACCAGCTGGTATGACCAGCAGTGCTACACAAAGACATTCTTTCTACATATAATACGGACATATAAGAAAGAATGCAAATCATCCACGCAATCTTTTGAAAATGACTTTGGTTCCAACTTTGATCACGAACAAACGGATCTGCCGCCTCCATGTACAGGTTTGCTGTTTCTCAGGTTCTCTTTGGCGTTTTTCTCCTCACACATATACACATACACAGAGTACATTCACACACCATATGAAGACTGCACACACACATACACACAAAGAAGACAGCCTTCTTCTTCTTTTTTTTGCTTAGTGTGAGGATAAAGTCTGAGCCAACTATTGGAATCCTTTAGAAAAAGTTTGGAGTTGTAAATATGTTATATAACAAACAACTGACAGTATAATAGGGTTGAAAGATGGAAGGTTTTTCTATATAATAAATATATGTAATTACTTTTGCAGTTTGACAAAGCTGAAGTTTTAACAAAGACAGAATTTGTAATCTCTATTAATTCAAGGCAACTGAAAATTGATTTAACACTTCATCTCAGTTGTCAGTGTTTTCTTTGCTATCAGCTTGTGCTGACTTATAGTATCAAGCAGTCAGGCTAATACTAAGTGGTCCATGGTTGTGTTCTCTATCACTGTGGGATACAGCTCAGCTAAACTAAAGCAATAATAGGATGCTAACCTCCTTGCGACTAAGTTGGAATTTTATTCACATCTAGTGACTGACTGCAAGTAGTTATGGCAACGAGCTGGTCTCCCAGGGGATGAGGGTGTTGCATGCCCGACCTCTGAGGGACTACATTCAATTACAAGGCAGTTGCTCAGGTTGCTTTGTGGGATGCAACCGGTCTCCAAAACCAGTTTGACTTGGATTGCCAGCGTTTGTTAATTGCAAATAATTTCTACTTCATTTGTAAATGTAGACAGATTACCAACATGTTGCAATCAATCAAAGTCAGTCTGCACTGATAAGCGCAAGTCATCTACAATGCATCTGTGGTTGCATGTGGTTGTGGTTGCAACTGGTTGCCAGCTGGTTAAATTCTTATACAGTGCATAGGTCATTTTGCTGCAACTATGTCACTATCTTTAGAGGAATTTCAGAATTTTTCAGAACTGACTCTGAATGCAAGTAATCTAAATTTCTGTATATTTAGATAGACACAACATGTCTGTGATTTTTGTTGATTTATCACAGTAAAATGCTTCATCATCACAAACACATTGCATGTAATAGGTAACTTCAGTTCACTCGTAGCACCAAACTTGATTCAAAGATGGCAGTTGACTGCATGCTGTCTCAACCCTGGTCATGCCGCGGTCTCCAGCCACTGTTTACCATAGTGTGACTGTAGATGTTAAGTGACCAAGGGGTACAAATGAAATTCTGACATTTATCCTTCCACATGCACATCAAGTGGCAGATTTGCAGACACGTGTCTAACCAGCCATCGTCTGGGATGTGACAGAAAAAGTTAGAGGAGGCGTAGCGCATGGCAAAGGTTTACAACATGTTTTGCAGGTATTGCTTGATACCTATGTCTTCCTGTCATCACATGTTTTTTTTTTATATTACACAGCTTCCTCATTCTGTCAAACATTGCTGATAACTCACAATGTTTATGTCTGAACTGACTCTTGCTGACACTGGCTGACTCTTGCTCTTCTATATCTCCAGACTTCTGTGCAGCTTTCGGCTGAAGTACTTGTTACAACATAAAATACCATAATACCATCCTCCAGTGCATGACTAAAGATGCTAATGAAATCATTTCTAGCTGGCAGTAACTTGCTGTAAGTATGCAGACAGATTGTTCACGCCCATGCAAAGGCATTATCCTTGTGCATATGATCGAAGGTCTCATAAATGTCTTCACAAAATAGCTGAAACAGAGAAGTAGAATAAAACCAGAACTTTGTGTACTTGACTGTCAAAAGGCTAGCATACGAGCTCACCTGTGCAGGAATAGTCATCGATCCTGATGTAGCCCGTATGGCAGATACACATAAAGGAACCGGGGGTGTTAACGCACATGGTGTTCTCCCTGCAGTAGTGCTTTCCTTCAGCGCACTCATCAATATCTGAAGAGAGGGGGGGAGAGAAAAGCAGAGAAGGGGTGAGAACAAAGCTAAATGAGATGTGGGTTGCTCACTGAGAATTCTTTCAATTGAAAACACAACTAATGAAATTACTGGCCAGATAAAAAACAAGCAGTTATGTCCCATGCTGAAGGCTGATGGTCTATTGATTACTATTATCTGGGGTGTTGTATATTACTATTACTTGTCCCTTGAACATAATCATGTGTTTTTTTCTGGACACTGGCTGAAAGAAATCATTTGTTTTTTTTCTTAGGTTTTTCTTAGTTTTGATTTTCAGCATAAAAGAAGCTCATCTACATCACTGTCAAACTTAGCCTCCTTGCTGTATTTAGGCCTTTAGTAGGCCTAAATACTTTGCACACATAGAGACACTGGGAAACAAATTTGAATTCATTAGTGGGAGACAGAGGTCAAGATGCAGAGGGTCTATAAGAGGTGGGGACTGAAACACTTAAGGCTGCAATGCTCGATTTTCAATCAGTCAAAATGAATCATTGCACATAGCGGCTTGTCTGCATTTTTCCCACTCACTCAGATGATCTCAGTGCTTTGACCACTTTTTACACAGAACCAGTCCACTGGAGAAGTTCATTTAAAAGGTGTGCACACAAACAAATACATTTTTACTCATCCTGCGTGATTAAGCCTCTGCTAAGCTGAGCAGAGATTGTCAAATAACACCGTGTACAAAAAACAATGATAATAACAGTGGGATAACAGCTGCAACGGGAGTGATGTCAATAAAGGACTGTGTATGCAGAGGCTCCACAGAGGTCTAATTGAGCAAAATGAACAGCACCTGTTAGGGCATAACTTGGCTGTCTAAGCGTTTTAGTTATTTTCTTACAATACGACCGTATTGCACTGGATTTACATTTCTTATTTGCAATATCGAACCTCTTCACACCAATGGTAAATAAGAATTGTTCTCATAAATTTGAATGAAACACGTTTCCGTGCTTTGAGGACAGGGACATGATCACACAGATGAGCATCGTGTCCGTGCTTGACTCATTCTCATGCTACTCACTCTACCTCGAACACCTTGATACAGTTTATCATTGTGCTGTGCATTTCATTACAGGGGATACATTTCACACTCATCCCTGTGCAGCCTATGGAAAAAGCAGGCTGGCAACAAGAACAGAACCCACACTCTGTCATTTTTATTTATAAAGATCTCCTCCAAAAGCTACCTCGGTATATCAGCACTCCTCAAATTTTAAAGCAACTGCCATCTAGAAAATAATTTAAGACTGTTTAAAAATATATTACAGGGAATTGTACATCTTAAATGATCCATCTTAATGGCTGACATTTAACTTCAAATATCTGCTCTGCCATCAACTCTTGGGCTCTGTGTGCCTTTGTTATGTCTGGCTATACATATTATTTGCATTTATCTTTGTTTATTCTTGTTTATTTATTGAATATATATTTGCCATTTTGCTATGTCTCTCTATTTTCTAGTCTCAAATAAAGGTTAGAGTTTTTCACTGCAACTCAAGATTGCATGATTTTTATTACCTAAGCAATTACAAAATTAAATTAAATCTTTAAAATACAGCATGTCTCAATGGGGGGTGGATCATGCTGGATATGTACTGATCCACTGATATGGAGGGGTAATGTGTTAGTGTTAAATATCAACTTTGTACTTGCATGAATGCTCCTAATGAGACAGCGGATTGTGTTCTGGGGGATCTCCTCCAAAATGTAGACCAGGGCATCACCGAGCTCCTGGACAGCCTGAGGTGCAACTTCATAATGTCCCAGATGTGAACAATTGGATTTAGGTCAGGCAAGCATGGGAACCAGTAATGCAGGGGTGGGGAACTCCAGGCCTCGAGTGCCGGTGTCCTGCAGGTTTTAGATGTGTCCTTGATCCAACACAGCTGATTCAAATGGCTAAATGACCTCCTTAATATGTCTTGAAGTTCTCCAGAGGCCTGGTGAACAACTAATCATTTGATTCAGGTGTGTTGTACCAGGGTGAGATCTAAAACCTGCAGGACACCTGCCCTCAAGGCCTGGAGTTGCCCACTGCTGCAGTAATGGGTATCAGTTCCTGCCTTCTGTATATACTCTCGTGAGCAGCGTTGGGTCCAAGGATTACATCCCAATACCTAATGGCAGTCAGGTGCTTTTGCCTAGACTGTTAAGGTCTTGGCTATGCCTCCCCAGATCATCTTAGACCCACAACCCAACTGGTCATGCTAAATGATGTTACAGGCAGCATAACATGGCTCCATGGTATGTCACACGTGCTCAGGGTGAACCTGCGTTCACCTGTGATAAGCACAGGGCACCAGTGGTGGACCTGCCAATTGTGGTATTCTATGGACCCTCTACAGCCCTGTCCAGCTCTCCTAGAGTAATAGCTTGTCTCCTGAAATCTCCTGTATCCTCCTGAGACTGTGCTGGATGACACAGCAAACCTTCTGACAATGGCACGTACTGATATGCCATCTTGGAGGATACTCTGGACTACCTGTGCAAATCTGTAGGCTCCAGGCATCACTTCATGCAGCCAGTAGTGACACTGACCCTAGCCAACTCCAAAAACGAGTTAAAAAAAAAAAACAGTCAGAAAAGATGAGGAGGGGAAAAATGTCAGCGGCCTCCACCTGTAAACCATTCCCATTTTGGGGGGTATCTTATTATTGCACCTCTAGTGCACCTTTTGTTCATCTCATTATTAAAAAAGCAGCTGAAACTGATTAACACCCCCTGGCCAGATCAGTATTACATAATTCATCATAACCAGTGCAACAGGATTATTAGGTGGGGTTTTTTTTTCTTCAAAACTGAAATGCAACAGTAGACGTGGACGTTTAATAGCATCCTCTCTAAGACTACCCCTGGGTGGAGGAGATTCCTTTAAAAAGCTGCTCAGAAGTATCACTGTGGGATTAGGACATCCAAGTCTTACTCTATCATATGGTCAGTAATACAAAGACCACTTTAGCCTTGGGCATCTGTTATTCCAAGCAGGAAAGGCTTCTTAGCGTTTGGAAGACATTTTCTCATGAGAGCAATAGCACATACTGACATAATTTAAGAAGATACATTTTTCCATAAGGAATGAAAAACAATCATTCCACTGATCCTCATTTACACACAAATGTTTGTGCGTATGGGGTAGAGTATGACGACTTGAGAGCTATTTTTGAGTTAGGTTGACTTAAAGCTGATGTTATCTTTTATGACCGCAGTCAGCCGGCTATCTTGGAAGATGACGTCCAAGCTTTTATTTGTCAGCCATTTATCTAAATAGAAAGCACTGATTCATCCATTCAGCTCTCTGGAACTCTAGCTACTCTGTCTTAGTTAGATGTGTAAACAATTATTCCCTAACATGTTACCATGACAACTTCATTAACCAATGCCGTGGTTTTGTTTTTGGCGGCTTTATGCTTCATGATAATTAATAGAAGAAACTTTGCTAGTGCAGCTTCAAGATCATAATTTATTAGATTGTCCTTTGTTTTTCCTTCTCACTCTCATGATTCCAATTTTGGATCCATATTAGCTGTTGCTAAGGCAACAGCTATTCCTGGGTTCTAAACTGCATGCCAAACCTTCAGACAGAAGATGCAAAATACTGCCAGGGTAAACAAAATAATCTAGATAATGTGACGCAATCAAATGCAATTCAGTCAAACTGAACAAACTCAGCCATGTTACATCCATCAGGGCTTTATTTCTACTGACAATACAGGTCAATTGAAAACAATTTATGAGAGACAAGTTCTATAGTTCTTGACATTACCAATTTATTATTAATTCTGTGTATTCAGTGTCTATAAGGGAGCAAAAGGATACAAAACCGCTGAATATGTTCTGTGCCAGATGCTGTAGCGAAGAGCACTTCAAATTGAATTTCAATAGATTTGCATTGGCATTCACTCAGCTTGCGTGTCCTTGGGTAGCGCACCGCCCACACCCCGCAAAATAAGAGCTCAACACCTGCCTACAACTGTCGCATTCACATTTACTTGGTGTTCTTCCTTTCACAATTCCATCAATACTTGCTGCCTTAAGCTATTCAGAGGCTTCCCAGATAAATAAAGCAAGAAGACAATCACAAACCACCTATGAAGGTGCATGCGTCCTTCACTATATGGATGGAGGCCAAACCTTTACTAGCTCTGAAAGAAAAAGGAAAACAAAGGGAAGTGATGAAGGCAGGAAGAAAATGGAAAGCAAAAGAGAAGGTGCAGATAAAAGGGCAGGTTAGTAGAAGAACTGGATTAGAAACAAAGGTACAAGAAGCTATAATGCAGAGCCGATGAGATGAGACAGATAGAGACAAAGAGCAAACGACTGAGATTGAGAAGTGAGAGAGATAAAGATGGTTGGAAGAAAAGGGCAGGTAAACCTGTAGAATAAACATACAGAGTGAGAAAGTTTTAAAAAAAAGTTGTGAAATGGTGTAGTGTGTCTTAGAGAGTGAACAATTGAGACTTTAGATGGCAGAGAAACAGAACTGGAGGGAAGGCACCAAAAGATATTAACTGAAGAGGCAGTGGAAGAAAAATTCAGTGTGTTCACTATTGCAGCAGTAACCTTGAGCACAGATCTGGTGACAGCTTCCCACTTTCTGATTGGCCGTCCATAGTGCAGCTTTGATTTAGAGCCTATTAAGTATAACCATCCATCCTGCCCCTGGTGACAGCAGTTACGTATGTTAAAACAATATGTTAGGGGGTGAGATGATGAGGGGCATAGTGTGACTACGTGGGGGAGAGAAACCGTCTCCATCTCCATTAATGCACTCCATTTTCTTGATTGGCTTGTCACATGGACATACGTGATGCACTAGGCAAAGAAGGTTGGCCAGGAGTCAGCTGCAGCCTTTATCACTGAACGGAGTGCTCGGGGTCAATCTGTTGCCACACAGCGACTGATGGCTCGAAAGTGGCTGTGCTTTCTTTTTTTTTAATCTTTGTATATTCATGCATAACAACTGAATCAATCATAGTCATATCTGAGGAGAAGGAATAGATTTGCATTATCTAGACAACAAACATATCTCCCATGCTTAGAGAAGGATGTGTCTTTTACTTCCTGCTGCCACACAATGAGATAATGTGCAAGTCACTTATTTAGGAAAATATGAACATTAAAAAGATACAAAATGTTTTTTGAGTAATATTTGTGCCAGCAAAAAGCAGCAAAATCACCCCGATTGAAGGGTATGTATATATACTGTGACAATATTTATTATGTATATTATGCATCACCAAAATTCAAAATAATGACTTAAGGATGTAAGTAATGGCTGTAAGCTGAAGCTGCAGACATGTGTAAGCATTTGGTTTCAGAGAGCTTCTTCTTTACTGTTGATCAACAATATATGATGGCTTAAAGAGAAGATGTGTTTTATACAGTCACCACAGACACAGCACTCTGGGTCTGCAGCTCAAACCTTTTGTTTGTGAGAGGAAGCCAATCAGGAAAAAAAGATGGCTTAAAAGGAGCTAAAAAAAAACAAACTTGTTTCAATAAACTAAGGGGCTGCACCAAAGCTCACTATAAGGTAAATGTGGATTATTTTGAACTGTGAATCATGCAAAGCTACTCTAGTAGAGTCTAATGTCATGATGTGAAGGTGTGTGTGAAGGGGTTGTGACTAAAGTGCACGTGGTTGATGAGAAATGCTGGGATGAGTGATTGACTTTTCAAAATGCAACTACTATCTCAGTAAAAGATGATGCCTGTGTACCCAAACTTTATATATGTTTATATAAATATAAATGCATTCCAATGCAACTTTCATTTGCATAATGATACCACAAACCTGCTTACTAAGTGCTGTTGTGTTGACATTTAAATATTCCCTCTACTGCTAAGTGATAGCACAAGCACAGTTTGTAAATAGGAAATAGCAACTTATCCCTGCTCGCTTGCATAGCATGTAGTTTTTAATAGGGACTACTGTCACAATCTGTGCTTCAAACTGCAGTATAATCAAGATGTAGGAATAGGGAGATAACAATGCTATTTCCTTTGGACATCCAACAAAGGAACCCCATTTCTGTCCCACTCCACTAGGAACTCTTTTCCTCTCCCACTCTTTCTCTTTCTTTTTTGTGTTTTTCATCTGTTCATTCCTTCCTCTAACCAGCTCACTTACTCACGCAGATGGTTTCCAATAAACAGCAGAGGAGCCAGGCTTGCCAAGATGTTGTCTGATATTTCTCAGTAGCCAGTTCCTTTCAAATGTACTACAGTGAAAAGAAAAACCGCTATAGACAACAAGCTGTCCCTGCTGGCCAATCTGTGTTCCACTCAGCAGATTACCTCCACTGTTGGCCTCGGTTGGAGAATGTTATAAAAGGCCCGTTTTAGTGCGGGGGGAGTCTCTGTGCATTGTGATGCTGCAAGTTGTATTGGAAGGTGAGCCTGGGAAAAACTACTCAAGAAACTAATTTACTCGAAATAAAGTACTTTTTTGAAACAGTGAGGTGAGGTGCTTATAAATCTGTCTGGTTTTTAACTTTTCCAATCTTTAGGGACAATTACTTGCTTTCATTTACACCCATAGGGAAATCAGAGTGAGAAGGAACAACAGTCAAATGCGTTTCTTGGAAATGGAACAAAGATGATTCGTTTCTGAGCCGGTACCTAAAGATGAACTACAGATCAGCAGAAAACTGTTTTCAGCACATTTTCAACTTGCCAATTTGGACAATCACTCCTAAACAAGCCGGCCTGAAAACACCCAAAACAAATATGCAAAACGTCACTGTCAATTTGGGTAGGAGCGGGAGCCAATTAAGAAGACGGAGTGGAGAGAATACCATTAGGAGGCAACAAGAGTATAAATCATTCTGAGAGTGCAGTTGTCTAAATATCAGACACACTGTAATCAATCACTGTAAACACTTAGAAGCCTACCTGTTTGGGAAGAGCCTCGCTGCAAGTAGAGTTGCCAGAAGGTGTGTGTGTTAGACCATGTGCTTTTGTTTTCTTGTCAGTTTATGCACACAATCTACATCATTCAACAGCAACTTAGAATTTCCACCTGGGAATAAAGATTCATCCAATTTTGCAACAATCCTTGAACCTGCAAACATCTAACAGGCTTGAAGTGCACGTAGGCATGTGTCAATAAAGTTATTTTAAACACGCACGTTACTCACTTCCATTTTGGAATGACTCAAGTGAATGTCATGGACAAAACTGCCTTGTTTGTGTGCGGCAAGCCTGAATGGGGCTTTGGTCTCCATCAGGGCTGTCATTAATCTGGGAAGTGTTTTCAACCATGCGTAAATCGATCGAGCATCATCATCATCCATCACACGTCACTCTGTGACTATTTGTAGCCTGTAGGCCAGAGGTCTGAACAATCACTAACAAAGGAGCATTAACAGCTATCAGAGCTCTCTGGAAGGCTGATCGGAAGATCATGCCTAGTTTTGAAACATGTGTTGCTGCGTACTGAGTTTTGCTTTTTTCCTGGGTTTTGCATTTCAATGCAGAGCTTTGGTTGTATCGAGAGCTACATGAGGATCTTTGTAGAATAGTTTTGATTTTATCTGGAATGGGGAACTCTAAAGTTATTCTAAGATGTGGCAGTTTATTGACTTGCTTTTAAAATATGCATACAGTACCTAGTAATTACTTAGTGGGATGCATGAAAATAGCTTGGGGTGGTTACTCAGCTTTAAAAGAGTTCCCTCTACTCTAACAGCCCCAATTTTAAATATTTTGACTCTTCACTGAAATCAAAGTAACCGTAACGCATTGATAAAAAGTAGAGCTGAGTGTGATCCCATCTGGAAAAGAACCACAGAGGAGTGATCTCCCATGTGACATTTAAAGGGCAGCGGGTGAGTTTGTTGAGATACTGTTATTTACACAGGAGGGAACTATCTCAGTGATTGTGGTACCGTCTGTTGTGGGTGACATTTCGGCAGGGTCACAGAGGTAAACACACATGACCAGTCAGGGTGTGTATATGTTTCCCTGCGTGTGCATGTGTGCCAGTCATCAAAGTGCGTGGGGGTCAGGGCCCTAGCAGGTGGGGAGCCCAAAGGCTCAGGGCTCATCCCAGCAGTGATTGGGTTTTGGAGCGGGCTGTGCTCTTCAGTCAGTGCCAATTAGCCTGCTGCCACCTTGTGACATTTAAAAGACAGCTGCAGCAATGGGATTGGTCTGCGCACAAACACAAGGTGTACTTCGACTATGTGCACACATACACACACAATCATGTCTTATGGGTGATAACACATTCTGCGTGCAAGTGGTCCAGTCCTTTTTAATCAATTATTAAAATTCTTGCTTTTGTTCTCTGCCCAACAGTCTCATTATCCTGTGGTTGCTTTATCATTTTTAAAAAATATGCATTAGGACATGTTATGTGCAATTTTGTTTTCCTTGCTGATTTTAATATTCTTAACAAAAAAAATTCAAATTAGCACAAGCTAACTGGTAACATCAACGCTTTGCTTGTCGACAGCAAACTGACTGCTACCATCTTTGAAAGGGTGAATCTGACTGAGAAACGGAGGACAATCAATCACAGGCTAGCCATGCACTAAATCATACCCTGCTTTATCATCTTTACTGTTTTGAAACAATGGAGAGCATCATTTATAAAACAAACATCATATTGTACTACATCAGATTTCAAATTATTGATGGAGACCATAAACTCATCGGGGAAATGTTTACTGCGCTCATAAATCAGTTTTGAAGTAGGTTCCTTCTCTCATAGACTTTGATACAATAGGACTTCTTTTCACAACCATTGTTGTGGGATGGCAATTAGAGAGAGTGCGCGATTAAGGTGCTTCCACAGTGACTTCACTTTGTCATTTACAGTGGGGGGAAATAGTTATTCGATTCTCTGCTGAATTTGTAAGACTTCTCGCTCGCAGATAAACGAGATGTGTTGAATTTTCATTTGTGGTTTCATTTTAATGGAGAGAGACAGAATATCAACCAGAAATCCAGAAAAGAAGCGCATCATGTAAAAGTTACCAATTGATTTGCATGTCATTGAGTGGAATAATTAGGTGATTAATAAACAAAACGTGACATAGTAATTACACCTTTGTTGTCAAGTACAGCAGTTTCTTGTAGTTGATCACAAGGTTTGTACACAGTGGTTCTCGTCTAAAATTTTATGGTACGTGGCCCAAACCGTTATCACCTCAATGTGGTGAAGTCATCCTGTACCATTAGCAGAAAAACAGCCCGAAAGCATAATGTTTCCACCTCCGTGCTTGACTGTGGGGATTATGTTTCTTGGCTCCAAATGAGCATTTCTCTTCCTCCAAACATGGCGGGTCGAGTTGACGCCAAAGGGCTTGACTGTGGTCTCATCTGCTCACAGGACTTTCTCCAAAGTCTTCTCTGTACTTGTGGAGCATAAGGAGTATGAGGACCGTGTGGGTGCTGAAAGATTTCATTCCATTACAATATAGTGTTGTTATTAACGGTGCTCTTGGTGACTGATGTCTCAACTGGCTTCAGATCATTACCCAGCTCCTCCCAAGTAGTTTTGGGCACATCCACCACCTTTCTCATGATCATCCTCACTCCATGAGGCAAGTTCTTACACTCCAGACTGAGTGCGATTGTTGTTGACTTTATATTTCTTTAATTTCCAAGTACTTGCAAATGAATGGGAGAAATTGGTTCTGTGGATGGGTGTTCTCTATACGTATAATGAGTTGAGATCCGGATTATCTGTAATTGATTGATTACTTGTAGACAATCTGTGGGAGTCCGAATTCTGTGGTTGTTGGGGATAAAATACTTTTTGACAGTCAATGAAATTTATAACCTTTATGTAATGTGTTTTTTCTGGATTTTTGTTTGTCTCTTTGCATTAAAATTAAATTACCATGAAATTTAGAAACTGTTAATTTTCCTCTCGGTATGTCCATCTTTTATATACAGTTGTTATATTTCCCCGTTTACAATTGTAATTTGTTCAAGTATGTAATTAATGTTTATGTGTTGACATGCTTGTTTTCATATATGCTGTATCCTGTGTGCATTTAAGGACCAATTCACCCAAATATCACATATAATGTATTCAAATGTTATCTTCCAGACTATTGTTTCTCTTGTTTTTTTTCTCTAGCTGTAAAGTTGTATTGTACTTAGTGTCCAAAATATCACAAGAACAAACAAACAGATAGCTAGGGGAACAACTCCACACCTATTGCCTGTGAACCTAAATCCTGGTTTATATATCTATATTATTACTATTATTACTGCTCTAATTCCACATCAGTAGTCAACATGTCCCACTCTTACAATGCATCATCCTTTTGCTCTACATCATCCTTCTAAGACAAACAATCATTATCACAGCAAATATGTAATAATGCACAGATTATAGGAGTCCCGTGCACTCCAGATTAAGTTTACTTCAATGCACAGCTGTTTTAGGAATTCGCCTCTATTTTAAATATCCGTTACATTTGATCTAAATAACAAATCCAGGCTCAAAAAACAGACAAGCCAGACACTCAGAAGCATTGAGGCAAACACGTCACTAGTTTTGTTGATTTGTTTATAATGAAACACAGACTACTGCTATTCCGATACTTCTGTAGGTTTTCCGTGTCATAAGCATTCCCAGTTAAATTCCATTCTCCAGCACCGTGCTGCAGTAGAGACAGAAATCTTAGAGGCTGATATCTTCATGGTTAGATACCTTTCATGTTGGGTGTTTTACTTTTAATTTGGATCAAATGACCCCATTACGCTTATATAGTTACCTCACTTCTTGTTGTACTATTTAACACTGGAGGTGCTTTTGTCTAAATGCAGTTCATTAAAGCATGATTAATTCAATAATGAGGCTGTGCCTGCACGTAACGCGAGTAAAGTGAGTTAATAAAACGCCACATTCTGCAATATTGTATGCACACAAAACCCCGTTGCATACTCCACTTCTTCATTTAACACAATATTGTTCCGTTTTTCACATTTCCCATATGATTGCAACAAAACAAATCAAACAGCTCTTATTTTTGCACAATTCTGACAGTGAATTTCTAAAGTAGGGCATTTCAAAAAGCAGACAACAATGGGAGATGTCTCTCTGCCTGCAGTCCTGTACAATGCTGAGATGAATAATGGCATTATCTCAACACGTTGAACTATACTGATTGTTCAATTTAGAGACAATCACACAGTCTGTCACTTCTCCACTGCTCGCCCCTCTGTCTAATTCTGTTCTAAACACATGCACGCATGTAGCAAAATAGGCCTTCAGCCTGACTGCTCTGTGAGAATAGGATGGAGAGAAAACTGGGCTCTTTTTCTGTTGGGGAACTCAGCACTCAAACACACAGACAAACACACACACATACATGCAACTTCACACACACCCACACAGACTTACACAAAGGCAGGGCTAGTATCCCCCTGAGTTTTCCCTACTGCTGTTTCTATGAAAAATTTACACAGAAGTGATCTCATCGGCTATTTTGAGCGCATCTCTGACCTAGGAATGTTTTAAAGAGCTAGTATCTGCTTCTGCTTTTAGCGATCTTTGGCGTTATGTTTGACATAACCCAAAAATATGTGTATGTGTACATATACATAAAGTCTTGAATGCTGTGTACCCATGCTTTTCTTTCTTTTATGTTTTTTTAATCTCCCTACTTTGTTCAATACAATAATTGGCTTAAAGTTTGAATTATAATCCCACCTACAAGTGTTGCTGCATTGACGCTCATTAAGAATTGAAAGCAGGTGGTTTCATTCATCTTTCTTTACATATCATTGCAGCCACAAAATGGTGCATGAACACTAAAATTCTTTTGTTGAACTGAGCATCACACACACACACACACACACACACAATCATATACTGTGTACAGAGACAGATGAAGAAAAAATCAATTGCTTTTGAGAGAACTCCATCATCATATTGAGTCAATTTCAGGTTTCTCTGTGCAGTCTTTGATGCAAAAACTAACCACAATCACGGCCATCCAATTTCATAGCAAGAGTCAGCCTGCTCTCGAGATGAATGGAGATGAATACTTGGAGCCTGAAGTGTTGATGTTGGAGGCACAGGTCTGTCTGCTTGCACTCACTTTTACGCTGGTAATGACATGGGTGGCTACATCCTTATTTCTACAAGCATGAACTGCTGAAAACGTTCAAAGAGCTTGTGTGATAAACTTGCGATCACTAAAGAGCAAAAGGAATCAAGCTGCAAACTTTTAACATGTTTTTTGAGTCTTTCAATTCACACTACTACAATACTGTTTCAGCTTAAGTGACACTGTTACGCTGGTTATCTTGTTGGATATATTTTTAGGAAAATGGGATATTTCTTGTATTTCCTTCCTAAAAACAATCACTAATTACAAATATCTGTAACTACATCTGTTGTGTAGCGAGCTAGCAGCTGCACTGTTGAATTAAGGTAAAACACCTTAAGGTAACTGTTGTTGTGATTTAGCACTAAATAAATAAAATTCAATTGAATTGAAATGAATTAAAGACCTGCTGGGATATTTACACTGCATGTGTATGCTTCCCAGATTTATTTATGTACAGTAATGCATTGTGCATCCTATAAGAACTTAATGTTGTGCTTTTATAGGTGATACTTTGTTGTTACATTGAATACTCCGTATAAAAGATGCACGGATCAGTTATTCGGATGGGACATCAATCTGATCCGAACTTGAAATGCCACGCCGAGTGTCAGTGACAGCAGACACGATCAATCCAATTCAATTTAATTTTGGTCTGTGTTTACAACTCACTACATTACCTGTGGTGGACTGTTTGCTAGCAGGAGACCTAACATACCACGAAGAAAGCTAACAGGAAAGGGTCAGTAAATATCAGTCAGTCAGCCAGGTTATGGTAGTCTTGAATGCTTGAACTGAAGCCAACCGAGCTTCGCTTTAGGATCATAAACACGTTTCTCTCTTATCCGTGAGGGTTCTTCGGTTCTAAAAGCTGATGGGGAATAGCAGGTATTTAACCTCCAGTGGGGGGTTGTCACTTGAGGTGGCCCTGAGAGCGGTTGACCCACCCTGTTATCATGCGAGTCGTAAGGGTCACATGATCTGAGGGGCTTCTTAGAACTGAAGAAGTCCCTCGGATGAGAGGTGAAACCCGTTCATGGACCTAAAAGAAAGCTCAGTTTCCATCAATTCAAAGTCTTAAGATGGTCAGCGCAAATATTTTATGCCTATAACACTAACACCTCTGTATGCTTGCAAGAGTTTTCCTGCTTTTATAATATTGTTACTTCACATACTTCTTGTGTGGACAACAGAGATGGGCAGTAACGCGTTACTATAATCTGATGACTTTTTTCGAGTAACGAGTAAAGTAAGGGATTACTATTGCAAAAACGGTAATTAGATTACTGTTACCTTCCCGTAAGCACATTGCGTTACTGCGTTACTAAAACCGTGATTTTCTTGCGAGAGTGTCTCATGACAATGACGTAAGCGAGTGCGACGTTTGTGGCAACAGCTGTGTGCAGATCAACGATAATATATCGAGTGCAGGAGAGAGTATGAGCATGCAGCGTTTAAAGCGTGGAAGTACTGACCTTACTTTGAGTTTGATTCCATAAAAAGTAACAAAAGCATTAGCGTCCGCTGTTCACTGAGTGGGAAGAAAACTTCTTTTTACAGCGAAAAAAACCCCTTAACTTCCAAGCAAGCACCGAGTGCGCTACCACGTAATGGGAAACTCACAGAGAAACTCGCAGATTCTTCAACTGACCGCTGCAGCACACCTGCACCAGGGCAAACCTCCGCCTACGCCACTCCTGCTTTACGTGTGAAAATAGAGCAACAGGACCGCTGAGTCTTTGATTTTATTTATTTTCTGCTGTGTTTTACTTGCATCTATTTGAAAGAGTGAGTGTAAACACAAAAAAATATTTTATTTTATGTGCTGGAATGTGCAGAAAATAGGTTTAAATGTTAAACAAATTTCTTCCAGTCAGAGAATGTTGCATATAACTAAATTTTTGCTTGATGCATAATGTTAAAAAACAAGTTTTAAAAAGACACTTTTCCATTTGATTACATTTTGTATGATGGATTATGCAGAAAAAGTAGAATTGGGCTGAAAGATCTATCGCTTTATCATCTATTCAGGTTGTAAATCGTGTTTTTAAAAAGTAACTAAGTAATTAATTACTTTTGAAAATAAGTAATCAGTAAACTAATGGGATTACTTTTTTGGGGAAGTAATCAGTAATTAGTTACTGATTAATTTTTTCAAGTAACTTGACCAACACTGGTGGACAGTAGTCAGTTTTATAAATTATGGTCCCATTTGGAGTAAATTAGCCAATAAAGAAGGCTATGCTTTACAGCACAGCTACCTGGTAAATAGCATTTCACTACCATGCTGCTGTGTAGTGTCTGTCAACCAGATCCACTCCTCACTTGGAACGTCTACTTAAAAAAATACAAATATGAAGGCAACCAAAAAGCTCAACATGAGCCTTCAAAACAGGGGTTTAGATAAGTTTAATGTAACTAATTCAACAGAAAGTTTAAATTCAGTCTACTTGTTATTATACAAAATCCTTTGCTTCAGTCTGACTCATACTCACAATCTTCCTGATGTACTGCCTACAATATAAGCAATATTTTCAAGGTAATGGTTTAGGTATAGCATTTTAAATTCCTTTCTCCTGTTAAGAAGCTGTACAATGTTTCATATTGTATAACTAATGTTCAGTAAGTAGCAAGTACTTCCACCACTGTGGGATTTATTACTGGGTAAGTGTAAACAAACACACAACAGAAATAATGTTTAAGAAAACAAATTATTTAGCACTGTGCTAAATTATTCCTGTTGCACATTTGTTTACACTTACCTTTTGTGACACTGGTTCCAGCTCAGCAACGGCGCTGCCGTTAATGTTCATTATTGTCCACCATTGTCTGAATGTTGTTTTCAAGGACATCATGGAGATACAGTGCTATGGTGGATGAGGGTTGCATTTACTATTTGATTACAACCTGCAACCCACAGCATTACTCCTCATTAACTTGAGTCAGATAGTATCTGTAATTATGCAGATTCCCTCTGACTAATTACCTGGACAACTGCTCATACCACTAAATTAATGTGCGATCCACTGAAGCTGTGAAGTACTACTACTCAATCATTTAACACCCTGGTTACAATTAAAAAACATACATGAACTCACGGACTGAGGGTCTAAAACTGCACAGACACAATAAAAAAAAGAAAGATCAAGAAGGCTGAATATTGACAGGGCAGCTGTCGTGGTCAAAAGCAGATGAATCTAAATAACTTTGATACCCTGTTTGCTCATTAATGCCAGAGATACACAGGGGTAGCAGTTATTACATGATGTTTGCTACATTTTTTAGTACAGGATAGCATTGGAGATGATAAAGTTATAATCTTTTAATGACGCATCTGGTAAGATTCCACCAAGATGGCAGATGAGAAATTCATCTGAAGCGCCATCAGTTTCTAGGGTGAACGTTTGAACTCTGTGAGCAGGTTTTTCATAGCTTCCCCATCAACATAAAATGACCTGCTCAATGAGGTGGAGACAATGTTTTTCAGTCGGGCAATTTAAAAGTGTGGGGCGTTCAAAAGGCAATAAAGGAAAACAGTGTCTCTTTGTGTAAAGGAAGACTGCTGATATAATTAATCCCATTGTGTTTGACTTAAAAGCGCAGAAAGGCAGCAGACTTGTGAACCTTTGCAGGCATTTAGTAATACATGACCTCAGTGATGAGCGATCTGATGGCCAACAGAGAGACCAATAATATATGCACACATACAAACTCTGAGCTTGTTTTTATATCAGAAATTAATCTACTGACTAAGAAGACAAACACAAGGGTCTCAAATTGCATTATGAAAAGCAGTTATTGTTGATGTGGACACAGATAATGAGAGGATTACATTTCCCATCACAACAGGATTATGTGGAAAAAAAGACCATGAATTCAACTAAGGGGTTTATGGGGAAATATTTTGAAAATGCTCCCATGTGTTTCCATTTTTTAGGTAGAAAATATAAAAAGCTGACTCTGATGAAAGCCAGGCTGTATGAGAGAAAAGAAGAGAATAGAATAGAGGAGCCCTTTATTGTCATTGTACATGAAATTGTGGAAATCTACCTTCTGTTAACAATGACAACAAACACTACGAATCAGGCACTGCTGGGATTTGAACCCAGGATCTCCTGTTTACAAGACAGACACTTTAACCAACTAAGCATAAAACCAGCAAAGTATAACATTTAAATAGAATGCAGTCATTTGCAAATTATTTAACTCTCCTAGGTTTCGGGGCCTAATTTGTAGTTTTTGTTTTTTCATAATGTGCTTTTGTCTGCTGAGGCACCTTTATCTGATTTACAATATGCATGACCTGTAGATTATTTAGCAACTGTTTGTCCTATACAAGGCACGGTTCGGTTCTGATGAGATGTTATTGCTAAGCGGTTTAGCAAAGCTGTCCTTGAATAAGACATCATCTTGATGGCAACATACAGTATGCTGCTCCAAAACCTGCCTCATCATCTGCATCAATGGGAAGTTACTCATATTTATGGACCTCACACTATCATCAATACTGTACAGAATGGTTTCTCTGCCATTTATGCATCAAAACGCACGCAGAGTCCATGAGTTTGATTTTGCAAGCAACTATTTGCTGTAGCTGTTTGATGGCAATGTTTTTTTTCTCCTGAAGGCAGTGAAGTGACTTCAGCTAGAGAATCAGTCTGTTTTTAATGCTGTGCTACCTGAGGGCACAAAGATTATGGCCATTTAGAACTGGTTTCTACTTGTCCCCTGTACAGCACTTTCTCCAGATTCCCTGAATCCTTTAATGACATCATGCAACCTGAGGATAAAAAACCCAAATTCTCTTATTTTAAGACTGAGAAACATTATTTTTAAGTTATTCTATGTTCACCTATTTTTCCAATTAGTCGTTCACAGTGCTGAAGCCTTCTTCATCTTTTTAGTCTTTTGTTCTCTCAGTCTGACACATGTTGTCAGCATCAAAACAATTTTACATTCGACAAGCATTTATGGTTTTAATGATTTGCGTAAATAGTTGTATTCTCTTTTTATTTACAGCTTCCAAACAATTTTGGGTACAGAGTGGGGGTTAACCTTTTGAATGAGATTCAGTCAAGCTAGGAAACTAATAACCTGCTGCTTAGTAAAATAAAAACTATAAACATTTAGTAACGGTGACCTAATGTTTTGGATTCCTTGTGCTGGATTATCTACCAAAGGCCTGAGGCAAATTTTGTTCAGTTCGTTTTATAATTCTCCAGACTGAAAAGCATAAACACTCTTTTGGAAGCTGGAAAATAAGCTGTCACACTGACTGTAAGATGACCTCTGCAGAAGTAAAAGAAAAATCTTGGCTATTATTATGTTGGCATGTCTAAAGGAAGGAAAATGATTCATATAAAACATTATAAAAATGCTGTATTACTTTTGGAACACTGAACAAGTGAATGAATACATCAAAAATAAGAAAAGTAAGAGAGAATAAAGAGACTTATATCCAGTATATCCTTTGATCAACACGTCCTCATTTTCCACCTCGCTGCAAATGTCATCTCTAAAGCGCTTTGTCCCTTAGACTTTTCCGTCTCTTGTTAGTCTGTTGGTCCTGTTGGGTACACATATCTGTGTGCACAGCTATTCCTCTCCAGCCTTAAACCCCTGTGGTTGGCACCACAACATAATATTGTCTCACCATGTATATCAAACTGTCTCTCCTCTCAGTCCCTGCCAGATCCCACCATCACCTCCAGAGTTAGCTGCTCTATTACTTCCAGGTCCAGTTTCTCCTGTTCTTTCTGTTGCCAATGTTAACTTTCCATTCTGCACATTATTCTTAATTTGACAGTCTATAGTGTACTTATCTCCTCATCATGCTTTTCACCCGACATACACTGCTAACCCCGACCACCCTTTCTTCACTCCTCTGTCTCTAAACCCTCTCCCACTCAAGTTTTCTGCTTTTTAATAAGTCTATAAAACATTCGCCTTTGTCTGGGCACTGCTTTTGGGAGCAGCTAGTTGCTAAACTTTAACACAGAGATTGTTATTCAGAACCATACTATACCTTCACAGTAGGCATTATCATCTCGCAGTGGGCGGAAGCCATCCTTACAAACACAGCAGTCTCCTGCCTCCAGGTTCACACAGTCAGAGTTCTCCATGCAGCCGTTGCCCTCTGAGCAGAAGTCATGACCTGCGGGAGGCAGGGAGGAAAAGGGTGAGACTCAGAGGATAGAAAAGGAGAGGAGTGACAGAGGCATACAGAGGCAGTCGAAAGGTTATATCATAGCTCCACACCTTTTTTTTCCCCTCCACAGTATCTTAACTGTGGTGTTTTTACTAGTATATGAGGGCAATACACTCAAATATGCTCTCTACATCTGACTTCACAGAAAACTACGCTGCACTATGAATGAGTAGGTAAAAATTTAAAGACCATACTTATTATTTTACAACTTTCAATTCAATTTTCACATGCACTTTTTAACTGCTGCAATTTATTTCAAAATAAAGGAGATCTTTCTTACAGAAAAGAACAGAAAAACTACCCAATCACCTTGTAGAGAGAATTCATTTGAAAAACAAATGTGTACATGTCATGCTGAATGACCTGAAATCAAATGTCAAAATCAAACAGTTAGCATATAAACATGCTCCAAAGGTGTGGAGGTTTCGTGCATTAACAGGTCTGAATTCTTGCATGTTTTCTGAAGTATAAGATCATGCTTCTTCAATACCTCTGCAGACTTTACAGCATCTGCCACTCAAAGCAATCTGCTCCGACTCCGGACAGTTGAGTTCGGGACAAGGCTCACTGGGGACCACTCGATGCATGGTCCTGTCCTGTGAAGAGAGGAGGCAAAATCCTTGTCAGCAACTTCTTAGGTGAACTCTGCCCCCTTCATTTCCTAAGGGCCCAGAGGTAATTATTGAGGTAATTATTCATCCATTGTGTTTCCTCTTTCATGGCCCCACTCTCCCTGCTCCCTCTGTGTTCATTATAAGCCAGTTACTCATTGGTCAATCACATTTTTTCGCCCCAAAAAACTACCTGTGAAAAGGGAAAGGAGAAGGGGAAAGCACGCTCTTCTTCTCTTGTTATCCTCAGCAATTTACATCAGGATTTATGATGCATCTTTATTACACTAACAGTGAATCAATCTTCTAGATTATCCCTGCATGTGCGTTTAGTCAGAGTGTAAAACCTGATTATGAGGTTCTGTTTCCCTGCATGCCTTTGGCAGGCCAATGTGATGATCTCATCCTTGTACCTCCAACTGATGCCCTTTTAGATTCCAGATTGCCACAGATAGTTCGACAAAAACAACAGACCTCCTCTGTTAATTCCTAGTGGACAAATGTTTTCCTAAGGATAACCTTAAATCAGGAGGTTAAAAAGGCGTCCTTATAATATGCCATGATCTCGGCTCACGCACAGGTAAAGTTCTGGAACAAACTTCCCCCAAAAGTCCCCAAACAACTTTCCAAACAAGCCTTGCCATCTACTTCTGGCCACCCACCACCCAAAACTTGCACCCCCAACCCAACCCACCTCCCTCGCAGCCAGCAGGCAGACAGAAGATCAGAGACGTGACAAGCAGCTGTCAGGGGAAGCCTGCAGAAGTCTGCAGCAGTGGGCTGACTGACAGCACTTCTTTGATCTGCCTGTGACTGCCAGTCAGTTAACTGGGACTACAGATGGGCCAGGTGTGGGCAAGCAAGCCAGGCAGCTGTCTGAAACTGCAGATTCTAATGGAGCTTTGCAGAATTCATGGAGGAGCTGGATGATATGATAGAGCTGGGTGATTAAAAACTTCAAATCATTTTTCTGTGATTGATTGGGCCTGCCTGGAATAATGTCATCAAGCGAATTACTCCCAAAAGTGAGCAACCCACCCATCTGGTGCACCAGGCAGACAAAAGCAAATACTTTGAATAATTGGGGAATGAATCTAATTTGGGACCACTGTGGTATCTGATGATTGGGACTGAAGAATAGATGTGGCATTCTCTGACTGACAGGTACACCTCCTTTTTACATTTTGGCCTCCAAATGTAAAATTGAGTAGTGGGATTCGGTCGTCTTTTCTTTTTTTTCTTTTTTTTGTAGGACAGCGACAAGACAGATCAATGAAATTGAGCTAAAGCGGACAAACTCACAAGATGGGGTATTGTATCCTGCCACAGTGGGTCACACAGCATAAGTATTTAGTAAGCTGTCATGCAGAGCAATATGAAAATTAGGAGACTTGAAGTGTTTAGGTCCATGAGTTAATGTGGGGTCTCTTTCAAAAAGACATTCTAAAGAGCCTTCTAAATGAAAATGGTTGCGCGTGTGTGTGTGTGTGTGTGTGTGTGTGTGTGTGTGTGTGTTTGCGCGCGTGCGTGCCTTTGTGCGTGTGTGCTGATATGACTTACCCTGCATTCAAACAGCAGGCACCTGCCAGCAGAGTCACGTACAGCTTTCTGATCTCCTTCCACCAGTTCTCTTCCACCAAATAAGCAGACAGCTGTTAGCAGACACATAAATAAATGGCGCAATGAACAAATAATAAACAATTATGCACATAAAAACACATTGCTTTTTAAAATCTGCAGTGGTTTATCATCTGCACAGGATAATAACCCTACATCTCCCTTTTTTAAATGGCTGTGACCTATTTTTAATTAATTAATGCAGGTCCAAAAAAATGTGCTGGTGTAAGACATTTAGACAATATTTAATGATCACCAAAGAGTAGCAGAAATGTTAGCTGAACTGTGTGAAAGCCGTAGAATTACATGTGAGTAAAAAAATACAAATGGGGTTTGGAGATGGAAGGATGCGAACAATGATACCTTTCATTTCCAAACAGATAACAGCTCAATACTTATGATGCTTGAGTTTGAACAGCTGTTGAATACATTTTCATTATTTATTTTTTTATTTATTTGCATATAAGTATTCAGATTCTATTGATAAGGTAGAGCAGCTAGGCTCATGCTACATGCAGATCAATGATCTCCATAGAGAACAAAGCAGGGACGGCACTTTCTTATATGGTGTTATTGTAATCTATTGTAGTTAAAACAAAAAATAATTTTTATTAGCTTTTGTAAACAAGGACCACATAATAGAATAGTAAGTCTTTGCCTGGATATCCACTGGACATGTGTGCTGGCTTAACCTATGGATAATATTTTTTTTGAAGGGTTTCCCAGATTAATAAGTTAATAATGTCTTCAGCTACTAACCAGATGCGAAGAAAAACAAGATGGTCATAATTCATAAAACCTTAGATCGAACCTAATGATCAAAATTGTCTCTTCATATATACACTGATAAAAAAATAAAAATAAAGGGACACACTGAAAGCAACACTCAATATGAAAAAAATCATGCTGTATACATGTATCTATAGTCATATGGACTGGGTAATGTGTTTGGAAGGACAGGATGCCACATCACTTGATGGAAATGAAAATCATCAACCTACAGAGGGCTGAATTCAAAGATACTCCGAAAATCAAATTGAAAAAATGATGCAGCAGGCTAGTCCATTATGCTGAAATTTCAACCCAGAATAACTCAGAATAGTATTGAGTGATTTGTGTGGCCCCTAAGTGCATGTGTGTCTTCAGATACCAGTCCAGCTAATGGTTTAAGGATCTTTTACGACCCTGTCCAGCTCTCCTCGAGTAACTACCCATCTCCTGAAATCTACTCAATGCTCTTGTAACTCTGCCGGGAGACACAGCAAACCTTCTGGCAATGGCACGTATTAATGTGTACTTGAATTTGTAGGATCCAGAACTGCAAAAACTAGCAAAAACAACAGAGTGGCATCTAACAGTAAACCCATTCCTGTTTTGTAAGTTGTCTAATTGTTGTACCTCTGGTGCACCTCTTGTTAATTTCATTAACACCAAAGCAGCTGAAACTAATTAATAACCCCCCCCCCCACACACACACACACACCCTGCTGCTACTTAACTAGCCAGTTTAATATCCCAGAGGTTTAACTGACCTGATGCTATACTCTGATGAAAAAGTGTTCTTCTAATGTTTTGAGCAGTGTATATATTCTCTGACATCATACAAATGATTTAGTATGATGTGGGAAAATAATTAAAAGAGCCAAACAATCTGTCACAATATCACCCAAATTAGGGGTAACCACTTTTTCACCCCTGGAAGAACAGATGCTTCATTCTGGTTTGGAGCTTCTTATACGGCTTGAAAAGATTTGGGATCTGCATGTTCTCTGAAGAATTCCAATACAAATTTAATCTGAATTGTAAAATCGCATCATCATAACTAATTTACTAGACCCCACAACCAGCGGCTGAAATAATGAGGACAAAAGGCTCTTTAAAAAAAGGCCCATCAGAATTTTATAATCTGCTTACATCCTATCATGAGAGAGCTCACAGTTTAAGCTACACGCAAGGAACAACAATTTGGTTGCTGAAAACTAAGCAGAGGAAATCGGCATGTGTTGCAGGTGGTGAATACACTAAGAACTGGTCAATGCAAGCATGTGTAACTACCACCAAGTTAAATCAATATAATTTAAAAAAGGGCACCATGCCCGTAAGTTAAATACACAGTTGATAAAGAGACACTATTTTTCTCCTGGCAGAGCAGAAAGATTCAAATATTTTGGAAAGAGGTCAGAGTGACATGTAAGAAAATTATCTCAAACAGAAATTGCACAAGCCCTGAGCTCATTTCTACTTGGTTTATATCCAGACAAACAAAATTACTTCAAAAAAAGGAAGCAAACATTATGACCCTTGTTTTTTAAATGCCACAAAGCTAACAGCATTGTTTTAGAAAATGACCAAATGTTACACACTAAAAAAGACAAATGATGTCAGAGCTTCCATTTGAAATAATCATTTAAAGGGCAAGTAAGGAGTGTTAGAAATTGTTTAGGGGACCTTTCTTGAAATTCGTAGATGATGTGGATCTAACAGGAAGTTGATCTGAATTGCTGCTGTTTGTAAAGAATAGAGGCTCTTGTTCAGATTGTGAGGTTTTTTCTTGTTTCATCTGAAAAAGATGTGACTCATACTGTTCTCTTTTTGTAACTGCTGAACCCAAATCTGTGCGTCTCCGCTCAGCTGTGACCGCAAACACTAGTTAGATGTCAAGAGTTATTTAACAGTGCTGTTTAACGTGCATCACACACTCTGTCCTTATTATTTACACTTTTTTTGTGAGACCTTTTTTTTTAAAGCCCTCAGGTGAATACAGTTGAACCAAATCAAGCGTGTCAAACTCAATTAAGAAACAACAGAAGAAGTGATGGCATAATTAATATGCAGAGGGAGAAAGCACTCCTGAGTGCGGCACTGAGGAGAAGCCATTTCATGTAACTGGGGGTTCTTGGGGTGGTGGAGGTTAAAATAATCACATGGCCAGAAAGTGTGTGTTTGATGAGCAGTTGGGGTCAGACAGCTTTAGTCTGATACAAGGGGGAGAAATGATTGACACTGGAGGTCAAGCCCTATCACAAAGCAGCATATCATAAAAGCGAAGACTTCTAAAACAGCCATTTGGCGCTCTACTTGACAGACAATCACACACAAAAAAATAGAGACTCAGAACTCCTCCCTGGAAGGCCCGGCGCTGTGAGATAAGCCTTTAATTTGGAGAGCAAATCATGTCTTTGTAGCAAGGAAACTTGCGGTACACTTCTCTCCAAAGCGAGAGCACGTGTAATTAGCTGTGTGTTTGTCTACCTCATTGACACAAGGGAGAATAGGGATATTGAGTTTAAGGGCATTACTTGCTACGTGTTTGTATTTGGGTAACACGGCAGCAGATTTACAGTCCCGCTTAAAGCCCCTGCGTATCGGCCAAGGCCTATGGTTCCGTGGAAAAAGATGCTGACACGAGATGATTAGCATCCCAGACTAATTGTTTCTTCCTGATAGAGTAAATCTTGTCTATTATTTGCTTTTGCAGCATTTTCACTGTGTCATTCGCTTACAAGCAAAGCAGGAAGAGGGATGGCAGAAGTGCGTGGGTGCTTGCGATGAAGAAGCTCTCAAATGAAGTCAGCCTGCACAAGACGTGGAGTCAAATCTGCTAAGAAATACTATACACACACATGCACAAAGTCTGGTACATTTTTCTATCGCTCATATGGTGTGTAACCTTCAACACATCTCAGGTGCGAACACCAGTTATTGAAAACACTCAGACGTACGGTAATAAATTTCTTTGCTTAATGCATGTGCTAGATTGTGTTCTATAAGTTGGCAGGCAGTTCTTTTTGCCTCTCAAAAGAAAATATATCACATCTGTTAAAGTTTCATTTGGGATACTATCAGCAGAATGTAAAAAAAAAACGATAATACGATAATACCCACTGAAATCCATTTTTATTGAGAGGGGAATTGAGAGAATATGAGATGCAGAGTGCTGCGGTGAAGAGGCTAATAAGAGTTTATTGCTTAGCTCAAAGTCTTTCGGAAAAAAGAAAAAAAACAGACCCTCTATGTAGCAATGTGATGAAATGGAATTATTTATCCAGCTAGAACATATCAGTGTTCAAAAGTTAATAAATGGACATTTATGGAGACACTATTGCCAGTGTGATTATGAGCATCATTTTAGACCCTTCACATTCCCTTCCTCTTCACTTTTCTCACAGCCTCAACATGCCATGCCATAAATAGGAACTAGTTTACATCACATGCAGCGATCCCAGATTTACTGGCTCATGTCTGTGTGACTGGTGGCCATCTGTGTTTTGAAAGCCGGCTAGTGAATAATTGATTGGTCCATGTATATGCAAAAAGGATGGACTCATCTCAAGAGACATGTTAGGAGGTAGCTTAGCAACACAGCAGAGCCCTGGTCAATTGTCAGGCAGCCCTTGTGGAGGCGTTATATGTGCTCTAAATCTGGTGATGGAGGTTGTTTTGCTGTTATGTGTGCGCGTTTGTGCGCAATTGTGTCCATGATTGTATGAGTGTAGGAGGGTGCTGAGGTTAAGGGTACTTCACTCACGCTGGCACTCCTTGCAGCAGGCACCCTTTACGTAGGCAGGCGCTGTGCCCGCCGGGCACTGAGGGGGAGGGCAGGAGATGGCCTCACATTGCACCGTGCCATTCTGGTAGAGAGAAACACAACACTTAGTTTAAAGAGTGACTAGTAGAACTCAAGTGACACTGGGTGTTTGGTGCTTGAACTGATACATATTACTTCAGTATCAACAATTCTAAAAATCTGACTATATTTATATTGATTTTCTTTTTTGAAAATAATCACCTAAATTGGGCAAATACTGCATTTTGAACAAAATATATAATAATTAGATTTCATTTTAAATTTAACATTAAAAAAATAAGAATGGAAAAACTGGAAAACAACTAATATCGGGTTTTACCGATACCCACACTGATATTTGGTGATTTAAAAATCTGATATGTCGGCCAATATTTTTTTCTTTCAAACGCAAATAGATATCCCCAATAATTATCCTCATTAACATAATATAACAATGCTAATTAAATATAATCTTTACTTGGAATACTCGAGAACTCCTGGCAGTACTGGCTGGTGGTAATTGGTGGGGTACTGCAGGAAAGTTACAGAGCGCCCTCTGGTGGGCAAACTATGCAGTGTCGACACTCATAAGATAGTTGAAGGGTGTTTCTCACATCTGTTCCTTTTTAATTTATGTACTGGCTTTTATAAATGATGATGAAACAGCTAATATCAATGGCTGATATTGGCTAATAACATTGTTTCTGAACTTCAAACATACATTGGAATTTCTGTCAGCCATTTTTAAATCCTTACTGTCCAACACACAATTGAAGCTAAACACAGTGGTCCATCAACAAACTATATTTTTATGAAGCTAGTATTTGTTGATTTTTTGGTAATGATGAACTACTACATTATGTTGATGTTTCTATTATATTGTTCACCCCATTTGTATAATTGGCATAGGCTACATGCATGCAAGGCTGCTATTGAAATTAATGCATTTTAGACTGTAATTATAAATCACAGGATGGACAGATGTTTGCAGCTTACTCAACCCCCCAAATCCTATGTTGCATCTTCTAAATATTCAGAGAGTTCTGGCCAAGCCGAGGACTATGAATACTGTGCTGCAAATCCACTAAACTGAAGATTTCTACAGTAATCTGTATATCTAACATATTTAAATACTATCTCCTTTTCTCCGGCTGTTACTGTAATTAACATAGTTTCCACGATTGAAAGCTCTGTGACAGCAACATTTATGAACCTGATCCACATAATTGATAACATCTTAATGCATGACCTTTGAATTTTAAAGGTCACAGCTAATTACCACACATAAGGTAAGAACATATCCCATTTAATGCCTTAATTGCAGCCCAGGAGTGGCAAAACATCTTTCTCGACGAATGAAGCGATTTCATTGGATGAGTGGGTAGAACAAATCCCTGATGATAATTATCATCTGTCAAGTGCAATTAGGTGCGGTGCACTGAGAGATATGTGATTTCCTATCTTTTGCATGTTGGGCAGTGGTGCGCAAAGTCATCTCATTGGCTGGTTGGAGCAGTTCAGTAGCAGTGAATGAGTTTCATGTTCCGAAGCTGAGTAGACTGAAAGGCAGTGAAATCTGTTTGCCGATGTAGTACAAGCACAAGATCTCCAGCCGCTTATAATTCTTCTTTTGGCAATTATTCACACTTTGTACAGCACAAAGTAGACCCTTGAGAGAATAGCGTATTATTAAGCACTGCTGTTGATGCGTCTAATCCTGAGTACTGTGGAGGTTTTTAATACAGTATCTTTTCTTGGGTAACTAGGGCAACCCTCAAGCTAGTGCATGAAAATAATGATACTACAAGCTGTCAACAACAGTGCCCCTGCACTTTGCACCTCTACCTCACCCAAACCCACACCCCTATCTTCACACACTTGATCAACAGGGGTTCAAGACAAAAAGGCAGCTTACAATAAGAGAAGAGAATGTATGTGTACACACAGACGCTCGCATACACAGTCGCACACCAACTGAGGCATGCACACGATACAATAAATACAACAATGCATGATTAAAAATGCATGTTGTCAAACACAAATGCATATCCCATTCATACAAATGCCCGCACACATTCATATCCCGCTCACATGCCTGCAAACATATAATCACACACGGCGAGACAAGTACATAATTTCAGACCCAGTATGTTCAAACGCACACAATCACAAAACCGAATGTCCCCTCCCCTTTCCTTTTAATGGTCAGACACACACACACTAGCATGCACGCAGAAGCAGTCGAGCACCCTTGTGAGAAGCCCCACCGTGCATGTGCAATTCCTGCAGCCATCTGTCCAGCTTTCATCCTCCCTGTAGACGACCCCCTTGACGCTGCAGGTTCTCTCACAATAGCAGCCATCCAGCCCATTCATCTTCTCCTCCGCCCTGGACAGCTGCACCACCAACACCCCCCCCAAACACACCCGAAAGACAAAAACCAAGTAGAAAAGAAGACATGAGTCAGCCTCATTCTATGTCTATATTCACATGAAAACAGAAGCTTCAAAAGCAAACCAGCAGCATCACAAAACTCATTCATGAGATACTATTAACACCTCATACACTCTCAGTCTCTCCATCAGAAGAGAAAAGAGTTCATTAATAGGCAGAGCCAAATGTTAATACGGCTTTGAATGCCTGTTGCAATGAATGTTAATAACAGAACCGTACTGACAAGGGGATATATTTTACTCATTTAATTCAAAGGAGCAATTACCGTTCCTCTCTCTGTTTTGGATTAAATGTCAAATCAGCACAAATAACACACACATTACATTACCTTGCTGGATGTTTTTGCAAGTATATCCTGTAGCTCCATGATTTTCTGCACTAGTCCATGGAAATCATTGCAGGTTGGACATGCTGACATACAAGGAACAATGCAAAGTAACTTAGGCACGTGCAATAACGTGGTCATCATCTCTAATAATCTATGTTAACTGCATCATAACTATAGCAGATAAAAACCTGTCTAACCATATAACAGCTTTTAAACACTTTTAATAGTAGAAACAGTTCAGTAGTTTAACAGTAATAGTTAATAATTAATAATAACATTAATAATACTTGCTAATATGTTTTTCTTTGAAGGAGGAAATTTCGCTTTTATATTTTATATTACAAAAAAATGTCCCCTCTGTAAAAGGGTGTAATTTACTGGAAAACGCATTAAGCAAACTTTCTGAAGGACAGGAACATATAATCCATGTGAAAAATCATTTTAAACCATGAGGTGTGGGTGTGTGGTTTTCACTCTCTGCAAAAATAGTGTTTGTCTGCAACAAACTCTAACAACGAGATAGGAAAAACAGCCACCTGGAATATAAAAAAGGTTCCTAGTGAAAACACATCATCATAGCGCACAATAAAAACATTTCACTATACAACCAGTGATTGAATGGGGAAAAAAACATTGCATCAAAACATT
Organism: Neolamprologus brichardi; assembly: GCF_056152115.1. Classification (NCBI taxonomy): domain Eukaryota; kingdom Metazoa; phylum Chordata; class Actinopteri; order Cichliformes; family Cichlidae; genus Neolamprologus; species Neolamprologus brichardi. The sequence goes on from NC_142110.1 coordinate 18,319,296, forward strand.
TCTAAATCAAATAGTCTCACAGATTGCCACTTAAAAGTAATGCGAAACCGATTTCTGAAATATGCCTGATACAGTTTATTTCATCTAGCATATTTGCTCAGATAAAATTTCACAGATTTTTGCACTGATATAAACAGCTGGTTTCTTTGTCCTCGCAAAACTGAATAAAACAGAAGCATCATCAAAATCGTGGCAATAATGAGGATAACGATCACACAAGAAAACCCACTTTTTGCTGATTGACTAACTGCAAAACACCCCACAACTGTTAAACTCTCTAAACTCTAAAAATACTACTACTAATAAATAATAATATCAAATAAATACAAAATGTACGTTTTATCTATACTGTAATCTAAAAGCGGGGTTGCAGGTAAATAAGTTAAAATTGGTGTAAACTAAGTTTGAGGGTTATTCAGAATCAACAGTAATGGGATTACTGCACTCACTTCTGTTAAGGTCTGGACACTGTGAGATGTAACCCTGTGGCATCACCAGGATCTCCACGTCTTGCATCACTCCCTACATACACAGACATAACAACCTTTTGATCATAGGGAGTAACACCTCATGCTAAAAACAAGAAAAATATAGAAGAAACATCAAGCAGGTGTAGTAAATAGATGAGGACTTTGAGGGTTGGGAGTGTGGGGTAGGGTGGTAATATTTCTCTAAGTTGTCTAAGTAATTAATATTTGAGATAATGTGGGACCCAAGCATATGTATCCTCACAAAAATAAACAGGTAGAATTGTGTTTTTCACTGTGAAGTATGACAGACAGGTTGTTGGGTGATTGTTGGATAATATGTGTCCCAAACTGTCGCTCTGATCAATCATCTCATATCTGCAAACCTACAGGAGGTTAATTATGTGGCCAATTTAGCTGGAACGTGGATTTTTTTTTCCAATCTCCTCTGATAAGCATAAACAGGAGATAGAGATTCAATCATTTCACAAGTCCAAATTGTCCTACGTCCGAATCCCAAACACATACCTGTGTTCAGACACTCTGTTGCCATAGTAACCAGGTCCATTTCACTCCATGAGTGCATTTATTACCTTTACAGAAGTGGAACAGTGCAACTTAGGAGAAATTGTTTTTTTAAATTGTCTCGCCACTTCAATTTACCAACCATAAATTTAAAATCCTGGGGAAATTATTTGCTGATTTTTCACGGTAACGTGCAGAAATGGCAGAAGATAGGAGCTGTGTCGATCAAATTTGAAATAACACTATTTACTTACCGGCACAGAATAAATTCTGCAAAATACAACTGCTACAAACTATAAACAGAAACTGTGTTATAATGTGTATTGCATATTACTTGCACATTATTATTTTGTTTAAACTAAGATGCCAAATTGCAGCTATTTGCTTGCATCCCTGAATAGGAAAGTTTTAGTGGTTGAATATTGTTGTGTTTGTGTGAAAGAAGGGAGCTATTATTTAATAAATGTGCCCAACAATATTTTAGAAAGTAAAGAGGGATTTTTTTAATGGGCAGTGAGAAAATACTTAATATTAACACATAGAAAAAATTAATCCAGTTTTTGATCTGCAAAAATTAGATACCCTACCAGGCCAAGAAAAAAGTGAACTACTGAAAAATTCTGACTTGATAGAATTCATAACTTCAGTTGCTAGATAAGACATTTAGTTATGTATAGTGTCTGAATGTAAACAAAAAAAAAAAAAAAAAAACTTCTTGAGTAAAGAAGCAACAGTACATGTGCTCTGTCTAAAGTCTTAACTATTACCGCTAAGGCTGTGATTTTCTCATTTTTAGCTAACACATACAGATATTGACTATTTCTCTATGTGTGTGGGCGTGCATGTGTCCTAATGAAGTAGTGTTTAAAAAAGACGAAAGAAAAAAGGGAGATGTCTTCCCAGCAACTAATCAAGGATTCACAGAGTGGCGAGAAAAGATGCTGCTGTGTGACAAGATTAGTGGGTGACCTCCAGAGCTTCTTTCATCAACCAATTAACACAGAGGAAATTCAAATGCCAGGTCACAGTGTATAAAGCATTAACAGGTACACATACACACAGCCATCACCGCACCATCAAACACAGACCTAGTCACCAGCAGATTGATTAAAGTAGTTAAAATTGCTAGTAAGCTGACATTTTGCCCCAGCAAGTCTCCCCAGGTGGGAAATTTGGGAGTGCGGTCTAGTCTGAAAGAGGCGATATAAGTCTCTCTGTCTGAAAAACAATACTATAGACTAAGCTTAATGAGCATAGTCCAGAGGCTATTTAATGATTTCTCCCAAATAAGCACGGTGGGGGTTGCTGAGATAATTGCACTGGGCTTAGCTGCAGACTAAGGCACAGGGAACAAACAGTGACAAAAAAATGTCAATTCCTAGGGTAGGCAGCCCTCAAATTAAAATGGTAAGCCTTGAGAAATGCATGCAATTAAATCCAACAGCTATAATAAATAAAAACAAACAAGCCAAACAAAGAGGGAAAGGATACAGTATAAACCAAGACTGAGTACGGGGTGAAAAGATGGTGCCGCAGCTGAGATGAATTACTTGTTTGTGCTATTCTGAATCATTTATGGCTTAGTAATGACAGATCAGGAGAGGCATCAGCATGCATATATTCTGGAAAAGAGGTTTTTATTGCAGCATTAACCTTGAAGAAGCCATGAGCAGCGTTTCTTTGTCCGAGCCAAACGGAAGTATCCTCGGGTATGTCCATGTAGGGAGGTTCCACCACCCGCTCATAGATCCTGAAAAAACATGATCATAAATTGGTCAACGGCTAAAATCACAAAAAAGTCAGTTATGCTACCTGTTTGGCTCATGTGATGAAAAGATGCCCCCCCCACCCACACTGCAGGTCCTGCCCTTTTAAATCCTTCTGTTAACTCTTTCCCTATGCAGGGTATAGATAGCCACATGCTTTCTTGGATGCACATGGCGTTGCCGTCTGTTCTCTTATCGTGCCAAGAAGGATCATCACACGCAAACAGCGACTCCCATGTCATAGTGAGCAGCAGAGGCATGTAAAAACGCCGGTTTCCTCAAGGTGAGTTCAACCTGCGCCGGACCCATGAGACATATGGCCGATGTCGATACGTGCGTGCCAGAGTCAGCAAGTGAACACGGTCCATACACAACGCAGCACGTCATGGCCTAAAAACACAAACCGTAGTTTAAAGCGCCGTATTGTTACCTAACAGGTTTTGGTTTCACTATTGTCTTTCAGTGAGTTTCTGCTTTTGGAGAGATATTACACATTGTATTATTCCATGCAAAGACACGGACAAAAAAAAACCCTGAAAGATGATCCAGAATAGATTTGATCACTTAAAGTAATTTAAAGTCCTATTTAAATTAAAGCACCACATGCTAATTCAGTATGAGAAATCTCTTTTTTCCCCAAATTTAAAATTGGTATCTCTCTAAGCCTGGAGTCATTGCAATAATTTTTACATGATTTAACATAACAGTATCTATTGCCGTATGAGTTGGAGGCTTACAAATGCAACTCATTGCAGAAACTCAGAAAACAGATTTTATGTGAATTAATTATATTATGGCAGATCAGGTCATTCAGATAATGAAGGTCCTTGCGCGGTATGTTGCATGAGATTAGTACATGCAAAGTTTGAAGCTGATACACAAGCGACATTTAAATCTGTATTTTTCCTTTTGAAAGCGAAGACCCTCAATCCAGGATCTTACCTGTTACAGTCCACATGTAGTATGACGTGAGATGCGCTGACGGCGACAGAGACCTTGTGCCACTGGTTGTCAGCCAGGCTGTAAGGGAACACCTCCGTGTGATCCTGCTGCCCTTTGGTGCGATAATGAAGGCGTACTTCACTCCGTTGGCCGCTGCTCTCGAGCTCCAGGAACCTGCAACACAAAAGTTCCAGCAACTTAAGTAAAAACCATGGTAAGTTCTGTGACACCTTCCTGCGTCTTACAGTGTTACAAAGTCATGTTGCTTAAAAAAATTGTATTTGTCACACAAAGAAATGCAAAACTGTCTGAACTCCTCTATTAAGAATTTGATCACATTAAAAGCTAAACATAGGGGCGCTGTATTGCTGTCTAATGCAACATCAGCAGCACACAGCAATGTCCCACATGCAGCGATTCGACTCTTTACGTTAGAGCATTAGTATTCCAGGAGAATCCTCTTCTCCACACCACCGAGATTCACCCAGCACAGTGACACTAATGGAAAGAGCTGCCGATACACACTCATCACCTCAGCGTTTTAAAGACAGACTTATTTGAACAAGAGTCATTTTCAAGAAACATTATTCAAAAGAAAAATAGACAGTGTAGCAATGGAATTGATTTATCTGCAAACCACATCTAATAGATTTACTCTCCCCTAGCCATGCATGCACATTCATCTTGACTCCATAAACACACTAGCTAACACTTTGGATGCTGAATTATTTCTGCCATGTTTTGAATGAAACCATGCAGTGCTGCTTTGTTGCATATGAATGGCTGGGAAGGCTAATCATCAGTGGGAGAAAGTCATTAACATCCCTGTGAGCTCTCTTCTCAGGACCGACTTTAATGTACAGACTGTTCAATCAACGCATTATGTGGAATTTAGATTGCTGTTCTGATCATCCAACGGCTCAGCTACCACAAAGTAATGGAAAACATTAGCATGCTAACTGCAGATAGTGTCTCATCAGTTTTCGATTCACAATTACAGACTCGACGCTTGCATCGTTGATGGACTGTGAATAATACTCTGGCATACAGGGTGATTTTCTTTGTTTATTTGACTAGTGTGTAAAACATCTAAATGCTTATCAAATACAAATATCCAGTCTGCTCATATGACAGAACAGAGAGTTACTAAATTTAGAGCACAACTGGAATCATTGGGCAGGGAGATTTATTCTGACAGGCTTCACTGTACTAAATGAGCTATACTTTAGTTTCCCAGTGATACACATGCATCACTGAACTTTCTTAAAATGTATTTTATTTAGTGTATTCCATTCATGTATCTGCAAATATATCCAAAATGAGCTAATGCTTCGCTTTACCTGTGTACGACAAAAGCCGTTTTACACAAGTGATGAAACAAGAAGTGATCTTACCTGTGTTCAGAATGATGGATGGAGAGGATCACCCCAGAGTTCAGGTGATCCTGTTTGAGGGTCACCAACACAGTAAACTCATTCTTGCCTCTTAGCTTCTGGACCATTTGCTCTGAGACCTCCACGGGAGCTTTTACTTCCCTGGAGGACCCTGGATTAAAGACAGGGATTAGAAGAAATTATTAATACCATCAATAAGTACGTCCTCAGAAAGACTGTCTAGTTATCTGACCAAAACATCACCACTGGGAAAATAAACTCCAGAACTAACAATGTGTCTTTAGCTAGAGCTGGATCAGGAGTCCCTGAGTCTTTCCTGGGGTTTCCCATAAGTTTTTCTTTTTCACTCACTGCGTTTCACTCTTTGTGCTTACTTACTTACTTACTTTGCATTTAATCATTAATTATTATTAATTACTGGCTTTCTTCCATACTTTGTTTCCTGTTATGTCTTCCTCTTCCCTTCTCTCCCAAACCAGTCACCACAGATGGAAGAAACATGAGGAATCTTCTCATTAAAAAGGGAGTTGCTTGCTTGTAATGGGGTAATCTGATCTTCGTCTTTAAATTACAATGCCTTGAGGTGACCGCTGTTGTGCTTTGGTGCTATATCCTCCTAAGACCCGAACTCTTCCATGGCATGCATTTTTTATTTCCCTTTGATATTTTGGCATATTGGGGCCCAAGAACGTCAAAACAAAGAATTACCAGATTTTTTTTTTTACCTTATTTTTGTTTTTAAGAAAAATAAGAGCCACATATCAGGATATTCGTTTAAAATTTTGATAGAACAGTAGCAGTATAATGTCCTCGTAAGTGGCCCTTGATATCAGGCCCTTGTAAAGCAAAATTGAGTATTTTGGTCTAAATAACCCAAAATGTGATGTCCACATATGTGGATGCCAGGTCCTAGGAGGATATAAATAAAAATTAAATGAGTTATCTATTCTTTTTCAGCTCCTTTAACGATGTATGAAAATCAGAAGTTCTGGTTGAAGCAGTGAATCGACACATTTCCTTTTCCTTTTGTTGTTAACTCTATTGCCACTATTGATATATAATATTAACAATTTATTAAGAATAACAAATTAGTTGATGTGAAAGTTATGAGTAAAATGTGCTCCAGTGAATCTGCTGTATTGTGGAAAACTAGAAAACATTCTGCTGGGATTTTATAAATATTTCATGTAGTGACATAAGACAAGCCTGATAAATTTAAATTCATGAAATAAAAATCAGCACTAAACATTCAGAGCATACTTACTGGAACAAATTTCAGTTTATTTCTTAAACTGAGAGCAAAATGCTAAAGAAATACAAAAAAGTACCAAGCTTAAAAGCTTTATTAAGCTGCAAGTCAAATACTTTTTTTCCCAAATAAAACTTTTGACATTTACTGCATTCATTTGGAAAACGGCTTGAGGACTGTTTTTGGTCTAAGAATTTTTCATATATATAGTTTATTGTAAACTCATGACTTCCTAATAAAGGCCAGCTGCTGTAAATCTCACCTCAAGCAAAACTTCTGAAGTTGTCCGCCTGCAAAAAATAATAGGCAATAACCCTTTGCTGCCAAATACTGTACCAGCTGGACAGTGATGACCACCTCTGTCTAATATGCTGTTTGTCCTTTGTATTGTAGGATAATTAACCCACATAAACACAAAGAGACCTGAGAATGCTCTGTGGTATCTGATACAAACATTTTTTTAGCTCCAGCATCTTCAAAGAGCTGTGAATTACATCAAAGTTGATCCCGCACATCCTGTGCTTTGTCAGAAACACTCATCTCATCAAGTCTTCAAAATGGGACTTCAGAAAACCGCGGGTAATGTCACAGTAGCTACATCCATTTTTTAAATTGTCTTCGACAGCTATTCACTGCTTCTAGTCAAAGGCGCGCCACAAGCCCTGTCATTTTGGAGTTGCTCTAACCTAGTCATCTACCATAATGATTTGGCCCTTGTTGTTCTGGCCTTTACACCCACCAACAACACTAAGGCTGTATCAGTGGATGACGATAAACAACAGTCAGAGTGCGTGACAACAGTTTGCCAATCAAGGTGTTCTTTTTTTTCTTTTTGACTTGTTTTCCTGTGTGAACACACAAGTTCACGCTCCCACATTTGCTCTCTTTCAAATTACCGTTGTGAACCACTCTTATCTCAAAATAAGCGAAAACAGAAGAGGAACATTTCTATTTCTAAAATTGGAGCTTAATGTAGCCATGAGTTTGCAGAGATGCTAGTTTATCTCATGTCTTTAACCTTATTTATGTCACCAGGTGTTGTGTGAGTTTCTGGTAAAAGACCCTGCTGTGTGTGAGGTGAGCACAGCCAGAGCAGGAAGAGATAGGTGAGCCACCTTTATGCATCAAACAGACTGATCAAGTTAGCAGAGCTATGATAAAAAGAACTATAATCCTAAAGCAAACTTTTAAGTGTAAATCATTTATGGCTGTGTGTGAACGTCTCTCTCCAGCTGGTTCTTTCTCTTTATGCTGGAAATGGGGCATAACCTCTTCTCTGTCTTTGTCTCTCTGACCAGCAGCTACAGTGCAGCTGTATGTCTGGAACACATACTATGCACAATGTACAGCAGATACCTCAATCTTAATGGCTGCATGGCAGCTATGGTATTGGTTATTGGCATAAGATAATTAGACTATGGAGAAAACTGCTCAGCCCTAATGTTTACTATAACTTAACTGCTGCTAATATATCTTAGAAAATAACAAGTGCTCTTGCTAAAAAATATCAACATTATTCATCATCTGTCATCATTTGCCAAAGGGGATAATGATTTCTCTCACCGGTGCAGGCTAACTTAAAAATCAGGTCAAGTTACTTACTCCTAGGTGTAGTATTGGAATAGCCGTATTAAGCTGAGGACTAGAGGAAAAATAAGTAATGCGGGTGCTGGTGTGGATGGGAGGGTATTTTCTGTGTGTAGTTAGCTGGTAAACTGCTGTTCCACCAGCGTGCCCCCTTTCCCTCCCCACCAAGTCTACACAGACGTCTATGTTACTTTAATGGAAGCATCAATAAAAGATGACGTTTCTCAGAAGCAATCACATCAAAGAGCTCACTTCCAGCTACGGGATGCATGCACGATGCCCTGGCACACTTAAGCGCTCCAGGAAGCTAGCATGGTGGCTTTTCCTCAGTGTATTAGCATTACTTCCAGCTGGTGGGAGTAGCCAATTAACACAATGCAATGTGAGATTCAAGCAACGCTGTGATGAAGACTCAATACGCATACTCATCACTTAAATAAGACACAATGACAGCATGCTTTAAAAAAAAAGGCCTGTTTCGATTCAGTTTTGGTACTTGCAGTGTACACTTATAGTGCAAGCATTAGCTTTTTTTTTTTCTTCTGATGCAGGCTTTTAAGCCCATTAGGTGCATATTTTGAGTCATTTCTCTTTAAACAAAAGCGTACACTAGATTTGTCTCTGACCAAAGGAAATGCACAGGGCAGGGATTCATGCATTTTGCATGACCAGTGGAGTATCATCCCAGTGACATTGGCTGGGGTGGGACAGATGGCCCAATGACTGCAACAGGGGTTCTGCTGAGCAATAATCTGCTGCTATCAACAGATCCTACTTAGTAACCAATTCCAAATGGCACTGCTGACAATAATCTCAGAATGAGTTTTTTTGGTTTGTTTTCATCAAATTATTAAATGGTAATTTAATCTGTAGTCAGATTTAATTGCTTTTATTAAGAAAATCTCCTTTACACTTTTACAGTCATATATTTATTGTCATGGTCTCCGTGCCTGCCGGCCGGCCCCACAAGGCTACATGTGTTGTTTGGTTTTCTCTCTCTCTCTCTCCCTCTCTGCCTGGGCTGAGCTCACTGTGGGCTCCGCCCTTGGACCACACACCTGACAACAATCAGCTGTCATCACCTAGGAGCACTATTTGAGGCTGGAACACAGATCCTCTCGTCGCTGGATGATTGTACTACAGACGTTAGTGATTCTCCCAGTTCCTGTGAACCTGTGCTTTGTGATTCGTGAGTGACTTCCCTTTCTTCTGCTACAGAGACTTTCCTCCCCGGACCTGTGACCTCCCTGCCGTGTGAACGTGTGTGAGTTTGGGCAAGAAGACGTGAGCGAGTGTGAGAGAGCTTCCCCGTGATTCCCTGGAGTTTGGATTTCCCTTCACTGTATATATCGTCCACTAGTGCTGTAAATAAACTGTTTTCGGAGACGTCTAACCGCTCTGCGCTTGAGTTCCTGCTACCAGATTGTGACATAGTCTTTGATATTATGCACCGGTCAATCTACTGCCATGCCATGAGTTGAACAGAAAGTAAAAATGACATCTCAATCATGAGCAAAATAAGCACAGCAGGAGCATTTGTCAGGGCGGGGCCCAGGGTTGATGAGGCAGGGGGGATGGTAAGGATCAAGGAACCTCTACTACTTATCTGCTCCACAACTTGGCAGCTATGAGCCATTGGCTATATCTGGACAACTCTCGTCATCACCCATCTTATTACTTTAAGAGAAGGGGCATCTTTATATGGGTCTTTAAGGGCTTGTCGAGTAGAGGCTACATTGGCATGAAGCGGAAAAATCTGTCTACACTGAATGAATTCAATCCGGCAAAGATTAAGTTAGCATATGTATTAGGAGCATCTCTGCATTCCTTTAAACATATACGTGAAAAACGAGTAGATGAGTTTGTGCTGCGATGAGTAGGACAACTTTCCCGTGTGCCAAATCAATAAGGCCCTGCTGAGGGGGGCCTTTGGTCAATTATATATTGGCAAGCGCCTGGATGGGACAGCCACCTGCTCCTAATGACCACTCTGATGTGAGTTACCGACACAAAATAGCTTGAAAATGATGACACGGTGCATAAAATTCTAATCAGCGTATTTTCGGTGCAATAACACATCTCACGTCATCTGTTGTCGATGTTTACAGGCTATAAGGAGCAGCTGATAGTGAAGAAGCTGCTTTTGAGACACACAGAGTTTTATCAGCTGACTAAAGATCTCCAAAAGCCTCAGGCTCAATAGCATCCCTCGGAAGCGCAGCTTAGGGCTACAGCCTAATCTTATCTCCTGGGTACATTCTGCTTTATTAGTTATACTCACGCCACGATTTCCATCCCTCAGCTTCACGTCTAATCTTTAACTGTCTAACGGTCTTATTTTGTCTGACCCATGGTACACAAGCCGAGCACTCCCATTCACCCATCCACCCCCACCCACACCCACGCACTCTATTCTCATAGAAAAATATTGGCAGAACCGCACCAATCATCAGCTAACGCATTTAGCATTTCGAACAGGTGCCCCCACAGCACAGCGTGAGAGGCCAGATACGCCCAGCTTTGCCACAATCCTTTTCTCACACACTGCTTTCATGTCGACCTGCGCTCACAGAATGGGAGTTTTTCTAGTGAACAGACGCCGAGTTTCTGTCTTCCCACCACGCAAAAGGCATTGGTTAGCGATTTATAAATTTCTCGGAGTGAAATTGCTACTAAAAGCAGCATCGCTGATATTAAGTATGAAGATTACAGCCTCGTTTTTATGTGAATAATGAAGAGTTTCGTTCTCCGGTCTCTAGTGGATTGCCAGAACAAAATAACACCTCCTACATCTTTTGCAACAACTCTTCAACAACAGTTTCCAAATAAGCGATGTTCCTATCAGTTAAGAGGGACTGAGCCATGAGCTGCAGAGAATGCATAAAGCCAAGAGGGGTCTAAATAACACACCGATGCAATCAGAGGAGGGAAGACCCAACGCTGCCATAAACCATGTAAACTTGTCATATTACACAATGTTTTGTGTTTGAAAAAAAAATGACAGCACACTTTTACACAAGACATTTAATCTGCTGGCCTGAGTGTAGAGGGATGTGCGTGGGAGGGACAGGCAAGAGAATATCTCTCTTGGAGGATTAGAATAATGATAAACTCTCTGCCAGAAGCAAACTCAAAACCCTTCATTACTATCAATGCACACGCACAATCGCCTGTGAACGCATGCACGTAGACGAACAGGTGTGGACAGCAACACATACGCAGACACTGTAATGCCAACATTTTGCCTAGCCTGCGCAACTCTAAACAAACACTGCGTCAGTACAGAGAGAGAAACGGATGCAGAGGTGTTCGGTAAGGTACCTCTTACATACACTAGACCAGTGGTTCTTAACCTTGTTGGAGGTACCGAACCCCACCAGTTTCATATGCGCATTCACTAAATCCCTCTTTAGTGAAAAATAAAATATGATTTTTTTCAAATTCAAGACATAGATATGTTTTTTATTGGTGCACAAAATGAGCCATGCATGTCATGGTGGAGGCTCTGCCGAACCCCTGAGACCGACTCACCGAACCCCTAGGGTTCGATCGAACCCAGGTTAAGAACCACTGCACTAGACACATATACAAAGACCAGCCCCCTAAAGGTCGTTACAGCTCCTAGATATTCCGCCACACTCAGGCAATCTGCATTCGGCGGACCATCTCCCCCCTGCTGTGTCTCCACTCTCCTGGAACAAATACTAAACTGAGCCAAGGGCACCTCCAGGAGTGCCTTGGCCAGCAATTTTTTCCCAATTCTCAGATCGCCTCCTCGGTGACCGCCTGTCTGACATTCACACATACACAGAGCTAATGACAGCCTTCCAGCCACCCAACTGTATAACAACCCTGGGGGGATAGAAATATCTCCCCCTCCATGGTCACTGGAGCTCCTGTGTGGAACAGAGGATCAGGTTTGCCTCAGAAGGCAGCAAGCAAAAATGACTGACCACAGGGAGTTGTGGATAATGTCAGTCATCAGGAAAGATTGGACAACTTTTCTTTGAAATACAGCACAAGATACAACGACTGCTGTATATCAAAGGAAATGGGATTATTTTATATGAATATAAAATGCAGGTGGAATGGATAAAGCAAGCTCTGACCTCAGGTAAATTTTGCTTTTAGCTTCAGCTTCGCCGACAATTCTGTTTGGTTCATTTTTAAGCAGAACAAAATGTTATGGTGTTAAAGATTGCAAAGAATAAAGTTCACATCTAACATTTATGTTAACATCTAATGTCTAACATTAGCCCCTGAGTCTTAAAAATGTTTTTATTCTGAAACCTGCTAAAGAAAATTGTCCACACTGCACAATTTTTCAAAAATGTTTAGGGGAAAATTGGCTTCAGGCAGAATAAAGCAGACCTTTGTTACCTTACACTTTCAAGAAAAATTACTCTTGGTCCTGGAAAATTCTTGAAAGAATGAGTTTCTTGAGTTTCTGTACATATTATAGTCTTCTTGTTAGGTTTGTATTCCTCCTAACTGAATACAATCATGCCTGTATTCATATTTTAAGGCTGGGATTACACTATATTACCTTAGAGTCCATTTGGCAGTTGCATGCACAGTTTGCACCCTTAAAGTATAGTATCTGCACTGACAATGGTACCAGATCACAACAAATTAGAGGCTACATCTCCTCAGAGCTTCACGCACGCCCGCTGAAGATAAAATACACACCACTTGGACACTTACAGCACGTATGCAATATGCAATAAACCTGTGTTACTAGTTGCTGTAATCCAGCCCATATTGCCACAAAGCAATGCCTTCTGCATGCTGTTAGAATATGAGTGATGAGGATAAAATCACTAATCTTTGTTCCACACAGAAACTCAGAACTTCAGCTTAATGTGAGGCTACGGTGGTGTGAGACAGTCAGCTAGGGATTTTCCACACTCAATCTCTTTTAGTACCAAATTATCACTTTCTTTTCCCTCCACGTTGGCTCATCAAGGAAACACTCTGTGAATCCACAAAGAAGGAATTTCATAATAAGGACTCTTTGACTTCAGGAAAACCCAACTGACTTGTCTGAGGCTGTAAGAGCTTCACGTTAGCTTCAGATTCACTTCGGGGAGCATTTTCACACGGAGCATGGAGGAATGTGGATTCTGTTCCTCTATTACTTTGGATATAGATTTTTTTTGTAGTCCATACGATCAACAAATTAACATATAACTGATTTTAATTTACACACGTGTCAGTGATGCGTTTAGCAAAAAAGAAAGTGAACCTTTTTAACTATTCAGCATCAGAGTGTGAAAAAAGGCTGAGGGACTTTACCCAAGGTTTCTCAGAGCTTAATGATTATGGTTTTGTTTGGATTCATATTTCCTGTTATTAACTAGACGGTTTTATTGAAGGTAAAATGGTTTTAAGCATCTAGCTGAACTCTGCGTATTTGTATTGCTATGAGAGTAAAAAGCTTCAATCTCAGTGAAAGTGAATGCAGCTGTCATGGACAGTGTAACAAAGGAAATCTGAGTGATGTCAGTCATTTTATTATTTTAGAAAAGATTTGTAGAATATTCATTTTAACTGAAAGCTTCTGCAAGCACTGAGAGTTTAACAATACACCAATAATAGTGGTTTTTTTAATGGATCTTTCTCCATATTAAGGTCTAAAAACCTCAAATTTCATTCTGTTTTGTAGATTTTGTATGCCAAATTAGTTGTGTTGATTCTTAGTTATTTTAAGGACTCCTGCAGAGCTAGATTGGTATGTTAGTTTTACCCCATTAGCACATTTTTCTATTTAATTATTTATGGATTCTTTTGGCACATTTTCCTACATTAAATAACATTTTTCCTTTTAATTGAATCTATTTGCATCGTAAAACTTCAATAAAAGAAGAGAAGCAGCAGACGTAGCACTTGCAGTGAGAAAAAAGAAGCGCGCAGAAGTTCAGCATGATGTGTTACGCTAACCACTTTTCCCAGTGTTAATTGCATTATTATTTCCTGAAGCCACTTTCCCATTTCGCTTTATTGTCCTTCCTTTAAGTGTGAGGTTTGCAGAACAGCACCCGGTGAACCTGCTCAAAACAATTCAGCAGAGTGCAGCTTTCCTGTACGCAAGCTTTCTCCAGAGCTCTGCCGCTGAAGGACTGAATTGCCCTCTGAACCTCTACATCTTTCTATAGCACAGTACTCCACTGCATCATAGTTACTAACAGCTGGTAAGTGTAGCCTCTGCACTGGAAACACATCTGTGACGTACACAGAAATGCCGGACAACAAACCGACATTTCCTCCCTGCTTCATACAGATGTACAAAAAAAGTGCGCGCACTAACAAGGCATTACAAACGAGCCTCTTCCATCCTGTTACACTTTAGTGTCACAGGAGCCAGGGGCGTCGTCACCACAACATACAAAGAAACACCTCTCTGGCAGTGTTTAAACAGCCTGAGCAGAAACATGCTTCTGAGACAGGCAGGATTCATATAAACACAGACCAACACAATTACAAGGGAGCCTTGTGCTGCAGCTGAAACAATGCTTCTAGCAACTGTGTTGTTTGCACTTTGAATGAGTTCGGTCCATACACTTGTAGCCATAGAGGGAGAGAGCGTGGGTGTATGTGTGTTGGGGGAAGGGAGTGCTTCTGGGTGTGGTCCCCCCTCCCTGCTCGTGTATACCAATAGATATACGGATGTCTAGATATTAAAAACTGTGGGGGAAGTGCTAATGATGTGATGGTTTTGTGGCGAGCCTGAGTATCACCTTGGCATGAGGGGAGCGTAGCCTGGGGCAGGGAGGGGGCCTTTTTTTCTGCCTTTATTATGCCCGTCCCTGAGGTCCACCTCTCCTAATGTCATGCAATGTAGCTCTGACAGCTACCTTCAAAAGCATCAGCAGGGGTTCGCTGAACAGAAATCCCCCCACTGCTCATTCCTTTCCTATTTCCTTTTTTTCAAAACAAACACATTCAGCAGACAGAGATGCATAGAAACAGCATACAGCAAACTAACAGCACACAACACAACAGCCGCTTATCTGCACGTGGACATACACATATTTCTATACTGTGAATTACACTCTTCCACTTCTCTCTTAGCTCTCAGCAGCTACACCCCCTCCCTCCCGCTTCCATCCAGCACCCAGAGATAACAGCCTTCCCTTTGGGCAGGCAGGCAAGCAGCGGAGGGGACAGCCATGGATATGTTCTGCCTGCTATCTAATGAGCGTCGGAATGTCACTGTGGGCCTGTCTGCTGGTCCCAGCTAGCCAAGCCTCCATACATGTGGAATCAGCACAGTCTATCAAACAGCTGGCAGACAGCTCTGCTCTGCATTTCTATCTCTCCCTCTCTCTCTTTCTCCTTCCCATCCCAGCTTCTTTCTCTCGAGCTCCCGCACTCATTTTCTCTTTTACAGAACGTGCCTCCTCCTTTCTGTTCCTGATTGCAAACAAGCAGATGCCCAGGTCCGTTCTGCCGTTGCAGCTCTGCCCGCCTCCCCCTCACCCAGCATCATCAACTTAACATAGACATCCCAAATGAAGGATGGAGGCAAGCTACCATAAATAACACACTGCTGTCTCCGCCTGGATAACTGTATGTACTTAGCAAAAGGTATCGTAGGAAAATAAGAAAGGGGTACCAGTCACAGAATAGTTGTTCTTTTTCTCCTTTTATTTTGTGGAAAGAAAGAAACCTACAGGCACTAACTGTCTTTGTTTCTCTCTCTCTAACTCTCCCTTTGCTACCCGCCTGTGTAGAGCACTTCTGAGTGTTGTCTACACAGAGGACATCAAATGGCCTGCCTTCACAAAGATACTGGAGTTGCTGCTCCATGCAGAAGTGCCGCTGTCTCAGCGGTTGTGCAGGGAGATTAGAAGATATCAGCGAGGAGGGGGGGGTCGACAAATGATTGTGGTGTTTCTCTGTCCCAAAACAATGCCGTCACTTTGGTACATTACGTGATCCGTGATGAGAACCTTCTTGTGGAGATGTGTTACATCGCCATATCTTTTGTTTTGCCACTGATCTGGGAGCAAAAAGCAATTTCCTCTTTTGCTACTTTTGCCTGGGTTATGATAGACATCTCCATCCCTGTGATGGAGCTGTTAACAGTTTCATTTGGATTGTAATGAGCGTCTGACATCAAGTAACAAAGATTTAACACTGACAGAAATTAAAAAAAAAAAAAAAAAAAAGTGAAAAAGCATTAAAAAAAAGTCAAGCACGACCTCATCTTTGACAACTCTGACAACTACTGTATACTAAATGGCACGAAAGTCTACACGCACTGCCTTGCAGCTGACAACATGATCACTCTGCGGCCCATTCACATTTTTAGCCACGCAAACTGTTCAAACTCACACACTCCAGAAGATCACCAAATGGGTGAATTCTTGCAGGGGGCCCATTCACTCTCCAGACTCACTTCATATATCAGCTGTGACTGTGGGATTTTTGTCTCGGCCTAATCTGATTAAGCTCAGTCATTCTATGATTCTTTGTATGATCCTCCCATCTCTCCCCCTCCGCCTGCCCTCAACACAATACTTTTTCATGAAAACCGAACATGCCTATTGTTCAGGCAGGTGGTAGTCTGAGGCCCCCCCAGCTAAATCCAAATAGAGAGGAAAAACTGATAATGCACTGTATGTTGCAGTTTACAGTCTGTTACACAGGAACAGACAAACACAAGAATCATATAAAGGAATCTGGTGCACAGCAGATCATCATCATTATTCGATCATCATTATTCGATGATCTAACATCAGACATCTCAGCTAAGGATCTGTGGATTACTGGGCTGCATCATGTTGGCCTTTCTAGTTGTGTAAACAAAACATACAAAGGAAATAAACAAAATGAAATGAGTAGTTATTATAAGAAAACATGTTCTTTGCATGGACATCATCTCATCTCCTTTACATTTTAACTTCAGACAGAGACAGAGTGAATGTGTGTTATGGTACCTTGGAAGTGGAAAGCTCTAGACTCGCTGTGGAAGCCCTGGACCTGAGTAACTCCATCAAAGCCTTCTCCAAGCGTTAGTTCATCAAATACGCTGATGCGCAGGGCAGGGTCAACCCCAAAACCTATAACTAATTTACAAACAGAAAACATTTTATTTTATTTTATTTAAACCACTGTTTTTAAAAAAGAGTCTTCTGATGCTAGAAAAAAATATCATGTTTGTTTCAGGGGGAGACGTGTCAGGTCAGGTTAAGATTAAGAGCTGATTATTTCTGAGAAGGTTTGGTCACAAGTTAAGCAAAACAGCACATCATTTAATGAAGCTGATCTCATGTTAAAAAGCAAAATGTTGCGACATAACGGTTCATTTAAAAATCAGTGACAGCCTTTTGTCCTACCTGAGGAGACGAAAAATACACCGGAAATCAGAAACAGCTGTAATAATCTCATGGTGAATGTATAAAAAAAACAAAAGCAAAATTAGTCCATGTTTTGTCCACTTCCGAGAGACAGCGTTCTTCAATCACATGCGAATGATGTATCACCCTCGCACGGGAGGCTGTTACCAATCCCAAATGCTGAGTGGAGGCATCATCACAACTTTAGATGCCCGGCGATGCGAAATTTTAAAAAAAGGGGGGAGAGAGAAGCAAATCCGAAAGAGGGGGAGGAAGAAAAAACACAGCAATGATGCTGAAATTATTCCATGTAACACAGGGTCTGCTCCATCCGCATCATCCGCGACACAGGTGGCTGACAGAGGACGGACAAAGCGAGCTGCTCTGCCTCGGCAGCTCAACAGACGCTCCTACAGCAGTGCGAACGAGCTGTGTGCGCTGAAGGAGTGCAGACAGAGAGAGGAAGGGAGAGGAGAAACCTGTCAAGGAGCGAGAGACAGGGGGAAAAGAGGGGCAATAAAGCCCCCTGGTGGCCTGAGATGGGAAAAGCTTTTATATCCATTACATGCATCTCGATTGCAACCACGCCTCATCCTGGCCCATGTCTACTGTAATCTCTCTAAAAAAAATGGGGAAAAAAAGGAATTTTTGTCAGTGCCTTAGCGTACATGAAATTCAGGGTTAGGGTTAGGGTCAATGTTTAAATGTTTGAGAAAGCAAGAAGTAACGACGATCAAGACAAAAATCTAATTATTCAGTTTTATTCTATATAAAGCAAAATAAATAAATAAATAAATAAAAACAGGCTTTGTGTGCGCGTGTGTTATTATATTATTATTATTACGGGATAATCCTGGGTTTTTGGCTCATCTTATTAAAACACTGGGTAGCAACCTTGATCTTTGACTCAAATTTCAAATTTGACAGTCAGATGAATTCTGTGGTCTGGAAGCAGTTTCTTCCATCTCCGGACTAAAAACTCCTTGACTTTGTTATGTTAAAACTGGACTACTTAGAGCACTGCATGCTGTAGTTAGTCCATCATCTCTCGCCCACTTACAATTAGTCCAAAAAGCTGCAGCCAGATTATAGAGTGGGACAACGAGAAAGAGAGAGAGTGATCACATTACTCCAGTGTTGGCAGCCTTACATGGCTCATTGTGTATTACAGAATCCACCATGCAGTGGCACTGTTTGTGTTTAAAGCCTTAAGGTGTCTTGCACCTGCATATGTGGCAGATAAGCTCCATATGATACTGACGTACAATTTACTTACTTAATTATTATTTGGATTTGTCCATTTGGAAGCCTGGTGTGACGTGCTTGGATACTCATGTTAAATGTAATCAAAGTTTCAAATGAAGACATCAGCATATCAACAAATAATTCAGGTGAGTCAAAAGATTAGACTTTAGGCTGCTCTAAACACTTTATTTACTTTACTTCTTCATTTGTGTTTCCGTAGAGAGGCTGACACAGCTTGTTTCAAACAGCTGATGAAGTGAGGGGTGGCATCAAGTCTCAACATGAGATAAATAAAGATTATTTTGAACTATGAGTCAAACAAAACAACTTTAGAGTCCAAGAATGAAAATATAGAGTTGAAAAGACCGTAATAGGTCTAGTATAAATAGATACGCATGTTTGAAACTAAATTTTAATGAGTTACTGCTGCAAAGTTGGCCCAGTCAAATGAGAAAATGCACTTGCTCTCTATCATTCATAATTGGATAATTACTAGCTAACCGAGCAATATATTTCAGTTTTTATATATAAACTAAGTCATGGGATATCTAAAAAGTCTAAAAGGGAAAAAGGAAACAATAAATGAGATAAGCATTGCTAGTATAAGTGTATTACTTTTCAATTTGCTGAGACAAAGGTACGTAATTGGTTTTATTTTCCATCTTAAGTACATTGCACCACTTATCCAAAAGGCCTAACTACTTCTATTGAAAGGTGGAAGGCCAGCAAGCACTAAAAGCTATTTCACGAGTTATGCCTGTTCATTGAAGTTGTCAAGGTTGTGTACCAACTTTGGAGGTTAAAAGTCTCAGCGATTGTACTGGTAAATGGTAGGAACCTACCATGATAAACAATCCTTCAGGCATTGTCAAGGCTCGCCCTCTTTTCCTTTCCTTTTTAGCAATGTTTGGGTTTTCTTTTCAGTTGATGTTGATAACCTCCTTTACGTCTCTTCCAAACCATCTGCCTTCCCTGTCCTTGTGAAGAAGTCAATGGAGAAAAAGCCACCTGTCACCAAAGCACAACATTTTACTGGATTATCATATATGCTAAAACTGCTTTTTGATTAGAGTTGTGACCTGCTGCAAGCACATGTTCTCAATCCTTCTGTAAAGGTGACGTCTGGCTTTTCAGCAGGTGCCAAGAAAGCAAATTAAAATTGAGTCCTTGGCTGACTGTGTGCCAATTGAAGCAAAGACGCTCTGTGGGTTGAAAATTTATTTATTTATCTCGCATCTTCTTTATCACGGCACATACTACCATTCTGAAATCTAACTGTTTAATCAGCATCCATGTTATGCCAGTGATGTTGATTTTGAAATTATTACATTTTCATTAAATCCTGATCAATTTTCTGCCAGAGGGACATAAATTGAAGACTTTTCCAATAGGCCTTCTCAGAGGCAATCGATCATAAGTCCTTAACAAACTCAGGCCAATCCCTGGATGACAAGAAAAATCTTTTACTGGCTATGCTGGTTTCTGAAGTCGAGCTGACAAGTGGGCATCAGCAGATATGATTCTTGGGCCGCTGTGGTGCTCAGATCCATCCCAAGGACCTCAGATTAACACCAGCACATTTGCCATTTAAATGTGCCTCTCCTTCAATATAGCCTTCGTCAATGCCAATAACATGTTTTGTTTTAACTATAATTCATGCAAAACAGATGTTTTTTGACAAACAGGCTATTATCTGTACCAATTGAGATGGCTTGTTCGGGCATCTACAGCATGCAGCTAATGGGTGCCTATTGTGACCAAAACAAAGACAAGCAATGGCTCTTCATGCAGCGTCACATCTGTTGTCTGAGAGGGCGACCAACCCACTATTCATTATTAATAATTCCATTTCTTCTGGGTCCAGACACAGGAAATGTAATTACTTTGTATTGCCCACAACTTGTCATTTCCTAAAGTGCCATCAGGAAAATAAGAGTCATTAAAGCATGCGCCCAGCAAAGAATGAAAAGTAATAAGCACGCGCACTGCCAACACACACCTGCGCTCGCACGTCAAATCTCTCAAGGCAAAGGCAGAAGAACAGCGGTACTTTCATTTATCTAAAAAATAAATAAATAAATAATGAAAACTAGATGGATGATGCATTGCAAAGCTCTCAGGGGCTTGTTCACTTAGGAAATAAATATACCATATAGACATACTAATGCAAGATCTACAAAATTAAAATCACTTAAAGTAGCAGTGACGGAATACGAATGAACTGCTGGGAAAAAAGAAAAAAAAAACTTTGCATATTGTTCCCACAGGGGTCTCCTGGGATTCATTTGGTTCATATTTCTATGTTATAATGTCCTTTTCTGAGTTTCTAATTTGAATTATATTCTATTAAACCTGTAACGTTTTATTGCATCATCCTGCCCAGTAATGTACTCTAATATCTTTGCTTTGACATTTTTTTTTTAAATTATTATGAATATTATTTTTAATATAAATGGAAAAATATTTAAATTAAGCTGCAGTGGACTGATGGAAGTCATCTGCTATTTGTTGCAAAGCTGCATTTTTAAGTATTTGATGCTGATGCAAAAACCAGACAGAGTTTTGGGAATCACGCTGTTAAAATATTGATGGTCCCCGTTCTCTCAGCGCCATCGTGGGTACATGACAGAGCATTGCAGGCACTCGATCACAGTGGAGCAGTACTGAGGCCAAACAGACAGTGTCACTCTTGGACCATGCCAAAGGGTAAATGCTCAACTACCCGAAAAATGGGCAACATACACTCGCGGGCCACTTACTTGGTATAACTGTTGCTCGTTAATACCTAATTAACCAGTCACATGGCGACTTGTATCCCAACTTGTGATGTCATGGTGTGGAGGATATTTTCTTAGCACACAACTACTTAGACTAATTACAACAGAGCATTATTTAAACCGACAGCCTACTTCAGTATGGTTGATGATCTAGCCATCACAATCTAACCACTGTGTTTCTGTCCTCAGAGGGAAGTCACAAAGCTCAAATGAGCTCAGACTGATTTCTTGAACATGACAGTGAGTTCACTTTGCTCACGTCCACAGTCACCAGATCTCAATCTAATAGAGCACCTTTGGGATGTGGTAAAAACAGGATCTGCATCATTTATGTGCAGGAACAATTGTGTGATGCTAGCATGTGAATATAGACCAAAAGCTCTAAGGAATGTTTGCAGCACCTGTTTGAATCCATGCCACAAATAATTAAGGCAGTTAGCCAAACCTGGCACTAGCAGGATTTAAGTGGCTTATGAGTGCAGTGAGTTCAGGGATGAGACATAAATCAAGATAAATGACATAAATGAGCAAGACAAACTATATACTACCAGATCTCTGTGAGCAGAGTCACCCTGCATTAAGGGCCCTATTATTTTCTGTAGAAACTGACTGCTTAATAAAACATTTTTGCACACTATATTTGAATATTACAGATTCTATGAGTCAAAATCACTTACATTAAATTATATATAGATATTTCATATCTAACCTCAGATGATAAAGGGAAAAAAGAATTTTAAATCTATATTAATGGGGCTGCATTGTTGCCCTTTTATTAGCAATATGTACACGTTGAAAACTCAGAAAAGTTCGATCACAGCTTTGACAGCCTTTTATTCTGAAAATTATGTGTTTTTCTCATGCCTAAGTGCCGCACAGCTCCACAAATATGATCCGACAGGCATGACGTTGTTTTGTGAAAGGTACACAATAAGACACCATAGTGGCACTTTATTTCATTTAATACAATTATTCACTCTCACTACTTTTTTTTCAGCGCTCTCTTTTGATAATAAAGACTCATGTATCGTACATGCAAAGCTTTAAAGTGGAGATAAAAACAAAAGCTTTTCATTGCAATCAGCTTAATGTGGCGTACTCTTAATGAAAATGTGGTCTTAGGTATGTTGAAGCCTTTATAGACTGTCCATGCAGAGCAGTTGCTCCACACAGCCACTCCCATTCCCCCAGGATCCTATTGTGAACATGTGCAGTGAGCTGGCTCATTGGGCCCTCATGGTGAATGGCCCGCAGCCATTCACTCAGCATACAGAAGCTCATTAGAACTCTATAGGCACACAATTGAGAGGCTCACATTAGAAACTTCCTGTTCTGGGGCATAGACACTGCACACAAAGTGCCAGTTTGCTGCTAAACTAAGCGCATTGTCCTCCTGATTCATAGAACCTGGCCCTCCATTCACGATATTAAGTTCGAGTGGTGGAATATCAATTGCGTGTGCAATGGGCCAGTATCTTTTTAAGAGCTTTAGTGGGGTTAAAAAAGAGAGAAAAGGGATCTCAGTCGGTCTGCAGAGTGCTAGTTTTCAACAGACCCATTGTGAGGATTCTGAATGAAGGGAGCCCTGTTTTTTCCCTCCAGTTCTAAAAAGAGATGGGCATCAAATAAATTCACATGAACTTGCTTCAGGGTGTTTCTAAGACCTACCCGTCAAGAAAAGCCTAATTATACCTCCCTCTCCTGGAGAGCTCTATTGGAATCTGGCTAATTACACAGTGGTGAATTTTAATAATGATACGTGCTTACTGATGCCTTTTAAAATGTGCACAAAGTTGGATGAGATTTGTTCTACCTAAAAAAAAAAGTCACTGAACACAGAGAAATATACGATGTTAATAGACGCGCATAATGCTTTGATGAGGGTCATCATGTTTCTGACCTCTTTTAAACTTACTACACTGACATTTTTTGCTCAAATGCTAATTTAAGAACAGAGAACGTGACTTGGTGAAAGTCCTCAGTGTTATCACATAAAACATGCCTTGACGCACAATAAGCTATTTAAGAAACAAAAACAGTTAAAAATAGCACTAAACAAGAGTCTAGGCTTCCCTCCTGCTTTCTCTCTGTCATGTAAACAAATGACTCTCCGGCAAACAAAAAGCTTCAGGGGGCTATCACAGCCACTGGTCTATGTGAAGCATGTTAACATGAACTCGCTTAACAACAGTGGAAAGTGCACGCAGACGCGCTAACACTCATCATGTGACAGAGCACTATGCGTTCTCCACCAGCCTGAGGAATAAAACCTCAAATTTGATTACAAGCAACCTTTGGCTCCCTGGCCATCACACAATAGCCTGAGCTGTCTGGGCCAATTTCCATGCTCAGCATGAGGCATCTACACGCGCAGCCTGGCGCTCCCAGTCGGCCCCACAAACACACAAACACGCTCCCAGATGAGTGTGGATATGCCTGTTTACTGTGCCTAAACTACGGGTCTGTCGCCCCTCTTGTTGGACTTTCTATGACAATGTTGAGGATCATTAGCTGCAGTGTGAAAGGTTACACAAGCCTCTTATTGGATGTGTTTATGCCAAAACACTAACACACGTGTGTATTTGGGTGGCCACCTATATCTCGAAGCTGCAACATACTAATATGCAACACATACAATCCATATAGTGAAAACTGAATATTTAAATGGTTGATTTTTCTGCCTGAGGAGCTTTATGGATCTCTGTAAAATCATTTGTACATGTAAAATTTTTAAAGCTGACAAACAGAGTTCTGCAACAATTACCAAAACTGAACAAATCATAGTTCTGAGGGTTTGTCTTCAAACATAAACAAATGTTGCTCATTGCACTGTTTATTGCATATAATATGTTACAGAAAAAAATACCCTAAATTGCAACTAATATCAGTTGCAACCAGAGGGAAGAAAAATAAGATAAAAAATTGTAAATTTCAATCAAAAGGTTTATTTTAACTAAAAAAATTAAGGGTTTTTCCATTATTTATTAAGAAATTAAACTGCATGCTTAAATAAGCCCAGTTATCTTGTAAACAGTGCAAGGTGTCTTGTGCAAGTGATTTAGAAAAGCAACTGGACACTTTCTTTTTATGACACCTACTGAAATTTGCTTATAAGTGAGGCAAAAACATTACAATCGGATTAATTTGCCAACTGATATTCCAGAAAAACGCAAGATGTTCTTTTTAAACATTCAGCAATGGAAAAAACTCTTACAGAGGACAAATGAACGACATGCATGGTGCACAATAGAGCTCCGAAGGAGGCTGGAGAAAGGAGAGAACTATTTACTACTGCAGAAGAGTGTTTGGTGCATGCTAAACTTTGGCCAGCACTTCATTGTCTCTGGTGTCTATCATTTAATAGGCTAGTTGACATAATGAATGAGCCAGACCCACCTTCTGCCACTCCAGAAAGGCCCCAGCCTTATCTGAATTGAGAAGCACATTAGAGCCCCTCGGCCAATCGTGACACAGTCCTGTAGCATAGTGCAGGCCCGAAGGAGGAAGAGCAGACAACTTTTGTTTTTTGTTTTTTTTTTTGTGGTTGTTTTTTCAGAGTTTAATGAAGTTGGCCTAGTCACTCAAAAAGGGATTAAAGGAGAATTTAGTGTCACTGGGCTGTGACTGCTGAAGAGGAAACTCTAGTGTTCAGGTCACTGTGTGATCAGGATGGTCTCAGTTCAGAGCTGTACCAGGAAGAATATGGCTGGCTGTCCTCCTGCTGTACCGGGATATGGGAGCTCAGGAAAGAGTTTTCTTATCGACAATCTGCTGCAGTCTCAGACACCTTCAGCCGCTTCAAAATGGACAACGAGTGGACACCTGAGACGAGCAGCGTGTGAATGCCCAAGGAGAACCTGGGGCCCTGAAGACGGAGCCTTGGAAAGTCGGACCCAAAGTTTTCGGCCAGTGAAAGACTTAGGAGGGCCACATCTGCCACGTTCTGGTAAAGAGATTGTTTTTATGCAAGTGAACCTTTAAACAAAATGTAAACTGTTTTCCTTGTAATGTAATTTTAATTTGATTGTAATGTAATGTAGTTGTTTTTTTTATGAATGTAAAGCTACAACTTTACATTCAAATCACACTAATTTTTTCCCCCTGGTCTTGCACCATCTATCAAACCCAGATATGTAGAGGAAAAACATTGTTCAATTAATAATGTAATACTGCTACTTTTGATGCTGCTTAGAGGTTTTCTAAAACATGAAAGTAGGTAAGTATATCCATCTTTGCTAATAGTGTCATGATGACACTAAACCACGATGGTGTGAGTCCAAGACATGAAAAAATGAACAGATAATTAACAGATTTATACCCTTGCATGAAAGAAATAATAATCACTGAGTAATGACATTTTGTAAAAAAATAAATAAATTAAAAAAAATAGTTTTTTAACATCAATTTGTAAATGCTAAAAAATGTGATTACATGTAGTCTAAATATTTAACAGAACAGTCTCTAAATTCTATGCAAATTTACAAATAAATGTCAGTTAAAAGACAGAAAACTAGTGACTGATAACAGCTCAGTCAACATACAACTGGTAAGCAAAGATGTAAGTAAATGCATCAATTTTACTATTTACTTAGTTTCTACAAAATCTGACTTCTAAAAATATTTTAAAATGTCTAATCATAATTCGCACAAATGCCAGTTTATTTTAAAACCGTTAATGTTTAAATACAATCTGAGACTCAGTTTTGGAGGCCTTCAGAAATATGAGCTTAGTGATTCAGGTAAGTTCTTTTGGGGATCACAGATATTACACCTGGCAATCGCATTACCGTATCTGACTGTCCCTGTGTTTGCAGATGTGCTGAGCAGTGTTTTCCTGCCGAGCCCGCAGTATCTGTTGGCATGCTGCGGTGGGTCCAGCCCCCCTCCTGTCTTCTCCAGTGAGTGTTTTATGCCTCATCAGCAATGCCTCAGCTACTCTCTAAGCATTAGCAGCAGGGTCTCCCATGCTCTCCACAGCTAATTACCGATGCAATGCCAAAGAGCTAATTCTCCGTTCAGTTCTGCACAGCTCTATTCATAAGCATTCACGGCTGTTTAGGAAAGGGAAAGAGGGGTGGGCTGCAAGGCTTTTAAGAGTCCCAGAGGCCCCCCCACACAGACACGCACCTTTTTTTGTACATGCAAATACACATTTAATAGTGCAAATATGCAGCACTAATAAACATCTTGTCTTCTGCTATATTAAGATAATAACTACCAGGTGTGGGTGATTCTTACTGCTGAGTAAGGCCAAATGTTTCAAAGCTTTACTCCCTTAGCACATTAACAAGTTTGGGTGGCAACACAAAAAGTTTGAAATAAAACTTTGAAGGTGAATAAAATGAGGCAACAGTTACAAAAGCTATTACTGCTTCCACTGAAGGAAAATTTACATTTTTTAAGGCATGGTTCAAAGTATCTAATTTAGGATTTGTGAAGAGTACTAATTCTACATCATCATTTAAAAGACTGAAATAAGTCAGGCAGTTCTGATATTTGGTCATTTTCCCTCATTAATTGGAAGTTATTAGTTTCTGCACCCTGTGATGCCTGTCAAGAGTCGTGCAAAATAGCACAAATCAGAAAGCCGTCATCCCACAAGTCCCTGGGGTCCCCTTAGTAGGTTGACACTTTCCCACAGTGCCTGGCAACGAAACAATGCCAACTCTAGCCGTGACCAATTGCCACTTTCACTCCACCATCCACACGCGACCTCACTGCAATTTTTCACTCCAGCAATGAACTCCACTAAGCACAAAAAAGTCTCCCATTTTTCAGTAGAAGAGGGCTGGACAAGTAACATCCCCCACCCATTGTGTGGCTACAGAGCTTGGTCCGCCGACCCCCCGTCTTTCTCCTGTCCTTCAACACTCATTCCTGCCCATTGAAGACCTCTTGACTAGGACATAAAGCATTCAATGAAAGTGACTTTTATAGACTTATTTGAGCTCATCTTCACATACAAACTGGCTTCAAACTTTCAAGAGAAAAGATTTAGTGTTGGGCCACTGAACCATCGAGTAATGGCATTTCCATTGAACAGCTCTATTGTTGGTGTCCCATATGGCTCTATAGTTGGCCCACTAGGGGAGACACACGTTGCCCAGGAATGACCTGGTAATCAGCTATTTAAGTAAAAGCTATTGAATGCCAATAGAGAAGTGAAAAGCATGTCCAAACCAGTTTTGTGCTCTCTAGAGGTGGTCTATGTGCAGATTTGTCGTACAGATTAAAAAGGCAATGTTGAATAGATCAGATAAATTGTTTCACTTGACTTTTGTTGTGTGTGCACCTGTGAGTGAAGCAGCGTGGTATTGGCCCTCACAGGTCACCAAATCTCCTTTTTCCAGGTTGAAATGGTTTTCTATTCTCATTTAGTCACCCCCAGTTTGTTAAATTGGACAAATAGAAAGAGGATTCAAGAATGTGTGATAAAGTAAGTGTGACAAAGACAACTGGGTTTGAAAAAGTAGGAAATGTGAAACAGTAAGTGGATATATTATAAGTGTGAAGAAGATCCGATTTTATCCAAAGCTTGAATAACCTGTTTCAGTTTATAAGACACTACCTTGGTGTTCCACTGTCTGCTACTTACCTTCTCCAAGATGTTTTTTCATGAATCTACACTTTTTGTTTAAACTGATACAGTATGTGTTACAACCTACCTTGCAGAGATGAACTACCCACCATTGATTTTTATTGCTCTAATAAATAGCCCATTGAATATGTCTAGTACTTGAAACTGATGTCAATAAACTGACATGTTATTGTTCCTAATTCACTTTCAGAGGGAGCAAACATTCAGATGTGGTCTGCTAATGCAAGTCCAAACTCACGTAGAGGGATCCTTAGGAGAGCTGTGTTCTCTGAAGAACAAAGGAAGGAGCTGGAGAGGACCTTTCGAAGACAGAAGTACATTAGCAAGACAGACAGGAACAAACTGGCAGCTAATCTCAGCCTTAAGGAGTCACAGGTAATCGAATTCAAATGAGCTCATGTTTCGAATATGTGATCCTGCCTTACAAAAGGGTGCAGGGGAAAGTGACAGCTGTAACAGCTCACCTTAAAGATCAAACCTAAATTCCACACAGTGACCACGATCTCTAAACTGGATTTACAACTTAAAATGAGAAGCTAACATAATTATAATGAAGGACTTCACAAACTGAACTAAAACCTTTACACTGTCGCACTGCTTTAGGTAAAGATTTGGTTCCAGAACCGGCGCATGAAGTGGCGAAACTGTAAAGAGAAGGAGGTTCATAACATTCGTTCCCCAATGGATGAGCTCATGGCCCGCGGTCTTGGTCAGGAAGAAGAACCACAGAATTACACTAATGCAAAAACAGAGAGATCATCAAAGCAAAAGAGTGCCAAAGACACATGAGAGGTCATAATGTACGGAGGGCAAACTTTACATCTACAAAATAAAAAGACTACAATACTCTGAGGGTTCTAAAAATATATGGATGAAACATTGTCTGTGTATGTGTATGGCACGTTTCTTGACATGATAAATGCAATTTGGTTCAGCTGCTTGGTCAATCACATTGCAGTGCACTGGCTTCAGTAAGCAGTTTCATGGCTATTACACTGACAAGTATTTCCAGGAGAGACTGTAATTGGAGTCCATTAAAGGCCCGAATGAGTCACTTCATTTACTGCACTTCCATATTAGGCTGTTTTATATTTCACATTTTCATAAGCTCTACACTTATGCTTTGTTTGTAATCCAAGTCCATTGGAACTCATGTTTCACTTTCTATATTTTGTAAATATTTTTGTCCAACTGTAAATAAAGCATTTCAATAACTCCTGTTTTAGGCATTGTTTGTGCTTAGTGATCACCCTACTATATACTATTCATTGCTCTTTAATATAATCTTGTTAATGGAAGAGCATAATTACAATGAAGGTATCAAAAACCATAATGAATTGTTGTTTAAAACAGAATTGTATATAAATCACGCACTATCGTGATCACAGTCCAGCTGAGTGCATTTCAGGCTGCAGAGATGATTTTTGACTTCATTGGAGTCTCTGCAGAAGCAGCAGGATATGATGGTCGAATCCTCCTTGTTTATAGCCGGAAAAAGTCTGAAGAACAACTAAACTCTATGCAGAAATGTAACCCATGTTTCGAATATGTGCTGAAAAGAATAACGGGGAAAAAACAAATTATTTCAAAGAATGCATGGTGATGATGGATTTATATATGGACTAAAAGTGAACTTTTGAGTATTAAGAAGACGCAGAATATATATTCCATAATTTGCCATAATTATATTTTATACTTCATTCCTGCAAACATAAAAAATCATCTGAGATTTGCAGTGAACACAAAGTGAAACATTTTCAACTGCAGTGTGAATCATTAAAATGCACTGTATCAGTGAGCCCTAGACCCTTGTTGAAGCTGTACTAGTTGATCCTGATTGTGATCCCGTTACATGCTCCAGTAGTTGTGACAGGAGCTCATTCCAGACCCACAGATAGCGTCAGAATCAACCCTGTCAGTTGTTGTTGTTGCATGTGAAAGAAAAGCTTAAATAACTTGTTACTATATAACTTCACTCCAGTCATCATACCAAAAAAATGTCTTGCTACTATGATTGAGTGAGATTACTTATTTGTAATCTTAACCATATGTCTTTATCATTAACAACATCATGAACTCACTTTCAGTGACCAGAGTATTCTCTTGGTCACGTGGTGTTTGGTTACCATGTGTGGAACTTTCTGTTGGTTAAGAAAGAAATAATATTTTTGTTTTGTGAACACAGGGAAACAAACTACACAATTATAGTTTTGTTTTAATGGCAACTCAAATGAGGGTGGTTGATGATGATAAATGAATGACAGATAAAGGCTAATGGGTAGTGATTGATGATCATTGTTAAGCATGAAAAAACCCCACAAATTTAGCATGCAGGTCTGTGAGATGCCATGCATTCTTGAAGACTGTTGTGTGACTCTATGAAATAGAGAGATCTGAAAGGAAAGGAACATGGAATCCCGCCTGTCCATCGGGACCAGCGCGTTGGCACGCATTGAAAATTCAAGCATGAACAATTAGAAAGAAAAAAAATCACCATTCTTAAATTCCACAAACACAAATTTGTTTGTAGTGGATAAAAATGATATTTTCATGTCATACAATTTGCTTATTTAGCAACTTAGCCAATGTACCCACATGGGAAAAGGTATTACAGACACTAGACTTACTCAGACATTTCAAATAAAGAAATGAACATTATTATTGGGGATAAATAAAAGATTTTTAATTTGTTGCGCTTGTCTCCTATTCATTTTCAGCTCACATAAATGATTTTAAATAAATGACCATTATCAAAGTAACCTTCATCACATCACACATGTGACACATTGTGAATTATATGGAATGCTGATGATTTTACTTCACAGCTATTCCCGAGGCTGATTTGGCTTTCACCAAAACAGTCAAATATTTAGCATTTATTTTAAACTCCAAGACAACATAAAACCCAAAAGTAGATTTTTCAAAAGTACCAAACACATCCATTGTTCATGAACTATGTCTGTTTGGCCGAGCTGTGAAAACAAGACTATTGAAATGTAAAGGGAGTGATTGATCTTCTCATTAGCATTACACAGAATGGGCCTCACGCTGTGAACATAGTGATCAAGACATTTAAAACAGTTTGGTATCTTATGCAGAACAATTTATAGGCAATCCAATTTGTAACCATTACTGCATGCTAGGTGTTAGTTTTACATTATGCAATGTTTCAGAACAAGTGGCATTAGTGTGCCACCTTGTGGTGACATAAGTGTTAACTGATTTTTATTTCTGATTTGTATTAGTTATCTTCTGTAAGAGCAATAACTAAATAACTGTTGTATTAAAGAGATAAACATACTAGGCTAAAGCAAGGCTTTTGAGCATAAGCATGAGGGAAAGAAACCTCACAAATATGTGGTTTCATAGGACAACTATTTTATTGTCATTTATTCCAAACAACACATGGAACATCATAAATACAGCTTTTAACAGAAAATATAATCTACTATAAATTTATATGTATAATACTATGTACAGGTTTCAGTGCGTCTTAATGCAGTGTGCTAACAAAAGCACTAACAAAGATTAAATGAGACGGCGACCTGCTCAGATGAGCAAATTGCTTGAGTCAGAGTCTGTTCTCATAACAATTACCCTCTTTTACAAATGCTTCTTAAAACCCAGTGCCACTGAGCTCCATCTGTGCCTCAAAACACAGATTTCAAGCTCCTGTATTGGTCCATGTCCCTTCAACATCTGTGGTGCTTCCATTTTCGAAATGCCACCGCAATGTTTGCATCTTTTCTGTGCCAAG
Organism: Neolamprologus brichardi; assembly: GCF_056152115.1. Taxonomy (NCBI): domain Eukaryota; kingdom Metazoa; phylum Chordata; class Actinopteri; order Cichliformes; family Cichlidae; genus Neolamprologus; species Neolamprologus brichardi. The sequence goes on from NC_142110.1 coordinate 18,350,944, forward strand.
GGAAGACACGAGTCAGAGAAAGGGTCCCATCATGCTGCACAGAACCAGTCAGCACATAAAGCTGTGACCTCCCAGGACGCACAAGTGCACGGGCACATCTAACGTTGATAAGGAGCCACTGCTGGAGCAGATGCCGGGTGTCATAGAGCAACAGAGGACCCTGACGGATAAACTCGACCCGCCCCTCAATTTCAAATTCTGGCTCTCCTGTGGGTAGGCGAAGACGGTGGAGTTTAGCAGTAACAGCTGTAAAGGAAAATAAATAAATAAATAAACATGAGGAAAATCGGAAGTTGTGACAAAAACAAACAGATGTGACTATACCGCAGCTTTTTGAGAGATTTTTTGAACGTACCAAAATCATGGCTGCAGAAAGAATCCAAGATTGTTTTTGATTCAGGAGCCTCTTCCACATAAGGACAGTTTTGACAGGCAGATTTAGGCAACCCTGCGATAAAAATCAAACATTATTTAAAATAACTGTTGAGCATATGTGGTAATCATAAAACAACCTGAAAGAGTAAGGAACTGGTTTTCTATTATTCCAGTGGAATTAAACATTATAATCCTTAATAATGAACATGTGGTCTTTACCTTTAGAAAAGATGCCAGGTTTTCCATGGTGAGAAAGACACATGTCTTCCTCAGCAGGGAATCGGTCACAGTCAAGAACATCAGGCCATGAGTGTCCTTGGCAGGCAAGCACTGGGGCACAGCTTTCCCTTACTGTCACACACAGACTACGGCAGGGCTGGATGAAACTGAACAAATAGCAACAAGATGTTACACAGTGAACAAACAAGATTACAACGGTCATGATTATTAAAGGAAAGAATAAAAAGAAAGCAAAGCTCAACACAGAAAATCTACTTACGTGTCAAGACAAACAGGGGCAATGAGGGAGCAGAGGAAGGCTTGTGCTTGTGGGTGGCAGCCTGTCTGCAACAGCGGCCTCCAATCCTCTGAATGTGGCACCACCTCGCTTTCCAGGCTACTGTGGCCCAAAAAGTTTGGCAAACGCATCTCTGAGTATCCAACATCTTTGCAGACATGCATCTTGTGGGGAATGGCAACACAACGAGTAGACTGACCCATGTCAAATGCCAGTAAAGGACAAGCCATAGTCATAAGAGCCACAGTGAAGAAAACAGCCATAATGTCAGGATCAGAAAGCCAAACCAGGAGAGGACACAAGGTTAAACAGGGAGAGCTTTAAACCAGCTTTCTCGTTGCCATTCTCTGCTGTCTCTGCTGAAATGGCATGATATATATACAGCAAGGTCAGCCAGCCCCATGAGTCTGTAGGTCTGTTATCAACCACCAATCAAAGATGCAGAGACGTGTCTTTGGAGATAACGACTTGTTTTGTGATGACCGCAGACGACAGGGGGGGTGGCAGTAAGCAGATGGTGTGTGGACTAGGGGGCGGGGAGGGGGAAACACTGGGGAATCCCAGCCCCAACTTTCACCACTCAGTTAAGTCACACAGTCTCCTGCATTTGCTTTTATATTTGTACAGGGCACAAAAATGTTAATGAGAAAGAAAAAAGGAAAGTTTCAGTTTTCAGGGGGAAAAAGGGTCATTTTGAATTTGATGGCAGCAAAATTTCACACACACACACAAAAAAGTTGTGACAGGGTCATGTTTACGACTGTGTAGCATTACCGTTTTTTTAAATAGTCTGTAAATGTCTGAGATCTGAGGAGAGCAGCTGCTGGATTTTGTTATAAAACCTTAGCTGCTCAGCAGTCCCGGATCTTCTTTTCCTATTTTTCATTTTATGATGCTCCGAATGTTTTTAGTTGGTGTAAGGTCTGGATGGCATTTAGGCCATTTCAGTGCACAGACTCTTCAACTATACAAAGCCACGTTGTTGTAATAGCTGCAGTTACAGGTTTAGGATCGTCGTGCTAAACAGTGAAAATTGTGTTGTCAGGATGTTGTTTTAAAGGTTGTGTGTGCATTTAAGTATTAATGATGTGCTTTCACTTGCGCAGGCTTTTGAACTGAGTGGTGATAAGTTGGATGGTCTGTCTCATCTTTAGTGTAGAGAATGTGGAGTCTATGTTTTGCAAAAATAATTTCAAAGTTCTATTCATCTAACTGTGGAACACTTTTCCAGTTCGCTACGGTCCATTTTAAATGACCTTTGGCCTGGCATTCTTGGATTATGTCCACACAGGGCCACTTTTTTGCAAGACTAAACTTTAACCAGTATTTGTGGATGACACAGCAAACAGGGTATACGGACAATGATTTCTGGAAGTGTTCTTGAGCCCATTCAGTGATTTCCATCACAGAATGCCTGTTTTTAAGCACCTGAAGATCATGGGGGGTCCAATGATTTTCAGCCTTGCGCACAGAGATTTCTCCAGATTTGCATAATTTTCAAACAATTTTATTTAGATGATTCATTAGATATTCACCAGTCCTTAAACATTTTATGTTAAGGAACTGTTCCACAATTTTTCTGTGTTCTAATATTAATTTAAAATATGGGTTTCTAATATATAACAATCATTGCATTCTGTTTCTGTTTACACAGCATCCCAGCGTTTTTGGAATGCAGTTTGTGTATGAAGTTGTTTTGCATCTCTGAAAGTTCTATTTAAAAATAAATAAATGAGGTTTTGTAGACAGTCAGGCTGTCTCCCTTATACAGCAAGCCTCTTTCATGTGTTCCTGCTTCCTAATTGGAGACTCATCTGAAGAGCCTCCAGTTCTCATTAGCAAACCAGTGTCTCCTCTGGCACACCTGGCTTTGATCTACCAATAACCCAACCTCAGATCCAGATGTAAAATATTGGCCCATCTTTAATTTATCCATTTCATGGAATAGAAGCTGAGAAAATTCCTGTTTCATTAACCAATACAGTGACATAATGACATATTCCAGATCAGTTTAGAGAATTTAGACCATTTCAATTCTTCTTTCTCTAGTAACATGTCCATAAATATCCTATGCACATTTGAGGTGGGAAAAATATCCTGAGAAAATATGTAAAAAAATACTTCAAATTATTATTATTATTTTTTACAAAATAATAACAATAAATAATTTAATAACACAGCAATGTATAGCATCCACCGTCAGTGAGAATTAAGCCTAAAGTGCATCCCAAAAACCTATTCAACAGACCAAAGGTCTCATCTTTATTTGTCAACCACAGATAAAGACCCTCATTTGTCAAGTTCTGTTAATACAACAGAACTCCATTACAGCATCGTCATGTTTGTTTTGATATCGTCTGTCTCTAGGTTTAGATCTGTATCTGAGGCTGATGCACTAAGACTTTCTCTTACAAACAAGAAGTCTCTATCCTAACCAGCCTCCTGTGGCTGGTGATCAGAGATGACAAAGTAAAGTGCTTTCTGACTGACCACATTTGTGTGTGTCAACGCTGTCTGCTGTGAGGACAATGCACCATTGAGCCCTCCATGGTTGCAAGTCCTCCACTGAGCAACAGCTTAGTCAACTTTTACAATCTGATGAGCGGAGACTGGTTCCAGAGCTTGGGTAGACGAGTACAGTCAGTAAGATGGGGACTAACTGAGCAATAATAGTTCAAGACTAATTTGGGAGAATAGGTCAACACATTTAACAAGCTCCCCCTGCTGAGTGCCCAGCAGGGATCTATTGTTGAGCCTAATGGCTGCCTTGTAGACACAGTGTCTGTCTTAGTAATGTGTTGCCTACCCCTACCTCAGTTAGTGAAAAGGTGATAGTGTAGTAATCGTAATACCTGAGCAGCTCTGTCTTAATACAGTAGACAGTCTAGCTTGGACAATTATCCCCTAAAGCCAACAATTAAGAGTAGCTTTAGCCATTTTCCTACATATTCTGCACCATCTGGCTTTCATAGACATTGAGCAGAGGATCTGCATGACCAAGCGATCATCTTTTAAGTTCAGGGCTGTCAAATGGACTTAAACAGTCCATCATTACCTGTTACCGTTTTCATTTTAAGTTAAAGTGAGTCTTACACTAAATACCTAAAATCGAGTAAGCTACGCATATATATTTATACGCAGAATTTTTATTTTTTCAATGAATTTCCCAGTTTAAATGCATAAAATACTAATTTTCAGCTTACAGCTTATAGAAATATAATTTATTGTCCCTCATTAGGTAAATGTATCATATTTAGCTCAGAAAATGTTTATTTGTTTATTTCGAAGTTTCTGCCCACATGAGGAATTTGTCTTGGTGTCATGGTGCAAAAATAATAGTGGTACAAAAACAGAATACATGGTATTTAGGGGCGATTGTGGCTGAAGAGTTGGGAGTTCGCCTTGTAATCGGAAGGTTGCCGGTTCGAGCCCCGGCTCCGACAGTCTCGGTCGTTGTGTCCTTGGGCAAGACACTTCACCCGTTGCCTACTGGTGGTGGTCAGAGGGCCCGGTGGCGCCAGTGTCCGGCAGCCTCGCCTCTGTCAGTGCGCCCCAGGGTGGCTATGGCTACAATGTAGCTTGCCATCACCAGTGTGTGAATGGATGGATGACTGGTTGTGTAAAGCGCTTTGGGGTCCTTAGGGACTAGTAAAGCGCTATACAAATACAGGCCATTTACCATTACAGTACACGTAATATATACATATCTATATAAAAACAATAAGAATACTTTAAGTTAACTATTTATTGATTATTACCTACTTATCTACAACTTTTAGCTAGTAGTTCTAACCGCACATTCACTAATAATTACAAGAAAAAAAAAAAATCAACCCATGCTAGCCTGTTTTAACAGCTTATTGCTTTAATGAGTTCATTCATTTTTTTTGCCAAGATTATTAACCAAAAAAACTTTTGCGTTTTTGCTGTAAGCTGGCCAAGTCATTTCACTTTGTGGCAAGTAGTTTTTTTTTTTGTTTGAAAGGCTTGGGCTGATGCAATCTTTCCATGTGTGATATAACCCCCCCTCCTCCTTTGGTAGCCAGCTTGTCTGCTCTGAGGAATTCACAGGTATGTCTTACCTCCTTACAAGCACCACCTGCTATAATAAAATAAGCACAAACTAGTGAGAATGCAGCTGGCACAGACTGTCCCAATTATGTGCTACATGTGAGCACATAATGCTGGTATACACACTGTCCTGGGACCTAAATAAATAAATAAACCCACAAACACCCCGTGTGGGTTTATACTGTCTGCTTATTTCAGACACTGACTTTAGCATCTTGTGGGGACAATAGTAACATTTTTTCTATGTGATAATAAAAATTTGTTTTCCAGACCTTGGGTTTTAATCTGTGCATTTGGAAGTCTTAAATAATTCATTAACAGTAACTGTGCCAGCAAAACAACTTCAAAATCTAAGTGAGAAACCTGGCAGACTATAACTTAAGAACCTACAAAGCAACATTATTTTAAACAATATAAATGTGTATGGGTATTCTTCACTCTATGGTACAGCTATTATTGGAGAAGTGGGACACCAGAGGAAAAAAAAACAAACCCAAACACCTGAGGCATACATCAAAGACGGGGGTGTCTTTTGGAAGAAAAGAAAAGGGACTTTGTGTCTGAGCTGAGCTCTCTCACAGTTCAGATAAGCGTTATCCCCTCCCTGCTCCTAATAGACCCATTAACTTAAAGACACTGAACCGCCATTTTCCTCTTTTCTTTTCCCATTACTCCACCCACTGGGCTCCAGTAGGGCTGACGGTGAGTGTGCAGACTTAGACTCAATAGCACTCAATTGTCACATCCAGTCTCCAGGTCTTATGGGCAGACACTGTTATATCAACTTATGCAGACAACTTGCCCATAAAATCCGCAGACATCTGCTTAGGTTAATGCCCTCAATATACCAAAACTTTGTTTTGTTGTATCCATTTTCTCTTGTTTATCAAAGAGCTGGCACCACATTACTTTCTTTCTGCTTTAAAAGCAAGGTCGATTCCATTCAAATAACTCTGGAACCATTACTGTGCAGACTGGGTAGATAAACACACTGGGACCATTAAGGTTCAATTCTTGGTAATTCACCCAAAAATCAGAACCATCTTATGCACTGTTAAGCACATCAACTTAATGGTAGGACACAAGAATGCTTGGGCCGTGATCATGAGTATCACCTTTATTTCTCATCCCAGTGGGACTGCATTTGGCTCTTAGGCAAACAAGATATTTTTCTTTTTAAAGCAATTACGTTAAGAGGTACACAGAGACAAGCCGAGAAAACGAGAAGGAGGAAAAAAATATAAACACAATTTGATTGCCAGGTTGACTGTGCTGCAGTACACCCCCTGTTTTTGTCCCTTTTATGTGCTCCTTTGCTCCTCTGCAACACTGTGGGAAAATGAGATGGGGTTCACATTTTTGCACAATAATAATAATAATAATAATAATAATAATAATAATAATAATAATAATGAAAAAAATCAGAATACCATCTGCACTAACAAATAATATTTTATTAGTAGCCTTGCAATAGTCCAGAATATCCATTATGAACCTGTTTACTTACGTGTGAACATCTTGAAGAGAGGAAGGAGGGTCGCAGCCCAGATAAGCCTCATTAATAAAGCAGTACTCAAGCAGAGCCCTGAAGCATAGGTCCTGGAAAGGAATTATGATTTTAGAACATATAGGGTGAATGCATTTTATTACAACCAGTATGATGAGAGAGAAAAAAAAAAAGTTAAGAGGTCACTCACCCTAATGAGAATGTGGGGGTTTCCAACAATTAAAAGCAGAGCTTTGGGTCGAGTGATGGCCACATTGAAGCGTTTTGGGTTGGCCAGAAAGCCAAGCGTACTCTTTAGATCATCACTCTGTAGTGACTCACTAGAGCGCACCTATATTATAGAAGATTTATGTGGATTAAATGCCATGACAGTGAACATAAAATATGTAAATGTTACGGGTTTACGGTTGTGCACAAGGTTGAACTAAAATCAGCATGTCTGCTTATTCATTAAAAAAATAAATTTAAAAAACTCAATAAATCAACAAGGGCTTCAGTATAGTGGAAATTTTATATGGTAGAGGTTTAATTTGAGGTTAAAGGACATACATATTCAGTGGCCACTTCATTAGTTGCACCTTGCTAGTACCCTGTTGCATCATCACCAGTCTGAACAATTAATACAAGGTAGGATGATCCATCCAAATGACAATTTAAAAAAAAAACAAAAAAAAAAAAACACCACCAAACAAACAAAAAAACCCCACCCATGTCTGCCACTTGGATTAACCCAAAGAAATGTAATTATATCAAAGTCAAACTCAACTTTGATATAATTATATATCAAATATAAAATATATCAAAGTTTATATAATTTTGCTATAATTTATATAAAATTATATCAAAATTAATATCAAAATGCTGCACATATTTTGATATTTGATAACACAGATGTTAAAAAATAAAATAAAAAGAATCAAACAGCTGTCCAATATTTCTACCTGTAATTATCCAAAGCATGTTTTTGCCTACCGTAGACAAAATGATGACCAGAAACTCTTGTCCTTGGAACTCCTCCACAGAGCCCACTTTGATGTCCGACAGGCCCACCTTCCCCAGCAGGACACGAATCTTCTCACACTGGTGAGGAAAGCCAGAAGAGTTTAGGGTCTACGGGAGTGCAGTTGGCCAGTTTTAAGTTGAAAAGCCATTAGGACTAACAGTTTGAATTGTGCAAATTGTTGGGTTTTTTCTCATACTTGTTTTTTGTAGGGGGCAATAACGCCAATGTCAGAAGCATGGACAGGATTGTAGAGCTTCTTTGCCAGTTGACAGCAGTATAGCATGACCTGTACAGCTTCTACTGGGTTAAACCATGATGGGTTGTTACCTTCTCTCATTTCTGTGCCCTAGAGAAAGAAGGGAGGAAAAAAAACATGCAACAAAATAAAAATGCAAGCTAGCAATCCCAACAAAGTGTCATATAACATTCCTCAGTAAAGGAACCTATTACTTGATGAAGGAAACCATATTCTATATTTTCATTACCCTGACTCCATGAAAAAGAAGTGGGAAACGTTTTTTGGGCAGATTTTTCCACTGGCACAGGGAGTCCACAATAGACCTGGGTCCTTTACAGCACAGTTCTCCCTGATAGAAGAGCTTTGAAGGCAGTGTGAGCAAGGCCTCATGAGAACGATAGTTGTAGACCAGCTTAGTTACCTGTTGTTGTAATGAAACAGCACTTCTGTGATTATCATGTAGACTGAAAATATACTGACACATTCCAGTCAAGTTCATTTATCATTAGATCTGCACTGTATCTTAACACATTGTAATATGATGCATTTCTGCAAAAAAACAACTAAAAAATGCTCAACAGCATAAAAACCTTTATGTAGAACACTTACCAGCTTAGGATTGTAGCCCCAGTCCTGTCTGGAGTACAGAGGGTTGGCCATCAGCCTCTCCAACAAAGACACCCCAAAGCCAAAGGCACTGGCTATCTTAGACTTCACAAGTGGACCCAACTGGCAGGGGTCTCCAGCTAAAACTATCTAAATAAGGAAAGGTTTGTTTTTTTTTTTAAAAAAAAACAACAAAAAGAGTCATTGTTAATAAAGCTCAGTTCAGTCATGACCAAAAAGTAAAGTAAGTACACAAAAATATGTGGAAAATTAGTTTAACCAGTCATCAAATTCACCCCAACCCTGAGATTTTCTAGTGTCTGACAACACTCAAGTCAAGCAGGTCCATTGTTTAATCCACACAGTATTTCCAGTAGTAAGAAGACACTCGCGGGGCTACATACGTGAAACAGACAACATCTGAACCCGATTCTCCCAGAGCTCATATGTAAAAACCCACTAAGGTCTTAATGAAATCAGTACATGTGTATTTGTGCTAACCTGTCCATCTCTCTCAGACACAACGCTCATTGGGATCAGGGACTCTGGCTCAGTGGCTTGACCGGCTTCATCCAGAAACAGATGAGTAAAGTGTCCAACTCTGAAGATTATTAAAGGGTTAGTAAACAAGGACTAAAGTGGGAGAAAAACTGATTAACCTCTCTCTACTATAACCCATGTCTTACGGTAGGCCTATATTATGGAACATGCCAGCACTGGAGCAGGTGCTGACCACAATCCTGTGGAAAGCAGCTTGACGAATGTCCTCTCCTGCCCTGGAGTACACTCTCAGCACTTCTGGGATAGACTACGGGGAGGAGTGGAGAGAAAATAAAAAATAAAAAAATCTAAATCTGAAATAGTCAAACACATTAGCCTAAATACTACATTAAATAATATTAAATACCTCATTCTGCCTACAGGATGCATTGACACGGGCCAAACTCGCAGCATGCAGGAAGCCACTGTTATGCAGGCGGATGCAGATGAGGTCAGCAGCACTGTTGGAGGGGGTACATACAAGTACCCGACTACTGGGCATAAAGTAGTAAACCTGGATGTGGAAAAGATTAAACCTCAAACAAGCAATGGGAATCAAACAGCCATCATTTGCAAATGAGAGTCTAAAAAAAAAGATTGAATGCTAAGGATTTTTTATTCACTTTGTCATAAAAATAAATAAATTAATTAGTGAAGAAAAATAAATAAATACTGGCAGCGGCAGTGGCACCCCTGAGCCTCCTAGTAGATGCACCTAGGGTACAAATTTAAAAAAACCTACGTTGCCTTGTTCTCACATGTTACTGCATTCACAAGATTTTCAGAAAACTTGACCTCTGACCTCCAACCTTGAGGCCATGGTCACTGACATTCAAATTCATCAAGATTTTAAGTAGATACACCTATGGTATCAATTTGAAACTGCTATGTCAATTTATTGAGTTATCGAATTCACAAACTTGGGCGTCCACGCTGCCTGCTCACCCACCAGGCAGAGTAACAACAATTCTATCTATTGACAATCCAGACTTAAACCTAAATACCAATGGACAAAATGTAAAAATGAGCACAGCCACAGTGTGAATAAGAGTGGCACTCACAAAATTATATTTTTCTATGTATTCATGTGACTATATTGCATTGAGTATGTGCACCTGGAGTATGGCCTCTATAATGGTGATCGTCTTTCCAGTGCCTGGAGGTCCAAAGAGCACGTACGGAAGGGGCCGACACTCCCCTGCTAGGATCCTCTTCACTGCCTCCTTCTGAGGGGGGTTCAGGTCTGGGTTAAAGAAGTGCCCTTTGGTGGGGATGGGTTTAGATGTTGGTGCACAATCTAGATACAATTACACATTTGTTAATGATGATGCTGGTGACGTTATCAGTCAAAACACAGACAAAATCAATATGATACTGAAAATATCTGTACCTTTAGTCTGTGTGCCTTTTGACTTCATGTCAATGGTAATGCCTGACACTTTTCCATTTTCAGTGACTGGTGCCTGTTTTTTAAACATATTTACATTTGATTAAAAGCTTTAAATTTAATCAAGTAATGTCTTACTTTCACCCCCCCATATTGTGCCCTACCGTTTTGTCTTCATCTAGTTTATCCATCCATTTTCCAGTCCACCGAGGGGTCCGAGGTGTCACTCTGGAGGGGAAGAGAACTGCCAGACAATTTTAAAAACTGCTTTTAAAGTTAGTCATAAATGCTTGGGTATTCTGTATTCAATATGTAGCTATGAAGAAATAAAACAAGCTTTGTGTTTCTTTTTACAAAATGTTTGAAGGCATCTGAGCAAGCTGTTGCTGCAGTACATCCTGTGTCAAGACAATAAGTCAAACACAAACAGCACCCTCTAGTGCCTACCTGACAATGTGTGTCATACTAAAGATGAGTTTTCAAGCAGTTACTCTTGTTTTTCCTCTGTTTAGCCTTTTTCTGCTTTTTGATACATATTACACAAAATATAATTTTATTACATCAAAATATATTTTTATATAAAATTATTTAAAAGAAAACAAGTCTGGAATGTAGACTCAAAGTAATTTAGATTGAACTTACTTTCCCCGAAGTGTTTTGTCTGTTCAAGTGCACTGTGACACCGCCTCATCGTCAATCTGAATAAACAAACATCAAAAATATTAAAAGGTAAACAAAAAACCCTGAGGCACAGCAACTATGAAACACTGTTTTCAGGTGAAAGACAAATTTGAAATGTGAATAAATTAATTATGATATTAGGATTCTACTCATTTTCTCACCTGTTGTAAGAGAACTCAACATCTAGTGGCTCTCCGAGGTAGCTGCGCTGAAAGTCTGAGTTCACTCGCAAACTCACATCCTCATCATTGATCTGTGTAACAACCGAGCATTAGACTAACATAAAATTAAGTATTTTTTGAAAATATGCTTTACAATAAGAAATATCTCCATACCTCTGTGACGTAGCTAATGTACTCCATTACCACGCCATCACTTTGTGGCTTCTTTAGTATTATTCTGTCCCCTGAAAAGGAAGCTTGTCAACCTTCTTCTTTTGTTGAACAGTAACAATAAAGCAACAATAATGATGAAAGGTGCTTAAGGCCACCTCACCTATATAGAGATTAGGTCTGCCTTCGGCCAAACCGGGGACCTCGAGGTGCAGGTAGACAGCCCCTTTCCTGAGAAGCGCTCCGCTGATAGAGAATTCTTTCAGTTCCCTTTCTGCGTTCAACTCTTCCAGCCACAGAAGGACTGAGAAACGTGACTGCATGTTTGACGGGGACAGCACCTGAGCAAAATGCAATAACTTATTATTTTCTATTTTCAATAGGGCACAAGACACCAGCCACCTGAGGCAGTTCCTAACATTTTACATCACATTGCTTACAGAAAGGCTTAAAAGTTAATTCCATACTCAAGATCCACAGTTTGTTATTTTACTGATTCAGAAAGGGAAATTATTGTCAGCCAACCATAAACAACACCTCCCAATCATGTAAAAATAAAATGTTTTTGTCATTATTTTTCAGGACCAGATTAACTTGACCACAGGCAAGCTCACCTCTCCAAGGCAGGGCTCAACAACCAGGACATCACTCTGGGCTTCCACACAGTCTCTTAGAGCTTGAGGCACAGGGTAGTTGGGTAGAAATTGTGGCAACCGTCGATTAGCAAGCCTAGAAGAGTGACAGTCAGCCTTACACAGCAAGTAGCAAGGGTTGGTTGTGCAACTTAATTTGGGGGGGGGGGGAAATAATTATGCCCACCAATAACCCCCCACATGATCACAATCATTGGAATCAGCACTTTCAATACCTTGGTGTCATTTTCGGAGCAGCTACTGTGATCACATGAGAAGATTTCACTGCCACTGGGCGATTATCAGTAGGAGCGTAGGGCACAGAGGGCCGAAGCACATCTTCACATTCACTGCGCACGGTGACCTCCAGGCGCCTCCCGATGGTGAAAGAAGAGAAGTGCAGTAGTAGCAGCTCAGCACAAGTTCCCAGGCTCCTTGAGACATTTCCCAAACAAAATTCAACTGTACATAAAAATCATAACAACAAAAGCCCAATAGAGACACACGACACCTCCAACAGTGAAACTCTAATAAATTGTTAACCAGTAAATCCAAAGTGAGATTAAGCAAAGTTCTTCTTTCTCATACATTATCCATATTAGTGATTGTATTATTTTTACCATTGTTTCGATATGAGGAATAAAAACAAAACTTACTTTGCCTCGCAGGCTACAACAACTGGCAGTCTCTCTCCAGGTAAAATATCCAACTTGCTTTCCTGTCTTCTTAGACCAGGGGAATGGACCGCCTCCTTCTGCACCTCGCCATTATCTTTGTCTCCATCTTTTACTTGGATTTCTGAAGACTTGACAGGGTTTTCTTGCAGCTGCTGCCCTTTTTGCCTCAGTGATGTCAATCCTTTAACACTAACCAGAGTGAACTGTTCTTCTGAGTCCCAGCCAGCAAAGTCGCAGTGTGTCAACTTGTGGGTCTCTGTACCTTTATTTCTGTTAAGAGAAAGATGAAGACACTAAAACGCAATCCTACCAATTACCAATAATATATAGTCCACAGTTCTCCGAAAGTTTGTGATGCAGTAGCACAATTTGCTGTGATTAAGCACTCCTTTCCCCTTCTAAAAGGATGTCCACAGGGGCATTTTGTGCTGATCCATGCTGACCTCTATCTCAGAGAGACTACATCATTTGTTTTGTTTTCAAGTTATGTGCCCTTATAAATAGTGCCAACATGCTTGCTCTGTCTGCTGTGGTTCCCATTTAGGTTGCCTCTGGAAAATTAGTTTCATTTAATTTATGCTCATATGAACACGTGGAAAAAGTATTACAATGTTTTTACCCTCAATGACATTTATCAAACAAAAGTAAGAGCAAAGTAGCTGCACTTTCACTTTTGACAGGTACAAAAGCAGAATTAAATCAGTGCTTTTAATAAGATGTACATAAATTTTAAAGAGATTTCATTTTGAGTGCTTTTATTTACATTCACAATGTTAATATTTTATTTCTTCCCTGATTAACTTACTGTATCCAGAGCACCAGCTCTCGTGTCTCCCCAGTCATCAGTTCCCCAAACTGTCCATAGTCTGTTACATTCAGCCCTCCTTTATCTTCTAAGATGCTCTTCAGCTCAGCCTCTCTGAGCGGTGTAGCAGAAAGATTTGCACTGCAATAAGAATAAAAAATACACTCATTATGATTAACTATCTATCAATCCTTTCCGTGTCCGGGCCGGGTGAGGTTTCCCATGTTGAGTCAAATTAAGCCGCATGCTCCACTCCTCGTGGTGCCCTTCCGTCAATTCCTTTAAGTTTCAGCTTTGCAACCATACTCCCCCTGGAACCCAAAGACTTTGGTTTCCCGGACACTGCCCGGTGGGTCATGGGAATAACGCTGCTGGATCGCTAGCTGATATGATTGCTCAATGAAGTTATTTTTCAAGCAGAAACTGTAAAAAGCAAACCCACAAAATATACAGTCATCACTTCAAGCTTAAAAACTGTAGCTGATACCTCTGAGAGAAGGGTGCCATGCAAAGAGCCCTCCAGCTATAGAGTGACTGACTGCTCTCCACCATTACCAGGTTAACCAAATGTCCTACTAAAGGCTCGTAATTGGCAGGGAGCAGGAGAGAGTCCAAGCTGAAGAAAACACTGTCATCCACCACTCCACTACGACCATAGATACTGGTCACACGCACCTACAGAAAGGAGGTGAAAATGACAAATGGGGGGGTTTTTACAAAGTTTTAACATTGCAAATAATTGAGCAGAAAAGTAAAGTACAACTAAATGGACTCCAATAAAATAAGCATGTATTGCATTTAAAAAAAATAAACAATGATACAATTACTTGGTCTAGGCGGCAATAGCGTAAAGGGACCACAGAATGAGCCTGGGTGGTCCACTGGTTAGGATTAATAAAATATTTTGCTTGGACCCAGTCTCCTTTCATTGGCTCGTAACCTGTGAGAAGACAGAAAACACTCAAAAGATGCCTAAAAAACAGGAAACATAAACCTTCAGCAGATTGAAAGCATGATCTTTAAAGATCTTGCTTGGTTAAATCAGTCCAAAATACTGGATGGGGCTGAATGACCAAGAATGGGTGTAGCAAAGCATCACGGGTGGAAGAAGCTTTTAGCATGTAACGTGAAGTGGGAGGTACCTTCCCAAAGACTGTGGCATGGGAAGTATGTGGTTTGATTTATGTAGCCACCATCTCCATCAAATGATGTGACCATGCCAACAAGAGGCCGCAGCTGCATAATGTCAGCTTCTAAGGAGGTTTTTCCTCCATCCTCCCAAGCGTCTGCACTCTTCTCCACCTAAAAGACATGGTTCAACAGAGCTCACTGTGAATGCCTTATTGGAGGGAACAACAAGTTCTCAATAGAAACAACTTCACACTATGAAATAAACAGAAATTTAAGCTGTTAATCATATGAAGCACAGGCTCCTCACCCTTAAAGCTTTCCATCCCCCTTCGGAACCATCTCTTACTGCTATACAGTTGACCAGGTCTCCTTCTTTCAGTGGCACGCCACCCAAGACCTCGCCACTAGTGAAGTAGATGGCATCTTCGATCATGCCATAGTCAAGACACAGCTGGGTTATCACCTGGCCCCTCAGGTGGCGAATGTCTTCCCTACCTGGTCAAGAAAAAAATGCAAACCAAACTTGACTAATCTAATGTGTTAGTATTCTGCTATCAGCAATACACACGATTAAGCTGACCAAATTTTTACCTTGACGTGGTTTAAAGTAATATTGCACTTACCTGATTCATGGGAGAAAATGTCTCCTTCTACTTCGACTGTCCTCCACAGTGGAGAAACCAGCTTGGACAGCACACAACGCACCGCAGTAAGCATATCTGCAAAATGCTAGCTCACGCAGCTAGCTACCCGCACTAAGAAAACAGGACAGAGAGCTGCTCTTAATCAGTATTTGCCACCTAAGAGCAGGCTGTACGTTTGCCGTTGTTATACTTAACTCGCTAACGGACTATTAATTGAACACAACTGAGTGAAGTCATAAAGTTGAATAAGTTATCAATGTCTGCTAATTAGCTGGGGGAGGAAAGTTAACAAGTTCACACGTCGCAGGAAAAGTTAGCTAAAAGCTACCTCACTATAAAAGCCCGCAAATAGAAAATAATTAAAAACATTATTAAACAAACAACAGGTAATGAGAATATGTTAATAATAAATTAGTTAGTGACATTAAACTAATTTTCAAATGTCTGATTCGAGACCTGTTGGCTCTTCCACCCTGAAGATCCGTGGCACTTCGGAGGTACGCGGGGACGCTCGGTCACGGCTAATTTTAAGAAGGGCGGTGCTAGGAGAGAGGGTAGATCTAACCAAACGGGGGCGCTGTAAACCACACAGTAAGCAGGTCATAGGAGGAGTGAGAAGAGAAGAAAAGACTGCCAGTACATATCGATATTTACTGATTTCGAAATCCAATGCTTGTTTCTTTCAGACTCATGAACCATGAACAGATGCCTCTAACATTTGTAATGAGTAGTTATTTAGTTACTGCTTACTCTGCCTAACTCCTTGGTTCAGAAACACCAGCTGTCAAAAGGGAAATTGCATAGTGCCCTCTGGCGGTCAAAGTATA
Organism: Neolamprologus brichardi; assembly: GCF_056152115.1. Taxonomy (NCBI): domain Eukaryota; kingdom Metazoa; phylum Chordata; class Actinopteri; order Cichliformes; family Cichlidae; genus Neolamprologus; species Neolamprologus brichardi. Next base: position 18,366,917 of record NC_142110.1, read on the forward strand.
AAAAAATCGACTCTCATAACATGGTTGAAGGGTCTCTCCTATCTCTTTTTTAAATTTCCATTTATCGGCTGTTATAAATGCCGATACCCATACCCACTGGTAAATAATCTAACATCAGTCGATAACATTGGCGTGCTAAGAAATCAACCAGGCTCTAATTCGGGGATGCGATTTTATAAATGTTCTGCTTTTACATAAATAGCTGTACTGTTTTATCAGAAATAAAAAAACAAACGACAATGTTTAAAAGTTGTTGAAAACTCATTGAGTTTTAATAATTTGAATGTGTAGACACCTGCCAACATAAACACAGAGACATATCTGCCCTGTAACAATAAGGCAGCCTCTGTGAAGCCCAAGACGATAAAGTAACAGGCTAATAAAAATATACACTGGTTACAACATTATAAATCACATAATACGCTCAGTTCTATTTTAGTTTCATTTTATTAACAAATCTGTTGAAATTTAGTTGCAGTCACGATGACATAAAATAATCATTTGTGAAATGGGAATTCCACAAAAAACAATAGCTTATGGGTAAGGGCCTAGCATCATAGGTTACTTCAAGAGCAAATATAATCTCCGGCATGTATCCCAATTTTAGTGACACTGATACAGCACATCTAGATAGTGGCACATGCAGAATAACACTCATGAACTGGAACATGTTTTAAATTGGAATTGAGAATTCTGAAAACCTTCAGTCATAAAGGGTTTTAGGATTGAACATATTTTAGTAGCAGTTGTTGTCCTGTGCTCTTTACGGACACAGAGAGGGATGCTGACGTTTTTTTTCAGTGCTTTTCATTCCAAATCTGTGGATGCCTGAAGGTCACACTAAAGCTCAAATATATGTTTGCAATTCTTTCCTATTAAGAGTTGTTTTTCCCTTGTGTTATGCAGATTTACAAGGGCAAGTAGTCTGGGATAGCATCACAAAATCTATCAAGGAGTCTAAATACTACATTACACAATGTGAGATGTGTTGCACTGAGTTAGCTTCAGAAGCTTGTAGCCATGAAGAAGTGGGTCAGGGGGAGCATTTACCTTTGGCCCTGACATGACTTGCATAACTTTGTTTTGTAGGTTTGTAATTTCTCAAAATATTTAAGAAAGAAAAAAGTCACCAGTAACTAAACGATATATATTTCACCTCTGTAATATTTTGGATATTTATAATTGAGCCATTTGTATATATTAGAGCTATTTCTTATATTTTTTAAACTTTTTAATGTATTGTATTTTTTAATTAGTTCAGTCTGTTACTGTTACTGTCTTGGAACAACTGTAACCCACATAATTTCCTTAGGGATTATTAAAGATTATTCTGATTCTGATTTTAACCTTATATTGTGACACAGATTAAAATGCTGGAAAAATAACATGAATTAAATAAAATCATTCAATAATGAACATGAACTGAAACTACTTTCTCATGTAGTTGTACTTTAAGCGTGTAGCTCTGCTTTTTAGTAATACTAAGGTAAAGATTTTCACACATTAATTACAAACACTAAAGTTATTGTACAAAACAATATTAATAATAATAATAAATCGAGGATTCTGAGGGGTTCAGCTGGGAACTTTGTTTTTTCAGGTTTATTTTTATTTCATATGCATAATGATTCTTCACCCTTAATAAACATGAATAGTTTTGAGTAAAATGTAACTGAAATATATCAAATCAAGGAATCAAGGTTTTTTTTAAAAAAATAATAAAAATAAAATAAATAAATAAATAAATGTGTGCAGTATAAACTGATTGTATATAGGTCAAGCGCATTTCTTTTGGCCAGATTACATTAAATGTAACATTTGACACTGTATTTGTTGCACAAGTCGGCTTCTTATTTTTTTTTAGTGTCGAACAATCCTCCTTGTTTTAAATTCTTGGTCCCAGCTTTTACCACAAGAGGGCAGCGGTGGTGTTTTTTTGTACACAAGACGTCCCACAGGCTGCACAACAGAGTGCAAATGAGGCCAAGGGAAGTATCACATCAGATCATCTCAGAGTATGTGTTGTTATAAGTGGACACTACTAAACCTTGTTTAGTGACAACAAAATGCCATGCAAAATTATGCCAACTATGTGAGAACCAAAGGAAAAAAAACAGATTACATGAGCCCAAACAACTTTTTCCTTTTCTTTCTGTCACGAGAAGCTAAAATACATGTGCATCTTAGCAAATACCAGCATAGTCAAGCCTGGTGTCGTTGTTGGATGGAAATACATTGTGTCCGTGACTCCAAAAACACACATCAACAATGATTAATAATAATATTTGTATGAGATTGTTTTCTTCATTCTAGCAAGTGAAGTTGTTCATAAAGATAGAAAGAAATTAAACACCATTAATTGCAGTTTTAGTCCCTACCTGTCCATCAGTCTTTGTTTAGTGTTACCAACAGTAAAATTCACTCAACTTCTTGCATATTTAAAACAGACTGAAATGGCTTTTTAAAACATTTAAGAGTAATCACACAATTCCCGTGGAAAAGTGGGTAAATGTGTAAAACACCATGTCCCATGCATTATATGTTGTTGTGACGATTATTACGACTCCAGAAACAATGCACACTTTAAAATGTAACTTCCTCCTTTTTTTGTGACCAAAACTGAGCAAAACCACACCTATCTAAATTGACAATAATGTAATACTTAACAAATCTGACAGATTGTTTATGTTTAAACTTGATTTTTTCAGCAGACTAGGCTCCCTCCAGGCAGCATATGCATTCAATTTATAAAACTAAGGAATGCACCATTTTCTTTCTTTCTTTCTTTCTTTCTTTCATTCACATCATTTGTTTTTTTGTTTTTTGTCGTACATATACATTTGTTGCCTTCTGGCTTTGTGTTTTTAGTCTAAATGCTAGCTAAAGCAAACTGGCCAAAGGCCACAGCTTCCATCTATCTATCTATCTATCTATCTATCTATCTATCTATCTATCTATCTATCTATCTATATATATATATATATATATATATATATATATATATATATATATATATATAGTATATATAGTATATATAGTACCACTAATATATATTAGTGCTATTAGTGGTACTACATAAAATATGTGGAGGTGAACTACAGATCTGTCTGGTAGAAGGGGTGACAGTGGCAATAAGACACAAAGGGCTTTGAGGGTGGGGGGAGGGGGGTGTCACCTCCTGTGCACATGATCGCTGGCTACGCCCGTGAGACTCGGCATATCATAAAAGATGTGAGAGGGAATGATGAGGGGAGCACAAAGACAGAAGGGAAGAGAAAGGACAGGGAAGGAGGAGATCTGCCTAAACTCCGCCTCCGGTCTCGGATCCTCTCGCATTCCTTCTTCACAGCCCCTCACGCTGGAGATAGAGAAAGAAAGGGAAGGAGAAACAAGAAGGCCACGAAGAAAAGAGGGGGAGCAGTGAAACGACCATGGCAATATCCAAAACGTCTCAGCGTGAGATAGAGTCCGATCCCAGCGCACTTCCACCACCGTCGACCCCGGCTCGGAGCATGCAGTCGCACAATAGACAGAGTCCTGATGAATGAGGAGCTTTACCTGGGCCGTGGACAAAATGAGGGTCATCTTCATCCAAAACGCCGGTTTCGTCGCAGCTTTCTCGCCTTTCTCGTGATGTTGGCAGTGTTTGGGACGACAGATGATGTGAACGAGCCAGAGCTAACCACAGCCAGATCATGCGAGTAAATTGAGGAGTAAGGGGATCGTAGCAATTTATTTAGGCTGTTTTATTTTTATTTTATTTTATTTTAATGGGATAGAGAGCTTGCACATATTTATAGCCAGTATAGCATCTCTGAATCGAAAGTGTGCTCAGCTTCCGGCATGCAGCCTGCTGTCGAAATCTGAATAATAGACTATATTTTTTAACTATATTGGCCCTAGAATGAATTTTTAACCAATGATAGAGTATGTACCAGGTTATTAAGGTCCGATCCTTTTAGACTTCCGCACTCATGTAGTAATCCTTTAGTATATAGCAATTATTAATATGAATAGGTAGAAGGAGAGATCTCTGGCCACTATGATCAAAGCCTATTGATCAACTGAGACAATCTGGAAATGTCAGTTTCCACGTGTGATAACATGACTGGCGTCGTTCCTTGTAATTTATTTATTTATTATTACTATTATTAGGCCTATAAGTATTATATTATCGATTTATTTTTTAGGTAGGTAGTGATATATTTAACAGTGGGAAGGCTGTTTTAAACCCTTCCCTATAGTGAGATGGAAACCGCTTATTTATCGTCGCACCGGGGGGGCACCCGTCCCGACGCCCAGACGGGCCAAAGCTCGGCGGGTGAGCCCTCCGCTGCACCACCACCTTCAACTCCACCTGCCGGCAGCTCACCTGAGGAGACCCCGACGAGTGGTGATGGACGGAGAAACTCGGGCGTGAAGAAACACCATCACAAGCACAACCTGAAGCATCGCTACGAGCTGCTGGAGACGCTCGGAAGAGGCACCTATGGCAAAGTCAAGAAGGCCATTGAGCGGCACTCCGGCAGAGAGGTGAGCCATTTACACAAGCAGCTGCAAACATCTGTCACGATGCTTTTAGTAAACCCAGACGCTTGTAATTCACAATACTTGTGTAACGCCCTTTAACAGCCACTACAAACAGCACTGGTCCCAAAATAAGTGGTTTTTTGCTCCCAGAGGCGTGTGCGCGACCTACCCCCGCTGGGAATTCCCCCACCATGCTCCAAAAAGGCCAGTGGGGCCAGGGAGTTACGCTGCACACATGCAGGGCCTCACGACCGGATGCCGGAGTGCAATTCCGGCTACCGACAGACTTATGGGGACTTGTGTGACCCCCACAAGCTTCACAAAAGTTCCCCAGAAGTGTCCTGCTTCCACGCTCATTCATAATTTGTAAAGTTTTTAAGACATGCATTGCAAAGTTCAGATCAACCCCAAATTCACTCTTTTGCGAATGACCAGCATTTGACATAGTCTCAGTCTTTAAAGTAGTAGGTTACTTGTACTGTTTCATCACTCTGCACAGTGCCTTACAGTTTTCCCTTCCCGTTTTGTTTCTATTTTTAAAGTGCCAGGTTTTTTTTTCCCTGCATGACTCAGTCTGGCACTTTGCATTTCTTTTTTTTTAAAGTGATGAACTGTATATTTGTCGCAGTAAACCCACCATCTGCTGTGATGTCCTTGCAGACCGGCAGATCTCTACCAACTATTTCCACATGTGGCAAAATATGACCCCAGTGCCCATTCTGGCAGGGCATGCGGAAATTTCCACTGAAACTTAGTACAGGCCAACAATGTCCCCCAGTGGTTTCATAGCTCCTGGCAAATGCATGTTTAATAGGGAAAGGGGGGCAGCAAACCCCCTGGTACGACATTCCTGTTTGACCTGTCCCACTTGCCAGCTTCTCCTTTCTTCCGTTTGTTTTTCGGCATTATTGCCATGGTAGCAAGTGTAATATAAATTAATGTAATTTCACTGACATCATACAACTGTGCAACTGTACTAACTGGACAGGTCAAAGTGCATTGCATGATTGTTGGCTTTGGATATCTTGGAAGTCTTTTGTTAAATAATTGACAATGTTTGTCATATAGTTGGCAAGTTTATTATATTTTTGTTACTAAGCCATAAAGCACTACTTACCAGTCACTAAATATATAAATAAACCCAATATACTTATGTGTAAGTCAAAAAACTATAGCCCAGTGGCTCCAGTTCTCCTACTGTCTACAGTACTGAGCTGAGCTTAGCATTAAAACTTAAAATAGAGAAGTATTAATATGGGACCCAAGTCTGTGCACATAGAGTACTCGCCATCTCGCAGCTTATGGATATGGCACTTACCCTGCTAGAGTTTACTTGACCTCTGATCCAGAGGGAGTCCCTTGTGTCCATTTGGCATGTAAACCAGTGTGGTGAGAATGTTATTTAATCATCTCAGCTCCCCTGAACCTTTTCCTGGCTTGTTCCACAGACACAGTGAGAAGAACAAAGTGGAGAGATAAACTGATGAAGCTCTGTGTGTGTGCATGCACACACATATGAATAACGAAGGACAGATTAGATGCAAGCATATTCAGCATGTCAGTGAAAGTAGAGCTGGTTTCACCTGGAAGCCCATTTGTTGTACAATTTGCACACTCAGTAAAAAACACAAACACCTAACATTAAGTGAAGTGCAGCAGATCACAGCGAACATGGTGTGGCTTTGTGGGATGTGCACAACCCGTGTTTCTGTGCATGTGTGTGAAAGGTAAAAGGAGACCTGTGGCTACGTTTCAAATAGCTGCATTAAGTATTACATGCCATCTAGAGAGGACTATAGTGAAAAGGTTATGGTGACAGTCAGGCCTATAATGGACACTGACACATGAAAGGCCATCCACAGCAGGAAATTAGATTTAGAAGGTAATGTTAATATCCTGTATGGAGGATCCATCACAGATGGGCTGGGGAGTTAGCACAGAGATACAGGGAAGCTCACCACCATAACAAGAGAGAAACCGCCTCAGTTAAAAGGGGTAAAGAGTCATATTAATATGTGCTTAAAGCACCAGATTACATCATTCCCCAACAATGGACTCAATAGGGAGGTACGCAAGAGGGAAAAACATTGGCATTCCTCTGTTATATTCTATGTTGTACAGCTGATGAGGCATTATGATTCCTGGCTCTGTTTGAGAATACACTTCTCTGGAAAAGTGACGGGCCTCTTTCTCCCACTCACTCTCCCTCTCTCTGCCTCCCCCTAAGTCTGACTCAGACGCACAGTCAATACGACAGATGATCATGATCTTTAGACAATGCAGGGACGAGTGAGTTTGTGATGAATACTTCATCTATTTTAATGGCCTGAGAAAGCCCAGAACGATGTCAGGCTCCGCTGAAGCGAAACATGGACTTTCACTTCAAACGAGCTCTTTTGAGAACAAAGTCTGGACGACGGGAGGGGCAGACGAGGCCGCCCCATACCTGGCAGGGACCGACGTGGGCAGCAGTGCAGCGCCCATTTACTGTGAGTGACAGTAATAGGGGGGTCCACTTAAGAACAAGCGTAGCTGCGTCAGCCAGCTCCGCCAGCTGGCAAGTAGCTGATCTGCGGTCCTGTTTAATGATCCGCATCAAGGTCAGGGCAAAGCAACATGAGGAGATACACAAAAGATGTCTGGCTTTCTAGTCCAATATTGGGGAACTGTCTCATTCACTGATTTATCATGCAGTGTAGAATTAACTTCTCTACACATTTTACTTGTCTTTGTGTGTAACTTTTGTAGGCAATTTCTTAGTTCATTCCCTAATTTTAAAGAAACCAGGTATTTTTTGCATGCATGCATCCATCCATCCCACAACAACTGAAAAAGGTAAGCTGCATTCAGCTTTGCAAATTCAAGTGTCAGTCACGTTTTGGGGATCAGTGATAAAATCCTGATGATTTTGATGAGGTAAAGGAAAACATCAGTGTTAAGACACAAACAACTTTTCCCAATTATGAACACAGCATGGGAACCCCCTGGACCCTGGCTTGTTTATTATGGTATCATTTCTTTAAATTCTATGTAATCAAGGCATGCTCTGGAAGGCAGCTATTCCGGTTTGGGGTTATTTTTATTGATGTACACGGTAATTAGCTTGGCACTCGCTACTGCCTGTGGTTTTTCGCTGAATGGAATAAAGCTGGGCTCCACAGAATACTGCAGTTTAGTCAGGAGGACAAAAGTTTAAACTAACATAATTCAGAGTGAAAAGATTCTTTACAGGCTTGATCAAAGAACAACTCAGGGCTCAATCCAGATTGTTTAGGCTACAAGAATGATGTGCTAGACCGTGGGCTCTCCACTGGTTTATTTGGAGAAGGATGCTAACCTCTCATTTATGAAGTACATAGGTTAGTGGTTTGAATGCATCCTGTTGCGGCTGACTCTTAACTGAATTGGCTTTGCCATGACACTGAAGAATCATCAAATCAAGTGTCATTGTTGACTGTTAAGCTCCTTTTAACGGGCCCATTTGGCACGGCAAGGAGTGAATCACTTCCTCAACCCCTGCTCGTTCTCCTGATGCCTCCATAAAACTCTCAGCAGGCCATCTTTTCAGGCTTTTTCGAATACGGGCCATTAGCTGTGTTTAATCAGAATAACTAAACATACAAGGCGGGGGTAGTGGTTAGGGTCTTCTCGGGGACTTTTGACAAGGGAGGAAATTTGCTTTGTAAGTTAATACTGACTGATTGATGGAGGATCACGCTAACCTTCAGCTCTCTCTTTCCTCTTCTTAACATCGGTGAACACTTAACACCTTTCTCACTGCTTTTTAGGGATACATGGTGCAGACTCTATAGGCTTTTCTACCCCGCGCCTGCTGCACGTGGTTGGGATTTCGAAAGAAATTTCTCCACAGTTGTTGGAGTGGCAGTTAGTGCAGACATCCATGCACCAATTTGGATGAACGGCAGTACTTTAGAGGCTATTTGCCTAACCATTACCTTATTGCTAAATTCCTGCAAACCTAATGGCATTTCCATCAGCCTAAGCTGCACTGTGTGTTGTGCTAATGCACAGATGTTAGCTTGCTAACACAGCAAAGCAGAATAGTGACCATGACTGCTTAAATTAAACCTTATAATTATAACAGCATAGTTTTATTAGCATGAAGACTTTAGCATTTCACACAAAGCGCTACTGTGTGCTAGTATGGCTGCAGAGTCCCAGACTGGCTCCGAAAATGCTCCCTGTTTCCAAGATAGCGCGCCGTATTGAGTGAACTATTGAGTGACCATTATATACTGACGAGGGAATGACTGAGTCAGGGGAGTGATTTTGGACACAGGCGATTAGTTAACAACAGCTGCTCCCAGAGAAGTCTTTACTATGGAAACTGCCATGTTGCACCGTGTGAATCTGTCCTCTGATGCTTCTGTAATCATGATGATTGAATATCAAAACAGGCCACAATGTTGGTACTTGTGTTTCAGTTTGCAATAGTTTGACCTCAGCAAAGCTTCGTAAGGTCAAAGGTTATTAAAAGTCTCTGTAGGTGGACAGGGGAGGTTTGTTTTTCTTTGATAATGAAATCAAGCATTGTGTGCAGACTGACATCTCATGACGTGCACCATGTACCGTGGATGAGCTGTACAATTTAAAGTTCACTGATAACAAATCGCATGTGACAGATAAATTGGTTGCACCTTAATCTCATTTCAGTGACTTTCTGCAGTCACGTCTCTTCCCAGATTAAATCAGCCTATTTTTCAAATCAATTTTCTTGGAAAAAAAGACAAATCTGCTTTTACTTTAAACTGTTAAATGTGACACATTCAGGATACTGTATATCTAGGCAGGGGTTTTTTTTGTTTGCTTGTTTGTTTTTTTGCTTTTTTTCCTTTGCTGCTGAAGTCACATGAGTGAAAAGTGTTTGTCCTCTCTTTCCAGGTGGCTATCAAGTCCATTCGGAAGGAGAAGATTAAGGATGAGCAGGACATGGTACACATTCGTCGAGAGATTGAGATCATGTCGTCCCTCCGCCACCCCCACATCATCTCTATATATGAAGGTGAGGGTCTTTGAATGTCTACCTGTGACAAGTCATGGACACTTATTTAATTTGAACATGCAAACAAAATCACACATGTCCAGAATTCTTCCCTCCATCAGCTCATTTAGCACTCGTGGCCGAGCTGTAGGACTGTCATGTTATGACATGCAGATGTCATAATAAGTCCTGGACTACAGCTCTGGGATGTTATTAATCTTCTTCCCGTCTGGCTGCCTGGTCTAGTAAAAGTCTGGATGACTTTGACAATTTGCATCTGGATTCCTCTCTTTGTGTGTGTGTGTGTGTGTGTGTGTGTGTGTGTGTGCGTGTGCGTGTGTGTATTGCATTCACATTTGTGAAAGTTTGTGTTTATAAGAGGGGTGATATTCTAAGGGATTGCCTCTCCCACATCTAAGAGGTCACATCCCCTTGTCTTCTCTGGTCTTGATCTCAGGGCCAGACATCTGCTGATACTTAGAGACAACAGCAGCTGGGAACCAGACTATACTCGTGCATGTGTGTGTGTCTGCACATATGTGTCTGTATAAATCCCAGTATATTTATCTCAGTGTATGAACCTTTGTGTGTGTAGCTCAGGAGACTCTGGATTGGCCTCAGTCACCCGGGCTTGCTCCCCGTCTGACTCCAATCCAGTGCTATGCAGCAGGAGGAAAGACCATAAGCCTTCCCTTGGAGCAATATCAACATATGTCTACCCCAGGAAGCAGTTCACTAAATATCAAAGACTTCAAGCCAGACATTGACAACATATTTATTGTTTTTGGCCTCCTTTTTTTTGATGAGTCCTCATGAATGACCTTTACATCACCAGAAGAAAACATTAGATTAGAATTGATGGCGACTCTAAAGGTTGAACAGTTCCCAGTGATTTTTTCAACATAGTGCTTGCAATTAATCATCTGATAATATGTAGTATGGGCCTGTTTTCTGTCTCCTACATTCACAACGCACTGCAGTGTGTTTTTTTGTTTGTTTGTTTTTTTGTCATGTGATTTGTGACTCGTGACTATTGTGTCAACATAGCAACAGTTTCAATGCCATTTTCAGGTTAGCTGCCCTGCCATAGCGGCTGCAGGTTGTGTGGTACTTCCCTAACTGGCTTAGCCACTGTCCTTTGTTCAGTTTCAAAGTCCTTAGGTCATTATCAGCAATGTGTATATGTAACAAACTTAACTATTTGTCATGGGAACGTGCCAGTAGTCGGTCAGAGGGCTGAATTACAGCTGAATTTTATGTGTTTTGCAAGAGAATGATTAAAGAACAGCCAGCTTTATAAACTCAGGCGAGCCTGCATGGTGTTTCTATGTGTGCTGCCTTCCTTTAAAAGCAGTCAATTCTACCAACAAACCTAACCAGACTCATTGCTCTCGCTCTTTGGTGTTTCTCCTCAAACCCAGCGTTTACTGTTGTGGCCTGGCCTCCGCCCAGCCTTGCTTTAGAGATGTATAGGAGGCCTAAAGATTTGTGTATCCGGCAACACCCTCTTCAACAGCCCCTGCTAACTGCCTTGTGTGAAGCAAAGCTGAACCAGATGTGTGCGTGAAGATTGATTTTTACCACTCCCTCACATTCTGCATCCATCAGCATGCTGCGTGGGGACATTTAAAGTAGTTTTTTTTTTTTTCTTTTGCTCTTTGCTCCTCAGGCAAAGCTATGCAGTGCCCTCCTTTTAAGAGAAATAGTCAACCCTACAAAATGCTCAAGCGGCATGAACTGATTCAGCCAGGGGGAAAAAAAACCCCAAACCCTTCAGCGTGAGGGGAATCTTTAGAAATTTACCTTCTTACAATAAAATAAAAAATGATCACGCTTCTTGTGTCCCCACAGAAATACAAAGCTAAAGCTAAGATCTTGCCAATTTTGTTACCTTGGCAGGAGTTCACTTTCTCAGTGCTGCTTCCAGATTTTGTGCTAAGCTAAGCTAAGTCGCTGACTATATTTGCAATGGTGTTAAATTTGTCAGCTAAATCTAGGCAAAAATCAGCTTATATCTTAAGTAAACATGATAAACAAAGGGAAAAATACCCTACAGATTAATTAAAATTTGCTTGTTTATGGCCTACTTTAGAATTATCCCTCCACTCCTCTGTGTGACTCTTTGGCCCTTGTGCAAGTTTTCAACAACAGTCTATCATCAGTGCAGACACTAGGACAATAGGCGCTAATTAGTCAGATGTGAGGGCTTGACCTGTGAACAAAGCCCAGTGAGTGACAGCGAGGCTTTAGTGGTGGCTGGCGCGCCCAGTGGGCTGTAACAAACCCGAGTTATGTAAGCCAGGTAATTACCTCACCGCAAGTGCTCAAAGGTAAATGGGAGTGCAAGCTGAGAATTGGCTCCCCCAGCCTAACCCCATCAAGGTTCGCCGTGAATGTCACCCCAGGTCACCCCTCTGTCCACCAATCAGAGAGCTGAGTCTGCTTTTGCCCTCCCGAGTGCTTGGCTTACATCCCGTCTGTTATTTCCCGAGCTGCCAGACAGTCACAATCAGGGAGCATTACCATCACTCAGCAACTGTGTGTTTTTGTAGAGGATTATATCTTTAAAAGGACCCCAGGAGAGGAGGGGTGGGGTGCTGAGGAAAGTAGTGTGACAGACTGTGAAGGTGCTCACTCAAGAGTACAGAAAGCGGAGGCCCCCACCTCAGTGACCCTGCTGTGTGGGAAAATCAACACGGACAATATGTAGCAACATGGCTGACTGTGTTTTCCTAGCCTTTTTTCCCCTCTCTCTTCTCCTCTCTCTCCCTAACCGCTGTCATACTCTTCATGCCAAGAAGCATGTTGCCAAACTGAAATTATATAGCGGATGGCTAAAAACTGACACACAATGATATGTCTGGTGAGCTGTATTTCAATGGCGATAAAAATGAAACAGCATTCCTCTAAAAATCAGCACACGTGTCACCGGGTTTATTCATTTTGCTTCGGTCGTGATAAAGTTCAGGGTCCAAAAGAGAAAAAGCCTGCTTTGTAAGAGTAGGTACAGAAAATAGAAGAATATAGGAGTATAGCTTTGATTTCAGTTATGAGTTAAATATGAAGCAGTTTCATTACATTGCTCTTGTCAAAATAAAAGAGGATGCTTGTTGCCATGTTGAGTCATAAATCACTAATGAACAAAGCAGTACTTAGAATAGGTACTCATGAGGCCCACGCGTGGTCGTTAGAAATATCGGACTGTGTTGTGAAAAGTGGCAACATGATACGAAGCTCAAGCTGTAGCAGAAGCTCCACCTGAGCCTGTGAAGGTAACTCTTTCTCCTCAATCTGGTTCGTGCCCTTTTCTCTTTTTTTTGTGGTCTGTTTTCACTGCTCTCCACTTGCTCTGCTCTCTGAGCAACGCCTGATTGAGTTAACAGCCCCTCCCTGCTGTAGTGTTGTGAAGGAGCCAGGCACATGAGGTGGGGTCTGGGTGATGTAACCCTGGGAGAAATGTAGAGATGTAATGTGCTGCTTTGGAATTTGGATTCCCAATTCCCTCCAAAAAAACAAAGGCCGGAGTAAACGTTTTTTTCCTGCTTTTTTACTTAATAATGCTCATTAATATTTTTATTAAGAAGGCAAAATGAACCTGGGCAGACTTAAGAAGCTGTCCTCCCATACCTCTATGTGTTTGGAAAGTCGGTAATAATGTGTTGCTATTTTCTTATCATTTCTCAGTGTTTGAGAACAAGGACAAGATCGTGATTGTGATGGAGTATGCCAGCAAGGGCGAGCTGTATGACTACATTAGCGAGCGTCGGCGCCTGAGCGAGCGGGAGACGCGGCGCTTCTTCAGACAGATAGTCTCCGCCGTGCACCACTGTCACAAGGTGAGAAAACTCATCTGTGCCTTCAGCTTGTGCAGGCTGTGCTCTGTGTCTCTTACACACATAAAGACTTTGTTTTCAGTCCTTAATTTATCCTTCACCATTCCCCTCACACATTCAGACGCATAGCTAGTTAATCTGCCAGCCCTGCACGGTGTGCTGTTCTTGGCGCACTGGTTGTAGAGAGTCATCTGTTTCTGAGTGAAGATAGAATGCAGGCCAGTTTAATTCAGGCTTACCCTCCCATTACAGAGCAGGGCAACAAACAGGCCTTGTCTTTAAATCTGTGGTCAAATCTTGCTGCACACACAAGGACTGATGTCCTGAGCTACCCCCAGAGTCATTCTCCAGAGATTAAGTTTGGTTCACACCCACATCCACACCTCACTTACTCTGCTTAAAACCAAAAGATCCCATTGGCTCACCACTTGTCACACTTTTCCCAGCTGTAGATAGGGATGATGTCATAGTCTTCAGCTAGGGGACTCCCAGACTAATCTCTATAAATACGCCCCTTTTCTTTTTTAAAAAAAAATAATTTGCTTTCATTATCAGACTCTAAGTTATGGCCGCAGCGCTAAACAGGACGTCCTGGCCTGAATGTCAATTGTCCATTACCTGTATATCTTCCCCAAAACGCCAGCCTTTGCCCCCAGAGGCTAAGTTATCAGATGATAGACGATTGGTTCACAGATTGGTCCCAGACAGCCATGAATGATGAGTCATTACCACCAAGCGCAACCCCTTGCTGGGTGGGGTGGTGTGAGTCACTGGCACAACAAGCAACCAACCACTTCTTCCTTGTGTTCACCAATCAGAGTCATGTGAAAATGAGCACAGTGTTAGACAGTCACCGACAGGAGATGCAACGCTGAGCTGCGCAAACAGGCGGGGGGTGACGGATGAAGTCACTCCTCTGCATCTGAGCTGGGTTCTTTCTGTCTGCGTACCACATGTTAATTCCTGGATTTTTTTTCCCCAACCCGTGCATTAACAGCATAGTCGCTGTTTTATCCCATGATGCTCTGAGAACATAATTCATACTGGGAGATAATTACAGGCTCATGTTTATGTCACACATTTGAGCTGATTTAAAAGAAAGTCCCAGCAGATGTCAGCTTGAAGATCTTCGAGGGGACAGGACCAATTAAAGAGTACTAAGCCAACTGGCTGTCTTTATTTCCTCAAGCTATCTTTGTCAGAGTAAATCACACATACATACAAATGCAATGGACTGTTTATTGCTTGGAACCCTCTTTAATGAAAAATGAGCTGATGCATGCATCAATCTTTTTCTTTTTTCTCACTGCAGAATGGAGTAGTGCACAGGGATCTGAAACTGGAAAATGTGCTACTGGATGAAAACTGTAATATTAAGGTAACCTTGCCTCTTGTGATGGTCTGGGATGTGTTGGCAGCCAAAGCCTTGTCTCAAATGATCTTTGCGTGAGGGAAAATAAATAATATGACCTGAAATTCTAACTTGGCCTTGTGTTCACAGATTGCTGATTTTGGGCTGTCCAACCTCTACCATAAAGACAAGCTACTGCAAACCTTCTGCGGTAGCCCCCTATATGCTTCACCGGAGATCGTCAATGGGAGACCATACCGTGGCCCGGAGGTGAGTCTCAGCGGAAATAGAAATTTAATAATTTATTGCCCTCCCTGAAAATTCATTTTGGGATAAACCGCTAGTGATTACAATCATCATGTAGTCAATATACAAACTGGTGGTTAGACTTTCTTCTCAGGCCCTTTGATGGGATTAGTCCATAGTCCAAGGGAGGTCTCTCTCTTTTGGGTCAGCATCCCTCCCCTGTCCTCCCTTTCCTACAATATTCAGGGGTCTTTGAAGTGAGGAACCAGGGGATCGTTTTTCTCACTCTGTCTTCAGATTAACTGGATTGGAATGAGCTCCCCAGCCTAAAAGCGCAAGCGCTGTCTAAACAAATACTTTTGGTGAAAGAAACAGTGAAAATGTCTCCCCAAAGCCACTCATTCTGAAAGTGCAGAGTCACTCCGAAGGGCGTTGTCACTACAATTACATCAGATGGATAAAACAAAGCAACAAGGAGGAGGGGGGGATGTTGAATTTTTAGATTTCGTAGTCAAACCGTTCAATTTAGTGCAATTCACTGTAATTTACTCGAGAGTGCTAAAAACGAAATTATAGAACCACAGCTGGGATGAGGCCACAAATTACAGCGAGCAAAGACAACAAAAATAGAGCATGACAATAGTGAGTGGCCTGTCGCATACTCAGGAATGGACCGACGACGACACAAAGAGTGAAACATTCGCGATGCTGGTCATTGATTGCGTCTCAAAACTTTAGCTGCCCTCATTCAAATCTCAGCCCACTGTATCCGCCCCCCAACTACAGTCCGTACACTTGTTCTGTGCCATGCTCTTTGTTTCTCTCTCTCAGTCACACAAACACACACACACACACACACACACGTCAACTGCATGTCTTTAGCGACTGTCAGGAGCTCAGCATATCACAGTTGCTATCTCTGCTGGTCTCATTACCCTCTTCCGCTCCCACCACTCTGCACCTCCTCAAAACACCAAGTGTTATGTAACATTTTTGAAAGCCACATTACGTTGTGAGAGAGTGTAATGTGTCTGTGCACAAACAAGTCATGGCCCACCAAAATACCTGCCGTTGTCATTATGTCTTTGAGAGGCCTGCTGGAGAAACAACATCATATCATATTGCTTATTGGTGTGTAGAGTAACTCAAAGCCCAGTCTACTCAGCTCATTTCACAGCATCCATTTTTTTAATGCCATGAATCACTAATCACTGTTTCCTCCAGGTGGACAGCTGGGCCCTCGGGGTGCTGCTGTATACCCTGGTCTATGGAACCATGCCGTTTGATGGGGGAGACCACAAGAACCTCATTCGCCAGATTAGCAACGGCGAGTACAAAGAGCCCACTCAGTCCTCAGGTACTGCTGGAACTTTTGGCTCAGCATGCATTCCTTTTGGTTTGGGTCATGTTAGGAAACACACCTGATTTCAGTGCGCTGTGTAAAACAATAGCATAAACTGTAATTGGCAAATCTAATTCAGCTGTGCTGCAGATAGAAACCATGAGGACTCTTTTTCTCATAAATTCCAGAAGAATATGAAAGCCTTTAAGATGTTTGTTCATACGCTGTTCAGGGAAGCATGGATCAGAGAGCTCTGGATGTTCACATGTAGTAGATGCAAATTGCATTACACATTACACGCTTTTATCCAGACAGCATAAAGAAGCACATCTTAGCTGAGCAACAAGACATTATACTTCTTATTCATTTGCTGGTAACATGATTTTTGAATAAACTACAATGGAAACAAAATATAACTTTTTGTGCTAAAAAGAGCAACTTTTTGTGGAAAATATACTCTTGAAAAATACTCAGTGATTCATGTTTTTGGTATAGGTGTAACAGTCTTTGAAATGAAAAAGCAACAGCATATGATTTTAGTATTTGTATGTCAAATAATGTGCAGCGTGAAGCACTCAACAGATCCCTGTTTACTCCCAGATGCCCGTGGACTGATCCGCTGGATGCTGATGGTGAATCCTGAGCGTCGAGCTACAGTGGAGGACATTGCCAATCACTGGTGGGTGAACTGGGGCTGGAAGAACAGCGTGTGTGACTGCGAGACCCAACGCGACCACGGAGGCTCGCCCATGCTGGCCCGTTTCATTGACTGGCAGAACCGCACTGAGCCACGTGGTTCTGGAGCCAAAGCTGCGGCCATGCCCCAGCTGCTGCGCCAGAGGCCCAAGAAGTCCAAGAAGGAGAATGTTGAGGCAGGACAGATGCACAGTGGAGGCGAGGACAAGCCAGGTCTAAAGAGACCCAAAGGCATCCTGAAGACCAGGGTTACCGAAGGGCACCAATCTGTAAGTCCTGAAGAGGTGGAGCTGGGTCAGGTAGCGCTGCCTCAGCAAGCTGAAGGTGGAGAGGAGGCTTCCAGCCCAGACCGAGAGGAAGAGGAGCCGACGCTGGGAGGAGTCTCCCCAGCCAAGATCGTGCCGTCTCTGCCCAAAAAAGGCATCTTGAAGAACAACCAACAACGGGAATCAGGGTACTACTCTTCCCCAGAGCGCAGTGAGTCCTCCGAGCTTTTAGGGGGCGCCAGCATGTCTCTGCTAGCCACCTCCCCACCCAAGAGAGCCATGGGGAGAAAGGGTATCTTGAAGCGAAATGGCAAGTACTCCACCTACAGCGGGCCTCCCTCATCAGCGACGGTGGCCGGAGTCCTCGGTGAGCCTCCTCCATCGACCGACTCTGGTTTGTCCCGCAGTCAGAGTCGTCCCTCCAGCATAGTGGGAGAGGACAGCTCCGTCCTGTCCCTGTCACCCAGCTCCCTCAGCGGGGCCGAGTGGCATCCTTCCACACCCCACCTCCGCCCAAACATCAGGGCTTGTGTCTCGGCTGAAAACCTGCTGCAGCTCGCCAACTTTAAAGGCTTCCAGGCAGCCCCGCCAATCCAGGGACACAAATTCAGCCGCGGCCCCAAAACGAAAGGCTCCCCAGGGGACAATGGCAGCTTCTCCTTGTTGGGGGACCTGGAGGACATGACTCAGGTGTACCAGCAAGCCCTGGACATCAGCAGCAACCTCAACTAATAGATGGGTGGAAGACAGAGAAGAAGAGGGATTTTAACACGAGTGTGTGTTTGTGTGTGCGTATGTGTACAGATGTGTATGCGTGACACTAACGACCAGTGCGTTACTGGGATCGGCCTTTCGTAGCTTGTGGCTTTTTCAAATGGGGTTGAAATCTCGATGGAAAAGATGCGTCGCTACACTCGCACACACGCACTCACACACACGCAGGCACACTTCTCTGGCTAGAAAACATTTAGTTAAGGTTTTCTGTGCAGGAGAGAGACAGAGCTGGCATGAGAGAATGCCACCCAGTCAGCTCTCTTGGCCCGCCCATAGACTTTGCTGTGTTCAACATGTTTACATATTCAGCAAGAAGGCAAGTTAGAATCACAAATGCAGCAATCAGAAACTGGTTGGCTCTGCTTAGACATCACCCATTTCCATGTATGAGTTTACAACAGCACCTTAGAACTCAAAACGGAGCATATGCTTTTGTGATCTTTACTTACTTTAAAAAAAAAGAAAGAAAGAGAAATGAAACAAACCAGGGTCTTGTTCCAAAAAAAAAAATAGCATTGCTGATTATTTATTAATATTTTGTAGCTTTAGTTTTAAGTGCAAAACTGGTGGGCGCTGGCTATTACTGGAAGAGTCCAAAGCTCCTTGTCTCCAACTGTGTTTGTGGAACTGACATATATAATTATGTTACTCGGTGACGAGAAACATCTATATACCCCAATATATAACTGTGTCTGTGTATGTACAACACGCAGGCAAGTATACCTTCATAAAAGCATATGTCCTATATATGTTTATGATACTAGGAAATATGTAGGAAGTGCCTTTTTTTGATTCATAATACAAATTATGTATGTCATTTCCTTAATGTGGAGGGAAAAGCCAGGCCAACCTGTCACCAGTTGTGCTTTTTTGTATCATGTTGTTTGTGAATGTAGAGAGACCCAGGGCCTTCATAGCACAGCTGACTAACTACTTACTCCTCCCCCCCTCCCCCCCATCAAAGCCCATTCCTTCTACACAGGTGAAATTACACACAGATATACCAGCATCTACAGGCCAAGAAAACAAAAAACCTTCCTCCGTGGTCTTTGTCAGTGTTAAAGTTTGTAGTTTGGTTTGTCTGCAGTTAAGGCCTGGTTGAACATACTTTTGTTGGCAGGACAAGAGGTCTGGAGGGGCTCACCTAGTGGGACATCTAGTGAAGGGAGATAGCACAGACAACATCTCACAGTCCTGGAATGTGTCTGGCTATAACCCTGGTTCTTTCACATTTTTTGGGCCTACCTGAAAAAAGTAAGAGGTGCTTTTTCTTTCTTTTATTTATTTATATTTTGGGGGTTTTTTTTACTAAAGAAGATTAGGTGCTTTCCATTGCTGGGCTGGTTAATATTTTACCCCAAGCTCTTCAAAAGAGCTAAGTAAGGTGGGTTTTTTTTAGCTCGCTGATGACGCAGCAAATTCCTCAGAGGGAGGCAGGAGACGTGCTGGTGCTAGAGATCTGTACTGTACCCGAGTCAGCACAGGTGGGATCTGCGGTCAGTGCTCAGCCCCTCCAGCTGTGTATACTAGTTCATTATGTCAACCAAGCACAATTAGCCAGCTATTGTTTTCATTTGAGCGGTGAGAGAGAGAGGCGGTGCGTAGAGACTTATAGCTAGAGGGAGAAGAAAGGTGTGAGAAAGAGTGATGCATGGAGCAGTGGTGAGATTAGAGCAGTCTTTCCTGTAAAACGCAGAAAAGGTCGAGGTGTTAGAATTGTTTTAGTTTTTGAAGGCTTTGTAACGTAGACTAGTGAAAGTAAAGAAAGTGAATAGAAGGAGCAGAGGAAAAGTTTTTGTTTTATACCAAAGAAGTAATGAAACTGACAATGATTCAGGGGAATGGGTGAGTCAGGGGCTTGTCAGAGTCCTTGCATTTTTCTTAGGAATCTCCCCAACCCCCCCACGGTGTATGAAATCATCCCCACATTGGCTTGACCTGCTTTATTTTTCTTCTGTTATTCCCTAACAGAGATGCTGGAGGCTGTTGATATAGCTTGTTTTGAGGGTCATTGTGTGATCCCAGTCTTCTGTATGGCCTTAGAAATTGTGATACACTTTTCAACAGCAGCAAAAGAGATGTCAAAAATTGGAGAACGATGACTGACATCATCCGATACGTTAAATGATGTGAGTGGAAAAGCATGTCGTGGAGGACCCCAAGGGAAAAAGATCAAGTGTTGAATGTTTTCAGCGGTCGCATGTGCGAAGAAAAGGTCCTGGGTTCTGACTCAAATGAAAAGACCCACTGCGTATTATATTGCATTTTATTGCCTTTTGTATTGCATTATATTGTCAACTGGATTTACAGTGAGAAAATTATACTATGTTAGTATTTTGTTTTATTATGCTTCTGTTTTTGATTTTCCAAAATATAAGAAATGTTTTATTGCTTTATGTTATGGCAGAAAAAAATACTTCCTTCCTTGAAGTGTCACAATTTCTCTCCAAAGGAAAAAAAACACAACAAAAAGCAAACAAAAACAGCCAAATCTGGTGTGAAATTGGTGAACTCGCACACATTTCCCCCTGTTTTTGGAATACCCACAGGTGAAAGTGTTAGCTGGAAAAAAGAGCACATTTTTACTAATAGCTGACTGCAAGAAATTTTTATTTTCACATCTACCAAAGCAGGGGAGGCTAAAATATGCTGGAACAACACCAGGAGGGGGGAAAAAAAGGAAATAAATCAATGGAAAGAATCTGATGATAAAACATTAACTCTGCCAAACTGGAAATAACTGGTGCATATCTGTTAGTTAGCAGAAATTCTAATCATAGGAAAACTTGACTGGATATTGTTATGACAATAATAATAAATTAGTATTTTTATGTTATTTAAGCATTATTTTGGTTACAGCTTTTTACTATTGCGGGATATTGCCAAAATTTCTTTTATTGGTTTTATTTGTTTTTATCTGTGGGTGATCCTGGACTGCCAAGGTATTGTAAGTTGCGTGCCTTTGGTATCTTTCATGATTTTTTTTCTTCTTTTTTAAAATTTGATAATGAAAATTATTATCAATGTGTTTTTTTTATACTTGTATTTATTGATCAAGCCATTTAAAGTTGATGTCAAAGTACTTCATGTTCATGCTTTGGCCTGCTTAGGACTTTAGTGTTTTGTGTTCATGACGCACTGCACACAGAAATATTGTTGCTTCTTTAAAATAGAGTGGTGTCAACTCATTGTGAAGGAGGTGGTGAAGTATCTGAGGAGTGACAAATCAATAAAAGTTCCTGAAATCCTGTAGAATGTCTTAATCTGTCAGCTCGGGTCAACACGATGCCCCTGTAGTACTGTATCAACTCAAATAAATGGATCTTGAAGGTAATATGTGTTTTGTGTGCTTTTTGCTATGCATAGTCTTTTTATTCTAGAGCTTTGTAGGTTATTTAGTCAAGTCAAGTGGCTTCAGTCATTTAACATCAAGATTATACAGGATTCATGCAAGGAGAACCTTAAATACATCTAGGTATAGAAAAGATGGCTTTGCATTTAAAGTTAAACAGTAATCTATATAGTCGCCATCTATAGAGTTCCAAAAGCTCTCTTTAAAACATGAATGTCTTTAAATATACCTTTTTTTTGGCAAATTATTTCTGGTTTATCCAGTGGTTGAACTGGATATCCAGAGTCTTTTTTTCTTCTTTCAGTAGGACACATGTTAATTAAACTAGTGAGATGGCCTCATTTCTGTTTCCTTATTAAGAATGTGTGACCCAAAAACTTTCACCAGTGGATTTAAGATGTCAGCGGCGGTGTCCTGTTTTCATCATTAGCTTCAAGTTAATCAGTCTGAATTTGTGGGGTCAAATCATTGGGGTCAGAATGGCTAAAGTATACTTTTTTTTGGACACAGTTTGAAAGCTTTTGCCAAAGCTTCAAGAGCTTTTCAGAGTAGGTCGCCAGCCTGTCAAAAGTTGAGCTACCGATGAAAATGGGCCATTCAGGGCACTGAATTCAGCCAGTGTTTCCACACAGCCTTGGCTGCTGTAGTGAAATTAACTTGATGGTTGTTAAAGTGATACCCCACCCAAAATCTGTTTTTCAGGCATTTAAAAGACACTCCCAGTGGGCTTCAGCTGTGGTTGTGAAATAGAACTGTGGTTCTAGTCGGCCTGAATTTACAATGAATTCCAATACTAACCCTTTTTTTTTTTTTTTTTTTACAGTGGAAACAGAAATCACATGACCAATAGGAAGATCACACACTAAATAACGCTGTCTGGCCCATTAGTGGTTGTAGACATTGATTTATCCGCAGTACAGCACCACATCCTGCTTTTACATTGTTCAGAAGAGCTCACTGTCTGGATGCTGTTTAGTTTCTAAAGAAATCAAGTTCTACAGCATCTCTAAAATGAGACAGATTCAAGTACTGGGATGCTGTTTCACTTTCTAGTCAGTACTGGTGAAGTAATCTTGAAGTAACTATTAAGTATTCTGCTTCAGTGAACAGTGTTTACTGTTTTGTGCTGCAGACTGAGTAGTGAAGAGTTAATTAGACTGACAGTTATAAACCAATTCATTACATATTTGTTCACTAATATAGGATATCCTAGTTGGTCCTGTAGCAAATATTCTTTATCTACCATTCATACTACCTGGATCAGAAATTATTGGTTAGATACTGATGATCGTCTCATAACTAATAAGTGATCCCTGATATATTTCTCACTTGTACTATCTTTCTTCTTTAACCAAGGCACTTTTTTGTGTCTTTCACTCTATTAGAAGTGGTTCTCCTTTATTGTCATCAAGTCTCTCAGGTCTCTGGTTTCCATTATGATTTCCTATTGTAAAAGAGATAATACATCTAGTCTTGTATGACTGATTGATTTATGAAAGAACAAGGCAAGTGATAACTGTGGAAACTCAAGTGTGAGCTCAAGCTATGCGGCCTCTTGTTTTGCCAACTACACACTGATAGCTTTTGGTTCCAGCTGATTTGGGTTGACGCGCAGACAGAAACAGACATACTTGTGGTATGAAGGTTATCATTCGCTGTCCATCATGGTCACAACCAAAATGAGTTTCTTGCATGCCTTTCTTTCTTGACTTTCTCTGCTCTTTTGTCTCTTTATGCCACAAAACCCCGTAATAGATGAGACCATCTGCTTCACCTTTGACAAGCAAGCAGTAGAACAAATACAAAACCATGCGCTTGTGACAGTAAAATCTGTCACCTGATGTCCCAGATCTGTGAATCTTTAACAGTGAACGAGGACTCATCACATGTTGACGATCTTTGTACACCAATAAGGCAAATCGTGCCAAATGCAGGGCTGGCTTACCTGAAAATGTGGAGGAAATGCATATAAAACAAATCCTCTGGGTAACTGTGTGACAAAAGTATTGACATTACATGCTTAGCAAATAGTATTGTTCTTTTTTTAATCCAGCAGACTTGGAAAAAAAAAATCCAAAAAGTCTGTATATATATATATATAAAGATACAAGACACAGACATACTTGTCACATCTATAATACATACATCAAAGTCCAGTCCAAGTACTTGGGAAACTGATTCGCAGGATTTGAAACTGCTTTAACATGGCACAACTGAGGATTCTGCTGAAATTAGAGTGAGAATCTCCAGTGAGATAATGGGGCTAAACATGCACTATGCTCACCTTAAAATATTTAAGCTCACGCATAAACACTGAATCGAGTATATACACACCATAATACAGTTTCTGCTTGATAGTTTGTCACAGCAACAATTTTCCTGTTTCAGTAAAGAGTTGCGGCAATGCAAGAGAAAAGACAGACAGTTTTTAGGTGAATATCAATCTCACTTTGGGATGCTTGCTCAATAACCGAGGTAAGGAAATCCTAGTTTTCAGCAGGAGAAACATCACTCACTCATCCAAGTAAATCCGTGAATGTGTGTAGAAAAATTTCTCTTGCTGAAAAACAATACAGCCAAATGAACTGTCGATCAACAGAAACATCAGAATCAACTGTCTGGGTACCACTTATTTGTGAAAGAAAACAGCAATAGCAGTGAAGTGTAGATCCACTGAAAACAAAAGACATTGAAATATAAATTGTAAATATGTCACAGGAAGTGGAAAAAATAGCATAAGAAGTACTGGTGGTGCCACTTATAAAACATGCGAGGTACATAGAGGTAATTAGACTCACATTAAAAATAAACACCAATATCAATTTTTTAAAAATGACCAAAATCACATCTATATGTTCTATAAATCTTTATTTTCTTACAGGGTTATAATGTAATGTTATGCAAGCGTCCAATAGAACGTCTTTTGCATGTTTGTGGTCCATCTATAGGAGCACAGTGCACTACTGAATACCACTGATCTATGTTATTTCTATAAAACATATCCTAAGTGTGACTCACTAGACACACCAGGGACTTGGCATCAGTTGCACTAGTATTAGATGTATGGTGTCACCATTTTATACGCCAAGATTTCACTCATTTCTAGAAAACCTACACAAACAACACCAATGATATGAACTTACTATAGTTAGTTTCAGCATTATGAACACAGGCATGGGAGCAGGTAGAGGTGCAAAACCCAGTTTCCCAAATTGCACAAGAACACTAAAGTCTGAAATGCTCTGGATGCATTAATGTCACTATCTGTGTAGTAGCCTTTTGGAGGGGTGGGGGGCAGTTGAAAATTGACAGAGTCACAATAACACCAGACAACATAGAGTACACAGTTCATGTCTGGCTCGGGAAAGAAACAAGAGTGTCTGTTTTTAGGACTTGGAGACTCAGTTGATTGTCAAGGGAGAACATTGCTGCTGCTGGGTTAATTTGATCCACATTTTGCAAGCGGGAGTGGGTGGGTAGTTGGAAACTCTGCAAGTCTTTCATGGCTTTGGTACTGATGAGTAGGACTTTACCCCTAGCTCGTGCTGGCCAGACACAAGCTGCAGGCACTGGAAGATGAAAAAAAATACATACATAGTTCTACATTACAGAGCAGGATCGAGGCTTCCTCACACACAGACACACACACACTGAAACTGTTGTTCTAAGTCTGAAATTTTCTTTGTAAGCAAGGCTGAGCTATAAAAGCAGGAGTTAAACCTTCTATTTATAAATCCCTCCTACATCAATACGCATTTTTTTCATGCTGACAGTAAACTTCAGAAAATTGCATCAATCATTGTCTAAGGTCATTGTTGCTTTTGGGAAGCTTTCTCAGAAGGAGGAAGCTAATTGTTTCTGGAACAACCACAGGCCCGTTTTTTGTTTTTTTGTTTGAATGCAAATTCCAGTTGTCTAAGTTAAAGACTATGCAATACAATAGGGAAAACAATTATGGCGTAATTATGCAACAATTTGAATCCTTACAGTAATTAAGTGTCAGTCATATACAAAAACCAATACAGACGGTGGAATGAAAAAAAAGAAAGCAAACTTTTGAAACCTCAACAGCTGTGCCTCTGATATTGATATGATCTGAGTTTCAAAAGGATTTTTTTTTATGTCTTCAGAACAATTTCTGGTTCACTTTTCGACCCCTAAATAAAGTCCAGCTGCTAGGCCCTCTGAACTATTCCCTCCTTTACCCTCCTCCCTTCATCTCTAGAAGGTGAGCATGTTTGCCCCTGGAGGGCGGGGTGTGAGGGTTTATCGGTGGAGACCTACAACTACAACTACACTTTCCAAAGCACCCCACAGACCCCTCCCCAATCCCCCATCCATTTGGTCTTTTAGCAAGACCCCAACTTTTTGCCCAGCAGTTATGGACGTCTGCATAATGTTGAAGGATATAAGCTTTTTCTCTACCTCTAGCTTGAGGCGCTGATTTGAAAAGATTCCTCTTCCTCTGCAGCAACCTCGAGCTGCAACGGATAAAAGTCATCACACGCAGAGGGATTTGAGACATGAAAGCTGGAGAATTTACATGCACTCCAAATCATTTTACAACTCCTTTTGTCTCTGGAATAAATGGCTTCATATGAAGTTTGGGGGGGGGGGATGGTGGCCAAAAAAAACCAAAACAGCAAAACACTTGGCAAGGTCGGTGCTGTATTGGCGCATCTGACTGCTGTTGCAGGCAGGATGTTCACCAGTGAAGGTCTAAGGTGGCTGTTGTAAACTGAGCTGCCCTTTCATTGCAGGAAAAATAAACGGAGGGCCAGGCCTGAAGAAAGTCCTGAGTACAGTGGAGCATGTGTTCCTTGGGTTAGCTGACACATTGTTTTAGAAATAACAGTCTGACAGGCCACTTTCCACGCTTTATCGCGACCTCATACACACAAATGCCTGAGCGCACTCGCATGTGCACATTTTTATAGGCAAAGGTTCATTCTTTCTCAGTCTTTCTGAAAGGTTTCTAACTCAAATCTCCGCAGGACTCCTTTTCCTCTGCTCTGCTGAGATAACATTGTGACTGGATATGGAATGGAATAAGCCACCCTCCTTTCCTGTTCAGCTTCCACTCCTCTATCGCTCATCCTCCATCCAGCGGCCCCCTCCGCTAACCCCGTTCTTCATCCCTCTCCTGTCCAGATGGCTATTTTTAGCGGCAGTTCTATTCTGGAATTTGTTGCTGACTGGCTGCTGCTGGGTGTCTGGGCGGCGTTCTCTTCAGGAATGTCTGGCCCACTCTCAAACCACTCCAGAGTCCCAGCACAGGGTGGATGGCTCAGGGCTCTGATTACAACTTTAAGCCCACTGTAGCTGGAGCTCATTCTTTCTCCAGCAGGAACTCAAAGCTCCAGCAAGAAGAGCAATTTTCTCAGTCTTTTAACACAAAGGCATTTTTTTGTGTTTATCTATACATGTGCCCTAGTGCTCATGATGCATAATGCAAAGCATGTAATAAAACAAGCTTTGAAGGACAGAGAACTTTCCCCATCTGGTCTCGTGCTGGATGAGAAGTTTGACACCACTTTCATGTTTAATCTTAGCTTAACACAAAGACTGGAAACATGAGGGAGACCAGTTAACTCAGTGTAGCTGTAACTTTGTATAAAATCTGAAGTATAAATGTGAGATTTAACCCTTGCAATGTCCTAGAAAGTTGCTCACATTAGTGTTAGCGGGTGATGACCCATGACTTAACTTAGCCAACAGTTTTCATCCAATAATGTTTTTTCACCTCATAATTAATTTAATATTCATATACATGTAAATACTGTTTTGTTGGCCCCAAAAGCCTTTCATCTTACAATATACCACTTGTTTTAATTTAGAAAACTGTTTAAATTTACTCGTTATATTTCCTATAGTGAAGACAATAGGTAGGTCTTAATAAATTCAGAGTTCAGCATATCTTCCAAAATGCTGAACCAACTCTTTAAAGTAAAGGTTAGGGTTAAACGTAGGCGTGTCACGATTGTATTTAAAGTTTGTTGAGTCTCCAGGAAATGAATAAAAGTCAATGCAATGCTGCCTTGCTTACAATTTCTGTGTGTTTGTGTGTGCTTGCTTGTGCGTGTGGTCTGTGAAAAGAAAATAAGCAGCACTAATGGGAAGTTTTTCCTGTCTTGGATCAGGCTTAAGGGGTTTCAAGACAAAATTGTTTGCAGTCAAAAGAATGCCGTCCAAGCCCACCTGTTGCTCATGATTGCAGAGATCCGCTTGAGCTGGGCCTTTCCGAGAGGCATACTGCAGCATGCCACTCAGTGACATAAATGGACTGGGCTAAACAATTTACTTGAAAGCATAGCCCAAGCAGAGACAATAAACTATGATAAAATATAATGTAATATGTTCATTATATGCATTCCTGAACTGCTGAGCTCTGGAAGAGATTCACTCGACTGTACTGCACAAGTTTTGGGTGGGGGCTTTATCACCCAAACATTCAAACATTACAGAGGTTATTTAGAACAATGCTGCTACTTGCCATTCCAGTAAATCATTGCTCTGTAGATGCAGTCCCCCAGGCCACAGTCTGACGGGTGCATTTCACATGCATCATCTTTAATAAAAATAAACCCTGTCCTCTGAAATAGCAGCACAATTTTTTCCACTTAGTGAATGGTTTTCGGGCCAAAAGATTAGGGCATGAATGGGTGTGAAAATAACACAATGGGATGCATCCAAATCTTAAACATCTTAATGCAGTCTTTGCTTCTTTAGAAGCCCGGATGAGGAAATGCCTCTATGGGATGTAATGCTTTGATTGTAAATCAGCAAACTCCACATCGTGCCAGTCCTGAAGCTGCTGATAAAAAATTCCCGTCACAAAAGATCTTGCTCTTATTAGTATTAGGATGTACATAATCAAGTATGAAAAGTGAACAGTCAGCAATGTAAGCATGGATGTAGCTAATTGGTCCTGGCTCCTAATAAGGGGATGTGGGTTTAGCTCCAGTACGGTCAGGCTGGATCTAGGCTGCGCAGAGGAAAGAAATGAGACTGAGAGGGAAGCCTGTGAGGCACCGTGGCCAAGCCGTCCAACTAACTGGCCAGTCAGGTAATTAAAGGACTCTGTATGAGAGTTGTGTCTCTCTAGGGTGTGAAAGGCCAAGGCAATGGCTGAGAAGCCAAGTCCCGCCTGGCTACTCGGGGATTGAATACCCTGGCCGCAGGGTTTTAGCGCTGCTGGTTTTAGCCCATCCTTCAATTTGGCTTTTGTTTCAGAGACTTTCTTCTACCAACCCCCACCCGAATCAAATTCGCCCATAGCTTTAAGTAGAAATACAGCAGAAAGAGCTGGACGGATGGATGTATCCCCCAGCTGGCTTACATTCCTCTGGTTTCCACTTGTGTCTGCTTCTTCTTCTTTATGGGTCAGTGTTTCTGTGATTAAACTTTCTCTTTCCTCTCCCTCAGTTTTTCGTCTCTTTCCATTCATAGCTGTTTCCCCTCTGCCGTTTTCAACCTATCCAGTTTTTTTTTTTCATGTGAATTTGAATGCCCCCAAAAATCTACCAAGGAAACTCCCAGGCTATTTTGTTCTACTGCTGCTTCACCAGCAAAAGCATTATTGTATTCTACAAATACACCAGCTTGAAAGCCCCGTATAGCAAATGTACACTTTCTCACCATTGCCTCTCTTTTAGCTCTTCACAGAGCTTTATCACCTGTGCCAGCTGACTGTCTATCCTCAAACTAACTTTACAGTGACTGATAGGAACATGGGTGTGGACTCTGTGTCCTGCTTCCTCTTCCTCCACTGCTCTCCAGAAGTGCCCTTTTCACACGGAGGTGGGGGGAGTGTGGTGCTTGATAAAACTCCAGATTTTTAAGATTTGGTCTTTGTTTAAAGACATCACACAACTGACAATCACCAGGTAGAATATGTGCCTTAACATCTTACTAAATGTACCTTAGTACTTAACATTTGCAGCGAAACACAGTTGACATGCATGACCAAAAGCACTCTATTTAAGTTTTTTTGTTTTTTGTTTTTCTAAAAAAAAAAGCTTTTACTCTCATTTAGCTTTTCAGACAGTAAGAAATTCACCCAGTGTCAGGTTTCGGCTGCATGGACCTGCACACACAGTGCATTATGGCTATTTGGCTCAGCACATCTACAGCACATATGACCATATATCAGCTGAATTACCATGTTTATATGACCTCGCTGAACCTTCAGCACATTCAGGTAACTTGGCAGCAAAACCTATCTGCCTGTCTACATTAATCCTTGTCAGGGTGGTCCATCTACTGTTGTCTCCCTTTAAAAGGAGGAGGGGAAAAAAAACTTCCCAGGAGTATGTGTGGCCTGACATTCACTATCCCATTACAGCCCACCTAAGACACAACCGTGCACATAAAACAACATGAGACACGAGGTAATGAAGTGCTAACCACTGAGGTAATCGCTCTCGGAGCACTGACCCTTTCCCCTTCCCTTCTCATCCTTACGCCCGCCACTCTTCTATTCCATCCCTCCTTTCCTCGCATGCTTTTACAACATTATGTGACTGACAAGAGATTCCACCAGATAAGTAAAAAGCATGTCTCAAGCATGCTTGTGGGGTTGAAGACAACTGTGAGTTCTTCACATGATGAAGGGGATTAAAAGTAGCCACTGGATAAATAGGTGCCTCTTGAATTGATATGAGAAAAGAGGAACAGCATACTCAGACATTAAGGGCTATATTTCCTCCTGAGATGAGGGGTAGGGGAGTTCTTTTGGTGGGGTTGAATTTCAAATGAAAGCAACTACTTTGTGACCACAGGTGAGTCCCACTTGATTCTCATTTATGGTGACATTTGGGATGGGAGTTTGAACTTTTTTCTCCCAGGCAAAGATAAAAATCTCCCTCTGGCAGCTGCAGTTTGTTAGAGTTTGGGGGAAGGGGGGGTTGGCAGTCAGGCTGTCTTGTCTTAACATGGTAGACAGGCTGGTGAGTCGTCCCTGAAAGATTCCCTTTATGAGTGACGGCCATCCGGGCCGTTCTTCAGTATGCGTGAGCACGTGTATGGTTTCCCTTTTTCCCCCCTCTCTCCTTTTCCCTTCCACCTAAACAGCGATGAAATGCAGAATGAAAACAAATGAAAAGATAGTGCTTTGAAAATGGATCTACCCCGGCAGCCCGCCGCCACCTCCCGCCTTAATTCTGACCCCCTCCTCCACCCACTTGTGCAGGCTTGATGAAAGAGTATACTTTTCTTCATCGCACGCAACGGAGGGTGGGAGGGTTGAGGTGAAATTTACAAAAAAAAAAAAAAAATGTTGTGAGGAAGGAGAAAGGAATGATGGAAGCAAGAGAAAATGAGAAAGTGATGTTAAAGAATATCCATTTGTGTTGTCAATATCCTGTTGATGAAAAAAGATAGAAAAGCTTGTCATCGGTACGCTAAAATCAACTGAGACACAATATATATAAACTGGAGAAGAGGGTGGCCAAATAAAAAAGTTACATTTCTTGCTTTTTTGTAGATGAGGAATATGAAAAGGTTTAAAATGGCTAAACAAGGGCAAATGGGTGGAGGAGCTTTGAAGGACATGGTTGTGGTTTGCAGTGTGGTGGTTAGAGAAGGAGAGGATGTTTCTTTAAAAAATTGTTAGACATTCATGGGAATATGTATGTTTTGCTTTATTCAAAATGATTTTCACTTTTTTTTTTTACTCAAACTTCTACTATTCCTAAGAAAACAATTACTCTGTGATTACCAGGCAGCTGCCATAACTGGTACCTCTGACCACTCAAACCATTTACTGAGAAACTCGGTACCTGACAAGATCAAAGAAAGTAACGCACACATGCTTCCCGCACCTCTTCTCAAAACAGAAATCTTTCATACGCTAATGACACGCTATAGTGGTGAACTATGCACCGAGCAGGGTGGGAAAGATTAGTGAACTGACAGACATTCCTCTGAGGTGATGTTGAGGCGCTATCGCAAAATATGCTCCTTGCAATGTTGAGAACCAAAATATGAACCCTTTGGACAATATGAGAGCTGATATGTTTGTACGATGGTGGTCCCCAACTGGCTGACCCAGAGGTCAGAACCAAAACTTCTGAGGTGGAAATTCCTCAGGCTTGGTTCAAGGAGAACGTTACAAAGGTGAGAGGCGAACCAGAATGCCTTTGTTGCTAGACTTCGGAAGCAATTCTAGCCAAATGACTGGTTCCCGGGCCTGCTGACCACAAAGGCGCATTCCAGACATTCTGCCCTCAGACAGTGAAGTCCTGGTGTGTTTACAGAGGGCAGATGGCCTCCTTACAATCTGTGTGGCAGGAGGGGGTGTCAGAGAGCGAGCAGACAATCTTTTGATATTATTGTTTTTATCCCACTTCCAGACTTTGTGTGGTTTGAACTCTGTTGAATCACTCTGTGAGTCAATGTAAAGCTCATCCGTCTAAACTCTGTCAGAAGTTTATTCAGACTCCGAATAACCCTAAACCCTGCAGGCATAGCAGCTTGTAGTTTCAAGGTCAGGTCATCTGAACATAGAACAGAGCTCAAATTGAAACGTCAGGAAAAAAAAGGCCCCTGGGTAACAAGAATCAGACCAAGAATCTGTAGAACCAAATTACAACTAGTGTCTGTAGTTTGCAAGCAAAGCAGTGTTAATAATTATATGAACAGTGGTGTAGTATTTCCTTACTATAATGGTTATAACGTATGTATGTATGTCTGTTCCCCAAGTCCTCCTAGACATTCCGATCAATCTGGATGGAACTTGGCATATAAACTGCCTAGGAATCATTTTTATTACTTTCAAATCCTTACAAATTATATATATTCTGTGTAGTACCTGATCTGAAAACAAATAGCAACATTATGTATACATTTCCACGCATCTTTTAATTGTCTTCTTACAAATTATATATGTCTGCAGGGTGTATCAAAAAGAATCACCTTATTTAAAGTGTTTTCATTTTGCAGCTGTTCACCGGACTGAAACATGAACTGTTAGAAAGAGGGGATTCTGGAGCTTCACGTGGTTGCTGGTAAGTAGTAACCGCGTCAGTACTTAAATATAACCATTTGAAAATAGATGACTCAGTGTTGGGGCTGTTTGCTCATTACTTTTCTTAAATGTAATGCATTATGCATTGTCACATAATTACCATTTAACAAAATAAACCTTAAGCTACAGTCCCACACATCAACACAAACCTGTATTCTAATGAGGACACATTATTGATTCTTTATTTTTTTTAGGTATGAACACAGAACAACACACAACAAAGTTGAAAACCAGCCCAAAGACTTCACACTGAATTTCCTGTAAAATATGATGAGGTAGAAACACAGTCTTCAAGCCTGACTGCTCATCACTGCTTTTGTTAGCTGTTGAAGATCAGGCTCTGGCTGCTGGGCTGGGGTCGGCATTCATTTAGCTTTAACGTCCCCCTGAGTTCTTTGCGAGTTTTGCGTTAGCGTGCTGTCTGTGCAGATGCTTGCAAAGAGCCAAAGCTGTGTTAGCTTTCCATATACATGAAAATGACAGTAGTTTTAATGCATTCTCAGTAACAATTTCTCACATAAATGTACCCAGTACTGAATTTCTACATTAAAAACCATTCAATTAGATAGCCAATGTGGTCTGAAGATTAACATACCAACAGATTCCTTTTTCTGGCAATAATGCAGACTCATCCAAGCATTACAGATCTCGTTTAGTCTCTCCATCAATTAAACTGAATTAAATTAACCTCCATCTATTGGAGGTAGATATATTCAAAATCAATAAAAGACTTATCAACATTGTCCATTTGGAATATTTTTTCCATGTTATTTTTGTTGTTTTTTGTGATTATTTTAATACCAAAAGCTTTTAACACTGTGTTTTCTGAATGTGGCTTAAAATAGTTAATAGTTAAAATTAGTAACAGTAATGGTTTGTTTGTAAACTTTCATCTTCTCATTACAACACAATCTGTGCGCATCATTGCAAATCTGACAATTCAATTACCTTTTGAATTTTTACTCAAAGCTTCAACACTGAGAAAGTTGTGACTAAGGTACACCAGGTGTGCATACAGTATTTAGACATGGTATTTTCCTTCATCTAATTCACATCCTCAAACGGCTCTTTTATCTGGAATTTTATCTCAATAAAGCAGCTGCAAAAACAGGAAAAAGCAATTTGTGTGCATGCAACGCTGCAAGGGCCAAGGCTTCCTTCGGCACAGTTGGCTCTCGGTGAAATGTCAAAGACAGTTTAGAGTTTCAGTCCTGATCTAGTTTCCCTCCGTAAAGCGTTTTGTTATAGGAAGACAATCTTACTCTAATTGACCTCTACCTTGTGTGGGTGAAGATAAACGTGTTGTGCAGCTAGTGTGACAAAACGAAAGCTTTGCATCCCCATTGTAAACATAACAATCATTGGAGGGCCTTTTTGCACTGAGCCTTCTGCATCGATAAACTATGAAAGGTTTTCATCTCACTGGCGGCGTGTTTAACTTCCTTTCCCGCACACATGATTTGTCTTTCAGTCAGCCTCGACCACGGGTGGAACGGCTACTTCCTGTGCAAAGCGGAGAAGGCTGAAGGGGTTAAACGGGAGGCCGCCGACCCGCATAAACAAGCACTCTCATTCATGGCCTCTATTACTCCCTCATTGCTTAAGTCTGACTCACAAATATCCAAACACTAGTGAAGTCCACCACCACCACCACCCCAATCCCCCCACCCATTACTCTTTTAAACTTCATCACCACTACCAAACTCTTCTTCTTCTTCTCCCACACAACTCACCCGCTCCAGAAAAGCTCACATTGTGGGGTTTTTTTGAAAAAAAACCCAGTATTCATATCACATACACTTCATACACATAGTATTATGCATGTACATAGTATGTTTTGTGCATATATGTTATACACACTTGCATGCAGGCTCACACTCAGTGTTTCCTTTACACACACAAACACCCTGCGAGAGGGAGACGAGGTCAAGATAACTCTTCCCTCAAGAATGCAGAAGAAGTTTATGTTGCCATTGGAAAGGGAGCGAGAGAGAGGCATCTTGTGTGAGCTCAGATGAGCAATTATCCTTTTCAGCACGCAGACAAGAAAGGGCCCTTTTTCTGGGAACGTGCCTCCCACTGATATTTCTCCTCGCAGCCGCGGGAGCCCAGCAACATTTGGACTAAATGGGCAAATGTCGATCTGTCACTCGGCAGGAATGTGTTATTTTTACCGTGACTATTTTTACCTCCACTTATTTCCATGGCGCCAAGTAATAACATTTTGTTTGGAAACATAAAAGTGGGACCAGTAAAGTTTCTGGAGGCGCTGGTTCTTCTCTTGCACTTTGTTTCTATGTTATGTGTACATTAGATGTGGTGGATACTGAAATCTCAATTATGAGCGGTGTTCATTTGGTTCGTGGCCCCCGCAGCTTACTAAGATGTGGTAACATAACGTAAAGTAATGACAGTATAAATATAAAGTAAGAAAGATATTACAAGCACAAGTAAAACAAGGATCGCTGTGCATTAATTAATTATGGTTTATCTTTGTCTGAAGGTCTGCTTACAACTTTATGATTGCGGGTTCTGAGGGTGTATAAAACAAACTTCTGCACTGTTACCAATTATTCTTATAGGGACTTTTATGGAGAGTAGAAATAAACATTCAGGGTTGTAATCTTTAAAAAGACCTAAGGCTCCACGCCCATTCATCCACTCGCATGTGTCTGGCACCTCTAGATGATCCTTCCTGTCCTCCTGCTGATAACGAGTGTTTACAAGTGAATTCCCAAAGTTGATCAGTGATTCCTGTCCTGCCAACATTTCAGCCAGTCCCATGACCGTGCAGGGGTGGCTTCTACGGCACATTTTCCTCCACAATCACTGTTTATATCCTCTCTCCCTGCGTGTGTGTTAATGTGTTTATCCTGTATGATACTCAGTCTTCCCTGTCCTCTGCCAAAGATTAATTGGATTGTTTTCTGGCTTCTCCACTCACGATGTGAATAAATGACAGGCGCGCAAGTGTTTACACTTGATTTCTCCAGTTGGCAGCTGAAACCGAAAAGTTCATGTTTTGCTTTGCCTTCACGTTCCCTAGAAAGAAAATAAGGGAGCGGGAGTGTAGTGTAGGGAAATAAAACAATTTCCTTACGCAGTGGGTTTGTGTTGGATTTCTGCACAGATAAATATGGGTCGTTTGTGAATAGGTCTGCACAATTTTATTAATTTTTTAATTTTGAAACATCCCTGAAACTTTTTACACTGACATGAAAAGAACGAAGAGTAATTCAGAATCAGCAGCTTGGTCAGCAGCTTAATATGCAATGTAGGTGTCTGTTACAAAAGGCATGCTCTTCCCTTTTGACCTAAACGTAAACCAGGCAATAATGACTCGTGCTTTTTTTTTTTTTTTTTTTTCCGAAAAAACAACACGACACAGCATTTTCTTAAAGCAGATAGATTTAGATTATTAATCCCACACCGGGGAAATTCATTTGTTACAACAGCACATGGGTCAGAAAGAATACGTGAATTAGAGAGATATTAGAAAACAATAAACATAGAGGATTAAATAAGAAATATAATACAAAAAAGCCTTAAAATGCAGAATCAGTAAAATACAAAAATCTGCTATAGCCTCTGTCATCCCAAATTGGGGTCATGATCCTGGATGTGGATATTTACTCTTTGTTTACCCTGTGCAAGATGCACTGCCCTTTTCTTCTGACCTTTCCTTATCTCTGGCCAGCCTTGTGCACAAAGCGAGAAAAAAAATCCATCCAGACATGACGAGGACCTTTATTTACATTGCAGATAAGAATTGTGGGTAGTGGAGGGCGCAAGGTGTGTCTGTATGTTGGCTTGTTTTGGGGAAGCTTCTGGGATGTCTGTGATAAGAACAAAATGGGTGAGGTGTGAGGGGGGGAGAGTTATTTCCAAACATTTAAAAACAGGTCTATTAAACTTGCGCTGTCCTCCGGGGTATTGTTTTTTTGCTCTGCTCAAGCATTAAATCAGCATTGAATCCCACGAGAGAGTGATGGCAAAACACAAAGAAACACATTACACATCAGTAAATCTACTATTCAGCTACATTCAGCTGCTCCCGTATTTACAAGAGAGTCACTTCAACAGGTAATACCACATGTTTGATTTTTACACCAGATGCTCCTGATGACACAACTCTAAAGGGACTTGTGTCTCCTTGACGGGACTGAACCAGGGATCATTTTGCTTGTCAGACAACTGTATAAATGACTACACCGAACCTAATATTAATTTACATAAACATTTATTGACAGGCTTAACCTGACCGCTGTAGACTGGCAGAAGTGTTCTACCCCTGCATTGCCAGATGTGTCCATATAAAGTGATTTTAAAATATCTTAGATTAAGGTCAGTAGAATCACTTGACCTGATGTATGAAACCACCTTGACATCACTATTACCTTTTTCCCCACTAGCACCTACTTGGCCTGACTCAGTTTCAGTCTTTTTTCCATTACAAACGAGTACTAGCACGTGGTGTCGTTATAGCAACGAATGCATGATACATGCAAATGGAAATGTCATTTGCATGAGACACAAACACAACACAACATTGGAGGACATCGAGGTCATGGTAGACCTGTTGCTTGGTCTATGGCTTTATTGTCAGACTCAGGGACCTTGGTGTGGTTTTTGTGTAGCCATTTCTCTTGTTGGTTTCAAAAAAGTTTGCGACTGGCACTGATTGGCCAGTCGGAGGCATGCAGCCTGCAATCATGCAGTCTGCTGACATCACATTTTAGGATCTACTGTGCTTACTTGGAACCCTGTTGAGCAGATACTAAAAAAGTACCTGGTATCCAGTACCACTACCTAATGAAAAACCCTAAAAACCACTTTGAGTCAAGTCAACCTGAGAAGGTACTAATGGAAAAGAAATATATGATGTCACCCATTGTTTAGGTAGCTCACATACTTCAGGTTGAAGAGGAGTGTTCTGATGATGTCCTTCTTGGTGTTTTCAAAGCAAATGTGACAAGCAAGAGGTAGATGTTACTGAGGAACGTAAGGACCCTACACGCCAATAAGAACTTGTCAGTGATATGTCCACCTTAAAGCAAACCATGCTTTAATGTCAAATCTTTGACTCTAATGCCACAAATAACATCATGTTGCATTTAATGTTCATGTTTTTGACCAGTGATTGTGTCTACATACAGTCAAAGGCCAAGAAAGGTGAAGGGTCATTTTCCCATAGACTTCTATACAACACTAACTTCTGAGAAAGAATGTAGGTTTTAGGCAATTTCCCATTGTCTTCACTTTTAAGACTAACAAGCGACATCCATCTTTTGTACACATCCTTCTGTCTGAGACTTAAACACAGTTCTTTCTGTCATTAAATCAAATTGGAGCTAACTGCAATCCCTCAAAGTCCTCAAGGATTTACCTCTCTTGACAAGTCATAATGTTCAGTCTCATTCACTTCATATCAGAGGTATTGTAGCCACATGTTTCCTACTTGAGCAGTTTCCTACTTGTAAACTAGATTTGTGTGAATATTCAGGTTATAATCATTAAAGGGATTATGGAAAGCCATATTTTTCTCAAAGCTCCTGAGGCACCCAAGTTAATTGGTGCTAAAATATAAAGAAGTTCCAGTAAAAGCAAACATGAATAAAAGGCTGTAAAACGCAACAGTTAATATATGTAGTAGCACTTGATACAGATTGTAAGATGTAATGAAATGAAGAATTTTTGAGCAAATGCTTGATAGGTTGTGCAGAAATGTGTGCATGCATGTAAGTATATATGTAAGTATGTATGTATGTATGTATTAAAGATATTATAAAGTTTGAGTTGCATGTTTAGCAGTCAGAGGAAATACCTTTGAAGGGTAAAATTTTTACAATTGAAGGAAATCAATTAGTTACCATGACACGTTTTCTGTTGTTTTGTTTTTTTTAACTGTCTTTTTAGAGCTAACATGTCCAACTCTGCAGTGAAGAGTCAACTTTATTACTCTTTATTCAAACTGCACACTTAAAAAAAACCACTTGCCAAGTAGCCATTCGGGAGAAGCAGTACTCAAGTCAAGCGGTCTCATAGAAACATATGAAATTACCCCTAACCTCATTCTGTAATTTGAAAATAACTTGCCACCACCATGGAAATAAAGCGCAAAGAAAATCAAATTTGGTGGACACAAAAATGCCCCTGTTCACCTGAGGCTGCAGTGTAAATAAGTGCGTAGCTGTGGCGCTGCTTAAACCCGAGGCTTTCCCCCAGGAGTCTAGGTTCAGGTTTAATGGGTGAGATATATAAAAAACATAAATAAATAATGGTTTTGTCAGCACAACTTCACTGAGAAAATTAAAACACTGATCGTTCTTTAAGGGGTTTAAAATGAAGGTTTATTTAGGACTCGGGTAGTTTTTATTGTAATGACAAATATGAGAGGGATTTTTAGTGATGTTTGCTTTATTCTGAAGAGAACACAGACGTTCCTGTTTATTTTTGCTTTTATGTTTTTTGTAAGGCTCTGCAATGTTTAATCCTCTTTACAGCTTATTGCACAAGCCTACTGTATGCTGATTAAAAGTGACACCCTGCTTCAGAGTATTATACACATTAAATGCTCCTTTAATGTCTTCAGAGAGGAGGAATGTGGATCTTGTCTGTGCCAGCTGAGGGAGACCCAGAAGTGTAAAGTGTGTTGAGTGAGAATTATAGCCATGTGTGATCACTGTAATTATAAAGTTCAGGAGAGTTTGCACTCCATTCATCATCACTTGGAGGTGTCTCATATCGTTCACACGTTAGCTGATTCAGCTGATGAATGTGTGTGTCAGTGAGGTAAAGTTTGGGCACAGTATTTTATTTTTGTTATCTTCAGAGCTTAATATTCTCTCTATCTTTCTTTCTCTCTCTTTCTTATATGTCTTTTGCGTGCAAATAAGTATGTGTTTACCTAAGAGTCTGGCAGACAGAACAAACTGCCTGTGAATGCAGTCGAATGAGCCGAGCTGTGAATCATGAGTTAATTTTTTTTCTTATTTAATTCACACTCACATGAGTACTGGAGCATGAAGGTGTTTGATGTCCTCAAATGAGCCAGCTCCCACTCCAGCCTTCAAAAAAAAGCCAATATCTGCTCTTCACCGAGCATTATTCCCACTCATATTTACCTCTTAACGCCAAATTGCTGCTTGGAGCGGCGGTAGGCATATCCATCACTAAAATGCATGAAAAGCCGAGATAACTCGATTGATGTGGGATGAAAACAAGGCTTTCCAGCATTCCCAAACATTCTGCCCAAGTCCACTGCATGTACATTCATTCATTCAATCGGTGATTCATCTGCATGTTGACAGAAAAGATGAACTAGAGAGGAAGAGCTGTGGAAAGCCATAGCATGACGATCTTCACATTAAGTTGGTTATCACGAATGCAGTTCATGTCAACTTTCCCCAAAGAGCATGAAGGATGAAGGCATGTGTGTGTGTGTGTGTGTGTGTGTGTGTGTGTGTGTGTGTGTGTGTGTGTGTGTGTGTGCGTGTGTGCGTGCGTGCGTGCGTGCGTGTGTGAGAGAGAGTGTTTGTAGATAAACTGGATAAAAACAGAGAGGAGATAAATGAGATATAAGGAGAGCAATAGGTCTGTCTGTCTTTGATCAGTTTCATCATGAAAAAAAAGAGCTTCCAGTTTACAATAAGGCTGCTGTGCCCTTCTGCGAGGTAAAAGTTGGCCAGCAGTATTTCATTAACATCAAAGAGGCGAATCAGGTGCGCTGCATTTTCAACTTGTGTTGTACAACAAATCAGCAATTAGCTCATTCCTGTGCTTTGGCATCATCCTCCTCCTCCTCTCTGGTTTAATTTAGCTTATGTAAGAGTGTCCCCTTACTACACAGGCCTGTTTTATATGGATGCTTTAGCAATGACTATGAGGGTGAAACTGACATTGTGAATGTTTATACCCTGTTGTGTTTACATGCTTACAAGTGAGTGATTATGGGAAGGCAGCTGTCATTGCTCACTGGATTTTAGGTAGATGAAGGTGGCATATTTGTACGTATATGTATATTTTGCTTAAAAGCTAATTGAAGCAGGATCCACTCTTAAAGGTGTAATAGGTACTATTGGATTGGATCTTTGCAGAAGAGGGGTCCCTATTTGCCTCCAACTCTCTCAACAACACCAACGACCAGGACCAGGGACCATGATCTTCCCCAGTCCCCCAAACCCCTGACAGGCCATCACCCTCCCCCCCCCCCCCCCCCCCCCCCTTCTCCCTCCTCCCCACACCTGAAATTCACTGAGGAGATGATGGAGCGGGTCAATGCTGGGCTCAGATCTAACCCCCGGCCCAATCCCTTTTTGTCCCCCATAAACCCCCCACCAGAGCAGCCAAAGGTTCGCCATCGAGCCCCACCCTCAACAGAGCAATCGAAGTCACATTGCCCAGCCTCGCCCCCCTTAGTTCCTCCTTACCACCTTCATGCCCTGTCTCCGCAGTCTGATGTGTGATGTGTGAAGGGTCCGGGCTGCGAGGATTATGGCAGTGGTGACTTTTCCCAGGAGAAGCTGGGACCCTGTTTACTAGAAGGTTTTAAAATTTCTGTACTTTTAGGTGACAGAAGGAGACATGTGGCCTGGTCAAAACACAGAGAGCTGAACTCTAAAAGATCTTTAAATACAGTAAACATACCTTGTGTGCCACAGACTGCTCCCAAACACGAGGGGACAAGTAATACCTCTAAAACACTTAAGTTGGCTTTATTAAATGTTAGATCTTTAGCTGGGAAAACATTTTTAATTAATGATTTAATCATTGAGCACAGCCTTGATTTTATGTTTTTAACTGAAACTTGGTTGGACCAAAGTAACAGCGGAGCTGTTCTCATCGAGACGACCCCTCCTAACTACAGTTTTATCAGTGAGGCCAGGGTGAGCAGGAGAAGAGGAGGGGTTGCTGTCTTATTTAATGAATCATTTCAATGTAAGCAGCTATCTCCTGGAAGTTTTCAGTCTTTTGAATATGTGGCTTTACAGCTGAAGGCCCCATCCAAAGTTGTGTTTCTTAATGTTTACAGGCCTCCCAAATACTGCACAGACTTTTTTAATGACCTCAGTGAACTGCTGTCTGTGATCTGTGTTGATTTCGACTGTGTAATTATTGTTGGGGATTTTAACATCCATGTGGACAACCCTCAGGACAAAGGGACTAAAGACCTGAGTAACACTCTGGGCAACTTTGGGCTGACTCAGCATGTAACAGAGGCCACACATAATAGAGGACACACTCTTGACCTACTGATCTCCAAGGGCCTGAGCATTTCAAAGGTTACTGTGTCTGATGTGGACCTGTCTGATCATTACTGTGTTTTCTTTGAAAGTAAAATCTCAGCCCACACAAATATATCAACAGCAGTGATCACAAAACGGTGTATAACTGAACACAGTAGTGCGATTTTTAACCAGGTCTTCCCATTAACACCTGACCTGTCCAGAGGGTCAGTCAATGAGCTTGTCAATAGCTTCAATGCTAAAATGTTAAATGTAATGGACACTATTGCTCCCATTAAGGTGAAGGTTATCTCTGGAAGGAAAAAGTCTCCATGGGGAAACTCCACACTGGTGAAAAATGAAAAAAGAGAGTGCAGGAAAGCTGAGCGCAGATGGAGAAAAATAAACCTCCAGGTTCATTATGACATCTATAAAGAGAAACTTCACAATTATAATTTACAACTGAGGAGTGCAAGAAGGTCCTTCTTCTCTGACATCATCACTAAAAACAGCCATAATGCTCGGGTCTTATTTTCTACAGTTGACAGGCTAACAAACCCTCCTGTGTCAGTGGCAGCTGAACTTCATTTAACCATGGCCTGCAATGACTTTGCCAAATTCTTCACAGAAAAAATCCAAAACATTAGACAAGCAATTGGTACATCAACAGCAGATTCAGGATATGTACTGTGTCCACCGAAAAACCGTTTAAACACCATCAAACAGTTTCACCCTATTAACAGCAAAGACCTGGAGGACATCTTAGCTCAACTGAACTCCTCCTCTTGCTGTTTAGATGTCCTGCCAACAAGTTTTTTCAAAAAGGTCTCAAAGACTTTGGAGTCAGACCTGTTACAGATCGTCAACT
Source organism: Neolamprologus brichardi (assembly GCF_056152115.1). NCBI lineage: Eukaryota > Metazoa > Chordata > Actinopteri > Cichliformes > Cichlidae > Neolamprologus > Neolamprologus brichardi. Next base: position 18,409,427 of record NC_142110.1, read on the forward strand.
TTTCTTTAATATCAGGTGTGTTTCCAGAATCACTAAAAACTGCTGTAATAAAACCTATACTGAAAAAGGACAATCTTGACAAGACACAAATGAACAACTACAGGCCGATCTCAAATCTCCCATTCTTAAGTAAAATCATTGAAAAAGCAGTTTCTCAACAGCTCAATTACTTGTTAAAACAGAATAACTGCTATGATGCCGTCAGGTTTCAGACAGAACCACAGCACTGAAACTGCTCTGACCAAAGTGTTTAATGACATATGTCTGAATACAGACAGTGGAAAATGTCAGTCTTAGTTTTACTGGATCTCAGTGCAGCATTTGATACAGTTGACCACAACATATTACTCAAACGACTGGAGAACTGGGCAGGTCTTTCAGGAACTGTACTAAACTGGTTCAAAACATACTTAGAAAACAGGAAATACTTTGTATCAATAGGTAACTTCACATCTGAGCAGACAAGTATCACATGTGGAGTTCCCCAAGGTTCCATCTTGGGACCCCTTCTGTTTAACATTTACATGCTCCCACTGGCACAGATTATAAAGAACAACAAAATAAACTATCATAGCTATGCAGATGACACACAAATATATATCATAATGTCACCAGGAGACCAAGGCCCTGTACAGGCTCTTGGTAAATGCATTGAGGAAATTAATGACTGGTTGTGCCACAATTTTCTCCAGCTAAACAAAAACAAAACTGAAGTAATAGTCTTTGGCGCCAAAGAAAAATGATTACAGGTCACCAGAGAACTTCAATCTATACACCTAAAAACCACAAACCAGGCGAGAGATTTGGGTGTAGTGATGGATGCAGACCTAAACTTAGAAAAACACATTAAGACAATAACAAAATCAGCTTACTATCACCTCAAGAATATTTCAAGGATAAATCTGATGTCTCAACAGGACCTGGAAAAACTAGTCCATGCATTCATCTTTAGTATGCTTGATTACTGTAACAGCATCTTTACAGGTCTACCTAAAAAATCAGTCAGACAACTATAGCTTATTCAGAACTCTGCTGCTCGAGTCCTCACTAAGACCAAAAAAGTGGACCACATCAGTCCAGCTCTGAGGTCTTTACACTGGCTGCCTGTCCGTCAGAGGATAGACTTTAAAGTCCTGATGCTGGTCTATAAAGCTCTGAATGGTTTAGGACCAAAATACATCAGTGACCTCCTGACCCAGTATGAACCTTCCAGATCCCTCAGGTCATCTGGATCCGGTCTTTTATCAGTTCCCAGAGTCAAAACCAAACACGGAGAAGCTGCATTCAGCTTTTATGCTCCATATATCTGAAACAAACTCCCAGAAAGCCTCAGATCAGCTGAAACACTCAGTTTATTTAAATCCAGGTTGAAGACTCACTTATTCTCAGCTGCATTTAAATAAAGCACCAAATCCGCACTTAAGCTTAAATTTCAAAACTTACATTTTAACTACTGATTTTATCTACTGTTCTGATTTTATCTGTTTTGATTTTATATACTGTTTTGTTTGTTTGTTTGTTTGTTTGTTTGTTTGTTTGTTTGTTAATTAGTTAGTTAGTTAGTTTGTTTGTTTGCTTGTTTTAATCAATTTTAAATCATGCTTTTTATTTGTTTTTGTTTCTAATGTCTCTGTAAAGCACTTTGAATCACCTTGTTGTTGAATTGTGCTATACAAATAAACTTGCCTTGCCTTGCACAGCATAACCACTCATTCCTTTGTTACACTCAGGGCTGTACTGTTTATACCCTGGATTTCTACATTCCCAAACCCCTTGGACTAAGCTTTGCTTACTTTCACCCAAATTCAGAGCACCTTTGAACTACAGGATATACATCAGACATTAATAATTCTCTTTGTATACTTCAAACACTGACTGTTCATGGCAGGGAAAGCACATATGTAACTAATAATACTAATGATATTTCCATTTACATATACTAGTAAGCCTTGCCAGTGTTTCAGAATTCAGCTATTTCAGAGGCATGCACCTTCATTTAGCTTAAGAAAGATTTGACAGCACTATATTTAGTAAACAGAAAGGCTAACCTGTCTAACATAGCAAATATCAGTACCACAGCTTGCTCACGTGGCCATGGAATCTTTGTGAACCAATGGGGAGAGAGGAGGATTTCCAGATGTGAGCAGTATATTCACTACCATCCACCTATATTCACTTTCATTGTTGATAATTGTATTGTAGTGTACGGTATATATGTCCCATTAATAGTTACAATGTAATGCCAAATAAATATAAATAAAAAAATTCCCCACTCGCCCCTGTGGGCGGTCAATCCTTCAAGCTCGGGTCCTCTACCAGAGGCCTGGGAGCTTGAGGGTCCTGCGCAGTATCTTAGCTGTTCCTAGGACTGTGCTCTTCTGGACAGAGATCTCCAATGTTGTTCCCGGGATCTGCTGGAGCCACTCGCCTGGCTTGGGAGTCACTGCACCTAGTGCTCCGATTACCACTGGGACCACCTTCACCTTCACCCTCCGCATCCTCTCGAGCTCTTCTCTGAGCCCTTGGTATTTCTCCAGCTTCTCGTGTTCCTTCTTCCTGATGTTGCTGTCATTCGGGACCGCTATATCGATCACTACGGCCGTCTTCTTCTGTTTGTCTACCACCACTATGTCCGGTTGGTTAGCCACCACCATTTTGTCCGTCTGTATCTGGAAGTCCCACAGGATCTTAGCTCGGTCATTCTCCACCACCCTTGGGGGCGTCTCCCATTTTGACCTCGGCACTTCCAGGCCATATTCGGCACAGATGTTTCTGTATACTATGCCGGCCACTTGGTTATGGCGTTCCATGTACGCCCTACCTGTTAGCATCTTGCACCCTGCTGTTATGTGCTGGATTGTGTCAGAGGCATCTTTACACAGCCTGTACCTGGGGTCTTGCCTGGTGTGATAGATCCCAGCCTCTATGGATCTTGTGCTCAGCGCTTGTTCTTGTGCTGCCATGATTAGTGCCTCTGTGCTGTCTTTCAGTCCAGCTTTGTCCAGCCACTGGTAGGATTTCTGGATATCAGCCACCTCCTCTATCTGCCGGTGGTACATACCGTGCAGGGGCCTGTCCTTCCATGATGGTTCCTCGCCTTCCTCCACTTTCTTGGGTTTCTGCTGCCTGAGGTATTCACTGAGCACTTGGTCAGTTGGGGCCATCTTCGTGATGCATTCGTGGATGTTCGTTGTCTCATCCTCTTCCTATTTTTTACATCTGAGTAAGATGTAATCACAAAATAACAAGTCTGTCTAAAAGCCATTTCCGCCAGCATTCTAAAAATATCCAGCTCCCTTGTTTCACAGTAGGTAGTTATACATTCAGTGTAATATGTGAGTTTCCCCACTGGCTGACTGTCATTATAATCTGCTTCCTTCAAGTCTCTGTTTCCATTTTAAGTGTGGAGGAATAACTGATGGCAACTGGCCTAGACAGCCACATTCATGCCAGTGATTAAAAGAAATTGAAAAGCTAAAACTTGAAGGAAGCATGTAGGTGGGCCCTGTGCAAAATGTTCTTTAATTACGTGTACCCTTTCCGAACCACAGGATTTTAAACAGTGCTGCATGCTAGTTGTAAATGTTGTCTTTCTAACACTGTCAGGAAATTGAAAACAGGCAAAAAAAATAATATTTTTCCGGCGCTAAGGATGATGGATTACCATTTATCTGAAACAAAGCGCCTTTAAATCCTTTATTCAGAGAAAACTGGCTTAAATATACCCCTTAATCGATCTGATGAAAGATTAACTACCTTGCATGAGTTCATGCTTTTGAGTTCTGTCTCTGCAATTATCATACGTTCAAATGAAATAGGTTCATTATCGAAGGCAGATGTTCATTTAGCTGACATTGCTAATTGCTGGTCTCCTCCAGCGTACGTGTGTGAGAATAAATGAACGCGTGCATGTACATATACTCAGAACGCACAGCGGGCAAAAATCCCAAAGAAAACCAGAAGCGATCCAATCTGACTCCAAGCCATCTGTCTCTGCCAGAAGAAATGATAGAGGGAGCAGTGATAAATTATTCCTCTGCTTGTGATCTTCGGGGCAGCATTCTTCCCTTTCCACAAGCATATGTGACCCCTGTCTTCCGATTTTTTTTCCTTTTCTTTTTGTTTTGTTTTTAATATACTGCCTTCCTCTAAATACATGTTTTATCCTCTTCCAAATGGACTAGTTCCTCACTCTTGTTCCTCTGTGGTTAGCTCTGCGTGTTGTGTCGTGTGGCCAGCTTTCAGATGTCTCCCCAAGGCCCCCCATAAGTAGCAGATGGGTATAACGGGATCCATGAGAGTTTAGAGCACCATATCGCAGATCATGTGATGATGTGACACCCAAGGGACAACAAAAGGAAAGACTGATCTCATTTCTTTTCCATACAAGTCCCCTCCCTTATTTAGGCTGTGTAAGTCTGGAAAAAAAGAAGAAAAAAACAGATGCTGAAGCAATTTAATGTGGAGTTAGTTAAGAATTAGCAATGGGAATTCTCTGTGGTGGCTGCACCCTTAAGCCAGACCCACACTGGTCTCACATTTACAGACTTGTCTCCACACTGCAATTCACTGTGCCAATGCACAAGGAAGGCCATGCAGAACCCACTATCGGTGGTATTGTAAGTGGAAATAAAACAGGGTTTCATGGAGCAAATTTGAATTTGCATAACGAGTCTATAACTTTTAGGCTGAAGTTATTTAAAACATTCTTTCAAAGTTTAGAGCTTCTTTCCACTGAATAAAAATAGACCACATCTACTACAGGCACAGGTTTTAAGAGACAAAACAGCAGTGTTTATCTCCTTTCCAAGCAAGAGCCTCCTGTCATAGTTCTTTGTATGTTCAGCAAAATAGTTGGTGCAGTTTGGTGGAAAGAAACTTGGGGACTCATGCCAGAACGATCCAGATGAATAAATATCACCGCATGCTGGAGGAAAAGAATCCAGCTTTGATTTGAGGGGTGAAATGTCCCTTTATGATCCACAGTACCGTGCAAAAGTTTTGAGTCACCCCTATTTTATTTATATTTTGCGTCTAAAGATCCAAATTTTCCTATACTTTTTTTTTTCAAGTGGTCTTGAGCGATAGTTCATCAAGCTCTCTAAAGTCTTTCTTTGAACATTGGCTGCTTTTTTACTCATTTTCAGTCGAGTCTTTGTTCCTCACCTTTTTCAGAGGAACATTTTTTTTGTTTATTTTTTTTGTTCACCCACTTAAGATTGATTTCTGAATCATTTAAGCATAAAAAAGTCACATAACTCAAGGTAAAACCCAGTGCTTGTGTTTACACATAACAGACAACTTAGCAAAGAACCAGTCCTTAATTGTTACTTGAGACACGTGTGTTTTTGCAACTGGCTGCTATTAAGCCTGTTGCAAAAACACACGATTAGTTTCCATGTCTTTATTGGAATCTGTGAAAGTGCCAAATATAACAGTTTTTTGTTCTTTTTTTATTAAATAGGAAATATCCAGCAAAAATCTGACAGGGGACCTCCACTTCCCCTGCAGCTTCCTCCTTAACTTCGACCCCTGTGCTTGGCTCCACTACCAGGTAAATCATGAAAATGACTTTCCACAGCTCACACTGCACTACATAAACTACTGAATGCCACATTACCTACACACTCTGAGGTGGCGTCTTTCACCACCATGCTATGATGGCCAGACCCTCCGATCACAACGGCGATGAGATGGTCTGTCCCTGCATATTAAGCACCCTGACTGGGAAAACACGTTAGGCCAGGGAGGACTGGGCCTAACGTTAAAAAATTAATTACATCTGTACTGACAAGTTAGACTTTAATAAGCTGTAATATTGCATTAATAAATAAAATAAGTAGATGTGTGTGTGGGAAAAAAATGCCTACCACTATGTAGGGCAGATTTAGCAGCTGTGAAATCAAACATATAGGCAACAACGACAGAGTGCTGTGGGTAAATGGGTTACTCACACATCTCAAGTGTTGACACAGTCTGATTAGAGGCTGGAGAAGCCGAGAAGGTCACACACCTGCAAAGCACTTTCCACTTTATCATGTCTGCTGATCAGCTCCTACTGTTAGCGTTCGACTTAACTGCTGCGAGATACAAACAAGGTGGCAAACACAGCAGGGTCGTGAAAAAGTCTGCGTTCTTCACTGAAGATGTTCTCCGAGAGGCTCCATGCGTGCAAAACTTCCATTCATCATTGTCAACAGCCTTGTGTTGTCTGGCCAACCCCCAAAAAGCTTGAGAATGAACCACTGACTCCTGTAAAAGTGTTTTCAAGCTAGCCAAGGTTCAATAAAAAAAGGCCCAGTGCACGAAGTGTGCTGCTAATTACCCCACTTCAAGTGAAGCAAAACCTCTGTTAAGTTAAAGTAATGGACTCTGTCACCACCTCTTTGGGGGTAGACGAGGGGGTTCTCTTAGTGCAAACGGTTATTGTATACATAGCTAAGGATTATTTAGTTGTATAAAAACAGCTCATTGTTGTTTTTGTTGTTTTTTTCTCACCATCAAAGTTGTGTTTGCACGATTTTACAATTGATGTAATTATGATGCTAAAAACTCTTTTTTAGGCTTTCTTGAAAAATCTATGTTAAGAATTGAATGGTTCTGTTAGGAGTAACAGAGAATTATTTAACGGGAATACAATCAAATACAGATAAAGAATAGTGATAATGACAAACAGAGCAAGGACGGATTATTATTTTTTCCCCATCTTCAAGATTTAAGGTCTGTTAAAATGTAATTTCCAGCACTGTAGTGGTGCAAACACAAGTATTGGTGGGAAAAATCATTAGATATTTTCTTAAAAACCATTGTCAAGTATGGTAGCATGAAACTGAAAAATTAGGATCACCAATTTGTTCTTAACAGAGCAGGAACATGAGCAGGCTAACAGATGCTGCTGTCCGCAGGGGACCACCTTAACAGGCCTTAAAAAAGAACTGTCCTGTTTTTTATCATTAAAGCAGCGCGTATAAGGACTGACCCATCTCTGCCGTTTAGAGGTCATGAAAGCACACAAACAAAAAGCAGAAAAGCGGAAACATTCGTTAGGCTGAGAATACTCGGCCTACTTCTGAACTAGCCCTTTCTAAACTGGTACACCTCACTTGAGAGCAGCTGGCCTCAATGTTTATTGGTCTTGTTTTTTTCCAAGACAAATGTGTGTCTGTAAATGTATATTTGCACCCTTGTGGTTTTCCATGGGACTTTGAAACAGATAATGTTGGTCCAGTGAGGACAAAAACACACGAAAAGTTTCTGCCTTTTGAATTTCAAGGAAATGATGGTGCAGCTACCAGCTGAGTGGTGGAAGAGTCAAATTCAATTAGCATAAGTGGAGCAGATTCAAAATGAAGGCGTCTGATTCAAATTGGAGATGTTTTCAATTCAAAACAACAATTTTACATCATTAATGTCGACGTAATGTGAGCTTAGTGGTGCCACAACTGATGTTAAGACTTTTAATGCTAAGATTTAATGCTTATACATGAACACAGCAGGGAAATGATCACTAAGGGTCAATGCTCTACTTTTAGGACATCGAGATTTCCTGCAGTCGCTGTCTTACTTCAAATTTCACTTTGAACTCTAAAAGTTTGCTTTTTGGCTTCAGATCTTTCAAAAGCAATTACGGCATAACTTTATCTGCAATAGCAAATAAGGCCCAGATAGCTCAAGGTCACATCAACTTCTAAGAAGGTCCATCTGACACAGGACACTCCTCCCACATGAAACTCTGTAGCGTACCTCACGTGAGGCTGAATTTCATTTGGCCAATCTTTCTGTGAATCTCGGTCTCTCTCTTTGTCTCACCTTTACAGAAAGTGAGTGCAAAAGAGAGAGAGCTAAATTACATAATGAGATCAAGGGCTGGAGTGTTTGTGTGGACCCAGTTTGACGAGCAGTAAGCAGACATGATCTGAGAACCATTATTCACTCTGACAGATCCAAATGAATGGGCCATTTCTCTAATGCGGAACAGGGATTGGGGCCTCAGATACTTCAAATGTTTCAAATTCAGCAAAACAGTGACCTCCCTCCAGAGAGCTGCAAAATAAATCCCCAGTCACACACTTGGGCCGCAGAAAAAGAGAAAAATGGGGCCTGTCTACGCAGCCCACTCGCTTGCCTTCTTACCAGCACGTGAGACAAAGTGGAAAAGTATGCTGTGCTCTGCTTGCATTGTGTTACATGGTTTTTGATATGTTTTGTGGTTTTTTGGAGGCAGGGGGTGGGGGTGGGGAATTTTTGCTCATTTTTCTCATATGTTTATCTGTGATTGGTCAAAAGCAGTGCTTTTGTGTTATCATTTTATGCATATGAGCGCGTGCCACTGAAAGACCATTTGTAATACTCTTGTGCACAAGATGCAGAGACTGTCTGCTTTCTCAGTTTTCCATTTCCCTCTCGCCTCTTGTTCTCTGTATCATCTCCCACTGTCAGTCTGCCCACTAGGCCAGGATCTCTGGACCTCAGCCACGGAGAGGCCATTTTCTGGCTCCAGTGGTGTGTGCCGAAAAATCCCTACTTGAACTCAGTAGAACCATGGGCTTCATGACTTTCCAGCTTCTCGATGGCGGTTGGCAATTTGAATCCACTTTGCTGGCTGGTAGAAGTACAACCATGTATTATAATAATAATTTTTTTTTAAAGGATCATATTCTTGGAGCACAGTAGACATATAAAAATCTGTTCCAATTTCAGACTCCAAAAGGCACTCGCTTATTATTGCAAACATGAAGGGGATGTGCAAGTAAACTGCTTCCACTGACAGTGGGAAGCTTCAGAGGTAAATAGTATCTCTGAAAATGTTTACAGGATCTTGGGTCTTGTGGAAAAAAACAGAATGCAAATTGCAACTTTATATTTGAAGTCTTTCAAACCTTGTATCTTGAATCCATCAAATCATCAACTGCCTTATAGCTGTACTAAGTCAAAAAACAAAATAATAAAGGTTTCAAAACTACACGGACTGAAGTTCAACCACACCACTTCCCTCATAGTCCAAACTCCTGCTCATGTCATACTTCATGTCACTCAGTGTGTGAGCGTGCCGGCAGAGAAAAGGAAGCCATAAAACCGTGAAGTGCTTCTTTTCCTTCCCTTCGACACATTTCTCTTTTGACAGGGCTTTTTTTGCACGCTGAGCAGGGAGGAGTGGCGCTAGGAGGAGGCTGATGGAAAGGGCCACCTGAACAAACCCAATGCGGAACCAGGCAGCCAGGATGACCAGGCCCAGCCAGATTTATGGCCCTCAGCCATTCTTTTCCCACAGTGAGGCCCCTCTCTGGAGCTTCTGGATGTATTATTCCCAGTCTTTTACTTTTTGTCACCTCTGTCTACCTCTCCTTCCTCTCCCTTTCCTGTTCCACATTCCCAATTCCCTCTTTTTTTTTAAAATGCCTGTCGTTTATCTTTGTCGTTCCTCTTTTTCTCAATCTTGGTATCTTCCACCGCCCTTTTCCTTTTCTCCCAGACATCCTGGCCAGCTGCTCACTCAGACAGGGTGTCTACAACTCTCCATGTAAGCTGAGTTGCAGCTCCGGAGGTATGTCCCATAGCCTGCAGCGCGGAGCTCTTTCTCAACACCTTTGTGTCCTCTCTTCGCAGCATCCATGACCTTGACAGCACAACTGCATGCTTTCTCCAAAACCACCCACACACACTACACAGGGGTTGTCTGCTGGAAGTAGTGCTGCAGAATGCGTACTGGATGAACACCAAAACAATGTACTGTGCCATACAGAAGCACACAATACACTAAAAATACATTTTGTATTTGAATAGTCCATAAAATTAAGTATTCCTTTGAGGGAGTACCATTTACAGTACAGTAAACACAAGAAACAAAAATGTGCTCTCAGCTTATTTTGTTCCCCCTCTGTCTTTTTTCATTTTTTTTCTCCACCAAGCAACAGCACAGCCTTGGCAAATGCTTCACATTAAAAATCAAACCACTGACTACAGACATCAGTAAAAGGGTAGAAAACTTCCCCAGACGAAGCTAAACTCTGTTACAACACCCCATGAGACAAGGGGTAGTAAAACCAAATGAAGTGTGCTGCAAATTAGCCCTGCTTTTCTGTAGATGTAGCAATAATTAATGTAGGTTTTGCATGCTTTTCTGCTGCGGTATTCTGCCCTGTTGGCCAAGTTAGTCTTAGATGAGGCAAATTTTAAACTATACCTTCATGTGTATTTGCCTTGGGAACTGTGTTATTTCTTATTATTTCTGAGAAACATCTTCTTAAAAGTTTACAGAGCTGCATTCCACTCCCCCCCCCCCCCCCCCCCCCCCCCCCCCAAGTTCTTGGGTAATTATACAGCATTCCTTTGTGCCTTAACAAAAAACATTTTAAATTATTGGAGGCAACAATTTAAAAAAAAAACTGAAGGAACGCTGACCTAAATTACAAATGAACTTCAACTGACAACATACTGTAACTAAAAGTTTGCCACCCAGTGTTGGTGAAACGCTATGAATTCTCCAAGCCTGTAAAATCATGGTTTATTACTTATTGGGGGGGCTCGGGTGTTTCTTTGTTGGTTGTTACAGTAAACCTTGTTGTCATCGGCGCTGCACGGTGGAGACCTGAGACCTTTGAGATGGACGTGTTTACTCTGCAGTTAATCACCATGTCTGATGCGGCCTCTCTGGATGTGTGAGGGGGAAATGCCGGCTAAATGCAGTCACCGCGACCTAATGAGGTGGTTTAGCTCTAGCAGCGTGCCTTCAGTTGTACTCTGTAATTCAGAGACACCGATTCCACAGTTCCCCTGACCAGTCTGCGTCACAAGTGCGTTCGTCCGTATTCGCCACGTTGCCCACAGCTCTGTGAAACATGTTGAACGGCTGCTTTAGGAGACTGGGGTCCTGCAGGCCGTCAATCAATGTGGAGTGTGTGGTTTGATAATGGGGAGAATGGAGAGACCTAGGAATGGTTACAGAGAAAAAGGAATTATAGTAAGCAAGTAAGCGTCAGACTTCCCATATGAAAGCAAAATGAGTGTAAAATGTATCTCTCAAATGCAGCAGGCCTTTCTTCTCCTCCTTGTCCTCGTGGCACAGCATTGCTGTTCTTGGAAGAGCGTGGGGCTGTAGCTCCACTCCTCGCTAATGGTTAAACAGCATGCCTATGCCATGCTCACTAATGACAGGCTAGGCTTATTCCACTGAAGTGGCGCTTTTCAGAGTCAACGGCGCACAAAGAGCATAGCGAGCACCTCCCAAAGCAGCTGAGGTGCTGTGAGGACACCGTCTACAAGAATGCATGCACGTATTAACAAAGATTCAGAGGGGTTTGAGCTAAGCTGTGCAACTGAGAAAGTGTTTATTACCTGTATGTCATTCCTCCTTTTGAAAGCATTCATTAGCTTTCCTTTTAGTTTACCATTAAAATCATCAAAATCCAACCTCTACATCCTGTTCTAATTTACATTAAAGTGTCCCAGAATCAATCCTGCGTGTTATACATGAAGATGAAATAGAGGTAAATGCTTCCCAGATTCACAGGGTTGGGCCTTTTGCTGAGCAATCAGCAGACAAGAGCATGTAGATGTTGCTTGTTTGTCTGTCTCTGTAGAGCCCTTTGTTTGACTTTTTTGTTTAGACATATTATTAGGGCAGTAAACTTCCTAGAAAAGACTTTATGTGCACCACATGTTAAGCCTTTTTTTAAACATTTCTCAAGACAGAGCTAAAGTGTAAGAGGACCTCCACCTATTCCCACTGTGAGGTGATGTAGGAGAGTCAGAGGTCTGAAATATGTTAAAGAATTTCATGCACATCATCCATCATTTCCACTGAGCAAAGCATGAATACACATGTATGCATGCACACGAGAAAAAAAAAGACTTTGATTGCATTCTGCTTATGTGCCTGCGTGGGTGTCTGTGGATGCAAAGGTATGCGTGCACTCAAATTCTCTGGCTTTGGGATATTTGACTCTCGGATCCTGACACACTTTCCCAGCATCCGTAGGCTATTCTGTTTCTGCCCCATGACGAGCCCACTTAAACACTTCCTCCGCAGAAAAGGTGGGAGCAAGAAGAACGTAGATTTTCATCAAAGCTTGTGCTGCATGAATATTTCAAACACGCAATATGATTCCTCTGTGCCACCCGACACAAAGGAGAGGTCTCTGGGTGAGTTCAGGGGTGGGGTAAGCGGAGGTGAAATCTCAGATTGTAACGTGCTTTGTAGACACCACCTGCTCACAGTGTCAGACATGCAGACAAGGGCCTGAAGCTTGTGCCGCGACAGAGGTTTGGCTAAACCCTATCCGACTATGTCTGAATGAGTCAGTGCCAGGCCTGCCACTTTGCTGTGGAAAACCATAAGTACAAGTCCAGGCGTGTGCTTGCATTGTTGATTGTATGTGTGGATGGAGAGGTTGGGTGTGCCTGTGGACATACCAGGCATTCCAGGCCAGCAATAAAGCCAAATTGAAGGTGGGGGATAAAGTCGGGATGTGCTGAATGATACCTGGGCAGCTGAGTATGAGAAGGTGGGACACTGCCTTAGTGGGGAAAGATTAAACTCGAGTGAGGATATTTGTGGTCAAAACCATCACTGACTCTGAAATAGACAAGTATGTCATCAAGAGCCAAGAAGAACATATTCATTTCACCGCAGCTGTTCCACAATCAGCCAAAGGGATTAAATAAGACTTGAGTAGTTTGTGTGAATGTTGTACCCACTGAATGTATAACAAACACTTATTGTGATGATTCTAGTCCTATACCACCGCCAACACACACTATGAGAATTTATTGTTATTGTAAATGTTCGCAGTGGTGAATCTGGATTGGCACAATAACTCCAGGTGTTTAGGTTTAGAAAACTTTTCCAGGGTGTTGGTGACGACATCAGCTAAACACATGCTGTGCAGATCTGAAACAGTTGATGCTTTCCATAAAAAATACACAGCAAACAAAATGTTCTTTCAGGCATGCTGCAAAGAAATAAACTTTCATATTGCATTGATTTCAAACTTTTTGTCATGTGACATCTTTAAAGGGTACAATTTGTAAAATCTCAGTGCACGATAACAGTAGATTACAGACTTTTCTTACCCTTCCCCATATAATCTTCAATGTGTTGATTAAAGTAGGTCAAACTACAGTTTTAGTCAGCCAAGCAAGATAAAAACATTAAATTCAGGCCATACTGTTTGTGTATACAATATATTATATCTATCTATCTATCTATCTATCTATCTATCTATAGATATAGCACATTGCAATAAGTTAAAAAATAAAAATTCTATATGTTTCATTGAAATATTTTGTGATATTTTATGATATTACCCATAAGACACCTCAAATACTATGGCAGTTGTTCATCTACAGTGACTGAGTGAGTGTGGCTGTTAGTCTGCTGTTTCCCTCATCTATCAATATGCTAGGTGTCAACATCTATATACACTGGAAGAGGCTATAAAACTCTGTGAAAGGAATCAGATTAATAAAGGGACTACAATAGAGAATAATGAGTTCATAGAGGTAACTTGCATGCTTAAAAGATTAGGCTGAAATGGGACAGACCAACAGGTAGTACAACAGATAAAATGTCAGTTTTGAAGTGGATGCAAGATAAACTGATGAAAAGCGGTATTTGTTGCATTGTATTATATTCCACAAAGTGTGGTGTAAGTCAGTGATTAACAATTAAACGTGTTATTGTAACTCAAAGAGTAGATTTAACTTGTTCAGGCAAGAGCAGTACATCACAGTTTGTTTTGGAGGAGCATGATACTGAACATGGTGACATAGGCTACCACAATGTAGTCAAACACCCTCAGCAGGGGCAAAGTACAAATACTGCAGGACCTGAGAGCAGAAATTTGAGTGTTTTGTGAGAATAAAGGTAAGGACATTCCAGAGCTCTCAAATGCAGAATGGAAAGGGGATCTTGTGTTTGATATTAACAGTTTGACTGTCTGTCATACGTATTTCCACCTCAGATATTGAATTTGACTGCAATTGTTCAAGAACAAAATAGCCCAGATTTCTGTCCAAAAAAGTTGAATTGTTTTCATCGTTCAATTGTAGCATATCTTACTAGTAGGAGTTTATAAAGAGAGAAAAATTAATACTGAGCAGAATTGAGTTTAGTTTTTTGGTGAAGCTCATGTGGACCCTTGGGAAAATTCATTGCCAACCCCTGAGTCAGAAGTAAGGATAAAGCCGGCCAATGTTTAGGAAAGGCTTACTTTGTGTTAGTAAGTCTCTTCTGCCAAACAAGCGTGAAATGTCACCCAGTCTCTAAACGTCGCTCTCGAGTTAAGTGCATTGCAATAGTAAAAGCAGAATTTGTTTTAGTTCTTGCCAGACATAGCAATCCGTGCATCATTAGGAATACTGCACAACACTTGTTTTATTTGTTTGTTTGTTTTTTCCAAAACACAGTACATTCATGGCCAGAAATTGATCAGTAGTCTGTGCATAGTTTATTTAGCGAGTCACAAATACTCAACAGTAGCAGCACAGATTTCGCAGTTTTATGTTCCGTGCTGCTACCTCAGATTGTCAACTCATGTAGGTGGGGCTGCTCCAACTTTCCTGGTTGCAATTCCAAGTTGAGAATGTTTCAGATAAAAATTCCGACTGGGAGTAATTCCAACTTCATCTGGACTGCAGTAAAGATACAGACCTCATTCACACACAAGTAAGCCCAGCTTGAGGTCTTGTATGTCTTGATTGGTGATCAACATGTTTTAAAATGGGCTTAATACAGTTTCAGATGACTGTTGGTGAGTGCAAAGTACAGCTGAAGGCATGGTTCATTAAGCCACAACACTGAAGCAATTAAAGCCAATTAAAAGCATGTTCGAGTCCAATGGCCTCCCCGCTGAGACAGCCTGTGCAACATGAGACTTGAGAAGAATGTAGGAGGTCCATGCTGCTGACATAATTCGGTCATCAGGGCTCCCGGGAGTATAATGTGCTACAGTGTTTGAGTGGACTTGCATTGACATTAGACAAAACGTTCAAAACGTTTCCCATGTTCAGATGTAATTGAGCTAATGTGTCACCTAAATGCTTTCATCTGGTGCTAACCTTTTAATTTAACTCCAATAGTGGACTTTACAATACTGAAAAACCTCCATTGTTCTTTTGATATACTCTGCATTCCCTCACTCTCAGACATACTCTAATCTCTGTTGTGGCAAAGACATGGAGTTCTGCTGAAACCCCAAATAATCCTTGGGGTTTAATAATGGAGCAATTTCCAGAGCTGTGTAATAATAACTCAATGTCCATAGTTAATGGCATGCTGCTCTGTATGCTCGGCAGATAGTCTCCCTAACATGGCACGGTCAATTCAAAGAGGGGGCTGTGTCTCAGAAAAACAACAGAATGGGCTTTTGTCTTTTCTTGGTCAGACCTCCAAGCAACATGTGGACAGGGCAACCATTTTACTCTTTAGGTATGCCCTGCTGAATTCAGGGCTCATTCTGCTCCAGGACAGGCTAATGCAAGCCAGATTGTTGGTTCTTCGGGGAAAATATAGATCTCATGATTACCAACAATTGAACAATTCATTTGACGTGGCGTATGTGCAGCTGCATTTGAAACTGTGGTTATAGGGTTTGTGTGTGTGTGTCTGTGTGTGTGTGAGAGAGAGAGTGTGTATTTAGGTTTGATCACTCCCACAATAATAAATCAAAAGAGGCTGGTAGCTTTTAGATCACGTTGGGCCTCATGTTTTGAAGAATGGATTGGCACAGAATATGAGCTCTGATTGAACCACTGAGAGGTTGTTTGGATTAGAATGAGCCTATACATTACACAGATGGAGTTCAGTTTAAGTGTGTGTGCATGTGTGTGTTAATGTGCCAGCACACAGCAACAGTTGTCTGATGAACAGTTTAAAGACTCAACTGAGATCGCCAGCGCTTGGATAGCTGGAGCCCAAATAGCTTCAGATGGGTTGCCATAAAATCATTTTGAAATGGCTAAGGGAGGCAACAGAATAACCTTATTGGCTTAAGATGAATGCTTGTCTACAAAGGAATTTCAGAAATGCCAGGGGAGACTGCCGCTGCCAGGTAGCTTTCCAAAACATCCTCTTGTGTTATCACGAACCCATTCACAGCTGGCTTACACCTGCTTTTTTGCAGTGCTCTGCCTAGTAGCAAAGATATAGCACTTATAAACACATTAATATACTGAGCACTGCAAGGTAAATCTGAAAACCCTCTACCTGCATGCTAACTGAAACTGAATGTTATTGTCCACCGCTGACTAGTTCCATCTCTTTAGTCGGTTTGAAAGCAGCAGCAAGAATAACAAAAAGCAAATATACAAATAAAAAAGTTTCATCATCCAGTTTTATCTTTATTTTAGGAACTTTTTTGTCTTTAGCAGAAGTTAGTGTCTGCCACTGCATGAAAACAGTACTTTTTTGTTTGTGGTCTTTAAATAGGTGGATTAAATGTTTTTTTCCAGTCACGTCATCAAATCATGCATATTTTGATTCCCGTGTTTATTCTTTTGTTGTGTCCAGGGTTGGCAGCAGACCGTATGAAGTGGACAGGAAATCAACATTGACAGGGGGGCATTCAGCTGAAATCACTTTGTTATTCCATTTTTTTTTTTTTAAATGTACTCACACGCTATGCATAATTACAACCATACATGCACAGTACACTCACAAAGAGATGTAGCCACAGTTATAAAAGTGCAAAAATATCTCTTTGTTTTTAGATTGCAGAGGAAAAGGAGGAAACAAACAGGAGATTTTCCCGAGGTACAGAAGTGGATCAATGAACTCACCACACGCTAGGACAGGTCACTGTGAGCGCACAGTATCCACAACACATTTCCATTAGTTTTGCAATTTTCAAGAAGGGTCATGCTTTAAAATTAGCTGTGCAAGTTAAAGAGTCTTTTTACTTTCAAAGAGACGTGGGGTGCTTCCCAAAGTCTGAACTGTACAGGTTAGGGATGGGTACCGGTATCCGGTGCCATGATGGCACCGGTTCTGACGTAAACGGTAGTAACCAGACCAAAAAGCAGCGCACATTTCGGTGCTTTATTTCGGTGCTTTTTTTTCCTGAGCTGTGATACACTTTAGATTCTAGCCAATAATTTTACGTTTCTGAGGATAGTAGGCGGGTCCAGGTACGTACGTTCTTTTAGAGCAGAGCTACAGATTAAAAATGCCCAAGGCGAAGCGGTCAAAAGTCTGGCTGTACTTCACAGCAAAATATGCAAACTCAGCAGCCTGCAACAAGTGCTTTAAGCTGATACTGTGATACTGTCAAAGGAGGTAACACCTCGAATCTGATGAAACACCTGGCGACGCATAGCGTTTTTTTTAAAAGCCGAGAAATGCACCGTATTTGATAGCTTGCCTCGAGACCTCACACCGAGCACATCTACTGCGGGTGTGGTGCCTGTTATCGGACCCGGAGTTAGCAACATCCCCCAAAAACCCGAAGAGTAGAGTCCTGGCCCCTAGCCCTGCCAGTGTAGCAGAAATGATGACGGATGATGATGGCAGCAGCAGCCGTTCTTCTCTGCGTGAGTAGCTTAAGGTTGTTCGTGTGTAATTTACATTGAGTAGGCTAACCACGTTATTACATTAATGCATGTAAGGTGAACTAGCAAACATCATCATAGCTACATGCGGCTGTCTTCTTGTTTGATGGCAGATACTCCCTTCACCCTGGCCAAAAAGGCTAAAATGACAAAAGAAAAAGTGGAAAACAGCTAAACATGAGAGGTTTTTGGACAAAGTTTGTTTTTTCCATTGCACTTTTCCAAGCACTGCTTCCAGCCAAGAGTGATACCATATATGCCCCATAACTGCAGAAAAGGCTAACATTGTTACCTTTTTACAAAAGAACAGCTGAACATGAGAGGTTTTTGGACCAGTTTTGTGTTCTCCATTCTTTAAGCACAGGTTTGAGCACCGTTTAAGCCCGGCACCGTTTCAAAAGTACCGGTTTGGCACCGGTATCGGATAAAACCTAAACGATACCCATCCCTAGTACAGGTCCATCTACTGTCTTCCCCAGTGATGTTAGTTAACATGTTTGCTGCAGAAGCACCAAACTACTGTTAACAAAGTAATTTGATTGCGCTCCAACTGCAATAACTCATCAGTGACATGGGTGTTCAAGTATTCTATTGGGACGCAGTATGAATTAATGTATAGCTCAGTGCGTTGAGCGGGCGACGGCATGGATGACGGCTGAGAGTGGCCAACCTGGGTTTGAGTCTGACCCACAGCCCTTTGCCGCATGTCTTCACCTCTTTTTCTCCCTCCAATTTCCTGTCCTTTCTTCACTGTTACTGTCAATAAAAGCTGAACAAGATGTAAAAAAAATAAATAAAAATAACGTGTATCTGTAGAATTCACCTAAGGGGGCATGGTGGCCTGGACCCACGAGGCTTGTCTACAATGCTGAGGCTGGTTGTGTGCTCCTTATGTGGTTTAACAAATTTGTGTTTATGTCTTGCTTGCTCCCTACCTAACCACAGGTGAGCATAAAAGGTATATTTTTAATGTTATTACTTAAATGTCCCTCAATAATTCAGTTTTGTGTAGCTCTTGAAAGCTTAAAAATACATTTTACTGGCAGTAAACAGGTGTTTTGGTTGCAGGTTGTAGCTGGATAAGCCCCATATAGGTCGAATCCGCCCTAAATCAGAAGACTGATTCAGAAGGTTAGCTTCTTGCAATTCTAGATTTACTTTAGTTATCATCATCTTTGATGCTAATACAATTTAATCATGCATTATGGGGACAGTAGCAGCTATTCTGGCCTGTCCCGCAGTAACACTGCTGTGTTGCTTTTGCTTTACTGTTTTTCTTAGTTTTGGCATATTGTATGTTCCCATCTTTCCATTTAGGCTCATGTTCTGTTCTCTTTTTACTAATTAAATGGGCACTGGCTGGCATTACAGTTAGCTTTCTTCTTTATTCACAGCCGGTTTAATTATAAGTGGTGACTCTGTAACATTTTATTTAACTTAGTATAATTTGTCTGGTCTCTGAGCCCTTTTAAAAAAATCTACGTGTGTGGTACATAAAAGGTTGTTTCACTCACAAAGTATTGAATTGTTTACTGTTTAATTTAGAGTAAACGTGTGCAGTTAACAGTCTCACATGCCTGAAATTTGGTTTCGTTTTGTGCCAAACCAAAAATAATGGGGGGTTTTTTTTGCACATTTTATTTCTGAGTGATTGTTTTTGACTTTTGTCGGTTTCTTTTACACCACTGGAAGACACATGTAGCCCAGTTAAAAAGAAAAAGAAAAAAAAAGGGGGGGGGGGGGGGGGGGGGACTGAGCTGAACAAGGGGCTACCTCTTGTTTGGTTCTGACTTAGAGCAGAAAACAGCATTGTGCAATATATGCAGCAAACCGTCCCCCACCACAGACACTACCAAAACAAACCCCTTCTACCACTTAAGCAATAATCATGTGAAAGAGTAGTTTAATCAATGAGTAGCAAAACAGAGCCATCAGGTGCTCAAAAAGAGTCAAACATTAGATCAGGCTTTTGCCTGCAGCACGCCATAAAATAAATGTCATGAACTGGCTGTGTGCAGGCAGGTGAGGACCCAAATGCAAAACTCCCGGAAACAGAACCGAAATCAAAAATCCCTGCTTTATTGCAGGCTTACAATGAAAAGGAACATAACACTAGACTGGGAATGATAAACAGACACAAGGAACCACAGGGAAAAATCACACAGCTTCAGGGAGGAGACGCTGATGACAACACTAAGCACGGAGAACACAGGGCTTAAATACAAAAGGCAGTAACAAGGAAATGAGACACAAGGGGAGCACGGCTGAGAGACACTGACCTTCAAAGTAAAACAGGAAGCGCACATACTGAACCTACAGACGCAGACTCAGGGGGAAACACAAAGACATGGGACCAGGGCGGGCACAGAGACAGAACAGAAGGAGCTCAAAATATAACCAAAACCCAACCACTAAGAACATCAAAACAAGAATTAACTTTAAACATAAGATAATAATAATCAAAACCTCTGAGTTACAGACTGAGGACCATGACAATAAAGGCTTAGCTTAAGCTTATATCTATAAATGTATGGTGTCATGCACTCCAGGTACATAACAAGCAGCTGAAAAGACTTAACACAAGTTGAGTTGCCTTGTTTATATTACAAGTGTTGGGCAAACGTATTGGAGGAAATCCGCAACATAGCATACTATGCTGCAACAACAGATATGTGGACGAGCTGAACAACGCATCCCTTAGGAATACTTGGAACACAGCAGAGAAACTTCCCAGGAGTGGCCTGCCGAACAAAATTAAGACGAGCACATCAAGAAGGTCAAAAAAGAACCCAGAACAACATCTAAAGAACTCCTGGCCTCACTTGTTAAGGACAGTGCTTTTATGATGAATCATGGCCATACCAACAGGCAAACATGTTCATCAGGATGTGGACAACTTTCCATAATTGATGAAATCATGAAATCTGCTCTTTACCAGAAAATCCTGAAAGTGTCCGGCCATCAGCCTGAAGCTTAAGCACCCTTGGGTTATGTAACACAACCAAAAAGATTCTAGGTCTGACCAACCGTCTCAGCCGTGGGCAAAAGATGACAATCAATAAAATTCTAAAAGATAATTTATTGATACAGTAATCAAAAGATAAAAGATAAAACAGTCTAGTGTGGGCGATCGTGGCTCAAGAGTTGGGAGTTCGCCTTGTAACCGGAAGGTTGCCGGTTCGAGCCCCGGCTTGGACAGTCTCGGTCGTTGTGTCCTTGGGCAAGACACTTCACCCGTTGCCTACTGGTGGTGGTCAGAGGGCCCGGTGGCGCCAGTGTCCAGCAGCCTCGCCTCTGTCAGTGCGCCCCAGGGTGGCTGTGGCTACAATGTAGCTTGCCATCACCAGTGTGTGAATGGGTGGATGACTGGATAAAAAGTAAAGCACTTTGGGGTCCTTAGGGACTAGTAAAGCGCTATATAAATACAGGCCATTTACCATTTAGTGTCCCATTTGCGGATCAAGTAAAAACACACAGTCCCAAGGCCAGAGCCAGCTATGCCACAACACCAGTTGCACTCCACACATCGACTTCAACAGGGTTAGCAGTTGTCCTCTGAGACCCACCACCCTGCAAGTAGATAGCCAGTGGTCACTCCAGCCTCTGCAACTCCGCTGCCTTTAGGCTGTGGCATTTAATAGGCCCTGGCCTGCACAGAGAGACAAAATAACACCTTCACTATATAATTCACAGTGCAAAACCCATCCATCCCAAACATATCAGGTTTCATCACATTACATACCTGCACAGAGAGACAAAATAACACAGCAGTGTTTGTAGTGTGGGCTATAAGTAGATCAGTGTATCAGTGCAATCAATAACACCTGCCTCTAATTAGTCCAACCCCATTATAGCCATTGGCTCACCAAAAATGTGACACACACACAACCACTCCCAACCCAGTGCGACTTCACCCAGTAATATGGAGCTGAATTAATACAGGCACATTAGTCTACCATGCTACAGTTATTCAGCTGGACAATGATTTAAAACACCAGCAAGTCCACCTCTAAATGGATATTTTAAAAAAGTGTTTTGGCATGGTCTAGTCAAAGTCTAGACTTAAATCAGATTGAGATGCTGTAGCATGATCACGCTGTTCATGCTGGAAAACCCCTCAGTGTGACTGAAAACTACTCTGCAAAGAAAAATGGGCCAAATTTCTTCACGGGAAGGACTCATTGCGAGTTGTTCCAAACACTTGATTGAAGTTCTTGCTGCTAAGGTTGGCACAACCAGTTAACAGTTTTAAGGGGCAATTAATTTTTCACAATTTTTTAATAAATCAAATCATTTTTTTTTAACTTACTCTGGATATTTTTGTCAAATGTTATAATTTGTGAGATGATCTCAGGAAAATAAATGAAAAAAAGGAACTCAGGAAGGGGGCAACTACTTTTTCACAGTGGTACATTTTCTCTGAATGTGAAAAGAAAGTCATATCTGCAGTCATTATATATATCAAATTCCATTCACCCCAGAAATATTTCCTACCATTTTAACTCAGAGATCAAAACCAAACGCTGCCTGTTAGCGTGCAATTCCATGATCCCTCTGTAACATGAAACTTGTGTAGCGATCCGGACCACATGGGGAGTGCGATGTTGTGAGGTGAGGTATTTTTCGACTGGGAGACAAATATGTAATGCGTTCCAGACACTCTGGCCGCACACGGCTTTTTTCCCCTGCTACCTATAGCATCAATCCTCTCCCCTTTCACTAGAACAATAAACCCACTGCCACTAAGGAAGAACACTTTGCAGATCCCAACAACACAACTACCTTCTTGAGGCCTGTGGAGAGGGATCCCACTACAGTCTCCTGCCTTACAGTTGGGCTCTCAGCAGTACAAGCTCTTTCTGGCTCACAAACAATGGCAAGACCTTATACCAATGTCCACCCATTCTAAACTTGCTTTCAGCTCACCCACAGAGTGAACCAGGACACTAAATCTCACCCCAAAAAAGCTGAGGTGGTTAGCTGAAGCATGACCTCTTGGATGATCGACTCATACAGAGATGTTTCTGGTGATTCTCCAACAAGGAAGCCTAAGGTAGTTTAACTGAGTTGCATAACTGGGATGATACTCAAGTTTATCTATTCAATGAGGGCCAGATGGAAAATGTGTATTTTAAAAACAAATCCCACTGGCATCTGCTTTTCCCCACCTAACTTCCTACTTTCAGCTCACCATCCTTCCCTCATCTTCTTCACAATCCGGTTTGAGCCTAAAACAACAGCAATGTGCTCCATGAAAGCCTCTGTTTTCACGTTATCAACACTGTGTGGGATACAAACATTGATTATCAACTGGCATACTCTTTCTTTCCACACTTATATTTTTAAGCGATATTCAGCTGCAACTTCCTATTGTCACTTTTGGTCTTTTTCTTACTCTCTCTTTCTCTCTTTATTAAATCAGTTCAACTCAATGTTATTATGTTGGGACTGACTCACCAAAGAGAGCCAGAGGGGATTGGGGGGTGGCAAGGTAATTTGATATATTTCTTATTTTAGTTAAAGCAGATCCATCTACTCATGCATCTTCAAACTGCCGCCAAAGAACAACAGACTGACAGCTCTCCCTGTGTGAAACAAACACTCCTGCGTGGCCTTCATTTATTAGGAATGCACAAGTGGAAGTGTGTCTGCGTGTGCGATGTCTAAGCTTCCCCATGACTCTCCGATGTTCTTTTCTCTTTCATGCCCTCTTTTTTTTTGTTTTAATTCCTCTCTTCTGAGGCATCTGATACTGTGGACTTTCTGACACATGAGAGCTCATGGAGCGTACCGCTGAGAGGCCACAGAGCTTTGAACTGAGCTGCATGAAACAAGAGTTAACAAAGTCAAACTGAGCTCTGCTGGTCTGACTTTTACCTGTGATATACCTGTGTATTAAAAAGTCTCTATTGATCTATGAAGCGTTGTATATTAGTAATTGGGCAAGATATAGGCTAACGTAAATACTGCATGTTTGTATTGATTTCTTTATGTTATGTCTCCATGTAACCTGTAACCATGCTTCCGTTGAATTATCCAGGTAGTTGCTTACTTTGTCTTACATATTGAGGATTGAACAGTGTTTCCCACTCCATACTACAGATGCTGCTGTTAATTGTATTTATATCTGTCTACAAAGTAAGTTCACACTGTTATATTTTCACTTTTTCAAACCCCTGTTATACAGTACCACTTCATTAGGTATATCATGCTTGTACTGGGCTAGACCACCTTTTGCCTTCACAGCTGCCTTAATGCTTTGTGGCATAGATTCAGATTTTTGTCCAATTTTAGCATCACACAGTTCCTACAGATGTATCAGCTGCACATACATGATGTGAAAGGTGCTCTGTTGGATTGAGATCTAGTGACTGCGAAGAGAATTTTAGTACAGCAAACTCACGGTCATGTTCAAGAAAGCATGGGCGTCAGGACGCAGTACACCGTGGTCATAACGTGATGTGAATATCACCAGAAACAGTACTATCTGAGTTATTGTTGCTTTCCTATCAGCTCCAAGCAGTCTGGCCATTCTCCTCTGACCTCTGAGATCAACAAGGCATTTTTGGCCAGAGAACTCATTTTCAGGCCATCCAATCCCAGTAGATCAGAAGTTTCTGAAATACTCAGACCACCCCATCTGGCACCAACAACCATGTCATGTTCAAAGTCACCTTTCTTCCCCAATCTGAAGCTCGCTTTGAACTTCAGCAGGTCATCGAAACCATCCCTAAATATATTGGGTTGCTGCCATGCGTTTGGCTGATTACATATTTGCGTTGAAAAGAAAAACCTAATGAAATGCAAATTCCAAGTAACAATGAAATCCTTTCATGTCTCAGAAGGAAACAGCAAATTGAAATCAGTGTCAGTTCTCATGGTGTTCAGGTCTTAATTCTTCATTTTTGTGAGTGTAATCTGACTGGATTGGATGGTTTTAAACTCAAGCTGTGTGGGGTATTTGGCCACGAGAAAAAGGTAGGTGGAAAAATAGAGCTGTAAGCTATGGTGTAGTCCTCCACATACCTTAGAGCGACATACATCTTTGAGTTTTAATAAAAGTAAACACACAGGGTTAGTTCTCTGGAAACTGCACACCACACTGGGTCTGCTTTCTTTGCAAGGCTGCTTACCTGCTGCAGTTTTGCTACATGCTGGTCAGTTTGTGTTATTGTGAGGTTCATTTTCAATTGGAAATGAACATACCATGGGCCACAATTCACCATAACTATGTAATAAGGCAGACTTTTTGTGTGCATCTTGTGGTGCTGCAGTGTTTCAGAGTTTAGAATTGACATAAAAGTGTCACAAACTTTGGATAAAAAGTCCTACATATTAAGTGTTTCCTACGTTAAGAGGATAGCCTAGAAACATGAATGCACAGGTCATGATAACTGGCACATTCCACACTCAACTACCTCTGAGACCTTGTCCTCTTTTTGCTTTCTGAGAATCGCACTCCAAACTCTCCTTTATTGACCTACTTTCAAGGTGGTGCATAGATGATATATGAAGCAGGCTTTTTTTGGAGAGCAGGACTAACCAAGTGGTGGGGGTTGTCGGGGGCTGAGTGGCTACATACTTCTGCAAATGTACAAGTAGCAATTTATTTTACCTCTTGGCCTCTGTGCTACATTTGTCTTTGTAGAAGAGAACATCACCAGAAACTGAAAGAAATAAAAAAAGGAGGTGAAATAAGTAAAAGCTGGAGTTTCGTTCTCAAAGTGAGAGCCAATTCACAAACCCCACTTCAGCCCCTATATGTACAGTATGTGAGTGAAGAGGCCACTTATGTTCAGCCTACAAATCATGCAGGCAGCTATAGGAGTCGGGAGTGATAAAGAGAACATAATAAAACAAGAGAGAGAAAAATAAAATGACTAGCATATTATCTCAGGTTGTAACTCTAATGAGCTCGACAGAAGACAGGAGCCGAGACAGTGAATGTGCAGCCTTTAAACGAAAGCCTTGGCTAATGTCCCCTGACTTGTCAAACAAAGGTGCAGCCTAACAGCATTTCCTCTTATGGTATTGACCTCTAACCTTTGACAATAGTAGGTCAGAATGACTGGCATGCACTTATTTTAACAGTAAACAGAAGACAAGAGTTCTCTCTGTTTGAATAGCACAGACTCACTTTTTACTACAACTGCTTTTAGACTTTACATGAGAAAGAAGACTTTTAGAAGAGTTTGTTCTACGATAAATATTTGTTGCAACAATTTGCTGCAGATTTGTGGCATTTTTAAATATTAATTCTCTTTTTTTAATTAGATTTTTCTGTAAGGTTAGAACTTAAAGAACTTACTGGTGAAGTGAGTAGGATTAGAATAAAATAAGTCAATTGAAACATGGCAATAGAACAATTAAAAGCAACAACAGTTTGGGAAAACAACCACAGAAAAATAAATCTATAAATATGAACCAACAAATTAGTTCACTTTATCATTCCTGTTACAGCAGACCTCAAACCTCATCATTATCTTTATCTTCTCTTCTCAAAAAACATGTGAATTCAATAGTCCTTTTACCCTAACAGCAGCAAAACACCATAATCTGAAGAAACTACTTAAACACATCTCTGTGACGTACAGATCAGTGACAATAGAAGTCAGCAAATAAAGAAAGGGTAAAGGCAACAGATTGTTTTTTTCAAGTTGCAAAACCTAATTGAGATGCTTAACACTGGTGTAATATACTTTATTACTTTACGTAATAATACAATTTCAGATTATTCAGTTGGCATCAGGTGTTTTTTAATCATTTTAATAATTTTTGGCTTTTTTTTCTATATTTCAATTAGATCATTCCAGCAACAATTTGTTATTCAGGGTTACTTTTCTATTGAAACGTGGAGCCAGTCCAGCAGCACTTAAGTGCTACAATGCGAAGTGTACCAGAAAAAAACGAATTCATTACCAAAAAAGGTTCAATCAGACTGAACATTTGCACGCCAGCTTTAACCCACAGTGCTGCATGGCCACCTACGTGTTTACCTCGAAATCATCATGACTAAGATAAAATTGTTTTTGCCATAATTTTGTGTTTGTTTGTTTACACAGTTGGAAAAATCTCACCTGGAAACCTTTGTGCTGCATTTTTGGCATCTGATAAGCCTTTAAATACACTAAGTGGACTTCCTTGTATATCGTGTCTTACTGATATCTTAAGATAACGCCCCCTTATCAGTCAGGACAACAACCCTGACTGTTTCGACTGTTTTCAGTCCACAGTCCACAGCTATCCTAAGTACTGATGTCTGCTAATATGCTCCCAGTGGTGATGTTTGCATGCTAATGGCCAAACATTTGCATTGTTCCTAATTTGAATTTAGTAAGTATACACCTTAGGTTGTATTAAACTCCACATTCAGCACTGTGCAATCTGAAGGTTGTATAATGGTGAAATAAAACAAAAAAACACAGTCATGTAATCTAACACCTGATCAACAATAAAGCATGCAATGACCCAGCTACAGCCACAGCCGTCATTCTCAGAACAGTGGATTAGAGGTGATGATGATGCACACATTGCAACAAGAGCAACATGTTCCAACAGGTGTAGGTCCTGTACATCAGAAGATATTACATGTTGTCCCTGCGTCATTACATAAGAGGTTTCAGACCAGGGCAAAGCATTCTTTCATGATGATTCACGAGAGCAAAAGCATTATAAAACATTGAAATGAGTAGTCTGATCATTGATTCTGGGACAGGGAAGCAAACAGGAGACCTTAAATCAGATTAAGACCTGAACAGGACAGAGACAGGTGTGAGCAGTTTCCCAGGTGCACCTCCACAGGCCATGCAGTGCCAGTAATCAGCAGTCGAGGCTGTTAATGACAGGGTGCTGCTGTCAGAGAACTGCAGACATACACACGCACACTCACACAGAAGCACACGTAGTCATAACTCAGAGGCACGCTTGCACGCACACAGTCAGTTAAGCATTCAAAAGGCATTTTGCTTTCTCAAGCATCTCACTCATGCTCCATCCGTCTGTCTGTCTGTCGCTGTTGACCACTCAAGCATTTTAACACCTTTATTCCAATCTTTCAGTTGCTGTTGCACAGGTCAGCACACACGCAGTGAACTTAAACTGCAGCTGTGCAGTTACATAAGCACCTGCTAACCTGTCTGCAAACCTGCTGACCTCTGGCCCTTTTATTACCAGATCAAAAGTCAGCCAGCAAAACAGAACGCTCTTCAAAACAGAACACAGAATGCAAACAACAGTGTTACTGATAACATGGAAAACAGCCCAGCATCATAAGTGAAATTTGGCCTCTCTTTACTTTATCTGCAAGTAAATAAATAAGGGATTCTAAACCTGATTCTTTTGTGTAGTTAGCCATTTTTCCATGATAACAGTATAACAAGACACAGACATTCAAACAGTGTAGGAGGTTTCTGACAAACTGTATTAGAGCTAGAAAAGTAGCTGACAAAGCAAAATGTGCTGCTAATTTCTTATTCAGCATCACAGTGATCCTATAGCTTTAGGTTGATATTGCTAAGGGCTTAAGAAGTCCAGATAGTGTATAACCGTCGAAACTATGCCAAGTATGTTAGTAACATAGTTAGCTCAGCTTGCTAATGTTAGCAGTGGCTTCAAATTCTGGTCGTACATACAGTAGGTGACCATGCGTTATAAAAACAACATAGGTCCTATTTTTCCTGTTCCTTGTTCCTTGTTTATGGGTTCATGTAGCTGATGTGATGTTGTAAAATTTTGTGACACTATGATTTAAACAATGACATTTGGTATGGGGATACTATAGTTTTAATAGTCTAAACAAAACCTATATGAAAGTTTGGATATTGATTTCTCAGAAAAAATACAAAAGAATACATTTTTGTGAATTTTAGATTACAACTTTTTCAGAAATTGTGAATTTTGTGTATATCTCCATTCTGTCAAAGTAAAGCTTTATGGAGGACAGATTTGTGTATCAGCATTTTTGAAAGACATGATGAAATAGGCCACCTGTGCGCTGCTGATCTCTTAATCCGATGGGGGCTCCGGGTATGTGGGACATGCAGCCGATTCTGTCTTTTGCCTTCCCTCACCGGGGTGTGGTGACGGTGTTGCTGGCACATTGTGTTCTCGGTTCAGAATGCGAATGCCAATGGTGCGTTCAAAACCACGCCATACTCAGCCCTGAATACATTTCAACTAGTGGTGCATGTGTTTCTCCTCAAAATTTCCATGATGGTGATTACAGACGTACAGGGAAACAAACACTGCACTTTTCAAAAGCAGCTAGGATGTCACTGTGAGATACCAATGACACCGCACGCTATTTTAACCTCACAGCCTGACCCTGAAGTCCAGTCAGATATGAAGTGTGTCACAGGGTTGTGCAGCTTGTCTCACACGCATCTCATGTATACCTGCTGATTACAGGCTCTGTCAGAACTTATTCAAAAGCGCTCAGCATGAAAAGCCTTGAGGGTATAACCATGGTGCTCATCCTCTTCGAAACTGGTAAACACGCACCACGAGCACACTTCAAAGCCTCCTTAAACGCCACACTAACAGAAACCTTGACCCTGTGAGTGTGCTGTGGCATTAATGGGCTGACATATCATGTACATGTGAAATATACTTATCGGGCTTTTTTCATGCCACATCCAGCTTTATTTGTTTTTTTACATGACAACATAACAATTAAAGTAAATGACGTGGTTTTGATACTTACTGTAATGGAGTGAATGACTCAATCACATCTAAAAGCTGAGTGTTTTTTTCTGTCATATTAGTAATGAGTAAACAATCAAAATAAGCTGAATTATTAGACAAAATACTACTAATTTGATCTGGTGACTATATGGAGTTGACCTATTATTGCCATACTGTACCATGTGTTCTTTATATAAGACTCGCATACAAAATCACAGTACAATTCCAATAAAAGCTAATTAAAATAAACTGAACTTTCACCATAAATATTTTAGGAGTGAATGAAAAGGACAGTAACACCACCCATGCTTAATTAAGGCTTTTATCATGAAAATGTTCAACTGATGTTAACGGTGAAGATTGTGTAATGCACATATGTGTTCCCAAGGAAAGCCTCCCTTCCCTCCCTGCTGACAGGTCCTGAGCAGCTCTCCGTGCCACAGCTGACACTCACTTCAGATTGGCATCTCTGATCTTACATAATCTCCTTCCATTCTCCAGCCACCACCTCCGCCTCAGAGCTCAGTACAGAAAACAAGCTTTTGTCTCCAAACAAAGCCAAAACACCTCATCTATCAGCAACTCTCATTTGTTTTGAATTTCTCTTCATATCCTTTTACATCGATATCAAGCATGGCCAGGACTGGTTTAATGACCTACAGCACAGAGAAGAGAAGTCCGTTGCCAAGCAGTTGTGTTTGTATAGGCTGTGGGTTTTGCTGTGAGGTGAGAGGATGTGGAGAGGACAAGAGTGGCTTGGCACAAGCTACCGTTGGTGAGCATCAGGCCTCTTTGGCTAATGGATAGAGAATATTGTGTTGTATAGCAGTGCACTAAAGGGTTTTTATTGAGTGAGAGTGAAAGAGGGAAAGGGGTGATTATTATGGCTCCTGGAATAGCATAATTAGAGGAAAGCACTGTTCCACTGTCTGTGGGTGTACATATAGGGGGTAGGAGTGTTGTTTTTCTCTTTCTCAGGAGGATAAAATAGTATGCCATGCCTGGTACATTTCTGTCACACTTTTCTATATTTTCTGACTCTTCACAAAAGTTCTAACATTAGGCTGCATATAAAAGATGTGTACTGTTTCTAGAGTCCAGTAGGGGGGACTCCTGGTCACACTGGTTGCAAAAAGAAATCAGAGTTGCTGATTTGCAGACTTTATATAAACGCTTGAAAATTGACAGCGCTAAAGTGGGTTTACTTTCGTTACCTCTAATCGACCTCTGGTTGCAATAATGTATCTGATGGCTATGAGAGAATGAGCCTACTGCTAAGTGATTTGGGGTTGCTATCTTTTTGATATAGTCTATGCTTTTAACAAATATGTAGCCAATTATTTTTAAAGTGTCTGACACTCATTGAAAAAAAACAAGACCATCATGTTTTCCACCTTTGGCTATGTTCCTCTGCATAATTAAAAGCAGCAACCTGTCATAAATGTGTTCTTTGCAGCAAAACATTCATAAACAGCAAAAACAATTCCTAAAAATACAAATTTTGAATATCACCACCTGTCAATTTAGCAAAATTTGAATGTGTAATTACATATGAAGCAGACAGAGCAACATAAAGCAGTCCTTTTTGCTCAAAGTCTAGCTCTGTTTTGTGCAAATTCTTGAGGAAAATATATAGCTTTTTAGTTGCCCCATACTCCATAATGTGGATGTGATAGCAGCTAAGCACACATCAAGGCTTTGTTCAGGAAATAGGAAGTGAACACTTAGCGTAGTTCGGCTGTGAACGGCAAAATGATTTTCTCCTCAGAACAAAGGCATAATCATGCTGTTTCCAAATTTAGTGCTCCAGCATTTCCTTTAGCAAAGAGCGCATTAACCACAAGCGCACGCGCGCACACTCCCGCATTCGTGTGCAGACACACTTTTACACGCTCTGAGCTAATTGCATACATGCATGTGTATGTTCATACACATGCTGCCATTCCCCACATCAGCTTGACTCGATTAACAGCTGCTTGTGTGTGGAACTGCTGTGTTGATGAAAGACAAGAAGCTGGTTCTTTCACTGCTGCTTGGGCATTACAAGCACAACAATTTACACAACAGTAGAGCACTAAAGTTGGCCTTCATTAGAGGGATTAGGAGCCTAATCTAAAACACTGTTTAAGTCTCTCATCCCAAACCCTAAACACTCTCTCAAGGGGGGATCTTCCCTCCTATACCAACCATAACATCTCAAACTTCAAACACTCCATCTGTAACCCCAACCTCTGGGTGCTATCCCCTCTCTCATCGACCCCTATCTCAGAGTAAGGGGTTGCAGCGGGTGATGGAACCCACGTGATGGTGCAGCTGTGGAATGATTTATTGCTAGGTTAATTGTTGGGTGAGTGGGAATTGTGCCTGCAGGCTGCTAGCTTTTGTGTGATTACAGGTTCACCTGCTATTAGATTGAGCATACATTTCATTATCTTCTTAGAAGGGCTTGTGTATCCTTCTCAGCCTGTCTTTGGACAACTGAGGCCATGGAGGGAAAGGTTAGAGATCAGGGAATGGAGGCTACACTGGAGTATTGCAGCAATTAAACACAATTTGTTTTGAGCATTTCCTGCACTGACCAGCTGCACAGGGTCTGTCCACCATAAAACTGAGTGGAAATGCCCTGCAGGCCTAACAGCTATCTGATCTCTGTTTATACAATACATGTGTGAATATCAGGCTGTGTGAATATCAGGCCAAGACACTGAACCATCCACTGGAGTGTGTGCACAATGGGTAGAAAGAGTGTAAAGGCATAGCATGAGTCAATATGGCAGTCAGATACACTGAAGCTCACTTCTGTCCAATGACAGTGATACTGAGATGAGTTTCTGCTTTCTCTGAAATAAATGTAACAGTGTTGTACAAATATTCGACAGTCATATATAGTTTGAAAGAGCTTTTTGTGATCTTTAAATTGCAAGAAACTTATAAGAAGTACTACGTCCATAGTCTGCCTTTAGCCACAAGCATAAATTGAAACAGAAATGTCCATCTGGGCCACTGTATCCAAGACACAAAACAGTGTCTGCTCCTACGGTTTGGTTTTTTTTTTTAAGGATAAATAAAATAAGAATAAAATAAGTTTTTCGCATCAGTTTGCTGACAGACACAATTAACTATATGTTTATGAGTGCAGCATAAATACATTCTTTTTTCTATTAAATAACCTCAGAAAAAGCACTTACCTCCCCTTTAAAATGGGGAAACTTTATGCAAAGGTGCACTGGAGCCTACAGTAAATGACAAGTTTAATCTTTAGCTGTATTAGACATGTTGATTGGCATGTCTTGGTTGAGTATTTTCTTTAGGATACTAATTGTATACCATCTGTTACCCCAATAATCCACAATCAAACTTCCATCCGACTCAGTTGTTTGGTGTTGGCTGAACTTCAGTTCAATTTTCCAAAACCTTGGAACATAAAACCACAGATGTTTAAGTTACATCTTTGTGAACAGCATGAGGTAGCTTTCAAACAGACATAATATAAGAGAATTTGTGTAGCAGAAGTCACAAGGAGAGAGAGCGAGAGCCTTGACAGTCAGGAATGGGCTGTGGGATGCGGAATGAGAGATGGTATAATCAATCCTGGGGGATCAACCTAATGGACTGAAATCTTCTGTTTCCTGATATTAACTGCAATCAGTAATCAACCTGCACAGCAATTTTTGACCTTATAAAAACATGTTTCAATGAAGAATCTGCTAGACAGGTATGATAAACACTACCAATCTTGAAAATAAAATAAATTAAAAAAAAAACTGATTTAAAATACCAGAAAACAAAAAAAGCAAAAGAAAATCCTGCTCATTAACCGAGAATACAAATGAAGTAAGAAATTAATGTCAGAGTTCATTTCTGTTCTTAGCACATGAAGGCCTGAAACTGAGTATGGATGGAGGGGAACCATGGAAAATCAGCTGCCACATTTTTTAATGTGTGACTGGATTCATTTTCCCATGGCTTTTCCAGCACCACCTTGGAATCTATACCTTTTATTAATTCCCACAATATAGGTACTGGCGGAAGCATGCAGGAAAAGGTACGCCTCTGAAAGCATGTGAGCTGTGAAGTAATCACCCAAATACGCCTTGTTAACTCGAGTCCAGTTGACACTCACTGGGCTTTTATGCAAGCTAAAAATATTTCTCCTTTTCTTTCATCTCCCCTCCTTTTTATTCTGCACGTGAGAGCTTTACTGGGTGCTGCTGGTCCATCGCCTAACTGAGCTCTACAGCCGCCCTCCTGTAAAGTAGTGGGATGCCAAACATCCCCTGATTTACAGCTTGGAGCACACGCTATGCGTTTGCTCCTATGGGCTATAAAAGGCAAATGAGAGCGAGATGTCCAGATCCCACTTGCTATATTAACCTAAATTCTTTCCAATAGAGTAGAGTGGTTGCATGAACTGACTATTACCACATGCTGAAAAGAGGAAAACCTTCCAGGCCCCAACAGAGAGCTCACGTGAAGGGCAGATGAAGGGAAGGGTCTGATAAAATCAGCTGCTGACCTTCTCTTGCATACTAGGGCAGTCAATAACATGCCTTTTCTCCTACACAACCCTGCTCCACAGCCTTGTCTGGCCTCAGACTCTTTTAATCTCTGAAATATGACAAATATCACAAGAAACTCAGTGTCGGGATGTGAGGATTTTCTATTTTGCTTTTGTTTATCATTTTTAACCTAATTTTTGAGGGTTTTGGACTGATATTCTAAAAAATCAGATCATCTCAAGATGCCACCTTGAGACTTTCTGATAATATTTAAATTGAGATGTAAATGATGAATCCAAAAAACCCAGTGCAATCTGGCAAGAAATCAAAGAGGCATGTAATGTTTAGAACTAAACCTAAACAAGACCGAGAAGAATACAAACTCCAAGCTTTACTAAGTCTTAGCCTAAATAAAGAGTCGGGATTGCCAAGTTATTGCAATTCATCATCAGAGGAACACGACTGTCAGATTCTGCAGCAGTTCTTCAGACATTTCACTCGTGACCGAAGTTCTGGTCTGGCTGACAGCGTCATCCATCGACCCATGCTGCTAACATGGCTCAGGATCAGGAGACTAGCAGAGCCAATAGAAATCCAAGGTAACATGAAAGGGGATGAATCTATCAAGTTCACATACTTCTCTGAATTCCAGGACCTTTTGACCAGTGTGAGCATGTCCTTGTTGAGGTTGGCTCCAGGACCCTCAACTGCCTTTACCCCAGTCGTTCCTCTCAGGATTAGCTTTGCTATGATTTGGCGCTGATTCTCACTGGCCTCTGGAATGCGACGGATGACGGATCTATTTTCCTACATTGTTTCACCTGCTCTAAATGGAACCACATGCTGCACAAGACCGCCTCTCCTTTGTCTGTAATTGGAAGCACATGCACTCTGAAGTCAAAAGTAAAGCGAAGCCGACAAGGCTCCCTTCCTCTGCTCCCGCCCCACATCCCCTCCCTTTGGGTCTCGGGTGCCACTTTTTGGTCCAGGCCAAGTGGGAGAGCACTTATTGAACTAACTGACCTGGCATTACACGTCAGACTCAGTTCAGTGGGACGACTGTATCACATGTCCTTTGTGGCACTCGAACCTAAGACTTAAATGTGAGTGACAGTTACGAGTTTGCTGAGAAGGGAGACCTTGACATTGGGTCTGACATGTTTTCAGAACACAAGCAGCATACTGTACTATTCATTGGCTACGGTCTGTGATGTCTAAACGGGACAGGCCACGGATGCAAGAAACAAGCATCATCAGCTCTTGCATAATGTCTTTGTGTCAGAACAGGATTGCATAAGAGAGGAATTTATGATATTTGCTGAAATCAAAAGTCACGATGATGCAGCATATCTATCACAAATGTAAGGGGACAAAAACAACACTCTGTATTGCACATAAAGCTCTTTGGCAAGTCTAAAGCCAGGTTTAAAAGTAAATAGCTCCAACACAAGGAATAGACAAATATATAGATTCAAATTCTTGGCACCTTTGCAAAAACATGAAGGTTTAAAAATGAAGGTTTAAATATTTT
The DNA here is from genome assembly GCF_056152115.1 of Neolamprologus brichardi. Lineage (NCBI taxonomy): Eukaryota > Metazoa > Chordata > Actinopteri > Cichliformes > Cichlidae > Neolamprologus > Neolamprologus brichardi. The sequence goes on from NC_142110.1 coordinate 18,444,683, forward strand.
CTTCCTTCACACAAAATCACAAAGGTCTGCAGACAGCACTGTGACTATTCCTACTTCAGTTGGATATTTAACACTAAGTTTAAATAACTGCTTTCACACCTCACCATCTCAGGTTAAGATTTGCCTCCAATATTTGGAATATTACAGGAGAACATAAGGCCTTGACAGGGATTTTTAAAAAGAATCAAAGACCAGGTAGCTGTTCGCCCCCATTTTAGAGTTTAAAACTTAACATAATAAAAAAAACTTTGAGATTCCAGATTGATCTTAAAACTGGCTGTATACACTTCAGGTTAAACTCAGGGGTATGTAATTGGCCTCACTGCCCTGAAAGCTGGTACAACCCCCCCTCCCCCTTCTGCAACCGAAACAGTAATTTGCACCCTGTTGCATGTACTGGGCTTGATTAGCAACTCTGGTGCCAAGATTAGTGCAAACCTCTGGCCTCTCAATTTAAATGAATAAGATTGTTAGAACTGATAGCTGGCTTTAATGATTTTGTCTCTTTGTAGATCTCAAAGAAGCTGCAGAGGCCTTGAGGGCGGAAAGACATACCTCTCATTTTTCATGGCTATTACAGAGGGAAATATTTACAAAAGTACTGTGAGAGTGCACAAGATTTTTGCTGCTGTTGCCACAATCGAAGCTAACGCTGTGCAGCAGTGACATCTACTGGTAAAAAGGATGACTTACAAATACAATTTCAAATAGGTGGCAAAGTAATATTTTTTTGTCTGAATAATAATTCAGCAGTGCCAAAACAGTGCAGAATATTTAATCGAATAGGGCTGTTTACTGCATTTGTCCTTTAAGATAAGGGAGACCTTGAAAGGAGACAAGTCTAATGGACCATCTTACTAATAAATCACTGTCTTAGTTTTTATTGAGGATCACAATAAAACAGTCAAAGAAAGAAAAGGAAGCACACCCTCTTTAAAATTCTAAGGTTTTATATATCAGGACAAGTGTGAGGACCTCTGTTAAAGAAGACGGTTTTGCAGCTTCCTGGAACATTCAGGAGTTCGTTAACACAGTGCCAAGGAGGAAAACAGCAGGAATGACTTTAAGCAAACAACTGCTGCTCTCCATCAGTCTTATAGGGTTAAAAGGTGATTTTCAAACAATTTGAAGTCCATCATTCTACAGTGAGAAAGATTATTCACACTTGAAGAACATTCAGAACAACTGCAAATGTTGCCAAGAGCAGACAGCTGAGCAAATTCACCCCAAGGTCAGACCATGCAATGCAACGAATGAAACGAGATGAAACTGCAAAAAAAAAAAAAGAAAAATGTCAAAGGCTACATCTCAGTTTCTACAGGCTTGCTCTCCCTGGTGGCCCTATACACATCTTAAGATATCCTTTCTTCATGAATTTGTTTATAACATACTGTACTATGTCCATCGTCTATGCCATGAGCCAAAATAGTTGTCACAACTAACCAATGTTTGGTCCTGTGCAGCTGCTCAGTGGCCATGAGAACAAAAAATGGTAAAATTAAGTATACTTAAAAAACACTTGATATTCAAGTGTGCCATTGATGCTGTTGCTATCCTCTACTGCCCTGCTGTGCAAAGCACAAAGAAAATGGAGAGGCTGTTGCGGCAAAATTAAATTAACACTGTTAGGTCCAGGGTTAGGTCTGATGCTAGCCTTATGCGCTTTAGAGAAATTTAAAAAGTGACATTTTTGGAATAAATGTCAATAGTTTTTGTGTGTCAGTTAGTGCCCTATGATTGCCAAGGCAAAAAGGATATATTTTTATACCACAAGGTTAGACTTTAGGCATGTTAGAGTTGCAGTTGGGTTGCAGTTTAGAAGTTGCGATTATGATTTGTCAGAGGTATTTCTTTTAATATTCACAATATATCAAAAATTAGATTATTGGGTGTAGCAGTGAATTAGTTTCAATTAAAATTTAAAAAATTACGTTTATATTTTCTATAACCTCCTAAGACTCGAACTCTTCCACGGCATGCATTTTGAATTTCTCTTTGATATTTGGGCTGATTGGGGCCCGATGAACGTAAAAACAAAGAATTACCTGATTTTTTTTTTTACTTTATTTTTGTTTTTAAGAAAAATAAGAGCCATATGAGGATACTCGTTTAAAATTTTGATAGAACAGTGGCAGTATAATGTCCTCGTAAGTGGATATCAGGCCCTTGTAGAGCAAAATTGAGTATTTTGGTCTAAATAACCCAAAATGTGATGTCCACATATGTGGATGCAGGGTCCTAGGCGGATAATAATTCCTTTTTTAAACAAGTAAGAAGTGTGAGTAATTATGCTATGAAGTGAAAGGTAGACGCCAGTGTTTACTAAAAAATGTAAGCTTGAGAAAGAACAGCTGCTATTTCATGGTGGGCCAGATGCACAGATGATATGATTAAGGACCTGCTCTCAATCACGTACCTCTCACTGTTCACACAGAGTCAGATCTCTATCTGTGCGTGATACATATACATGATTACCTCAACACAAAGACGGGAGCAATTTTGTTCAAACCTTTTTGTTGTGTTTGATGTTGGTGTTCTGTTGAGTGGGACGTTTCACTCAGCTTGTTCACTTATATTACCAAATACAGACTACGGTATTTTTTTTTCTCCTGTCTTTCATGGTGCCTAGTCTTGTAGGTGGCCTTGATTTTAATTGTCAGTGCTGAGATTTCTCTGACTGAAATTCTAGTCTCAGAACAATTTAAGTACTGAATAGATTTTTTTTTATTTGATTTTGTTCATCTTAAAGTTAAAAAATGCAAGGTAATTAGTCTGTGACGTAACACAAAGGACACATTTTTCAATAGACAGAGTTCGAGAGTTCAGTAAATACTAGAACTTATCATTTTTGCCCTTTGTAATTTGGAAGAAATAACTCTTTAGCAGAGCTTGTGTAACAAAGTATTTCAGCTAACACTGCATGTCACAGAACCACATCTGCTTCTTTGGGATGTTTTATATGTGCATGAAGGCTATTATGTATATGACAATATATGAGAAAAATGGAATATATGATTAAAAAATTTTTTATTCATATGCGAGTCAGTCCTATATGCTGCAGATATATGTCCCTTGATTACTTATTACAGAAGTTCTGTTTTTTTTCTTTTTCACGCACAGTTTATATTTTCTAGTTTCTGCACCAGGAGCAGAACATGATATGTGACCAGTGGAGAGGCTCAAATTGTTTGCATGCAGTAAAAGAGGGGACAGTGAACCCAGCCTGCTCCTCTTTTCCTCTCCTCATGCGATCTCAGCACAGCCAATTATCAAGATGAACTTGCGATTGATCTTATTGCACAAAGGCCCACGGCAGTTAGCAAATCTTATTCTATTTCTTCATGCAGTCTGGAATATTTACTAAGAACACTTTTAATCCCTCAAGTCTGAAGCCTATTGATTACAGGAGGCAGATACGTTTCAGCAAAGACCACAATCAATAAACACAGCTGTGTGCGGACGGTATAAAAGTCTTTAATTGTTGATAATTCAATCAGAAAATTGTGGATTTGTTGCACAGAGGCAGTCACATTTTTTTTAATCTTCAGCATCATTGATAGATTAGGTTTAGAAAGGAGTGATCAGTAAATATTATTTATGCGTGAAAGACAGACATGATAAATATCCCATAAAGTGTTTTTTAAGCATAGAACATCATTGAACAACCCAAGAACCTCACTTATTACCTCTTGAATCATAAAATTTTACAGTGGTCAAAACCATGAAGTGACATTGGTGGGGGGGTGGAGGGCTTTCTATGACTACTTCAGGTCTTTTCTAGTGTTGGAATAAATAAAATATTTAACAGCTACTCTGACTCCAGGTGGTGTCCAGAATTTTCAGCATCATTATACAACTAAACCGTAAGAATAGTATTACAGTTTGAAGAAAGGCATTTCATTCCTTTCTTGCTTGTATCAACAGAAGTGTCCTTTTAAAAATTACTTTTGATGTTACGTGTTAAATGGTGACCTTTAAAGGTAGGCTGTTTCCCTGTTTCCAAAGTTTACGCTAAGCTAACAGGTTGCTGGTAGCTAGCTTTTATTAGCATTTAACGTCCATAGCAGTTCCTCCCCCAAAAAATCTTCTATAAGCACAGCCCACCCCTACTACATTCAACACGCTGTACTGCAGCAAACTACAGCAGCATTTTAATGTAGAGGACATCAGACGGTTATATTCATCCACATTCTGCCCCCTTGTCCCTGTTAAGCTAACTGAATAGGGCAAAGGCAGTGACATTCATCATATACAGGAGGAACAACCATAAAGGGCAACGTGAGGCTGATTGAAGAGGGAGAGGCAGGCAGCACAACACGCTGTAAAAGCCAAAGGCCACCGGTGCGGTAGGGAAAAAATGTAGACATCAAAGAAAAGGGACAGCAAAAATGCAACGTCTCAGGTGGGTTTCCTGATCAAATTTGTGATCTGGCACTGTAGGCACACTTCAGCTCCTTTTATTATTCACCATTAACTACAAAGTACATGAAGCAGCTCTTTGTATCTGCAGTATAATCTGTCTCTACAACAGGTGAACAATTCACACACTGCAACAATGTGAGTAGACAAATGGCTCGCAAAAGACACTACACGAAATCCCTTGGTATCAGCTCGACTGATAACTGGTGATGCGCCACCCGCAAGAAAAACTGATAAAACAGTAAACAGTAAGCTTGTGTGCTGGCAGGGTGAAACAAGTCCTCATTTTTATTGAGGCTGGTCAGTTGAGGCAGTCAGAGCTACACAGACAGGCGTATAAAGAGCTTTGTGTAGCTCAGACAGAACATCTCTTGAATCTCAAGTGTTTAAAGTTGGCCTATTTCCACCCTCCCCTAAAGTCTTGGTCAGTGGAAGATGTTGTACATTCATTAGAGGAGAGAACTGTCAAGAGTCTGGCTGACAAATGACCTTAGACCTTAATGCTCGCCCAGCTGTAATGTGTTTTTTCTTTTCTGGGAACATCGTAGTGCTTGATGAGGTTTTACTGTTAAAGTATAAGGCTGATTATATTGTGTATTTTTTTCTCGAGGTCAACAAACTTCACAAATGGACCAATCCCAACAACGAATTGATCTACTAATGCACCATCTATTAGAATTCATTTGTTCCTGCAATGCCCAAATTCTTTAAAAAGAAATCTCTTAACAATATGGTGGAGAAACACATAGACTCTGCCTACACTTGATTATAAATTGCACCTTCTGGGATCAAATTACACACGGACAGTGATAAAGATAAAGAACAATCAATATCATGCAATCTGATCCACTTACTCAAAGCGCTTTCTGTGTTGGTTTGAGCCACATATTTATTGTAAGGTCAATGCTTTCATTTTCTGAATTGCCTAAAACAAGAAACAACCTGGAAAATTGTTGTGAAGCATCGTCCTTGTTGCAGACAGAACATTTCCTTCATTTTGTCTCACAAATTACAATATCAATAGCCGGAATAACTCATGCACAAATATTAGTTCTCGTTCTCTTTGCTGACCTAAAGTAAATCTGGCACTTGAGTGGCAATGAAACATCTGTGTTCAACAGTAGCAAAGGAGACACATGATTGTCACAGATTCGCAGATATAAAACAGCAACGTGTCGCTGTAGTCCAATCTTGATCCAATCGCCCGAGAAGCATTTTAGCATTAAGTGTGAACAGGGTCGCAGAGTTTATCTCAACCTTAGAGTGGATTGAGCAAAGCCTAAGTTAGACACAAGAATCTTTGATTTCATTTTTTTTTTTCATTAGGACTTGTTGACAGTCTAAAAAAATACAAAATAACACATTTCATATAAAGATAACAAAAAGCAAACAAACATAAACAACTATGCTTATACAGTATAAAGTAGAATTATAATAAATTCAATGGAGTTGCTACAACGGCAGTTTCACCAAAGAGAAAAAAATTCACTTTTTTGGGCGGCTGTCTCTATTCTTCACATTTTTTTGTTATTTTTGTTTTTCCTTTTTTTTGTAAATGAATATTAAATATTAAGACATGTTTTTTTTTCTCTTTTTTCAATTGTGTGTAAGATAGATGGATGTTGTGTGATTTGAAGAAACTGTGTCAGTTCTACATCTGGAGCGAAATTATAAGAATTATGTGAATGAGCCACAAGCAGTATAAACAGGGGGAACAGGAAAATACAATCCTGCAGACAATTGAGAAGGACGGAAAGAGAGAGAGAGAGAGACGGGTGGACGGGGAGAGCTCCTCTAAGTATCATGACTCATATGCTGTGGTTACATAATCAGTCTGGGGCCAAGCTAAGTGATAACATCAGGTACGACCTGCCTGCTGCACTCGGGACATTTAGGAACATCATCTGTGAAACCCTCGACTTGACTCGTCGCTGTTATTAACATTTAGAGCCATTGTTAAAATCAGTGTCATTTCAGACTTTTCTGTTGCAGCAGCAGGACCCTGATTGCAATCAGCACTATTTTCAACAACACTGAGATGTTCCGTTATTATACGTTAACAGGAATGTGTTTGCTGCTTTTGTGTGTGTGTGTGTGTGTGTGTGTGTGTGTGTGTGTGTGTGTGTGTGTGTAACTCTGGTTTATCTCTGTCTCTCTATAACTCTATCCCTGCCACACAATGAATCATTGATGGCGTTTTAGAGAAATAACTGAGCAGTGATTATTATTGCAGAGGGCTGTTGGGAGTGTGTCAGCCCCCACCCAGTTATTTAGTAAGTCGGCTGGATCATCTGTCTCCTCCTGAGAAAGAGAAATTTCCAGTGAATTGACCGAGAAATCCAGATGACTGTCGATAAGTCGGTGCCGCTGTCCACAGCTGCTAGTCCCAGATTGAGTGCTTTCCTAGTATTTGCAAAGTAAAGGGTGATGATACAATCCACTTGCAGGCCTCTGATGTGCACCTCTGTTTCACTTTGCCACCCATTACTCTGTGAGGGAACATCCCCCCAGCCCCTGCAGGCCGTCCACATCTTCGTAGAGTATTAGTGCCTGAGACTTTATTCAGTCTGTGGTGGGGCAGAATCAGAGGGCTTACATGCTCTTTGCTTGTAATGTGACTGTTTGTACGTAAATTAATATGCAGGATCCTGTCGAGATGAGAGAGAAAAATGGAGTCAGCGGCTTTCACATGAGTCTTTTGCACTGAATAAGCAATGTTAAAAGCCGAACAAAGAGGCTTCATATTTCAGGTACCTCTGTTGCGTTTCCTTGAATGGTTGCTAGTCTGCAAGAAGGAAGAAACAACTGAGTCAGTGTTCAGATATTTATAGGACAATTATTTGACAGAATTTTTTTTATTCTTCTCTGGTGTTTCTGTCTCACAGTCAAGACTGTGTTGAAAAACACCCACACACTCCACCCAGCAGTTTGAACATCTTGGCTTCAATAAAAACAAGAGCCAATACTTCTCATGCCAGAGGATACAAAACTGAATCAATCCATTATTATATTTAACCTCAATGGGCACAAGGACATGTATGCGAGAAGAAAGCCCTCAGGGCCGCAACACGCAGGAGCGATGTGAGTTTACTCTAATTCAGGAGGCATGGCAGTTTACCACTTATATTTCTCCATCAGAAAGTCCTTTACATACATAAAGATGTTTTACTTTGTAAACAGAGAAAATGAATAACATTTAAAATATGCACACAAATGTGGCTCTCTGTAAAGCCCATGTTGATTAAAAATACAATTTTTGGACAGAATAATTGTCGTCAACTATATTGAACTTTGCAAATATCAGTACCCCGTTGGGTATAGCAAAGTAAATGTTTCTCATTAATATTCAGTAAAAATAAAGGTCAAATAAAACCGAAGACGCTGCTGGCGACGTGGTTCCACGTGGTGGCGTGGTTTCATGTGGTGAGATGCCTGAGAGGCTGCCAGATGTCGGCGGTATAACAGCTCACTGTTCGCCACACCGAGTTCTGCTTCTAAATGTGAGAGATTCGTGTACGTAATGCGTGCTGCAGTTCACCTTTACGTGTAGCTTTGGACTGGCTGGCAGCCACAGTCGTTAGGTCTGCTGGCAGACCTACATACACACCACCATAGTTCCTGAGAGGAGAGCAGAGGAGAGGTTTTAAAGACCAAGTAGCAATTTAAAACCATAGATGGCATTGATTTTTGTTTTAGTGGATGTTTTTAATAGCATTACCAGTATCCCATCAAACTGACAGACCTCTAAATGAAATTCATTTATCATTTTATTCATTTATTTTTTGAGTTATTGTTCATTTACTTGTTTAGACCTTGCACTTTATTATGAGAATGCTGCAAAACAAACTATTTGACATTTTTGCGATAAAAAATTTAAAGTATATTTCATTTCAAGTATAGTCGTCTTAGCAAAGTGCACTCAAGGGCGCTGCAAAGTACCTTCTTTTCTCATCTTCTGCTGAGGGATCTTCTGTCCTGATTGAGAGAATGGGCACAGGTCAGGTCATATGGGAGCAGAGAGGAAATAAAAAAAATCACAAATATACAAAATGGAGAGAAAGTGCAAAAATTGTTCTTTTGGAGGTTCTTTTGCTTAGCATCAGAAATCTTCAGTATGCTGCTCAAGCCCTGTAGGGAATACTTCACTGTCAGGAACTTCTATAGACCAAACTGCCAGTTTTATTTCAGGCCTGCTGAACAACAGACTTAAAGTGATCTCAGGTTTGATGTGGTGGCTGATCATTAAGATCAAACATGGTAACAACATGAAGCCGATGTGAAGGTTTATTCACTGTGTGCACTATCCCTATGCAAGCCAAGCTGTATCACACTTTTCAGTTTTGTGAGTATATTATTCCCTTAACCGTGTGTCTTGCTCTGTGAGTGTGTGTGTTGGTGCATGAGCTTTTGTGTGGTAGTTTGCTGTGTAGTCCAGACCTAGATAGCTGTGATTAGCTTCACTGAGTCAATGCTTTACTGTCAGCTCTCATGGGTCCTGTGCTGGCTGTTCAGATGGTTATGAAGGAGAATACACACACTTACACACACAAACACAAACTACAATAAAGCACAAACACACATACACAGTGTTTCCAGGAAATGCTTTGGAAAAAGCTACCCCTCCCATAGCTTTTTACTGTATTCTAGATAGCAAAGAAAAGTATATCTTCTGTATTTCAATTAGAATAAAAACAAAAAAAAACAAAAGAACAGAACACAAAACTATTTGGGAGCCAAAATCAATTATTTTTAACCCAAAGTATATACAACAAAAGCAGAGTGGTTAGTCTGAAATTAAAATATTTCTGTCACTGTCAACTGGGACGTCTATAATTCTATTTTGAATAAAAAGTCCAGATTACAGTCTTGTGATACAACGTACATCCTCTTTATTGCACAACAGTGTAACCAACCATACTTTACATTATACTGCCTAAGATTTTGTTAACTGTTCATCTTTGACTGTAGGAGGAACCCACACAAAAACAGGGAGAACATGTGAAGTCAACACAAAAGGCTCCAGCCAGATGGCAGAGTCAATCTCAGGACCTTATTGTTGTGAGACAACATTGCTAACTACCACACCACTGTGATGCCCAACTTCACATGTCTCATGAAAATTTCCAAAGGTTGATTCTGTTCATCTGGACGTAGCATTTTCAGTGGGAGACACGTTTTGTCACTCATCTAAGTGACTTATTCAGTCTCAGCTGACTGCAGGGTTCCCTAATCTTATAAACAGTCAGCTGAGACTGAAGAAGTCACTTGGATGAGTGACAAAACATTTCTCCCACTGAAAACGCTACGTCCAGATGAACAGAATCAACCTTTGGAGATTTTCTTACCTGGATGATTGAGCATGCATCAAGACACATGTAAATTAAAAAAATGTTAACAATGATGATATTTACTGTCAAACCCTTGCATATTTACCATTGTTAAATGACCCTAAGTGTCAGTGTTAATATACAGCATCGAGGTATAAAGCTAATTTTGTACAGTGTAAAATTTGATGCAAACCTTCAAGGCCTAGAGCCTGCAGATGATGAGTTTTAGAAATACTTTAAATAATTAGAAAATGGCTTAAGTACTTACACATCTTTGGAGGCTTCTGCTGGCCCTGAGAACAGATGACAAGCCAGAAGTTAATTTCATTCCATTATAAAATGTACAAGTGGTCAAAGCGGGTGTGTTTTACCAAACTGATAATTAATTTCTTTGCATTTACAATCAGTGAACTGCACAGCAGGTTTTTAATCAACAGTCACTGAATGTGAACTACACACTCACTGAGCACTTTATTAGGAACACCTATGCACCAGCGTCATTCATACATCATTCTCCAATCTGTCAGTCTTGCTGCAAGAGTGCAGTGCAATGTCTCAAGGGTAAAAATCCATGCACCCAATGTGCTGCAATGACTTGATTCCTTTATGCTCCCAGTATATGTTCCCATAAAGTATGACAGAACACCACATCACAAACATTGTCTCACACTGGTCTCATGACAAGTCTGGTGGACCCGAGAGTATCTCAAGTAAGCAGATCTGCATTCAGCATAACACTGCTAATATGTCCAGTAGCACAAAGGGAGCATGAATGTGCAGCTGACGATTCTACAAGAGTGATGTAATGCAAATATGTCATTCGAGGAATCCACGCCACAAAGAATAGAGGCTGTTTTGTGAGCAAAACAAGGCCTTGCCCAGTATACTGGCTACTGTATTTTTAGATACTTCAATGTGCATAAACAATGCCTACACTACTTCTGTATCTGCCACACTTATCAGACTTACCTTACAAAAATTCAACACTTTATTGGCTCCTTTAATTGCTAGGGTGACGAAAGTGAACCGTTAACTGGCAATATTTTCGGAAAGGTATAGAACGAACCCCTCCCAGTGTAATTATCACGTGCAGTTTCGACAAACATGAAATTCAACCAGGCATTACAATTATTATTTGTTGAAACTGAATGAACTGTTAACCAAAACCACAACTTATGCCAACTATATTCAAAATGCTTTTGTTGCTTAAACTCAAGTAAACACTGCTGACTACCTAACTGCAATTCCCCTCAGTCACAGCAGATACATTTCCTGTACTGAGAAATGTTGCTGCTGAACAACAGGATGGAGCCAATTTAGTGCACCCTGCAGTGACTAAGATACAGGATTTACAGAGATGTGGTCATTTTCGGAAATGCTTGAAAAAAAATAACACACACACACATTCAACCCATATCCGTCCATTAAAATAAAAAGCTGCACGATACAGAAGGTACTTAGCTAGTGCAGTCTAAATTTTGCGAATGAGACAACCTTTTAAGGTACAAGAGACGTTTTTATTTAAAGTTGTTATTTGTTATCAGATGCTTTTAATTTTTTCACTACATTTCAAAAGGTAATATTTGATATTCATTTCTAATGCCTTGGAACATTTTTCAGCAGCTAACATTTTACAGATCACACATTAAACCTTATATGCAATGTACAACGTTTAAGTACTGGGACAATAACATATATCCAGGAAATGATAGGATATCTCGGAAACACCTGGATGGAAGTGTGTTAAATCTGGGATACAAGGATCAACTGATTAGAATCTGGTGGTCAAAGATCCTCACTCAACATATTTTTGACTTCCACTCAAATTCATATGCAAATTGTGACAAATAGAAATGCCTAATATGATCAAATAGAGGTGATGACCGGTGAACTTCTGTGACCTTATAATGTTCTGTAAAAATGCTTTTCTGGCCATTACTCAGCACCATAATTCAGCAACAGAAGATGTGATATTGGCCTTATTTCACATTTAGTTGGATACTGAATTGGTGACACTAATCTTTGGTGCTCACAATAATATTCACAACATCACTGCAAGCTTGTGTTTTATTTATCTACTTACTGAAATCTTTTTGTGGAGGTAGTTGCACACCACTTCAAAGACTCAGTGACCAAAGTTATAGCTAATGCTGGATTTATTCATTCATTTTTTATAACTGCAAATACACAGCATGAACATTCCCAATTTAAGAGCATTTACAGCCTATGTTTGAGATGCCTGTGATTCTCATAGCCTTTAAATGAGCTGTTCCAGAAACCAGTTTGGGATGATCTGAGCTTTGTGACATGGCACGTTAACAGGTTGATAAGAACCATCGTGATGACTTGATCTACAAAGAGGAACATATTGTAAAATAACTTTGGACATACAGTGTATGATGCCTCAGTTGCAGATACCCACTGAGCTCATCTCCATGCTGTTTGACTCTTTTATGGACCGACAACACTTTGTGCTTTGCCAAACTGCAGGCAGTCAACTGAGCTTGATTTGAATTATAATAACATCATAATGCATTCTGCAGGAGGATAATCGGACTTTTTTTCTTGAATGTACAGTCGCACATTGACAACAGCGGTGGAACAAAAGCCTCAGTTGTGTCCTTCAATTGCTTTTTCATGTTATACCTTATTTTATAAGAGTAGAAATGTACCTTGAAAAGAACACCACAAGAATCACTTGCAATAGTAGAAAATTGGATAATCTACATTACACACAAATAGGCTACAGCACATTTTATCCTCGTAGAGGGAATGCTGACATGACACAGGGGCCTATTCAGTGGCCTGACAAAAGCTCATTCATATCCAAGGCAGCACATCAGGGTGCATAAGACTAGGGACAGGCAATGTGATATAGAACCACTAAAGCCGTCATTTTGAGTTTTGTAAGCAAAATAACAGTTGCACATCAGAGTTCTTAAACTTTATACCTGAAAATGTGCATTTGTAGGTTTGACGTTGTCCCTCACTAAAATCAAATCAAAGCAAAGTTAATTTTATTGAACTTAATGTTCTCTGTGATGAATACTTGCAGGCTAACTTTCCAGTTTGTGTTCTCTGAGTGGAAATGGTGTAAAACAGATTTCACTACAGAAATCAGTCAGAAATAAGCTTAAAGCTTAGGCAATCGTGGCTCAAGAGTTGGGCATTCGTCTTGTAATCGGAAGGTTGCCGGTTTGAGCCCCGGCTTGGACAGTCTTGGTTGTTGTGTCCTTGGGCAAGACACTTCACCCGTTGCCTACTGGTGGTGGTCAGAGGGCCTGGTGGTACCAGTGTCTGGCAGCCTCGCCTCTGTCAGTGCGCCCCAGGGTGGCTGTGGCTACAATGTAGCTTGCCATTACCAGTGTGTGAATGGGTGGATGATTGTGTATAGTGTAAAGTGCTTTGGGGTCCTTAGGACCAAGTAAAAGCACTATACAAATACAGACCATTTAAAAATATTTATGCATTTTTCCACATAACCATCTGGGAAAATGACAAAATACAGTTTGCACCATAAAGTGTTACTTTATGGCTTTATTCAGTGGCATTATTAAACTAAGGCCAAACAGGTATGTGTGTGTATATATGCAACTTATCACTCACAGAACAAATCATAGGGACAAAATAATTGTTCATAGATTGAAATACTAGGAAATGTAAACAAGAAATGCTTTTATCTTTATTTACAGAAAGTGAAACACTTGATTCTGACCTGGTGTCAGCCTCTATGGACAAATGAGTGCCGCCACTAGTCGAAATTTATCAGAGTGACAGGATGTCACATGCCCTTGACACTGTGCTGATCGCTGACCTCTAAGAGCAGAAAAAGTGGCTAGGGCCTGCCATGCAGAAACAAACACAGCTGCTGTCCTTCATAGATAAACAAACCACAGTTACAGTACACTCACACAACTGCCGAGATGCTGTTTGTGTACCTCAAGGTGGATCTCATTTAAAGCATGAAACAACACTGGACTGTGTTTCCCTGTAGCTTTCTGAGCTCTGTTAAAGCACCTGCTAAGTACTGATTAGGTACCTGCAAACACACACGCACATTTGCAGAAGCACAAACACACACCGTGCTTTAATAGGTAGTGGTGGGTGAGGTAATCCTGCAGATACTTCAGGAAAATAGTTACCTCAATTTGACTCTGGAGCCCAGAGATTTACTTCGCAAAAATTGAAACATGTCTAAAATCAGCCTACATCGACTAAGAAAGGTGTTTTATGAGGAAAATCACGATAGCCCAGTGAGAGTCGGTAAAATCACGCGATACAGGATTTTTTTTTCCATTCAAATATGTCTTCCAGGCTTTATGAATGAACCTGGTTGTTGATTAGGCATTTTTAGTGCCGCCTGCTTATAGGGCACAACTAACATCAGTCAAGCGGGAAGACAAAGATGGATGGATGTCAGTGAAATTGCTTGTCTTCCATCCTCAGCAAACCCTTTCAAACAAGCACTAAGATGCTGAGAGAGAAGCTGTTCACTTAGATGTTAACGCCACATTTATGGTGTCAGGAGCCGCGATCTGCATCAAAGCGGCGCATTCTTCAGACCCAGGTGCCTCAGACGAGGGAGATCCTTCGTGATCGATCTGCCACCCATGGCTTCGAGAGACCACCCCCAAACAATCACAAACACACACATTCTTTTAAACGCAAGGGCAACCCCGACACACTTCATTGACATTCAAGACATCTTCTCCCATCACTGCAGATACAGTGGCAACTCTTTCTTTCAAACCCCTCCAACCCCCTCACCCACCTCACATACACACACGCTCACCCAGTATTGCACACACAAACAGATGTACACAGAGATTCCTGAAACACTCACCTCCTCCTGTGGTGCTGGTGGCTGAGGAATTGCCACAACCCATTTTGCATCGATGCAGCCACCGTCCAAGCTGAGCGGACACGTTTAATGAGTGGATGGACGGGGAGGACAGGAGTGGAATGTACAACACATTGGGAGAAGAGGGGAAAGTGGGCAGGAGAGGTGACAGAGGCACAAAGGGAGGGAAGGTCAAAGGAAATGCCTAGCAGGGACCTCCATTGGTTGTATCCCCTCCCCTGTCTTCAACCCTTGCGCCTGCCTACTGCGATGCAATGAAGAGCTCAGAGTGAAGTGACAGCATGGCGAGAGAGGCTTTTATACACACACACCACACTCACTGACAAGAGAGAACGAGGGAGAGGGGGGAATGAGGAGAGAGAGAGAGAGAGAAATATGCTTTACCCTCACATGATTTGCTCTTTTCCTCCACCCTGACAAGGTTGCCCGGGAAACCAGGGGAAAGGGGGCGGAGGGTGGAGGGAGAGCCAACCAATAAGGAGCTTCCTTTATATATAAAGGTGTAAAAAAAAACTGGAATACATTGAATGGCATCAATATATCAGCATGTCTGTGTGGCATACTGTAAAATTCCCAAAGTGCCCTGTGTATGCTAAAATATAGAGAAGCAATACTTGTGCTTTTTTTACAGAGGCGATGCACACGTTCATGCTCACTCGTGACCTAAAGTTTATATACTTGAGCTGCTGGCAATCAGTGAGAATGACAATATGGAAAAACCTTGAACAGTGAACAAGTGGAACCACAAAGGGTCGTGCATAGGCCTCTTTATAGCCCCAAGTGATTCTCAGAACATTTCTGTTCTTCCTTTCACTCACGATGTATGCGCTTAAAATGCAAGAACAGTCACATGAGTAGAGTATGATGGCAAGAAGCATTACATTAGCACTCTGCACCAGTCAAACCAATTCACACTTTCTGTTAGCGGTGTTATCTATATTATAATGGGAGTCGAGATGTTTAAAATTCAAATGAGAAGTTCTCAGAGGATAAAAAAGACATCATGAATTCCCTTTCTGTTTTATGCTAGATGGACTCATTTCCAAAGGCCCTTAAACAGGCCTGAGATGCTTCTTATGTGTAGATGAATTGATGTGTGAGACTAATTTTATTCAAATTTCTCATTTACAATTACAAGTGTCTAGAACGATAAGAAGACTTTGTGTAGAGTAAAGTCAGTCTTAAACTGTTGTGCACAATCCATTGCAATCTGAAGTAAAATACATTATAGGAAAAATGCTTTTTGGCCTCATGCTCTTTATGTGCGCTGTGAGAGGACTGATGACACTGCCATCTGTCAGTTCATTGTAAAACTGGCAGCTGGTTAGCTTAACACACTGACTGAAAACGGGAGGAAACAACTATACTGGGGCTCTATCCAAAGGTGGGCTGCAAAAATCAGCTTTGGACCTGATTCACCTCCTTACACAGCAAGAGCCGATGGCGCTTGTGAGGACGCAGGGCGTAAGAGATCTCGGGGAAGTCAGCGGCCACTTGGAATGGTTTGCTGCTACCACAATGAAGGAGTGCAGAATGCCACGGAGCCCCCCAACAGCAGCTTCCACCTGCTTGGATGTACTTCCAAGCTTTGGTGAGCTACTATCAGTTGCAGCTCAGATTGTGCTAATGAACAACTTTTCTCTCTAAAAGATCATCTTTCTGCACCTGTCACTGTTAGCCACCCACACATAGAATCATAAAAAAGGGACCTTGAGTGGTAAAGCATCTGCATGAAATTCACCACATCCAGTCTTTATGGCACACAAGAGCAGGACAGAAGGCACATTTTAAACGTCTGGGGGTGAACTGTCAGAAAAGGTCTCAACACAATCTGATCAAGAGATCATCATGGATGGTTGACCTTAGGCCATGTAAATAAGTAAGCATTGTCTAGTTATATTGCAGTGTTCAAGATCAAAAGTCACAAAATAAGACATAACAATTAAAACAGTATAAACTGATTAAACTAATTAAAGGTGATTGTGGGCTGGTGGGTCCTAATCTCCTCTTGTCCTTAACTTAGATCTAGGTGCAGCCAGCAAGCTGATCTCAGAGACCTAGCAACTGCATGTGGATGATGTAGAAGACTAATAAATCCAAATCCAGGACATCTGATTATGAAGCGCTCTAAATGTGATGACCAAAACTGAACCCTAAATTTTACCAGCATGAAGAAGATCAAATCGGCGTCACAATGGACCTTATAGAGGACCTGGTGAGTAGTTTCGTAGTAACATTGAGAACGATTCAGGAATAATTTCCTCAGGCAAAGCAATAATGAATTACATTAATCGAGGTGTGAGAAACAAAAGAATAAATGGCCATTTCCAAATCACACTGAGACACAATGTATGTGTCAATAAATGAGACACAATATATATTAACACCCAGGTGTTAGCTAAGCAATCTGCTTTCTTAACAGCTGTTTTAAATGTATATGAAAGGATCTGTATGACTAGTCTGTGGGATTATATGGTTACTGGGCAGAGGTATGAGTTGAAAGCAGAGGATCTTCTGGATAAAAATGCGTCAGTATTTCAAAAGATGTCTGTCATCCCCTTTATGTTTGTAGGAGAAGTTCTAAAAGTTTTGGTGCTCGTCTGACTTTTGCTTTGGCACCTTGACAAGGTTTATAACTGCATTATCTGTGAGAAAGGTTGACAGAGGGATAGTGATCACATTTACCTCATGAACATCAGTGTAATTATTTTATATCAACAAGACTGAGATATTCTCAGTCTATTTTGCATTTACACTTTGTACTTAGCACTATTTAGGAACTGTTAGAAGGCTAACATGCTAAAATTAGTATGACTTAGTATGACTTTTAAGGTATGTTTTGACTAGGTGGGCTTTACTTTAGCCCTAGAAAAGCAAAAATTATTAACTGTACGCCAGATAATCAGTGGCAATGCAGCTTGCTCCTTTCAGGGTGGTCTTTGGTTAGCTGAATCACTCTTTCATTTAAAAGAGGCTATCCAGACATTATGCATTGCTGTTTTACCAGACTTCAAGCATAGTTCATTATCAAAGTTAGAGCTGAAAAGCTATGTCTGATTTACAGCCACAACTACACCAATTAAACAAGGCAAGTCCACTGGGGAGCGAAGAATGATGTCCCACTCAGACTGCCTGGAAGCTTGATGAAGAGGCTGTGCTTGTCACAGCTTGCCTAGATTATCGAGGCACAACACAACATGACATGGCCATCCTAACAAGTCAACAAGACACTTATTCACATTGGGAAAAAAATGTAAAATACTACATGAGTGCATATTACATGCTGTCTTCTTACTGTGCCACAGCCTAATATAGCCGGATTTGTTTTAGGTTTTTAAGTTTTAGGGCTGATGTTAATACAGATTTTTACAGAGAGAAAAAAATAGTGAGTACTCTCATATTCATTATATCAAAGTTATATAAAGGTTTAACTTTGTTAACTACCTGTTAGGACAAAACAGTACATATGTTTTAGTTGTTGTTTTTATTTTACTTTGTATAGCCTTTTGCAGTAAGTGCGATTTAATCAGAGAGCCAAAAACGCAGCACATCACATGCTCAGCCAATTTGTCAGTCGCGATTGATGCAAATCAAGACAAGAGCTTCTGGTCCTGATTACTTACCAGACTAAAATGGAATTTTAAAAGGTTTGTGCAACTTATCACCATCCGTCGGTCTACATCCATTTATCTCTCAATAAATACTAACTGCTTCCTCATATCAATCAATAATCTTTTTGTTTTGTGCTTGTTTTTTGTTGTTCCACAAAGTAAAGGAACATTTTATTTTGTCATGAGTGGAGTGAGCTTTTCCAGGGTAATAGTGCCACTAAATGGATTGATGAGTATAAATTTTATAGAAATGTTATGTTATCTATACCCAGCTGAGCATCTATGTCTATAGACATTGGTCCAATAAATCAGACAGTGCCTTCTCCCAACACTTAAACAGGACTCCAGTAGAATTCAGTGGCGCACTAATGTTTTTCTACTGGCACATGATGATCCATCCAGAGGTTGGTGGATGGGATAGGTATCAGATTGATACGTTGTTCCTATCCTCTAAGTTCAGTACGGAGCATAATGAATTGGGATACATTATTTATGTTTTGTTTTGTTTTTCCTTTGTTTTTTTGTAAATGAAAAAAATATCCGCTATAAAAAATGTCTGAACCCTTTTGTGTTGACTGTCAAATCTATTTTTATAGCCTATAGCACATTTAAACAACAGTAAATAGAGAGAGGAACATTTAGAATTCTGAAAAACCAAATTTCAAAATACATGAAAAACTGAAATGTGTGTTTGTTTTATTAAACTCATTAAAATGTGTTCAGAATTTGTCAATTAAGGAGGCTTTATCTCATACAACATGACACTGCTCTCCACTCCGTAAGCTTTATAGCTTTAAATCGTGGCTGTCAGTATTGGTATCGGCAGTAGTGGCCCTTGATTTACTTGATATTGCATCGATACTAAATAGTATAGTACTGCGCAGCACTAAATTCCGTCACCTCACAAAGAAACTTTGTGTTGTTTTTCCTTTAAATTTGTTTAAAGCCCTATTTGAAAAATCAATGCTGCAATTCTTTATGTGACCACACGGGGTCACTGTTGACATTAAAATCTCCTAGGATACATGGCCATTATTGCCGACTCTTTGCCGTAAATAATTCAGAGGACAAAATCAACTTAAACACTGAACTATATATATATAGATATATAGATATAGATATACACATATATCTATATGTCTTTAAACAACTTCAGAGTTTGAGAATGTTTACTCTTACTGGTCACCGGCTGTTAGATGACATCATGACTGGGCTTGTCTTTCGCGCAGTAGTGTCTGGGAAATTGAGTGCGTACTCTAAATAATTCAAGCCCTCGTTCCCTTCTCCTGCACAGCTAACAAGATGCCGGCCGTACATCACAAACTGCTCCTGGAGGACGCTTTACAGGACAGTCCTCAGGTAGGCCTGCGTCTCTTTTCTCATGTTTGCGTACCCAGCTGTCTCATTAAAGGCGTTACGAGTGCCGAAGTTAGCTTAGCCCAGACAGTATCCAGTACCCGTTGTAGTCTGTTTCCACTGGTCGATGACAGTTCTCAATTGACACATTGTTACAAGAATTGTAATCCCCCTGTGAGCAGTAGCTGCACTTTCCAGTCATTTCTACAGCATGTCACGGTTATCTGTTTTTTGTGTGTCTCTGTTGTATTTACAAAGCTACCGCCCTTCTTAGGGATTCCATCTCTCTGCCAGAGATGATTTATCTGCTGTACATCCAGACCTGTGTCAGTCACAGCCATATAGCTCCACCAGACTCGGTGTCCTGCAATCGTTTTATTTTCTAATGCCGTCAAGTTATTTTGATCTAAATTCTGTTCTGTAGCCCTTCTGGGCCTGATTCCCAGGATGTGGGAGGGGTTTCCATTATCGGACTCCCCTGGAATTAGTCAACAGTCTGCAAACAGGGCAGTGTTACTGCAAAAATAAGATGCCACATTTTTACAGGGTACAAAACGCTTACACTGTGTACAAGTTATTCACCAAGTTCGGCATTCATTTTCATGCATGACCGTGGATGATGAATTCCGTCCTTGCTACAGCTAATGCATCCTGTTTTCTGTAGTCTGTTGCATCACTCTCTCCTAAAGAGGGCTGACCTCTTTGGAGGTTCTGCTTAAGTGTAGCCCACGCTGGAGGGTCACCGTCTGCTTAGTGGTTTGCTTCCTCAAAACAAGAAATGGACCTGGCATCTTTGTACAGTAACACACATGCAGCCAAACGTCATGATGTCTTGTTAGTGTGAAATGAATCATGGTCCTTTTATTGGATAAGTCGGCTTGAGTGAACTATAAACAGACTTCACTCTCTGGGTGTGTTCCGTTCTGCTTGAACTGCCCTACCTTGCTGCACCTGTTTATGGAAAACACTTCACCAGACAGGATTTTGTCTGTTTGCATATCCACCCTGCAGTAAAACACGTATGCCTTTAGTTTAACTTTAAGTTTTGCTTGAGTATAATCCGGCTACCCACATTTCTTGAGCTCAGTGAGTTGTGTAGATTTTTATCTGACTTAAGGTTAAGACCAGTATTTATCTTCGGAAGTACTTGTTTATTTACAGTATATCTGTTCTTCAAAGTTTTTTTTTCTTTTTTTTTTCATTGGTCAGAAAACAGTTGTAAAAGTTCCCATTACAATATTCCAGGATGCTGGGCTTTCATATGAGGTTTCATGCAAATCCACCACAACAAAAAAGCCACAGTGATATTTTTCACCTTGTGAAGTAACTAAGATCAGTTATCAGAATATTTAAGTTCTGTAAGTTAGTGGGATAATTGTTGGATAAGGTTTTTCACTTTGTGTTCAGCTATTCATGCCATTACAGTGTTCATCAGAAGAGTCTGTAATATTTTTGTTTTTTCTCCGTACCCACAGACTCGCTCTTTGCTCAGCGTGTTTGAGGAAGATGTGGGAATGCTTACAGACTACACCAACCAGCTGCTACAATCAATGCAGCGGGTGTTCGGAGCACAGGTACCAAAACAAATTACTGTCAGGCACATGCTTGCACTCCTTTCCATTTGCTGTTTGGAACAGAGCCACATGTTCAAACACATAATAGGAGATTTTTTCCCCCCTTATGTTTGTAGATGAACATGAGTTCTAATTTAACTTGCTGATTCTGGGGTTTTGCATCACTGAACAGCAGCAGAGTGTTGTGTTTGATTTGATTTAGGATGCCATTTGAGCTACTGTTTTTGATGAGAAACGTACCAAACTGCAACACCATACTCTCAGCCCCACACAGAAAATTTGTCTCCTGTAGAAATGGAGCAGAAAACATTTGATGTACAAGTTTGTTTTTGACCTATATTTACATTGTGGTTTAAACGTTGTGTTATTAATGTAACCCTGGTTCTCTGAGGTATCTCATTATTGAAGGTGCCCTCTGGTGTTTTTGCCAGCTTTTCAACAGATATAGAATCACATTGCACCCAAAAAATGTTCTCAGTAGGTGAAAAAAATGCACGATGTTTGAGCTTGAAGGAGTAATCAGTCCGTTTTGTTAACATGTATTTATTTTCCTTCTTTCGTTCCACCACAGAGTGAGATGGGACTGGCCACAGAGCAGCTCTCAAGGCAACTTTTGGAATACGAGAAGAAAGTAAGTAGGGTTCATATGCTTACTTAATCGTGTGATTCCACAAAAAAGACAGAAGTCTGTGTTATGACTAGTATCCATGTGGGCTATAGAGACTTTTTTATCATTTTGAAATGAACTTTCTGTCCGTGTGTGAGTTTGCATGTGTCCTTCCTCCTGTGTGCAGCAACAAAAAAAAAAAAAAAAACCCACAAATCTGTTAACTCATTTAGAGAAACATATGTGGATAGTTGACCTTTGTTGGTAGACTTTGTTCTGGATTGCAGGGTGAATGTGAACACTTAAAAAAAACAAAAACAGCAGTGATCTGTAACTACAGAACTTTCTTAGCACTCTTATGATTAAAACTCAGCATCTTGACTTTAACTACTGGCTTTATTACCATCTTTGACCTTGTCTGTGTTTTCTACCATGACCCGGATGACCGAGAACCTACACAGATATCTTTGGCCTTGTTTAATGAAAGGGATGTGCCAGAAATCCTGGCAGAACAGGGTGGTTATTTAAAATGTGTCTCACAGCGAGAAGATTCTGGGTTTGAACCCCAGCTGGGGTCTTTCTAAGTGCAGTCTGCATGTTCTCCTTGTGCCTTCAAGGCTCAGGCTTTCTCTCAAAATCAAAAGACATATGTGTTAGGTGAATTGGTGATTTGATGTAAGGTAGATAAAGTGCTTAGAGTATTTTAATGTATGGTTAAATGTGGCTTGTGGTCTAAAGCACTTTGAGTGCTCCATAGGAGCAGAAAAGTGCAATATAAATGCCACCCCATTCCATTTCCTACACATTAAATAAATCTATGACAAATTTCACAGTTTCATGGTCTAAACTCACTGCTCTTTCTTTTTTTCTGTCTAGAATTTTGCCCTTGGAAGAGGTGATGAGGAGGTAATCACAACGCTGCAAAACTTCGCCAAAACTGTAGGGGAGGTAAGGCCCGGGCTTGCAGTTTTCTTGCTCTATGAGTATTTTTACGCGGGGTGTATGCGTGCACAGCAAAAGAGTGAGATAATGAACTATCCCGGAGTCTGTAGTTGCTTTTTTATCATGTTACAAAGGGTATTGCACCTGCGTTCCCCTAGCATGGCAGAGAAAATGAGCTCAATGAAAAGGGCAGAGGACTTAAGACTGTGCGACTGGAACTGATTGATCACTGTATCTCACTGGATGGAGGAATACAGGGAAACAGCAGTGGGCGGGTGGATGGATGAGTAGATGATGGAGTGGTGTGCCGGCTCACGTATATAGACAAAACAGATGGGCCTGTCACTGTCAGCCATGGGGGTCCACAAGCCTTGCCCAGTCAGCACTCATGACACACACCCATATGCTCAGAGGACACACGTTGATTGTTTGCTTGACCTTTTACCTTGTCGTGCACAGGAAACAAATTTCACACTGAGATTAGGCTTAAACTGCACCTAATCTTGTGAACTTTAGAACTTGCTAAATCGTCATGTGGCTTGTTGATAACCACAGGGAATAATAGCTGAATTTGTCTGATATGCAGCCCTGTTTCCAATATCAGAGTAAACACTAAGCTTTATTATTCTCTTTATGAAATGTACTCTTCCACAGTATGGCTTTATTATGATGTAGGGGGAGGCATTGTCTGCCACAATGCCCCCATTTCACTGAAAATGCAATTTTCCAGCTTGCTGGCAAGAAATTTTACTGTAAATATTAAACCGAAATCCCTCAAGATGTTTGGGGGAGGCTCATCTTCTGTTTGTGTCCTTGCACGGCGCCTCATATGTGTAATCTGTTTTGTATCGTCCAGCTGAATGCACTCCACTCCGAGCTAGCTAACCAGATGGCTGACAGCATGGTCTTCCCCTTGATCCAGTTCCGAGAGAAAGACCTCACAGGTAGCTTCTGACAGACTTGGATTTTTTTAAAAAGCCCTCCTCATAAAAACATCAGCAAAACCTAGGTGATAATGCATTTTTAAATACCTGTTGTAGATGTATCTCTAATAATATTTGTCAATTTTGCAGAGATAAGCACACTGAAGGAAATATTTGCCATTGGAACTGATGGTAAGCACATTCTTTTGGCAGTCTGAGAAAAGAAAATGACAGGAAATAGTTACTATCTGATGTTCGCGGTCTTTCTGCTGTTCTGTGCAGAGCATGAGGCAGCTATGGTCAAGTACAGTCGATTGCCCAAGAAGAAGGAAAATGAGAAGGTAGAGTAACTGCCAAGTGCTTTCTTAGCTTCTCTTTCTCATTGATCACAAGCTGTAAAACGAGCATGCAACACTGTAATGCTCTCATTAATGCAGTGGGAGTCTTTTAAAAGCATTTGAAGTACAAATGGATTAAACTAAATAATCCTCTGCTGCCGTGCCTCCTCGTGGGAGTATGACTGTAACCACACTACAGTGTATGCATTATAATGGGTGCAAAGATGAGACTCTTTTTGCTATGCTGAACATATCAACGTGTTTTCTTGGATGTACAAGATTGTGCTGCTGTGCTGCTTATTTGCATGTCCCTCTCCTGTCTGAATAGTTGAAGGCGGACTTGGTGAAGGAGGTGGCTTACACCAGAAGAAAGCAGCACCAGGCCTCACTGCAGTATTATTGTGCCCTCAATGCCCTGCAGTATCGCAAGAGAGTAGCTATGCTTGAACCAATGCTAGGCTACACTCAGGCACAGGTACTCAATCACCCCATCATGTCATCATATCAGCATTCAAATTAAGTGCTTAAAAAAGAGAGGGAAATGATTCCTCGTTAGACCAGATTTAGCTTTAAAGAGATGTACAATTTCATCCTTTTTAATAAATGCCCAATCTATGGGCATGTGAGCTGCAACATGCATGTGCAGTATGGTACAAAGTGGCTCAGTGTTATCTTTGATTTCGCAGATCAGTTTCATGAAGAAAGGCTTTGAGCTGGTGTCAAAGAAGATGGACAGTTTTCTCGCTTCTGTTTCCAACATGACACAAAGGTGAGTTCAATCCCATTCACAACTGTTTTGGTTTTGGGTGGTGAGGTTTATAGCGAGTGATGAAATATGGCTTTGGAGCAAGTATTATGGGGTATTGATGCTCGTGTGTGACTGGAAAAAGACATAATGTTACTATGATTTTTTTGTGTGTGCTCTACATGATAGTATTGAATGATTTTTTTAATGTCTTTGTATTTAAATGCTCTGTGGGGGGAGAAAAAAAAATTCTGGAGCGAGTTTAGATGGATTTCGGTTTTCCATCTCAGCATCCAGGCCCAGCTGGACTCAGAGGCGGAGGCCATGCGAGTGTCCCACAGGGAGCTTCTGTCTGTGGAAGACACTGTCTACATGCCAGATAAGGACACAGAGCCTGTCAATCGCACGCTTATCCAGAAGGCTGGCTACCTCAACATTCGGAAGTAAGATTAATTACACCCATTATGGCCCTATCTGAAAATCTAAGGACACTTCCTACTCACTACCTAGTCAATATGTTAAAGGATGCCACGAAAGGAAACAAACTGAAGTGGCATTTCCAATTTTGTCAGGAAATTAAATGCAGTTCAGTAGATGGTGCCATTGATCCACAGTGGCTCCGGGAGATTTCGAATGCCTAAATTACCAAACACAACCAGGAAATGATTTTTTGCTTCTCTCTCTCTCTCAGCAAATACACTTAAAAATAAGCCCGAACACGGTAAACAGTAAGTCTGTCACGGCAGACAAGGTGTGTCAGGTAACATGTTGACAGTGTGCGTTGTCAGCTTATACTAGACTAGATGTATGGCAAAGGAAACGTCCTTAATGGCTTCAAGGGATAAAACTGCTGCGTAGCTCGCATTGTGATTTAGTGAAATGTCAAAGCTGTCAAGCTCTGTCTCTCCCTCATATACATCCAAAGTCTTTGACAAATGTCTGTGACACCGGAGAAAAGGTTTCCACAGAATGCCATTCTGTTTAATGACACACACTGCCAGCAGCCTCAAACACTTGTCAAATAGAGCTGAGGCCAGAAAACATTTTCTGTTTCAAATGGTTTCTCAGTATTAAGGGTCTGAGTCACCCAGGGCAACATGAGCCATACACTTAAGTATTTATCAAAGGACATTAATTTGGGAATATTTGGTGAACAGAGCGTACAAAATTGAAGGTTTACAGATGTGCAGTTGAAATGAGTCACGCATGTATAGATCAGAAATGGGGTGACTCAGAGTTGAGTTACATCCTAGCTTCGTTATAATTGCATATACAACATTAATAGCCAAAACAAATTTAGAGCCAAAATAAAAGAACCCAAAAATAAAAAAAGAAGACAACTCAGGATCTACTTGTGGAATCAAATGATGAGCGGGGAAAATTTGTTGGTGTGAAAATGTTATTAAAATAGTTAATCACGGTTTCAACAATGGATGTGCAGTTCGTGTTTTAGATTCTCAATAAAAATTCTTCACATTACCGAAGACGAGACATTAAGTGCAAGCTAAAAAAATGGCTTCTGTACAATTACCCGAACTCTAAGGACATAGCAGGCCACAGCAGATATGTGCAGTTTTGTTCTAATCAGTTATTGCTTTTAAGTGCTTTTTTTTTTTGGAGATGGATAAGGAGATTTCTGCCTATTAAAAACAAAAAATGTAAACAGTAAAAAGAAAAAAATACCAAAATGACAGGAAAATGGAGTTCTGTGAAACTTTCAGGTAACAAGCATTCATGAATATATAACAATAATCAGTAATTAACATTATCCTGTTTGTATTACCACAGCAATATTCCATAAAAATGCAATGAATGGATGAAGTAATTAAGTGTCTATCATGTAGGAGATGTTATCTTTCTGTGAGCTTTGCATAAATGTGTTTTACAAGTCATTATTAAAATGTGAGCTCAGGTGGGCTGTAAGCGACTCATAATTAAAGCTTTATCAACAGTTTTAAGCTGCATGGATTGAAAATTAAAACGAGGTGAATCTTTATTATTCAGAGAAGGTTACCCGCCTGTCAGATCTTAGCTCAAGTAATGCCAGGAATTAAGTAGTAGGTTTGTGTGCTCATATATCTGGTTATTAAATATTACTAATGTTTCAATGCAGGAAATAGCACCAGCTAATAGATGAGCACACAGTGTCTTTTTTAAAATCAGAAATCTGTCATGTTTTCAACATTTCTAGTTTTCCAAAGGTATGCAAAATCACTATCCATCATGATGGCTTTTGAGCAGTGATTCTAATCATCGGGTGTGTTTTGAGGGCCCACTGTTTGTGCTGTGTAATATGAGCTTGTGCAAGGCTTCTGTCTGGCTGCTGAATACACATCCTCCATTGTTTGTAAGTGGGGAAACTTGTCTGTAAACATCTATAGATCTGCTGCTACAAGTATAACATCTGTTTATTTCTTTGCTCTCAATGTACGTAACAGAGTAGACAACAGGCGATACAGACAACAACTACACGTATAGCATATTTATATTTATATATGCGGTGGTGCAAGATGTTGGAATAAAATATGGAATAAATAGGGGATGAATGGATAAAGTTAACCTACCGCTGCACATGCATCTCAGTTATAATAACATTATGAATTGCAGACTAGTTTCTGTGTTCAATATATTTTCCAGGAGACATTTTTTCCAGGACTAGTTCATCTATATGTGTTTTTAAAGCGGCTCATATAAATTTGTCCTGTGGCAAGTGTTACTGTAGCCATACAACCACTGGGAGTTGTTGCACTGAATCATGTCTTGCCTTTGTCTTTGTACAGATGGGATAGAGGTCCTCTGGGGCCTATATGTTGACATATATCATTGATTTGTGAAGGCTGTTTAATAACGAGCTGTGTTTGCTCTTTCATACAGATAAGTCTGACACAGTAATTTTACTTGTAGAATGTAAGGTCACTAAAAAGACTAAGCGATCCCTCTGAGGCGCAGATTAAGAGACTAATCTCAGAGGTCACTGGGTCATTATGACCTTTGAGAAATTACCAGATGGAGAGACCTGCTGTAAAGAAAAAATAAAAATCGTCCACTTTGTTGTTCAAATCACCTCGAAGCTAATTGCATACATATAGTATCCATCATCTTACTTTACACTTACGATCTGGATCTACATTTATGGCTTTGATTCAAACGCTGTTTCTTCTGTTTCTTCCCCAGTAAAACAGGCCTAGTGACCACAGCCTGGGATCGTCTGTATTTCTTCACCCAGGGAGGGAATCTCATGTGCCAGCCGCGGGGGGCTGTAGCAGGAGGCATGGTGCTGGACCTGGATAACAGCTCCGTCATGGCGGTGGATTGTGAGGACAGACGCTACTGTTTTCAGATAACCTCCCCTTCAGGAAAAACGTATGTACTCTTTTTTTTTTATTTTAATTTCTCCATGTTCAGCAGTGAGAATAATACATAAACATTGTGTCTCTGCAGGTCAATGATTCTACAAGCCGAGAGCAAAAAAGAGTATGAAGAAGTGAGTGAAGGGGCAGCTCAAACAGCTCCATTTGACCTTCGTTTTTGTTTTACATCGACTTCACGAAGCTATCCGCTGCTACGAGTATCTGTCATAGAACAATGGAGAGACTGTCAAGACTCATTTGTGTGGTTTTTGTATTAAGTTTTGTGCTCGGACACAAGTGACTGGCCTGTCACAGCTGGTATCAGTCAAGGGATTTCACGCTGTGCCTGAGCTAGATGAAGCCTTAATGTAGTAATTTCTGTTTCTTTCTCAGTGGATTTGCACTGTGAACAACATCTCCAGACAGATCTACCTGACTGACAACCCAGAGGTAAAGATTTCATACTAACCAGCACAGATACACACTGTTTAAATTAAAAATAAATAAATAAATAAAAGACAATTAACCAGTCATTTAAGGATAAAATTTTAAGACATTAACACACATCAAGTTAACACACATCCAGTTAACACATTAACTGGCGAATGTTTAATCTATTTAAGTAACATAACAAGTAATGATTAACAAACCTTTACTCCGTCACGCCCTCACAGTATCTCATTTGTCTTTGCCTTGAGAGCTATTCAGTCCCAGAATCTTGTATATTTGCTTTGCAAATGTTTATTCTTCACATTCTCTAATGATGAAATAACTAGAGCTGCATCCAAAACTGCCCTCACTCTAATGCGCTTACTTTTCATCCGTGGTAATCGTTTGGGGGGGTTTCATGTAGATTTCAGACACCGTTAACAGGTGCGCTGTTATAGACCTGAAAATTATGGTTTTATCACCTCAGAAGCAAGATTTCAGGATTTCTAGTGAATAGCTGTTGGACTGAGTGAGTTTTTTTTGTTTGTTTGAGAATATTTGAGTGGTCTGGATAGAATTACCAGAAGAGCTGGTAATGAAGTTTAGCGCGCCAGGCAGCAGATGGAGAATGATTTTCGACGCAGCTTCTCTTGTTTATCTAATTGTTAAAGTTGTGCAATTTGCCTCCGTTTTCTCTCCCAACTCAAGTGTTCGTGGAGAGCTGCGTGACCTCACCCTCATTTGTCTCGTCAGTGATGTGACGTTTGTTAATTGTTTGGTGGATTTTTCTTAATTAGAGTGAAACCTCTTAGTGCAGTGAATAAACCTGCTCTCCAGTATATCCTTTACGGAAAACATTCTCGACAGAATTTGGTCAGGTTTTTTTTTTTCTGATTTACTAAAGCAGGATTTCTAATTATTATTCAGTGATTGGTTTCTTTTTCCAGTTAGCATTCCACCTTACTGTAAATAATTACATCCCTCAAATCCTATACGTAATTATACATGAACTAAACAACAAATAGAAACCAGGAAACCATCTGCTGTTTTTTAGGGATGCCACTAAATAAACTGCTTATGGTACACAGAGCAAACATGAGGTTGAGAAAATACACTGAAGACAATGAAACAAGTACTTGGAAAGTACTTGGTTTTAGGATCATTTATAGTCGCTAAATGACTCAAACTACTGGTATGTGAGATACTGAAAAGTCCCTGATTTTTTTGATATTAGGCTGTGGCTATCCGACTGAACCAAACCGCCATCCAGGCAGTGACTCCCATCACCAGCTTTGAGAAGAGACAAGACGGCTCACCCAACCCCGACAGGTCAGGCATGTAGCTTATGTGAGAGTGTGTTCAGAATCCTACATTCAGTACTGCATAACAATCCAAAGCTTTTAATGTAATGTAATGTTTCGTGTCATGGTGAAAGGACAAACAAATGTTTATACGGTGATGAAACATGCAGTTTTCTTAGTTCTGTGCAACAAAAGCTCCTGCAAATGAAGTCGGGTAATGTTAAAAATAAAAAAGTGCCACTGAGCTTTGGAAATGTGGCCAAAGCCAAACATCTTATGCATCCCTGTAAATACCCTTTGTTGAACAGGGTTCTTTTCCTCAGATTAGGCTTTGTGTTTTCTTTTAAACAGAGGAGGGCGGGTTTTGTTTGCTGTAATCTTTCCTTCTGTTCATGCTGCTTTTAAAGCAAATTAAAGTTTAGGAATTGGTGGAAGACCAGAAATACACTTTGAAGTCTGTCTTAAGTAGTTATCTTTCATTGTTAGGATTTTCAGTGTGAAATCCTCTCTTGAGGATTGTAGATTTTTGCCCCCTCACTGATACTCCATGAATCATTTCACGGCTGCTGCTGACTGAAGTATTAGGTTCACATTTTTCCAATCTGTCTTATGTTTTATTGGTGGGGGGTGGGTGGGTGTGTTCTTGGTTTATTCCTTAGAACTCATCTTTATTTTGTCTCATTTCTGCAGAGCTAAGCCAGGAGGTGTTCATACTACCAGCAGTGGTTCTCAGAAAACAGGAGTTGCCCCAGAACCAGAGGACCTAATAGCCCCGGGGACGCCCATTCAGTTTGACATCATGCTGCCTGCGTCCGAATTTCAGGACCAGAACAGAACTGGGGGGAGGTGAGAGCCCAGCTGAGACAGGAAGTTTGTGTGGGTGCTTGTTTGTGTTTTTGCAAAAGACAGGGGCAAGTTACTGGTGGGCGATGACACTAATTTCCTAAATGTTGGTCTCATTGTGGTTCTCACGTCATTTCCAGGAAGCAAATAGCTTCGTAATTGTGTAGCGCAGTGCTTTAATTGTTTTTTGTCTTGCTGGTGTTTGCTCCCATCCCGACAGACGCACAAACCCATTTGGAGAAACAGAAGACGACTCTTCGACAGATACTGATGGTAACAATTTCCTGTTCTAAGTGCACTTTAATAGTCCACTCTCTTTTAAGTACTTTTTAAGTTCACCTTAACCTCAGTGTGTGGTTGTCATCGGTCAACTTCTTTGTTCACTGTCCTTGTGCTTTTATTCTGCTGACATTTTTAGCTTGCACATGATGTTTGTCTGTCTCTGCAGACTCCCTGCTTCAGCAGGTATTCGCTGTGCGCTTCCTGGGCTCCATGGCGGTTCGCTGCGGCGACAATCAGGAGGTGATCTACGAGGCCATGAGGCAGGTGCTGGCTGCCCGAGCCATTCACAACATCTTCAGGACCACAGAAGCCCACCTCATGGTCACCAGCAGTAGCCTCAGGTAGACTTTCAGCACAATTTTAATAAGTTTTACATCAATATGAACCTGCTGGAGACAGATATGGGGACTTGTTTTGAGGCACTTAGAGAGTGAGAAAGTTCTTTTCAGTGGTGCATGTCCAAAAAGGTAAAAAAAAAAAAAAGTGTTTTCCTTTCAACTCATGGCTACCCTGATTCTTCCAATAGTTTCAACACCTTGACAAATATTTTTTAAACTTTCATTTTAGTTTTTATTACACCTCAGCTGCAAAAGGTTGACAAAGTATTGTTGTTAATCTGCTGTGTGGGCAGCCAGACGGGCAGTGTGGACACCCCATTTTGTCAACACGAAAAGTCAAGAGCGCAACGATGTAGGATTGTCAAGTTGATAGTAAAAATCCATTTCAAATCGCAGGTCAGGTTTTCTGAAAATCTTGTAAACACATAAAACAGAAAGATGCGACCTAGGTCTGTGCATCTACTGGGAGGCTGAGGCTAAGCTGAGACGTTGGCGGTTGTCAGTGTTTTTTATATTTACATTTACTGCATTAAAGCCTGAGTGACATAGTCTGGTTTGGACTTGATCACAGCTACGTCTGTTTCCTGTAGCCAAGCACGCCATGCAAAGCACTTATGGAGAACTTGAAGTTCGTTCACCTTGTGCACGCAAATCCAAGTTGTCTGTAGCACCAAGGCAGCACAAGTCATTTACATAACTTTTAATGTATTGAAGTTAAGTGAGAGCCATTGAAAAAATAACAAACAAACAGAAGAATGTCAAGATGCCACAGGAACACAATCTTAAAGTTGGCAAGTTGCCGTAGGTCATTGCCTGAGGTAAACGACAAAAAGAAGCTTGAAGCAGGAACCCTGTGAAGCATGAATATTGGCAGCAAAGAACAAACTTTGTGATGTTGAATTGCTACGTAACCCACGGTTGCTTTTTTTTTTTTTAACACTCTCAGAATAGAAATCCTGAGTATGACTTCAGTGTTTTTGTGGTTTGTTTTGTTTTTCTCAACAGGTTGATAGACCCACAGACTCAAGTTACAAGACTAAGTGTAAGTATCACAACAGGTATCACAGCTGCTCTTTTATTGAGCTCTGTCAGGTTTTCTGTATTTGAACTTCTTTAAAAGACACTTCTCAGTTTTTATTTTATTTATTCTCAGTTCCAGCTTGGAGAAGTGTGTCAGTTCGCAGCCCACCAGGAGAATGGGAGGCTGATGGGATTTGTGGTTGAAAGCAGAGACTGGAGCGATGGAGACGAGGAGGGAGAACCATCGTTTAGCGCCTTTGTCTTTGAGAGCAACACGGAGGGCGAAAAGGTTCACAACCCAGAATCAACAATTCGGTTTCAAGTAGAAGAACATGTTAAATGTAATATAATATCAACACACTATATGTGATTGTCTATTCACAGATATGTTACACCATAAACCTGGCAAAGGAGATTACAGAAGCTAAGAAGGTAACGTCTTAAAAAATGTAAAACTTTAGATCTTTTTGCTTTGAGCTTTAAAAACAACCAATATATGTTTTGATTAAGATTATTATTTCTTGCTATCAAACATCAAACCATGATCCTGAGTAACTGTAGCCAACAAAGCTGATGAAAGTTGGGGAAAAAATGGCATAAAATAAATTAAGGATATTGTTCCTCAGCAAATCTGTTTAACATTTTTAAGGACCCGGAAGCCCTGGCCCAGCTAATGAAGAACATGCCTCTAACCAATGATGGCAAGTTCCTGCTCCTTGAGCCTGAGACGGGTGACATGACCGAAGGAGCAGGACAAGAAGATCTGGAGTCTGAGGCCTAGTTCCGGTTAGATTATTCTCCCACCTAACCACCCCCAAAAAAGATGAGCCAACCAAAACCAGGGCCACGATTCTGCTTTTGCCCCAGAGGTTTCTGACGCCCAGCCCTAACTCTGGTACTGTGACATCAATATTAGATAGGCCACATCCACCGACCCTCAGTAACTACATCCCTCTCTCTCTCTTTTGCTGTGCTAAAATCTTAAGATGTTGACATGGGTTTGACCACACACACACACACACACACACACACACACACACACACACACACACACATACATACATGAAAAAGAAAAATTGAAAAAATAACTTATTTTCACCCAGGCTCAGACTGCAACATGAGTCTTTGCATGTGGAGTTTGTCTTTGCACCACTGTAGGTGGTGCGCACATCAAAAGGGACACCACATAGATACTGGATGCGTTTTCATCGTCTCCTAAAATCCCGAGCCGTTTAACAGAGTGGTGACTCATTTTCTTTCAGTTTAGGTTTACATTTATTTTTAGGTTTACATAGTTTGAAGTGTTTTTTTGTGTTTGGAGAATTTAATCCCTTTACCTTACTTTGCTTGTTAACACGTATGTGAGGCTCTTACGCAAATACTTTGGCATTCATTTCTTGATTATTTATGAAAGAAAACGTTACTGCACTTTGAGGTTTGTGTAACACCATCAAATTACCACCAAATGTACTAATTGATAGGATTTGAGACTTTTATGATAGTGTAGGATAGTTGAAATGACATCAGCTCCTTTTATCCTTAGAGCCGCTCTTGCCTAGTTTTATATTTTTATCCTTTTAGCCTCATAATGTGTGTCTCAAAGCAGGGTACACACTTGGCAAAACATTTTCTTCTCGGCTCTCTTGCCACTGTGAAGTTAGACTTGGCACCCTGGCTATCTTAAGCCTTCCCACTAAACTGAATTACTTTTATGCTCAACATTTTCCTCAGCTACCTATGTAAACAAGTTCTAAGATGATTTGTATGTCAGCGGGAAACGGCCCAGAAACGACTTCACGCTCGTTTCCCCAAAAGCCTGTGTAAATATGATCTGTCTATGTATGTTTAACCAGAGTCAATATGCTAGGATCTATTGCAGTGCATGATTAAATAATGGCATTCAATCTAGTTCCCTCTGCAGAAGATTAAAGCTTATACTATGGGCACTGAGCCGTAACGCTAAAAGAGAATCAACTCAACTGTCACAGTCCACAGTGCACTTGTGTGGGGGGGGAAAAGCAATTTGCTCTTCTTTACATATGAATGCTAATCAGAGCAGAACAACTAATGGTAACGTAACCTGTGAAATTCATCGCCCCCTCTGGATGCCGGCGCAGTTTTGTTCAGTTTCAGTCCGTTTGAGCTGCGACACAAATCTTGATGGACAGCGGCAGCCTATAGCCTATGCAGTGTCAGTGTGTGACCGTGTTTAGAAAAGGCAAAGGTGAAAAGAAAACTGGCTGGGAGTAGAACTTGAAAGTTGCAGCGTGGTGACCAGTGCAGTCAGTTTGTGCCAGAATCGCCGTGCCAGAAGCAGAAACATGTCACACATTTTATTTAGAACTTGGAGCTGCACTAACAAAAATTGTTCGACTGCTCATCACCCTACGCATCGGAATTACAAGTTTGATTTGCAAAGAGAATTTCTTTTTGTTTTCTTAGAGGAAGTTTAAAAAAAGACCATCCTGGTTTACTTAACCGACAAGGTAGATCTTGTTTGTATACAAAAATCAACACCCATGTAGCAGATGGTAATTGACAGACTAATGCTTCCTTTCATTCAGGTCAGAAATCTCTAAATTGAATATTTTAAACTCGAGCTGGAGATGTTCCACACTGATGTCAGGCGTAAATACTCAGCTTCTTACAGCAGGCAGCATTTTAATATTTATGTCATGGATACATTCGAGAAAAGGAAGATATAAAAAGTCTGTTAAGAACATTATATACAAACTAGTGTCCTATCAAGTACATGTTTAAGATGGCTTATGACACTTACTAACCCAGGCAACGTGTAAATAGGACCAAAGGCAGATTAATAGAGCTTCCCAGCTTCCAGGATCTATACCCCGCCCCCGCTATCTCATAATCATGAGATTCTCTCATAATTTAAACCCATCTAAATAAAAGTGGGCTGCACCAAACGAAAATGTTAATTGGGTTAAATATACCAACCAAATGAAGAAGTGCATGTTTGGATTCACTGGGAGAGAGCTAATTGATTAGTTGGTGTGGAAGTTTATGGCATGTATTGATTCAGGCAGTAAACAGGTAATGAGGATTACAGATCACCTGTCAGAAATGTGCAGTAGTCAGAAGCACATTCAGGCTCACCAGAGCATTAGAAGAGTGAGTCTCGCACTTCCAAGGGAACAACTGCTATCTGGGCAATTTGTCAGAATAGCTTTTTTTTTCTTTCCCTTTTTTCTTTTAATGGCTGAGTTCCCAGAGTTGACTCATGAACTCGTGGTGTCGCTTGTAGCCAGAAGAATACACACGTAAACACCGACTCTGTTCCAGAAAACCAAGCACGTTTCCCTAAACGTCGACTAACTTTGTGGCCTGATTGTAAACTCCAAACTGGCAGGCTGTTTGATGCGGCATAGATAAAACAGTTTATCCAATATCCTCCTTTCTCAGGGGACGGCAGAGGCACTTTAATTACACCTTTACTAAAATTGTGCTTAGTGCAGTGGCCAACAGCGTGTAGTTTGGAGTTTGATGATTCACATATAAGCGGGTGCCTGTGCTTTTGCTGAGCAGTGGCTTAATTGGTGAGATTTGCTCTAAATGTTTCTACCCAGTCACAAAAAAAGAAATCTTAGTGTATAGAGGCTGATGCAGCCCATTATGCTCATTACAGCTGTGCTGCATAGTCTTGACATATTCTCTTGTAAGTAATGCACAGTCAGTAAAAATGTGGGTTATGAAGTTGTAGAAAATAAATTTCTGTAATAAAGCAAGGACTGCATTTTCTCCCTTTTTCCTGTCTTTTTGTAAAAGGCTGAAGTTGCCACTACCCGTACAGCTTTGCACTTAATTTGTCCTAATTTTCTAGAACTGTGTAAACATGCATCCTTTAATAAACATGAATCATTTTTCTTACTTGTGTAAATGTTGTATTTTCTTTATCCCACAAAAGAACTTTAAAAAGTATAACACAGAGACACACACATCCAGAGAATAGAGATTTTATTTAGAAAAGCATCCGCTGTAGCATGTACATTTACCTGACACTTATAGTTTCTAAAAATATACACAGCTGTGTGCACACCTCAGCAAGTGATGTATTACAATAGTGTCATCTCAGTCTCGCTCACACTCTCTCTCTTTCTCACACGCACACGCAGGCAGGCAGCACATAGATTTATTCAAAAGCTGTTTTTAATTATTCAAGCACACATTAAATTCAGGACGAATGCCTAAAAACTTTTGAGTGTCACAGCTACGTCCTATAATATACTGCAGCCAGCATTTAAAGGTATTTTGGTCATGAAATGAAGGTGGAAAAAAATAATTACAGACATATTAAACCCACTTTTTAGAAGAAAGGATTCCTTTAAGATCATGAGTCTTTGTAGTAGTTGTTGAAGTTGATGCGAAGCAGGAAATCTTCTAAATGTGGTTGATAGCCTCTGTTCACCAGCTTGGTCACCACTGAGAGAAGAAAGGAAGAGAATTTTTTTAATTCTTTACACTCAATGAAACCAGTCAAAAATACTAAGACTGCACAGACTAACTTATTTATTGATGCCTCACGTGAACCCCTGACAAACCTCTTTGAGCTTAGGAGGAAGATAAACAAGCTGAACTTTCATTCAGACAGACAAAACAACATTCCCTGGCCTTACCTTTGAACAGAAAGTGAGAGTAATACTTGAAGGTGTTGTAGGACTGCTGCATGGCAATGAAGCTTGGGTGCACTGCCTCCCCCTGCTGTTTGTCCCAGGG
This sequence comes from Neolamprologus brichardi, assembly GCF_056152115.1. Classification (NCBI taxonomy): domain Eukaryota; kingdom Metazoa; phylum Chordata; class Actinopteri; order Cichliformes; family Cichlidae; genus Neolamprologus; species Neolamprologus brichardi. Next base: position 18,481,680 of record NC_142110.1, read on the forward strand.
CTGTGCAATTAGCTGGGCCCGAAACTTGAGGATCAGGCTGAAGATGCTGTGGATGATGTTCATGACCGGAGCTGCTTTCTCTGTCAGCAAACCCCTGGAGAGTCAAGAGAGGCGACGAGTGCAAAGTTTAAGAGACATGACAAGAAACTTCGGAATGACTTTCAGACGGGCTGAAGTTCGACAAATACGAGTGTGATACTGACAGCCTCTCCTAATGAGATTAAATCTTTCATGGAGTTCAAGAGTTAGCCTCAGATTCAGCTGGAATTTTAATTAACTTGTTACGTGGAGGTTTAATTAATTTTAGATGAAATTATGGGAGCTAAAAGCTACTTTGACATGCTTTGCCCGTACAGAGCCTCAAGAAATGTTAATCTGCTGAAGTGCAGCTGTGATCACTCAAAAGGCTGATTTTTGTTGTTGAAAAATGTATTTCATTCAGAATTTTTGATCTTGTTTTAAGTTATTTCTTGACCTCTGAAAATAAATAAATAAATCAGCCCAAAAACTAGTACCTAATCTATGCACAGTCAACAGAAAAATCAAACTGCAATAATTACTTATTTACATTTCCCCATTTGCAGTTCCAGCACTCACCTGAAGATGGCTCTGTTGAGGTAGTCTGCATGTGTACGGTGGATGGCATCTAGGTCGTTGGCAGTGGCCAATTTGGCTGTGAACTCACTCCAGGACACTTGCAGGATTTGATTAGCGATGTATCCCTGTATCACCTTGACAAAATGCTGCATCTCGTGTCTGTACAGCTGCAGCTGACGGAACTGCACCGAGCGACCTGCGCCTTTCACCAGCGCTGAGGGACACAAAGGCCATCAGAACAAGTTATGCTCAGTGCTGCAAGGACTGAGAACATAAACATCTGCTGGTTACAGACTCTGACACGCAAGGATTTGTGGCTGGTATCAAATCAATGTAATAATCAAAGCCTCCAGGCTCTCTGTATTCTCTTAGTGTAACAAAAGGCTATTACAGCTGACTTTGGGCTCTGGGAACTTGTAGCAGTCATCTTCTTTTGTTGTTTTGTTTTGACTTTTTGACAAAAAGTCAATATATATAAATCATAACAGAAAATAACTGATAGCTGAAACTACATTTATGAAACAGATAGAATTTGGTGGATTGTATTTTCCTGCATGTGGGACATTCATCCAGTTTACAGATGAAAACTACTAAAGGATCTGCCTGAGTCATAATATTATTTCTGTATTATTAACATTAATTCATTTAGGGTTTTTTTTATCCTATCAAGACCTCCATTTATGTAGTCTTCACTGACTTTAACTGATCAATATTACCTAACCCAGTGATGCACACGGTTTTACAACAATCCCACAGGTCTGAGGTTTGCTTTGTATAAATAAAAAAAATAATCTCAACATTCCCTTCCATGTATATTTTATAAACCACTGCAACACAACAGGGGAGATTCTTAACTCTTGCTTCTCCGAGGTAACCTGGAGTTCAAGCTGGGTTCTGAATCACCAGCTCCGTCCTCTCACCTGTTCTCTTGAGGTGAAACCAGACATCACGGAGGCTCCACACCATGTGTTTGAGCTGCAGCAGGAATGAAAACAGGCGGTTGTACTTGTTCATGCAGCTGTCTGTGATGATGATATTCAACGGCCAGTCGACCTGGGAGATGTTGCAAGAAAAAAAAGAAGAAAAAAATGTAACCCCTGTAAGGAAGAACGGCGCGTGGAGCTTTGAGTGTGAAGGAAAGTGAAGGAAAAAGGAGCTGAGAAAAACAGGTAAAGAGAGAGTGATGGATGATGTGGGGGAGGAGAGGAAAAAGGTGTGAGTGCAGAGACGATGACAGAGGAGGTGAGAGGATTGTGAAGTTAAGCCAGAGTGGTGAGAGAGAGGAGTTAGAGGTAGAAGAGAAATTGGGTGGAGAAATGTGGGGAAACAAAGCGAGGAGGACGAGGAGGGGAAGTGGGCGAGGACAGTTAAGACTGAGATCCACCAAAAACAGGAAGAGTCTGAGAGCCAAAGGAGGGAACGAACACTCAGGACAATATGTCCAGCATTAGTCATTGTGCATGTCACCCAAAAGACGCGACTCCAATCGATCTATGAACTTGAACCATTTAAGTGTGTGATAAGCTCATTTTCCACACCCAAAGCAGTTTGTCAAAACATGACAGGCTGTCACAGTCAAGCTGCCACTCAGGCTGAGACAAGCACACCCATGCAAGGGTACTCGCTCATTCACCCCATTAAAACACTCACCCTCACCTTGTAGCGCACCTCCAAGCAGTTAAGAGAGTCCGGGGCATGTGGGTGGAAGGTCTCGGGGAGGAAGCGAAGTGCGAAGGTGAAATTTCCAGCCAAAGGCGTGTCCCCGTGTAAGCTGTACTGCAGGGCCTTGCTGAGGATGGAATTCAGGACTAAGGGAGTTAGGAGCTCACCTGGGGTTTGGCCACTGGCCAGCTGGGTGGGAGATGGGGGAAAGAAGAAAAAAAAGTAATGTGTTGTTGGGGCGCATGTTCATATTTAGAAAGAGCTGATTGACTCATTTTGGGTAAAAAGGAGTGATAATCAGTGAAATCTGCATTTAAGCTGGATAAACAAAACCTTCTGTCTCGTGAGCGTCAAGAGAGAGGTGTACCTGATCATTTCACCAGAAAGGCAAGAAGGTGTTAGCAAAGGCTGTGCTTGTTAATTCCTGGCAGGAAGAGGTTGAAGTAAAGAGTCTAGAAATATCACACTGATGCTTCGTGTGCTTCAAAACAAGCAAACAGGGATGGAATTGGATATAAATTGCTTACAAGGTTAAAAGTTAAACCTGCTTCTCTTTATGAACAAGCCCTAAAAGCTCTAAACAGAAAAGCACAACAGCATCACCGCTGTGATATTCTTGAGATTTATGAAATATTAAATATTTTGCAAACCTAATTTTGTATTCGGATGTTTGAAAATGGTTCGCAGTACTGCACAGCCACCTTTATAAAGATTTGTATGACTTTGCTCACAGCAGATGAGCAGAACCTCAGCATTAGTGTTCAAGGTAAATCCTAATAGACGCTCCACTTTTGTGCAGAATCGTCTTTTTCATTTAAGTCCATTAAAGATCTTAACAAGCTCCCGACCAATTTGAAAAATGTAGGTTTTTAATATGTCTTCTCGTCATCCAAAAAAATGGATTCTCAGAAAACTGTCCACACAAATCACCGAGCACTCATCTTTTTAAAACCTTTTACAGCTTTTTCAGCCACTTAAATACTGATAGGATAGTCTGGCTTTAAATGTAAAGTGCACATGAAGATTTTATAATGTGTATGTGTTTTGTTGGTGGTGTGGTGCTGGACAGTTTTTAAGATTTCATGAATATAATATTATTTTGTTGTGCTTTTATTTAGCACTTATAGTTTATTTGTTATTGTGTCCACCTGTCCAGAGACTGCAGATGAACAAACACCGACTCCTAAAAAGAAATCTGGCTCTTTAACTGCTAAATACTCCAATAAATGTACTATCCACTTGCTATGTTAGCGAGCAGTTAGCAAATAGTGGTATTTTAGACATTTTTAAAATAGAAAAAGCTCCCTCCAACCCCAATATATATATGTAGTCACTGAGTCTATTACTAATATCAAAATATTGATCTGATGCAGCTTTTGGAAATTGGGTTATTGCAATTTACATGAGCGATGTTGTGAGATTATATGTGACAGAACCACAGTGCACACACAGGCTCTAGGGTACTAAATCACATTTGCAGGAGGACATACGAACCCTTAGAAACTGACCCTCTGGGTAATGATGCAAGAAACGACTGCTATCTAACTGTGGCGTATACATTCTAAAACTGTGGCTGTTTAGAGTTATAAATGACCGGGGAATTTTCAAGGTTACCCGTGCCTGCTTTTTACAAGCAGACAACATTTAATACATGCAGCATAAATAAAACAAAAGCCTTTAGATTTAAAATAAAAATAAAAATTCCCAAATGGAGACCGGGCATTTGACCTTGCTCTGAGATTCTCTTTCCTGTCCGCTGCTAGAATTCAACACCAGAGAGAAAGAGACAACCAGCCCATTTCAAATAAAGACAACAAAAACATATGAAGCACAAAAGAGCGTCACCTTCTCAAACAGCAGATCGCTGAGGGACTGTGCAAATTCGCCGTCCTCCATCAGCAGGAAGTGGCGCAGCGCCTCAAAGTGTCTTTCCACACCGAGCTCCACAAAAAAGTAGTCCACCACGGCCTTGTTCACTAAAGATACACTGGGAATGGAAGGTGAGGAAAGGAATGGCTAAGTTAAGGAGAGAAAAGTTTGTGAAGTAAAGAAGGTGCTGACTTGCAAATTTCATACAGGTTGTAGATAGGACAGGCATCAACCCTACCGAAGCTCGGAGAATATACCAGCATATCATTTTTCACCACGTGGATGGCTTTCTATGTGGCATTACTTTAAATCGTCTCTCAGCAATTCACATTTATAAAACTGTCTGATTGTGAGAAGGTTCTCTTTCACTGAGAAGTTAGCAAGGAAGAGTCGAAAATAGATTTCTGTCAAACTCCACTGCATTGTCTATGCATGGAATAAAAATGTGTTAATAAGAATTACGAGCTAACACTAAATATTCGGCACCCTTTCTGTGTGCAGTGAGGGATGAGAAAGCCATTTCTTTTACACACAAAGGCTTGACTGCATGGGGTGCAGGAACACTGCAGGTGAAGACTGACAAGCTTGTCTGGAGTTCTGATGGAATCTTAAAATGGATGAAAGGCAATAAGAATTTAAATTATTCCTGCAGCTCCGAATATATACTCGACTACAGCTTAAGTGGCCTGAATAGAATCTATGAAAACTCACACTTGCATTTCTCTAAACATTGTATTTGGCTTTAAACACAGACACTCGGTACTCACTTGTTAGGGATGTTATTACCATTTTCTAACACAAACTCTTTTTTTCAGACACTCACTGTGTGATGAGCGGTGCAGTCACAGAGTGTTTTATAAGGACTGGCAGGGAAACCATCTCGCTGAGTTGGACAGCTGTGGTGTCTGTGGCTCTGTGGAGTGTGGGGTCCACAGGAAGGCCCCAGGGGCCCCGAGTTACCTGCTTCAGCAGCTGACATGTAGGGGAAGAAGCTGTGAGAGAGAGATGACAGGCATGCCGCTGAGGAAATATCACTCTGACGACTGCAAACAACAGTGCCGTGCCTCAAAGTGTAAAAAAAAAAACCCCCAAGTCATTTAAGTAGGTGAAAATGGACTCAAGCAAAATGTATTTTTCAAACATTTAACCCTCTCGAGGCAGGCGTTGCCGATTTGCAACAGTTAAAAACTAACAACCTGATTACCCCACATACATATTTTATGAGTTTTTTTACTCAGAAGTACCACTGCAGAACTTGGTTGTGCATTAGCAACAAAACGTTTAATTTGAGCCTGAGAGGGTTAAGCTGTTATGAACCAAATGATTAATCAACTTATTGAGAACCAAAGCCTATAAATGAATATTGCTTATACTTGTTTGTTACAGCCACTGAGCTACTACCTTAACTCTTTACCTATTGAAAGCCTCCTAGCTGTAACCTTTAGATCTGTTTTCTGAACTGAGCTGTTTCTCTCATATTTCAGGCCTGCTTATGGACCAAAATGAGTGGGTTTGTGTCAGAAGTTAGTGAAGAAGTCTTTGCAGCTACCCTCGGAAAAATCCGGAAACTATTCTAGTCCACCACATTTTTATTGATATATACCGAGGTGTCAAAACCCATCATTAAGGATCCTGGGGAGGACATCAAATCTTCTTTATAGGGGTAAAGAGTTCAAGGTGCTCTGTAATGTTCATTTTCAGCTCCATATTAATAATATTGGAGTTGGTATCTTATACTGTGCCTCTGTCATCTTCTGAGAGAAACCTTAAGGCTGCTCTTTCAAAGAGCCTATTTTCTTCTGCCCGTTTGGCCATTACAAAGTTGGAAAAGCAGGTGGGTGGGGCTTCCACGGTCACAACCACCAGCTCCATCCCTCTGTGACATCACAAAGGTCCAGGGGTAGAAAAATGTGTCAGTAACTGTGTTAAAAGTTGTCTGAAGTTTAGCTTTTAGGCTTACTGGGATTATTTGCACATATGCTGACCTTTTATTAAGGTAACCATTTATTTGTACATATAGGATTAAAATGAAGGAAAAATAAATTGGGTCTAATTAAAAATTATTCAGAATACATACAATTACCATCACTTTGATTTTCTTGAATAGCTATAGCATTTACTGTAAGTTGATCCTGTCATTTTGGGGTTTTTTCGTAGCCTCATATTTTTCATAAAACTTCCTAAATGATTGCTCCTGACTTTGCTCAGTGGTGTGGAACATGTATTTGTCTGAGTAGATTTCCATGACTGATTTCACAGTAACTCTAGAAACAGGGATGAATAATAGCAGCATGACTGAATGTTGAACACAGAGTGAACAAGACAGGATATTACTTCACCGAGCCACGAGGCATCCCACCCGAGCATAAAGCAGACCTTTTATGAAATATTACTGCTTTTTATGCAAACCTTTGCTTGCTGATGGAGCAAATATTCAACAGCCTCTGGATTTGCAACAGTCCTGAACATGTAAAAATAATTGTTTTAATTTACATCAAGTATGTACCACAAGCCTAAGCTGTTACACATTTTCACTTCTTTGCAATTTGAAATGATGTTTTAAAAAGATGTGCCCAAGGCCTACTTGGCGTAGGCTGCAGCTATTTTAATTTCCACAAGAACAGATTAGCCTTAAAGTGCTCCATGTGCTGAGTTTCATCTCATTTTCAGCAAAAAGAAAAACATAGCAGTTTTAAAGGAATTATTTGTGGTTCATTAATGGCATAAATTAATATAAATAGTATTGAAAATGGAGAGTAAAAAAAGCCCTCTTATATAATGAAAAGACAAGAGTACATTCATTATTATAAATTGTTGATATTTACAGCACTTCTGTGAGTGCCGTTCATGTAAAATTTTGGAATTAAAAACTTAACTTGCTAAGTATAGACAGATAGGCAGACAGATTAGATACACAGACAGATAAGCTTATTATTTGAATGCACTGAAATTGCATTTAAACTGAAAGGGTTTTATAGAACAAAATCCTACAAGCCATAAATTGAAAATATTCTCTTGGGCACAAAAACATCAATGAGCCATTTAAATAGGAACAAACTGTTTCCGTTTTGCTGCTGTGCTGGATTTTGAATGCCAAGTACAAACTGATCAATTACACCATATGCACCTACATTATGTTATCTCTTATCCACAACACACAAAGGAGATGCCACGAGATGTGGCCAGAAATACTGTTCCACCCTACCCCTCCACCCCCACCCCTATACAAGTCGCACTTCACTTTGCCCTCAAAAACAAGTCCCGAAGGAGCCGTTCATTACGAGGCCTTGATATTTTCAACTAACCCATTAGGTTGTAGCAGTCCTCATACTGTTCCACCTGGTATTGGGCAGCCAAAGCCAAGAGGTATTCCTGCTCGGACTTTTCTCCAGGGGACAACCCTAAGCAGGTTGTCCAGGACCCCATGCCCTCAGCCAGCTGCTCACTGGGGCATTCTGACACAAAACCTAAGGAGAAGTGTAGACTAATTACTTTTTACAAAGAAAGAACATAATTTGCAGTGACATCTCAATTTACACTACATGAAAAAACACTTTACACTTCCAGCTTTTCACACCTTCATGCAAAGAGTCAGGTGACACAAATTTTGCTGTTACAATAAAACAGCTTCACATGAAAATGCTAATGTGAAAACAGGGTTAACAGGGGTAATACACTTCAGATATACCACTTAATACCCCACTACAAGCCCCGAGACAACAATGTGGATACAAGGAATAATAATTTTGCAAATGAACACTAAAGAGCTTGGGTTCAATTTTATATCCTCAGAGTTCGTAACATCTTAAAAATTACTGAGTGTAACATGTGGTTAATTACGTGAATGTCACAACAGAATGTGTATGTGTATAACACAGGCTTTGTTTCCTACCTTTGTTGTATTCATTGCCCTTTACTTTCTGCTGATTTCCAGTTTCTTTGTCCTTCACCACACATCCAACACCAAGTGAAGAATCTGATGAGTGTCCATAAGTACTGCCTGGCAATGGGGCAGGTTGTGGCTCAGTCCCCAACACCACACAGCCTATCCCCAGTGTCGAATCAGACGAGTGTCCATAGCTGCTGCCTGGCAGCGGTGATGGAAGCGGTTCACTTTGAGAGACAACACATCCAACACCTAAATTTGAGTCTGAAGAATGGCCGTGGGCACTGCCGGGCAGAGGAGACCGCTTGGGCTCATCTCCTGAAACTACACACCCAACACCTAACGCTGAGTCTGATGAGTGTCCGTAAGAGCTTCCAGGCAAAGGCGACAAGGATGGTTCTGCTCCAGATACCAGACAACCTGGCTGAAGGGTGCTGTCTGAAGCGTGCCCGTGCTTACTCCAACGAGGTTTTGCTTCGGGAACGTTGGACACAAACTCACCAACCTTTATATTTGCGTCAGAGGAATGACCGTGGATGCTGGGAGCAGGGAGTGGTACAACAATCTCTGATACATTTTCTCCAACTTTAATATGAGCATCTGAACTGTGCCCGTGAACACTGGGCAAAAGTAGAGGGGCAACTACATCTGGAATGAGTTCCCCAACTTTTATGTGGGCATCTGAGACGTGGCCGTGGACATTTGGAGTAGGAAGAGGAGCGACAAACTCTGAAACGTTTTCCCCAATTTTGACGTGAGCATCGGAAGCATGACCATGGATGTTAGGAGAAGGTATAGGAGCTTCGACTTCTGAAACATGACCTCCAATTTTGATGTGTGAATCTGATGCATGGCCGTGGATGTTCTGCGAGGGAAGTGCAGCAGTTACCTCTGATACATACTGTCCAATCTTTATGTGAGCATCAGAGGAATGTCCATGGATGGTGGGTGAAGTTTGACTGACATCTGAATGAGGACTGGAGAGAGGTCTGTGAAAGTCTGGCAAAGGAATATTTTTTCCATCTTTATTGTGTGTGTCTGAGCTTTGCTCTTTAGTGCCTGTCCCCTGTGGCTCCACCCCACCATCATCAGAAAGACTTGTCAGGACTTTGTGATCACCTTGGTCACCTTGCACTGTTGTAGTGGAAAGAGCCTTGTTAACCACGTCATCTTTGGATTTTCTGTCTTCTGGTTTACTTTCGAGAATCCCTGTTTCTGCATCCTGTTGGAGTATAGGTGTAGATTCCTTGTGTTCGTTGCCTGTATTTGAGCCACTCTCATCCACCTGCTGTGCTGAGGCTTGTGAAGGTTGCGCGCACACACTGCTCTTTTCAGACTCCTCTGGGGTGTGCAGGCCTAGAGAGCTGGACTGAGAGGCTCTGGCTAGTGGGCTAGCTTTGGTTACAGTTTCCTGGACTTGAGGAATTTTCTCTTCAGAGGAGATGTGAAAGGGGTGGTTTTGGATCATGTCAGGCAGGACTACAGGTCCCCAGCGGGGCCTGGGCTGGACTGATGCTTGGCCAGTGATACCCTCAAGTGGACTAAAGGGGGCACTGAAGTCATAGTCTACTAGTGGAGCTGTAGGACAGGCTTTGGGTAGGTCAGAGCCAATCTCCTGTAGAGCCATATCTACCTGCTGACTCTCAGACTTGTGAAGAAAGTCACCGATGTCAATTTCCTCAGAGATGAGGGCAGGGTCCGCTGTAACCTGTGCAATCTTTGGCGAAGGCAGATTGTGTGGTGGTGATACAGCTTCAGATTCTTGAGCCTTTGTTGTCTGCTGCTCTGACAGCTCCTGGGTGGGAAATTCCTGTCAAGATATGTTAACAATTCAATATTATGTTTCTGGAACACACATCAAGTGACCATGAAGTGAAAAAAAACTGGATGTTCAAAAACTAGCTTGTTGTTTGTTGTGGAGGAATCTGTTGTGCTGAGTGAACAGGTGACATTACTTCCAAATGAGGTCTCTCCTGACCCAGGGGATATTTTTCCAGTATGGCCTGGAAGCAAATCACAAAAGGTTCGGTTACAAAGTTTTGGTTATATGTCTTTGTTTTCTATTCATTTGTAACAAACCTGAGTTTTTTGCCTGTCATCCCTGAAAAAGTGAGCACGAGCTTCATCGAGTCTCATTCGTTGCACTCTCCACATGGCTCGTCTCTCTCTGCGAGCTGCTTCCTCCGATAGACGGCTGTACTGAGCGATCAGCTCCTTCCTAGAATTAAATAAATGGAAAAAAAGGTTAAAGTAGCTGAAGGTCTTATCCTCAGTCGCTTACTGAAGTCTGCAGTAAATGCTTGTATAAATGGCCCTGCCATTCCCGAACTGACAATTAAGTGATTTTTTTTATATTTGTGCTAAAGTTTTATTCATATTTGTGCATGACTGTGATGTATTAATGTCATATTAAAGTAGTGTGTCTTATTTGACTGGCAAATAATTTGTACTGAAATTTGAAAGAAAATTATCCAGAAATATCCAAAATGTTCCCCCCACCTGAGCTTGTGGTTTAGAGGGACTCTGAGAGTACTGGTAACCTGTGTGCTTATAATACGTGTTGGCTTTAATTAGAACTAATTTCCTCAACAAACTACAGGCAATTAATCAGTAAGACCTGCAAAAACATGAAACCTGTGCTTTCCTTGACAAAAGCCTTATTTATCCACATATGAAAAGAATTTAGTTTTTTGCCTAGCACAGCAAGAACTGCAGCCGTTTCTCAGATTTACAGTGTACATATTATTTATTAATACAATTTGCATGACTGTCTTGGATCTTTGTTTTTATTCTTCTTTAACATAAACTAATTTTATTTTATTTGTTTTTTAATCACTGTTGTATATTTAACAGTTATTAAATCATACAATATAAACCTATCACTATGCACCTGTGGCACCTTTAACTGTGTTGTTTATTTATTGTAGACTGCACTACTTTTTTTATTCTTTATCCTGCAGCTGAAACACAATAATTTCCCTTGTGGGATCAAGAAAGTATCCATCTATCTATCTATCTATCTATCTATCTATCTATCTATCTATAGACAGATAGAAGGTATTTATATTTTGAATAATGCAAAGGTTGCACCAAGGGAGGAGAAGTAAGGATGTGAACTGTTTGGAGGAAAAGCTGTAGATGACAGGTGGGTTTTTTTAAGCTTTGGTACCCTCTGATCTCGGCCATGTCATTGTAGTAAATAAAAGCTTAGTGTTCACATTATTTGCTCATGGTGCTGAATCAGTTATGGAAATTTGGCACATTAAAACACGGGACACAGACCTGATGTCCCATCATGTTTGCATGGAGTAGGTTAATATAGTTTTTTCAAATAACAGCTGTAAAGGCAGTCAGACCTAGCTCTCTGCTCCAGCTGCTCCTCCAAAGCTTGAAGTCTCTTTTCTCTGTCCCTCAGCTCTCTGGCAAAGCTGAAGTCATCCTCCTCCTGCTTCTTCTTGGCTGCACTTCTCCACTGGCACCACACGCACATACATCATTACTGTTTATCACATGGTCTTTTCTTACTATCTCAGGATCACATGCAATACCTGACAATACACAGTTTAATCTAGACACTCCTATTCACACACTTTTTTTTACCCTCTCTCTCTCTCTTTCATGTCTTACTACCTCTTGCTCCTGCTCCAGGTGCTGTTTCAGTTCCTCAAAACGCTCCCTCTTCTTGGCCTCCTCAGCCAGACGTTGTGACACCTGGCGCCCTACAGGAGGCGGGGGAGATAACAGTGAGCTGTTTACCCCTCCACACACACAGAAAAGTACATAACATTCTTGTCTGCCTCTCGCACACACTTAAACAAGACAACATCACCATCTGCCCCATATAAACAAACTCAAATATGCCCATGCCAAGACACGCAAAGCGCATCAGGCTGAACACTCCCCACCCCCCCACCCACCCAGCCACCACTGCCCCCCAACAGTGCCACACATTCTCTGAAGTAATAAATGATGTGAAGAGTTAGAGCTAAACTGTGCAAGTGATGATTAGATTTCACAACCCATGGTACTGGAAAGTATTCAAAGCCTTCCTCACTGCAATTGCCCCATGCATCTCCTCTGCTCTCCCGAGGGGTGGGAATGGAGCTGAGGAAGCTCTCGCATTTAGCAATCAACAAGCGAATCAGGCTTATACTTAGAGTTGAGCCATTTGTCAAAGGTATACCCAGCAGGATGTGGGTTATGCATGTACGTCACGCAGTATATAAAATTCTACTTACAGTGTATGTGTGTGTCTGTGTGTATAAATGTTACACTGACCGCGGATGCTGTCCAGGGTTTTGGCTGCTGACTCTCTGACCTGATTGATCAGCTCCTGGCGTGCCTGCTCTGCCCTCAGGGCCTAACAATAGACAGAAAAAAAATATCATCATTAACAAAGATCTATGTCCCTGCCCTGTCTCTCACCTCTCCTCCCCCTCCTCAGCCAGAGGCTCACACAAGATCCGCCATACAAGCCAGGTTGTTACACTAAATCAAGTACAAGCTCGAGACTTCATCCACATCATTTTAATGACTTGCTGCTGAAATCCTCTGTACTTGAAGAGCAGCGCCACTTTGATGGATTGTGTAATGTAAAAATAAAGAAGAAGAAGAAAGCAAAAAAAAAAGTTCTCCTTTCTCTTTGACTTACAGGACAAGACCTGTAATCAAACACTGTATATAAAAGATGGACACACCCTCTGGATCTAGTGGAAGCGTCCTGGTTTCTGTTTTTCAGTCTGATTCGTACTAACCAATCCTGGCTTTCTTGGCATTTTATTTTAAGATTTAAATCTTAAAAAAAAAAAAAAAATAGACAGAAATATGATCTGATTCTCTGATTACTACTAACCAATCCTGGCTTTCTTGGCATGCAGGCTAACAGTCAGCAAAAACTTTGGACTGTATTTGCTTAACTGCAATCCTGAAACCATCAACTGCTATTTGACAGTAATCACAGTTTCCATAAGTTTAGTAAAACTAAATTAATTTTTTTTTTAGTTTATTAGTGTAATCTGCCTAAGGAGGATGTATTAAGACTGAGTCAACTGCCTTCCCAAAGTGTTGTGTTTGTATTGACATATCTATTAAATTTACTCCAGCTGGTCGTGTAAGACTGCACACCTTTGGACCAAGAGTCGCAAGTTCAACTCCCGCCTGGCAGTGGTATCCAGTAAGGGTCCTGGCTAGTCCCCCCATGCTAAAACCAAGCCCTGAAATGGCACAGCCACGTCTGCAGCCTGTCTGCTTGGAACATTTCACTACATGTTGTACTCTGTATGATAGCGTATGTGATGAATAAAGGTTCTTTGTTGTTGTTGTCCAGAAATGGAAACCAAACTGAATTGAAACAGAAGTTAAATAAAGACCGAAATGAATTAATGAAACAAAAATACAAAACTAAACTTGGTTCACAGATCAATGCGAAAGAACCCTAAACCTGCATATACTGTTCATTTGGGAATAGACAGCCCCATGTAGTCCAGTGTAACTATTGTGTAAGTCTGCAGTATCCTCAGTTTTTAGTCAGATACAACCCCCTGTTGATGTATCTCGTTTCAAAAACCTAACATGACAACTGCCAAAATGCCAAACTTAGGCTTTAAATGCTAGTCCACAAACCAATGGGTGGCATCTTGGTGGCTATGTCCATATAAATATAGACTACATATAGTCTATGGTAATGATTTGTCTTGTTAAAGTTCCTTTTTCACTGCCTCGACTCTAGGCTATATAGCTGAAAAGCTCTCATAAATGTAACTGATGATTTTGAGCAATGACAAAATCTCAGACTCAGAAAAAAAACAGAAGAAAAATACATCACAGACATCTAAGACGCACAAGAATATCCATGTGTGTCATTACTTGTTCCTCCCTGCTGATAGCACTGTGCTTTGCAATTCTCTCCATGCGTCCACGATACACTGCACAGTCTCTCTCAATCTCCTCCACCTCCTGGAGAGAGAAGGTGACAGCGATGCGGGGTACTGGCAGCTCCGACCAGCAGATGTAGTGCTGTGGACACACAGTTGACAGAATCTTAGTATCATAAAAATAGGAAAAAAAATTTCACGGATCAATTCGGATGACTCATTTGGTGGATTTTGACATATTTTATAACCCCATAGTTTCTTTCATATTAAAATATGTGTTACCAGCTGTCTGAAAATGTAACTCATTTTTACAGCTACCAGCACAACACAAACTAGCAATGAATTTAGGATGATGTAGAAGACCGGTATGGGAATGAATTTGAAATAGAAGCTATGCAATGACCTGGTTATGGTGGTGCTGCTTTTAATTTAAAAAAAAAAAATCAAAGTGTTCATTATTCCATCATACAAATCTGTTATACTGTGTTTAACGAAGAAAGCATAATGCAGACACTGTAACTGGTCTTGTTCCCGTTTATAATCTTATGACTGCATGGGATTAAATCAGAGTCAAACCTTCAGAAACTGTATTAATTACTGCCAAAACTGAAAAACTAAAATGGATATCAAAAGATCCCCTGGCCCCAGACTTCAGAAATGAATAATTACATTGCCTGTGACATAAGACACTTTACAAAATATGGAGAGTTGTTTTGTTTTTTTTATCTAAATCACACCATGCCTCTTTTGTGTGTTTGATTGTTTAATGTAATTATGTTTCAACATGAATCAGTTTTTGTACTTTTGTTCAAATATGTATGGTTTCCTTTGTGCGCTTGTTTTGCATATCGGTTTTATGCTGTACATTGCATTACGTATTTCATTCAGAAGATAATGGTAACAAAGTATTTCTTTAATTAAAGACATGTATTCATGTGCCATATCAGCTAGTAAGCACATTAATGCCCATCACTTCTCTCTTGTGTTTTTAATCCATAAATTCTTCCTAGCTATTGATAACTACCCTGCAGGCTAGAAAGACTCAAGCATCAGGGGAAAGAACAGAGAGAGGAAAAGTTACAGAATGCCAATTAGAAACAAAGGTCCTACAGCTTAGGTCATCGAGGTCAGACTGTAAAAAACATCATGCTGGGGAATCAGCAGGCAGGGAAGTTATGCAAAATACATTTTCATGAAAACTTCACCACTTTACTGATTTTTCCCCTGGTTTGTGAAAACGTTCTACATTCTCTTGTTATGATACTAAAGTGAATGAATTTGAAGCTTCAACTCCTGGTTGACAAGAGGCGGACCAATTTACTGGCAGGCTAATCTTATCAGCTGATACTGGCTATTTTTCAATTTATCAGGATGTGTATTTATATGATGGTTAATAAATGTAAGGAAGAGAAAGAACAACCACCCTTCAACCATGTTGACGGTGCATAGTTTGTCCACCAAAGAACACTCTGTCAGTGAACATACGACTAATGAAAACCATTGGAGAATATTTTTGACAACCAGCTGAGTGATATAAAAAGTAATATTTCATGATACCTAGGACAGCAATAGCAATATTATTATTTCCAAAGCAGGAGTCAAACTTGAGTATGGAAGATGAAAAATCTGCCTGACAATAACAGGAAATGTATCACAATTCTGATGACAGCATATTTATAAAGTTTCAAAGAGACCACGTTCCCATCTGTTGCAGTAATGATTGTTTTTTCCACTATTTCTGGTCAGTATGGAGTTTCAAGTGAATAGATTTTGTACTGTGGCATTTATATACAAGCACATACAGCCAATTCAATTGATATCAACAGCAATAACAGAGGAAAAATGGCTAGGTACTTTTAACTATTTCTTAACATGTTTTCTGTATTTACAAGACTCAAAAATTCTATACTGGGTAAATTAAGAAGGCTATCTACGTTATATGTATGTATATCTACATAAATGTGGATCTGTGAATGTGCAAAACAAACCTGTGGGCAGCAGATTTTGAGGAGGTTGATAGTCTTTCCACACACATACACATCATTGGCAATGTGTCTCAAGAAGACTGGCACACAATCCTCCACATCCTTTGAGATCAGAGTGTAGCCTTGGACCCAGAAGTGTTTGTCTGCAGGAATTCAAAGATGTCTATTACGTGTTGTCCTACAATTTAGAGCAAGTAGTTTTCTTGGTCCATTATGCCTCTTATAACAGCACATCGTACTCGGCACTGAAACATCTTAAAAGCAGTGGTGGTGGAGTAATACCCAGCCCATGCTGGGGCTGAAACTTTTCCTTATTAGTATGACTTACGGGGCATGGCAAAACTCTGGCTGCTTGAATTAACTCTTGGAAATTGTTAGCTCTTAGTTCAGTGATCCTCAGCAAAAAGTATAAGAGAACATGAATGCACGGGGCTTCCAGAGCTCTTTACAGAAAGCCCGCGGCTTGCCAAGAAAGCTTAGCTGCTGATTGCTTCCTTGGCCGATGGAGTTCGAGGAGAACAATGACATTTGTGTGTCCTCCAAAAAAGCAAGAGTGTGAAGTGCAGAGGTTCGCTGCAGGAATTGATGAGGTGTAGCCGATGAGCAAATGGACCTGTTAGCCAGACAAAGCTGAGGTGGTGGTCTGACCTTGAATGGGGTGTTGCATGACGTACAATATTTGGACAGTCTTGATTCATGTAGCAGTATGTATATGGAGTAACTGTCAAAATGGAAATAAAAAGAAATGTATACAAAAATGTGTACAAAAAACGAATAAACTAAAATGGGATGCTTTCACGTACAATTCTGCCTGACTAACAATTTAAAAACCAGAGAACCAAAAAGCAGCAAAATCCAAAAGTTGATACCATCAAACGGCAAACATTTTTTTCTTACCCAAATAATTAAATTATCAGCCAATTAAAAAAAATATTTAGTGGTTAATCATCTGTTCAACTGACTAATCAATCACTCAGTGACTGGACTGGCACACATATCTTCATACACGTCACTACCAAGCACTTATCTGCACATCTCATACACACACTCACGCACACCTTCATGCACCAACTTACTTTTTGCACAATACTCACTCTTTTGCACATCTATTGCACTTTTGCGTCCTCACTGTCTTGTGTCTGTATCGTTGCGCTCTGTCTGGTGTTGCACTGTCTTTGTTATGTTTTTTGCTATTTTTACACACCACTGCACATGGTTGGCATGGTTGCCACTTGACTTGACTAATATTCAATTATTCTCAAATAATTCGGTGAGATTTGAACCCTGGCCTTTTTCTTTTTTTTAAACTGTTTTTTTTTTTTCTGATCCTTTAAGGACTAAACCCAGGACTGTGAACAATAAAAAATAATATATAGCTCTTCATCTTCTGATAATAGCAACAACAATCAAATGACAGATATGCTACAACAACATTTGTATATAGTAAACAGCTATTGTAACATTTTTTGTTTTTCAAGTCTTGATATTAATGAAATTAAAGCCATTACACAATACAGATAAGATGATCACAGATGAAAAATTAGACATGACAATGAAAAGCAGTGTGAGCAAAGCAACATACAGAGACACACAAAGTCCCTCAGATCCTGCAGAGTACAAACCCGTCTAATTTAGCCTCAAAGTCTCATTGGTCTCTTCTGGTCTCCTCAAGGGATCAAGTCATTAATAAAGTCATTAATTTTTCTGGAAGCAAAAAATAAATTCAGCAGGTCCATGCGTGTCCATGGCAATTAAACCAGAACCAGAATAGTTGTACCAGCTAAAAAGAATAAAAGGACCACTACTTATTTGTATGGCTTACTGAGTGAAGATAACTCTGGTTCTTCCAGCTGGGGTATCTGATTCAGTTTCCCACTGATTATCGTGCAATAACATCATGACAGCTTTTATAGACACAAGGACAAATCCTACTAGGCAACAAACGCTGTAATAAAATCTATTTTTTTTCTGCTCAACAATGTATCTGGCAGGTTTTTCATTTTCAGAGCCTGGAGACCGAAGCCAAGGTTTTGATACGGCGACGTGTGTGTATATGTGTGTGTGCAAGTACTGTGTCTCCTCACCTCTGTAGCTAAGGTATTCCTCATTGACCTGGATCATGAACTCTCCATAAACATCACGAAACACGCCACTGTACACCCAGTCAGACACAAACCTAAGTGAGGCACAGAAAAACAAAACAAAATAGTGGTGTCACTCTTAGACAGATTTATCAACCATTTAGCTATATAGGGTATATTTTGCTGTTTTCAGGATGCCTGTCTGCATGGGGCGCATAGAAACTGACCGTGTGTAAGGTTCACAGCTGCTCTTCAGCAACGAAAGAAGAACAGGGTAGTTCTCGTTGCTGCAGTTATTCTGTGCTTCATTGTACAGGTAGGACAGCAGTTTAACACCCTGAGGAGAGCCACACAGCACTAAGCTGACAACTCATCTGATAGGCTAAACACAACTGCGATAGAAGACATATTGCAGTTTGCAGATAAAAGAGCACTCACCACAGGGAAGGTGGCCTGGCCTGCACCCAAAGGCCCATCCACACAGCACAGTTCTGACAGGTATCTTAGATTAAAAGAAAGCAAAGCATTTTTGATTTGCTGATATTTACATCAAGGTCCTCTTTGAAAGGATATGGCTGTACTGTCAACTAAGTGAGGTGGAGGTTCAAAATGACAAAGTTAACACCAGAAAACCAGCGTGTAAAAAGCATTTGACCTCACCTGAGTTGGCGACCCACTTTGCGGAAGAGAAAGCCAATGGTCAGCAGGCTAAGAGTGGGTGGCGTACTAAGAACGCAAGCCCTGTAGTAATGCAGATACTTCCTCAAGCCACCGGTAAAAGCCTAAGAGATGGAATATATGTTCACAGATTAAAATGCATGTGGACTTCTTTCTGTGTTGGATTTTGTTGCCTGCCATGGACTGCTTCATTCAGGGCACTTTAATTTTTTCTTTCCCTATTTTTATATATTATATAATATTTTTAGACGTATTTATTTATTTTGCTGCGTACACAAATAAGATGTTCATGTGTTTCTGTCTCAAAGTGCCCATTCAGGAAGATTATTTCCAATTTCTGAACACAACACTAGTAACAACAGTACAATGCAAGCAGAGAACTTAGAGGAAATAATTTGCAGCGTTAGTGGTATTAACGATGCTTATGCAAACATACCTGGAAGACTAAGCCCTTCTTGTCAGCACTCTGCAGAGAAAAGCGGCTGAGCCTCAAATAATAGGTGCCGTACTGGGCCAATTCTCCCAAGAGACGAGACACGCTCTCTGGAGAGGCTCCTGACACACACACACCGGGCCTGACGTCAAACTGAACACTCTAAGAAGGGAAACGCATATTGACAGATGGTGGACAAAACACAATAAATAACTGTACAGTCTAATAAAATCCAATAAAATAGCCCGGCAGCAAAGACTGTCTTTAGTGCATTCGATATTGAATTTTGCCAAGGCTGTAGGAGAGTCATGTCCATGGTGATTTTTGAAGGCACGGCTTCTGCTGGTATTATTTTAGACTGCATCACATAATCTGCTGTGTGTTATTTTTGTTATTTTTTTCTTTCACATTGATTTTTTTTATAGAGAGATATTTACAGTACTTCAAGACAGCACACATCTGGGGGCCTTGATCCACAGCCTTGATTGCACTTGCAGTAAAGAAAACACCTATGTAACTATAGAAACAAAATTTGACCTCAAGGCAACCCAATGAAGGAGGCAGGACTCACTTAGATAACAGTATACACATACACATATATACAATATATTCTTTATATAGTTTCAAAAAACCAAAAGTGGGCGAGGGTGCCAATTTTATGAGAATACATTTAATTTCCTGCCCCTAATGCATTCTGCCGTCATTTACAGCCATCCTTGTTTCTCTCCTCTGCTCTGGCTTCACTGTGTGTAAAACCACTCACCATAAGCACAGAGCAGGACAGTGAAGCAAAGTAAAGATTGCATTACTCGAGTTGAAGACAACTCGCCACATTGCTGCAACTGCACAAAAAGCTTCCCAGCAAATGTTAATCTCCGTAAAACAACAGGGGCGAATGACTGAGATTTGTCGTTATAACAAAGAAGGAAGTGGGAAAAGCTATGTCTGCCCCGTACCCCCTGGGGCCCCACCAGCAGCAGTCAGCCAAGGGGAAACACTGATGTTAATCATAAAAATATGCCAGAGAGTCAAGATAAGGAATTGAGAAGTAAACAAGATAAGTAGGATGCACTTTATGTTGTAAAAATAATTTTAATCTTCCGACAAAAAACAAGAATTTAATGGGAAACAATAAACTACCAGCAGAGCTCCCCTGGGTTTTTGTGTTCAGAATTAGGAATATTTTATTTTATTTCATGATCATTTAATCAGGCAGCTGACTTAAGCATACACTTTACACTGTTACATTTTATGACTCAGTACAGCTTGTTTATATGCACGAATTTCCCATTATATCACATTCCAGCTTCTCCTTTTAATCTGTTTTTTTATTTGTAGGAGGTCACAGCGCTTTTAGTTACTTTTATCACTTCTGCCTGACAGACTACTAAAAAACAAAAACAAAAAAAAACAAATAAAGTGCATTTTAGAGACTAATAAAAGATAACGAACTGCACCTGGTTGAGAGGAAAAGTAGTAGAAGCCACTCCAATCAGGACGTTAAGGAGATCAGACACCAGTTGCTTCTGGGAGTCCAGGGGTAAGGGGAGGACAGGAGACGGTGTGCTCGTGCTCACCACCCTCATTTCACCCTCCCAAAGCCGATAGAGCTGATCAAAGGCCTCCCTGCCTCCCTCTGTTAGATAGAAAGACTCCCTTTTTCCAGGTGGGCTAGTGAGACAAACGAGGCATTCAGTTCAGTTTTCCAGAGGGAAGAAAAATACAAAACCAAAAAAAACTAAGCAAGTGGGCCTCTCCAATGCCTTGATGACTCTGTAGTTAATAGTGTATTATGTCATTATGTCATTTTCTAAACTAAAGGCTTTGGTTTAATTCAGGATACTCTTGAATTCAGTATCTACCAGCTAAAGTGGATTTCTGTTCATTTATATGTCACAGATTTTGTTGTCATTTAACATTTAGATGTTTATTTATGTTAGACCTCACAATCCAAACACAGACTGGTTTATTTTTTTCAAAAATGCTTTTTTCCCCCCTTTTTTTGTACATTTTCATTAGTTTGGCATCTTCGGTCTTACAAAAAAGTAAGCAAGCTTCTATGATTCAATCTATCATTTTTATTTTTTTTTCCAGCTTTTTCTGGCATTTTATAGACCCATCAATGATTTCAAAAAAGGCAGAATAATAAAACTATGAAAAGAATCGGTAGTTGCTCTCATATTATAGTGAGGAACTCGATTTACAACTGTTAGTGGGTTACAGCTGCTTTTTTTAAATACGAAAAGAGGTTTGGCATGCTTACAGCATAATCAAATTGACACATCACTTACCAGCCAACAGACTCCCAGCAGCGGCGTCTTCCAGGCTCAAATGTGCGTAGAGCCTCCCAGATATCAAAGTCTGGAATGGGGCTAGGCTCTGACTGAGAGTCTGGGGTCAGGTTGGAGGCTGACTGGAAGCCCTCATCTTCACACTGATCTAAACAAGGAGGCACCTGCAGAGAACAACAAAGAGAGAGTGCATAAAGCAATGCAAAGATAAATTATTTAAATCAAACACTGTGCAAATATGAATATGCTGAGCTGCTGAAGTGGACATGTGATAAAACAGCCTAAGCTAATCTATTACTTAAGGATTAAGTATTACTTAAGGATATAATATGGTGTCTTACTCGTATCGCCAACCCTGTTACATCAATATTACTGGGGATTGGAGGAAGATCTAGTCTTATGTCCATGTCTGAGGTGCGAGTGTGCTGGAGTGCTCCAAACAGCGTCAGCCTGGTCTCCTTTTCAAATCTTTCTTCTGCTTCTAGTTTTGTTCTCAAAGCTAGCAGTCCTGTGCCAGGTAGAGCATCCATCAACCTCTGAGTTCCATACAGACTCTCCAAAGTCCCCCATTCCTCCCCACACACCAGACCCCATGCCCGGGCCTCCAGCCTCTGCAAGTCCTCACTTTGGTAGCTCCATGGTTGAGGCATCCGCAGCACAGGCCTCTCTCTTCTCATATAGTCCCTGCTGAACGAGGTAGGGGGAGGAGGTGCCGACCCAGCAAGGTTCACAAGAAGGTCAAGGACTGCATCTACTTCCTTCAAACCAGAGTATTCTCCCTTTGGCAGCCTCCCGAGCTGCTCTTCCAGCCTTTCTGCTTCCTCTAGACAGCCAGCCACGCGCAAATCAAAACATATCATCAAGACTTTATTTCTCGGTGGTGTATTAGCTGTGGCACTCAGTCCTGGTGCAGGTCCTTTGGTGCCATCTTGAAACAGCTTAGACAGGAGGGCACCGTAGGCGCGTTTTTTAAGAGCCCTGTGGAAACTTTCTCTTGAGACTCCTCCCAGTGCTCTGCGCTTCCATGACACCCCAGAAAGGCTGCAGTCACACAGGGCACTCAGCAGTTCAGTGATGCTGCTGCTGGTACAGCTGGGCATCATGCAGTTGTTAAGGCTTGGGTTCATGGTAGCTCTCTTCCCTCAGCCTGTATGAGTAAAACAAACAAGTTTTAGGTGATTGCTTTTAGAACAACTGTAACTATAACAGACGTTTTCCTAACAACACATAGACATCAGACAATAACTCAGTTCAACCAACACTGGTGTGATAGACATATTACTGTTGACTACTTCCTTTATAAACCACAGTATACATACGTACACACACACTGTATATAACAGTGTGTTATATACACACACACACACATTGTACATAACAGTGTGTGTGTGTATGTATCCTATACATCGTGCGCTTACTCTGGCTGTTTTTACATGTATACTGTGTCAGCTAACTAGCATCACTGTTAGCCTTATTAGCTAACGTTTGAGATATCAAACGGCATGTTTTTGTTTCTTTAGCAAGCCCTGTGCTATTCCGAGCGAAAACTATCTTTCCTTCTTGTAGTTTTCTATCTTCTTGGTATAGTATTATATGTATTAATTCACCTGAAAATCTGAACCTTGCATCCACCTCCAGCGACTCCTCCGGTGCATGCTACCGTTTGTTGTGACCAATGTACCTCTGCATCGATTAGCCTTCCAGCTACGTTTAAGCGCAATAACAGTCGGACCAATTATATATTTATTTTGATTTATTTTTTTATTTTTTTTTACTTCAGCTACAAATTAATATGCAGTGTTGCTGCACTTGGGAGCTAAAAGCAAGCTAGGTGCCTCATTCATCTTCCATCGTCCGCCGCAAGGAAACAACAAACAGTAGATCTGCCTCTCCCTGTCTCTGATTGGACAATCAAGTTCTCCTCTGCAAATGATTGGCTAATGATACTGCAGAGGGCAGACTGATTGGTCCGTTTTGTTAGTCCGTCAGGGGATGAGAAAAGTGTCATTTGTAACCGCGCTTTGCTGCATTCAGGTGTTACAGGAAAAATGTAATTTTATCTACCATGACAGGACACTTTTAAGTAATTGACGATAATTATTAATGAACAGAACTCTTAAAATGACAAAAAAAAAAGAAAGAAGTATCCAGAGAAAACACTTTCAAAGCTACTGCAGCCAGTACTGCAGTTCTGCTTGTTTGGGAGTAAAATCGTTTAATAAATAGACAATTTCAATGATTTATCAGCAAAACACCTAAGCAGTTTCCACTACTTATGGGTGAATGCATTCTAATTACAGACCTGATGGTTGAATATGGTCTCCTCTTTTCGCTGATCAGATTCCTGAAAAAGTTGACAGGCACTCATGCAGCCTCCAACAATTATGCATCCCTAGTGTGAATGCAGTTAATGACCTGGGTCAAAACCGATAGGCTCAGTTTCCCAGAAATGGATCAGGCCTAGTACTAACCATACCCCCGTCTCCAATGGAGGTCTTTACTGAATTTATCTTTAAGTCTAAGACTAGGAGTAATCCCTGTCGGAGAAACCTGCCTATAGTTCTTGTTTTGCAGTACAGTCCAAGGATCACCTGCAGCTAAAGTTGTTTTAGATTTAAGTGGGCTTTGTCCCTCATGTTTGAGGAAAGAGTACCTCTTTAATGGCCAGCATGAGCAGTAATCAGAAGAATTACCTGTACTCGTGAATGTTATTTTCCTTTAATTATATTTTTCTCGCAAACATATCTGACAAATGAAGTGGGAGGTGCTTTGTATGTACACCTAATTAAGTCGTTATAATTACATTTAAAAAAGCATATAGTGATATTGATGGCTTTTTTTTAATTATTATTGCCTTTAATAACTTGTATATCACACAATTAAAAACATTTTGAGGCTCTTTTTATGTGTGTGATTTTGAAACATCGGTAAATCAGTTTTCTTGAGATACTGCCGCCCCTCACTACTCGTTAGACTCAATAGTTAAGTAGACTACAACCAATTTAAACTCATACTAAGCTTAATAAAATCCCACATGTGAAAATCCAAGCTAACTCAACGAGATATTTTAATTTGCTCACAGGATATGAGCTTAGAGAACCCTGGAGTCAGAAACTGCCTGCGTGGTTTTAAATTATTCATCAGAACAACTGTTTAGAATGACACCACACCATCATTGTTTTTATTTGCTCCAAGTTCTCCTCCTCCTCCTCCTCCGTCCCTAAGGCAGAGAGAATCAAAGCCAAATCTCGTTAGGAGGTTTCAAACGTGGAGGTGAGACTTAACCTGCAGAAGGAGAGGCTGGCTGCATTGTGTGAAGAAGCATCCTATGCGGGAGAACAGAAGCCAGGAATCGTGCAGATTTTAACCCAATTTCTTGAAACCCGGCACAGAGGCTGACTGAAAAATAATTATTCTTAGTGTGCAGTATCATTGATTTCTAGACAGTGAAGGGCATGGTTATTTAGAAATCTTATCACAAGCGCTGTGCGCGGCAAATAATGTTGAATCCCAAAATGATGTAAGGTGCGTGTCCTAATAGGAATATAAAGTACGGTATCGCCTTTGATTTCCCACAAGTGATCAAGGATAGTGTACAAAATGCAGTGCTTGCGATAATCAAGTGTAATCACTCTTGCTTTGGCAGCAGCCCTTGAAGTTGCTCTATCTGTTGCTGCATCAGTGATCCGCCCGGTTCGAAGATGGCCCGTGCAGGCTCCAAGTCTGTCTTTGATATCTCCACCCCTGCGTCTGGGTTTGTTAAGCAGTCAGATGAGGCAATTTTGCCTTTCATCTTTCTTTTTTCCAATTTCATTCTTAGCTGTCAGTACTTAATTAATGTTTTTTGCCGCAATTTTTCCAACCTTCACCGCCGATGACAGAGATGCGGCGCGGCTATTTATATTATCAACTCATTTCATGAAGCCAGACCTTGGCTTCTAGTTTGTATTCCGAGCCTTGTGACAGGAACCTGATGTGGCATTTGGGGGAAAAAGCATCAGCCATCATAGGATATGCTGCATATGAAGACTGATGATATCAACTGATGTTATCAACAAAGTCGTTTGGGGTCATAATATG
Source organism: Neolamprologus brichardi (assembly GCF_056152115.1). Taxonomy (NCBI): domain Eukaryota; kingdom Metazoa; phylum Chordata; class Actinopteri; order Cichliformes; family Cichlidae; genus Neolamprologus; species Neolamprologus brichardi. The sequence continues at coordinate 18,507,115 of NC_142110.1, forward strand.
AAGGAATATGTGTGATAAGGGGGAAAAAACTGTCAGCTTTTGACACTTGGTCCTCTTCTTCATAAATAGGGCTATGGTGGTTTTAATTTTCAGAAACCCCACCATTACTCTTGCCTGTGCATGTTGTCTTCATAAGGTCATGCAGAAATACCAAAGACTTGCACAAAAGAGAGTTTCCTTCAGCGGTGGAAAAAGCTATTCTATCATCCAAGGTGATTGTTTCTCATGCATTATTCGTGAGAGGTGGGTGTCAAATTGAAGCAAATCAATATGCTGAAGGTGAAAGAAACACATCAGATATGAAGAGAGTATATGTCTCTGAGTTTATTAACGGAGGAGTGTATGATGAAACCTGTAACCCTCCGTCCACACACAACTTTTGTAAAATTAAGTTCATCCAGTACAACCAGATCAGGTACAAGATCAAGAATCTTCTGAGCTGCCTCGGATGTGAAGGAAAACGTTTGCTTCCGTTAATCGTCCTGTACTGAAAATGGAGCGTCCCAGTTTCTTTTATCATCACAGCACATTCACAAGTTTCAAAATGGAAAAAAAAAAAGGTCTCGACAACTGCACAAACAGTTTTTTTTTTTCACTTTTGTTATTTTTGTCCCAGGACTCAATGCATAGGATTATACAGTTAGAATACAGTATTTCAACGCGTTTTACAAAGATTTATATGATATAGGAAACGAGAAATAAAAATAATAACTGCACAGCAGTAAGAAAGGTCATTTGTCGAGTATAGATAGTCATTTATCGTACACACTGTGGAATAGCTGAGAAACACAGGGCAAAAAATGAACACAACTGGAACAATTTTGCGCATATCCATCTACATAAGGATAACCTTTTGGCTTCAGACTAATTTAGAAATGCCAGACATTTTCAAGGGAAACCCAAATCACATTGGCCACTGTTTTACATTTAATCAGTTTGGCTTTTTTTTTTTTTTTTTTTTTTTTGCCTTACCCACCAAAGTCCTACTAAGCACACACCACAGACACCCAAAGGAAATGCACACATCAAAATTGCAACCATAAAAGAAATCTTACTGAAACATCTTCAGCCTATTGGCACGCAAATGGCTGCAGCAGGGCATCTAGCATTTGAGACAGCACACATAAGATCACAAGTCCAAATACATTGCTGTGTCTATATCACTATCATCATCATAGTCACCTAGGTTACCAGTAGAATAATTTAGAAACAATATATGTAATATCCTATATAAGGCACATTTTTGGTGAAAGAAAGGCTCTGAAAGAAGCTTCTTGCATCAACTCTGTCAGTAAGAAAGGACTCAGCAGTAAACAACACCGGAGACAAGGATGGAGCCTGCAGTCGGCATGCAATTAAGATCAAAAGCCTCCCCTGCTGATTCCATTATACAGAGTGCCACTCTGCACTGCGCTGAGTGGGCAGTGCCAAGTGCTGTTGGTCGGGATGCCAGGGTGCCATGCTGAGACAGCAGGCAGGCAAGCTCGAGGTCTGTGCACACCTCTCTCTAGCGAAGGCAGGAATCGTTAACATTCTTGGGGCTGTGGAGAGCGTCATGCGCCGTCAAATCCACACACCCATGATCAGATACAGCGAGTACAATTAAATCATCTGTCAACAGCAAGGCCTACAATTTAGGGACGGCGTCTAATGGCCCAAGAAATAACCAACCTACCCTGGCGACACCTCGGTTCTGACACTGACATATCAATAACCCAATTAATAAAACAATTATGTACACGACTGAACCAAACACCCCCCTCCCTCCCCCGACATCATACAGAGGCTAAATCCACGATAATTGTTCAGAGCATGCCATTTAAGTACCGACTGAATCTCATCTAAATTATTAACATCAGCGACAGGCTATTTCATAGCTGTAGAGGCAGAATTCTTGATGACTATTTGGAACATTACAAGGGTAATACTAAAAATATGGTACAAAAATCATAAACATGAGCAATGCACAAAACAATTTGAATAGTCTTCTAACATATTGCTGAACTGCTACTTTAGTAAGCAAATGCAACTGTTGATTGTGGCTCATGGTATACTGACATTATTGCAGGGCTAATATGAGTGACACGGATCTGTGGCAGGAAAAATGGTTGCTTCTTGCTGATACATATATGTATATAAAAATAAAACAATAGAGCAAAGGAAAAAAAACTTAAACACAGTCTTTAACTATAATATCTTTAAAACATATTAAATGTCCTTCTGTGCTTTAGTTGAAGTGGAATGTTTCATGGCACTGTACAATAAAGGGAGACAGACTGTGCTATTATCGATTTCCACGAGCACAACAGGCAATCCAGCCGGAACCAAATCCGAGTCAAAAGAAAAACAATATAACTCAAATGTTTCTGAAACGCCTGGTGACCTGTCATTCATATGAGCCTGTACATTGCTAGATTAACCAGCGTCCTTTTGAGGACCCTTTGGTCTCTGTCATAAAGCTCATTGAGAGCACAGGCTCCAGTGTGTTACTGAGTATGGGGGAATTAAAACGACAAAGCAGGCGTCCTGTCACCCTCACGCCTGACAGTAGGCATCCCGTGTGTGCACGCACAATTTCACACATTCGCACACGTGCAATCCACCCAAACGCACACTTAAATTCAACAGCACACACTCTTTTTTGTTTTTTCCACAAGTACTTCACACAGGCATCTACGCACACACAGGCTAATAAAAACACTATCCGCACCACAAGGTGATCCATTTAAAAAGATATTTTTTCTTATAAAGCTTTCCGCATAAAGACTGCACGATAAAAAAAATATATAATACAACTCTTAAAACCATTTTTTTTTACACAGAGAGAAATTGAACATCTGATTATCTCCTATGCCAGTGCTCCACAGAGGGGCTTAAATCTCAGAGAGAGTTCTGCCGCACTGCATTGTGGGAGCAATATTCAATGAAGCATGAATGAGTGCGCAGACCTTTAAGGTTTGGCAAGTGAGCTTTAAGGCGTACCTATGACAGTGTAACCCACCATTTTCTTCCTGTCTCCTCTCTTTCTGCATTTCATTAGTCTGTTACTCCACACAGAACAGAAAATTACCCCAGGGCCAAGTTGTACAATAAACACGCCCACATCGGTCCCTTCTCACATTTCCTCATTTCTGGAATTTATTCACTAAAAAAAAAAAGAAAAAAGAAATAAGCCCCTGTAGTCACTGGCGATATTCCCCCTTCCCTTGGTTCTTCCCTCCACTTAGTGGGTTAAAGATCAGTCACTTTGTTTTCCAGGGCGGCTGCTATCTGCTGGAGCCGCAGGGCTAGCTGTTTACTCTGGGCAGCTGGGTCCTCTTCCAGAGAAGCAATGATCTGAGAAAAAAAAAAAAAAAGGAAGGTAAGAAGGACAGTAAAAAAAAGTGAGATGTTGGGTATAATAGGTGTAGAGGATATAGAGGAGACAAAGAGTTGGACAGAGGATGGCATAAGGGTAATGTCGGAAAAGCAAAGAAACAAGGAGGAGGGGAATGGACAGAGAAGAAGAAAAAGGGTGGAGAGTGGGAGGAGAAGATGGTGTTATTCGACATCAGCAATCACGTTATATAAGCTGTTATTCTTTGCGAGTCCCACTTAGGGGAGACTGACAGCCCCATTTGTTTATCCAACTTGTTCATTAGGTTTTGTTTATCCCCTTTTCGTGACCTCAAGTGGCAATGCACAATGGACTCTTAAAAATCAATTCCCAGAGCAATTTTCCAATTCACATCCCACAGAAATGCTTTCAATTAAAATTTCATACAATCACTCTTCTGGCATATCAAGAGTGAAGAGAGAGAAAAAAAGGAGAACCAATAATATAGTGGGCAGTAGTGCATTCAGTGGAATAGCCTCCTTCGGGTGTGATAGGAAAAAGAAGGGCCTCTTACCCCATCGTAGTATTTGCTGGCGTACTGGTAAAGCTGATGGAGAGCCACGTGTGTGTTCAGTTTGTCTGTGTGAGACTGAAAAACATAAACAGAAATTTAAAGGTTAAAGTGGAAATCCAACCAAACCATGAACCTGGACCCAGCTGAATAAACTACACCCAGGCTTTAAAAACTGTGGAGGAGCAAATGAGAATTACTGCACACACATAAATAAGCCTCTGAACAATGCTGATATGTAATGCCACTGGGCATTAAAGTTATAATCCTTAAGATTTTCATAAACTCAAATCCTGTTTTTCATATTACAATATAAACAAAGTCAATTATTGACACGCTTTTTGGTTAAAACCATTTGAGTTAATTTGGCAACAGTGCAAACAAATACACCAGTTCCTCTTTTGTTGTTTTCAGCAACATGTAGTTGCAAAGTGCACCCTTGGCGCAGTAAGTAAAAATACAATTTTCATACTATCCTTCCTGTGGAAAACATTATGTGGATGCCACATCAATGCAATATGATTCAATTATGACTTTCTCCACTGGTTTCCTGTGTCACCCTATCCTATGTGCTGTCAATTAAAGACAAAAACACCCAAAATAAATGGAACAAAAAAAACCAAAACATTTTAACATTATGGACTTGAAAGTGGACTATGAATCTCGTACAGTTGACATGCCAGTACAAAAGAGGCTTTAATAATAATAATAATAATAATGGATTGCATTTATATAGCGCTTTTCGAGAACCTCAAAGCACTGTACAATTCCACTATTCATTCACTCTCACATTCACACACTGGTGGAGGCAAGCTACAGTTGTAGCCACAGCTGCCCTGGGGCAGAGTGACAGAGGCGAGGCTGCCATATTGCGCCATCGGCCCATCACCAGTAGGCGGTAGGTGAAGTGTCTTGCCCAAGGACACAACGACCAAGACTGTCCGAGCTGGGGCTCGAACTGGCAACCTTCCGATTACAAGACGAACTGCCAACTCTTGAGCCACGATCGTGCTAAGATCATGGCTCAAGAGTTGGCAGTTCGTCTTTAGAAAGGAAATACCTTTTTCTTAACTTATTATATCAATAACTAAGTCCCCAGGGGCATTTGGTTAAAAAAAAACAAAACCAAAAAATCCAACTACCTTAAATGTGTTCAATACCCACACTTGAAGGATGTTAAAAATCATGTTTTGGATGATAATCCAGGACTGAAACCTTAAGGATTGCAACATTAACAGCAAGACAAGTTTTTATCCCAGAGCTGTAAAAGCATTAAATGCTGCATTGTCCACATGATTGTGCTGTGTGCAATGGAGGGTTTTGCAGTTTAGGTGAATGGAGAAAAGTTGTTTTTTTTTCATCTCTTATATAGTTTTATGCAATTTACAGATTTTGTTTTATGACTGTTGTGAGTGATCTCTGCACTATTGCCATTGCACTTATTAACTGCACATGTTAATGAAGTGGCAATGAAGATATTCTACTCTATTGTGTTCTATTCAAATATGACAGATGTATTCCTTACCCGTGACACCTCTGCCAAGTGAGTGTTCATGTCCTGGTCGCTGACAGATACCATCTGCCTGATGCCCTTGTAGTAACTAAACACACAGACACACATAAAGAGTAGACAAGAGGTGGTAATTGCTCCATTATGTTAACTGATATTTAAAAAAAGGTATTACAGTCTCCAATGATAACAGATGGAAAGTGCTGACAGTACTTACTCATCTACCATCTTCTTATAGGTGGAGATCTCCTTTGCATAGAGTAGTTTGTTACTTGGCGAGTCCTAAAGGGGGAGGGATACAACTCAGTGAAAATGGCACTTTAAATTAACGTGCCTATAACCTTCTCACGTAATCAAATTTGTTCTCATCTTCTGTCCATCTTTTCACCCATCTTCCTTTTTTCCTCCTCACTCCTCCACCTCATATTCTCCCACCCCTCCCTCCTCTTGTCCATTCGTTTCCACTCACCCGGCTGAGTTTGTGCTCACTCTTGGTGCAAGCATCCATAAAAGTCTGGGCGATGACAGAGAGTGAGGCGTCCACCACTTCAGACACGTGGACGTCAAAGATGAAGTGGGGATTCTTGAGGATGTTCACCCAGAACCGCAGAGGCAGGCTGCACGGGTATTAAAAAGAGGGGCAAGAAATCAGTGTATCATCACTGGTTGTTATCGGTATTATTGTTTCAGAATTGGGGTGGGGGGGTGGGGGTGGGGGGGGTGTCTCATCAACCGCATTACATCCATGAATTAATTTAAGTCAGGGAGGCATTTCATTTCATGTGTGAGAGCACTTGCCTGAGGTGCAATTGAGTGCAGTACAAGATAATAACGGCGATGGAGAAAAGCCTTTCTTGTCGGTGTCAGTTTATTCAGAACAATACCCTTGACTGTCAGTTTATATTACTGTTTCACACGATGCTGACCTCTGTGAGAACTATTGCTGTTCACAGAAAATTAAATGAAAAAGAAAAAAAATTATCTCTGAAGACTTTTTTTTAACAACTAAAAGGATCTGCACAAAGCAACATCCAATGACGCTTGTCTTAGGGCTGCTCAATTAATCGAATTTTAATCACGATTACAATCTGGGCTTTCAACGATCATTAAAAATGACTGAGCCGATTATTAGTCCCTCCCTCGTGCTTTACTCTCGCGCTGCTCCGTGTGGCAAATCGAGCGCACCTCTCTGCATTTCGAACACATGTCACAACAATTAAGAGCAGCCGTCCCCAACCTTTTTTGCGCCACGGACCGGTTTATGCCCGACAATATTTTCATGGACCGGCCTTTAAGGTGTCGCGGATAAATACAACAAAATAAAACTAGTACCGGTACCGAAAAAAAGAAAATTTATTCATAACACACGTGAAAAGACCAAGGAAAACCGAGTAAACGATAAAAACGATAACAAAATAACGCTGAAAACCGATAAAAACCCTGAAAACTATACATTTCACACCTGAGCCTCAACTCTCGTAGCCAGGTACCAAACGACTCACGGACCGGTATCGGTCCGAGGCCCGGGGGTTTGGGGACCGCTGATTAAGAGGACCCGAGGGAAGCTCGGAAAGCTAAGCAGAAGTTATTTGGAGAGGAGAGTGACTGCTGTTGGTTGAAAAGAGAGGTACAAAGGTAAAAAACTTAAGTGGTGTGGAAACATTATGGGTTCGTGGAGTCAGACGTGGATCAAGTAGACATAGTGTGTAAACTTTGCTACAATGTCGTAGCTGCACCACAGAGCAACACTGCAAAGTTCACTAAACATAGATGTTTACATTTTTCATTTATTTTTTATATTGCAAACATTTGCACTGTTATCAGTATTTGCACACTATTTTATATTATTTTTTGACAATCTTTAAAGTCATTATTCAATACATTGTTATTGTTAAATAAATATCGTCAAATAATCGAGATCTCAATTTCAGTGAAAATAATCGTGATTATCATTTTTGCCATAATCGAGCAGCCCTAGCTTGTCTACTCTAACAAACAATGATTAGAAATGATAAAGCAGCTGACCTCTGAGGTTCCTGTGCAGCCTAACAACTTAAAGCCCAGACTACATAATGCAATGCTCTAACGGTCTTGCTAATTTCCCCCCTGAACGGAAAAACAAACTCCACAGACTTTCTTCCAACCTCATATCAGCTTTTACATTCAAAAGAACAACCAAACACAATAGTTTAGGAAAAAAAACCTCCTCTCCAATCGGTGAGAACGTCTTCTGCCATCTGAGAGAGGAAACGCACCGCATAAAATTCATACTGGTTTGGTAATATCTCCAGGGAAGGCTGCCGTGAGAATACAATGGAAGCATAAAAATAGCAATGTTGCCATAATCACAGAATTAAATTAGCTTGGGACATAATTACCATGTTTGTTTGTTGTTATGCCTCATACACACATTCATATTTAGTACATGGCCCTCAGTTGATTTGATAAACAGAACGGGCGGATGCAGAGTGTGGTGTGGAGTGTAGTAAGTAATTAAATCGCTCATCTTCTGTCCTTGTGTGGCTGCTCTCTTGCCAGCCTTGCGTCAATCACCGACATCTACATGCAACACGTCGTCTTGTATGCTTGAGCCTTAGCCGACGTGACACTAATTTATGCACTTAAATGTCACATGGGAGCAGGGGGATTGCAAATGCAAACTAAGTAAGTTGAAATTGGGCATTTGTATTCTGTCCATTCTGGGATAAGTAAGTTTTATTTCTTGGAGAGTTACAGTGTCTCAGGCAGCGGGATTTCTGTTGGTGGGAATGAAATCGGATAGCTGTGCTTGTGTGGACTGGTTGTGAAATTGTATACCACAGTCATATCTAAATGAGAGGTCCTTGTATTTTATTCAAGATGTATTTTTTCATACTATGCCATACTTCTGCACCACTATAGTTAAGACGAAATTATCCTAGAAAGCTGCTCTTACTATTTTACATTTTCGGGAGTTATAGCTACTCATTGGTTTTCTGATTTAAATTTAAAAAAAAACCCCAACTTATATCTAATGGAAAGCATTAAGATTAACTGAATCATCCAATCAGTTTAGTGCTCAGATGGTTCAGGTCTAAAGAGGAAAGAGGGGGAAAGCAAATACTTTCCCCCTCTACTGGCAATAACACATGAACAGTCCAAATTTGGGTGAAAATATTGATTCGATTTTTTTTAATTAAACTGAAGATGAAAAGATTCCCATAGTCCACTAATACAACATGTTACTTTAAACATTTAGGTAAAAGGTACTGTCAAAATGTATGAAACTATCTGCATAACTTCCTGTTCTATTAAGAAGGAGGGAACAAGATGTAGTAATTATAGACATTTGGTTGAAATACCGTTAATAGCAAGTGGGGAAAAAAATGCCTCTCAGGGAAGGAAACATCAACAACAATGAACTAGCTGCTAATGACCATCTAACATCCCTTAATGGCAAAGGCTGATATCTATATTGACTACATGGAGCACAGAGCCACAGAGGAGCACTCTGCGATCTCCACCCTTTTCCATGCTCTAATTGCAAGGATTGGAAAACTTCTTTAGGACCTAAACCTATTTGATCAGTGTATTACGTCCAAAATATTATACAGATAAAACCCTCGAGAATGACCCCAAATCCACTTTTTAAATTGTCCTCTAGTAAATAAAAAAATTAATCCCAGGCACAGATTCTTCTGTTACTCTAAATCTTAGACCATAAATTGCTGCAGTGAAAAACTGTGATATATTCTCTGATACTGATGCATAAAGTAGGTCATAGAAAAAAAATCCTGGCAAATAAAAACAAGATTTTTGTTTTACATCGCAACACTTGCGAGTGGGTTCCTGTGTTTAAAAGAGCTTAAATTTGCTTTTCAGGTGAGAATAAAGTTTAAGTGGCTATCTCCTGTACTTATAAAGTTATGCGGGCCCATAAAATCTGGGGAAAAATAGTACTTCATACGTACTTCAGGGGACAGTAACACAGAAATAGTTATTGTCTGATGCTTATTCTGAGGGAGTCATGTGGACTGATTGATTTCATGGAATGAGGCCGGAAACAAATACTTTTGTACTTTTGATACTTGGAGTACATCCACATACTAACATACAGCATACAAAAAGGAACTCTGAGAGTGATCATTAGTGTACACAGTCGACCTGTTGTTTTACCTATTCGTCTTCCAGATATGGATAGTCTCCTCATCCACATTGTTGTGTTTCAGCGCTTGCTCATCCAGGAAGTCAAAGAAATATTTGACAGCTGGTGGGACCACTGCCCCAGAGCACAGCACGCTGCGGAAGAAGTCATCCACAAACTGCTGCAGTGTTCCCTGAAAGGGGCCACAAATAATGTGAGACGGGGCAGAGACACAGAGCGCAGCCAGAAATACCAGAGGCACATCAATTTGCAAGGAGAGTATAGCTATTCAAGTTTTTACTGTGCATTTTCGGCTCTTTCCAAAATAGCTTTAACTTGGAAAAACCTTGGTTTGTAAAGCAGAATTTTACTGTTTAGTCAGTGTAACAGTGCCCTACTTACTGTAATAATTGCATAAATGTTTTTTTCTTGTACCTTTACAGAAAGGAGTCTTGTTAGATAGATCTCTGTAATGGCTTTGGTCATCGACTTGTCCTTTATGCTTCCTCGTTTAGATTTGGTCTCATCCAGTTCGTCTGTTGGCCTCACCAAGTGAAACACTTTATCATCTTCCAATAAAGCATTTCCTATTGGAGGAAAACACTGGTGTAAACTTTCTTTTGACGATTCTACTTCTTATTTATTCATGCACATGCTTACAGAAAACATTCAGACATTCAAAAACATGAGAGGGTGTGTCTACTGAATTTGAATGAGACTATCCTAGAAGAAATGCTAAACCATCAAATACTCTCAAATGTACATAAAAAAGCTGAAGATAAAAGGACATACTATTTCTGCATAATCTCAAATCGTGTTATACATAAAACAACATGTATTAGCATGTTAATTGGTCGTGGGAATATGGACAAAAACCCTGGAGAAACAGAACAAAGGCAGGAACTCTCAAGTACACATTTCATCTGTGTCCTTCTGGGTTCAACACGTGTGTTTATGTGCACGGTATGCGTGTACTTAGAGATACGTACGCTCCTCGTGGTTTTCCTGATTCTGGTCATAGTTCTGTTGCGTGTGCTGCACTTTGGACAAAACTAATGTGGCGTTATCCCGCACCTGGAATGTACAGTCAATCATTTTGTTAGATGACAACACACACAACGATGCAAACGTCACACACCTTTGAATTTAATAGCTACTGTGACTGTGGTCAGCAGTGCCTTTTAGCACCCAGATCTAATTCCTAATCAATGCGAATGAGCGGACACGAACAGTGAGTCTTTATTGGGATATTTACAGGCCATTTTCTTTGGCGCCAACCTATTATTGACCCCACAAATACTGTGATTAGCGCTACCCTGACACAGCCAATGAATCTATAGGAGCAGGTCTGTTGTCTAAGAACAACAGCGAGACAGCAGGTAGGATGAAAGAAACTCGAGCACCTTTAAAAGAGGCGGATTTAAGTGGCTGAAAAGCAGAACAGGTAGGGGATATTCGCGAGTGACCTTTATTTTCTGTGGATCAATACAGTGCCAAGAAGATTTAGTGGCATTCTGTCACCACTGAGAGCCAACAAGACCAAACAAAGAGAAAGCTATGGGACTCGCAGGTAAGAAATTAAAATTTGTAGGTGATAAAAACAAAAGTGAAGAATTTTATTACAGTGCTATTGCATAGCATATTCTTTGGGCCAACATTATCGTAAATGATCTATCTTGAACACCTATACACTCCATAAAAGTTAATGATGAAATCTTTTAGCAGCACTTTAAGGATAAAAGCTTTTTTTCTCTTAGCTTTTACATAGCTTAGTAGTTACTGGCATAGAAAGGAGAGTGAAAACTCTGTGATGGTTGTTGGACTTGAACTAAAGAGTCATATAAAAAGATAAAAGGAAGCTTCCAATGTTATCCTTGAGAACATATCGCACATTTACTTTTTCTTGCTATGGTATTTCATACATATTTTATAAAAAAGAAATCTTAATCTTGTTTCCTCAGGTAGGGTCACATGTGAGCTGTTGCATGACAGTAATTTTATATGCAAAACAACACATTACAATGTGGCTTTGTAAGCAGAAAGCTGTGTCCTTGCCATACATCTTGCTATTTTTTTTATTGCAGAAAATACTTGGAAGGATGTAGGATTGCATAGAAAGACAGATAACCAAGAGAAGAGACTTCTAGTATGCAAAGAGACAAGTACGAGCAATTTATTTTTACCTAAAGGTAAGTTTAAATGCTTATATATAAATAAGTATTTATATGTATACTTATTTATACTGAGAGTTTAGGTATAAATTGGTGGTAAAAAAAGTAAGGTAAATAAACATTTTGTTATTGTGAAAAAAAGAAAGAAAATACATATAGAAACTCTACATATACATTACATTATACATTCGAACTGAATGCACATTAAATGGTCATTGATTTACATCAGATACTGAACCCCAGTCATTTTGTAATTTCAATTCTTATTACTTCATAGTAAATTTTTGCAGTACTCACGTTGTAGTGTGCCAGAGTATTGATGCGTTTCCACCTGCCTTCTTTCTGGGAGGTCAAGTCCAGATCCGACAAAATCTGCCCCGTTGAGCCAGGGCGCCACTCTGTGATGAAGGCAGGATTAGACAGTTATTCAAAACGCAAATTATCTCTGCTGTGGGAGTAAAACATTTCAAATAAAATACTTTTTTATATTATTTCAATTACTTTTATCCTGGGATGCAGCTGTCCTGTGGTTACACTGTAATAATGTGATCTTTGACGAATGCAGCTATCTGCTCAGTTATCTCTTGGGATTTAATGATGCATTTATTAAATTCGCCTGTTAGCTATATGGCTGAACTCGGGTGAAGAAGTCACATGTCAGTAGTTTCTGCATAATTGAAACATAATAGAAAAGTTTGCACCCAAAGACATTCTGCATAACTGAGCCCACCACCGTCTGTATTTCATTTACAACTAAAACTAAATACAAGGCAGTTAGCCTGAAAGAAACAGATCTCTGCTTATCTAAAATGTATAAAGGAATGAGATCTACAGCGTGCGTGGGAATAAAAAAATGACTTTGAAGTTAGAAAATGTCTGTGGAGCTTTAGCCTTTCAAGTCACTCCCCAAGGTTTCTGATTACAGTAGTGAGCGTAGCTTTGTTTAGGGATGAACGATTTCTTCATGTTGCTGACAATGAATAAATTCTAAGCTAAGTTGGTTTCTTTTACTGCACAAACTGAAATAAAAAGCTGTTTTATTAAAATAATAAAATATACTGAATACATGTGAAATGAAATAATTATTCACCCTCTCACTCGATAACTCACTTCTCATTTAATTATGAATTAATTTCACTTAAGACTGAAATAACAGTTACATTATTTATCATTACTAGACGTTCCTGCTTTAGTTCATCTGCTTTTTTTTTAGGTGGCCCTCATTTACTCACCCAGGGTGACGCTGTCGACTTTGGGCCGCTGGGAGTATGGCAGGTTCCTGTACACCTGCTCGATGATCTTCTCTTTCACCTGCGAGATGGTGTCACAGTTCAGCACCTTGACGGGCGTAACATCCGGCCCCTCGCCTTGAACCAGCACTTGTAAGGTCTGACAAACAGAATCGCACATTAATACCTCACGCTGATAACGTGCACCTACGTTAATAAAATACAAACATGCAGAAATATTCAAACATGGTCAGAGCACCCAGGCACCCACCCACGCCAAGTTCTATTTGGATGTTGTTGTCACAGCAACAGGGCTTTATAAGCACACAGGCACACACACACAGACACACATTGATGACACCTGACAGGACTTTAGGCCAGCTAATGACCAAAGCTCAGCGGGAGCCAACTCTGACCCGCCTCGCCTCTCACATCCAATTCTGTTAGAAATAACTGACCATTCAACGCTTTCAAATGTGAGCCAGGGAATACACTCACAATGGCAACCCTATCAGCCCAGCAGCATATAAAGTGCATAAGAGTAGCACACTGTAAATTTAAGCCAGTAGGAAGCAATGGATCTGCTTTTGAAATCTCTCAAGCGTTTTTTTTTCCTCCTCCCTGTGTAATTCAATCACAGAAAGCAATCCATCACAGAAGGAGACGTGTAACTCAGGCTAATTTGATAATTGTCCTCGACAACGCCATTACCCATGGGTCTTTTTATTTGTGCTGACTTTAACAAAAAACAGCTGGGTTCATATTAGCTTCCATTACCGAGACACAATATCAAAACGAGACACACGGGCATTTCCTGACTCCTGAAAGCTGCCTAAATGGACGGAGAGCAGGTGCAGGCTGCGAGGTTGAGGGGAGGTTGTGGAGGTGGCTTGTACTCCATACTTGTTCCCACTTGTAGGACTTTAACCTAAGCCACACATTTCCCTGCTACGCTGGAATGTGTTGGCTGTGTCGTTTCTGAGCTGAGAACATTGACACTGAAAATGGATGTCACACAAAAGCGGGCAGTCGCCTCAGGGCTTTTTTTTTTTGGGGGGGGGGGGGGGGGTTACCACGGCAACTGCACAGTGTGTATGTGTGCGTGTTTGTATTGCTCACCAGGCACAAAACACCATGCAATCTTGAAGCAGAGTGTGCAGTTTTTATGACGCTGAGTTTCTGAATTTCTATGACTGTTTGTGAGGGTTGCTCTGTGTGTGTTTGTGCATGTGTGTGTGTGAGAGTGAGTGAGTGTGTGCGCGTCGATCTCACCAGGACAGAGTACTCTACGTCGTCACCCAACAGGCCTGTGTCATTGAGGGTGTATTTGGCTTTCTTCACTCTGACATCCACGGGGCCTTTCTCAATCTGGTGCTTGATGGCTTTGAACAGTTTGTACAAGGGCTCGCCTGCAGAGTCCTGTTACACACACACACACACACACACACACACACACACACACACACACACACACACACACACACACACACACACACACACACACACACACACACACACACACACACACACACACACACACACACACACACACACAGGCACACAAATCCATTTAGCTTGACACAGCTGTTGTAAAGCAGCTAATTGTTGTGATTAGCAGCTTAAAAGTCAAATAAACTGGCACTTTCAACACAAGCACTAATAAAAGAAATGCAAAAATCCATAAAGCCCACAGTTTAATATTGAAGCATGCGATCATACTTTTTTTAAAAAATAACTGATAAAGTATATTCACTCTTTAAAAAAATGTATTGAATAACATCTATATTTTTCAGAACACCAGTCTATACCATAAAGTTCACTGTAACACGGAACAACTGCTAAAATCAAAACATATCAGAGCTGCGACCAGAAAATATTCAAATCAAATCATTCTGTCAGTCACGGCATCATTTCCAGTGACCCAAAACTTGCATTACCTTCAAAAACTGGTAAAGGCAGATTGACATCCAGTTACACAGCATCCGCTCCACCACTGTCTCTGACCTGAAAAACATATTTGTTGACTTATTTTTACTCTTATTATGAAAATAAAATGTATTTATTTGGTGTAAAATACTGTATATCAAGAGACACGGCATGAAACAGACACCAGTATAAATAAAGGTATTGGGCCACACCGTCTTTGAATTCAGGTGTTTTCAGTTCCAATAAAATCAAGCCATGCAGTCGTGTGTGAAAGAAAGAGCTCACTAAAATCAAGCATGGTACTGTAAGAGCATTCCACTTTTTCAATAAGTCACTTCGTGAAATTTCTTCCCTCTTTAACATTGCATACAGTAATAAATGATAATATTGTAAAGTGGAAGCATTTAGGAACCACAGCAACTTAGCCACAATGTGGCAGACTGCAGGGCTGCTGACTGCTAAGGTGCACTGCTGACTCAATAACTGCAGAGTTCCAAAATTCGTCTGGCATTAACATCAGCAGCGCCTCCTGTAGGTGTATCATGTATGCAGCCCAGTACTTTTGTCTATATAGTGTTTGTTGATAAGGGGAAAGTCTACACTACAGAGCCTCTGAAGTTGCATAATGTGAGCTTATATATAGCGGTGTGGAAAAAGTGTTTGCCCCTTTCCTGCTTTCCCATTTTTTTTTTGGATGTTTGTCACACTAAAATGGTTCACATCACCAAACAAATTTAAATATTATACAAACATAACACGAGCAAACACAAAATGCAGTTTCTAAATGAAGAGGTTTATTATTAAGGGGAAAAAATTCCTGGGGCTGTTTTGCTGCCTCGGGACTTGGAAGACTTGCTGTGGTAAATGGAACCCAGAATTCTGCTGTCCAGCAAAACATCCTGAAGGAGATGTCCGGCCATCTGTTGGTGCCCTCAAGCCGAAGACAACTTGGGTTCTGCAGCAGGACAATGATCCAAAACACACCAGCAAGCCCACGTCTAAACGGCTTAATATAAACAAAATGAAGACTTTGGAGTGGCCTAGTCAACGTCCTGACCTGAATCTGATTGAGATGCTGTGGTATGACTTTAAAAAGGTCATGCCACAGCAAGGTTGGCCCAACCAGTTATTAGGTTTAGGGGGTAATCACTTTTTCACACAGGGCCATGTAGAGGACCCCCCCCCCCCCCAAATTATAAACACCTTAATTCAGAAACTGCATTTTGTGTTTACTTGTGTTATGTTTTTCTAGTATTTCATTTTGTTTAATGATGTGAAACATTTAAGTGCGACAAACGTATAAAAACTAGGAAATCAGGAAGGGGGCCAAGACTACTTCTTGGCCCCCACCTTAGCACAATATGAAAAGGCCTTATGACATTTATCATTTATTTACAGAATAAATAAAGGCTTTGATAAACAGCATAGTATAAATAACTTACATAACCATTATTATATTTTTTAAATCATCTTGTGGGACTTTATGGGCTTCGAATTATATACAGCTTGTCAGTGTCAAGATATTTTTATTCAGAACTCATGTCATTGGTCACTTGACAGATATCCCATCAAAATGTCAACTATCCACTGGTGATGCTCGCTGATGCACATAGCATGCCTAATTAGATGTCTTGTATATAAGGAGGTCTGTTTTGGCACAATGGGCTAATCAGCATAATGAGCTTCTCCATTGGGGGATAATTAAGATGTGTACTTGCATAAGAGTCAGTCACAGCGTGCCTAGGCACAGGGAATAGTTCAGATCACAAAATTGCCCCTCAGAAACGTTAAGCAACTGTGCCGACAGACAAGTGTGTCCTGCTGAGGGAGGGGAAGCAGCAGTCAATGGATCACTTGACCTTGACATGATCATTAAAAAGATCAAAGAACACCAAAATCTGGAAGCTTAGTTTCTTAAGGCTATTTACTTCAATGAGATTAATAAGCTGAATGTTTATGGACTCAAATTTTACAAAGAAATTCTGAAATTTTGCCCAGGAAGAATATAGCGAACGATTACTATTAAAACGATCAAATCAGTGACAAAAAATAACTCACCAGTATTTGGTCAGTTTTTAAAAATACTAATTATTGTTAGCAAAACAATAATTACTTATAATTTCACACCAACCCAAATTTTACAACCAGTCTCCACTTAACTGGAAAGTCAAACTAATAAAATAGAATTTGGGTTAGGGTTACGCTGGCTCAAGCACTAAAGCTGATCTTTTAGTTACAATCAGCAGGGATAAGAAGGTGACGATGACAAAGACGAGATGAAAGAAAATTGTCCAGCACATTTTACTTGGATTCCAATGAGGAAAAACAAAAAAAGAGAGGAAAAACAGAAGGATGAGCAGATGGAGGAAGACTGGAATAGATGGAGCAGCAGTCTGGCTCTTGATAATGGACTACAGTAAGTCTTTACAAAATTCAACAGAAAACATGGAAACAGAATGAAACAGTCCGCTGCATTCTGAACTGAATCCCAGTCCGCATCAACTGGTTCATATCAGTGCCAGAGTTGAGCGACTCTGATTCAAAACTGCAGAAAGAGGACATTTTACAATCTCAGAGCAATTACTGCTAAACAAATCTAAGAGTCCAGCCAGAAGAGTGGCGCCGAGAGTCTAGACTGAGGCAGCAGCACACAGAGCTAAGTAGGTTAGCATGCAAAAAGCAGGTATTTACTGTTACAGTTTTGACCTACATAAATTTGACTAAGGTAACTACAATTAATCTAGAAAGAGGATATGAATGTTTGCACCAGATTTCAAGGCGATAAATGGGAAGCAAGCACCAAAACATTCTGGATTCATGCTATGTAAAAATGTTGTGCTAATTAAGCCTGAAAGCAATACAGGAGAACCATTAAGAAGCAACAGAGAGTTGGTCCACACTCACCTGCGCAGCATTAGTTTGGGGTTCTTGCTGTTGACATATTCCTCCATCAGCTCCAACAACAGTGTTCTCATAATGTCGGTGTAATATTCCAGCTTCCCATGCAGAGCTACTGTTAACAGGGAGGCAAAGTAAACCTTGGCCCTGGCGTTAAAGTCATGACTGCGCTCCAGGGTACGGATAAACTGCAAAAACACAAATATCACACACACACACACACACACACACACAGAAACAGGAAGCAAATGATGAGGTGAATTAATCATCGTAAAGAAGCACACACAGAAGCAAATCCAACATAATATGCTTTTAAATTATCAAAAGACCAATGCTAGTGAAAATTATAATTATCAAGGTAAATTTAGTTCTGCCCTGTAAAATACTGTGGCTTAGAAATGATACCAATTAGTGGAAGAGGAATCACCCCACAAGTGCAGTTAGCACCTCAGAGGCTGTTTCTGTGCCAGCAATATTGGATTAACAGGAATCTTCACATGTCTCCCTCTGCTATGTCCTCTGCCTCTCGCTTGTATTACTGTAGATATGCCGCAAAACTGTAACACACTACAGTGCTCAATTCAAAGGAAACTTAAAGTTAGAATAGATCCTTAATCTGTGAGGTCTTCAGCCCATTTTAAAAACACCATCAATATAGTATCATACAAACATTTAGCTCAGTAGCTCAAGGTAATGGCTGGATCTGACCTTTTTTTCAAATAAACAAAAACAAAAAACCCCACACATATATTATCAGAAATACTAGTGAAAAAGAAAACCTCCCCTGCATTTATCCTGCTGCCTTTCAAGATTATTTTTTCCCGTCCTATTACCACAGCCACCTCGTGACTCCTTGTGCCACAAACCTCCACTGTCGTCTAAATACATATAAAAGCGCTGTATTGGTGCATTCAGTGATTTACCTCTTTCATTACACAAGGCCACTTTAGTTCATTCAGAAACAACTCCACAACTACATTTGTGATTTTCTCAGTAAATCAGCTTATGCCTAGAGAGTTTATGCAGTGGTGCAAATCTGGCAAGCTCAGAGGAAATTGTTGCAATGCTGCCACTTTTGCAAGTCAACTCCATTTATGGTATACAGTATGCTACATCTCATGAATTAATAGGCCAATCTTTATATCTGTCTGTCTGTTCTTCACCCTTCTCGACATCTGTTCACCCACTGTGCTTGAAACTTGATGCATGAGGACTCTGGTATTGATGGTGCTCTGATGGGTTTGGATTCACTTGGATGAGCAGTTGAAATAATGCAGTTTAGAAATAAGCCTCCAGTGACTGACATTTATATAACATATGAAGTAACATTAGTGATTACGTGTCTAAATTTAGACTGACTGATGTTTCATAAGAGTCTAAATCTGTGCAAGCTGCAAGCTGAGAGTCTTTACTGTGAGCTAAATGTTAAAGTCATAATGCCAAAATGATCCAAGCTGCATGATATTTAGCAGGTATAATAGTCTTACATTACTATCATCTCATGTAATGTTAATTAGCATTTGCCATTTAGCACTAAAAACAAACTACAGCTGAGGTTGATGGAATGTCAATATTTTTTAAGTACTTCTTATTGTGTTAGCCCAAATTAGTTGAAATATTCTTTCTGAGCTGACTGTAGTTCAAGAGGAAAAGTCACTGGAACACCCAAGTTTTTCCAAATTATCCTGTAGGGTACAATAATGTCTGTGCAGTCTCTCAAGCAACCGGCATCATTTCACTCAGACAAGCAAATCCCAGACTGCCGGTGGTATTATTAGAGAAGTTAGAGGGATCACCAAAGCCATCCATCATCCAAGAATCATAAATGTCTTTGTAAAACTTGATAGTGATCTATTTGAAGTGTACCAACTGACTCTGACATCCTCAGAGTCCTGGTGCCAGTGAAGCTAAAAAGAAGGCTTTGAAAATCTAGATGTATCCAGCATTGTTCAGTGTTTGGTGGTTTGATTTTGCACAGTTTTAAAGGACTGCAAACTCTCTGTAAGCAGGCATTATCGGTCCGAGCTCACAGCTGACAATTTGATGATGCGTGTGCAGTATAATTACATTAATGAGGAATGTCTTGGAGTTCAGGAGGTTGGAGAACTGGTTGAGAGACTGAATCACGGTGGCCTTGCGAGCCTCTGGTATGTCTAGCTTCCCTGTGATCATTACATCATTGGCGCCGTCCTTAGAGGGCAGGAAGAAGACTCGGTCTGTGTACGTCTTGTAGTCCAGGAAAGGGATTCGTCCCTCATTCAGGTCATTGGTGTGGTCCTCCATCTCAATCATTAGGTCTGCGAGAAAGAAACAAAAAGCACCACATGGTTTCTTTTTAATAAGCAACTCTTGTCACTTTCACACTGTTCGTCTGTCTCAATTATGATGCTGCAAGAGGCAGAAAATGGAGAGCATTGCCAGGAAAATGATTTCAACAGTGAAATATTGTTTTCTATTAATGTTACTGCAAAACTGCTTCTAATAATGATGATAAGATGACATTGAGTGGGAGAATTTATGCATTTAATCAGAGCTATGAACCAATTCATTACTTTACAGCTTCTTAGAAACACGGATCCTTAGAGGGACATTAGCAATATTGTGACGCTTCTGCACAGCTGCACAGCTTATACCTGTGAATTCCTTCTTGCAG
This sequence comes from Neolamprologus brichardi, assembly GCF_056152115.1. NCBI lineage: Eukaryota > Metazoa > Chordata > Actinopteri > Cichliformes > Cichlidae > Neolamprologus > Neolamprologus brichardi. The sequence continues at coordinate 18,527,512 of NC_142110.1, forward strand.
CGGTCTCGTACACTCTCCTCCAGGTTCTCAAGCTGGTGTTTCACCTTCTCATACTCCCTCTCTGCCTGCTGACTCTTCCTCCTGAAAAGATTAAACACACACACACACAAAGAAAATGCATCATGAAAATAAGGTCAAACAGATGAATGTTAACTTGTTGCAAAGAGGTTCTTTTCTTTTGGCCACTAACTTAGCTGCAAGGTATCCATTAGTTCTTATTACGCAGTCACTGTTGGTGTGCTCCTAATAATTTCTTATGAATATGAACATATCGTTTTTCCAAGTCGTTTTTAAAAAATACAAACAAACTAGCAAACACAATGCAGAAAAAGCTGGGACTGACTGGAGAAGTACCTACAGTGGGGCAAAAAAGTATTTAGTCAGCCACCGATTGTGCAAGTTCCCCCACTTAAAATGGTGACAGAGGTCAGTAATTTGCACCAGAGGTACACTTCAACTGTGAGAGACAGAATGTGAAAAAAAAATCCATGAATTCACATGGTAGGATTTGTAAAGAATTTATTCGTAAATCAGGGTGGAAAATAAGTATTTGGTCAATAACAAAAATACAACTCAGTACTTTGTAACATAACCTTTGTTGGCAATAACAGAGGTCAAACGTTTACTATAGGTCTTTACCAGGTTTGCACACACAGTAGCTGGTATTTTGGCCCATTCCTCCATGCAGATCTTCTCAAGAGCAGTGATGTTTTGGGGCTGTCGCCGAGCAACACGGACTTTCAACTCCCGCCACAGATTTTCTATAGGGTTGAGGTCTGGAGACTGGCTAGGCCACTCCAGGACTTTCAAATGCTTCTTACGGAGCCACTCCTTTGTTGCCCGGGCGGTGTGTTTTGGATCATTGTCATGTTGGAAGACCCAGCCTCGTTTCATCTTCAAAGTTCTCACTGATGGAAGGAGGTTTTGGCTCAAAATCTCACGATACTTGGCCCCATTCATTCTGTCCTTAACACGGATCAGTCGTCCTGTCCCCTTGGCAGAAAAACAGCCCCATAGCATGATGTTTCCACCCCCATGCTTCACAGTAGGTATGGTGTTCTTGGGATGCAACTCAGTATTCTTCTTCCTCCAAACACGACGAGTTGAGTTTATACCAAAAAGTTCTACTTTGGTTTCATCTGACCACATGACATTCTCCCAATCCTCTGCTGTATCATCCATGTGCTCTCTGGCAAACTTCAGACGGGCCTGGACATGCCCTGGCTTCAGCAGCGGAACACGTCTGGCACTGCGGGATTTGATTCCCTGCCGTTGTAGTGTGCTACTGATGGTGACCTTTGTTACTTTGGTCCCAGCTCTCTGCAGGTCATTCACCAGGTCCCCCCGTGTAGTTCTGGGATCTTTGCTCACCGTTCTCATGATCATTTTGACCCCACGGGATGAGATCTTGCGTGGAGCCCCAGATCGAGGGAGATTATCAGTGGTCTTGTATGTCTTCCATTTTCTGATGATTGCTCCCACAGTTGATTTTTTCACACCAAGCTGCTTGCCTATTGTAGATTCACTCTTCCCAGTCTGGTGCAGGTCTACAATTCTTTTCCTGGTGTCCTTCGAAAGCTCTTTGGTCTTGGCCATGGCGGAGTTTGGAGTCTGACTGGTTGAGGCTGTGGACAGGTGTCTTTTATACAGATGATGAGGTCAAACAGGTGCCATTCATACAGGTAACGAGTGGGGGACAGAAAAGCTTCTTACAGAAGACGTTACAGGTCTGTGAGAGCCAGGGATTTTCCTTGTTTGAGGTGACCAAATACTTATTTTCCACCCTGATTTACGAATAAATTCTTTACAAATCCTACCATGTGAATTCATGGATTTTTTTTTCACATTCTGTCTCTCACAGTTGAAGTGTACCTCTGGTGCAAATTACTGACCTCTGTCATCATTTTAAGTGGGGGAACTTGCACAATCGGTGGCTGACTAAATACTTTTTTGCCCCACTGTATACTCTTAAAAAAAACACAATCAATTGTGTGCTCCTGCTGCATAAAGTTAACCTAAAATAGCTCAATTCACCTGTAGCAGTACACAGAGATAGTGATGATGAGCAGCATGGGCACAATGACAGCAGGGATGATGATGTAGAGCGGGAAATCATTCTTCTTCTCGTATTGCACCGAGTCGACCACCCACTCCCCTTTCCCAAACTTGATCTGTAGAAAGAAAAAAATCTTATTATTTGCACAAGCTCTCCACATTTTAGCCAAAGTCAAAAGCAAAGACCGGACGATACCGGGGAGGAAGTAGAGAGATTAAATCTAAATGTGAATAGTTTAGATTCCAACCGTCAACTCGGCTAAAGCAGCTCTAGGACCTTAAAAGTATTTTTAAAGTATGTATGTTCAGGTTGGTAGGGTTGCATAAAGAGGATAATTACATAAACGTACCAAGTCTCACACTTTATCAACAGCAGCAGATACCAATATAGAAAAAGCTGGATTATAGTCTAGCGGTGTCACTTCTTTATGCAGCCGCTGACATATAACAATAAGAATTACCCAGGGAGAGGTATGGTATTCATCATAGTTGTGGCTTACCTATAATTACAGGCAATTATAGAGTCTGTAGCTACATGAAAATTGTTCAACCGGTGGAAAAAAAAATTGGATCTCAAATTGTATAGACGATATGCCGGGAGAAGAACAGTAAAGGTTCATGATGCATGCATGCTCTCATCTTCAAGTCTGTGTATGGATCTGCAATGGTCCATTTACTCAAGTACTTTGCTGAAGTACACAGTTGAGGTACATGTACAAGGATAAAGACCATGGGCACGAAAGATTTCTTTGCTCAGTTTTAATGCTGTATTTTACTCCACTATCCATTAATCTAATAGCCTGAGTAGTACCCAGTGTCCTCTGCCTTCATTCGTATTATTTCCTTATTTATTACAAACCAAACAATATACCCTAGTAATTTGTCTATGATTCAAATGAATGGCTAAAAAGAAGCTTGCTTGTGTGTAACTCATGACATATAGCAGTATAATTATAATAAACGATTACATAAGGAGCCTTTATCCATTACAGACCATTATTTTGAGTACTTAAAGTTCATTCTTGAGATATCTTTAAAACTTTAACATACTAAGATTTTGAGGCAAGTACTTTTATTTATGAAGCAGTGATATTACAGTGTTGCATTAAAACGTTCACTGAAATAAGTGATCATCAGTCAGAACTCATCTGTTAGTGTGCTCTGACCATTAGCTCCAGATCCTCCGACCCAGTCTCTCTGTGCTGATGTTTGGAGCGAGTACGAGCACCAGGCGTGGTGGAAGGTGGTTCCAAGAACAGCTTATCATCCTGAAGGGTGTTGACCACACACTGAACGTCGCCTACGAAGGCTTGTGCTTCTTTAGTTGTCATCGCTTTGGAGAATCCCCGACCCTGCAGGGGGAAGAGTGAATGCGAGGCTCTAAGGGCAGTGACTGAAGTACATGGGAGAGAAATTAATTAGACAGATCCTACGATGAGCACTGAAATCATTATCGGCAGCATTTTATGAGTAATGGGTGGGAAGTGTGCTGTACGACAGCTCCTCACTGCTCCAATATGAGCTAAAAGTAATTAAAAAGATAAAGATTGGAGTTATTGTAAGCACCTCACTCTCAGTAATTTCTTGAGATTTTGCAGCACACTTGTGGATCTACAGACATTTAATTATTCTAATGTCGGCTGGAAGAAGGTGAAACCAGCTTAAGTTAATCAGCGGCTGAGTAACTGAAAAGGTTTTACACGTTTTGCATATGACTTTCCCCACAAGTGCGTTTACCAACAGAAACTTTGAGGTGGTACACTCTGGGAGCTCAAAACAGCCATAAAAATAAGCTATAAGAAAAATCGATTCATTTTCTGGCTCAGGCTTCTCAGTCGTTTTTGTTTGTTGCATATCTTTGCCTTTTGTGACAATGCTCTATTGCACTTGTCAAACAAAACAAGCAATGTGAAAGTGTCACCTTGGACTTTTTAGTGGCACCCTTGAGAGGTAAAAATAATGCTACAAAACACGTGAGAAAATAAATCCATGATGATGAAAAGATTCAAAGTGAAAGAAACCGGGGTTTTATTTACTAGCTCATCTACGTACTGTCTGATATCGAGAGCACAAAGTGTCAGATTAGCTATCGTAAAGATGAACATTTGTTATACTGTGGCTAAAACAAGAATGTGTACTCGTGGGTAGACTTGGAGGGCTTTTCAACCATTTGGCTTAACACCACTTAAAACAAAGCTTTGTTTAATTGGGGCCCCTGCCCAAAAAACACTGCATGATTTCAGATAAGTGTTACGAAACTACTTTTTGTGTAAACACTTGCATGTGCGTTTTCTGGTGTTAATCTTTTTGTGACCCTGCAGTGTTTGTCATAAAACAGTTTTACAGCATTACACTAAAAGCGTGTTTATTATATCATAAAATGAACATTTAAAAAAAAAAAAAATTGTTATTTATCTGAAAGCTGCTTTTTTAAAAAAATCTTTTTTACTTCCAAGCCAAAGCATTCACGGAGCTCAAATGATAAATGTGCAGCAAATGCAACTCAGCATCTTTTCCATTTTTATCCTCAAGTCAGATAATAAGACAGTTTGTCTTAATTAGGACACACAGCACACACCGACTATTCAGGAAAAAAAGGGAAAACGTAGTACTGCAACTGCATTAAAGTGACCTCGTGGCTGTACTCACAGTAACGATAATCATGCTGTTTGCAGTGATGATCTTGTTTTGTAGATTATTGAAGCTGGGGTTAGGGTGGTAGTGAAAGGGCTTCAGCTCCTTCTCCCAGTTGTCCAGCTTGATGACTGTTTTCAAGTGCTGGTTTAAGGAGCCGTTTACTGTTGGAGACTGAAACTGGATGACTGTGTCGTTCTTCTCATGGGCAAGCTGAGTTGGATAGAAGGACAGTAAAACGTTTTACAAATACAAGCATGACAAAAAATGCAGGAAATTACAGCATGGAAAATATGGAGCAGCACTAAAAATAATAATGCAAACACTGGGCGTTACTGGAGTGAATATAATACATGGTAATAGACTGTGGGGGGGAAGAAAAAGCTTGTTTTGGTACAATGGGGAAGGTAAAATGATGTGCGTCTTTTCAGTCATTCTATTAAAATCTCAATCTTCAATCATAGAATGAGGCCTCTGATGAATCATAACTCAAACTGAGTCACTCCTCCACTGCCTTTCTATGCTTGTTTGTGATTAACTGGACTGATGGTGATATTTCTGTCACTCTCATTATTTCGACACTACGTGCATGACAGCTAAACTCCACGGTTCTACAAGTAGGTAAAGTTTTCCAACAGAACAAAGCAAAGGCGTCAAAATGTCATCATTAATACATAACAGAAAGACTGAGAACACACATTTGAAGTTTTCAGACATAATAGCAATTCCTATGTTTTGGTATCTAGTGTGCAGTGTAACAATGCACACTAGACTCACCAATCACAGGATTGGTGAGTCCCAATCCTGTGATTGGGACTCACCCTGTTTCTAAATATGTCAATAGCTGGTTAGGAAACATCTGGACTCTAGACTGTAATCAGGGTGTCATTGTAAATTCACATGCTCTAAGTCAAATGTTAATTTTAAGACAAGTGCCAAACTTCAGAAAATAAGGCTAATAATTAAGTTAATAAAAGGTGTTAATTTGATATTTGTTATTTTCTCTGAAATATTTTGTCTTTTAAAAAGTGATTCATACAGGGCTAAAATTGGTAGAATACAATAGAAATACACGTAAAACTACCAATTTTAGACACACTCACAGCTTTCCGCAGGGACCGGGTTCTCTAATGCTTATTGTGAGTAGCTGAAAGAAGAAACACGTCACAGAAGTCTCTGGCATAATATCAAAACTGGAATTTCTTCAAATTCTCCCCTTCACCTTTTAAAAATCTTGCAAATTGCCCATATAAAGGCATTTTGAATGTATATTTACACTCACTACTATAACATGCCATATCTCTGTCCGTATACTCCTCCTACACAATCAGGATGTGGCACACAGGTACATGTTATCTAGATTAGATTTGACAACATTATGTTGCCTAGCAGCCACCTACAATCAGACTGCAAATGACCAACTTTTTGCATATATGCAAATATAAAACTTCATAAAAGCATTGTATCATTTTCATTTGACAGCAGTAGCATCTAATTTGCATCCACTTAATTTGACTATTATGGCATCTATTTTGACAACATTATATTGCCTGGCAACCACCTGACCTGAACTACAATTACATTTATATAGTGGAGGAAAACTAAAGAACTCCAGGGGACCCACAAAAATATTTACTCTATTTAGACACTGTATCAAAAATTTAATGTTGGATAAATCACTGCATTAATGTACCTGAAACAATGAGATCTGAAGGTATGTGAATTAGTCCAGTCTTCAAAATAACTTTTGAATGTTATTAACATTTATGAAATCCTCTTTTATTATATAGATTTCTATTTGATGGAACAAAAATAAATCCATACCAATCTTTCACTACACATTTAACATCGTGGGAAGGTGACTGGCTGACTGTAGCACACTTTTGTTTTTTAGACAATGGAGGCCCCATAATCATACATACACGTAAATGCATTTTGCTATATATAAACATTAAATCAGTCCCATATTTATCTTCTAGATAACCAAATTCTACCACCCCCTTTTTAAAGGAACTTTTCTCAGTGTGATTAGGTACATCACTTTGCCAACAGCACAAACAATACTGTACCATAGGTATGTGCTGGAACTTTAAAATGATCCATCCATTAAAAAGTTATTTTTGTTGGCTCCATTAGGTGTGCAACAGTCACATTTGGTATAAGTAAACATTTCGTAGCAACTATTTAGTAGGATTTTCTGCGGTCCAATCAACTCCGATTTAGAAGTCTATAAAAATCCATCTAGGTTGTAACTACAAACATATGCTGCACAGACTCAAGGACTCTCAGGAAGTTTAAAATCCAAAATAAGAACTAGTTGGTCTTTACAGAGAATAAAACCACACACAATAAATAAAGTTCAGGTCAGCAACTTGACCTAGAAATCTAAATGTTTTTAATATTTGCCAGCAGCCATGATGGGTCCTCATATTTGGGTCTAGCTCAGAGATGGACTTAAACCAAGAGAAGCTTGTGAGGCTGACCAACCAAGGTCTTTGAGATAACACTTTACATCATCTACTGCTAGTTTGTGGCAGCCAGAAAATGATTTTCAAGCCTTTTCTGTCCCTTGGTAGCAGGGCCAGGGGACTTCGCTGGGACGGGAGTAAAATCATGAAGAGTGAAACAGGCACATAATCTTCAGTAAACCTAATTCTGGTTTAAAATTGTTCCCTTTAAATTAAATGAACAAAATTGCTACTTCTTAAGACTGCCCAGTACACTGGAGGGCAGACGGTGGCAAGCTGTGTGCAGGTCTTTAAAGTTCCCTGGCACAGTCAGTCCTACCTGATTGAGCTGGACAAGGGCCATAGTTACATTCTGGGTGAGGGTGAAACAGTGGTGGCAATATCTGCAATCCTACAGGTTTTAGGGATTTATGGCTCAGGAAGTGACATGAAGTATTATAAAATCTCACTGATCAGTGGCAGCAAGGAGGAGTGGACATGTGTGTTTTGTTTATTGTTGTGTGTCCGTTTAATTGCAATGCTTCACAGAGTTTGAATGAATCAAAACTAGAGTTGGGGTTCATGAGAAGTGGGGGGATTGAAGAGTGGTGGTACTGTGAGAGAGGGAAAACATGGGAGAAAAAGCAACATTTAGGAGAAAGGGTAAGAAGATCTAAGATAATGACTGTCAGAGATGCATCGGTGCATTGACTCAAATGAAGATACGGAAAATGAACAGGAACCTCTGAAGCCGACCAGTTGCTTCCCTGGACCTTCATGATTGCAGTCTGGATTATGTCAAATCCGGAGCCGGTTACCACAATGTTCCTCCCTCCACTAAAACACACAAACAAACATATCTATTCACACCAAAAACACAGGAAAATACATATTAATCAAATGTATTCCCAGCCAAACGGAGACGAGAGCACAAGCTCGCAGGAGGACAGACAGTTCTTAAAATGCACCTGGGGTAATTTTCACTGGAGATGAAAACAAACTGTCGTCTGTTGTTTTAGTCAGTGTACCTAATCATGTGTCAGAATTGCGGCAGAAAAAGCAAGGGAACCATCAAATGCATCCATTTTCAGCAATTATCAAGCAGTTTGTTACAACACCAAAAGCAGCATTGGTTCAGCCAGTTTCAGCCAATCACAATTAAATGCACATACGCACGCACGCACGCACGCACGCGCACGCGCATGCACACTCAGCAACTCTTGGAGGAAAAAATCCTAGATCCTAGTTTTAAACACAAGAAGTTTAATGACATTATTAAGGTTTCCCAAAGCTTCAGACAGAAATCTGCAGGGCAAAGAACAAGGCAGTTAAGTTTCTAAGTGTTCAGTTTTCTACATACAGAACAATCCTATTTGCCTGTGTCACTAATGTCAACTTAGAAGCTTTTTTCTTTCTATTTTAAAGCACATATTCAAAAGTAAAAGTCAGCCTGTGTCTTATTCTCTTATTTTTGGCCATTAAGACAGTAATCAGAGTGGCATTTTCACACTTCTGAGGTTTACAGGTTGGGGAAATTTGGACTCGCAAAATAACAGAGTTAGTCAAGTCAGGGAGGGAGAGTTTCTTATCCAACTATGAATTTTTGATCATACCTACTCAGTAAGACCATATGTATGTACAGAATGCATTTAGTACTTGGTCATATTGGTCTTATTAGGTAGATATTTCAGATATTTCAGAGTGAATATGAAAAGTAGATCCTTGGAACTCCCTTCAGCAAAAAAAAAAAAAAAAAGTTAAAATGAAGGCAGTAAAAATACAACATGTAACAAACAGATAGAGTAAATGTCACAAACACCATGACTGCATACTGCTGTGTTAAACTGACCAGACAAAGCTTGCTTTGGGCTGGTGATCCTGCACAGTGGGGTTTTCAACAAACCGAAAGGTAGCCGGGATGCTCTTTGTGGTTCTCTTTCCATACTTCATTACGACGTCGAGAGGGTCAGAGGGCACTTTATCCACGCGGTATTCTCCTGTCCTGCAGGTGATATTTTCTCCAAAGTGCTCCCTGCCAAGACAAGGACATAGCTCAGTACTTGCTGGCTAAAGGAGTGGGGGTGGCACAAGGTCACCGTGCAGTGGAAGCCAACATGGCAGCAGGCTGACAGCTTGTTAAAATCTGGCTTTGCTGCTTCTCTCGCTCGTTATTTTTCCGTTACCTCTGCCTAAAATGTCACCGTGAATCCGTTTTGACAGAGCACTAGTGGTCACAACAGTACAGGAAAATTGTAAGAGAAAAAAATCCCTCCTCATTGTGACACTAAAGTTAAGGTCAATTCAATTTTTTGCTTCAAGAATATACACATATATAAAAAATCAATTTGTGGACTTCAAAGTGTGCGTAAAGCAGAATTTGCATAGAATTAAATGTCTGAATAACAAGTAGCTCTATTAACTAAAAAGGCTGAATTGAAAAAGTTTGGCCTGAATGAGAATTATTGAAAAAAAGAAATCCTTACACACTGCAGTTCACCCCTCCGATGGTAACCTGGACATCTTCCTTACTGCCAGCATTCAGAAATAGTCCAGAGATTGTAATGAGGGTTCCCCCTGCTTTAGGACCTCTATTTGGCGTCACCTCCTCAGGCATCGGGTCCTAATGAAGGGGAGAGGGTGTCACCAAATACCACCTTAATACACACTCATATTTCAAGTACACACTAACTACTGGCAGATGCTGGCACACACTAGGATAACACACACAGATACAGCTCCATGTCAGAAACATTGCTTCTCAGCCTGATCTAACCTGACCCACTCTTTCAGAAACATTCAGACACACAAACTCCCACAAGCACCACATCTGCCTCAATTTGCTGAGCAAACAGTTAGGAGGAGCACTCCCCTGTGGGGAAGCTTTAGCAGAGCCGGAGATATGAAAAGCCAGTTAAACAGCTACGCTGTAGCCTCTTAGAGTATTAAAGTGACAAAGGGAACTGCTGCACAGCATCTGGTTAAAGAGGAATGCCTGCACATTTTGACTTACTGTACAGTAAATTACCACAGCAATGTGCATCTAGGCGCCTAATTTACTGTTACATTTAGCATGTTGTATTTGGTCAGTCTTCTTAACTGTCATGCCCTTGGTATGTTTTGATAAGAGTTTCTCTGGAGCTAATAAATGGAAAACATAAAACAGTCCATAAAACAACAAAATCAGCTGAAAGCTTTTGGATGAGTTTAATTTCTCAATAAGAAGCTGTACAACTCAACAGAGGACGTGCAGCTGAGGACAGTGTATATGTGTGTGTTTGTGAGTGTGTATGCATTTACCCTGTAGGTGAAGGAAACAGAGGAGGTTCCTCTCTTCCCCCCATTCACCTCGATCTCAACCTGTCCCCAGTCAGCTTTATCAGCAGATCCAATCTCACACACAACTCTGATCAGAACAACAGAAAAAAATAAATTAATTAATAAATAAACAAAAATAAATGCTGGGACTTGACCTGGAAACACAGAACTGGGTAAAGAATTATTTACTATTTACATATTAAGGCGAGTTTCAACAGTTTTATGATGGTAATGTCCACTCTACTGCTAACAAGTCATATTTTTAAAATTACTTTTTTTGTAGTGAGAAACAGAATTTTATGTTTATCTCTGAGTCGTGACGGCGTGAGAATGAAGCTGAATTTTTATGTCAAATGATATTGTTTTTTATATAATATATTAATATAATTTTTATAGCTCCTTTGAGATAACTATGATCAAAATTGCTATGTATGCTATTTTAAAGATTTTTATCTTCCACTATTAAATATACACAGAATCACATTTGTTGGGGATATTCATGCTGAGGATCCATCAAGCACTACAACTCAGGATTTCCTCTCTTTAAATGTATTGAACATGTTTGGGGCCCTACTCACACATACTTGGTCTTAACTTATGGTGTTATCTTTGACCATTTGCACATAAATTAATTTGTTTTCTTGTAACTCGTACTTGTTTTTTCAAAGTTTGTGTTAAGCGCAGGAGCTTCATTGATGATTCTGTTATTTTCAAGTTTTCTTCTTTTTTAAATTTTTCTAATTCTTCTGATAATAATGTTGAGCTCCTTGCTGCCACCATTAATGAACACTACCTTGCCATTCTCAGTCAGGTCGCTCCTTACAAAACTGGTAATAAGCCAGGTAAATAGCCATTCCTTTTAAAAAGCAGAGTAACTGTGGAAGTCCACGGGTTTAGTGGTCCATGCTAAATATTTCAGAGAATTTCTTCACTTTTATAATAAGGCAATAAAAAAGCTAGATCCTCTTATTTTAATAATAAACTGTAATAGAATAATCCAAGGTATTATTTGAAACCGTCAACAGCACCTTTGCATGTTCTGTTACTTTCTGATTGTGATTGTTTTTTCAATCATTTTGTAAATAAGATGATGGTCCTGAACTTCAAAATCTCCTCGGGTTCCTCCGCCTGTAACAATGGTGCTCGGTGTCCTGAATCATTTACTTCTTGACTACATGACTTGACTACAGTAAAAGGCAAGATGAAACCCTCATCATGCTCATGGTGACCATACAGTTAGTTCCTCCTTCTGTCCTGTCTGGGACTCTCACAAGCATTGGTCCATCATTGCTTCATTAATAGCTCATTGAGGTAATCCTACTTTAAACATGCTGTTGTAACTCCTTTACAGAACAAACCCAATTTTGATGCCAGCTCTATTGGTAATTTTGAAAGATTAAAATGATTTTAGAAAGCCAGTTCAAATCTTTACTATGCAAATGACAGATTTTTGACCCTTTTCAGTTTGGCTTTCAAAAGCAGCACTCCACTGAGACCCCTAATTTTATCTATAAAGGTCCTTCAGTGGCTTCTGCTGCAGGGATTTGTTCTGTAATCATTTTACTTCATCTGAGAGCAACCTTTGACACCATTGACCATAACATTTTACTTAATAGGTTCTAGGTTTTGGGTTATATTTCTGGTGCTGTGTTGGTTTTCCTCCTCCTTGTCAGAGAGGACTTTCTCTATTAGGATGAGCAGGTTCATGTGTGGGGTTCCACAGGGTTCAGTCCAGGTCCACAGGGTTCATATTATATCATTTTCTTTCTTTGGCATCGTCCAATCTTTTACTGACATTTCTTATCATGTCTATGCAGATGACAGTCAGCTGTATGTGCCTTTTACGTCTCATCATTTAGACAGGGTATCCACCCTACACAACTATTGAACCTGGATTTGCCATTTAAGAGAACAAACTGGAAACACTGGAGAAGTCTGATTTTGTAATCTTTAGCCCATCTTTGCCATTATTAACAACTAATGTCTCTTGTTTTAGTTTAGTAGATAAGGCAACAGTTAAAAAACTGCAGTCAGTTGTTTTTGTTTGTTCACATTCAGGTTTAACTGTTTAATTATGTTTTTTGACTAAGCAGCTATGAGTGTAGCGTGATTTCTTCAGACAGAAACCATGTGATAAACAGTTCTGAGGGAAAATGCAGAGCTGATGAAATGGTCATCATTCATAGCACACCTCCAACAGGAAGGTCATGACCAAACAACCAGCAGCTCAAACTAAGATGTGAAAGAGTGAAATAACACAATGCAAACTCTACCCAGATTTTAAGCAAATGAGGAACAACCTGCTGTACAAACACGCAGGACAACTAACAGCAGGAGCACAGAGGCATTTAGCACCAAGAGTGGATGATTTAAGGGAGAAACACTTCCATCTGGTCCCATAAATCCTATTTTATGTCTCATCATGCAGATGGTGGGGCAAGAGTTTGTCATAAATGTGGCTCCATCCTGCCAGGTGTCAACAGTTCTGGCCAGCGGCTGTGGGGCAATGATGTGGCCGTTTTCTCTTTTATAGACCATTTGTATGAAGTGAGCACTTTTTAAACACAGCTGTTATTGAAGTACAGTTTGCTTGACTTGACCTAAAGTTCATTCAATGTTTTTCACAGCGCTCAGTCCATTTAACACCTGAGGTAGAAGGATGAGGTAGTGCCTGAAGCATGAATAGACCACCAGAAGAAGTTGTGTGTGACACTATCAAATCATTGACATATACTTATAGTGCTTTGATGAACACATGTATCTCAAAGGATGTGTGCAACATTAGGGCAAAAAAGAAGACCCTCTCAATCAGCAGCCATGTGCAAGTGCTTGAGTGCCATTCAGTGGTGTAGTAGCAGCAGAAGGCAAATAAGTTCAGTACATTTATTTAAGTGCAGAACTTAAGTAAAATTTCCCTGTACTTGAATTTTACTTAAGTGTTTCAATATTCTGCTGTTATACCTCACTATATTTTACATGCAAATATTATAGCTGTAATTTCAGTTTCTGTCAACTTTCACATGCACCTTAGGTTCCTATCCAGAAAATAACTTAAATATATTCAAATTATATGCTTAAAAACCAAAACATCACTAAAAGGCTGATTGGCCCACTCTTTATTTAGACTGACCCTGGCTTGAACGGTTATAAAAAGTTTACTGAACAATCAATCTGCAACGCGACCTTTTTACATTGTTGTCTTGCACATTTGTGAAAAGAAAAGGAAAAAAAGTGAATACTTCTTCTACTACTGACATTTCCCTCTGGAAACTGTGACTGTCTCTAAATCAAACTGTGTCTGGAGACTCAGATCAATACAGTTGTAGAATGAACTAATTAAAACCTGTAGTCAGGTTACCCTGAGCAAAAGGAAAGTATTCCTAACACAGTTAAGTATACAACATTTAAAAAGAGACTTGATAAAACTTGTCCATATGCCATTTGAATGGCCTCCAGGTGGGTTACATGTCCTGTGCATAGTGCACAACTGCATGTGGGCAACTTTACCTTTTGGAGACGGAGTATTTTTCTGGCTCATGAATGCAGGGCTTCCCAGCCACCGTGATGCTTTTAATGTCTCCCTGATCGATGCCGAGGTTGGAGCCGCTGATGGTGATGGAGATGCCTCCCAGCACGGGGCCGAAAAGAGGGCTGATCTGGATGTGGAGATGTAATAGGAGGGTGTTTATAGGAAGAAGGGATTGGAAATGGATTTAACCAGATTATTTGTGCAATAAGAACATACAAGAGATTTACACAGTCTGTTTAACCAAGTGTTGAGCTGACTTAAGTATTTAATATTCAAGGCCAAGTGGAGAATTACATCAATACTGTATGAGTCACATCTGTATGCATGTGTGCATGTATTTGAACATGACCCATATTGTATTTGTGGGTCAGAAAATCTGACTAAAATATAAAAGCAGATGTTCTGGTAAATACAAAACGAAAACAAACATTTTTGTGCGGAGATATATTGAACATTTTATAGTAAAAAATGAAATTTTAATATTTTTCCTGTGATTTTTTAATTTAAAAAATGTGAATTCAACTTCAAATAAAATACACTAATGCGAGACACACACAGTGTGCAGCATTCCTGTAAGGCTGTACTTAAAGAGATAATGGTGCTTCACACTGCACTGTAACATTAACATGCTCACAGTGACAAAGCTAGCATGCTAATGTATAGCAGGTATGATGTTTACTGCACTGTGTACCTTATCATACGTTTAACCTGAACATGGGCACAAGTGTCTATGAATAATAAAACCATAAAGGTCAACACTGCAGACTCTCAACGTCTTCAGAAAATTTCACTGCAATCCTCTGTATAGTTGTTAAGTTGAATCTCAACAACAGACAAAGTCATGGTGATTTATCTGCAGTATCTCTGTCTGTCAGGCTGCAGCGGGTTAGGTGATAGCCTCTGTCAGAATGATATAAACACAATTACTGATGGATTTTTATCAATGACAAAGAGGCACGAACAATTAGGTGAACAAACAAAGAATTGATCCGGTCGACATGTGCTAAGGAACAGCGCCGCACACTCTCAAGGAGAAACACACTCCCAACTCCTCTGTGGAAGAAAAATACACGGCCAGTGAAGACCTCAGTCCAATCACCATAGTCAATGTGTTTTTACATCCAATCACAAGATTTTAAAGAAGGTACAGTTTCCATTTCAAAGGTAAACATGAAGTCATGACAGCAATGTGAAGACTCACATTGGTGATCTCGGGGTCGGGACACTCGGTGTTGCTGGGGAGAGGATCGCAGAGCTTCTCATACACACACGCCTGCTTCTTGCTGCACCACACACACTTGTACTTTGGGTCGGCGTTCTTACAAAGACTACAGTCGTTCCTCTCAACGGCACAGTTGTAGAGTGTGACTGTAGAGATAATAGTGAGGAAACAAAAACAATTAGGATTATATTAATATGCTAATTTTTGAATATTATGTTATTGCACATTCAAAGAGCATATTCTGCATCCTCAATGAAAAATTGATGGACAATCTAATTTCAAGTGACTCCTGCAGTAACATACATTTATCTGAATCCTTCATGTAAAAAGCTGTTAGATTGTGCAGTAATGTTTTGTAATTTTCAAGTGCAGATTAAAGGTAGCTTCCTTAAATCCAGCTGAAGCCCCACAGTGGGACTTGCCGTGTACACACAGGGCATTAAAATAAAATCTCCTCATTAATATGTGAAGACACACCGTTCACCGTGCTGTCCATCTTCTCGCCAGACTCCTTGTCCTTCACGTAGAACAGAACATTGGTCTCCGGTGACTTATCATAGAAAAACTAAGAAATTGGAAGAAAATGAATTATTAATACAGAATCCTGTGATTAATGGCACTTAAGCTCTTCTCTGCAAACAGTGTGGGCTGCTGCTCCCCCACGCCAAGGGAAAATAAGAAAGAAAAAAGAATATATACCCAGTCTGGCAGATTTTCAGCTACAGAAATCAATGTTGGAAAAGAACATAGCTGGAGGCTAAGCACTGTTTGAGCTTCCCAATCACAAAGTTCACAATGTGGAGATGGTGTTTAACTCTCCAGCGAGGGGAGCATGTCCATTAGAGGGAGCTAGAGAATATCAAAGGGAATGTGAAAAAAGGCTAAAGGTTGACTTCTTTTATAAATGTGGAACATAAATACAGCTGTTCATAAACAGAAAGTCTTCACACAGTTTTTTTTGCTGCAGAATATATACATTCACTCTTTCAGTGTATTTCTAGGTTGTACTTTGAATACTAGGACCACAAACCAGTCACAGTGCAAAGACCTGTGTTGAGTGTATTGCATCAAGACAAATGTCAAGCGAGGGGTCATGCTCACATTGAAGCCACTGAATGTGTAGAATGGCCCCCCCTCAAACGAGACATCTTCTTCCTTTGTCATCAGCTCACTGCCAATGGTGAAATGATGACCCTGCAGAACCAAACAAACAAACACAAAAATGCTGATGTGTATTCATGCTGATCATACTTTTACAGTACTGTTCTTTGATGCTCTTCTTTGTATAGAGCATGGAAACAATTGCAGTGTCTGTTTCTACTCAAGTGTGTAAAATCAAATCAGCAACACTGAACACATACACACAACAACCAAAAGGAAACAGCCCAGAAAGCTGTGTGATTATAAAACCCTCACACTTAAAATTTTTGATTTTCACAGCTGTGAAAGATCAGCTGTCAAAACTTTGATTGATGAAACATGAATGGATCTCCGGGAACCTGCACCTATAGAGTCCATCAGAACTCACACATTCAAAGAAAATGATCAAGATGTATGTTGTGTGACAACTAAGTGAACTGTTACAGCTTAGATTGCTGTCTGATTGTAAAAGAATTTGGATTTGTAATGTTATTCATGTGGAAAGATACTCTGCATAATCATGACAAAAAACAAAAATACTGACGGTCCCCAGTGCCACCCCTTAACTTTGTAGATTTGCCTATGGTAAGTTTAAACATCCGAGGAGACGTCCAAGTAATTGTATTCACAAGATTTCTTGAGTAATTCTGTTCACATAGACAGGTGTCCTCGCACCTGTTCGCTACGGTTGAATGGTAAAAAGTACGTTTTAAGCCCTCTTCCAGCAGAACACTCCAGTCTTAACCCTCTCAAGGCAGGCGTTACCGATTTGCAACAGTTAAAAACTAACAACCTGATTACCCCACATACATATTTTATGGGGTTTTTTTTACTAAGAAGTACCACTGCAGGACTTGGTTGTGCATTAGCAACAAAAAGTTTAATTTGAGCCTGAGAGGGTTAAAGGGGAACTATTATCATTACTTCCAATTCTAAAATCAAACTTTACCAGAGTAGCTTTGCATGATGCACAGACAAAATAATACTTATTTATCTTATATTGGACTTTGGTGTGGCCCCCAAAGTTCATTCACTGTCTAAAGGAGCCATTTTTGCTTCCTTTCAATCTCTTTAAGTTAACTTTTTTTTTTCTATTTGCAACATTTAAACAGTTGGTAAGAGTGCGGTATCATCACTTACAGCCAGAACTGTATACTGATTAGGGCTGGGCGATATGGCCTAAAATTTATATTGCGATATAATTTGAAGCATGTGCGGTAACGATATATATCACGATATATTCTTTTCTTCTGTATAATGTATTTTCCAGGCACACTTAAAATCCTTTAATTTTCTCAAAAATCGAGAGTGTGCCTTATGTATGAATTCTGGTTGTGCTTACTGACCTCGAATCAATTTTGGCGTGCAGAAATCTGTTAAAAAATGTTTTAGTACAACTTTGGTAAGCTCCACTGCTTGATGGATTGTCAGAGCATTACGGCTGCCGTAGTGAGGAGCTTCGCGGAGTAAACTGGGTCCAAAACTCCGTCCATTCCAGGCCCCAAAGTCAAACGAACACTAAGAGTTAAAAACTGTCAAAATTCTCCATCCATCCATCTTCATCCGCTTTATCCGAGGCCGGGTCGCGGGGGCAGCAGCCTAAGCAAAGAGGCCCAGACCTCCCTCTCCCCAGCTACCTCCTCCAGCTTATCCGGGGGAACACCAAGGCGTTCCCAGGCCAGCCGAGAGATATAATCTCTCCAGCGTGTCCCGGGTCTGCCTCGGGGCCTCCTCCCAGTGGGACATGCCTGGAACACCTCACCCAGGAGGCGCCCAGGGGGCATCCTTGTCAGATGCCCGAACCACCTCAGCTGGCTCCTTTCGATGTGGAGCAGCCCATCACCCACCGGGAACGAGTCCGACTTATTGCCGGCAATGCAAACCAAGCTCTTGCAACGGTTGTATAGGGATCAAATGGCCTGTAGCAATGGGCCAGACACCCCATACTCCCGCAACACCTCCCACAGGACACCCCGAGGGACACGGTCGAATGCCTTCTCCAAGTCCACAAAACACATGTAGACTGGTTGGGCAAACTCCCATGCACCCTCAAGTATCCTCGAGAGGATAAAGAGCTGGTCCAGTTTTCCGCGACCAGGACGAAAACCGCATTGTTCCTCCTGCATCCGAGGTTCGACTAGCAGACGAACTCTCCTTTCCAGCACCCTGGCATAGACTTTTCCAGGGAGGCTGAGGAGTGTGATCCCCCTGTAGTTGGAACACACCCTCCGGTCCCCCTTCTTAAAGATGGGGACCACCACCCCGGTCTGCCAGTCCACGGGTACTGCCCCTGATCTCCACGCAACATTGCAGAGGCGTGTCAACGAGGACAGCCCTACAACGTCCAGAGCCTTCAGGAACTCGGGGCGGACCTCATCAACACCAGGGCCTCTGCCACCAAGGAGTTGTTTAACTGCCTCAGTGACCTCGCCCCTGGAAATTGGCGGGTCATTCCCCTCATCCCCAGACTCTGCTTCCTCCTCGGAAGACGTGTCAGTGGGATTAAGGAGGTCCTCGAAGTATTCCTTCCACCGCCTGACAATTTTCTCAGTTGACGTCAGCAGCGCTCCGCCATACACAGTGGTGTATGGCGGGTAGAGGTAGAGCACTGCTTTCCCCTCCTGAGACGCCTGACGGTTTGCCAGAATCTCTTCGAGGCAGTCCGAAAGTCTTTTTCCATGGCCTCTCCGAACTCCTCCCACACCCGAGTTTTTGCTTCAGCCACTGCCCGAGCCGCATTCCGCTTGGCCTGTCGATACCTGTCGGCTGCCTCCGGAGTCCCACAGGCTAACCAAGCCCGATAGGACTCCTTCTTCAGCCTGGTGGCTCCCTTCACCTCTGGTGTCCACCATTTGGTTCGGGGATTACTACCACGGCAGGCACCAACCACCTTGCGGCCGCAGCTCAATGCAGCAGCTTCGGCAATGGAGACGCTGAACATGGTCCATTCGGACTCAATGCCCCCAGTCTCCCTCGGAATGCTGTTGAAGCTCTGCCGGAGATGTGCGTTGAAGATCTCGTGGACTGGGGCCTCTGCTAGTCGTTCCCAGCACACCCTCACTACGCGTTTAGGTGCACCAGGTCTGTCCAGCGTCCTCCCCCGCCACCTGATCCAACTCACCACCAGGTGGTGATCAGTTGACAGCTCAGCCCCTCTCTTTACCCGAGTGTCCAGAACATATGGTCGCAGGTCTGGTGATACGATTACAAAATCGATCATCGACCTGCGGCCTAGAGCGTCCTGGTGCCACGTGCACTTATGGACAACTCTTATGTTCGAACAAGGTGTTCGTTATGGCCAAACTGTGATTAGCACAGAAGTCCAATAACAAAGCACCGCTCGGGTTCAGATCAGGGAGGCCGTTCCTCCCAATCACGCCCCTCCAGGTCTCGCTGTCGTTACTCACGTGAGCATTGAAGTCTCCCAGCAGGACAACAGAGTCTCCAGGTGGAGCACCTTCCAGCACCCCCCCCCCCCCCGGGACTCTAAGAAGGCTGGGTACTCCGAACTGCCACTCGGCGCATAAGCGCAGATGACAGTCAGGACCCGTTCCCCGACCCTAAGGCGCAGGGAACAAACCCTCTCATCCACCGGGAAAAATCCCAACGTACCGGCAGCAAGCCGAGGGGATATTAGAATACCCACCCCAGCCCGCCGCCTCTCACCAGGGGCAACTCCAGACTGAGTCCAGCCCCTCTCCAGGAGACTGGTTCCAGAGCCCAAGCCATGCGTAGAGGTGAGCCCGACTATATCTAGCCGGTACCTCTCAACCTCATGCACTAACTCAGGCTCCTTCCCCACCAGAGAGGTGACATTCCATGTCCCTATTGCCAGTCTTGGCAGCCGGGGGTCAGTCCGCCAGGGCCTCCGCTCCTGGCCGCCACCCGGCACACATTGCACCCGACCCCTATGGCGCCTCCTGCGGGTGGTGGGCCTGCGGGAGGATGGGCCCATGTCTCCTCTTCGGGCTGTGCCCGGCCGGGCCCCATGGACTAAGGCCCGGCCACCAGACGCTCGCCCTCGGGCACCCTCCCCGGGCCTGGCTCCAGGGCGGGGCCCCGGTAACCCTATCCCGGGCAGGGTAAACTGTTCCCTCCATGTTCTTTTCATAAGGGTCTTCTGAATTGCTCTTTGTCTGGTCCCTCACCCAGGACCAATTTGCCATGGGAGACCCTACCAGGGGGCAAAAGCCCCCAGACAACATAACCCCTGGGATCCCTGGGACACACAAACCCCTCCACCACGATAAGGTTGCGATTCACGGAGGAATAAATGTCTAAATTCTTTCATCTTTAATTAAATCATCAGCGTTGCTGCTTTATCGGGTGTAACAATTAAGTTTAACATCCATGCATCCATGAAAACAGAATTTATTAAATTTAACAGAGTTAGAAGTTAACAGGAAGTTAGCTTGCTAGTTTACACCTAAACATTTCATACCATGTTCTGACTGAGAGATTTTTGAAACTAATTAAAACGTACAGCTCTGCTACCACTTCCAACATAAATGGAGACAGAAAACTAAACAGCAGTGGCGTTTGCAGGGTTACTGAAGTTGAATTACCTGGTATATAATGTTGTGCTACGTGATTGCTAGCGACACAGCTATGTTAGCATAGCATTAGCACAGTGGAGCTGGAGGATGAACGCCAACTTTTTTTCCACTGATAAAAGTTAACGTGAGGGATTCTGGTGGTCAGGGACAAATGCAATCGCATAGCAGGATGCTATACACGGGCCAAACTTCAATCAGGAGAACAACTGAGATTATTCATCCACAATACAAGGTTAGTAGTAACCCTAACCCTATATACTGCAACAACATGGGAATAGAACAGCTGCGAGAGAATTCAACATTAATGAATCAATGTTACGGAAGTGGAGGAAGCACAGTTTTTTGGCTTTCCCCATATTTCAAGTGCTTCATCTCTTTGCTATGACTGTCGCCTGCCATAATTTGTAGATGATAATGGTTTTAGCCGCTGCTGTCGCTACCCGATCCGTACCGGAAACCCGATCGGTACCCCGCATGCGCAAATCTTACGTCACTTCCTCTCTTTGCCAACATTGCGACATTCAATATATTTGATTGATACAGTTAGCGCCCAGTTAGCTCCTAGCATTTCTCAACAGCTCTGCCTCCTTTTCGACTGCCCGGGACATTTAAGCAATGGATAATCCGTATACAAACAAATTCATGCTTTTCTCCTCAACAGAGAGCGTTCCCCGATTGAACAACAGCGCCGTAAAATAAGAAGAATGGCGCCTTATTACAGACTTAATAATATTGATTTAGCA
The DNA here is from genome assembly GCF_056152115.1 of Neolamprologus brichardi. Taxonomy (NCBI): domain Eukaryota; kingdom Metazoa; phylum Chordata; class Actinopteri; order Cichliformes; family Cichlidae; genus Neolamprologus; species Neolamprologus brichardi. The sequence continues at coordinate 18,549,153 of NC_142110.1, forward strand.
ATGTGTCACGTGAAGATTCATCAGCCAGATTAAGTGCTTACTGACAATTGACAGTGATAGCGGACATCATCATCACTATTCCAGTCAATCCTCTCCACACAGACAAGCATAAACACACTCGACTATCACTAAATCAAATTTAACACGCGTTTGTAATGACGCCAATTCAGTTTACAATAGGGTTCATTCGCTCGGTCAGCAGGTGGCAGTATCCTCATACACTGGGGAGTAAACTGCCATTAAACGAACAGAAGAAGAAGAAAACATCTGCACATGCGCGGTACGGATCGGGTAGACCCGATTTGTACGGTCCGACTTTGCACATGCGCAGTAAGGATCGGGGAGTCCCGATCCGTAACCATCTTTTTATTTTTCGTTTTTGTCTACATTGTACTGAAATGCTTCATTATTGCAAACATTTTAAGATATACTTATTATTCTTAACATCTTAACCGATACTCTGACCCATAACTATCGTAAAACGCTACGACCGGAAGTAGACACCTTTCGCGCATGCGGGGTACCGATCGGGTTTCCGGTACGGATCGGGTAGCGACAGCTGCGATGCTTTCGACCAAAACAGGCGCAGCTTGATGACATCATCAACATCGTTTATATCGCCCACCCCTATTACTGATATGGGGGACCCCATCTCTGTGATATCATACATATGCATTACTTTGTTTATTTTCTTAATTCCCTATCCTACACAGTGGGGATGGGTGGGAGGACTGGAGCCAATTCCAGCTATTATGGGACAAGAAGTAGGATACACCCTGTAGAGGTGTCAACTGCAGTACAAACGCGACCATACAGTCTGGCATTTACACCTATGGCCAATTTAAAACCCCTCATTAACAGATGCAAGAGTAGAAAAAAACTGAAACAAGTTTGGCTCATTCTCCTTTCTTTTAGCCTAAAAATGAACCTGTTGTGTTTTTCTTTTTTCTGTCAAAGGAATATCCACAAACAGAAAGAGTGTTTCTTTCCCTGGAACTCAGATGCATGTTGGGGGTGGAGTGGGGCCAGTTTACCTTGTAATGTATCAGATTTATGCCTTCAAAGCTGATTCGAGTCTTGTAGCCCACAGGGATGAGCACAGGATCTGGATTCTCGAACCGAGGACAGTTTGCGCTCTGAAACAGAATGAAAACAAATTAGATAATTTAATAATTTACATTTTAAACATGCTAACCACTTAACGGACACCCTCATCTGTGGCGACAGATAACTATATCGCTGAAACATCTGCTGACTTGGAATCTGATATCCTCCACCCTGCAACATTTGTCATGCAAGATGGTGGCAGCTGATAGTGGGATTTGTGTATTTATTAATTTTTCAGGAGGAGTTTGGACCACTCAGGCAGTGAATCACATGTAAAGTTTAGATGTGTCCTTTAAAACTTGTGCTATAGTCGTTCTCCACATCTATCATACACATACATGACAGAAAAGAGTCCTTGACCTGTCAGAAAGAACTAACCTGACGGTGCTTGATGATGTGGGAACCAACCACGCTGTTGTCCGCATCGCTGCAGGTGTGGTCCTGCGTGTTCCACTGACATCCCCACTGACTGCTTACACATGACATGCACCTGAAAACACAGAAATATGGACCAACTTGGATAAGGAAATACTTTCACATGCACAATCAGGGTAGAGGATGCACACTTAAAAGCACACACAAACAACATCTAAAACATGCAAACTCATCAGAGAGCGTCCGGCACAAAAATCTATGTTGCTGACAATGAAATGGATCTCTGCAACTTCACATAAGCAAAGCTCGTTCATCACACGTTCCTCTGTGTGAAAGAAATGCAGAAAAAAATGAGGGGAAAAAAACAGCCAGGATCGACTTTCATTTTTTGATTAATGAAAAGGAAACTGAGGCAATTTCCTCGGCTTGGTAATGGAAGCAGGAGAAAAAATGCAAGAGGTGCATTCAAAACCACCATGCATCACAATTTACAAACAGAGCCTTGATCTCTCATCTGCTCATGCACGGTGATACATTTACATCAAGGTTGTCAGATGATGCTGTGTTCCATGTCACTGTGTATTTTCACTGAGTGACAGAGCAGAACTGAAAGATTAACAGCCTGACTCACGGTGTGTTTTCAGATTTCCTCACTGTGGCAGCACAGTTGTAGAACATGAATTCCCGCGTGGCCAACTCCACAGTCTCATTCACAAAGATCCTGATAGCCACGGCCACAAAGTCTGAAGATACAGTAAAACAGTGGTTAAAATGTGTTACACTAGATGTTTATGTGAATACAAGTTTTATCATATTAAAGATGTCAAGTATGCTTGTACATTTAAAGACAAAAAACAGAGCGATTAAATATTTTGATAAATCTCCTCAGAATCAGTTCAGTGATTATTTAACTGCCTGAACTGTATTTTAGCGTATAAAAGCTGAAACTTGAGCTGTATTTAAAAAAAGTTTCATGTTTTGTTTATAAGCCATTTTTATGGGACTCACTTTGTTTTGGGCAAGATGTTTGCTGACTACTGATACAAAAAACTGTAAACTGAAATAATAAAGCTTAAATTAGATTAGTGTGTTGATTTCGTGCAATTTTCTGGTGCAAATTTGTTGGACACTATACGTTCTTCAACAAAATGATGGAGAATTTGCCAGCTGACATTAACTTAACCTCATGTTTTTTTCAGCCCATTTCCCACCTTGGCCAGTTAGTATTCAGCATTAACCATCATGGAGAAGCACAGACATTAGACCTTAAAGACGACAGAAACGTGGCAGGGTAATTAAAGAGACCATACCTTGGTCCTCAGGTGTTTTCGGTATAAGCCCAGGCTGGGGCAGATCACAGGAGACCTCACCAGAGTCTGACATGATGCCGTCACTCTGGAAAGACTCAATCTTGCATTGCAAACGGTCAGAGTGTCCAATAGTAGGAAGGGAGGGAATATTGATGTTCACCTGGACAGACAAAAACATACTGACTGGAAACTGTGGCTTCTTAGCCCGTAAGATCTCACTGAGTTCGTATCTCTGCGTAACCAAAGTTATAATAAAGAAACTGTTTCTCTTTTTAAAGAAAGAAACTGAGAAAGAGAAAGGGGTGACATGCTGCTGATGGGAATTCATGTGTGAGTCAGACAGGCAGGAACACAGAAGAAGTAAAAAATGGGGGAATAGGAAGAGGCTCTCCATCTTCAGGCAATCAGCCACGCAGGTTATAATAAGACAGTTTGGAGTTTTTTGGGTGGATCAATACAGAGCTGGAAGACCTAGAGCTCGAGGTCTTTGATTCACAGTGTACCCAGTTTATTACTCAGTCTCTGCATGTAAGTGGAGTTAGGTACTGCAGAGAAAAGAGGGACAATAAAAGAGAACAAAGGAAGTCAGAGACAGTTTGAGTGAGGAATAAACAGCTGTACCTTGCCGGTCTTTCTGCAGGAAAGGTTTGAAGGAGAGAAGGATACAATCTTGACACACTGCTGCTTGGGGCTCCACAACCAACCATTCTTCTCCTCTGCCCGTCGGCACTCAGACCTCCTGGTACACCTTCAGACGAAGGATGAGAAAATCCCATCAGCCTGAGCTGCACATGCCATGAATGCTTTCACAAAAAGTCAGTTTGTAAATAACAAGTCAATGCCTACGTGACTTCCAGCAGGATCTGTGCACAAAATAAAGATTTATGTATCAAAAAGAAAAACATGCAAGGTCCTCAATGGTAACTACATTAATAGGGTCATTTTAACTTGATCGATCAATCGATCGATAGATCGATAGATCGATAGATCGATAGATAGATACATAGTTAAAGTTAAAATGACCCTATTAATGTAGTTACCATTGAGGACCTTGCATGTTTTTCTTTTTGATACATAAATCTTTATTTATTCTTTTAAGTACTAAAAAAATACTCCTTTGTTCAAGCTTCCCAGCTGTGAGCATCTATGGTATAAGGTTAATTGAACATAATTTTAATGAAGCTATTCATATTATGTGATGATGCAAGTAATGAAACTGTTAAAGACAAAAAATGACTTTGCAATCAGACAAAATACACAGGAGAGATAAAAACATGTGACTTCTTTGTGATAAAATCAATCTAGCACTAAATGCAGCAAAGACTAAAATACATACTCTGAAGGAAATACAAACTAACACAGAGATGAGCTGATATTGTGCACATAAACAGAAGTACAGGATATAATGCAACATCAAATTTGCACTGTAAACCACACGGACTGATTTTTTTTGATAAATGAGAGGCAAACGAACTAAGCACTGCTTCAAATCATTTGCAGCAATTGAAGGAAAAGAAAAATTGCAGAATTATCCTATTCAAAAGCTCAAATCATCAAATCATTTGCCTGAGAAATGACTGAATTGATTAATTCTTTATGAAAAGTTGCTGATTCATATTCTGTCAATTGACTTATCAACTGATAAACAGATTTCAGCTCTAACACTAAATAGCGTGCACAATGTTGCACAGTAAGAGCATCGGATATATCAGATAGTTCCAGAGGGACAGAGTTTGCTTCTTTTTCCTAGTCATGATCACATCCCTGTAAAACACATGATACATGCGCACTTTTCTACCCTCCAGACCCTGATAAATATAGACTGATGAGAGTAAATTGCACAGCCTGCCTTCGCCGTGTGGGGCTGACAAACAGCTTTAATTCCTTACGGCTGCACGGACAACAGGAGATGGAATATAAACACTGAGGGGTACTAAAAGTGCAATAAAACACTGAACAAATATCCTGCTGTGTTTTACAGATGGAATTGCATGTGTGGGTGTTTGTGTTAGTCTGTTGCTGTGTGCATGCATTTGTAAATGCATGCAAGAATGTACTTGTGTGTGTGTGTGTGTGTGTGTGTGTGTGTGTGTGTGTGTGTGATCCTCACCTGCCCTCCAAAACACACCAGCCACAGTAAGGGTCCCTCAGTCCCACGCATGATTGGCAGTCTTTCATTTCGAGGCACGTCTGCACTGGCACCTTGGTGATCTGGATTATTACAACATGAAATTTGATCAAAAGGTGCACCTTAAGGGAGACACTGGACAGAAATAACAAGTATTTAAAGTGTAGCTGTAAATGTTCCTTAGTATGTTGCAGGTGTGCAGAGTGGGAGCGAGTGGGGTCTCTCGTGTCTTCTCCCCATATTTAATTACTTTAGTTTATTCAACACAAAACACTGAATGTTTACTGTAACCAGGGTGAAATTGTTTTTCACCCTGGTTACAGCCAATCCATTAGATCTTATTTCAAGACATCAGTATTTTACAGATAAAATCTGAATGTTTAACAGCATCAACATTAGAAACTCTTCCCCTGCCGCAGAAACAAATGTGAGTCAATATAATGAAAGCAAAACTTCTGAAATCGCAAACTTAAAAAAGCAACGGAGCAAATAATTTTGATTATTATATATTTATTTATTTATTTTTTATAAAATGCTAATACTCGTGCTGTGATTGGTCAGCTGTGTGGACGTAAGAACAAAGCCATGATTCTGTATAGATCTGTTTATCTATTCTTAATGCAGCTAGCGTTGCTACTTTTGATTGTGATCTGTGAAGTCCATGTATTCCCTTCTAAAAATACCATCTCAATATTTAAATGGTATTGTATGTGCCCGCTCTCTAAGACAGTGAGCTTTCCTCTTCACATTAGACTGAGGCTGCTCAGCAGAGCTATTAACACTTTGTTTTATATTATAAGACACTTTGAAAGCAACATCTCTCATTTTAATCAAGGCAGCTTTCTACAGTGGCACCATACAGGCTTTTCTCCGTGCATAACCACAGCATAATTTTTGGGTTTGGATCTATTTTTTTCTCTTTTAAATGAATACAGTCTTTGTGGAGCTCAGTCTTAGCACAAGCAAGTACTCTGCCAGAATTTTAATGTATAATAAGTGTTAAATATATACACACACACCCTTTTCTCTGTGGTAATGTAGAGGTGGCTCTGGCTTTGGTCAAGGAAAAGGTTCTTGTTGACCTTGTCTCCTATGTTGTTGCCAACATAGGAGTACGGCTTGTTGCCATATTCACCTGGTCTCAGGTGTACCTGGACAAAATAAACAAAAGACAAAAGATAAGAGGTTTTAAATTCACTTGATACACCTTCCCTCAGATAAAAGTTTAAACTGAGGAAAAAAATATCCAACAAAAAAAACCACAAGTGAACTCAACCTTGAAGACCTCTCCGTTGGCGCTGCCCAAAAAGGCGATCGTGTGGTCATTCTCCACAGCAACAGTTACAGCAGTCAGATGGACCGACATGGTCAACACTGCATCTGCCTTTAAGGCAAATGCTGGCTTGCTTGCCAGAGGCGAAGGCAAATGCTCTGCACCACACTTGAAGTTTCCCAATGCATCCTTCTGTAAAGGGAAAGGATAACAAGAAGGGACGATCAGACATTGTTTGCTTTTCACTCCAAAAACATTAACTGTCTTTGCAGTACTGTTCGTATCCTACTTAAACTTTATAACAGAGATAGGAAATGTGCTTTGAACACTCGACCATTTTAATCTACAATCTAAAATTGGCTTTGTTTTGACTGATCATTTCTTTGATTAAAATAATAAATAAAAATTACAAGTATTTGCTTTAGAGTTGGAAGTCTGAGACAACAACAATAGGAAAACTCGTGTTAATAATCACTTAACAAGAAACTAGTAATACATGCAAGTAAAAAATGTAAAATAACCAGTTAAGTTGGGCCATAACTAAAAAAGTCTTTGGCACATGAAAATTGTTCCTGGAATACTTATTTCTGAGTAGGTACTGATCTCGGTATTAAGCTCAGTCACTCTCTAAAGTAAATACCCTACAGCTGCAGACCCTATGGTGGGAGCTGGAGATGTGAAACAGCTAAAATATCAACCAGTGGTGTAGGGTAGCAGCGGTCTTGACATGTCAGAGGCAGCAAAGCAAAAATTTTAAAACATGAATAGACCGCCAAATTTGACAGGTGTATTTAGTACATGGAGAGAGGCGAGTGAGCCATATTAAAGTTAGGCCTATAACCTGAACAAAGGCGTAATTTTGGTGGTTTTGTCTTTCTACACCACCAAGGCAGGTTTTAAATCAAACAATCAATATGTGATTGAAGTTAAACTTTAAGCTTTAACTGAAGGCATTTTAGCAAATCTTTGCCAAAACTTCTTCGGGAATTTGAGCCATTTTTATACACAGTCCCCCTTTTTAGAGGTTTAAAACCAACTGGATATTCTACTGACAAGTAGTTCCAGGTGAGGCCAGTTCCCTTGTTACTTCATGACAAATGAAGCGGACATACTATTTGAAGGTGGTTTGAAGTGTCGAATTTACATTTTATAGCTTTTCTTTCTAATTGTAAATAAAAATGCCCAAATACATGTCAGTGCAAGTGAGATAGGCTAACATTCAGCTGAAAAAATAAACCAGAATCTGGCGACCTGTCCACAGTGTACCCTGCCTCTCACCCTAAGACAGCTGGGATAGGCTCCAGACGCCCCTCACAACCCTGAAAAATGATAAGCGGAAGCGAATAGATGGTTGGATGGACAGAAATAATAAAAACTTCAGGAATAAATTTTTTTTTTAAATCTGGTACTTTCTTAGAAAATAAGGAATGAAATGGCCAGCTCAGCAACACATAAAGACCTGAGAAAAATTTTTTCCATAGATAACATCTAAGTCAAAAACACCCAGGGGAGGTAGGCATATCACGACACCTCCATGAATGGGAATAGAACAAGGTTCAAACTATCGGTTACACTCAAGAACAGGAGGATCAGATTAAACTTTGCCAAAGAAAATCTGAAAGAGCCTTTACAGTTCTGAAAAAAAAAATCTTTGGACAGGTGAAACCAAGATAAACAGCATGTCTGTGAAGGTTCTCAGTCATCCAGGTCATCGTAGTCTAAAGAGCTTGGAAAGAAAAGCTTTCTTCTTTAACCCTGGAGAACCCATGGGGTCAAATTTGACCCCATGGGTTCTCCAGGGTTAAGTTGCTTGAAGACGTTTCACCTCTCATCTGAGAAGCTTCTTCAGTTCTAGGGTCAAATGGTGGAGAGTCCCAGATTTAAAGAGAAGTGAAAGAAGCCATCTGTGGCGGAGGTGTGGTCCCGGGCGCGGCTGCAGGGGAGGAGTGGTGCAGTGAGCTCAAAGGGGCGGTGCTGGAGACGCAGGTGAGAACAGCTGATGGCGTTTGGACTGATGATGGTTTCCCTCCCCTTTTATAGTGAGACGGGAGAGGAGCGGAGGGAGAGCTGGAAATCAGCTGAGACCAGAGCTGTCAGACTGTGGACGGTCATAACAAATGAAAACTAGAAATAAACGTGGCATCTGGCGACAAACAACTGTGCGTGTGTGTACGTGTGTGAAGTGCATTTCACACCATCTATGTCCACTGTGAACAGCCATCTTTGAACAGAGGTGGTGGCTTGTGACACCAACTGTCTGCCATCTATAATCAAGTTTTGAGATCCCTTCACGGCCACTCGCATCCTGGGCCATCTGACCTCAAGAAATCACATGATAGGGTGGGGCTAGGTTTCACAATGAGCTCATCCGAAACCTTGGCTGATTGTGACCTACACCCGTTATTACACCTTGGCTTGTGTGATTAGAAAGAGAATTGTCCCTTTTGGGGGAATCCTCCCACAGGGCTTAAATCTGGGACTTTCCACCATTTGACCCTAGAACTGAAGAAGCTTCTCGGATGAGAGGTGAAACGTCTTCAAGCAACTTAAAGAAGTCCAGACGCTTTTCTTTCCAACCTTCTTAGACCAAGATTAACAGCCTGAATCAGAATGATGGGTAGAGAAAAATATGGAGAGGTGAGAAACAGCTCATGATCAGAATGGGCATGTATAGCTGCCACTGAAACTGGGTCACTACTGTCTGATTACTGTGACTGCTGATCGAAACAGAAACAGAAGGATGAAATGTGAAGTGTACAGGGCTATACTCTCTGCTTAGATTCAGACAAATGCTAAACAAAAAAAAACCCAAAAATTCTGAAACCCCTTAATTAAAGTAGAAAGTCTGCACTTTAGCCACGTCTTGATTGTGTGATTTAAAATCCACTGTGCTGGTGTACAGAGACTACAAGAATTGTGTCTTTCTCCAACAAATTATGGACCTAACTATACATCTATATGGCCTGAAGCAGCTTATCTCACTCAGTTTATAGAATTACATTACAATTAATACCATTATTAATTTGTTAAATGTACTCATACTTATATACTTAATGTAGCAGCATATGCTGTTGGCACAGTGACTGTATTAGTGTGTCTCTCTTCTTATTGGACGCTATTGCATGGTAATGCCTTTTAGCCTTGGTCAGATTACAAGTGAACAGGAGAACAAATGAAATGTTGAGATTTTATAATAAAAAGTGATAACTGCATTGCAGATTATAATTATACCAATTTGAGTTTTTCAAAACATTCTTTTAAATTAGAGTCAGCTGACAAAGAAGCACTTACAGAAATCTTTGAAGTGCATGCTGTGTAGGTTTGAGATGAGTAGGGTACGTCCACAGCAGGAACCCCAGAAATCTCCCCAGAGTCACTGTAGCATGCACTGATTATATCCATCAGCTGCTGATTGATGGAGTTCAGCGGGTACATGCAGAGAGCAGAGTCGCTTTCGTCGTCATCTGGATGAGCCACCATGAAGAGGACTTTTGTGAATGAGGTGACCGTGCCATAATTACCAGATTGAGACATGACCCGTGCCAGCTCTTTTCCTGGAAAAGCCACATATGCAGCTTGGACTTTGTTGTACCGGTTCTTTATACCGCAGGTTAACTGGAGCTCTGTGTACGAATAGTAATGTTGGTCATTTTCACAAAGACGAGACACATAAGTCAAGTTTTTGTTATCTGTGCCATCAAGAGTCCGAGAAAAGAGGAAATACACAAAACCATCCTCTTTGAAGGCATGTTGGAAGTCGTGTAAGTACTTGAGGACAAATGGCGCCGTCTGTACCGCTGATGCCTCAATGATGTTCTCAAACACAACCCAGTCCTGGTAGTCCTCAAGGATTCGTGTGCTGATTAGTTTTGTACTGTCCAGGCTTCCATAGCCCTTTCCAACAAGGAACACTTTGAAGGTCCGGCCATTTTTTGTGTAGTTGGACATGACGCTCACCACGTTCACATTATCCTCTATGCTAGCCACGTAAGTCCTCTCTCCTTTGTTGTCATTGTAATACAGCTCTTGTTCTACATTAGACAGGTTGAGGAGGGAACATATGCCTCTGTATCGACTGCCACATACTATTAGTGAACCATTGGACGGGTGGACCAGCAGAAGCTTGTTGCTGTTGGGCATGAGCACTGTGTCCTGACAGCCTGAAGCAGGAGGTGTACATGTTTTGGCATCTTTTTTTGGGCCCGTCTCAGTGCGGGCCTCCTTCTGGAGGGACGGGCTCAGCTGGAAGATATTGTTGACTGCTCCCAGATAGATGCGACCAGTCTGTGGGTCCTGGACCACATTGTTAATCAGGCTTTCAGAGATGAATTCCACAGTGGGGATTTTTCCACTACCCCCTTGGGCTTGAGAGACTGACAGCCAGAAGAGGAAGAGGAGGATGGAGACCCAGCTTGCCATCTCTGGAAGGAACAGAAAGGAAGAAGTGTTTTATTATTAATGAAGTTAAATGGAACTTTAAATGCACATTAACTATCAGCAACATGACACATCAACAAAGGGTTGGTGTGTAGTTAATATAACCCCACATACATACACATATACTCATACATAAAATTGAAGGTAAATCAGTTGTCTTTACATTGGTTCTAAGCAACAAGCCTGCTTCACTGGGAGGGGCTCAGGATCAGTTTGAGGTCAGGACTGTGTGCAGGCCAGTCAAGTTCTTCTACATCAAACTCGCTCATCCATGTCTGTATGAACCTTGCTTTGTGCACTGGCACACAGTCATGTTGGAATAGAAAACACCCACTGACTGCGACTGCGGAATATTTAGTAGCGAGAAAATTTCACGACTGGACTTGTTGCACAGGTGACGTCCTATCAGGGTACCACACTGCAATTCCCTGAGTTCCTGAGAGTGACAAATTCTTTCACAAATGTTTGTAGAAGCAGTCTGCATGCCTAGCTTCTTGATTATATTCAACTCGAAGTGATTGGAACACCTCAATTCAATGATTTGGATGGGTGAGTGAATACTTTTGGCAATATAGTGTATTTTTAGAAAATCTGCACATGGAGACATTAATAGGGTTGCACTAGGCTATACACCTGAAGTTTGTATTGCCCAGGTATATACAAAAGTAACAGGAAGTAATTTGAATGAACTGGGATTTTAAGGTGTACAACACATGAAGCATATCCCACTTTAGAGTCACAGATTTAGGTTATGGGGCTAAAACAATTTAAAAACTGCCTCGAGATGACAGCGCATGGCGTAGGTGTTTGTGTCTGACTCAACTCCCTGATCCAGTTATATATTTTTTGGGGGGGGGAGAGATTTTGAATTCAATTGATTTATCTCAAGCCATCACTGGTAAAAAAATAAATAAAACTGGTTTGTGTAGGGGTAAAAAAGACAAAGGATAACAACTAGATCTCAATCCATAACACAATAAACAACTCTTTAAAAAGCTTGGATCACATCCAACTTCATTTGCACTTGCTTTTTTTCTCCCCTAGCAGCCGCACAATGTGTTTAGGAAGTACACTGTTTTGTCTCAGGAAATATGATCACATAACATCCTTGTAAACTACAGACAGCCTCATGTACCGGCTAACAGCAGGTGCCTGCGGAGCCTTCGTTCACTGCTGTTTGCGCAGGCTGTGGTAAATATGGAACTGCAGGTGGCTTTGAAGCAGCCATTGCCCACACAGCAAATGTTAGTGTATGTTTGCATGTGGTTTCAGTCTTGCACACACTCAGCAGTATCCTCCTCCTCATTTCATCTTGCCAGTCAAGTTACAGACACATTTGTCAAAGTCACTTGCCAAAACTGTGTTTTATTATGTTAACCTGCCTTTGCTCACTGGACTAAGTGGGGAGACCACTGATTGGACATTTGCCTGGGGGGGAGGGGGGGCTGTTAATTTCACTGGCAACACTCATTTTCATTTAAGTAGACACAATTCGATTTCTTGATTTTATTTTTTTTAACCCCTCCACCCCACTCATTTACTGCCTCACACTATCCACCCCCCCCCCCCCCCCCCCCTTAACCCATTTCATTACATAAATGTATTATGCCCTTTTCAATTCATAGTCTTAAATATTTCCATTAAAATGGGAATGGTGCAATAAAATCCCTCTCTCTGCTTATTCAGGACAAAAATGTGTGCGGCTGGTTTTTACAGCTTTAATTAAGAAGGAGGGGCGGTAAGTGTTATGCCAAGATTTAACTGAGAGGAAAAGACCAAAAAAAACAGAAAAGAAATCTTGAGTTTACATGCACAGTACAGAGTGGACAAAATAAAGGGTATATTATGTAAACTATTATTTCAGCTCTAAAGTAACACAACTTCAATTTCAAAGGACATATCCATCGGCAATTACAAGCCCGCGTCAGCTTTAAGCGGCAAGACAATAACGTTTGTGCTTGAGTTTTCAGGGAAGCTTCACAGAAACTGCACGAGTTGCAAAACAGCCTCACAGCCTCAAAATGTTGACATCAAAAGCAAAACAGAGACAACTTTCACTGACAAAGTGAGGTGGCAAACTGCAAAAATGTCCACAGAGAAAAACTAAAAGGAAAAATGGTATTAAAGAAAAAAATGAAATCAGCAGCTCTGTGAGCCAGGGCTCAGTGATCTGTAAACAAAAACTTTACTCTGAGCAAATTTAGGGTGACATTGTATGTAGTATGTAAGTTGGTATACTAATTTTCTCATATAAAGGTGCCATCTGACTATTATTATGTTTTGACTAGACAGATTCAGGTAGTCTAACAAGCTACATGACCTTGAATGTGCATTTTTTCTGCTTAAGAACATACCTGTCAAAAACACTTTGTCAGCACACTCCTGTACATACAATTACACCTACTGCATATCTGCACACCTACAGAATGAAAGGTGTGCAACAGCTATTTGTATACTGCCACAATGTACAATTCCCACTTTTTAATGGATTGTCTACAGACATGGTGTAGCTAGATGACTCTGTGTCTTTCACTAAAAACTGTAATATCCCCTTTTCTATCAATTTACCCTGAGAAAAAAAGTGGATTATGTCAGTAGTATCTGTGACAAAAAAAAATACTTGATTTCTTTTAACTCCCAATAAAACTTTCTCAGACCACAAATTCAAGGACAATCATCTCTGGACACTCATTTAGGTTTTAGAAAACTCCAGAATCACTTACAACTGCAACTTCAAAGGGTGCTTTTCCTATTCATGCAAATCCTATGGCCAGTCCCTGATCAGACAAAAAAATGTGTCACACAAATTTCCCTCAGATGTTGCATTGTGGGTCAGGGCAAACGAATTTCTTAACATATTTCAAAAGAGCCTGTTCTCTCCTAAGATGTCTCCTTCTGTCACTCTGTCACTTTTTATCCTTTTTTTTCATGGGCTTAATCCTTAACGCTGGAATTAAAGAGGCTTCAAAGAGCTGAGCAGATACAGCCGCCTGGTGGGGGTGGCACAGGTGGAATGAGGCCCATTTCTCCCCAGACCAACCCACCTCTTTTTTTCAACATGTCTGCTGTGAGAGAACATGACAACTGGGCATATCATCCAACACGCGGCTATTCTGAATAAATAAAAGCCTGCTAAATTTAGAGGCTGCGTGCTGCATCAGCCTGCAGCTAATGAAGCCTCCAATGGCCTGGAATAAATAATAATGAAACACATCATGCACTAATGAAGCTGGCACATCTGAAAAATATGATCTGGTGAAAGTCAATTTTCAAATTCAAACAGCCTGAAGCCAGCACTGAATTGACCTTAAATTAGGCATTTCACCTCATTCCTTTTCACGTGATTGTTTGTGGTTACGGAAAGAAAAAAATCTTTGGCATCTTTGAGCTTTAGAACTTCTTTAACTCTTCACAAGAATGCTTAAATGGGCCAATTCTGGTCTTTAGCAGTTTTTATAATTATGTAAGTACAGCTTCAGGTTAACTACAAAACATATTATAATGTGTTATTTATTTAACAAGAATAAATAATGACACAGTCTAGAGCGTTGTGTTGTGTCTCGGCTATTTTTCTGACAGGTAAAGTTTGGCTGAAACAGCAAATTTATAACAGAATGGCTGAAAAAGAAAAAAATGAAATCACGAAAACCTGATTGCTGCGTTGGGACCTTAAGAGAGCTGTGCATAAATGTGCATAAATGAATGCCCACAACTGAAGCAACGTTTTAGAAGCTTCTCTACTTTTAGAAGACTAGTGGGCAAAGATTCCTTCATAGTGATGTGAGTCATACAGAAAATACTTTGGGTCATTCCTGCTAAAGTCTTTTCTAAAAGCTACTGAACCATGGGGTGCACTTATTTCATGACTGTTTATAGCAGGTTGTATTTACTTTAAACATGTAAAACTGTATCATTCTTCTTAACTATGCATATATTTACAAAGCTTGTAGAAACCTTGAGATGAAAAATTCATTCAGTCCCACCACAGGGTAGTCACCTCACTGTCACTCAACAGTTTAACAGGTAGTTTGCACCTAGTTAAAACTAATGCTGTCTGTTACAGCGGTGCTTGAAAATTCTTCATGAATAAATCATTCAGGAGGTTATAATGTTCAGTTTTAGTATTCAGCTTTCATTCTTTTGGATTTGCTGATTTGTGTTGTTCTTGAATTTTAACACATTATAAAGAAAAATGCTGCAGTTATCCACCCTCTGATCTAAAAAAGAATGGCATTGTAGCACAAATGTAGTAATTTTAATGCAAATGCTGTGAAAATATGAGCTACCAGTAGGTCTTGGGGAAGATCTCCAGAGAGCAATTTCTAGAACTCGGTATGTAAAACTAAGTGAAAATGAAACTAGGCAACAACAGAAAACTAAAGGAGCAGTGCAACTAATATTTTTTCCATTGTGGAAGTACACAAGAAAGTAGGAAGTACACATTTTGTTATTTGTTATAAATGAGATGCACAAACCTCAAATACCTAAACGCTCTGAACATTTTAAGGCTCAACAGTATCTGTAAGTTGTGTTGTCAAGACCTGTGAAAACTGTCTTGTTCTCCTCAGACAAACTATATCAGTAGTGTTGTCAATAAACCGCATTTCCTAAACAGTACTTGTTTAAGCTAAGTTGACTACTCACCTCACCATAACGACACCAAACTGAAGATTCAGCTCAGAGTTGAATGAGCCATACGAACACGATGTGCTACACCGCTCTGATATGTAGTCTCCAATTCAAATGTACTCCTTCGGTTTGACAGGAGCGAAGTAGGACAGCTAAACTGTTGAGGTATGGCATGCACAGGCTTGCCTGTAGCACATAGGTGTGCCTTTTTTGTTTCCTTGCTTATCATTTCACACATGCGCAAACACACACCTTTTATTGACAAATACAGAAGCATTTCTTCCACCCTTCCTCCATAAGGTAGGCCATGTCTGGACAGGAGAAGCAGCTTTCAACAGTAAAAAAAAATGAAAGATATTAAATTGAAAAATGGAAGGTGTGTGCCCCTACACACACACACACACACATGCACACACACACAAATCCACAGGCTTAGAGATACATGTGCAAGCCCCAATACATGAAACCAGCTCAGCTTGAAGTGCTGACGAAGTAATCCTGCTCAGACCACACAAAGACACTCTTCTCTTCAAACTGCCATGCTGTGTTTCTTTGACACAGGGGCACTAAAACCCAGCATGGCAGTCCACACGCCTCTTGGCCAATCCTAAGGAGGAAGTCTGCAAGTGTGTCGTGGTAAGGGAGCAAAAGATCAGGAAGGAGATAGCAGAATTAAAATTCTGGAGAAATGTCTCTGATGATTAGATTAGATCAGATGCACAAACGGTTACATAACTGCTGACCCGGCAAGTTTTGAAGCGGCATGAGTCCCCTCGTCCTTATTAAAATAGATACAGAAAGGGAACTGATATAATATATAAAGAAACAGACACCCTACCCAGAAAATCTAATAGGATATCACCCCACACTGCGATCATTCATATTCAGCACTTTCTTTACTGGAGAGCTGCCTTTGACAGCTCTGACACTGATGTGAAACCACTGAAACCACTTTCACTGTTATACACTGATAAAAGTGAACTACGATTAAATTAGCAGCCTGTCCCCAGAGAAGTCGACCCCGGGTAAAGAGAGGTGAACGTGGGGTTAATGCTCTGATTCAAACCTTACCATGTCTCTAACAGCATGTAGCATGCTGAAAAAGCATGATAAAGTGAGCCCAAGGAAATACAACAACCCAGGTTGAGAGCCATGACAAGGAACTGGAACTGAGGGGTGGATCCTTGTCCTTTATTTTCCTGCCACCACCAAGGAAACCACAGGCAGAACAGAAGCATTGTTAAAAGATGAAACATGAAGCGGGAGAGTGTGGAGAACTCTTTCTCTGCATGTCTTCCATTCCCCGCACCACTTCCTTTTTTGACATGCAAAAAGTCTTGTCCCATGCTCGGAGTAAAATTGTTTCACAAGTTGTAAAGGAGGGCTGGTGTGACGATGGTAATCCAATTTCCATATGAACAATTACCCTGCCGTCAGGGCTGGCAGTTCATTTATTTCAATTTGACTGACTGGGAAAACCATGCTCACCAAAAGCAGCCAGCCCAGCCATTGTATTCAGGGCACCAGGCACAGAGGGGGTGGGGGATGGGGTTGATGGGGCTGGTCCATTTTAGCGGGATCCAGCTGCTCTGGCCTAAATTTGCTAACACCTTTAAAGTTGGCCCATGACCCAAGAGTGTGTGTATCACACGTTACTCTCTTATTAGACCGTATGTGCCCCAATTCTCACATCTCTGGGTTTCTGCTCGTGTGTACGTGTATGTCTACATGCATCTGTCCTCTTGTGTATGTTTGTCTGTTATGATGTATGACCATGAGTCAGCCGGTGCGAGCATAACCTGCGTGCACACATGCATACAATCCTTTTAGGCACAGCAGTTTTCCTCATTAGGACTGATAGACTGTTTGTGTGTCTGTTTACCGCTCCGTCACCATTTTCAAGGCTCCTGCTATCTCCCTTCTGCCAGCTGGACACTTGAGCAGCAAGAGCGCAAAACCACAGGCTTGCACACACAAACTACTTGAGCAAAGTACACATTTAAATGTGCTTGTGTTCACACACACACATATACACACACATACACACACTCACTCACTACCAGGCTTCTCTGCCTCATACCGCCCGGCAGCTGACCTCTGTGTCTCTTGTAATCTCTCAATCTCTGTTTGTCTCTCAAACAAACACAGAAATTCAACCTCTTCTGTCTGGCCAACAGCAGCTTGGGCTAATCTCCCAATGCTAACTGGCCTCCCCCAACCCCAGCTGGATGCTGCAACTCTCCAGTGGGACAGAGTGGCTGTTTGCAGTGTGGACACAGCTGGCAGATGCGGGAAACTTGATTAAACAGCCTGGCCTGGCAGAGAAAAGGTACTTTCAGGAGCCAGTGCCTCTTCTGACTGCCATCGCGGTCACATCCAGACATTTACTAATGCAGACTAACAGCTGTAGGGTGCAGACAGGCACCCCAAACCCAAAACAAATGCAATTTTTGGGAAATAATAAACCTATATTTTAATATTAAAAAAAGTTTAGCACTGTGTAGCATCCTCCATTCTTTTAATTACAGCCTGGAAACATATGGGAACTGAGACCAGTTGCTGGATTTTTGGGAGAGGACTCTTATCCCATTCCTGTCTGATATGGAATTCTCGATACTCGAGTCCTGGGTCATCTTTTTTGTGTTGTTTGTTTCACGATAGTCCAAATGTTTTCAACGGGTGAAATGTCTGGACTCCAGGAGGGCCAATTCAGCTCCTGGACAGTTCCACTATGTAGCCATGATCTTATAATAGAGACATGTGTCATTCAGCATTGTCTTGCTGAAATATGCAAGGCTTTCCTTGAAAAAGTCAATGGGCGCTTGTGTTGCTCTAATCTGCTTATACACCTTTCATACACCGTGATGTACAGGCTGCCAGTTCCACTAATGTACCCCCCATACCATCAGAGATGCAGGCTTTTGAGGCATCAAGCTGGATGTTCCCTCTCCATTTTAGTCTAGAGGACATTACATCCATTTTTTTTCCCCAAAAAGACATTAAAATTTCCAGTTTGCCTCAATCCATTTTAATTTAGTTTTGTCCCATAGAAGATGTTTCTGGTTCATGTTCATTTATGGTTTCTTCTTTGCGTGACAAAACTTTAGCCTAAAATCGTGGATGGCACAGTGAACTATGTTTGTAGACAATGGTTTCTGGAAGTGTTTCCGAGCCCATGCAGTGATTTCCATGATACAATCGTGCCTGTTTGTAATTCAGTGCTCCGTGGGAGTCCAAAGATCACAGAATTGTTCCACAATTTATAGATGCAGATTTTTGCAAAACATCTGCTCATTTTTACTTCTGAGAAATTCTGCCTCTCTAAGATGCTCTTTTTATACACAATCATGTTACTGACCTGTTGCCAGTTAACCTAATTAGATGCAAAACCTTCCTCCAGATGTTGGGGTTTTATCCCACATGGTACATTTTCTCAGTTTACCAGTTTGGTGTGTTTTCTGTGTGAATAATATATGGGGTTGCAAATCATTCCATATTGTTTTTATTTAAACTTTATAAAGCGTCCCAACTGTACTGTATCGTGCATTGTATTTCTACACCCACAGCTGAAACTCTAAAATATTTTCATTATCCGTCAGTCAATTAATATTCTAGTCTTGTTTTTATTGACATCGTTTTGATGAATAATATACCAACAGATCAGAAAGCGAATCCAATGTTTCGTCAGTCTACTACACAAACAATCCACTCACTGTGTCAGCGCTGACCCTCATTTCCTTCTGACTCAACAACTGCTTAGCTGCGGGGAATTTTTTATTTCACCATCTTCTGTCAGAGGCCAGACTCCTTTTTTCAGAACAGGTAATAACTCGGTGTATTGCTCAAGGGCATTTCAGCGCGTCGGAAGCTTGCTCTCACACACAGAAAGTTAAATCCCTGCTTCCGTGGGTTGAGGGGCAGCTTCTCTAATCCGTGCACCATCCTGAGGTGATCCCCTGGTCCAGGACCACAATCACCTTGCACTTACATATAAAGTACAGCTCACACTCACGTACTGACACACATACAGTGACAATTAAGAAGTCAGGCAGGCAGACTGACTGCTGGGAAGGAATCCATTACACAGCTTATTGGTTATAATGATTTCACTTCCCCAGCATAAACGCCAATGAGCCATGAAGGTATCTTGTAATGTGGTTTAGTCTCAGTGCCCAGCTTTCGTTTTGTTTCAAGGGGAATACTGATCTTATAGTCTCTGATTAGCTTGCCTTCCCACGTATAGGAACAGGAAACCTGTGTAGTAGTGGACATAAGTGTTGTGTTTTTTTTAGCATCTGATCTTAATCTAATCATTATAGCATATTAGCAGTACACCTATCTGTGTTCAAGATGAGAAGCATGACAGGACTTATGTCTGTGTGGTGTTAGCACAAATGCTAAAGCCTCATGGTTACCCAGTGAAACATCAAAATGCACTTTATTAAAAGATATGTATATTAAAAAGAAAACTGGTTTATACCATTTATGAATATGCCATTTCTGTTAACTTCATTGATAAATAGGATACTTAACAGCTGTCTCTTTGTTCATTTAGTGTATTCAATATAACCCTTTGCTACACAGCTTTTAACTTTCTGACCAGCTCAGTATGATGACATGCCTTGGTTGAGACATGGAATTTTTAGGTTTTGTGGTTCTTTTTCCCATCACCATCCCCCAAAAGGGACAACCCACACCACAGGTTAAATACCTGAGACTCTCCACCAACTGCATATTGAACTCCAGACCTAAAGTAGTCCAGCTGCCTTCTTTTTTCAGCCTCTCAAGACTACACAAACCGTATGACTGCGAATCTACACATAAATAATACTGTGAATGCTGGTGCAACTTCTCACTGACTAAATGTCTGGGCATTATCAGACTTATTTCATAAGCGATGAGCAATAGAAGATGTTCCTTACTGATTTTATCTGGTAGCAGACGCCATAGTGAGAAGACAGGCAAACAGCCTGCATTTTTTTTTAGTGTAAATGTGTGTGAATTAAACAGTCAGTGGTTCAGGAGTGGAAACCAACTCGTGTAAATTAATAGATGATACTCTGAGTTTCAGTTTGAGTCAGAACTGGGATGGAATAATTTAAAAACTCTCCATGTAATGATGTGCCTTTTTATCTAGCCACTCTGCCTTTCGCTTTCTCTCCCTGATTTCCCCCCCCCTCTACATGTATACTAATAAAAGGCTGATTAAAAACGCAATAACCCATGCAAGGAGATCAGGGAGATCGGCTTTCTTTGCCCACCCAATTACAGAAACCAGTTTCCTTGCTTACATGACATTAAAGAAATTATGAAAGCTGACAGTGAAGACAGGACATGAGGAATCTTTCCACAAGGCATTTATGTTTGCCAAGAAATAGTTCAGCTGAGCAGTTTCCACCAAACCACATGAGTGGTTTCTGTTTCTGTGTGTAAGCACTTAAGAAAAAAAAAGATACAACATGGTAATTTTTGCATTTTAGAAGTGCCAGTAGGTGTATTTCTCCCTCTGGACGAGTTTGATGCAATCTTCTTAACTCACACTTAGAAAGAAAACAAATGCGTATTCCCAAAAATGCAATCCTTTAAACAGAGACATGGTAGCGTATGAATAGAGCACAAGCTCTAGTAACTTCAGCAAAGAAAGCAGAATGGAAAGGAAGGAGGACAGGAACAGAGGGACGGCAATCTCACACGTTACTGACTGAGTCTCAATAGCCCCTTTGTGCGAGCTGGCAGGTGCCTGTCACTTGTCAGGATGAGTCAGAGTGTGGATGGTGACTTGAGCATTGTGATGGTGGGGATATAAGCGTTGGCTGAGGCCCAGTAAGATTCTAGCTCTTAGTAATGACTAACAGCTATCAGGTAATGGCCCAAAGATTAGCAAGCGCTGTTCAGCATATGGAGAAAAGGTCACGTTTAGAGCTTAAAAGGTAATGGCTAAATTAGCTGCAAGAAATACCTCATAAAATTAAATAGCTTTCAGTGAGAAGGAGTACTTTCCGCTGGTGGTGCAAAAGGAAATAGACTGGGCTACTTTTTAATTAGTCCGAAGAAGGGAACTAATCACAGGAAGGGTAGTCTCTGATAAACCGTGTGTGCCTCGACACAAAACCTCAACTCATAACACAAGGGCACCATCTAACAGCCTCTTTCTCACGAATGAAACACACGCACAAACACATTTGCTTGGACTAGTTCTGCTCCTTCTTCTTAGTACGGCGCAGTGATTTGGAAAAAAAATTAAATGCGATACTTGAGAGACTGCAAGAGCAATTTGATTCGCAATATGATTTTTTTTTAAAAAAACAAGCACCAGTTCTAATAGATTTAAAACAGGCCCATCTATCCTTTCACTGACACCCTTCTCCACAAGAAACTCCTCCAGCTCATCCAGGGGGACACCGAGCCAGTTCCCGAGCTAGTCGATAGATATAATCTCTCTAGTGTGTCCCGATTCTGCCCCGGCCTCTTTCCAGCAGGACATGACTCTGGTGCTTAATGAGGTGCCTGAAACACCGTGCTTAGGAGGTGAGGCGTTTCGGGCACCTCATTAACGATATCATCAAAATATTACTTGCTCTTATCTTTTAATGCAAGAAGGGGAACTACAACACATAAAAAGCTTGCAACATTTATCAGTTTCTTAAATGTGCATATGACAATCACACATACAGCAGCTATCACACAACATGACTGTGTAAAAAAAACGTAACTTTACCATTTGTCATATTCATCGTTTCAAATTACAATTTTCGATTTAAAATCAATTTGCCATTGAGCTCAACTCCTCAATGCATGCACTTCCACCGAATGTTCTTGACGCTATTGAAACCACTCCACGACACTCATTCCTCAATCCGCCAACCCTTGTAATCTTCATCCATCATCTATCAGAGCTGCTGCAGCCAGAGGGGAGAGAGCTGCTAAGCAGGGCTTGACTAATGGCTAAACAAACACCATTATCAGGCCGCAGTGGCCGAACGCTGAGCTACAGGAGCCCCAGAGCAGCTGAGGCTCTTTAATACTTAATCCCCGCTGCCCTGCTCTGCTAGCTTCTGTTTTAAGCAATGGGCAGCACTGAAGGTCCACTAATGGTGGAATAAGCACAGAAACATAAGGGACTATGGGCTAGAATAAAAATGAGCGTGACACCTACGCGCACGCACAATCACTTACTGCAAAAGTCACAAATAGACTGAGAGGGGGTAAAGACGAGTGTGGCCCACTCGTCTTGGCCAATTCCCTCTCTAAAAAAGGCTCAGGGAGAAGTTAATGAGCCTGTTACTGCCCCACAGCTCCCACGATAAGGCTGCTGATTGCACCACATGTTTAGGGCAAGAGGATGGCGTGTGTATTTGCATGCATGTGTTCGTGTGTGTCTGTGTGTGTGTGTGTGTGTTTGTCACCCGACCCAAAACGGTCATCTGCTGATCGTACGTTCAGAAGTAGGGAAAGCACACTTTTGCACACAAACCGCCACACTCTTGAGGCGCAATCTATCCCACTCACTCTCGCTCGCTTGCCTACATACACCAAGTCACACCCTGACCACACTATCCTCACAAACACACACACACACAATCAAGTGTGACTGAGCGAGCAGGCCACTCAATGAGAGTGGGTGATTAGGCCCTCTGAGAGTGGGTCTGACCTTTCCCTGCACATCAAGTCCTCTGTGCGCATGTGTGTTTTTATGAGTCAGTGGCTATAAGCTCTCGGGCCTGCGCCACTTCACATCAAATGTCACCGACTTAAATGAGATGACCACACAGACAGGACAATTGAGGAAAGGAGACACAGAAAGATATGAAGGACAGCTCTACAGGTGGACTGGGATGCTCACTAATTGGAAAGTTGGTGGTTCAGTACCGAGCTCCTCAAGTTTGCATGTCAGAAGGTCCTTCGGCAAGATAATGAACTTCAGAACTACACCTAATGTATCACTGGTGTGCGAGTATGTGGTAGAAAATGTACCGTAGCTACAGGATACGTAATCTATGACTGGGTGAAGTGGCTAATTATATGAAATTACTTTATGGTAACTGAAAGAGACCCCCCCAAAAAGCACTATATAAATGCAGTCCATTTTTGACATTAAATGAGAGGACAAAAAAAAAAAACATTAAAAAAAAGAGGGGATTTTTTTAGGCTGTGAGACAAAGATTTAAAAAAAAGAGGAATAACTTAAAAAGGAAGGAAGAGAGAAGAACTGAAAGAAAGAGAGTGCCCTGTCACCAATCAATCTGCTGTCTTGGGCTCTTTCTCTACTGCTTCGCATGAGAAGCAGCAAAGCTGAGGTATTTTTATATTCATGGTTAGTTTTGGGAATTTTGCACAGGCCCTTGTGGGTACACAAACCTCCCCCGTTTGACTGTGGTAATGGTTGAGTCTGCACTTCCGTGTTCTCAAAGCTCAGACAGACAGCCAGACGGTCTGAGTCAGGTCTCTGGGGAGGGCATGAGCAGGGGGGCAAGTGAGGTTTTGTTTTGCTGAGAGCAGCAGTTAGATAGCCAAATTATATTTTTATAACTTCTTCTGAATTGTGCTCTAAAGCACGTGTGTGTACACAACAGACTGTGCTCCAGTTTTTTCAATTTTCTGAGGGGATCATATACAGGTTAACATTGGATCGTATATATATATATATATATATATATATATATATAAAATAATTGTTAGCTGGAGCCACAAATATTACTGCATAACATTCAGTGAGGCAGGAAGTATGAAGAGACAATTAGAGGTTTCAAGCAAAACCCAAGTTACCCCAACTGATCTGGAAGTAAACAAATATAAAATAATTAACCACATCTTCAGTCCAGTTTATAATTTCCCAACTCAACTTTGACTCACGACAGCAGAGTAAATTTCTTCCTTTGCAGTGAGGAATCATTCATGCTCCAGTACATTATTCACTTTCAATTTCACCTCCCAAATAAGGTGGCTTTGCTAACTGTTTTCAATTTGTCTGGTCCTCTCAATGCTTCTTCCTATTCAGTCTGACAAATTTGACTGATGTCGTCATCTACCCAGATCTCAGTAAATGAACTGGTAAGTACAACAGTGTCATACCCAATAGAAATCACATCAACAGCTATGAAAAGACCCAGGTTGTGAATTGCTGGAATCGGTCTTTAATAGCGGGTTAAGGTATTTGATGCTGGTGGGATGACAGAGTCTCAGTCTTGTCTTGCCCTTTTTCTCTCTTCTTTCTCTTCCTGCCATCACAGTTGATCTGAGAGGAGATAGTGAACATCCACTGCTGATGGGCCAGATGATGTGTGTGTGTGTGTGTGGCGCGATGCCCAGGTTAATTAAGTTTGAAATCATAGAGATGATCAGTGCTACTTTCATTCAGAGCCCCCCCGAACACACACACACACCCTCCCGTTGCTGTGTCCCTGCTACTACCAGAGCGTTAAGTCTATCTGAGAAGTAGAGGGGTGTTTGTTTGCCCAACTGTGAGAGAAAGAGTGTAATTTTGTATGTGACTCTGAAGGAGAAAGATAAACAATTAAGGAATGGGAGTGAGCTGGTGGTGCTGAAGCAATTAAACAACAAACTAATTAGAAAATATAGGTTTCCTTCTTTTCGTTCACTTGAAACTTCGGTTTAAGGATACTCAGTGTTACAAAGCCACTGAGGCACTTTTTGTTTTTGGATACAAATACAGACTTAATTTCAATGGAAAACTCATTTTAATTATTAACCTTTTAACATTAAAGCAATTAGCACATCATTTAAGCCAGTCATACAATAAGAATGCTGAACTCTATCAGGGTATGGTGGGGTGGTGGGGCTGGAGCCTAGCCCAGGTGCCATAGGGCGAGAGGTGGGATACAACCTGGACAGGTCGCCTGTTTATCGCAGGGCTAACGCAGACAGCCATTCACACCATCCACTCCTACGGGCAATTTAGAATCACCAGTTAACCTAACCCCCCTAACTTTGGACTGTGGGTGGACCCTGGAGTACACAGAGAGAATCCAGAGATGGGGAGAACATGCACACTCCAGACAGAAAGGCCCCATTCAGATGGTGGAGTCGAATCCAGTTTGCTGTGAGGCGACAGTGCGAACCCCGTGCCACAATGCTGCCCCTGCTTATCACCCTGAACACACCCGGTCTCTCAATTGCTGAATGACAGGCTGCATTTTTTCTGGTTTATATCACTGCAAATTATAAGTAATATGAGGTTCTGCACTCGTGGTCATACAGTAAATTGAACACATCACATGGGGCAATTGAAAATTTGGATAAACTGTGAGAAACGACAAACAAAACAATCAAATAATTAACTGGAAAAAATTTTCAGGAGATTAACTGATCATGAAAACAGTGATTTGCCTTCCCAGTGGCTTGTTGCGTACACGTGCACTTGTATTTCTTTTCACTGCAGATCAATTAGGGTCAAATCGCTCTGACAAAAAGTATAATTTTTCATATTTCTACAACAGCGATGTGGTACTAATCCTCTTCCAAGGTTAAGCCAAATTTTTCAAACAGAAACTAAAGAGTGCCAGTATTTTTATTGTGAATGATTAAAGTGCTCACTAAAAGAAGCTGGACCTTGACCAACTGGAAAGATAATGGATAAGAAATAATATATATTTAATACTTGTGAAATTATTTATTCTGCAACAGTCTGACTCATTATTTTACCAAATGATATACTTTTACTTGTAAAAGTAACAAATGTAATGCAGTTCCCTTAAAAGTTTAACTGTGAATACTGCAAAAGGGTTTAGGGTTTAACATAGAGCTGCTATTGAAGCATTTTTAGTATTTGAGTGATGTTACATTGTTATATTATTGTTTTTTTTACTTAAAGTATTTGTATATGTCTTCCACCGCTGCTGAAGGTTTAGGTGTAATGCGATCCATATCTGTGGTTTCTCACCTGATTATATTTCATTTTGGAATATTTTTCTCCATGATTAATTGCTCAGACCTCGTGTGATTGCCATTTCTAATCAAATGCAGAGGCACAAAGGTCAGAGGGAATTAGTCCCCCACCGTCTAAAAATAAGCTGCTTTAATCAACTTGCAGATGGCCTGATAAGCAGCAAGGTGGCATTATGGGCCAGTCGTGTGGCGTAGCTGAGGCATGTCAGCGATAACATCTGCACCTCATCTCTAAAGGTGTCACTGCGTCTTTCATGTCAGGTGAGAGCACTGACATTCTGTCACATCCAGACAGTGTGTGGGTGTGGGGGGTCCTTGCAGGTTTCTGCTGGCGGGGGGCTAACAAAGATGCATACAGCAGCCTCACATAAAAAGGTACATACACCTCTGCACACGTGCTCAGATGCACAAGTGTTGGGCATGAGATAGCACTGATGTCTGCCAGTGGAAGCCTGCATTTCAGACTCGTTATCTCCTGAGCCTTCTGCCGATAATTACAGCCGTCCCTTCTTTCAGACTCGGTCACACCAAAGCTGCCAGTCTGCGCAGCTCAAGCCAGAGGAATTATCACCCAGGCCATCGCGAGAGGGAGCACAGCAAGGTCAGGCCCCGTGTTCAATTTCACTTTTGATTCCAGTCCACCTTTCTTTCTCCTCTACCACTTATCCACTCCTCCCTCCCGACCTCCCCACGCTGTCGTCGTTGAATTTCACTTCAGGGCTAACCTCTATTTCCAGGACAACCACTGCTTTGACACTCATTCATTTCCAATCCTGCAGAGTGGTCAGCTGAATGGAAATTGACGATTCAATTTTTGGAAAGAAACTCAAGAGTCCTTTTGGAATTGACTCTCCCCTCCTGCATGGGTGCCCATTCTGCCACCCCCTCTGCCTTCCCCACCTAACCGCCACTACCACTGCTCGCTATCTTCGTCCTGGTCTGCTGAGTACAGCCAATTTCTCCGCTTGTATGGAGGCGTGGGCGAGATGGCTACCACGGCTTAAAAAAAAAAGAAAAAAAAAAGAAATACCCTGCAGCTCAAACAGACCTCTCTCAGACACCTTTTCCGTGTTCTCTCATCACTAAACTGCCATCAAATAAGCAAACATTTAAAACCAGAGGGTTTATTCTCAGCATTGCTCCCAGCTGGATGTTGGGTGGCAATTTAAAAATGATCTATGCAAATGTAATTTCGCTGTGTGTCATCCAACACAGCCAATTAATGAGTGAGCTTCCACAACCCAACTATAAATTAACAAGGCTAGATATAACAGCTAGATTAATGTGTTTTTCTGGCACTTGCCTAATTGCTAGAAGGCTCCGGTGGGGCTAGTGCGAGCTGCCTCGTTTCTACATGTGATAGAGTAGGTTTAGACAGAGAGGGATAAACTCCTACGTCAACTCTATTTATCATTTACATGAACTTTGTTGTCTCTTCTATCGTTGTTTTGTCTTTTTTTTAGTGAGGAAAGTGCACATAAAAAGAGTCGGGGAGTTGTGTTTTTGTCCTCGGGGAACTTGTATTCACTTGAGCAGAAATTACTAGTATCATTTGTTAGACTGAGCTCAGTCTGAAGGACGTCATTAGCTTTAGTCAGACTTAGAAATGTATTAATGGAAAACAAATCCATAAGTGGTCAGAGGGGCACATGTGCAGTGATGGCAAATCTGGTAATGAGAGATGAGCGTTCAAGGCGGAGTGAAAAGTCAGAGCAAGAGGTAAGGGAAAACGGAGGGAGTGGGTAACCGCTTTGTTTCGGCCAGAGGAAGGAAAGAAGAGCGTGAGAGTGAGGAAGACGGAAAACAAGCTCAAGGATCCAAACAGAACATCACCAACAAGGAGTTCTTTTTGTTTTGCCCTTCTTAACCAATTGTTCTCTTCGCCAAGGGTGAGAACGCTAATCCGCTGTGAAACGGGGAGTTGTGAGGATTTACTCTAAGTATCCTTATTAGTGGGAATTCACTGATATGGGGGTGGGGGGGGAGCTGAAGTCGGGGGTAGTGGGGGTTACGGTGAAAAAGAAGAGGGCAGAGTGAAGAGGGAGGAAGAGCAGCAGGGATGTAGTGTGTCTTCTGAATACACTGTAGGTGCCATATGAATGTTTAATGCGGGGCTTAATGGTACGGGAGGGAAGCAGGGAGGAGTGGAGAATATAAAGAGTGTGAGGGAAAAGAAGCGGAATCTCAGAGGAGGTTACTGAGCTCCCCATATCACAACACTCCTGATAAGTGCCAGCCGCCCAGGATCAAACCTAATTCTTCACACCTTCAACTCCACCACAGAGCCCCTTTCAGCTGCAGAAGATGGTGACAAAGCACAGACTTGCTTTTGTCATGTGAAAACAAACAGAGATGGGCCTGATATGAAGACAAAAATGGATAAAGGATCTTTCCAGGTGATAAATTTCTTAATTACTTTTGTTAAAGACATACCCTGCTGGAAGCTTGGCCATGCTACATCATTTTAATTACACGAGCAAGGGCCTAATTAGTTGTATCTGTTATACCAGAGGCTAACGTGCACCCAATTAGACTCAAATCAAAAGGATCGTACAGTCAGATGAGGGGACTCTCCGCGTCTTTGTTCTTGCACAGTATTATTTAAATAACAGAGGAAAGTAAAGAGGGCGCCTAACTTCCCAAGTTGCTGATGTCACGATCAGCACATCTATCTTTAAAATAATTAAAGACATGCTCCCTGTGTGAGCAGCTGGCTGCCTGGCATGCCAGTGTCCCTGTCTCTTTGTCTGGTTTGCTGATAACAAAAGTGGTGAAAAAAAGTTATTTGTGCAACGATAAAGGCTAAACAACACAGCTTACAGTTGTGGTATTTTATGCAACAGTTTGTGGATTAACACTGGCAAAGTACAGCCTGCAGAGTGAGATCCACCAGCTGGCACCCACAAACAACCGCAAAAGAAGAAAAAGAAAAGATGACCATTTGAAGCGCAGTAATTGTAGCACAAATCGTTTTGCTTTTCCTGCAAAGCAGGGATGACATCAATTGATCATTTACAGAAGGCGTACGTGCCAGTACTGCTTTCGTTCTGTGGTAACTAACTGTCAAAAAGGTCCTCAGGGAAGATAGGATATAACCTAGTAAGAAACATTTGACATGAGGAGTGCAGAGCTTAAATGATTAATATACAAATGGTTTCTCTAATGACTTGATGAACAACACACACACACACACACACACACACACGCGCACACGCACACGCGCGGGTAAAACAGAATGAGAAGTTCAACCACTTTGGAAGTAAATCTACATCAAAGTCTTTTCTTCATTCCCAAAAGAACAGCCTCCCTTCTCCGCAGAGGGGCAACTGATCCCAGAAACTTCCCCAGCTATTGCAAAAAAAAGGAAAAAAGTTTAACATTCAGCACGGCAAGGTTTCTTTCCCTCCTGTGTACGAATTTGCCGCATTTCAGAGCGCACATAGTGGTCTCCTGGGGCATTGCTACGGCAGAGTCAAAGGGAGACGGTATTGTTGTGATTAATTTCTGCACGTTCCCCTGTTAGCTGCTAACAACTTTGTAGGTCTACTCTACTCTGCATTCGCTGCATAAGTCAATGAAAAGCAACTGGAGTGCATCACGAAATTAGCCATGGTTAAATGGACTCCTGTAATGTTTTTTTTTCCTCTTTTTTCACAGCTGCTATTAAACAGTGTTGCCAATTTTCAGCTATCAGTTGAGCAGCACTGGTGGGTTGTAGGGGCAGGAGGTGGTTGTAGGGGCGAGGGAACCAACGGGGTAATATCATCCGAGAGGCTAGACAATTAATAATGCTCATTTTAAATGTTAATAGTGCACAGTGAAGCAGCAGTTTGTTTTTCCTGGTTACCTGTTTCTTTAATTTGTTATGTTACTGTAACGATTAGAGAAATCACATTCCACGTATAATTAAGATCAATGTCCACAATAATATCAGAACTGCACACAACCTAAGAAAAAGAAAAAAACCTGAGATAAAAATCTTGACATAAAAGGAAACTATTTCAGAGTTTAGTGAATGAATTGCACTTTTACAAACAGTGATATAAAATTGCCCCCAAAAGCTGGAATGAAGCGCGGGACCCATGCGTAACTGTGTGACAGATCACCTAAGTGAAGACAAATACATATCTTCACAAAAATTATTATGTTTTGAATCCACGCACGCTCGTTTTGGAGACTCATTTAGATCCTGATCCTGTACACTACATGGATTTAATAGATTCAGAGAAAAGATTCCTACAAAAGGCTGTAGGCAAGAAACATAACTTCAGCAACTGTGAATGTTTTTTTTTTTTTGTTACAACCTGGTTTTTATATTTATTATTGGAAAGCAATCTGAGACATTACAGAATCCCTTTCATGAAAACAAATATGTTTTTGTAGACCTTTCCACATGCAGCAGTTAAAAAAATTTATGAACAGCACAAAATTAATGAAACAAAACCCAACATGTATGAAAGGGGCTTTTTGAGTTTGGAGAGGCGCATGTAGTCCCTCCAAGCACACTGACTGCATCTTGTGTGCTTTATGTGCTGTTTATTGACCAGTGCTGAATTGGCCTCATATTAGGTGCAAGATTTATTTGGACAGAAGAGTGTGACACAGAGACTAAAAGCAATTGTCTTACTTGAAACATGTGACATTTGGCAACACTGGGATTACAGCATGAACGGTAATCAGCAGGAGCTTTCTTGGTACCCACGTAAACGTCAGACTTATAAAGACAACTTGTCTGAATTAATGCCGTTTTTTTTATTACTCAAGCAAAGTGAAGTATGCACAGTTACCAAGGGGTACAAAATAAATAAGTAGTTGTACAGATGCACATATGAAAGCGCAAAGAAAGTAATGCTAATAATAAGTGGCATCTGGTGGAGCCAGTCCATTTCCTTGATTGGTTCTATTCTACCTCTGCAGGAGACATGCTGGGCTTGAGGCCTGGCAATCCACATCCTGAATAGCCCCTGACAAGTCACATCTGAGTGGTAGGAGTGGAAGGAGGAATGAGGTGGTGGTGGGGGTGGTGTTGGGGTGTAACTGCTGATTGTTACCATGGCAATGGCAGACCAAGGATCAGGAGGTTAGATCGCACGGCGTGCAGCCCTTGATAGCTGCGTGAGGACACACGTGGGAGATATTCCAGAGGTTTATAATCACTGTCAGCCAGGAGCTCAAGTGGTCTATGCACACAAATGTGTATTTACGTCTGCCTATGCGTGTGTACTTGTGTGTTTGTGTGTACAAAAGTGTGTTCCAATCTTCCTGGGAAACTCATCTGGCCTAAGCTTTCAAATCCTAAAATCCTACCTACCAGCTTTCTCATGAGTGACAATCTTCTCTTACTGGTCCCTTGTGGGTTCTTACTTTTTGGCTAAAGAATAAAATAAAATAAAAAAAAAAAAACATTTTTAAGAAAGCAGGTTTTATGATTCTAACAAGACACGCTCTATGTCGCGATTATAAAAACAGACAGCTATTCTGCTGCACAGTGATCCAACATCGCCTGTGCTCTCTTATTTCCCAATCAATAAGATGTACACCAACAGCAGCTCTCAGTTATGCAATAGGCATTCAGGATCAAATCAATAACAGCTTGCTTTAAAAAAAATCTAATCATTATTTCGCTGTGGTATGCTCATTGAGTCGCTCCAATCATCAACTTAAACAGTGAATTTTCATTAGGAGGCACTTAATAAAGACGGGCACGTTTAGAGTTTCTCTCTGGGTGGGTTGCGTCGATTAGGCTGAGTTAATCTCTATCACAATAAATAACATTGATTACAAATGCTGGGGGAAGGGTGTTAAAATTAAAGTGCAAAGGAGGATGGGGTTTAGAGATGACAAGAGCAGTGGAAATGAATAACAGGAGATTGGCTTGGATTTATATGTACGAGAGGGCGTGAGGGAGACTGAGAATAAGAGATTGACTGTGTGTGTGTGTGTTTGCGCAGCAGGAAACTAAGCAGGGTAGTCACAGTCATTCCTTTAGCAATATCGGATTCTCAGTGAGTCAGAGTGTCAGACCACTAACAGACACGATGGGGTTTTCTGGCGGGACACATGCATACATGAAGAAACAGCACTGGCTCACATTTCCCTGGCAGAGGTGAACATTAAAAAAAGCCCCAAAAAATATAAAAAACAAATCAAACTGAACCCGTAATGACAGCGTCGCTGCTGAAAATAATCTGTGGTGCACACTTTGGGCGAAGAAGCATTTTCTCGGCAGACACAGTTCAACTGAGGGTCACAGTAGCAGAGACGAATGGTTTTCAGCTAAATCCAATCCTGAGCTGCTACAATGACTTCTTGACAGCAGGAAAAGTACCAGAATTATACTTGGGCTCTGCACAAATGAGACGTTTAGTTTTACTTCTGTCTATAAAAAGGGGGGAAAATTATGTTAGCATGCAGCTCTCGTCTAATTTATCTGCTCATACCGAACATAAGTTACTTTTCCATTAATACCACTCAGTTGTAAATGTACAGTTATTCAGCACAAGTGGGGGAAAAACAGAATCTTCTCCAGAGCTATGACCTTGCGCGGCTTAATAGATCTTTTCGACATTTGCTACCTCGGTATGCTGTCTGGATCTGTTTACAATGCAGCATGCCCAACATTACAAATCGGGGATTGCCTGGTGGTTGTCAGGGATTATCGGCTTGGTCTTTGGGTTTTTCATTAAACTACTATATCAGAAAACAACAACAGCACAGGGAGAGAAAAAATAGCATCAGCCTTTTAGTAGAAAAGAGCATCACACTCAAGAGACACATTTAAGCAAATAAAGTTTCTTTTTCTTTTTTTTTTAATGCCATTTAAAGTGCTGTGCCTCCTCATGAATAATTAATTGTTCTTTCAGAGTGCACTGATGAAGACACGTGAGCTTTTTTTGTTTCAAAGAGTCACAATGACACTGTATATGGGGAAAGGATAAATCAAGCAACGGCCTATGACCATAAGTCAGACATCATATACAGAGTGTTTTGGGAGCTTTTTTTGAAGCTGTAACATATTTAATATCTAAGCTCTTTATCCTATATAGGACTGCAGTGTGATTTTGTTTGACACCGTAGAGAGTGGAATCCTCTTACTTTCGTCTTTATGAGGTCAGCAGTGGAAATGGACAGAGTTCAGACAGATGGGGCCCAAGGGAATGAGGCAGGAAAGGAGATAAAAAGTGGGGAGGAGCATCAAAGCAAGCGGAGGATAAAGAACGCCATGGGTGGCTAGACAGAAAAATGTAAAAATTTACAGGCAAAGATGACAGACAATTAGAGAAAAACTGGGAAATGGAGTGTACGAGAGATTAAAGGCTTCAGCGTGCTGAACAGTGCTTTCTCTATGGTGTCTAAAAGCCTCCCTCACACTATTTTCTGACATCCCAATTGGGAAAGGCTGTGTAAAGCTATTTTAGCAACTATCTAAAGACAATAACAAAAATAAATAAATAAATAAAAATATCACACTGACATTTATGCTCAACTCAGAAGCAACTGGGCGGGTAAGCAGAGGCATGATTTGAACTTTTCTCTCCTTCTTGACACAAGTACTTCAGTCCCATTTCGCATGTACAAATTACAGCCTTTCTCATATGACTGCCTGTGAGGAAAGATTTTCAAAAAGCACACACCATTTGAATGATTATCGCACCTTACCTCACTTTGTGGTGGCAGCTTTCTCATATTGCCTGCAAGTGTGGCTGTTTGCAACAGCAATAAACACTTTTACCTTCAGACTTAGTCAGACTAAATGTCATACAAACAAGTCTGTTTGCCACGTACTCTGACCTCAAAGACACCGAAAGCTCTGTTTCAAACACCAGGAGGACATTCAAGGAGCCTCCAACCAAGGCTGCAGAATTGAAAAATGCGATACAGATTCAGAGTTCTTTTGTCCGTGCTCCATATTTTCAATAACACAGGCGACACTCACAATATACCCTTTTAATGTAGTTATAACAAATATCATTAGGTATCATCCAGGTATTTCTGGACAGGTTAACATTTGGAGCTCTGCGTCCAGACACTATTGCTTTTAATCAACAATTCAATTACCAAAACAATCCACCGAGCTTCATCAGCTTCTGATCCAAATTTGAACTCTTTACCTCTTGAAAGCCCACTAGGAGTAAACCATAAAGCTCATTTGTGAACTGAGTGGTTTCTGTCATATTTCGGGACTACCCATAGAACAAAATAACCGGGTTTGAATCAGGTGTTAGTGAGGGTGGTCTCTGAACAAACCGGGAAACTACGCTAACGCTCGTGAAACCACGTTGGTATTGATAAATGCTGAGGTGTTAACACATCTCATTAAGGGAAGCTCGGGAATTGCCATCTTAGAAAGTAGAGCGCCAGATATAAAAGCAAAGCAAAGTTTTCATGCTGCAAGTTTATTCCACAGCAATTTAAAAGCCTTATTTGAGCTGAGACTCAACTTTGCAACATTTTTTTAAAATTCAATCTTACAGAGTCAACTGCTCAGTAAACAATTACCTGTAAACTACAAACTATTACCAATAGCAGAGGTAGCATTTCCAACATTAGGACTTTAACTTGCATGGTTTGAAACTCACATTTTGCACATTCAAGAAAGACGATTTCTTTACTCATATATGATTATAGGCATGTGGAGATGGCTAGGACACGCAGGGCGGAAAATCGTGTTTGCTGTAAAGAGCAGAACAGTGTTCAGCATCAGCTGTGCAGTAATTTACTGCCCTTAAAGGAGTTTTTAGACTGTAGTTACTCTGTGAAAGTGAGAGTGGCAATGTTCTGCTCTGCAAGGTACTAATTTTGTTGACTTCCTCTTTGCTAAGGTGATTAAGGGGCAGATTCCCCATCATTCACAAAGAAAAGGAGTCCCACTCCGTCTCCACCTTATGTGCTGATGGACTCTACTTCATCCCTGTTTCTCATCTGCCCGTTATCTCTGCTTCCCCCTGAACACTGATGTGGGCAATCTTTTTCCTGCCTAGGCCATGGGGTGCTGTGTTTAAAAAAAGAAAAGAAAAAAAGACTAGTCTGAAAAAAAAAACGTGCTGTCTGAAGAGAAGCTTTGATAAAAAGTGTCTTTTTTTCCACTTCGCTGCTCAGATCTGCAGGAACCCGTCTGCTCCAGAAGCTGTCCCGCACTCCCACCTCCCCCCACTCTCGCTGCCGCTTTCTTTTAGAAATGAAGAAGGGCTAGTCGCCATCCTCGGGGCACAAACGCAGCTCTGACAACTATCTCCTCCCTGCGACAAGCAATCCCTCTCCGCAGGCCTGCCCAAAGAAAAGTGTTGATGCTAACAAAATGCGTGACAGCCACTCACTTATGTTAACAGCCACCGCACACAGAAGAGCAGCATCCCTCTGCCCCATTCTGGTTTTATATTCAATCACCCCACACCACCCTCACGTCTAACATCTGAACTCTGCAGTCCCGTGGGTGAGGAAGGACAGCTGACAGTGAGCCAGACAGCTCCTCTCCGCCAGGGGTTTGAACTCTTTGTCCTGCAGGGAGGGAAGGGTGTGTCGACTGGGATCATAAGGGTAAAGAAAATGCTGGCTAGGGAGTAGATTCTTTAGCAAAAGGGGAGAAATTGAGGGAACTAGGGAGAAGAGGGCCATCAATATCCTGTCATGACTCCATGTGAGAGCAACTTCTGCAGAAATGCTGAAATAACACCAGAAGTTTACTTCCTTGGTTTTTAATTCACAATGGAAAACACAACTTGGGAAAAAGTTTGCTTTATTTCCACTTAAAGACCCAAGTGAACAGCTTGGGAGTAATCAGTGTCACTATACCTCTGTGGATAGAATGATTGGAGGGAGGAGCAGTAACTGTATGTCACGTTTTACAGGACTCACTACAAGACCTCATCGTGTTATTCAAAAACAAGCAAATGGTTCTCCGAGGAGCAAACCCCATGAACAAATTTGAGAGCACATGAAAGGGTTTCAAGCAAGTCTGAAGTGGAGTTAATGACCTCTGTTTTTGGTAAACATCATTAAAAGAGTAAATTGTTCAAATTCAGATACTCTTTACTTTCCCTTTCCCTTTTCATTCTGGAAACACGACATGTTTGTTTCCTATCATTTATCATCTGCGGTATCTGAAGATTCTAGCTGACCTGTTAGTGCAGATATTTTAGACTTACATTTCATACTGGGAAAATAAATTGTCCAGCAAGCCTGTCAACACTGACAGGGCAATGGCAGCTCCCATAGACCATTACGCTTCAGCACTTTTAATGCATGCTAAGACGATGAGACGGGAAAATTAAAATCCATATCGGTTACTTTTAGCCTTCTCTGACCCATGAAGGGGAGTACCATTTTAAAATATCACCCAGTAGGTGTGCCTCATTAAAATGTTCTAGCACAACTTAAGACTGCTGAAAGATAAATGTATGAAAACTGAAAAAGAGAAAGCCAGGCAGTGACACAAAGCTGTCCATTTCTTTGAGGAGAAACTGCCTCGCAGGTGTCAGCGCTTGATTCACAGCACATTCACATGCTTTCAAAATCCCCCCCATGCACTATTATTTAAAATGATGATCAAACATCTTTATTTCCTGGAGATCCCAATTCCACTCCTTTTTTTTCTCATTGCTACAGTCCCTCCAATGAAATATTACAACAAAGCGCGGTATTTCTGGAGGGCGTTCAAACACAGGCTCAGTAAAGCCACGGGTGCATCTCTAATATCACATTTAAGATAGAAAAGAGTGGGCTTTGAGGGCCTCCCTCAGTCGCAGCAGACACTACTGTAGTCGGTTTTTCCTTTTCTTTCTGGCAGTGATAGTGTGGGGCATTCCAAGTTTGCATTAAACAAGTCTCAGCTCTTTGCGAATGTTGATTGCAACACAGTGCCTTCTGCTTATGAAGCCCGCAGAGACTAAGCCCTCTAAATAAAACATCACAGTAAAAACACGCATGTCAATTGTTTTGATCAGCTCGAGCAGATGGCGGGCCAGCCAGCAACATATCACACTTCCAACAAAAAGACTGGTTTTATTTAATTCATCTTGGACTGTTTATTGTTTGGCTTTGTTTACAGATTCAGAAAATTAAATCAAACACTAATTTCCTTATGTAGGCTCTACAACTACTGTTTATCGTCAGTGCTGGAAGTTGTAATCAACAAAAAGCAATAACACCCACTTTAAAAATGTCTAATTGCTTAAGTTGTCAACAGAATTTACTTTTAGGAATGAAAAAGTATTTTTTTTTCTGCAGATAATTGGCCTGGACATTTTGTGCAGTACCAGTACTGTTAAGGATTTCACAGTGGAAGATGGTCAGGGTGGAGCTAATTTTAAATAATGTCAAGCAATTTCCAATCTTCCAATCTATTTAACACAATAGTGTGAATGGTTTTCAATGAATTCTGATCAAACTTTGTAGGTTTGTGGCGCACCGAGCTCTTCAAGGTCAAATTAATGAAAATCCTTAAAGTGTGGAAACTATGATTTTTTTTACAAGTGTTGTGTATTATCAACATATAGAAAGTATCGCTCAAAGACTTAAAATATAACGCTGCATTTGACCTCTGACCTCTCCTTCAAGGTCAACACATTGATTCTTTAAAAACTGTTTCTCACTGCCATTGTTTGTATTGACAACATATAGTTAACATATAATGATATATGTGGATTGTAATATATGATCTTATTATGGATCTCTGACCTTTTGCTTTAAAAGCTAATTGTATGATAACGAGTTGCCTTGGCAGAGGTTCATGCTCTTGCAGTGCTTCTAGTTGTTTGTAGTAATTGATACAATGGAAAATTGTATTATGATAATATCCAAAATTGTCTGCTTATTTTTATTTTTTTTACTTAAATCCATTCATTCATATCTAATCATTCCTATATTCATAATTTCTCTGTAAACATTTGGGTTTAAATTTTAAATGTTCTCTAGTGACCATCGAAAGCTTTGCTTCCAATAAACTATAATGTAAAAGCACCATGGACAACAACCTATAACCAGTTGTGAGAACATTATTAGCTACAACAGTTGACAACTGTTGCAGGATGTATTCTATACAGACTGTAAAACCTCATTAGTGAAGTTGTGATTTCAGACTGCGTATTTGTGCTTAATGAGAATAGGAAAACAATAGCTTTGGAAAAGCACCTACTGCACAAAAGATTTTCCCAGTCCAATTTCCTTCTTCCTATCTTGGCCCCCCACTTTCTCAGACAGCAATCGGGGGGCCAAAGCGGGTATTTGAACAGATCTACAGTAGAGCAGCGATATTTAAAAAACATAGTCGGAAGGGAAAGTCAGAACTATCTGGTTCCCTTTGATCAGGAGGAATGGTGGATTAGAAAGGATTCTCCAGAAGTTTCCACTTAATCCGCATAAAATGTACCCACCAGTAGACGTTATAGCAAAAATTGAGATTACTTGACATGTCGGCTCCCCCACTACATCAGGCAGCATCTTCCCTGTCTTCGGCTAAATTACTCCAGAGTGATATGCTGCTAAATGCTGGTCAGTACTGCTGTCACTTTGCACAAAAAAAAAAAAAGAAGCAAAATTATCTTTAGCCTCGGTCTCAGTCCTTTTCCAGTGATTGATGGTGTGGCACTGAAACTACCAGGTCAAGTTTACCACTGTGTGTTAGGTGTGGATTTCTGAGAGAGAATCAGACAAAGAGTGACAAGGAAAACATTTCTCCAGGGGTGTTAACTATTGAGAACTGTGATGTTTTCTGCCTACAACAGTCCTCCGGCCTCCTTTGAACTTTAAGTGTCACATCTCCAGAAACAATTTGAGATTGCGGTGGGAATATGTTTGTGTGTATGTCTGTCCTCTGGGGGAAAGTATTATGTCTGCAGGGGTGGACTGATGAAAAAGGCATGCCGACTCCGTTTCGGAGTCGTCAATCACCTTCGCGTACAGTAAATGATTTTTCAACAAGCTCCGGGGTGATGGATAATCAGAACGAAAGGGTGGGCTGAGTGCTCCTCTCCTAGTTTTTCAATGGGCGGCAGGAAAAGGAAGAGAGGGTCCCTACATCACAGCGCTCTTGTTGTGCTGTGCACGTTTTTTCATTTGGGCGCTAACGTTAAGTTTAACGCCCTGGGCCAACGCTATGATGGATTCCCCCTTCTGGCAGCTTTCCCTTGTTTCAAAGGAACACTCGGGATGAGAGAAGAGGGGGGGAGGGGGCGGTCGGGGTGTCTGGGGACAGAAGCCCCATGTCGAATGAGAATCTGCCAAACGGAGGCTCTGCAGCTCTTCATCAGGGCCGGTGGTCCTGGAGGGGTGGCTGCTCCAGGCAAGTTCTAAAAACTGCGAGCTGGGCAACAGATCTGTGTAGCTGGGTTCCCGCTGCAGCATGAAGCATACAAAGCCATCAGCAAGAAGAATGTGGATCATAGACAAAAAAAAAAAAAAGAGAGAGGAGAAATTCAAAGTGGAAACTGAGACTGAGCTAGTCAGAAACAGAGGAAAGTTGAGGGCATGTGCAGCTTCTGACTCGAGATGCTGAAACCCAGACTCTCTCCCCCCCCTCAGCATCAACCACACTGACCTGAAACCAAAAGCAGCCCTCCAAAGGCGCCGAAGGAATGCAAGACAAAACACCACAAATCTCTCTGCAATAATTCTTCTTGTCTCGTACCAGCTGTATAGCTCACACGGTGTGTCTCTATCTATTTTCATTCAGGCATAATTAAAACCCACTGTTTACTTTGTTTAGCATCAATTAAGATGATTCACCGTCTGGTGTGAAGACTTTTTGTTGCTTTGCTCGATGGCATTGTTGTCGCAGCATCTCCGTCTCGCTGTTGATCAGTCCAAGAAATGCATTTAAAACTGGGCCTGCGGTTTGTGCTGACATTTACTTTACATATTATGATGTCCGCCACAGTGCCTCTCCATCCATGTTCATATCTCATTTGCCAGCACCATACTCATTCTGTTGTCATCAAACCTCTTCAAAAATTTAGCACAATAGTAACACGGCTGCTCTCCCAAACAATGCATTAAACATAAAAGCTAAATTGAAAGAAGGTTTCCCACACAGGCTTTTGATGTTGACAGAATCCTCATGTAGGAATGGAACTGGCAGACAAACATTTTTAGAAAAGAATATTGACTTAATCTTTTCTTTTTTGGGTTGGAGAGGAAAAGCTTCCATAGTGCCAAAACTAGCAAAGACCTTGGCCAAATGTCCCAGACTAGTTAATGACAATAAGGCTTTTAATCAGCAACAAACTTGCAGGACTCCTGAGACTTTACATATGGTTGCTTCTGTGTTCTGCACACAGCACAAGCTAAACCTGCATGCTGTCTGTGCGATGTGTGAA
Organism: Neolamprologus brichardi; assembly: GCF_056152115.1. Taxonomy (NCBI): domain Eukaryota; kingdom Metazoa; phylum Chordata; class Actinopteri; order Cichliformes; family Cichlidae; genus Neolamprologus; species Neolamprologus brichardi. The sequence continues at coordinate 18,589,629 of NC_142110.1, forward strand.
TTACTTAAAGCCCCCATTTTATAAGCTAATGCCCAACCAGTACCAGTAGTTGTGCTGACCTCATTTGATATGTGACCACATATCACACATTGAATATATTCATTTCACATTTTACAGCAGCTACATCCACCAATTTGTGCATATCACACTTGTTGACTCTGATCCGCGGGTTCTTTGTTAACCGATTTATTGGTTAATTTATTGCACAGTGATGGGTTTTCTTTTTTTAATTTTTTTTTATTATTGTGAGCACGAGCAATGTCGGCTTGTTTAATAACCAAAAAAAAAAACCCCACGAGACATATGATTACAGTATGTTCTCCATAGCAGTAACACCCTAGCTTAATATGCATATATGCAAGGCTGTCTTGTATAACGTGAAGTGTGACCTTAAGTTTTATCGCGGTAATCATGACCCTGTCCAGGATTTCCATTTAAGAATATCTGTCTCGTTATATTATGGAATGCAATCTGTGCATGGAGAGATAAAGTGGTACCAGGTCACACACTCAATATCTCATCATTATGTAACAACAGGGAGTGCAGCCATTGCTCTCCACACACTTGCCTACATGTGCGCACACACACACACACGCACACTCTTTCTCCCTCCAGAATACAGTCAAACTGGCCCCCTTCACATCCATTTACAACCCCGACACACACAAAAAACAAACTGCAGCTGCTGCAGATGGGAATGTGGATTTGGTGAGTGTTGTTGGAAATCAGAGTGTCTATGTAATGCACGGTTGTTAGGGGGGTTTTTTTGTTTTCTTTTTACACTGCCTTTCATTTCCCCCCCTCCAATTCTTAGTGCATTTTGAATACTAGTGGACATTATTGGCAAAGTGACACGGCGCTAATGATTTACAGCTATGGAAAGTAAATACACGAAGACACAATCAGAGCTAAAAAGGCCTCAGAGGTATTGTTCAGGGACATTCCTGTGTACAGCATGACTGCAGTTTCATTTAAAAACATTATTTATGAGAACAATTTCCCAAACAGTGTCTGGGAGAAAACGGTAACGGCACTTAACATCCCTCTGCCTCTTGAGAAAGAAAATGTCATGCAAATGGATGATTTCTCATGTGCTCAAATCCTCCTCAGATGGTGCCCGGCAAATCACTTAATGCGGTGGGGAAATGGGCATTTTTGCCTCGTCTTATTGCGCCTCAGCGATGGAGTACAAGATTGCCACTGTGTAATTCCACTTCTTGCTCAGTGCCAGCAAAATCCTCTCTCAAACATTTCAGCCATGATTTAGGGATAAAAAAAAAAAAAGGGGGGGGGGGGGGGGGGGGGGGACACAACCCCCTTCACTCTGCGCTTTTCACCCATTTGTGGTGAAATTATTTTTAGGTTTAGGATTCCATGAGAATGAGAAACGGCAAGAAAGAGGAAGAAATGCTCCTTGCAGTGCCAGTGGATTATTGGCAGCTTGCTAAATCCCATCAGAAAGGATGGGGTAGAAACATATCACTCTGTGTTACATAGAAGAATAAGAGCTGCAGCAGCATTGTATAGCCTGCTGCAAGGGGCCTACTGTATTGCCCTCCTCATTTCTTCCCTCTGACTGCTGGGCCACTCCCGGGGAATTAACCCCGCAGTCATTATGCTGGTGAGGGTCACTAGATCTGTGGCATGTGTGGAAACACCAGTCGTTCTTTGGCTTCAGTGCTCTGCCTTAGGCGTCCTGCCTGCCTCCACATTCTCTCAGACACACATGCGCAGCCCAAACTGAGCCGTACCACGAACACAGAGAATACCCACACACCCAGGCTTGCTGCCCAGTCACCAGTCAGCCTGCTTAATAAGGACAGCAAATAGTCCCTTCAGCACTAAAGGCACAATAACAGAAGCCATGATATTCTCTCTGTAGCTGGAGTTTAGCTGTCTCCATGTCCAAGCAGAGGGCTGAAGGTTCAGAAGGCTAAACACACACGCTCGATTTGAATTAGAGCTGGATTCATGAGGTGACAGGACTTGTTTTCAGCCACAGCCACTGGGGGAGAAGGCAGCCAGGCTATCTCCTAAACCAGCACCGCAGTGATGTGCCACAGGTGAAAATGCTGGTCCCAATAATGAGCGTGATGAGAGTAGGCAAGGCAAACAATGGCTTCAGGTAGCCGCTGTGAATGCTGGCAACAGTTTTTAATTGCCACTGTTCTCAGTTACGCTTGGCTGAAGGGAAATTGGGGGGGGCAGGTGTCTGTTCTGTCGTGCTCAATCTACAGCGTGCCCATCCTTTACACATCTGCTACGTTGAGACCTCCCCACCTTTAACGGGAACATCAAACAGATGGAAGAATTACCCACTTTAGCACCCGCCATGAAAGGGCGTTCAATATACTGCCTGCCCATAGCAATTTTCCTCCCTTCTACTTCGACTAAGGTGGCAAGATGAGCAAACAGACATTCAGGCACACACTCAACCCCCCGGGGCATCATTATCCCAGACACAAGAGTTGCCGCCAAAAGTAATGGAGCTCTGGGTCTACCTGGCTCATGGCAGCTCCTACTTTCTTATATTGAAATGGAAGGAATGGGAGAGCTCTGAGCACTGTTTATAAAAAAACGCTGCCAGGGGCTTTACTGTGGGATTATGAGAATTGGCCAAAAATCTAGGGAGGGGTGAAGGGGCAGTCCTACACTTAGTGTTTTGTTTGTGCTTTTTTTCCCCCTGTACTGGCTGGTTCTGTGCTGGGCTGGGCTAGACTGGGTTGGGTCAGGCTTTTACTGCCTGTTCCTAGAACACAGGGACCCTTTTTTCCCCTCTGCCAATCAAAACCAGATGTGCCCAGACTCGTTTTAAGAATTCTGATCCCTTATTCAGGCCTACTTTCAGAGCAGAAAATTTGGCGAGGCACATATTCTCGCACACAGACCGAAATACACACACATATAATGGCAGGCACGCACACAAACACAGCGGGCTAAGGCAATGTAATCACAGGGACCCAAAAGGAATCCTAGAACAGAAATGGACTCCAATAACAAGCTTTTCAGCAGCGGACGCTCGTCTCATTCACCAATTCCCTAAGGACGTGTATGTAGTTTGAGAAGATTCAACGCGACATGACATAGATTTACGAGGTGTACACATAGGACTATTTTCTTGTGGATACCCGTTCCTATCAATGCAACGCCAAGGCCGATCAATTACAAACAAGTTTCTGCATGCAGAAATTCATCAACAGGTTACTCTAAGGCCTCTAAAGCAGAATCATCTCATAAAGTACTCTGCTACTGAGGCTTTAGCATGCCTGTGGGTGTATTTTAATATTTGAGTGTCACTGGTACGTTTTTCCCTCGAAACACAGTGTGAACACAAATTTATGCCCTCCAGCTACATAAAGCATTGCCGCTAATGATAATCAGTTTGCACAGCAACTGTGCTGCTGATGTTTGTGTAAATGAATCCACAACTTCAAGGGGGTCACATGTTGTGTACATAACCAGTAGGAGCTGATGTGCAATTAACTATTCATTACATAAATCTGATTATGGAATTAGTCATCCACACAGGTTAGGCGAATAAGTATTACACAGTGCCTTAACCTCTATTCTCCTGTCCCGTGCGCTCCGGATCTGGTCTCCCTTCTCTGTATCTCTTTTGCAATGGATCCAACTCGGGCAACATTATCAGCGGGTACCATCTGTTCCCTGCAGCAAGTATAAAATTGAGCTGCTTGAAAGTTGTCCGATATCGATCGGTGCAACATTAATTTTTATAATGCCACATACCGCGTGTCGACAATCATAATCACATCATCGAATCTGTGCACCCTGTCATTCCACTGCTCATGACTTGTTGAAATGTGGGACTGTCTTTAACTGTGTCAGACGTGTATATGGCACACTTGTAATAACTCCCCCCCAAAAAAAACCCCTAAAATGGTCAAATTAGGGTTTGTTTGTTTTTTCACCGAAAGAAATCACATTCTCTTCTGCTAGTAACGAGATCATTGTATAATCAATACGCCAGTGTTCGATACATGCTTTTCTCTCCACCTTAAAGCCTCCTGCATCCATTGCAGTGCAATGTGTTTCATATCACGACAATTTTCACTCACCATTGCATCTCCTACAGATAGGTAAGATGTCAGTGCTCAACAAACAGTGGGGAGATGTTCATTTGTGTGGCTTTGCTGCAAAAGAAAAAAAAAATCCCTGCTAATCTCTGCCATAAGGTAGCCTTTATAACAGTACTTGGACTGTCAGGTCTTCATGCAGTGTAATGCAGCTGTCACTTCAGACTGAAAAACTGGGTTCAAATAGTATTTCACTAGAACAGTTTAAATGGTTTTCTTATAGATCATTATTGTTATACCTGCAACTACACCTTGTGTTAATTCTAAAAATGCTTCATGTATATCTGTGCAATACCTCTCTCTCTCTCTCTCTCTACCTCGCTTTAAAGTGTATATGTTTATTTAATTTCTTTTACACAGGTTTCTCTTGATAAAAAAAAAGACACTGATCTCATGATTTAATAACTGAAAAATAATAATTTAAACATGCACATTACAACATTTATCACGCATTAAAAATACATGAACAAAGTAAATTTCTTTGGTGCTCCAGGCAAGGGCTGATAGATGACTAAAAAAAATGGGAGAGATGCTTTTCATGTGTAGACTGGCAACCCATGATTTTTACCTGAATCTAAAAACCTAACAAAGTTTTTTGGTGCTCAAGTCCAACCAAAGTGATTTAATATCTCCTTTGGGCTGCTCCCTTCAAGGGTGGATACAGTAGATCATCTTCCTCCATCTCCATCCCTAGCACTATCCTCTGTCACACCACCTCTCTACATGTCCTCCTTCACACCATCAATGAATCCTCTGTGGTCTTCCTCTTTTCCTCCTGCCTGCCAGCTCCATACTAACTATTCCCTCTATTTAGAGGGTTCATACCATATATTTAAACTCATCTCCCTTCACTTTCTCTGCTCCGTGCAGCTTCACTGTTACACCTGCCTCCATCTCATTCACATATATGTATTCAGTCTTGCTTCTACAGACATTCATTCCTCTTTTTTCCTCTGCATACCTCCACCTCCCCAGGCTCTCACCTGCTCACTATTCTCGCTAAAGACCACCATGCAAACTTCATCATCCATGAAGATTCTTGCCTAACCTCATTATTCAACCTGTCCTTCCCTGATGTAATCCCAACCTCACTTTGAACACCTCACCACTGTCTGTCCTCATACATGTACTGCTCCACTTTCACATACTTCTGACACTCCTGACTTCCACACCTCCTCTCTTAGCACCCTATCATATTCTTTCTCTAGATCCACAAAAGAACACAGTGCAGCTCCTTCTGACCTTCTCTATACTTCTCCATCAGCACTCTCAAAGCAAACATTGGATCTGTAGTGCCCTTTCCCGGCATAAAAATCTATGCTGCTGTTCACTGATCCTCACCTCTTTTCTTAACCTAGCTTCAGCGGCTCTGTCCCATATCTTCATACCTCATCAACTTCATTTCTCTGTAGTTACTACAGCATCACCCATGCTTTTGAAAATCAGTGCTAGTGTGCTTCTTCTCTATTTCCCAGGCATCCTCTCCCCACTCTCAACGATTGTGTTAAACAATCTGGTTAAAAATCCATTCCACTGTATTTTTTCCTCAAAATGTAAAAAATATTCAGAATGTAATTTGCACAGACAGTCTTGGATGAATAACATGGTTACTAACAAAAACGTTATTGATGAGATGCTAAATCTAGTTAGAAAATAACAAAGAATCTAAAACCATACTACTCACCCACAGAGGCTTCATTGTTAATCAAACTGACAGTACTATACCATAACACTAAAATACAGACAATTTTATTATTGACCATAGCCGACAGATTTGTCCCTACAGATCCTGAAAGAACTGCCCGAATTTTCATAACGCAGGTCAGTATAACTACCAGATTAATAAAAGATTACATTTTTGCACACAAGAGAACAGTTATGAACCCCAGAAGGTCATTTATAATGCCAGAGTGGACAGATTGATTTTGCATTGCAAACTCAATGGCAGTCAAAACTGACAAAGGAAAGAGACAGTGATTCATCAATGCTAAATGCAGCTGTTGCAGTAAATGGCAAATCCCAAAGATTCTGGAGACGCACTAAAACATATTATCAGTAACTTGCTAAACAAAATTCTCTAGGCTGCAATTACACACTGTGAAACTGAACAATAAAATGAAAAACACCATGTCATTATCTAAAGTGCTGGTTCAAAAACAACTTTTTTACCAGACTATAGCACAAGATGAAAGGTTAGGCTTAACTTAATTATAAAATCTTTCTTTTTTGGACCATGACAATCCATAACAAATTTAATGAAAATTCCCTGAAACTGTCACGGACAAACAGACACACTGACCAACCATGCTTGCCATCTTTAAGCCGGACTGCAAGCAGGACAAATACAAGCACAAAAGCACTGGCAAAAATCCCGCAAATGCATTAAGCACAGCAGAGTCATTTATTTGTGTCTTGCAAATCCCTGAGGATTTCCTCCATGACAAGCTCAGCAACTGGAGTCAAAGGTGCCACGGCGCAAACAAGACACAGGCAAAGATCCAATCAAATGTGTCGCTGGTGTTCAAGTGGTTTCTTCATGTGTTAGACTATATGTATTTACACCTGTATGCACGGTAGGCGGCCTATAAATAAGATCCTTATTCACCTGCTAGGAAGCTGTCTTCTTCTTTTATGTTTACTGCTGTCAAAATTAGAAGGTTATGTTTAACAAAAGTAAATTAAGCTGGGTAAGACCCTACATTGCACAGCTGCATTTCAAATTCATCTCAGTCTGCTGCCTTGTTTTTTGATTAAATCAAGCAGCAAGCCTGTTGCAGAGGGCATAAAAGTCACAGCCCAGATGAGGCAATCTCACTTCAAACAAACCAGATATGCTGCTGTCTTTGCCAGCAACTCATTTACACATAGACATTAGGGTTAAATGGAAACAGTGAGAAGATTTATCTGTGCAAAGTCAGCTGCATGAAGTCATCTTAGAAACAGTGCTGTTTAGTAGCGAAAATATATCAAGCACTTTACAGCCACAAGCCTAAAGCACATTGGGACCTAGTCTTGGTGAGGTTATGCAGGGTAGCAAAGAGGATCGAGATTGGTTGCATGGGAGATGGGAGGGCATGACTCAAGAGACTAGTGTGTGCCCTACAGGCTCCTCTTTAGTGGATGGCCCATTGTGGTTGACTGTACAGATCGATAGATCGGGTCAATAGATCATTAAGCAAACCCTATGCTCCTGAAATAACACAGGGATCAGAGTGGAGATAAGAGGCTGGATCAATGCTGGATGCACGGAAAGATAAAGCAGCGTGTGGAGCCTGGAACATGGACGGGCCCCGTTGCAGTAGTGAACCTGCTGGATGTGCCATGTGCATCAATGCAAGTGGATGGTACAGCTCAATCATAAATTAAAAAAATAAATAACTTATAACATGCTGTCTCAGGCAATGCAGATAGTTTTCTTTCCAGCCCAGCAGAAGAGATTAATTGTGGTGTTAAAAGTTTTTATGAGCCCTGGTTTGGACAGGAATACTATTAGAGAGGCGTGGGTAATGAAATGTTTCCCTCTTCTCTTGTAATAAGAGTTGTTGTTGTTCCAGACAGCATTTAGGCCAATGGCAAATTAATGGGCTTTTGTAATACACAATGAAAAGCTGCAGGAAATTATAAGACCATCACCAAGAGTCAAAGTTTCTTTTCTAATATTAAAATTATTTACTCTGGGTAGCTGTAATTAATTAATTAACAGTGGGAAGAAAATACTACTTGTGCAACTCCTTGTGAATGTTGATTAGACTATGTTTTTACAGTGGAAATAAACAATAATTTCTATATGAAGCGTACCATAGCTCCAGTTTGACTATAGTCTATGAGTCGGGGTGAAAACACAATCCTCACTAACAAAAGTCTATCTTTAGTAGTTCCCCTCATTATGAGAGCTGACAAATGTTAATGAGTTATCAGTTTCCTTTTCTGTTCCTTCAGTTGTCACACAGTGTGCTGAGCTGATGAAACCTAGTAACAATGATTGCACCTATATGCACAGTATATCAATGCAGAGATGAGCTAAATTATTTGTCCAGATGGAGGTTAATCGAAAACTGAGCAGGCAGTTTGTGCAGTAATAATTAGTAAGGTGGAAGTAATATCAATGTACCATTAAATCCACTCCAGGAAATCACATCAGCTCCCAGAAATACAAGTCCCGCCTGAATTTAAGTCAGAAAATATTTTTTGTCTTTTGTGATATTTGTGAACCAGGACAAGGAGAGTGTCTGCCAGCGTTTGGCGACTTCTGTGTCTGTGGAGGATGGCTACCTGGGAGAAGCTCCTCTACCAAACAGAGCAGCCAGGAGGATTTGGCAGTAACAAATGGATTGAGGCTTTAGGCAGGCAAATGGGAAAGCACAGCTGGATAGAAATCACAAAGGCTAATCCTTTCCTACTATGTCTAGCGTTGAGTTTATTGCCTTTTTAAAATTCACTAATACAGATTATTCTGTCTGTTTAACTCATTAACATCAGTAGCTATCTGGCAAACCGATTTAACGACGTACATTATTCCTAACGCCTCTAGGCGTAAGCTGTGTGGATCTAGCTTTAAAAGATGCTTTCTATCAGATAAAGATGTAATTATACAAAACAACATTGCACTGGCTATGAATGCCATCATAAAGTACTTAAATCGGATAGCAGCCTGTACTAATGCCTTTCTATACGGCAAATATCAGTGTAAGCTCATTCTTATGGCTGAGATCCATTCATAATCTAAGAGCTTCATTTAAAAGGTCAACACCTGGTGTTTATCGAATTCTGCCTTTAAAAAAAAGAAAAAAATGTTTCTGTCTTAGCGGCATCAAATTTCTTCAAAGATGATTTTGTAACATATCAGCATATTTGAAATGAAAGCAGAGAAGATCTGTGGCTTTGATCATTCAGTCTCATTATCTCTAAGCAAGAGTAGTATTAAAATATATAGGGCAGGGGGTAAATCCAGGGACTGGTGTTTCCTGTCTCCTGCCTGATGCTGCCGTGGGCTCTTCCTGTCTGGGTGTCAAGGCCAGGACTGCCTGCTGGGAACCTTAGTAGCTCTGTGCAGAAGAGAGGGAGGGAAGAGAAAGAGTGGCACACAGCGGCACACACGCACACACAGACACATAAGCTCCACCCTAAAGAGGAACAGCATGCCAGCCCCGGTGGACATCTGTTTTCACAGGTGTGCTCACCCAATGTGATTAAGATTGGCGCTACACACCCACCGAGCAATGCTGCGCTGGTGCGCCAACACTGTGGGTGCTGGGGCATTAGTGTGAGACGCAAGGAACAGTTGTGTTGTTTAGGGGCAGATGGAGATGATGATGAGAGTTTAAAGAGGAGGAAGCGAGTGAAGGAGAAAACGAGAGGTATGGAGGAGGCAAGTTATGCGAGAAAGTTCATAAAGCTCATTTACTGCAAACAACTGTTTACAGACACTTCACTCAGGAAGACTGGGATTATTTGGAGAACATGCAGATTATCCTCTGCTGTTTGATACTCAAAAGAAAATGGCGAGATCACGTGAAAAGCCTGGAGTAAGCCACACATGGGAATAGTATTTTTTTTTTTAAAATACCAGTACAATCCAAAATGTTCTTAGAGGGAAAATCCATTCATCTCAAGAAAAGTCCATAGGATATAGGTGGGCAGCAGTTTTGGCAGAACCAACACAGCTGGTATGCAATCGTACAATGCACCTGCTCCCATGGCAACCAGAAGAGGGATTGCTTTCCCTTACACCACCAGGCCACTTCATGCTTTAATGTAAAGCGACAACTTGCCGGAATTAATTTGTGTGTTGTTGGGAAAAAAAGAGGTCCCCCAAACAAATTTAATTCAGAAAAATGCGGGAAAAAAGCAATTTTCCTTATTTATGCGCCCCCATCCACTGCCACACCACTGCTGCCACCCCATAATTCTCCAGTGGTTTTTGAGAACTTTCAGCCATTTCAAGTGATCTCACTCCTGGAGTAGTACGAGGCAGCAACAAGAAAATCTTTAATGAACGAGAAAGCAATTCCATTTCACAGCAGCAAGAAACCAAGGAGGAGGAGGAGGAGGAGGAGGAGGAGGAGGAGGAGGAGGAGGAGGAGGAGGAGGGGTGGGAGAGTCAGTCACTAGCTCCTAAAGAGAAATAGAAGCCTTGGATAAAAGCTGCTCACCCCAAGATATCTATAAAAAAAAGAAGAAGAAGAGCAGACAGACGACAGACTTAACACCAAATCATCCTCCTGTACGATTCAGAAGCTTACCTAATGCTGACAAGTGACAAGAAGAGTGCTATGCTGTATGTAGCTTATTAGCATTTGTGAATTTTTCACTTTGCTTGTGCTCCTGAACTTTTTACACCTCTATCTGTAACTAACAGAGCAAAACTATCTGTACAGCAGCAAACACGGAATAAATAATAACTAAGTGAATACTTATATGTCGTGTTCACAGCGGGTATCAACAGTTTTGAGCCTTGTTTTCAATACAAGTTGGTGATTTAGCAAAGATATAGTGTAAAACTGATACATGTGCACATGTGTGAGTCAGTATGCAGAGTAAATGTTGCTTGATGTGATATCAAGCTGCAAAAAACATATTTCATTAGTTAGTCTGGGATATTTATGATAAGCCCTGATCACACAGCCAAGGTCTCGTCCCGATTCCATTATCCATCCAAATGTGTGCACTCCTCGCCTCCTCATTTCCAACCCTCCCATCAAGGAAGAAATGGCAGGCATCGCTCCCACAACCATGCCCGGCTCCAATCTGCTCTCGCTTCCCATCTCCTGGCGAGCATATCTCAGTGTGGGGTATGACTTCTCTCAAAAGCTAGATGTGAGAAATGTATATATTTGTAAGTGCTAATACTAAGCCGCACAGAATGTTGGGCCAGCACTAGACAGATGGTTCTGAGAAAGGCAGAAGATCAGAGAGATGCTCCCTCCCACCCTCGCTGTCCCCATTCCTCTATTTCTCAGAGAGAAGTCACTATCACAGCGCTGCATGGCACCGAGGAGCTTCAGTGTACAAAAGCAGCCTTAATTCTCCCAATGTTGGAATCGGCTCACTCTAACAAGGGTATCAAAGAACTTCATCAATGAAAGGATATTTAAAACTCAGCTTTCAAAAGCCTATCAACCCATGGGTGGAATACTTTTGGGAGAGTTATTGGGGTGTAGGACAAATGGAGAGGCACACGATGTAAAAAATAAAATAACACAGAAAATAAAGAGGAATATAAATGATTTTATAGTCTCTTGTATTTGTAGAAGGATTACTAATGACATGGAAATTCTCGTATGCATCTGGTTTAAAGGCACAATTAGCCTTGCCCAGTATGTCCTTCACAAAGCACTGCCAAGGCAGATTAATTGATACAATCAGAGGCCAAGTGAGCTTAATTTACGAAGCCAGAAATCTCAGGAGCAAAAGTTACAGACAGTGCATTTACAGTCAATTCTTTTGTTCACTGCTTTATGTGTCCATGTAGGAGGGTTTGTTTCACTTTTGCAACAGGAGGGATGTCAAGTCTTTATTTGGCATACATCTGTTGTACATTTGGCTCGCTATGACACCTCATAGGAGGCCAGGGTCAAATAAAGTGCAGAGCTTAACAGCTCTGGCACACCAGGGGAGACACGGCTACTCAGGAACTATAACACAGACACACAAACAAATGGATTCACTTTCACGCATACAGACAGTAAGCCTCACAGATAAATTCAAAATCTCAAGACAAACTGAAAAATCCTCTCCTTTTGATTGAATGAGGATGGCAGTCTGTGTGGGCTACGTTAGCCATGCTTTCAAAACCCTAAATGGCTGAGACACATGTACAATAACAGAATACCTGGCCCACTGCTTCTGTCTTTAACTATATCTTTCTATCTGAAACTCACAAGCGGAATTTGCGACAAATCACCCAAAGTGCAAAGAGCTCAGTTGGGGTGAAGTCAGCATCAGCAGGACTGCTTCCATGCAAAAAAAACCAAAACATGTTGCTTGGTCTGGGAGGACGTTCATGCAGAAGCTGTCAATCAATCAATGGGATTTTTATTGGGATATAAAGCTCTCTTTGTCTGTCCATACTCTTCTGACCTTTATTGGGCCAATGAAGAAAGCAAACGCCACCAAGCCATCAGGGAAATGGAGTATCTGTTTTGCTCTTAACACACTGCTCACAGATTGCAGAGCTGGCATGGTGTGGCGGACACAGACTGTGTGCCGACCTGTGCGTGCTCCGCCCTACGCGACCTTGGTACATATGACTATGCCAACGTGCCAATGAGCGCTCCCACACTGTCCTCATCTTTAAAAAAGAAAAAGAAAAGAAAAAACCTTCTCCCTGAGGCAAGGCTAGAGCTTGGGCTTGAGACACAGAGTTCATTAACAGATAAACAGCGGACGTGTGGGGGAAAAAGAGAGCAAGAGATGGGAATAAATGAGAAAATGACAACGGACGGAAGATATGGAGAGAGCTTGGCAGCCGTCCATGAAAAAGACAGCTGGCAGCGACATCCTTCACAAACCTGGCGACGCAAGCGGTGTGATGGAAGCAACCTCCAGAGACATAGAAAAAGGAAGAGAGGAAGAAGGAGAGAGATTTTGGGGAGCGGGAGGGGGACTGTGGCAGTAAATATCATGCTTTTCGTCTCCAGACTCCTGTGCTAATTAACACAGTTCCACATACAAGGCCCCCCGTTTGCCTCGCAGCCTGACCTCGGTCTTGAGCACTGACACAGGGGGCTGGCAAGGGCCTGTGTGAAGTTGCATTTCCACAGCGTGGTGGAGGTTCTACTTTTGGTGTAAGGTACTTACCTATATTTCGTTCTCCTAATCAAACATATGAGACTTTTAAGGTGGTCATCACAGTCGAGGACATCAAGTTATTGCATTAGTTGGTGCTTTAACAGCTCTCAAACTGACACTGAAACTGCAATATGATTCCTAACTGTTTTGTGGTGTGGTTCCTTCTTTAAGTCATGCAATGAGATAGAGGTTTTTTAAAAGTTAAGTACAAAAATACAATGGATGAAAGTAAAGAAAGAAAATCCAAGGCATTTGTGTGACAGACACATGAGTAGGAATATATGACAGCCATGGCAGATAAATGGAGAAAAATCATAATTGCTGTTTCTTACTCATAACCTGAAAATTACGAGTATATACCAAAACCAGTTAAATCAATTAAAGGCAGAGTGAGTAATATACTGCCACTAGATGTCAGTTTGCAGTCAATTGCGGTTTTTTTAATCTCTTCCAATTTAAGTCCATAATCCTAGCTAAAGTGGCTACAGTGTAACTCTGGCCGCCTTTCATCTGTAATGGGTGTGGGGTGTTGGCCCACTGGAGATAACATCTATTACCTCTGACGAGCCTGTAAAACCTTATGAGAGAAGTCTCATACATGATGATGACTCAGTGACTCAGCCCAATTATGTCCAATAACAGTGATACTAAGGTGAGTTGTCGAAAGTATCCTGAACTTTTCGGTCAGTAGTTATTTCTGTTTTTGCTACGTTTACCTGTTTTTAGCTTCTGTTAGCTGCTGTTAGCCGCCGTTAGTGAAATTTTCTTTCAAACAGATCTGACATTGTTGGACCGCACCAAGCAAAAAATCTTATAATGTCAGAATAAAATCAAACTGTTTATCAGAGGGAAAGTGTGATTTTTAGGACACTTCGGTCCAACATTAGCTAGCGTAGTACTAGCTAATAACAAGCTGCTGTTGCTATTTAGCCGACTCGCGAGCTGTCCAAAGACAGGAGGGTCAAATGGCTAATTTGCTGGATTAAGTAACTGTGACAGTATGTGGAATAAATAGGCATGTTTGTGTATGTTTTTGTGTGTTACAGCCCCAACTTCTATTCAGGAGATGAGGAGTGAAGAGAAAAAGGAGGGAGGTGGAAATGAGGGAGGAGAGAGTGCAGTGATCTTTAAATCAAAAGGAACTTATATTGATTAATGTATATGTGGTCGGTCTCTAGTGACATACCTAAAATGCAATTATGTATCTTGGCCACTATATTCATGATGTTGAGGGAATACGGCATCTTCCAAAACCTGGTGCTCAATCATATTTGTGGATTAGTTCTAAATTTGTAAGACTGCTGGAAGACATAATTACACACTAATCAATGTATATTTATGAATACAAAATTCTCTTGTCTATTAAATAACTTTAAAATGTACGTACTTTACCTTTAATGAGTAGAGTCCAGTTCAGCTGCACTATGCACTGGAAATGAGGCTTCAGTGTGTAAAAAGAAGTGCTGAGGGATTTTGAGGGAGGAAAAGAAATAAAAAGGTGAGACAAGGTCTGGTGGCCTTGTCTGAAGGTGAGCTGGATCCCCTGCCAGCCTGCAGCCCGACTCCTCTGGCAGAAAGGGAGGGGGGGACAAAGACAAATGAGGTAGAGTGTGGGGATGCTGATCAACAACCGACTCACTCACCGGCCGTCGCTCACCACATCCAGAGGGAGCAAGTGAGAGAGAGCGACGGAGAGACAGAGAGAAGTGAGGAGGCCAATGAGCCGGCACTGGTCCAGTCACAACACCATAGACACAAATCCTGGTTCTGTACCATTAGCTCCAGACTGTCATAAATCAGACAAAGCCAGCCAGCAGGACCAGAGAGAAGGCCAAACAGAGAAGTCAAAAAGCCACAGCCACACAGGACTGATCAGACAACAAAGGAGGGGAACAAACAGCAACCTTTGGACAGAGGAAGCATTTATAACACCACAAGACAGAAGAAAGGCTCCATACACATAATAGAAGCACTGGTATTGAACCTGGCTTTGTTACTGCAGCCTGAAATGCATCCACAGTGCTATTTACAGTAATATTTATATTACAAAAAGTCACTCACAGTCAGTGCCAAGCCAGGTTTTTTTTTTTTTAAATCGACTCTTTCATTACAAATTTTCTTATGTTAATCAGGCTATGGTTATGCTTCTTTGCTATAAATCTTCATTAAATGGCTGGCAGTAGAGGGGTTACAGAAAAAAGAGGATAAAGAGTTGGGGGACAACATACGATAAAGATACATAGCTACAACTAAAGTGGGACTGCCTTCTCTGAGGAATGCTTGTATTAACATGAGACACTGATGCATTTAAAGGTTTCAGATCATTTGGTAAATAAACAAGGAGTGAGCTGTACTGGCCAAGGTCAAAGTACCAGCATAATACACAGTCAGTGTCTTTCATAAGTTACTGAAAACAAACAGAACCATAGAGCTTCTGCTTTTACATGTCATAAAAGCTTCCATTAATATTCATGATCCAAATTGTATAGTACACTTGATATTTAGTCATTAGGATTCTGTCACTGGAAATTGAGGTGCTCATTTAGAGCATGTGGGTTAGTGTTTTCATTTGGTAATGCCATTACTGGAGCAAAAGCTTCATTAGTATTTCTGCTTGTAATAACCTCGACAAGGGATTTCCTAACCCAGTTTTTCAACCACACCCATCCCAGGCACGCTGCCTTGGCATGCACCCTACTGGCAGACAAACAACACATCTGCCTTCTTGCTCGGAAACTTGCGCATACATATTGTATGAATCAATAGAAAAAATATGCGCTTTTTGTTTTGCTTGTGCATGTGGGTGAAATATGGACTCGGGTATAATATAGTGTGTGTGCAAAATTTCAATTTTTTGATTCCATGTAAGACTGTGTGTAGGAAGTGATGATCCAGATTGGCAAAAAAAAAAATGGCAGCAGAGAGCAACTCTTGGTTTCACTGTAAGTTTTTGGTGAGCGTGTGCCAATCCCACCTCACACAGCAGTGCACCACGGGGGGGCTGAACGCTTTCTACAGTTGGATCCAATTAATTTCACCTCCACACGCCACCCATTTCGACATGCTAGGAGCGTAAGAAGAGGAAGTGGAGGGTTGAAGGGGGTGGAGGTGTGCAGCGAGGCAAGTGGGAAATAACCGAGAAAAGGGAAGTGGAAGGATGGGCCAAGGTTGGGGAAACTTAGAATTCCCTGTATCTTCCGTTGAGTTTCTGCACAGGCAGACGAAAAATGCAATTACACGTGCCCTCTCAGCCTTTTCAGGCAAGTAGGGTGTGTGTGTGTGTGTGTGTGTGTGTGTGTGTGTGTGTGTGTGTGTGTGTGTGTGTGTGTGTGTGTGCAGGGGAGGGAGTGGTGGGGTTTGTGCCCTGTGGCCACCAGCACTCCCATTTTCTATGCTAATAGACGCTTGTTCTGCATTCTATCAGGCATTTGGTGGCACAGCTCTGAGTGAGGAGCAGCAGAGGGTGAGTGCAGAGCGGGTGCGTAAGGAGCGGGGAGGGAGAGAGAGGAAGAGGGGGTTGTCGCCTTGTGTCTCCGGAGATAGTAGGAATAATGAAAAAGTCTGCTGGGACTTCAAAGCAAACGGCTGGTCATTTCCTGTGGTGATGGCTGATATGGGGCGTACATGTTCAGGCAACAAGCACACAGACACTTAGTCACACATTCCTGCTAGCAAAACCCTGCCAATGAACACCCCTCCTTTGATGGCATAGCGGAGCCCAAGCGAAAGGAGTGGAGTCTTTGGACAAGGAACAAATTCGAAAAGCTTTCGCACGTTGCTGTCAAAGCCATCTAAATGCTTTAGTCACAGCCTTGGGTCAAAACTTATGCAATGTGGGTGTAATGCCAGTAACCAGCTGCTTTTTTGTTTGTGTGCTTGTTTTTTTTTTTTTTTTAACCAATTTATAACACTTGTAGTGTTTTCAAGTTAAAACAGGAAATATTAAATTAGAAAATAAACTAGCAGTTGTTATAAGGCAGGGAGACATCAAAATCCATTCTCATTTTGGTCATTCCAGGTGTCGAGCAATAGATAGTTTCTTCACGGGCACGGTTTAACAGGCAAAATCCCAGCTATGCAAATAGAAATTACATCTATTTTATTCAAATATTACAGCTAAAGAATTCAGATTCTGATTTCAGATTTTGTGTTTGCTGGCTTGGCTCACCAACCTCTGGGGCTTTGCTAAACAGCCTGTGTAAAACAAAAAACAAAAAAAACAAGGTATATCCTTCAACATCTTTGTGTTCTCAATTTACTGGTAGTACTTTGGGTTGTTCGCCTGTTTTACACTCGTTCTGGGTTGACCATTCTCTACGTTGGCAGGTGAAAGCATAAGGTAGCTCAAATGTGACAGAGTGTCTCAAAAATGCAGAGGGAGCTGTGTTATTCCTTTTTTGGTCACTAAAAAGATCGACATGTGGAAAGACGTATGAGCAGAACAGCCAGAGCGGTATGTGAAGGGGAGAGAGCTGATAGGCCAGCATGATATGCAAACATAAACAAGCCAGCAGTCACATCTGCCTCATCTGGTTTCTTATCACTGAATCTTTCACTATTATGAAAGCCGGCCTATTGACATACATTCACTCATGGCTGTAAGTCTTATGTGCGAGCAAGATACACCAAAACAACAAATTGTAGAATTAAATTTTTTTTACAAAACAAAACAGACAGACGCGCACACACACACACACACATCTGGTTTCATTCAGGATGCCTGGAATTCTTTGCCTGCTTGGCTCACATTACTTCCTGAGCCCGCATGCTGACTGCTGCACGACAACAGATAAAATATGCCACTCAGCACAATACCTCATCTGCTCAACAAGTAACTGGAAAAACGCAGTTTCATGAATGATAGAAGTGAAGCTGAATTTACAGGAGAGTTCTGAGAGTGGATGGGTCTCAAGTGGGAGACTCCCGAGAACCCAGGTACTCTAATTTATGGCTTCTCCCCTTTCGTAGACCCTTGACTGCAGTACAGTCAAGGGTCAGTAGTACAGTAGAAGTGAGCTAAAGATGCAATGATACTGTACTGTAAAATCTCTCACTCATTCTGAGAAACTGAGTCAGAGAAACAGACCAGAGACACACACTGCAAAGTGAGGAGCCCAAGAGCCTTGATCTTATAAAGTTATTAAATTTGTATTGTTTCATAAACAGACCAAAACCACAGGAGGGGGGACGACTGAACAATACTAAAGTTTAAGAAAAAAGAAAGAAATCTTTAGTGTTTTATTTTCTTTTGAGCACCCACAAAACAGAATGAGATGATTTCTGTTGCAAAGTAAAAACTATAAACCTTGGGATCAGTTTGCTCTACACACCATAATTCCTGAACGTCACCTTTCCTTTACATTTCCGAACGCACCCCTTCCAATTCCCCCATCCTATTCTCTTATCTCCCAGGTTTGACAGAGTGATGTCTTCAGCCAAAATCACCTTGTCTACTCCGGTTCCCCAGGAGATGAAGTGCCAGCGATGTAGACGATTCAATCAAGAGAAGTGAAAGAGCAGATCACAGACAATACGCCGCGGCCCCATTACCCCCAGTCCTCAGTTACCAGTAGCGACGCTTAGCTCAGGCCCCCACCTAATGGGCCATAATATCATTTTGCGCCATGTACCAGCTCTTTATACTAGCTCTAAACATAACTCTGTCGCCAGGGCGCAATAAAAACAGATATATTTCTTTATTACTCCTCGCGAAGCATATCACCAGATCTGAGCTCCCCTACAAAGGAAACTAATATCTACAGGAACCCGCTCTTTTCTTTGGCTCATTTAGAGCAGACGCACAGTTGTTATTACATTGAGCTGCACTCTGCCGGCCTCACCTCCCCACGCCATTCACTCACACTGTAATGGATGTTTTATTATAAAGAAATGAATACAATATCTTGGCCATAAATAGCCTACTTAAAAAGCCATTTTCTCTGCCTTGCAATATGTTTGAATGTCCATCACGCCTCAAGCAATGAGGTGCCACATGTTTAATTCAGACACAACGCAATTTGCGTGTTACTGTATACGCGGAAACAGCAGCTCCTCTGCCCTTTGCTCACCCTCACTGCTCTTTTTTTCACTCATGCAATAATCACACTCCACCCTTTCTTGCATATAGTCAATGTAAGTCTCCAGCAGGTTCATTAGTTTACAGCACGGCAGGGAAAAGGAAATGTCACCTGGGTACCCCCCCCCCCCCTTTTTTTTTTAAAGACATTCACTTTCTTCATCTCATGCAGTACATGCTGTGCTTGTAAGTCTCGAGTCAGATGAACAGAACTTCACTTTAGCAAGGGCAAGTTATTATCTGCTACTAGGAAAAAAACCCTACACACAGGGCACGTTGTTGCCATCGCCCTGTACCCTATACATCTCATCGTGTCTGACCAGCCCATTTACACTGTGAGAATATGACAAGAGATGAGTGAACATTGGGGCACGAACATGTGTGTTTGTGTGTGGCAAGACGAAGCAGGAGGGGGAGTTGGGGAATCCAATCTCTCACACAGAGGAGCAGAGACAGGCGGGCAGATACGTTCCAAGCCCGGTATAGCCCCAGCGGTATCCATGAATGAAATGACAGGATTACAGGGGTATTAGAAAACCTGCTGAGATGGTTGATAATGCTGTTTATGGTTGGACGTCACACCGCTCGAAGGGAAAAGTCAAACTGTTTGACTAATGAAAATATTGGCCAGCTCTTCACACATAGTCACCAAACGGCAAACTTAAGGAGAGAGGTCTTCCTCTCCATTAGCGCCCATGGTTTGGTGTTGACGAGCGTTAATGCGGATACCTGAAAATTTGAGTCTGTGGCATTATTACAGACAGACTTCTTAAAATAGGGACAGAAAACATAGGCCCCACTATCCTTACAACGAGAATGGGATTACTGTTGTGTCAACAGCCCCCAAAGATAATAGTAATTACTGCCCTAGCTACAGCGCCATCAGACTGAGGCAACTTCGCTAGCTGACAGCTTGGTCCTAATTACCAAGAACCACCAATTACGGGCTCCATTTCATTATTTATATAGCACAGCACACCCAAATAAAAGAGACTTCAGTGACTCTGAGCAGTCACATCGCTGGCAGCTGCAGAGGAGCATCCAGAGGATCAGCTGAATCATTCTCTCAGTTTTTTTTCTTCTTTCTTTCTTTTTTTCTAGATAATATACTAGTCAGCGTGCAAACACAGCATCGTTAGTATTGAAAGCTGTGTAAAAATAGAAAATGAAGCCAATAGGGGGCTGCCTTTCCTTCCTTTTTGTCATCCACAGGAAGTAATTTAGCTGCAAAGGAAGTGCATAACCGCCTCTTCTTTTCCTCACTTGCTCCTGCTCGCTTATCTGAACAATTCGAAAAGATTATCCCATGAGCAATTTAACTACTGAAACAGCTTGCCTGTTGCATCTACATTTATTCCACCGTGAGGTTTGTTTAATAAAAAGAAAAGAAAAAGAAAAAAAGAATGTGCTCACCTGATGCTACACAAAAGATGTCTCAAAAAAAGAAAAAAACCCAACATAAAAACAAAATTCTTTATCTGGTGAGTGTATTCAACCATCCACACATACACAGCAAATTTCACAGATGTTTCCCATCATCCTCTGCTGCCAAGCAGCGCCCAGTGATGGCTGAGAGGAGGGGAGCGGGGGCTCAGTGCTGGGGTGTGAAATTCTGCTATTCCTGCTCCAGTGAATTCAGCAGAAACTTGGCAGATCATTGTGGAGATTTGTATGTCTGTGGATTTGACATGAAACTGTTTGAGAGGCTCATCTGGAATCTGTCTCTCAACTTGCCTCCCCTTAAAATGGGCTTGGTTCACAATACATATATAAAGCCTGACAACCACATTTGTTTAATCCTCCAGAGGAATGCAGATGCAATGATTAGGTCATATACAATCATCTGAAAGATAACAGTCTGTTGCTTAAAAACCTGCCTTTGAGTAAAAGCTCACAATCCTTAAAATAGACAAAGAGCATCTGCAGCATCTATACAGATTTCTGCAACTGTATACCTTGTTATTAAAAAAGAAAAATACTCCCACTCTTGTTGAAATTCAGTATTTTTCACAAAATGAACACAAATAGAAGTTCATAGTCAGCAAGCTGTAAAGAATGTAAAGCTATCGTGTTCCAAGAAAGCAAGTAGTCGCAAAGAAACTGAACAAAAAAAACAAGTAAGTATGTACAAAAGGAATCGGCCGTGGCGATCCAAAGCGCTTAGCATTTAGATGACAGCTGCACAGGGCAGGCCTTGTTTGCAGGGGCTGGAGTGGTGCGGTATATGTGGCCCGGAGGCCGGATCTGGTCCAACTGTGCCCTGGCAAGAAAACGCTCAGCCCAGTCAGCCTCGACAGCTTGGATATTCACAGGAGGCAGTGGAAATGGAGGGCTGCAGTACCATGTTGGAGTTGGGGCGAACTTGCAGGAGGAGGGGCAGGAGTGATGAGTCAGGGAGAAGGTATTTTATATTATTTTTGTACCACAAGGACACGACATTTGCCATTTTCCATGGAGAAAACCCAATCTAGGCTGGTGATGAGGGGGTATGTTGGCTTCTGGTGATGCCTGGAGCACGTTAGCAGGCTTTTAAAACCATTTTTGCACAGCGTTAAAAGGCGTTAGTATACACCTGCAATGCTGTGACTTTTTTTTTTGGTAATGAAAATTTTTTAAAGGCTCAACCTGCATTATACATTTGCTACTGCAGAGAAAACAAAGCAGGAATGACTGCTCTCTGTGCTGACCGCATAGGCCTGAAGATTTTTACCCTGCTATGACCTAATCATAGCAGTTGGCTTCAGATTACATGAAACATTGTCATCTGACAAACCACCGTGACAATTTCAATAGATCACAGGCATTAAAGTTAGGATCATCACTTTGATTTAGCATGACAAATGAATTATTCACTCTCATTTCTGGGGATTCATACTTAAACTCAGAGTCATTTTGAGTATCACAGAAAGGACTTTTGATGTCGGACAGCTTTCTCCTCACTTGATTAACCTGAACCAACTTCAAAAGTGCCACGGCTTGGGTATCGCCATCAGCAATATTCTAAACAAACCTGGAGCCTTTTTAGAAAACAATATCTTCTATGAGCCTCCTCTTTGAAATATTAGGTGTCAAATGTACTACTACAAGTTAAATGGTCTTGTTTACTTATTTTTGCTATTATACTTCAAAAATAGCACATTTTACACGGTAAACAAGGAGCAAGTCAAGCATGCAAAACTAAGAGTGCAAAACTACTTTAGTAACGTTCAAAGTATCAAAATTTAATGCAGAAGGAAAAGGGGGGGGGGGGGGGGGCAGTGACACACAAGGGAGAAAAAAAAAACTATGGGACCCACCCACAACATTGCAAAAGACAACAAAAAATAGAGAGATTTTTCAAGTGCATCCTAATTCATTCATCCCCCAAGTATGTCTTTGCTCCAGGGTTGTGACAAGGCAAAGCCTCATGGGAGAAATGACTGGCACCTCCTAATCCTTATGGATACCAAAAAGCATGTCATTACCATAACATTCACGCCATCTTTTGGGATGTGAGACAAACTGAGTCAACAACAAAAGATCAAAACGAAAAACAGCAAAGAAAAATTAAAAAACAGAAAAGTGTGCCTGTTTAATGTGATCTATTTGGAGTCACAACTGTAGCACTTTGATGAAAGCCATAGCTCCACCAAACTTCTAATCATTCAGCACAGGCCAAACAACCACCTGGTGTAGCCTATATTTCAAATGAGCCATATTTTGTTTATCTTTAACACCAGCGGGTAGGCTGGCAGGCATGCTGCAAGGGAAAGTGGAGCACAAGAATTATGACCTAAGAAAAAAAAAAAAAACAGCTGATTAGGGAGAAGATGAGTGAGAAATGGAGTCATCTGTCACGTTAAGCACTCCACAGATGGACAAGTGTAACACCCTAAGAAACCTGCAAGTCCTGAGGCTTGGTGGCAGCTTTGGGATTTAAAGTAAATCCAGGAACAGTTTCAGAAGAAGTGATGAAATATGCCTCACGAGATCACATGTTCATATTGCTCACCCTTTCATTCACGTCATCAGACGAGTGGTAACAACGGTCCTTTTTCTGTGCTTAAATTAAATGTGAAAACATTTAGTTTTTCCAGCTGTCTACACAAAACTATTGTGAGTGTAGATAATTACTGGGGAGCTTCATTTAATGAAGCCTCGGAGCAGATCTAATCACTTGCGTTCTTTAATAAACAAGCATGGAAACCTACTGGTGTGCAAATAAAGATTTGGCAGACTAGAACTTCTCCCAACTAGTAGGCTAAGACTTGACTTATAATTGGACCATTGTTTCCTGATACAAACCATTTACTCGTCAGCAATGTTCCGCTTCTATAAGCACGACAAGAAAGAAAAGATCTTTTCAATGGTGTACTGTGGCTAAGCACTGCCTGCATATCTCCCAGGTGAGATGGACAATTGCCTGCTGGGTAGCAGAGTCGTTGCCTTAGTGCCTTCTCTGTGTCCTGTACCTCCTGTCTGCTCAGACTTTACCATTGAGCTCACTACCACTTCCTACCTCTGCTATTCTACCTCTGCTATTGACAGCCAAACAACCGGGAGTCAGGAAGGCCTTAACGAAGAGAAGTAGGAGGTTCAACTAATTAGAAATACCTCCATTCCATTACTCCATCCCCTCCTGTTCACTCAGAACACTGAGCTACAGTTTGGCCAGAGCTGGGCCTGGAGGATTGTTTTTTTTTTCTTTCTTCAGGCTGCTAGCCAATGGGGGACCGTGATAATTGCCTAAATCCCACTGTGGCAAATGAGGACAAAGAGTGTGAGGGTCACGCAAGCCAAGAAAATGCTGGGATAAAGTGTGGGAATGAAAGTCTAGTAATAATAATAATATTTTTTTTTAAAATACAGAGGCATAGGACACAGAGACAGAAACTTAAATCTTTATCTAAACATCCATAAAATAGGTAAAGAAATCTTCTTTGCACAAAATTAGCACAAGGGTGTAGGAGACTGGAAAGGAGTATTGTGCAGTGAGAAAATAAAATGACCTCGGGTGCTACTCACTAGGGAGAGGCCGACAGGGGTGCAACGACTGTCTTGGCTGTTGAAGCGAAACAGAGTAGGGTGCAGCAGTGACTGCACAGTCGGTGCTTGCTGGACACTTCAATCACAGGCTGCCGGAGCCCCGGGCAAACTTGGCCAATTAGCCGCACACCACCGCTGACCCCCAGCTTCATTAAGGGCCTGGGCTCTGGATAAAGGGAGAGAGGAGAGGATTAGCAGGTGAGAGAGTAAACTGTCAGCAGGGGCCAGGTTTGAGGAGATACACACATGCATTTGCACAAATACGCACACCTAGAGGTGACGCTCAAGGTTACAGATAAACACTATCAGAGCACACCATACCACACGTGTACACATTGGCCGAATCACACTCCCGTGTCCCTGTGGGCTTACACCTGCAACAAAGGTGGTGATGGTGGGGTAGAGAGTCAGGGCTATAGAGGCCAGAGGGTGCAGCTCTCCCCCTCATTCCCACACTACTGACTTGACAGCAACAGGTGTGGTGGCGAACAGACATGCAATTACCAAGTTGAGAATCTGCTCTTTGTGACAGAGACAACAGCAAATCAGAGGTAGGATTGGAGTTCGAGGAGAGAAGGAGAGCGTAGTGTTAGAAGAAGAAAGAGGATACAGACTATTCAGTCTCCCCCGGAGGTGAGAAAAAAGAAAGAGAAAGAGAAAGAGAGATTTCCAGTTGTCTCTTTTCATTGGAAATCTCTCACCAGCAATGTGGGGGGAAAATGAAAAAAGAAGATCAAAAACTAACACAGACAGTAACTCTGACACACCTGTTGTTCTGCAGTGGAAATAAAAATTTACACACTTTGGTTGTGTGAAGAGGCATCGCATAAGTGTGCGCACAACACTGAGACAATTCAGAGAGGGTGGATGAGGCTTTCTGAGGTGCTTTGGGACAGGTTGTGCTCAATGAGCCCTGACAGAAAGACTGTTTGGTGTATGCGGGTGTGTTTGTGTTTGCCTGCATTACAAATGTGTACATCCACATGGGACCTCTGTTTGCATCAGCCTTGCAATGAAAACCACAGCAGTGCTACAGATTGGGTGGGGGCGGGACAGCAGCTTCATACACGCTCCCCTTCATTTTCTCTGTTTTCCCTCTCAGATTACGGGCCTTCGATCAGTCTAAAGTAATGTTTGTGAGCTTTGTCGCTAGTGTAGCAATAACTGCTGTCGGAGAGCTTGCATGCTTGGGTGGAGAGAAGATACTGGCCCTTTATTTAAAACAAGCCAAGGATAAAAGATCAATGGCCCAATTCAAGCCATGAATTGGAGGGAAAAGTTCACAAAACATAGTGGGAGATTATGAGCAGAAGATATATGTGTAGATAGAGGGGGAAGCGGAGAGTGAAGGGGATTCTAGCTCATCTGGGTGCTAGTGGCTTATTGATTGTTGGAGACACAGAGCTCCCAGCCATTCATCACCGACCACTCTCAGGCCCTTAGATAACTCCTATGATAGTGCCCTGCTGCTGAGCAGCTGCAACAGGCCACATCCATTATCCTTCAAAGTAAGCCCCCTAGCCTGGGAACAGGCATGGAGGGGCTGCTGGGTGACAGGCTGAGGGGAGGGCTGAAATGGAAATGGAGGAGGCCTGTGGTTAGGAGCATGTGGTTGAGGCTACGGTATACAAAAGCAGACGCTAAGGTTGAAGGGCCAGGGCTTTATGAAAAATGGTGTTCTGACAGCCACAGCAAAGACGAGAAACTGTCTGTTTTCACCAAGAGAAGAGGAGAAAAAAAATGTGACAGCACTATTGTTTCCACTTCTTGGCCAAACAGTATTAGCAAAGCTGTTTTATAGCAGATAGCACACAAACCAACGAAGCGACAGGCAGCTCTAAAAACTGCTGAGTTGCTGCGTGGTTGTGCGTGTGTTTGTGTGCGTGTGTGTTGTGTGTGCGTGCAGGCAGACAATTCCCAGATTGGGCAGGTGGGGATCAGCCATAATGAGCCATGCAGGGGGAGAAAAGTGGAACTGAGGGCAAAAAAAAAAAAAAGGGAGGCGGCCAAAGAGCAAGGGAGAAAGAGAGAGAGAGAGAGAGAGAGAGAGAGAGAGTGATGGAGACGGGCTCAGAGCCAGAGACAAGGCCCCAAAAGAGCAATTACAGGAGATCCAGAGAAGGTGTGGGCCCAGCCCGCAGGCATAGTTTCAAACAGCACAAAGCCCTGCCAGACATGTACTCACAAGGATTTACAAGCGTGCACACACACATTAATTTGCCTGCCTAAATTGAAGAAAAACTTGTTACAAGCAAACTAAACAGATGGACAAAATAGATGAGATGACGAATAAAACTCAAAATAGGAGGAAGGCAAGCGTGAGGTGGGAGGATTTTTAAACCGGGAGGGGCGGGGGTCATCCCGAGCCACACGTCACTGCGCCACATGTTTTCAATGCAACATTCTGCTCTGGTTGGTTGCAACCTGTTCCCTTAACAGCACGGCCTGAAAGCAAAGCTTAAAAACCCCAGGTCGGGTCACTGTGCGCAAAACTTTCAGGCTGATTGTGCTTCGTGCGGCGAGCGCGCTAAACAACACTGAAAAGTCTGGACAGCTTCACACCACGGTGCCTGTCACAGATACAAGTCCGAAATAGTTTCTGAAGGCAACCGTTTCTGCTTTCCCTCCTCCCCACCTCACCCACCTCCACATCCACGGCTTAAAGGAGAACGACAAGTTGGAAAGAACAAGCGTGAATGATAGGAGAAAAAGAAGGAGAGAGAGAGATGTGCAAACAGATAAGGGGGAGGGGAAATTAAATTAAGAGAAAAGTTCTCGCGCAACGGCATGCACCATTGATTTCCTATTCTCTTGGAAACATTTAATGAGCTTAAATAGGAGCCTCATCTGACACTGCCACAGTGACTCGGAGGAGCCTCCCAGTGAGAGCAAATCGTTCAGCGGCTGTGACGGCTACCAGAGGGGGTGAAAGACGGAGACGAGACAAGGAAGGAGGGAAGGAGGGAAGGAGGGAAGGAGGGGGGGGGGGGGTTTAATGCCAAAACAAGAGACATGAGCAAGACAGATGTTGGATCATACTCAGTAAATGGTCCAGCGATAGCATTGCTTGCCTAGTTCTCAATGAGGTGGGAAAAATGAAAAGAGATTACTGGAAGACAGCCAGATGTTAGAAGATGTCAAAGGTGCTCTACATTCAACCAGCCTGCCTAGGTATTAGGTGCTTACTCACATCAGGCGCTCATAAGAACCTAACAAAAACATACTGACTGACAGCTTATGCACTACCTCATTACTCCCTTTACAACCTCCCAACAAGGTATTGATCAGATGCAGCTGTGTGGTAGCCACAGAGTTGTGTCTTCTTTGTCCTAGCCTCGATCCTCCCTGTATTGGCAGATCTTTAGTCACTTCACAGGGCTCAGTCCAGAGGTAATTCACTGCTCATGAAGGCCCCAATGTGAATCATCAGTAGCTGTGTTATGATGCTGTCTGCTGGTGCTGCATCCAGCCACGTTTTAGCGTGCAATCATTATAATATGCACTATAACTCATGGTATAGTGCTGTGGTACATATGAGTGTGTATAAATCAAACTGTGTAAATCCAAACTTTGTTTTTATGTAAATATTAAGTATACTCTAGAACTGCCTCAAGTCTTTGTGGCATGGGTTCAACAAGGTCCTGGAAACATTCCTTTCAGATTTCCATTTTTACACAACAGCATCGTGGAGTTGCTGTGGATGTGTCAGCCGTACATTCATGATGCAAATCCTCGGCTCCAGCACATCCCAAAAGTGCTCCACTGGATTGAGATTTGATGAATGATGAGGACATTGGACTACAAGAACTCAATGTCATGTTCAAAAACAAAAAGTTGATATGATTTGAGCTTTGTAGCATGGCATGTTATCCTGCTGGTACACTGTTGCCATAAAGGATTGGACATCATCAGCAATTATACTCAATCATGCTGTGGCATTTAAGCAAACCTCATTTGTTCCTAGGGGCCCTAAAGGTACACATACAAGGCAGGACGGATCTACGCTTTTATGTTGTTTATGTCAGTTTCTGAATCTTCCATCCGAGTGTCACATAGAAGTGCATACTCATCAGACCGGCCAACATTTTTCCAATCTCCTATTGCCCGGTTTTGATAAACCTGTACAAACTATAGTCTCAGTTTCCTGTTCTCACCCGGTGTGGTCTTCTGCTGCTGTAGCCCTAACGCTTCAAGGTTCAACATGTTGAGCATACAGAGATACTCTTATGCATGCTTTGGTTGTTACTGTTGCCTTCCTATCAGTTCAAAACAGTCTGCCCATTTTCCCGTGACTTCTGGCATCAATGAAGCTTTTTTGCCATGAGAACTACTGCTCACTGGATATTTTCTCTTTTTGGACCATTTCATGTAAACCATCGAAATGGTTGTGTGGGAAAATCCCAGTATATCAGCAGTTTCTGATGTGCTCAGATCAGCCCACCTGGCACCAACAACCATGCCAACCCTATTCCGATGCTCAGTCTGAGCTTCAGCAGGTTGTCTTGACCATGTCTATATGCCAAGTTGCTGCCATATGATTTTTTAGATATTTCCATTAACAAGTATTTGAACAAGTGTACTCAATAAAGTGGCTGGCAAAAGGATATTCATACTAAAGTAAATCTGGCAGTGTACCGTGGTATAAATTCATATACATTCACGAGGTATGCGCCTGCTATGACCTTCAGATAGGCACCTTGTACCTTTATCACCCAAGTATCATGCAGGCTGCCAGGAATTACTTTGTAACTTTGGCAGTTTAATTGCAAAATAATTCTCATCTTTCAGGAACTATTTGAATGTTCTCTCTACCTGAAAATGGTTGAGGAGTTATGGTAATGTGAAGTGCATATGGTAACATCTAGGTGGAGCTGATTTTTTATTTTCTGTGTTCTGTCAGCAGTGCCTTGTGAAGCCTTTGTGCTACCGTGAAACGCAGAATGTCCCTTTAAAGCTGATCTTCTCTTCTTTGCGAAACCATTTGGATTTTGTCTCTAGCAGAAACAGTAATGGAGTTACAGTCATTTAAAGAGCGCTTGTAAAATGGAACCGGCGCCGGGCTGATGGTCATTAAAAAAAAGAAGCGTTATCATGCAATGGGACACCAGAATTCATCCTGACCATTAACATGTTATCATAGGTTTCAAAATAAGGAGTTAAAAGGCTTATCACCAGAAAATGCATTAGAATATGAAAGGAATAAATTGATTAATAATCAAATATAATCTACAGACAATTTGTTCCAAGCCTAAATGATTTTTTTCTTGGTCTATAATTGAACCCAAGAGTTAATTTTTGTGTAAATGTGATGTAGGAAGGCTTTTCAGGAGTGTACTTCTGGTTGGTACAAAGCAGAGTTTAAGAAAAATAATTTTTAATGTGCTTATAGTTACACAAACTTGTTCCTATTCAGTGTTTTTCTATTCACTGCAATAGCTTCGATTGATTAAGCATAAACTGCTTAGTGTTTTTACAGAAGCATCTGTTTTCTAGTACACAGTCCCTTACCAATCCACCTCAGCCAGATCAGTTCATGACCCCATTTTTCTCCCCCAACTTTGACATAGCTAATGTTGGAGTAGCTGGTTTGTAACACCTCTGAGTATCTATCCAGACAGATGCACAGCACGCAGCAAAGCAGCCAGTGTGGGTGTTTTGCACAACTGGCAGCAGCGCTGAGGCCTTGTTTCACTGGGCTTTTATTTGTGACTTGAAACAGAAGTTGTCCTAAGAGACACCGTTTTTGTTTTGTTTTTTCAAATGAAACTTGGGCTGAAACAATCATGTGATGCCCTGGTGATTAATTATGGCAAAAAAAGAAAAACAACCCACATGACAGCGACACTGTTTCTTTCTGTGGAATTCCAGAAATACGCAGGCGTTAACTCCCACACATACATACCAAATGCAGGAAACTGGAAGTGACTAACGGCAACACAAGGGCAACAACTAAAAGAAGGCGTGTCTATAGCCTTTGACTGCCTTCTTGCTTCAATTTTTCGCTCAACTTAGTACCAGCAAGACTGAACCTTTCACCAGAAACTGTCTGAACTCTCTGCAGGGATCCATAGGTCATCACGTATAGGACAGTGTAGATCACTCTCTAAATCATTCAACTGG
Source organism: Neolamprologus brichardi (assembly GCF_056152115.1). Taxonomy (NCBI): domain Eukaryota; kingdom Metazoa; phylum Chordata; class Actinopteri; order Cichliformes; family Cichlidae; genus Neolamprologus; species Neolamprologus brichardi. Next base: position 18,619,734 of record NC_142110.1, read on the forward strand.
TCTATATATAGCCTGCAGAGAAAAAGGTCATTATTGAAACAGAAAGCTATATTTCATAATTGCACTACCACGCTTCTATCCCCTCAGTGAAATTGGCTCTCCAGAATATTTTCTCTCTCACTCCTTTCCATCTCTCTTTATCTCCCTCTCTTGTCTGTTAGAGAGGGCGATTTTGACAGGCTGACTGTCTCTCCTGATGCAATAACCACCCTCCATTTGTATCTAAGGAGGGTGCATTAACTAGACAGCGTAATCAGCCTGCACAGGAAAGGGAGCAAGCCTCACCAACTGACTGCTTTTTACCACTCTAAGCTATAACAGCTTGCCATTAGGCCACAATTAGCACCGCTCGCTTGGGGAAAAATAACCCCTCAAAAGACCTTCGGGCGGCAGGGCGGATGCGAGAAAAAGGACTTTCGTTCAAGTCCATTGTTGTGATAAACACTCAGGAGAGATAATCTTATTTGATCATGGTTGATGGTGAAGGCAGGGGGACTTTAAAAGATTTTTAAAAAGTGCCTTATAGTGCCGTGGGACAATGCCAGAGCTCAAACTGATACTACTGACGTGTTACAATGGAAGATTCTGACCGGAAACGAAAAGGCTTATCAGCCACTTCAGACAGTGCATAATTCCTCTGAAAAGTCAGCAGGTAAAAATGAAAGAAAAATAAAATAAAAAATAAAAAATAAACTTCTGACAGCACTGCCTTGAGATAAGTGCATTCACTTCCAAAACTGGGAGGCAAATGCCCGTGTGGCAAAGGTGCACTCCAGGTGAATGTGTTCAACCAGTGGAGGATACAGTCGCACAGGGCTGCAAAGGCTGCATTCAGTAGGTAAAAACACATTCTCTCCCTTGGGGTTTTTGGAACAATAAAGAGAAAATGTGTGTCCCTGTGGTCATTTGCGGCATGTTGGCAGTGGGCAGACAGAGATAAGAGTTTGGATCGGTGGAGGCTGACACGCTGTGATTATCCCCCGCTGCTAGAATTGACCGTCCATCAATCCAGACAACCAAGAGGACTGGGGCTAGCCGAGTGGTTGCCCGAGACTCGATTTTTTATGATTCAATGACTTGCAGGGGGAAAAAAAAAGTCTCAAATGTGTTTCAAATATGATGTCATACTAAATCACTTTTTTTATTGTGATTCAGATTCACAAATACTCATCAAGTGCCGCAGTCTCAGAGGTATAATTACTAGCACATATGCTCTCACACCAAGTCTTAACACGTACTTAGACTACCACCTGACTTTCTATGGCTTCCTCTCAAGTTCCTGTCTGCCTTCTTGGCTCTCTCACCGCCTCCTCCCATCACCTCACGCTGCGTGTTCTGGACCTGAAACCAACACCAAAACAACAGAGTGAGCCACGGGAGAGATGGAGGACGGAACCGAGCAACGGGAACGAGAGAGGCATGGAAAGAGGGTGTGTGTCAAGAACCACATTCTTTCTGCTGAGTGCCATCTGGAAGTAGAAAGGTAGATAAACAATGACGTGAGACGCATCCCATCTCCTTCCTAAAGCCCGAACAGACACATGCTCGCCACAATGCATGAGCGCCGCTGCCACCGATTCTGCGTCGCGTGCCAAGCATTGTCAGGGATTGGGTCTTATCAATCGTTGGCCAGATACTGAGCAGAAGCACAAGGCGAACAAAGGAAAGGGGAGAGAACAAAAAAAAAAATGGAGGGGAAATGCAAGCCACAATGAGAAACACAAATGAGAACATGGCCGGGAGCCATCCGTCCACGCGGTCTGGACCGACTCTATTTAATCTGGTCAAGTCTGCCCCAAAATCAAAGCAATCTCCCTCAGTGAGCCGACAGAGCAAGGAATCAGACAGCCAATCCTGCCCAAAAAGGAAGTTGGTGCGGTGCTGAATGAGGCAATATCAGACTATGCAGCATTGTGGTAGGAATGCAAACTATTACAGCTATAAAAGTCTTTGCTTTACTTAAAAAAAAAAACAAAACAAAAAAAATCCCTCCATTTGCATTCACTCAACTTGCAAGTGGAGCTGCGGGGCAACGTTAGCTGCTGCTCCCGCTGCTTTTGAATTCGTCACCATATTTTTTTGCAGGCACCTTCTGGCATGCAATATATTACAGTAATAGTAGAAATCTTTATTATCCCTTATGGGGAACTTGCCCTTGTAGTAAGTCAGAGATAATAACAAAAACAATATACATACATTTCCAACACCTAGAAGATGCAAACTGATGAAGAGCAACAGCTGGAGCAACAGCTGCAGGGATGCCCCCTGTGGGCGCTATGCCTCTTGGGACCACCCTGTCCTGTAAGAGTGCTTATCTTGACATAAGACATACTAAGGCCACTGTGGGAATGACATTAAAAAAAGTGCTGAGATGAAGAGACCTTGACAGCTATCCCTCAGGCAGGAGGAGAAGCTGCACCTGCATGTGCCTCGGCTCTGCTCCGTCAAGTTTCTGTCTCTTCAGACTCTACTGTGTGCATGTGAGTGGGAAAACAGTGTCCTCTGCCCGGTTTTGTTGGCACTATCACTGGGGAAAGTAGATGGAAAGTGAAGAACTGGGAGGAGGGCTGACAAATAAGTCACATCAGGTAACATTCACAAAATTTAAGGGCTGGAGAGGGGGGTAAAGAAAAATGCATTAAGGGAAGAAAGGGTGTCTGTCGGTTCTTATTGATTCATCGGCAAAAGTCTCCAGTCCTGATTAGAAACCACTGTATTCAGTAGTCGGGGAAAATAGCAAAGAAATGTTCTGTTTACTCCCAAACACCACTTACCCATTCTGACTGAGGAGACAGTGAAACACAATCTCTTGTCTTTCTTTGAGTTGGGAGACTTTTTTTTACTGCGATGGCTCTGATCAAAAAAGCAGGAGGAGTGAGGGAGAGGTAGAAGCCTGAAAGAACTGAAAGGCCTGGAAATGTGGGTCAGAGACATAACATATTAATACAGTGACCAACCAAAAAAGAAAAAAACAATTTAGAAGAGAGGAAAGAGGAAAATAGATGAAGACCGAACGAGATCCAAAATATGCACAGCGGAGACAATTTCTGTTTCAACAAACCCTGGCATGCAGGGAAGAAAAAACAAAACAGGAACTTCTCTGCAAGCAGCTTCAGAAAATAAAAAGAATATAATCACTTTAAAGTTATTTGGCCAAATGATCCTTCAGCTGTATTCAGACCTTGATAAATGCCTACTGTCTGGGCTGTTATTAAACACCAGAGAGACCGGTTGGTCCCTGTATAAGCCAAAACTAATTAAAGCCAGGCAGATGTGTCTGGACAGTGGTGTACCACACACCTACAATGTAACACATTTACACACTTGTAAGCACACTTATACAAGCATGCATGCGCACGTGCACAATATCTAAATAGGCTGTTAAATATGTCTACCCTGTAATCATTTCCAGCTGATGAGACTGTCATCCAGCTAACTACACCAGGTGAATGCAAAGCAACCTTAGCTTCAATTTCCAATTTTGGCATGTTCGACTTCGGAAACTTTTTTTTCTCCCCTTTTTTGTCAGGCGGCGGCCAGAAAGAGAAAAAGCCCCCCCGTGCCTTATTACCTTCTCCGGCACCAGGCAAGACATTTTTCCTGTATTCCCTACCTTTTCTGCTGCAGGTGATGATGAGAGAACTAACAGCAACCAATTAATCTTTCATAGTGCACGTGTTCTTGCTTTTGTTAGGTCTGCTCTATGAGTTGTATGAGACTGCAGCTGTACAATAGAAGGCTGGTGACGCTTTCATCCTTCTCCTCCTCCTCTTCCTCCTCTCCACTTTTCATTCTCATACTTTGTGAGCAAACAGCTGGGCTTATTTTATTATTTTTTTCCTTGCAAAAGCTATCATTACAGCAGCCTACAGGCATAAGAGCTGCACTCCAAACTGCTGATGGAAGCCTGGCTAGCCGAGTCAGAGGTAGTGATGAGATTGCACTGGGGATGTGCGCTTGGGGAGGAGAGGGGACGAGAGCGGAGGAGGGAGGTTGTGTTGGGCTAGGGTGGAGCCATTAGATGATAAACACACAGTGCACGAGTACACATAGGCATGACATGAAGCGATGCAAGCACCTGCGTTTCATCTTCATTTAGGCTGTCGGTCTCATCCCCTTGTAATCAAACCTATCTTAGGTCACATACACACATCAGCGATTCTTCTGCACACACACACACACACACACACACACACACACACACACACACACACACAGAGAGAGAGTAGTGACTAATCACCCATCTGGAGCAGCCATTCGCAAGTCTGGATGACAAAGCGCCCATGCCCACAAATATAGGTTAATGCCCTTCTCAACACAAGGCTTAGGCTGCATTACAACCAAACAGACAGGTTTAGGGAGGGGGTAGAGGTGGCTTATGACCTGGCTCAGACATGCATGGACAGGGGAGGAAGCAAGTGACATCACAAATAAGGGTGATCTACTTGGGCTAACTGCTAGCAGGTACACGGAGCTGACAAGCCCGTACGTGCACTTGATTTCAACAGTAGCTCACAGAGTCAAGGGCAGGGAGAGGGCAGAGACAAAACAGTAGGAAAAACCATTTCAGTGTGACTAGGCAGGTTTGTGAAGTGAAAAATCCATTGTGGCTTACCCGTAGGGCATTGCTGAACATCCCCTCACCCCTGTCATCGCTAAATATTAGCGTGTTAGCAGTGGCAGGTGTTAGCCATCCCCTCTCAGATCCATCCATGAGTTTGGGCTTATTCTCTGAATGCCTCAACCACTGTGGAAAGCCTTTTCCCCCAGCAGAGGCTGTCATGATCCAGGTAAGTCTCCTAGTTGTGTGAGGGGACTGATGCAACCAAAGCCAGGTTCAGAATGTGGGATAAGGTTGGATCAGAGCCAGGAGCCATTAGCAAGCAGTGTGTCTGACACAACGGGCAGAATCTGACATTTTCAAAGGCGTAGAAGGACTTGAACAGAGCCGTGGTGAGGAGTGCAAGGCAGCTGTTTCATTCAGGCCTGCTGATAACAACCCTCTGTCCAGATTGGCTAATGCAAACTGAGTAAGGGGACCACAAGGCAGCACGAATACAAATCACTTCTTCGATAGTCTACACTGAGCTAAGCAAAAACTACTGAACTGGCATTCTCTCATTCATTTCTTAGCCGATCAAGCCTCTTGTGGTTCAACGTTTTCTGCAGGCAAGAATTTTAATGTCCCAGAATGCATTAAGACTAATATGCATCCTTACAAAGGAGCATATGACAGTACGGTTAATAAGCAGAAAACTCTTTAGTTATCAGGGGGAGCCAGCAGTATGAATAGACAACGATCTCGCTAATGGCCCTAGCCATATCATTTACCATACAGCCCCTAGCAAGAAACACATAGACACAGGCTCTGGAGAAGGGACACTTTCATTACTCAAAAGATAACATCCTAACAATGACTTTTTTTTTTTGCTTACAACCCCCACTGAAAATAAGTACACAATTAGCGCATCAATTATGAGTGAGGAAAATAAAAACGCAGGTTATTTAATTCTCTTTTTCCACTCAGTGCTCCGATATAACTACCACACAAAGCTTGAGAGCAGTGTTACTAACAGATGGAGGAACGGGCACTTAACCCCAACAGCACAGACCTTTCATTCTGTTTTTTTTTTTTTTTTTGCAAAATTCTTGCCAATAATGCTCTCATTTCAATTATAAATCAGCGGAACAAACAAGTGATTTAAAATCACTGGTGAGAAACCATCTGGCTTAGAGTGTTGCTTGATTTCAACAATCAGTCACAGATTCAAGTACACTGTGCTTTGGCGGTATATACCTATTACACACTGACCATTGCAATCACAAAAAACAACAAGCCTTTACATCTGTGACTGAGGTTCACTCCCATTAAAAACCCATCACACCCACTACAACCATGCTACACTTACTGCTCGCAAAACCCATTGCTATAATTGGTTCCACTGCACCCTTTACCCACTCTGGACGGGGCCAACTGGCAAATTCAAACCACTCTGCAGTAACTGGAAAAGAACCATACCCTAGTTGTGTCTCAGAGACAATAAAGTGTGACAAACTGCTTCCAAACATGGGGGAGAACTGAAAACGCACAAATTGTTTCAGTCAGATAGGAAAGAAATGACAAAACAGAAAAGAGAAGAGACGGGGAGAAGCTCCATCGCCTGCTACGGAAGGCAAACCGTGATGACGGTGTCACTGCGGGCTGATGGCATCCCTCCGGAGAAGAGTGCACACTCCATCAGACCGCAAAAACAGACAAGAGGGTCGCAACCATTACCTCGGACAGAGACGAAGAGGAACCCCGGAGCCTGGCATTCTCAGACTCACAGGACAGCCGAGAGAATGTTTGTGTGAAGGTGTTTTAACAGCTAGAGAAAGCTAAACAGAAAGCAAGCAGGGCAGTTTGAATGTGATTGTGTAAGGAAAGTGTGACTGAATGACGTATGAATACATGCACGAGGGGTGGTGACTGTGTTCAATCAAGGCTCAGCTAGAGCTTGAGAGAGCATCTTGGAGATGTTTGTCATACCAGAGCGAGGAGCATGTCTGTACGAGGATGAAACGGAGAGAAATTGCTAGCAGGACCCTGAGGCTCTGAACACAAGCACGCTGTCTTCTCGCCAAAATAGAACGCACTCAAGACAGACTCGCTGACTCTCCCAAACTTGTGCTTTAAGGGAAGGAAAAAGCATAAAAACACTCATTAGTATTAAATAGTACAAGAAATTGCAAATGAGAGCAGAGCCGAGGACTGGAAGATATTTATTAAAAAACATGATTTATAACCAAAAAGTAAGTAATTATCCTCAGCCAAACACAATAGAAGCTCACAATCAGTCATAATTGTTCCTTGGTGTGACATGACTGCAGATAAAGGAAAACTATAATTGATATTCTGAACTGAGTTTTCCTAATTAAAACACTGATTATTCTGGTAAACAGACAATGACAGCCAGAGGCGTGGCACTGCCCTTTAGAGGAGGCACTTGCACGGCGTTAAACCCAAGTTCCTTCGAGGCCCTGATTTTTTTGTTTTTTTGACAGTGCGCCGTTGTCCGGGGATTGGGGAACTTCATTGATATGTAAACACAAACACAAAAACTGGAGTGCAGTTTTTATACGAGACAATCCCCAAACCAAGGGCTTTTATTTGTTTTCTCCAATAAATGTCAAGTTTTATTAACATATTGAGCCTGAGAAAGACAGAGAGCGAGAGAATGGGAAAAGAGAGACAGTGTGTGGACAACTGTGATGTTATTTATATATATATATATATATATATATTTAAAAAAAACTTAAAAAAAAAAAAGCTCCAAATCCTTACTAAATCCTTGTGTAGGAAAAGTTTAGGACTAAAGGGCTTGTGGATTACAAAGGTTGGACACTGAACAATAGGGGCTTACTTAGAGCTGGTACTGGGCAAATAGGGGAGGCAGTTGAGGACAGCACACTTAATGGAAGTGACAGTCAGCAGATACGCGCCGGTCCCCTTCATCCGCAATTGCACGCACTCCCTCCTTCGGCAGACCAGAAAAGAAAAGGGGAAGAAAAAGAAAGAGACAGAAGAAAGAAAAAAAACACAAAAAAACACCACCCCATCTACTGATTACATACAATACAGTGGGAGAGAGGTAGGTGAGGTGAGGGGGGTAGAGCGGGGTAAAGTGAATAGACAGAGAGAGCTGCCAGGGCCTACTTTTAGATAGCGTGGTTATCAGGAGGAGAAGGAGCGCCAGAAACAAAGAGGAAGTTTGCTGCTGTTGTTTTATCTGGAAGCACATTAAACTGAGAGGCACACAGGGGACGAGACAGTAAGAGTAAAGAGAGAGGCCATTCAGAGCGAGGGAAGAAAGTGTCTAAAAATCAGGCAACCTTCAGACACATCCCGTCCCGTCCCTCTAACTCAAAGCTACACACATGTGCACACTTTGCCCTTGGCTCAAAGTCATCCCTAGTTCATGGTCGCTGGCTTTGATAGGAGACGGGGCCCTGGAACGAGTTACTAACGACCCAGAAAGCTGCTCGTCGGGCTATTGGTGCAGCCTGATATGAAGCGAGAGAGGTCGTCACTGGGATGGAAACTCAATGTGGCCTTTGATAAAACACTCAAAGAAGGATAAAAACAGAACTGGAATTAGGCAACCCATCAGGCCATGATGGAAAGTAGGCAAGATAGCGAGGGCCAGGCGATGGCAGCCGGGGGTAAATCCGTGCCCTTGTGGATTGCCCTTGACCCTGGGGCCTGCATTGAGAAACTGTTGAGCACAGCACCTGCCAGGTGTGGGCTTGGAGAAGGATGAGAGGCATGTCAATGAGAGGGTCCCCCCCTCCCGACTCCCCTGCTGCCAAACACAGCACCCAGGCAGCCCGCTGGATCCAACTAATCAGAGAACTTAGCCGCTGACCTCTCCGCGGGCTCTATACCTTTTAATGAGATCCATGTCTTTGATTTGTCTAGCCGCCTGGAGGGAAAGACAGATCATGCATAAGCTCAGACAAACACACACACACAAACACATCAGCTTTGCTAACAGTAGGGCAGTTTCACATTGACACACAAAGACACAAGCGACGTTGAAATAATGAACGGTCTGTAATGCACTATGGCCAAGGGCTCTCGCGCGTGTGCGCCCATGCACAGAGGAAGCGGATACACAACGATGAACTAGAACAACCGCTGCCTGAGAACTAACGAAAGCCTGCCCAGCTAATCAGCACACACAGGAGCACACGGACCCACACAGACATAAGCCGAGCCCAGCTCAAGGACACGGCACCCACCTTGTTAAGGGAAGGCCAAGGGAGGTGCAGGTGAGATTGGATCCAGACATGCTTGCTCACAGATAGAATTGAATTATTGATCAGCCAACAGATTGTGTTATGAGGAATTCATGGATCCATGCTTGGACTGCCCGGCTCCCCGAGGCTGAAAGACAGACTGTGTGTGGACTCACTATACATGTATACATTTGTGCATGTGTGCGGATGCGTGTGTGCTGGGCGAGCCTAGGGGGAGGAAGGCAGCCCTGGTCAAAGACCGAATTATTTTCCGTGGGCAGAGTGGGCAGTGTGAGCTCGCACTTAGACAAGACAGAGCAAACAGTGAATCGATCAAGCTGGCTGGGGTGATGCATACAGAAGGAAGGCCTCAATCCTTGCTGTGCCGAGAGGGCTTTAACTGCTCACACACTGAGTGGCTTTTTCATTGGCACTCAGGCAACAGCACAATCCTCAGCTCTTAATACTACCAATGGAAAGAGAGGAAATGGGATTTTTATTTGTCTGAGCACCAAGGGTGGTCTGCTGCTCCGAATAATACACTAAAATACAGGGTCTAGCTTAGGCTGTGCTCTGTTATCAGCATCAGAATTAGCCAACATGAGGTGCAAAAGGACTGTGTTCTATCACAAGGCTGTGGCGCAGGCATAAAATGAGGGACTGGACAGGGGTAGGATGTTTGGGGTTTTTTTGGTGGTGCATCTTTTTACAAAGCTTAAGCATCCTGAGAGTAAGAAATACACTTTTAATTATACCACATTTAATAATCTTATTGGTTTTCAGCGATTAGGACTCGTTTGTTTATATCTCATGTGGAGAACAGATGCATAGTTTGAACATGCTCAGGAGACAATGTTTTGTTTTCTGTACATCTGAAGGTGGAGAGAGCCATAGTAACCCTGTGGGGATGAGTACGTGACTTTGCTTTTTTCCATTACCAAGTCTTTACTACTAATTAAACAAAGGACACAGAGGAATGCTCGATGACAGCTCACAGAAACAGGGAGTGGGAATGAAACAGAACAGAACCTGGGTAAAAATATAATAAGAAAAAAAACCTGTGGCTAAGAGAGATGGAGAGACATGTCAACGGTTGTGTGCTGCTGATTTAAACAAGGATGACTACAGAGCGATCCTTACTGAGATCTAGAGCGGTAGCTAAATGACTACTTGGGCCTGATCGCGGTAGCAGTCGGCACCAGTCTACAAATAAACAAGCGACCGCGACTCTTACACCCCACCTCACGTCCATCTGTTACAGGAATTTTACACTCTGCTCCTCCATATCCAAATGAAAGAGGACAGGAGTAAAAGGGGGGAAAAATCTTTCCTGGTGAGACTTGTGTGATTTGGGGATCCAATCTGGCTGAATGTTTTTTGTAAACAGTGTGACTGCAGCTTGTTTTTGGAGAACGCACTAGAGAGCAGCATTAGGTTGTTTAAGTGTGTAACAAGGAAAGAGACAAGGGTCTTGGTAGTAAGATTCTGTAACCCCAGCAGCAGATCTACTCTGGCTAATGACCGTAATTAAAGAGCCCAGCTTCATTGAGGGACTTGACGTTGGATAAGCTCAGGAGGGATGTGGAATAGACGTAGTTACAGCAGATGGAAGTATCCGCAGGACTGAGTTTAACAACGCTCGGGCTGAACGTATCGGAGGCTGAGTGGTAGGTTAGTGTGTTATGACGGCTTGTAAATATTTAGGCATTCTTACAAGGATATGTGGCTACCGCTCTCACCATCTACCATCACATGTCTGACTAACTGTATATTGCACAACAAAAAAATTAGGAAACCACTTCACGGGATATGCCGACACCAGCATAAAATAGCCAACAACATCCTCTTTTTTTTTTTTTTTGGGCTGAATAAGTTCAGGGGGGAGGGGGGGGGCAAAAACTGGGAAGTTTTGAGGCTGCCCAGATGAGTCAGTGAGGAATAATGCATGTCATCATGGCTGCGTGAATAGGAGAGCGAGGCTGGGGGCAAGCAAAGACACCCAAGACATAGAGCTATGATGACACCTCCACAGATCTGCATTTCAGAAGACAGCTCCGAGCCCCGGGCAGGTTTGAAGCACCAGGATTAATAACCACGTGCACTACAGACACACCGACGAAGAGAAGACAGAGAAGAGAGTTGAAAAAAAATACGATCCAACGGGAGGGGGAAAAAGTTATGGAGAGCAAGAGAACAGATAGAGACTGCTAATAAAGAGAACTAAGAGAGATGGTGTTAACAGGAAATTGTAAACGTGATCGCAGTGGGTACTTCTAAACTGATCCAACGTATGGGTCACGGTTGGCTGATGTGGAACAACTGAGGTTCCTGTATACATTCACCAAAACCGACGGGAGGTGATGGTATAACGAGCCAGTGGGGGGAGCGCATACTGCTGCAGGTCTGATTTTAGTCCACCAGAATGCCTCAATGTGACAAGGTCAAAACCAAGGTAAAGACCTGACTCATGGTGATGTGCTCTAAAAATCCAAACTATTTAAAAGAAAAGTTCTTTTTTTTTTCCATTTGTTTTGCTGCTTGTATTCTACTCATCTCTCCCCCCCCCCCACAGAATTTCTTTGCTGCTGCACTGGGTAGCTAATTTCCCCAGGCAGATCAATAAAATGAAAAAAAAAAAGAAAAGAAAAAAGGATTACCTTAGAAAATCACACCACAGACTATCACACACAGATTTGAATACCCAATGGTCACTAAAAAAAAAAAAAGTCAGTCTCTAAGGTTACAGCAGTATCTTTGGCAGCATTATTACCGCTGTTGCTGAGACCGCTACCACAGTAAAACGGTCTGTCAGTTTACAGATGAGAAGCAACAGAGCCAGTGGCATTTAACTAGATTCACAGCAACTTTCACAATTGCTGTATGAACAGATTTTAATAGGTCCCTCTTGGATCATAGGCAGCTGAAAGGCCAAGATACCCACCTCATTTAACAGAGACAAGGACATGATACTGACCAAAAAAGAATTTAATTTTCATAATACCATTTCAAAATGAAATGTAATAAAGGCAGATAACCTTGCTCCTACAGTATCCTCCATCACATCAGCCCTTTGTGAAAAAGGTTATGAATTTAGACCTAGATAGTGCAGAAGATGTATAGACATATATGCAATGGCCTGTATTTATGTAACGTTCTGGTGAGTATGCTACATTTTATAGGAAGATGCACAATGATATGTGGTCGCGCCATCATATTTTTTATTTTGTTCGTTTAGCACTATATCGTAATTTCAAACGACATAACCGCCAGCGGCAAGTAAGCGTTAAAGAAGGCCTGCAAGCTTCACACTAACAAGCACAGGTATTTGGAACATCTCCTCTTTCCATATTTTGACTGAAACAGACAACCGAGGGACAGACACCCAACCTCCAGCAGTGCTGCCACCCCCATGTCCACTTCCATCTGCCAGCAGGTTTTCAGCAGACGCCAGAGATAATAAGGGCAGCATATGGTTTCCCATACTATTTTAGTGCACATACCTACAGACATTCCTGTTTTAACCCTTCAGCAATAATCAAAATTTTAATTAAGTTCATTATTATTTATTTTTTAAGAAGTTGCAATGTGTCATGTTTTTTTTTTTTTTTTGGGGGGGGGGGGGGGGGGTAATGCATACTGATGTTTCTAAAATGTACAAACAAGAGTTGCTTGTGATCTGAAAAAACAGACAATAAAATGTGTATTTATTTATAATATTTTATTTTTTCATTCAAATACTTTTCATATTATTTAATCTATTAGTTTGGTATTAATGTCGCCAGCTGGTGTTGCCAACACATTATGCAGTAGAGCATAATTGTAATAATGTTTTTTCTTAATGCGACAATATGACACATTCAACACACATACAGTTCCTAAATTCAATAATCACAGTTATTAATTAATCAATTACGTTATCTGCATAATTGTTAGACTTCACTTTTTACGCAGGCTTATGTAACAATCCTCTTAGTTTGTGCGAGAGAGTGGTGTGCAGTGGATGCACCTTACTTTAAATGTGTTGTCAGAAAGGAAAACTAAGTGACAGCACTGAGCAAACTATGGCTAGGACATAAACAACTAGCCACTTTTTTTCTTCTCAACACAGCACCACTCCCTGGTCACCTCCAGTTTGGATTCCTGTAAGACCCTTCTCTCTGTTCCCTCCCAAAAAAAGAAAAAGCTCCTTAATCGGCTCCAAACGGTACAGAGTCGTCACCCACACCAAGTCTGCTGACCACGTCACACGTATTCTCATCCAGCTTCATTGCATCCCCATTACTCAAGTGAATCTGGAGCAAGACTCTGCTTCTCACTTTTAAAGCTCTCAATGACTTGGGACCCTCATATCTTTCAAGCGTCCTTCACCCTTATACCCCTTCCTGTGCCCTACACTCTGCTTCAGCTGCTCTCCTGACTCCTACTTGCTTGGAAATTATCACCACGGGAGCCAGAGCCCTTGTGCTGTACCTCGTCATTGGAAATTATTACCACTTCACCCTCATCAGCTTGATTCGTTGACACAGGTTCAAATCACAGCTCAGAACCCATCTGTTTTCATCAGCATATCAGCTACAACCGTCTTGTTCTACAATCATGTTATTCCTGGATTTTAAATCTCTCGTTATTGTTCTTGGTGTTGATTTTGTGTTGTAAGATGACCTTGAGCACTTCCTAAGGTGGGCATATTTGAGATTTGACTATATATAAAGTGGTTCATTACAAAATGTCAAACAATATTAATTAAGTAAAAGTAATATAATAACATGACTGTAGACAGTACTGAATTACTTTCCAAAAGTAAAGTGATACAGTACTATGTTTAAGCTGTAAAGTGTATTACATTACTTTATCTAAGTAGCAACTTTTACACTGTTGGTAACAAAAAATATGTTTTTAAACACATATGCCCAATTTCAAATTCTTTTAAAACCCCAATTCATTAAGAAGTCTGTGTTGTTGTTTTTTTTTAAGGCTCTCCAGGTGGGTTCCTTAGATTCAGACGGATCATTCATCTCTTTAACAAAGTTACACTGGCACACACCATTCCTCTATGTCTTCCTCAGTTTGCCACATTACGGTCCCCCACGTCCCTCTCAGGTTGGTGTGACCTTCATCTGCAGCTGCTGCCAGTGCAGTGACCCCTTACGCATCTGTCACCCACCGTTTCTGGCTGAGACTCACATTCAGTTCTTCCTAATTAATCGCCCGGTGTACATGATCAAAAAAACAAAAAGAAAAAACAAAGGAAAAAAAAAAAAAGAGGGCCTGCACACAACCATATTAACATAAACCAGCAGGACGTCATTTTAGCTGTAAAGCAGAGGTGATAATTAAAAATGATCTTGGCAGGAGGAAATTGGTCAGTTTGAGGATTAACTGTGAAATGACTCACTTGGATAAAAATGAATTGTAGTCTCTGGTGCCTCGGCTAGGATTAAATGGCACTCCACGTAGAGTAACTCTCAGGCAAGAACAAAAAGAGCAGGAAAAATGCAGTACAGGTGGTATAAGTAGCTCTACATAGTTTTTATTGTTCAGAGGTTTCTGCAAACCTCTTTTAAACCTAGATCTCCTCGACAAAGATCTATCAATGGGCTGATAAATCCTGCACAGCTGCTCAATTTGTGCGGAATTAAGCATCGTCTCATCTTCGATGTGTTAAAAGTCTGAGCGATAGGACTTGTCTTTTCATCGTAATGGCTAGGGAGGTGGACCTTTCACGTTCCAGCTGACTGAAGCAGGCACGACCTAAAGTGTTTACTTTTTTCATAGCAATATGCACGAAAGCAAAAAATAAAAAATAAAAATGAAATTTCTGCTCACTTTTCTCCTGCCAATACAAAACCTGTGAAGTGAACACATTTGCTCAGATAAATCAAGGTGACCCACGAATCTCATCACTTGTGATAAATTTTCAGATACCCTCCTCTGGGCTGTCAGGCAAAATGACTCAGTGGTTGTTAACCTTTGCCAGCGGCCTAAATAGGTGGGTTGGTTGACTTGCTTCCAGTAAGCAGGCACATCAGCAGCCTCTGTGACACTATGTGTCAGTTTCAACCAGTCAGCTCAGGTGCCACAGGGGAAGCTGGTGAGAGGAGGGAGAAACCGAGGCAAACATCTGTGTTCTCTATCCATCACCGAGTTCAGCCTTCATCCATGCGATGACGCTGACAGGCAATACCACACTCGTTCCCAAAAAACACCCTTTGAACAGCAGTGCAGATCATGATTTCCTCTGGGCTAACTTTTTCAAGTGTTCGCTTAGCTCTGAATACATCATCATCATCATCAGTCTTCTCCTCCTCTGCTCTCTCGCCCTCAAAAGGAGATGGGATATCTCAGTTCTTCTGCAGAACATCCTGAACAAAACCACTTAACTCAGTAATAAAAAGGAAGCTCCCTGCCTATGCAAATAATTTAGCTCCTTCAGGAATGTGAGTGTGTTTACAATATTCATCACATTCCTCTCATGCTCTGAGCACAGAGAGGGGAAAGAAGAGTCACAATGTTTAAAAGGTGGACGTGAGGACAGAGAAAGAGCAGAATGGGCAGGAGTGGGGGGGAAACCAGTGAAAGTATGCAGCAGCGTTGAGCAAAACATTTTCTCAAGAACCGACTGCATGGTATGTTCGGTTGTTGGCGTGGGCTAAAAGACAGCATGTGCTGACGAAGTGTCATGATTGTTATAGTGGTAAAGGTACACCCCACTGAGCTGTACATGACCACTTTATTTGTGAACTGCTCTGCAAGCAGACCAGCTTAAACCGTTGCGGGGAACTTTCTGTTGAGGGAGATGGGTGCTTTGTCTCGCCTTGGTTTCTTCTTCCACACAGCCCATCTCATAGCCTGCTGCTGAGGGAGTAGGGATGAAAATTACCACTGTCACACCTGGCAAGTTTGTTATGCTATTTTTAATTCTAAGCGGATGTGGCTGAGTTGCGAGGGTTTCATTTGAGTCGGAACGTCACATTACTTTGGTATCGTGCTGATACAAAACATGGAAAACATGATGGCATTAAAGATGCCACAGGTACTGGAGTACCTATAGATAAAAAGAACACGTGAAATGACAGTGCATGCACACCAACAGGTGTGATGAGATCTGAAGTGATATATAGGGATTGATTTGGACAATCAGTGGCATAGACAACCAAAAGCTAGAATGTAATGTTTCTGATCACCAAAAACATTAACAATAGTTAAATTAGTTAAATAATTGTTAAATCATTAACTTTGATTTACCACATTTTTTTAAAGCTTAGTTTTAGTTTAGCTACACCCAGGCCTGATTACAGTAAGACCTGTTGAATCAGGTCACCTGACGAAGTGAAGTAGGGTAAAAGATCTCCAACAGCATGCCATGATCTAAGGAAATAGCTGATAGTCTGTGACATCTATCAGTCTGATAAGGGTTACAAAGTCGGTTCTACGCCTTTGGGACTCCAGTACACCACAGTGATAGCCATTATCTACAAACAGCGAAAACTTGTGAAACTTCATAGGAGTGGCCAGCCTACCAAAATTACTCCAAGAATGCATCAACAAGTCATCCAGGAAGTTACAAAAGAACCCTGAACACCACCTAAAGAACTCCGGTCCTCACTTGTCTCAGTTAAGGTCACAGTTCAGGATTCAACAATAAGAAACAGACTGGGCAAAACAGGGAGACTTCCAAGGAGTAAATGCCTGCTGACCAAAAAGACCCCAAAAAAACTTAAAGACATTTACCAAAACACATCTTAATAAGGAAGACTTTTGGGAACATATTCATTGGACTGATGAGACAAAAATGTAACTTTTTGGAAGGTTTGTGTTCCTCTTGATCTGGTACATAACTAACACATCACTTCATAAAAAGAACATCACACCAACAGTCAGGTGGTAGTGGGACGGCCTGGGGCTGCTTTCCTGCATCAGGAACAGGATGACTAGCCGTACTTGATGGAATCATGAATTCTGTCCTCCAGAAAATCCTGAAGGAGAATGTCATCAGTTTGTTCCCCCAAGGTTGGGTTATGCAAGTCTACCTCTGAATGGCTCAAACAAAAGAGAGAGAGAGATGCTTTTGGAGTGGCCTAGTGAAAGTACGGACCTAAATCAGAGTGAGATGCTTTGGCATGACCTTAAAAAGGCCGCTAATGCTCAAAAACCCTCCAGTGTGGATGAATTAAAACAAGTCTTCAAAGAGAAGTGGACCAAAAGTCTTCCGCAGTGATGTCAAGGACTTATTGGCAGTTATTGCCATCGCCTGACTGCTTGACTTGCTGCCAAGGGTGGCACAACCACCACCGCATTTAGGGGGGATTTTTTTCCCCACAAAGTTCCACTTAGGGTTAGATAACCTGTTTCCCTTTAAATCATCATTTATAAACTGCATTTTGTATTTACTGTGAAATATGCAAAAAGCTAAGAAATCAGTAAGGGGTCAAATACTTTTTCACAGTACTGTAACTGAGCTCCAAAGTGGTGTATGACTGTGCATGACATAGGCAAAAAAGCCCTCCATGAATGGGTGAATGGAGTGGTTAGTAAGACTGGAAAACCAGTTTGATGTCCATCTGTTTTAGAAAACAGTATTTGCAAAGGCTGGTGTCACGTGATTTAGGCTGAAGTGGTCCTAGCTCACTGTTGTGTTTATGTGTATAAGCAGAGGAGGTTTATTGGTACTGGGACCAAATGCCATATATCTAGTAGCATGACCTCCATAGTACAAACAACACCAAATCAGGTCAAGATGGTGGTGTAACGGCAGGAATGCTGCTGAGAAGATAGTTTAGGACAAGGCTGTGGAATCCCAGGGCAGGGGTGGCAACTGTAAAACCCTGTGGTGATAAGATCAGAAATCCACCTCAGCATGACGTCCCTTCATCACAGGATAATCCTCGGGCATAAAAAGACGAGCCTATCGCCAATCTTAAGGAAATCTCTAATGCCAAACTGACACACCCTACAAACATTTACCCACACTCCCCTGAAACCTATTTGTACTTCTGTTAAGGGAGATGAGCAAAGTACTCATGCATGCCACACCTATTTTATGACCAGTAAGCTTACAAAGTCCACTCGGAAACAAAAAATGTTGTGCAAACAATATCCGACAGTATGCCTTTCAAAAGTGAAAGTAAGCCTAACAAATACGGCATTTAAATTATGAATCAGATGACATACTATATTTATTATGGTCAGAAAAAACAAGATTAACTAGCGGTAGTACACTGACATGAACCTTTTGCAATGAATATACACATGTCAAGTATCGGTTTAGGGGTGAGTTTGTGGCAGATAGAGGAGAAATGGGATTGCCTGTTGCTTACAAAGATTATGGTTTCATTTTTTAAAATGAAAACGGCAGAAGTCAGTAATCCAGCGCAAAGGAAACATAAAACCCCCACAGTGGATTAGTTTAAATTCATTTGACCTCAAAAATATTGCCAAACCGGTGTACATGTAGGAGACGACGTGGTTTTGAGATATGAGCAAAAACTGTGCAGCACTACGAAGTTACAGGATGAACTTTAGCACAACCAAAAACACGTAGGAGCTTTACAGCTGAGTGCTCACTGCCCAGTGATTCATTAGCTCTAGTTCTCAACTGGTCAGAGGCTATTTACCAGCTCCAAAAATACACACAGTGGATCATATGGTAAAGTTTCATTTTGAAACCTAACTGCATATTTCCCATAAAAGTCAGACAGGGGTGAGAGCGGGCTCATGGAAATGCTTGCCTTGCTTGTTGTTTTCCCCGCTTTCCTATTACAGCGTATGAGCTTGCATTCGGCTTTCGGGATTGTTTTGCAGAATCCTGAAACACTAGCATGACCTGAATGAGAAATGTCTTCCTATTCAGTTGTCCTGAAAAGAGCATCTATGATGAAGAAGCGCGGTACGCTTGTCTTCTTCACCCTTGCGGGGAGCAGGAGAAAACATTTATCACCGCTCTCCTCTGCGCAGATAAGGTGTCTCTATTTATTCAGAGCAAAGGAGATAAACACTGAATGAAGCAGTGTGGGACAGAGTGGGAGAAAGAAAGAAGAGAGAGAGATGGTGGCATAAAAAGGGGGGGGGAAGGACAAGGAAGCAGC
This sequence comes from Neolamprologus brichardi, assembly GCF_056152115.1. Taxonomy (NCBI): domain Eukaryota; kingdom Metazoa; phylum Chordata; class Actinopteri; order Cichliformes; family Cichlidae; genus Neolamprologus; species Neolamprologus brichardi. The sequence goes on from NC_142110.1 coordinate 18,638,597, forward strand.
TTGGTTCTCAATTGCCTGTGTGTGTCCATGTGAGCAGATGGCATTTATCCCTGTGCAGCCAGGGTATTGGGAGGCTGACCCCTGCTCTACAGTAACATCCCTCCAAGCCACCACTACTTACTACCACCTACAGCCACCTTTCTTGCTTTCACGTTTCCCCTCACACTACTAATCCATTCCCACTATGAGACTGCTTGTATAATGTTATTTAATGAGAATAATCCCCAGGGCGATGGAGCATTCTACATACAGTAGACCTCTCCACAAAGAGGGGGCAGATGATGGTAAGGGCTGTTAATAAAAGCACTATTTAGAAAGGCAAGAAGGCAGTACAGTGGTCTGTTGAGGTCTGCGCCAGGGACGGAGAGATACAGACTGACAGAACTACACAGGAGATTCAACAGGGACATGAATAGTGCTTCTGTCCTTCTTGTTTTCCACATGACAGACAAGGCAGAAGGCAAAAAAAAAGAAAAGAAAGACAAACCGAAGGCGTAGTTCACTACCACTTCTGTCCTCTCTCATGCTGATATACAGCCTAGTGTCCAGAGGTGAGGGTGACAGTTCGCATGCCCATTTCTCTCTGAAGCTGCCTGTGTATTGGGGACAGACGGCTTCCCCGGGCGTCTCGTAGCGCTGCTGAGGTGAAATGCATGGTTGCGAGACAAGAATGTCTCCCAGAGGTTTGTCTTCTAGAACAATGAGCTGTTGAGTTTGAGAAAAGTAGAGCAAGTTGGCACCCAGACAGCCATAACAACAACTATGCAACTACGGGCTGTAATGAGATTTTGAAAAGCCTTGTAAAAGGACGGCGTTAAGGACACTGTTTTAGAATGTTAAGAAAACTAAACAGCACCTTTTAACTCTCTTTGTATTATATTTTTAAGCCACAAACGTTACAATAACTAAAACAATAACAAGCAAAGAACAGCGGCGTTACATCAGCGTAACAGCGTTCCTGGCACAAGGTTTACGCTCCCCTGCTCCGTCAATCGGGCGCATAATAAGATATCCAAACTTGGTTCCATACGCACCGGGGTCTGAAATTGACTTTGCGTTTATGAACTATGAAGCAAACAGTCCCAACCCCGCTTGAACGGGGATACACCAGCATCCCCCCTGGAACTCACCTTGAAAGGGGGAAAAGAGAGAGCGAAGACAGTGGCACAAACGCGAACACTCCAAATCCTGAAGAATCTGCCCCCTCCTTCCTGGTTGAACGATACAAAAAAGGAGAAAGACGTCCGTAAGCAAGTTTACATTTTACTCTCCTCTCCTGTGAGGAGGGTGGGGGGCTTCAGAAAGGCACTATTCCGTAGTAGAAAAAAGAAAAACAAAACCCGGACTGCTTGGTTAAACGAATTGTCAATTCCCGCTGAGAGACGACGCGAACAACTCCTTCAACAAAAGAGTGTCTTTGCTTAGAATTTCGGGACTTTCTCCACGCCCAGGTGCCGAGTCACATGGTAGGTTAGTTTCCAGGTGTGCGTGTCTAGTAGCTGCAGATCAGTTGGCAAGCGACACACCTGTGGGATGCGCTCGTGCGCTCGCTCTGACAGTCATCTCGTCCGGAAACGCGGAGGTTGTACATAGAGATGGGGAAGTAAAAAAAAATACAGAAAAAAAGGAATGGGATGAAACGGGGAGAGAGAGGAAGAGAGAGAGAGAGAAGCGCGCACTGAACGGAGAACAGACGTCGCTGGGATCGCAAAAGGAAGTAGTCTGACCCCCCCTCTCTCTCTCCTTCACTTCCTCCTCCTTCGCCTCCTTCTCCTCCTACTCCTGCCCCACTCTGCCGGCGAAGCTACTGTACGAGGAGACAACAGCCGGGAAGTAGCGGGGAGGGAAAACGGAGCAACTTGTATCGTCTGTTCTCTGACGCACCGAAATATTTCCGCGCGATGGTAGCGGTGTGGCGGTAAGCCCCCCCCCGCCGCCGTGCTGTGGTTCCCAAATTGTGGTCCGGACTCCTCAGTCTGCGGGGGCGGTTCCAGGTCAATCCAGGCAGTGCTCGCAAAGAATTGTTAGGAATGTGTGGAAAACAGCCGATTAGGTTTCGGTTTCAACTGATCCCATTCTCACCCGGGTATATGGTACACTACATAGGCACACGCACAGTTCTGTCTAGTTAGAGCTCGCCACGTTAAATCGCCTTTAATGGGACAGAATCTGTCAGCAGTTTTCCCGTCACATCACAAGTTAGGAAATTAGTTCCCCAAAAGCAACAGACAACTAACCACGTGGAAGCCACAGATGACTTGGATTTTATTTTTGTTTAAGCAGTTATATGCTGCTGATCTTTGCCACCAAAATAACATAATAAAGGCTTCTCCATCAGCATGCATGATAGGAAATGGTGGTTACAAGAAAACAACGCAATGTCTTGGTTATTTATTTATTAACTGTGGCGTCTCAGTAAACCATGACGGTGTGGCACTGAGCCGTTATAGACCCATAAAAGGACCCAGCAGCCGAGGCGGCTTAATGGAATATAGTTATCACTCACACTGTTTCATTAGCTTTCTTCCACTCGTGTCACAATGCTATGTGGGTGTTGGGTGCATTTATGAAATACTGAGGTCAGGAATCCAAAATTCTTCCTGGAGCAACCCAACTCTTGAACCATAACATTTGTATTTTATTTATTCTTGGATCTCAAAATAGATTCTCTAGACTCTATTAACTCAATTACAATTACAGCAGCTTTTGTTGAAGCATAGCCCAATATGTGTTTAACTGCAGGGCATGCACTCCTCAGGTTTGCACTCCACCTTCCCTCAAGCAGTTTGCAGGGTCTTTCAGCACATTTAAATCAGTGCGCATTTAAAAGTACATCATTTCAATTCGTCCAGGATAATCAACAGGCATTGCTGTGGGAAGCTTCCACCGCATAGTGCATTGGAAAGGGTTTTCACTAGTTCTCGGGAAGAACTGTTGACAGGGAGGCCTGTCATGTCTCCAGAGAAAGACACATTGCTGTTGAGCTGGCATTTGTTGATCCTGTGAGATTCCCCCAGCAAGTTTTCCCTGACATCGTGTGTCATGATTGGCACCAGAAGCCTTCCTTTAAAACGACCTGACAGTCACTGTAAATTAGCTGTCAGAATGCCATAAACAATAGGTGCTTTACTGGTATATTTAAAGTGGATGAATTATGAATTATGTTAATTGCTCCTTTAACCCCGATAAACAACAAAACAGAGACATAAATAATCCACCAGCACTCCATACAAATGAATGCAGATTAATGTAGGGAGGCAATCCGGGGACTCTGTTTGGTTTAAAAATATTTTCAAAAGCAACCACTCGTCGTTTATTTATAATTCACCAAGCCCCCGTTTTGACTGTGAATTTACAAGAGCTGTATTAGTAGTCATTATACCACAAATTAGTGGTGTGATCGCTGTACCTCGGCTGTGAATCGTTAATCACGAGAAGCATCGTCTTTGCAGCTCTTAAATCCAGATAGTGAAACAATCTCTCATTGGCCCGTGACTCTGTAGCAACCTTTAAATCAGCAATATGTTTTCATCACTTAAAACAAAATACGAGTCAGAGTTTCTACAGATTCTTCAGACATGCAAGCAGCAAGGAACTGAAAGTAGCATTGATTTCAGATATGGGCCATATGTGTTTTTAAGTGCTCTTTGAGCTTGATTGGCTCTTTTTCACTCAAGAGGTTACACCCAGTGGATTTTTTTTTTTTTTTGCCTTGGAGCCTAATATCGCATAACATTGCAATTTGGCGCACTGAGTTTTGTGACACTGTGTCATGCCTTGTTGTGTGGCTGCGTGTCAGCTCCGAGAGTGATTTATGGGCATGCAAATGAGACTGTCTGTTGAATGAGGAGATGTGCTGCCTTCGCCCCAGAGCAAAAGAGTGGAGACAGCGTGGGGGTGTGAGTCAGTCCCTAAGTGCTGACACAGGCACAGAGCTGGCGAAGATGGGGGAGATGGCCTTCACAGGTCCTCACACTGACTGATGAGATCAAGAAGAAAGTAGGCCAAGCCAGACAAGTGTCAAGGAAACAGACACCCAGAGATGGAGTGAGAGAGACAAACACCTTCCAATCACACGTCGGACTGGAAGAGTGGAAAGTGGCGGGGGTAGAGCTGGCTTGTTTGGGGTCTGAGTTCAATATGTCCAAATCTGTTTGTCTAAAGAGTAATGAGGCTGCTGAGAGTCGTGGAACATGCTGGCCCAGGGGACCTCTGTAGAGTCCAAGTCAAGGCTTTCTAAATTCACTGAAGTGGAATAGAAGTTCACTTTGTTTTGCTAAGATAGCCTGACTGTGATGACATTTTGATCAATGCGCCCATACCTTCCTGCAGCTCGCCTTTATGTTGCTTGAATAGTGATGATATGTTATCACGCTGGTGTCAAACACCGCCATTTGTCACGCGATGTCCCTCAGCTGGTCTTGGCAGTAAAACGTTTGACTATCAACATATTATACAATGTAATTTATGGTACAGCGTTTCAGCTGTCCATAGTGATATAGTGGTCATATTACATTCAAGGTTCAGAGTTCAAAGTCTGTTTGTCATGTGGACAGACTGCCCTCTGTTGGCTGCGGCTTGTATTGTTTTTAATCAGTAATTTATAACCTGAAAATAGCAGGAGCATAACCTAAGTCAACCTATTGGGAAATGCTTTATATTGCACCATACAGTAGTTGCATGCTTATGTAACAGGGTTTCTTTACAGATATGGTCCAGGTGGCCTAATTCTGAAAACTAATGGGGTTTGGTTTGGTTAGTGGTTGTGAATTTGTTTGATTGTTTTAGCCATGGCAGTACTGTGAGTTACACACCTTGCACTTGTCTTTGTGTACAAATCATACATGAAGACAAAAAAGAATCCGGTAAAACTCACAAATAGTTCATTATTACTAGTGTTGTCTTTGTTGTAGCTTTGTTCGTTTGACATTTTTCCTACAATGGCATCATTTAGTTTATATATGCATATGCATGTCTCTTACACACAGTAGTAACATAGGTGTGATATAATGAATGTAATGAATCCACATTGCACAGAAGGCACTGTGTCTTGTTTTTGGATTGTTTATTGTGTTTAAGGTAAACTGACTGCAGTGTGACTTATCGCGCCGTTTCCTCCCATACAGATGGCATATGGAGTTCATATGGCTTTATTCCTCACTAGAAACCACGAGAGTCCCACAGATGAAACTGTGTAAGTCTTTCACAGTTGGTAAATAACACAAAACAGTTGATCTTGGCTTTCACACAAAAATCCATGCAACCAATCATTTGTAATAGCGTCCTGGCCTTTTTTTTTTTTGTAATGGCGCGTGAGCATCAGTGTGCGTGCATCGCAATCATCTCTTCAGTAAAGAATAAGGATGTTAAAACATCCTGTACGTTCACATAATTGTGCCCCGGTGCTCTCGCTGTGTAGGTGTATTGTCACTATCTATCAGTTTTGCTATTCCCTTTATCACCAGGTGAAGGTTGCCAGACATACTGTTGTAGCAAACGTAAAGACGGAGAGACAACAGATGGAGCAGTTCACAGACACAGGATCTTGTCATGGTGGTGATTGATAAAGGTGTGACGAGAGACTCGACTGGGAGACAGGGGAAGGGTTATTTAAAGCATAGGCTGCACTTTGATATGAATGGCTTATTGACTTAGCGAAGTGCATCTCCAGCTGTCAGCGTGACTTACAAGTAATTAAAAAAAGGGCGAGCGTGCGAGTAAACCGAGCTGTGGCTACTGTTTGCAGGGCTCACATCTTTTGCAAAAAGCATGTGCGACAGGGAGACATCAGGTTTGGCATAAAAGGGATAGACAGGCTTATGGTGCTGTTCTGACTCAGTCTGGGAATAACCACAAGCTGGGAATAGCAGGGTGGCAGCAGTGTGTGGGTTGGTGTGAACAGTCTGCAAGCATGTGTGTGTGTTTTTTATTTTGCATGTCTGTGTGTGTCAGAGAGACAGAAAAACACAATATTTAAAGGAGGCTGATGTGGTTGGTTAATGTGTATCATGTAAACTTACTGATCTACAGAAGTGAAACTGCAATGCTGAAGGTGTCTTTGCAGAACCTAAAAGCCATAGTAAGAAACATTTGTCTTGTGTTATCAGATGCCCCTTCAGACCAGTCGAACTGTCATTTTACCCAAGAAAAATGTTGTTGTTTTCCTGCTCCTTCTGCTCATATCGCAATCTAATCACAGCTCGCTCAGCTCATCCTGTATGGTCCAGGTGGCCTCACTCTGAGAGCTAATAGAGGGGGTTTTAGCATTAATAAATGTCCTTAACCAGGCTGATGTGACACAGACCAGATTACACAATGGCCTCTTTACGTCCAGTCGTACTCTTGTAAGTAAACAAATGCATAAATCCACCGGTTGCACTTATATGTGTGTCCTGCCTGTTTCCTGTTGAGACTCTGATCAGAGAATCCAAGAGCTGCCTTGTCCTTGACAGCGTCTGTAAATGTGGGAATAAAACGAGTAAGCTGCACTTTGTGAAAAAAGCTGGATAAGCCCGCTTGGTGCATACACAGAGTGGATTTGACTGGAAATCTTTCATTTTCTCAAACCAAAACAGCGTTTCTTAAAATACTACAAGCTGCTCTACATGGTGCAAGACAGATTAGATCATGACTTGAATGTGACAGCGATTTTTTTCTCCTCTTTTATGAGCCTTGTGATTGGTGGTTCAGGAGGAAAATAGCTCTCAGCTTGTTGAAGGCTATGGGCTTTCCACTGAGCCCCTTTTGGATGCCATGTTTTTTATGTGGGCTGCCCAGCAGCCTGTGCTGAACGGTGGAAACAGCTAAGCCATCTGTTACACTCTATTTTCATCAGTCTGCCTACCAGCGGGGGAGTGCCACGGCCCAAAGGGACTTTCAGCTACTCTCACAGACTCCTATTTGTTCAACAGGTCAAGTTTAAGCCTTGCAGCGAGGGACCACCAAGCCAGATCTCATTTTATTACACAGTCCAGGTGATTATAAAACCCACACGTTGCTTGACTGGGCAGAGCTGGTGATAAAAGGGACTATACTAATACCAAAAAAAGCAATCAGGTGCCTCAGAGAATTAGAAGAGATTATTACTGTCACAGTTGTTAAGTGACCATAGCCCGGTGTGTCCTCAAATTCATTTAAAGCCAGGTTAAAAGGATCATCTTGTGAATTGAACTTTGTTCGTCTAATGTATTTCTTGGGATGAGAAAAGACAAATTTGAGCTTTGCAGGTGAGGATGAAACAGAGGCTGGCAGGATTCATTTGAGATTACTTGGCACAAACATGGTGTAATCCCCTTATCTGCGTACTTACCTGTCCCTGACAGTGATCCAAGCCTACCTCTATGAGCCTCATTGGCCTGACATTCTGGCAGTAGAAAAATCCCTGTCTAATGTGTCAGCCCAGGCAGCTTTAACACCTGGCACGCCAGTGCTTATCTGCTGAGCACCCAAAAGCACCTGCATTATCCTACTGAAGCTTCACAACAAGTGAAAAAGGCCTCTAATATCCACACAGTGAAATTACTGCGTCAGACACACAGCGTGCAAAGTACGCGCCATTATGAGGGGCTAATAACCTGATGAAAAATACACATACAACATGAGATACACCTCATGATTTTCAGCACCCTGTCTTCCGGTGGTCGACACTGAGAGGGTTTCAAAACTGATGAAACAAAGAATAGTGTTGTTTCTTCAACTCATACTCAAGGGAGTTTCATTAAAACTCTGCACTTAAGCTTTTGAGCTATACTGATGATCAAATATGGCCAAGAATTAAGTCTTTATCCCCAAACCTGTGCTTTGTAGAGGGAATTTTGTGCATTAGTTTTGTCACGTAAATGGACTTAAAGTATTAAAACTGAAAAGTACTCAATACAGTGCATCCCTTGTGAGTGTTAGTATCACATATTATATAATTTGATCATTGTTACTCATGCATTAATTTAAAAGAAGGATTTAAACCAGCGGCAGGTTGAGTTGGTGCTTATTTTGAACTCTAACACTGCTAACAACAGTGCAGTTTACGTATTTAGAACTTTCTCAGGGATATAAATATTCAAAGCCCCATGCTTCCAGAGATGACAGTCTAAAATAGTCTCTGGATCAGTGGAAAATTAATGGCCCTTCTGCAAATATGGAATTTGTTTAAAGCAATATGAAAGGCAATCCATTACACACTCACATATCTATACTTAAAAAAACACAAGCGTGGTGATGGTGGTGGGGAGGTGTTTAATCAATTTCCGGTCTGATCATTTTTCATTCCTTGCGCTTAGTTTTACCGAGGATCACCAGGGAGTGCATCGTTTCAACAGGAATTGGAAAAGGGAAATTAGGAAATTACTTTACCTTGAGTGCCCGACTTAGTTTTTATTTATTTATATATAACACTATAGTGACTGCCAAATTTGTTCCCTCCCCCCATTTTAAATGGAACTTTTCGGCAGACGACGAGCAGGAGCAAGCAGGTGAAAAACACCAGTTTCAGTGTGTTTGAGCGTGGGCCTTGAGCTTTGTTGAGCTTTGTTTAGCATTTATGTCTGCAGACTTCATTCACTTACGTAGTTGTTTTGCTCGTTCATCCCCTCGTGATAATGTTAAACGTATTTGGACGGTAATAAATAACCGTGTGATGGTCAGGTGGCGTCAGTCAGGCCAACACAAACTTAAATCTGCGGTCCACATGCGATTTCAACTAACCAGTAGTTAATAGACATAGCATCTGAAGCCTACGGTATTTTACATGTATTTTGGAATTAGGAGATACACGCAGGCCTTCCTGTGTATTTAATTATTTATTATTATTTTTTCAGTAATGTAGGCCTTCGCTGAAACCTAAGCAGGCGTATTCGTGCCTATACTGACATCTGGTGGTGTTTTATAATAACGTTGTTAAACCCACTGGACGTTTGAAGTGTTGACTATCGAAGGAAGCTGCCAACCGTGGTAAAATGTTAATTTAAAAAACAAGCAAAAAACAGCTATTTGGTGTGTTATTTGCGTGTAAGCATTTTCTGGGCAGCGTGAAGCTCTAAATGAAGGACGCGTTTTAATGCCGGGGCGGGGCTGAAACGACAGTGGAGGAATGAATGTCCCATGATGCACTGCGACTTGGTAACAATTTCTAAATACTTTTAAACAACCAATGGTGCATACTTCGGGAAACATCGACGGTGGACAAGTGAACGATTGTGATTGTGATCAAAGGACCGTAAAATTATAAAAACAAAAACATGAACGGTAGCACCATAACTAAGGATCGCATGCAGCGAAATGGCCCCTCTGCTTGTGTTGAGTGCAGGTTAGCTTTGCGCAGTGGCAGTATCGTAGCCTATGAGGTTTATCCGAGGCGCGATTATTGCTAGTTGAAAACTTTACCCAATACCCCGCCTTGACGACTTGAAATATAGTCGGCAATGGCAATTTTTGACGGTCTCTACGGAGACTTCTTTTATTGTTCAACAACAAGTTTCTCGAAACCAAGTAGTTAAACCCACTAGTAGTGTTAATACTAAACAATTAACTCATGTTGAAAGGTTGGCAAGCTGTACTGTTGGTTAGTTGTGATGATTTTGACAGTAGTGATGGGCAGATGAAGCTTCATGAAGCACTGAAACTTTTCATCCAATTGGTTCACCCCAGCGCAAAGCTTCTTGAAGCTTCATTTGCTCTAGTAGGACATCTACTGGACGTAAAAATATTAGTTGCCATGAATTTGAAGAGTGTGGCCTTTTGCACACAGCCTGTAAATGTCAACAACAAAAGGAGTGTGTAAAACATCTATATTGTAGTGATGGCAGTATACTGTGTATATTTATACTGGCAGAATGGGAAATGATTATTTGGAAATGCTTAAAATGGAAATGATCATTTACTGTGAGGTGAGGTGTGGTTGGGGTGTGGACAGTGGTTGTGCTTTTGTAACGTTCAGGTATGGACAGCTACACACTGCCTGCTCACATTTTATTCTGTAAAAACTAAATTTTCACTGCTTTTATGACCTTTTTAGTGGGGAGATCATAGCTAGGATTTAATGATTTAACAAATCTTTTAAATCCTTTGTCCTCCACAATGCTAAATGGCTGGGAGTCCTCAATCACCATGCTAACCAGGTCTTCATCTATTTGAGATTGTTCTCCTGAGGAAAGACAACAAAAACAAAGCACAAATATAAATATCACACACGTCACTTATTGCATTGTATAATATTGTTATATCCTTTAGTAACATTCTGCATGCTATATTATCATGGCATTTGATGGTTCACCTGGTCTTGCTCCACAATCGGTGTTCCCCTTATTCTCATGCAAAGCTCTGTAGTGCCTAAGCATGGATGAGGTGTTGTTGTTATATCCCAGCTCCCTGGCACATAGCAAACACTTCACCTTGTACAAAAGTAAAGACAGCTTAACATATGTTTTATTGCACCATCAGTATTATGAAAATACATCTTCTGTAGAAATTTACATACCTTGTTGGGAGGAATAAAATCAAAATGTTCCCACACAGGGGAGGACATCCTCCTCTTCTTAGCTGGCTCCAATCTCTCCTGACTTTCTCTCCTCACTCTCATAAACCTCCAAACTGTCTCTAACTCTCACTAACCGCAACTCTCCATCAAACACCCACATTTTTGAATGAAGTCTGAGGGGTTTATATCGCTGTCATATCTCGCGGCAAAGTTCGAACCGCTTCATGAACCAGTCACGTGGTACAGCCGGGCAGCGAGGCTTCGGACGTCATCATTTTCAGCTCCTCCCATAAATGAAGCAAGCCTCGATACGCGCTTCGCGGAAACGTCCCCTCAATTACTCGACACACGCTTCGAAGCCTCGATACAGAACGTCACATCACTATTTGACAGTACTACATCTTCAAAAGCTGAACTGCTCAGTTTCCGAGCCCACATTGATAGACGTACCGTAGACTACGTCATTTCCTTTTTAAATCCATAGCGCTTAATTATGATATATATATATATATATATATATATATATATATATATATATATCCCCGCTGCGCTTAAAAGTAAATTCTCTTAATTCATTATTTTTTTAACATTTATATTTATATTTGACTTTATTCACACTGATAAGCCCCCTGGGTATTTAACCGCAGTTACATTCAACACTACCCGCCAGCCCCGCCAGTTCATTGTTTAGGATAAGGGGAACGCTTCGGTGTGTTTTGCATCAGTATAATCCCAGCTTTCTCGTGTTTGTGTTCATTTGCGTGAGTTCGCGGTAAATGATATCGGGTACATTTCTACAGTTTTAGTCTTTTGAATTATAAACCACACCCACTCCTACAACCATGACAGAGACATGTAGGGCCCAGAGAGACTACCCTGTCAGCGATGTAGCTCTTCAGCTTTGCGCAGTGGCAGTATCGTAGCCTATGAGGTTTATCCGAGGCGCGATTATTGCTAGTTGAAAACTTTACCCAATACCCCGCCTTGACGACTTGAAAAATAGTCGGCAATGGCAATATTTGACGGTCTCTAAGGAGGCTAGTTTTCTTGTTAAAAAGAAATCCTAATCAAACACATTCACCACTGTTTTATTACTATAAATGTGTGAAATAATTCGAGAACGGCACGGTTAAAACTTTGTGGCTGAATGCGGGAGCCCTAAAGTGACGTACCGGGGCACATCACTTCCGGTTACAAGTTATTTCCAGTACTTGTATTTATAATTTTTGTTGGCGTGTTTTTGTTGTTGCTATTTAGTTATTTAGGCGTTTTGCCCGTGATTTTACGCGCATTGATAACAAGCCATCACGTGCCTTCACACGTGATGATGTTGTTTTGGATTACAATGAGCGCTTTTTGTGTTTTGTTCATGATCAAAACATTCTCATTTGCAAGAATTTTATGTATATTTTTTTATTTTGGATATTCTGTGCCACTAATATTGTTTATATCTATATAAACGTTTAATTACAGCTCCATAAATCGTGCATGTTAAACCACGCCCACGGTTAAAACCCTAACAGAAAGGTGTAGGGCCCAGAGAGACTATCCCTGTCAGCGAAGTAGCTCCTCAGCTTTGCGCAGTGGCAGTATCGTAGCCTATGAGGTTTATCCGAGGCGCGATTATTGCTAGTTGAAAACTTTACCCAATACCCCGCCTTGACGACTTGAAATATAGTCGGCAATGGCAATTTTTGACGGTCTCTAAGGAGACTAGTGTTCTTGTTGAAAATATACTCTAATCAAATACGCTCACCGCTGTTATAATACCTTAAATGTGTGGAATACTTGGAGAACATAGCTGGTAGTTAAAGTATTAAACTAGTTTTATTGTGGGCAACGGTGTTCGCGTTTAATAACGAAGAGTATGATGCCTTATTTATTCATATTTTATTGAGTAAATGTGTGAATCGCAGTTTTAACTTGTACTTAATATCTTATGTTCTGTGTCTCGTATACGTTTGTATCATTGCCTATCCTCTCAGTTTTTGAAATGGCACGGTTAAAACTTTGTGGCTGAATGCGGGAGCCCTAAAGTGGGTACGTCACTTCCGGTTACAAGTTATTTCCAGTACTTGTATTTATAATTTTTGTTGGCGTGTTTTTTGTTGTTGCTATTTAGTTATTTAGGCGTTTTGCCCGTGATTTTACACGCATTGATAACAAGCCATCACGTGCCTTCACACGTGATGATGTTGTTTTGGATTACAATGAGCGCTTTTTGTGTTTTGTTCATGATCAAAACATTCTCATTTGCAAGGATTTTATGTATATTTTTATTTTGGATATTCTGTGCCACTAATATTGTTTATATCTATATAAACGTTTAATTACAGCTCCATAAATCGTGCATGTTAAACCACGCCCACGGTTAAAACCCTAACAGAAAGGTGTAGGGCCCAGAGAGACTACCCTGTCGCTACGGTAGTACAATAGCTTTGCGCAGTGGCAGTATCGTAGCCTATGAGGTTTATCCGAGGCGCGATTATTGCTAGTTGAAAACTTTACCCAATACCCCGCCTTGACGACTTGAAATATAGTCGGCAATGGCAATTTTTGACGGTCTCTACGGAGACTCATCTTCTGTTTAAAGTAAGATGTTGTTATTTAGTGGGTTAATGAGGTCAGTGTAATTGTTTGAGTTGTGTATCATTAACGTCTATATCGTAATTTCCAGACGATGTTGCCATCTATGTTAGGGTACTATAAAGAAAGGACAGTGTGTTAATCTCACCTTTGCCTTCATATATTACTGAAGTCTTAAAAGAGAAAATATTGCACTGTAAGGTTGTACAACCAGAGCTTGAAACAAACGTTTTTTTTTTTAAACTCAGTTTTACTTTTAAAATATATTAAAAATAAGATAATTGGCTTGTAAAATACAATCAGAGCTTGAAAGCTAGATATAAATTTTTAAGGTCAGTTTTATTTAAAAAATATAGCCACTTATATTACCTTACTTAAACACAGACAGACTGCAGACAACAGCTTAATAGTCTGAATGGTCTGAATAGAGTGTGTGCGTTAGTGACCTGAGTGATGGGGTTTACTCAGACCATGGCTGGATAGTTTTTGCTGACATTTGCTGTATGTCTTTACTGTTAATGCTGGAAATCTTTTTCTTTTAGATATATTCATTGAGAACTCAAAACTCTGCTCTCTTGTAGTGACATACTGTAAATTCTTATACATGGATTTTTAATGCATTTTTAATCACCCTGTGTACAATGCAGTGAAGCTACCAGACCAGCAGGGGTCACTATATAGTTATGCTGAACTGGAGGATAACAAAAGCCTAAAGCAGAACTTGTATTTGTTTGTATGTTTAAAGTCTTTAAACTAAAAGTCATCTATTTTTTAGCTGAAAAATGAAGAATTTATACATATGCTTTTAAAAAAAAGTTTTTCAAATTTGATGGTGATTGCCGTATCATGGTCCCTTGTGCTCGGTAGTTGCTTGTAATTGAGATTCTTTTTCTCAAGTGAAATTGACATTTGCGTAATCATGTTTCAGCACCCTGTAGAGACTTGTGATTGCAGTGATCTCTGATTAGAAGAAGGGTGGGTTTTAGTCAATCACAGGGGTGGAGGTTTTAATCAAGGCGGTGTTCTCGTTTGGTAGATGAGCTCCAAGCCACTCGTCAAGCCTGTAAACATTATTACACCCTTGTTGTCACGTGAAAGCACTTCCCTCTTTCCCTCCCCTTTCATACTGTAAGCACATGAAACTGTGATACATTCATTTTTCTAACACTGCTAAATTAGTGCAACATTGGCTGAGATTTATAACTTGTGTCAGCAGCTTTGGTAATACGTAAAAAAAAATGCTTTAAGATGTTCGCAAATACATTTTCACTTACAGTACTGCAGTTTTATTATCAGCAATATTAAAAACAATGAAATACATTGACTCATTTTGATTTGTGTCTGAGCAATCATACGATTAGTCTGCATTTTATTTCTGTATCTTTAATTAATCAGATATGTTGTAATGTGATTTACGTAAGTTTGCTGCTTGTAGCGTTTCTATTTCCGTTAACCAGAGGGTGAAAAAAAAGAACGCTTTCAGACAAGTAATACATTTGTTTTTGTTCATCAAAGGTGACACTCTGGCTTTGAAGAGTGATTCGTATTTCCATTAATGACCCAAGTCGGCTTTTGCATTTAATCTGCATTCAGTGTGACCCATGAATAGTTTGCTTTTACTGTCTGTTGTACACATCCACCGAGCATTGATCAGCCGGTGCCATACTCAATATTCCTCGTGACCTGGTTATGGCCCTGTGTTTTCTAACTCTAAGAAGGTAATTATTCTCTCAGTGGAATAATGTCCGATAATATTTTTTGTATTATTTTTATTTTTGTCATTTATTGTAATCTCTCAAACTCTGACCTTTCCGATTTCATATAACAGCTCTGTATGTGTCAGAAATGAAATGGAAGACTTTGGGTTTTTTTCATGTTAGCGACAGCTGCAGACATGCCGAACATAAACAAATAAATTGCACAGCATCACAAGGACTAGTTCCTAGGTAACCATGTGACAGTACCGACAATTGCTATGGAAACCAGCGTATCCCCACTCTCGGTGTCTTTCTCTCCATCACCCCACCTCCAATGTATCTCTCGGGTCTTTCAGGAAATGTGTGAGAATCTTTTTTTTTTTTCCCTGTGAATTGCTTTTACTTTCCAGGTTGGACAATGGCGTAGACTCGGTATCACATCACAGAAGGTAATTCCCCCTCATAGAGATGTAGCATAAATTCAGGTACACTTAAATACCACAGACTGTATACAAGGAGGGGGAAAAAACATGTTTCATAATAAATTGAGTTGACAAAGCTTCCTAAAATATCAGACCTACTTTTCTATATTACCGTGCAATTAACTGCTCTGCTTTCATGTCTTTCTTTTAACTTATATGATACTGTAATTTGCACGAAGCACACTGCAAAGGAAGACATTTGTCAAGATCAGAGTAAACAAAAACTTGTTTTAATCATTTTCCTTAGATCTTTTGTTCAGCGGGCAATTTGCAATCTGCTTTGCATGAGGTCTTTTGTTTTGATCCTGTTTATCACAAATCCAGTTACAACTCCGTGCTCCAAATGGAAAATCAAGCTTCTCTTCAAAGACAGAGACATCACAGCCTATTCTATGTAAAAAAAAAAAAAAAAAGCAGGTGCAAATCTAATAGAGATGCTTTGATTTGTGGCCAATTATGGACATCCTTGTTGCTTCACCTTTTTGCAAGGGCCCTTTTTCCTCGAAGCTACGTCCGCTATTCTTGGAAGAGAACCAGTAATGTAGCGATCGCACGAGTGAGCAGAAGCCTCAAAAGTTATCAAGTTATTCAACACACCCAATTAAACTTGTTACAATCCTCCAATGCCATTTCCCTCTTAATCGCTGCGTGGCGTACAAGGGGTTGCCCCCAATTAGTTGCCTCATGTGACACCCTGACTCGGAAGACGGCTATTGTGATTGTATTTCAGCCTCAATTACGTTGAAAACTGTTCAGGCAGAGGTGAACGGTCTCCTCGGGTCTTTTATCTGCCTTTCTTTGTCCATCTTCTTTCGTTTGATTGTTACAGGGTGTCTAAGGGTAGTCCATCGTGTTTGGAACTGAACGAGTCTTTAGCTGTAACAATCGTATCCGTGTTTTGTAATCACGCCATTCTAAAGAGATAAAGAAGCTGTTTTTAACAACTGTATTTTTAAAATGTTTTAAAGATTTTCTTTCATCAAAATAGGTGTAGCATGATGTTAATGTTCCATGAATTTAATTTACAAATGTCTGAAATATATTTTTGGGGATGCAAATGTGCAGTAATTTTACTTAAACTCATTCAAAATGATTTTTGTACCTGATTGTCAGTGAACTTTGAGGTCATTTTAGTTATATGAGGAGTAAATGGTTATAAAAAGTCATTTAATAGCAGATAATTTGAGGTTACAGTCTTAATGGTTTTCCATCTTAGTTTTATAGCATAGCCAGTACATCACGAAACATATTCTGTAGCATTAAACTAACGATTAGTCCTTTTAGCGAGGATGAAGGTAATAATTATGGTTGTTACACTGTAGAAACATCATAATTGCAAAGGTGAACTGCATATTTTCTTTTCTTGTTTGTTTTTAGATGCTCTCTGTTTAGTTGCTTCATGGTTTCTTTATTCTTATTTTAGCTCATTGTTTCCCACCTTACCATGGTGGATAGGTTTGTGTGTCCCGTAAGTCTCCAAATGGAAATTGATCCTGGGTGAGGGGCCAGACGAAGAGTGATCCACGAAGTGGTTGCTGTCTGTCATGGTGGTAATCCCTGAACTGGATGGTGGACTGAAGAGAGAAGAGCTGAAGGAGCCCCATCGAGCTCTGTTAACTTGTGGGAATCAAGAGGCAGCTGACAGGTACAGGCAGGTTGAGTGGTGTGCAGCTCTGGCAGTAGCTGAAGCAAAGATTCAGGTGTGGGAGCAGTTAGGTGAGGTCACGTAACAAGACTTTTGGTTTGCCTGGAAGCAGTTCTGGCAAACCGTAAGTAACAAAGAAGGGAGAGCGGTGTTTTAGCCACTCAGTGTATATTGCATGTGGAGTGCTGATGACTTTGACTGAGGATATATTCAGTTGAAGAACGAATGTTTTGAGTACCTCCTCAATCCCACTGACATGCCTTCCAACGGGAGGAAGTAGAGTCTAGGGACAGCTCTGTCTGATGACTCTGACTCACCCATCACTGGGGTGAGGTCACTGAAATAGACAACGAACTCCTTTGTGGCAGGGCGCATGGGGTGGATGAGATCCGCTCTGAGTTCCTTAGGGCTCTCGATGTTGTGGGGCTACCTTGGTTGACCGTTCTCTGCAATGTTGCATGGAGATTTAAATACCTGCTACTCTTCCACATTGAATTATGATGGTTCAGGCATCTCACTAAGATGCCTCCTGAGGCTTCCTGGATGAGGTGTTCTGGGCATGTCCCACTGGGAGGAGGCCCTGCGGCAGACCAAGGACATGCTAGAGAGATTGCATCTCTTGGCTGGCCTGGGAATGCCTCACTGTTACCCTGGATGAGCTGGAGGATGTGGCTGAGGAGAGGGAGGTCAGGGCTTTTCTTTTTAGGCTGTCCTTCATGACCTGGACCTGGAAATAAACACAAAATAAATGGATAGATGAATAGATGGATCGTTTATTGTTAGGATTTGATTATCATGTATCCCTATTTTAAGCAAGACACCTGTGTCTTTCCCCCTTTGTGTTCATTATGTCTCTGTTTCCCTGTTTCAGTGATTATTAATCATTTCTGTTTTAATGTGGTAGTTATTTGTCTCTTTTGTCTTCCATTTATTTTTACTTCTCTTCTTGTGTGGACTTGGTTCAGCTGTGTTTTGTTACCCTCGTGTTTCAGTTTTCCTTATGGCCACTTGTGTATAAATAGTCCTTCCCCTCACTCTTTGTCTTAGAGTCTGTTTACCTTCCACGTGTGCTCTTTGTGTTTTCCTGGACTTTATTCCTGGACTTGGTATATTGGCTAATCAAGGTTTGTTTCTGCTTTCTCAATTTTGCCTGCTAGTATTGCATTTGTTCCATTCTCTACAGATAATGATAGTGATATATTTAACCTGTGATCAACTGGTGACCTCTCCAGTGTGCATCTCACCATAGACTCTGGCCCTATCCCCCTGCAACCCTGAAATGGAAAACCAGTTAGCAAAAATGGGCAGATAGATGTGCTAATATATATTTTATTTACATATGTAACATTACGTATAATGAGCAGCAGTTATTACAATGATACCACTATTTAATACTGTTGATTTTATGATATGGTTTCTACAAGCTTAACAGCAGAACAAAAATCAAAAATACTAAAGAATTCATCCAACTTCATGGAAATGCATCATGGCTCGGTTAAATATACAGTCCAACTCACGAGTTAGCTTAGTGAGATCCGAATTTACATAATATCTACAAATGAAAACAGAAATGATCAGCAATAATATTACACAGGTTGAACGAAAATCAAACCATTTAAAATTTGTCTAACATAATTTAATTGTGGACTTTTCTATTTTAGAAACTCGTCACGGTCCAGTTCTCAGATGCCATGTCTTTAATTCTTCTCCTGTGTAAAACTGGTTCAATCCTTCTAATTTTCACAGCAGACTGAATGTGTGAATATTCACACAGTGGAACTGCAATGTAACCAGGATGTCCGTAACAGAACGTTTCAGTTTCTTGTTGTGCTATGAGGCTTCTTCTGTGTAGCCAGAATATCATTGGCAAATAGTTTCTAAATTTATGCTGTATAGGAATTGTTATTGAAGTCAGTGTATAGTATCATCATGTTTGCACGTTCATATAAACACGTAAGTGTACCGGTTGTCAAAAAAGGAAACCATAGCTGCTTCAGACTATTAGGTGCCGAGACCTTGTAGCCTAGAGTAGCCTGCGGCTCTCAGAAATAACTTATCAAAAGGTACCAGTCTCCTGTGTTTCCCCAGGATCCAGGTGCTTTTAATTGGATTTCTTTGACAAGATTATTGCCTGCTCTCAGGCCAAACTTGGATAGTGTGTATTTTAACAAGCGTCCCTATATAGCCCCTTTAATCATGAGCAAACTTCACAAAGAACTTTCACTTGATTAAAAATTACAGTGTGGCCAAGTGTTGACCCTACACCCACTCTTTCCAGTGTTGCAATTTGATGTAATCCTCTGTTTAGCCTAGTGTGACTTCAATAAGTTTTACACTATTAATCATATACATGTATATCTTTATTTAATACCACAACATGGAAGAAATTAGAGATGTGCCACTGCTGAATATTTCCAGAGTCAATTTGTAGAACTAGCTTTACAAGGGGATGGACTGAAATCCCCAATGTATAGTCTGTTATAAAAGCATTTTATTCCCATGGACCCAGCCCTCCAAGGTATTCTGACCTTCTTAAATGAAACAGAATTTAAGAAGAGTGTGTACTGAAGCCAGCGGGTTATACCAGCCAGCCATATAATCCCTTAGAAAAAGGCTCTTTTAAAATCCTATTATAACGGGAGAGTAGGTCCAAACCTGGTCAAAGCAATTAGTCAGAGGAAATGAGCAACATTAAATGTCTAAATGGGTACAAAAAATGATAAAGACAAAGAATAGGATCTTATCATGCCAATTTGAATGTTTTATTGTTTTAAGTTTTAATTAATAGAGCTAAGCTACTTGGTGCTTTCACGAGGAGCTTTATTATATAAGTTATTGTTCATAATTGCAAGATAGTTAATATCCAAAATTGTGATTTCACTTTCAACATGTGTGGCTTAATGGAAAAATGTCACCTGAAATGAATGCGTTTGAATTATTGGAAGGTAAGCCAGTGGAGCAGCAGAGGCCCAGTTTCAGTGATTCAGTAAAAGCTCATTTAGAAAGATTTACACCAGTTTACTGCAGTGAAATCCAGTCAGTTGTAGTTAATTTAACCCATTTGAATAGCCAGGAAAAAAATAAATATCAAGAAATATAAATATAAATACATAATTTAAAAATCAATAAAAATGGTCAACCCATGGGATATGATCTTTGTCCACTGTTGTAGTGCTGTCTCTGATAGTATTCTTTCATGTTACTGCTGAGAGGCTTTTCAGCAGAGTGAGAGCAAAGTATGAAGTAAGATATAAGCTACTTTTCTCGAGGCTCAGCTGGGAAATTTTAACAAGGTGCAGGACTTTGAAGTTGGGACATCAGGTGGGAATTTATTAAGAGACAACTTCTATATCCACTGTGTCACACTCTGCATGCTGTGTCTCATCTGCCTTTGTCTTGCCACTTGTTATATAGCCAGCTAATAATGGGTTCTGGTGTTCCTTGCACTATTATAGTGCCAGATGTGATTTTGGAACTCCACATGCTAAAATCTGAGTAGTAGCAAGGGTGAAAACTTCATAACTGAGAATAAGTTTCACTCAAGTCAGAGCTGTTGAAGCAAGTGGAAGTTACATTAATGTGTTGGGAATATTTGTGTTGGCCGATCAGTCAGTCTGCCACTTTGGTCTAGACAGAAAAACTTGGGTTGGTGTAACATGTTGGAAGACATTCATGCTCCCGAGAAGAACCACTTGACTTTGATCAAAACCCCTTGGTGATATTTATAGTTGTGAGTATTGTTTGGGAACTATAGGATTAAGAAACATACTGATGTCTACAAACACACCAAAATACAGAAAGCTTATTGAAACGAGCCGACCTAATTTAACTTGCAAAGGAAGGAAAGATGTTTGAAAGAATTGTTGTCCTTGCCAAATATTGGGTCGCTATTGTTGCCACTGCTGAGCCCACGGAGACTGTTTTAGACGGCTGGGTCGTTAAAAAACAATTGGTGCCTTAACCAGGGATGTGCTTGCTTTATTTTACAAGAAACTGATACAAACATAGGTATTCAATGTAAATTTTGTCATTTTGTTTATTATGTTTTTTCATTTTGAGCTCAAAATATGTGCCCTATATACAGCATAAATATGCAAGACACTGGGGTTATTATTTATGAAAGATATGATTAAAAGTTGTTTTTCTGTTATGTTTTTCTCTTTAATGCTATGATTTCCCCCTTCTATGTTATTTAGATGGATATACATTTTTATACTGGGAGAGATTGAAATCACTCTATAATTATTAAAGAAAAAAAGTTTCAGTTATTTCTAATGGAAATATATAAACACTGTTACCACGCAAACAAACCAAAATACACTTAGCAAACAGGTTATGAACAAACCTCTTCTGTGGAACCAGCTTGGATTCTGGAGACAGACCCCCTGTCTGCTTTAATATTAGGCTTAAAAGTTTCCTTTTTGACAAAAGGAAAGTTTTAAGCTGGATCAGGTGACCCTGAATCGTCTCTTAGTTACATTGCAGTAGGTCTAGGCTGCTCGGGACTTTCCCATGAGTGTTTCTTCTTCATTCACCTTTTTCACTCTCTATGTTTTTATACACCACTCTGCACTCGATCGTTACTTATTATTAACCTTTGTCTCTCTTCCTCCCCTAATCCCCAACCAGTTAGATACCCTGTGGTAGGACTTGACTTAAGCGGTCAAAGAAGTGCAGGAGACTGATGCTGTCCAGTGTAGCAAACGATTTATTCACCATTTTGTGACCCAAACAATATTTACAAAGAAACAAATAAGAAACTCAACTCTTACAATATAAATGCCTTGAGGTGACTGTTGTTCTAATTTGGCACCATATAAATAAAATGTAATTGTAAATTGCATTTAATTTTTGCAGTGAGAATAATCAAACAGGAACAAACAGAATACAGTCTTTAATGTTCATATAGGCAGGATTTAGCCATTATTTTTAAAAGACAGATATTAGTATAACTAGCACTGCACTTGATACATAATTTTTCTACTCAGTAAATTTAATTTCTGTTATTCTTGGCACTTAACTCACTATAATATTGAAACAGTATGCATAATTCATATTGTAGTAAAATGTTTAATATAGCACGGCAAGTACGCTCCCCACTGATGTTGTTGCGGTTGCCCCCATGAAACATAACAGTCATTAGAGCCACAGGAATTGCAATTCATCTCTCCGTCCGCACAAATCAAATTTAGAGGTCAGAATCAATTATGCCCCTTTATTGGCAGTTAAATGAGCCTCCTTAGGGTCCAGCTGGTTTTGAGAAAGTAGTCATACTTTTTTTATACCCCGGTTGTGTGATCCACTGGCAGACAGAAGCCTTTCGCTCAGAAATACAGAGGAGTGTTTTTTCTTTATTTTTTGTCATCAGCTTTGTCACATTTAATTATCTACACTCTGAGATGATTGACTAGAGCAATAACATAAAGGCTTCCTTGTCTGAATAGGATACTCTAAATTACTTTGGCAAAGAGTGGTGATTGCGCCAAGCAAAATGTGTGCAGTAGAAATCGCTTTGTGTGACAAAGACAAGTTCAGGCAGCACCGCTGTTGTGAAAAGAAGATTGATATTTCCATGTGGAGTAATTTTGGCATGTTTTTCTCCCAGTAGATTTTATCTATATTTTATATTTATGAATATATAATTTATTTACTGCTAAAGAGACAGACAGTGAAAGTGGACTGTATATCCTTGTTCATCAACATAAACCTCATTGTTGCAGCAAAGGGCAGCGCAAATGTGATCCCCTTAAAGTGATTGTGAGTTTTAGTGTCCTTTTCTCTGAGTTATCAATTCTATTACTAGTTAGTTAACATAAACTAACATGAAGGTATTTTACAAACAGCTAACCAGCCAACCAACCAACCACATGACGTCATGTTCCATACTGATAGAAGGTGGCACTGCACATGTTCTCAAAACTTACATTTTAAGCACTTTTTTCATAAATCCAGCTTCAGCTTCATGTCAGTTTTTGAGAACAGGACTTCATGATGTAAATTAATGTTTATGTCTGTCGTGTTTCATTTCCTTTTAAAGGCTTTTGGCGCACAGCACAGAGTATGTAGTAAATATGAGGGTATTTGCAAGTGACAGGGTATACATTAAAATATTGATTTTTGTCTGTAGATTTTTGGGGGGGTTCGGGTGTAATACCACTTAAAGGATCAAATGTGTAGAGCAGTTGCTTACCTGAAACCTGTATGTAACAGCTGACCTATATGATGACAGAACAAGAAAAGGAAAGCTTACTTACTGTGAGATCTTGACCCACATGCATATTAATGCACATACTTGTTTTGACTGTTTTTCTCTTGGATGCTATGTGAGGCTGCCTTTGTGCAGCATAGAGGCTTCACTGTGTAAAAACCTGAAACAATACAAACTCATTGGCTAGCTGTTAAAAAAAAAAAAAAACCTTGGCTGCCAGTAATAGCATGTAATAACCTCTCATGCTTCACATTCAGTTCTGTTACGTTTTGCTCTCTTTCTTCAAAATACTGGTATTATTGAAGACTCACTGAGGAGTTATAGGAGACAGTCAAAGCTTTGGCACTGCGCTCGCAGCTTTCAGCTGTCCATCTGTGCCAGTTACGCACTCATTCTGATAATATCGCCTCCTGGCATTCCAAATTGATTAATGCTGCTAGAAAACACTATCACAGCCACATCGTTAAATTTAGCACAATTTCCAGTTAATTGTGTGCTGCAGACCTTAAGTTTGTGTGTTAATTTAAATACTCTCCTAAAATTTGCACCCTCAAAGGGAAAGGTCCTACAAATATATATGCATTAAGGCTAGCCACAAAACCACTTTTGTCCATGCCTTTCAGTTGTAAAAGTGGCATCGTGCCTCTTTAGTAGATCCTGAAAGTAGCTTTTTAGCATCAAAAAAATGGTTAATGAATGTGGCTCCGGGTCTCACACGCTATACAAAACGTGATCGGCCAGTTACACAATATGTAAGACGACCTGCTGAACAAAATGAAATGTGTTTTACAGAGAATATAATTGACTCATTTTGAACATTTCAGTAACTGGTCCTGTCTTCAAATGGAAACTTGTTTTTGCGCCCATAAAATTAGCTGAGAATAACATTCCACTGAATGCCTCCAACAGGTTTGCCATTTAACTCAGCCAACTGACTCAGCATGTCATGATCTTTTGTAAGTAAAAGAGTCATTGTTATTTGCGGCAACTTGAACTGTGGGGGTTGGAGACAAGTCAATGAAACTACTCGTTTTTGACATTTGCTGTACAAAGCTCTTCTGTGTCAATACCAGTAAGTCAAGCGCTGTCATAAAGAGGAAATGTTGACTTATGAGGAATGTCAATGAACCAGCAGGACCCCAAACTTCTACCTGTTTCCTGTGTGAGCAGTGAATATTTCCCAAAGAGCAGGCTGATCTTTGTTTCCCGTTAGGTCACAAATACCCACGCAGAAACCCGGGAGCTTTGGAGCGTCAGTGCATGGTCAACATCCATGACAAATCTCCTGTCAGATGGGTTCTCATTCCACCTACTAAACATGGAAGGGAAAACATTATCTTCGAGGCAAGATCTAGCTTTTTAAGAAGCAAACATCGGTATAGACTCCAAAGCCAGACAGAAAACAAGAGAAAAAAGGGTCTAGACTATTTTGCCCCAATGAGAAATTATTAGAAACCTTAATAAGATTGCCACTAAGATTATTTTGATTAAGACAATGTCTTTGTTTACCAGTGTCTTTATATTAAAAATTATTATATCATGAAAAGAAATATTGTCTACCAGACGGTAATGAGCATAACAAACACTTCTGAAAGCTTGTGTAACAAATGCTAGCGATGAGTAAAACTAATGTGGATCAAATGAAACCCATGCAGTTGGCAATAGTATGACCAGTAATAGATGCAAACTGTGAATCAACAACACCATCTGGCCATAATTCTGCTTGTATTGTATATTACTGATGTGTTTTGAGGAAATCTTGTTGAACAAAACAACCTTAATGTAATCATTTTCAACACTAATGTCACTCAACATTTCCAGAATGAGTTCAGTAACATTTTTACCTTGGGTTTGTGAGTCGATCTTACAAACTGTTACAAGTACATGCTGGTGTTGCTTTTAAAAGAAAAGAAAGTATGCATTCATGTCAAAGTACAACCTTACTTCTTCCATAGGAATTAAGAGGCTAAGTGATCAAGAGCAGGCATGACCATTCCTATAAAAGCAGAAGCTTTTGTAGTTTACTGTTCTGGAGCATTCAGGTGTGTGTGTTAAAACAATGCCGCTAGCTTCCCAGGAGTGGGCATCCCAGCAGATTCACCATGCGGTGCTCAGAAAAAGTGCCACAAACTACATCTCAGACTCTACAGGCCTCAGCATGTTAAATGTTAAAGCTCACGACAGTACAGACACCATTGTAGCTCACCTGGTTCAGCTGGTGACCCATATCCCAAAGGCTACCACAGGGGTCCTGGGTTTGAGTCTGCCCCAGACCATGTCCTGTATGTCATTCCCCCCTGCTGTCTCAGTGCTTTCCTATCTACTCTGTCCTGTTAAATAAAGGCTTAGAATACCAGAAATAAATCTTAAATATTCTCTTTAAAAAGAACATAGCAGCTCGGCTTCAGTTTGCAAAGTTGCATCTGAACAAACTGCAGGACCTCTGGAACAATGTCCTTGGGTTGGATGACATCGAAGTGGTAATGTTTGGCTATAATGCACTTGTTTACCATATTTCTCAAAAGCCAAACACAGCAAATCAGAAAAACCACCTCATACTAACTTTCAAGCATAGGGGTGGAGGGCTGATGATTGAGGTTGTTTTGCAGCTGCAGCACATGGGCACCTATTTTACAGTCAAACGTGAGATCATATGACTAATAGCTAAAGCTTGGCCAAACTTAGGTC
The DNA here is from genome assembly GCF_056152115.1 of Neolamprologus brichardi. NCBI lineage: Eukaryota > Metazoa > Chordata > Actinopteri > Cichliformes > Cichlidae > Neolamprologus > Neolamprologus brichardi. The sequence goes on from NC_142110.1 coordinate 18,664,374, forward strand.
ATGCAATAGGACAATTAACCCACAGGAGCAAAACTACCACAGAGCGGCTGAATAATCAGAGGGTTGCAGTCCAAGCCTTAACCTGAGTGGAAATTGCGGCAGGACCTTAAGAGAGCAGTATGTAAATGAATGCCTGCAAACCTCAGTGAAGTAAAGCATCAAAATTCATGATCAAAATTCATTCAGAATTGATCTTTTCACCTATTTTGTCCCCGATTTTTCCTTACGCTATTTCTTCCTTCCTGTCAAGTCTGATTTTGCAATGACCATTAAAAATGTGAGAAGCTGAGCTCATACAGAGAATGATTACTTCAAATAATTGCTGCTAAAGGTTGTTCTACAAGCTGCTGAATCATGGTGTTATCTTAGTTTTCACAGTGTTGTACACAGACCCATAAAGACTCGCTTTTTCCTATGACTGTAAAATACAGTGAAGTCAGTTTTGAAATGTGTTATTACTATTACAGATTGCCAAAGGTACATATATGTTAGTGCAAAACGTTCAGTATAGAAGAAAGTTATTAAGAGAATCTCATTCATTGGGAGAGACAATGTGTCTCCATGCCTGTATCATTTCACCGTTTGTGTGTGTGTGCAAGGACAGGGGCTAACCAAGCAGAGGACACAGAGATGGAGTGAATGTAATTTAACATGAGATGATGACAACTGCTTCCATTACTGTCAATGCAGTAAACCTTAACAGTCTGTTAGTAGGTCCCTGATCAGCATTAGAGATCTGTAATTACTGCATTTTGTGGTACATGTACAGATGTCTCTTAGGTTTAAGCCATAACAAACACCAAAATGTAAACATTATGTTGTAACATGTTACTTCTGAAGGATTTCAAAATAAAAACACAGAGGTTAGTAAAAAACAAATATGTCTTTAAGTACAGTTGAATCCTGTCTGTTAGACTTTTTACAGCTATTGTAAATTTGAAATTAGTTTTAGGGACAAAATATTTGCAAATGTGCAAATAATGGAACTGCTTTAGTTTTGTGCAGGACTGCTTCTGATGAATGCACAACAACAGTTGTGATTTCAATGCACTTTATACTGTAAGGTAAACCCTACAATAATACATACAGAGAAAAACCCAACAATCATATGACCCCCTATGAGCAAGCACTTTGACAACAGTGGGAAAGAAAAACTCCCTTTTAACAGGAAGAAACCTCCGGCAGAACCAGGCTCAGGGAGAGGCGGCCATCAGCTGCGACTGGTTGGGGAGAGAGAAGGAAGACAGGATAAAAGACATGCTGTGGAAGAGAGACAGAGGTTAATAACAAGTATGATTCAATGCAGAGAGGTCCAAGTCAGAGCTCAGAAATGAGGCCTGTGCCAGTGTGACAAAAACTGCAGTTCCTCTAGAGGCCACTTGAGGCTGCCTCAAAAAGCAAGTTAGTCCCAGCAGACTCCAACGTTAAATTGCACATTCATTTAAAAGCATATCTATAGTCTAGTACAAAAATCAGTACATCGTTTTAGTCGGATCAAATTGTTGACAACTAGATTGACAGCTTCTTGACTTGTCACAGCAGCATATGTAAAAGGTTAAAGATGTGGTTTATTCAGTGTAAACAAGGTTAACTGACAACTTTATTTGATGTTGCCAAACCACAATGTCCCAGCTTTATGTCACCTGGCATTCCCAAACTTTATTTGAAACCGATGATAAATTGTTTTGTGAGCAAACCCAGAGTATGTTAAAATGTCAAACTCAGAATTAGACATAAGCAGGAAAGTAATTAATTGATTTCAGTTTGAACACTCTTGCCAATGGCCTGCTGTGATTGGACTCAGTCAACCTTTTGTGTGAACAGAGCTGAAAGCAAATAGCTTTTGAGGAAATTAGTCAACATCTCATAAATCTTCACTTAAAATTGTGAAAAGGCAATTTAGCCAGTTGAGATCAACTGTCATCTTTATGATATGTTTTTGCTTTCTTTTTGTAAAGGAGCGCTTTAAATATCAGTATTAGTGCAGCCAAGTACTCACTGTACACTGATAAGAAAACAGGACTTTAATATCCGCAGCGAAATGAAACGCAGATTGAGGAGACTGGCTGTTGTGGTGATTGTTTCGGCAGCTCCTGCTTGAAAGCTTCCTCCAAATAGCAACAATTGATAATAGATAGAGTCTGACAAAGTGTAGGAAGTTGCTTCCTCACAATCTGGATTTCAGTCAAACATGGTCCATGCTGTGACAACTGTGTTAAAGTCACTGGGTGAAATAAATTGCCTCCTCCAGAGACAGATTGCTAACTGTTAAATTTAGAACACATCACCACCCAGTCATCGCCTCCCTGTAGTGCAGCCAAAAAGCATGTCGTAATTTGTGATCACCTTAACTTCCCAGGAGCTGCAAGAGCAATTATCCTTTTTGACTTGAGCTTTTTAGGGAAACTTTATACATTTGTGTTGTACTTGTGGCTTCATTTTGACTGCAACATTTTTTTGTTTTTGGGCAGTTTTTTTATTTGCTACCAGGGAATTTGCTGTACCAGTTGTAGGACTTGATGTTTGCTGCAGATGAACAAAACTGCTTCATATTCATCATTTTTTGTTTGTCTTTCCTTATGTAATATGTAACAATGCTGTGTGTGAGAGGCAAATTGGGCCTTGCGTTAGCGTAGTTATTTTAGTAATATTGGCTAGCTCGGGAAGACCAGGATTTTTAACGATCTTTATTTTCATTGTTTGGTCAGGGAGATTCCAAGAAGAATATTTTAGCTGATACAAAAATGATTTGACAAGGTTTTATTCTGTTTGTTTTTAAAAGAATAATGATGATGTAGAGTTGGTACACTACTTACATATCTGCTTAACCATTTATTGGGCAAGGAGCCTCCCCATGGCTCATTGTGAGGTTGTAGAACCACTTGCATTTCTCACAACTAATCAGCAAATACCAGGTTATGTGACAGATAGTGACACTATTGCATTTGACCAGTCAGTAATGGCCTGGAGCATGTCGAATATCCGTGTTCTTCCAGAATTTGAGAAATTGGGTTTTTCGCCCCTACCCACTCTCACGCTTGTGGTCATAACAACAAACCTAACAGTGGTAAGATGATGAAACCCAGTGTTTTTAGTTCAATAGTTGTTCTAGAAATTGAGATAGGTGTTATTTGTGTTGGATTTTTAGAAATTACTGATTTTTTTTTTTTGGCATGTTACAGCAGTTTCACAAGTACCATGAAACAGTGACTGTACAGGGCTGCACTTTAGTATGTGTGTTATATTTGTAAAGATTTTTAGAGTGAATAAAGAAAAAACATGTTATTCGTGTAGTATTTAGAAAACATGCATTTTGGAAAAATGTCTATTGTAAACACGTGAGGAACCATATATGGAAATTTAATTGACCTTGCTTTTGCACTATAAAAATGAAACATTTTGAAAAAAGTCACACAAGTAAAAAAAAGTCTTGTAATATGCTCCAATAACACAGATGTTTTTAATTTCCATGTATGCTCCTTGTAATGGGTTAAGCTAGTATCTGCTAATATATTGGCCTGGTGAGGAATGTCTAATTCTAAATTCTTTATTATGGGTGCATTATGAACAGAATAATAAACACAAAACACTCAGCAGGGTCAGGGATTGTTTGGCAGCGATGCACATCTTTACCACATCCAATCAATATCTCAGTCAGATGGGAGCTTGTTCAGATGGATGGGAGCACATGTTGCACAAAAATGTTCCATGTAAGAAAGCTGCCGTAGTGCTTAACATTTCTTAACATGTGGTTCAACTCTAAACACAGAAAAGTAACTTCTAGTTCCTGTTTGGGTCCTGACTTTAATTCCTGGGGGTATCTGGTCAAAACAGCCAACAAGCTAACTTTTCCAAGCACCAGTTCACTGATTCGAAAACCTTCCCAAACAAAACCGCAATGATTTCCCTACTCCATTCTTTTAACCTCCCTTCTGTTTGTCTTGGCTGACATCCACACAGCCATCTGAGCCACCAGCTCATGGAGACCAAGACTGACTCCCTCTGCATGTTGCCCGGGGTGGTTGTCTGCCATCCATGCTGACATGCACAGCACAGGCCAGCTCTAAAGGGTGGATGAATAATGGACGACTTAGATGTCGTCCATTATGTTTTTCATCTCGCCAACCAATGTGTATGGAGCTGTCTCTTTCTCCCCCTCTCTCTCCTTTGTCTTCAACTCCCCCATCAAGAACCAGTGTTTCCAAGGATACGTTCACGTCACTCCAACTAAAGGGAGAAACGTTTATGACTTTAGCTTAGGAGTTACCGATAAAGATGCAGCATGTGCATTTATATTCAGGACAATCCCTGCAATATATTTTTTTTATAAACTCTACAAACAGCGAGTCTGGTTTCAACTAACATAAAGATCTTGCTGTTGTGGAAGAAAGAAAGGAGCCAATAGCAGTTGCTAAGAAACTGCTGAGGTGTTGGTGTCGGACAGTGATAATTATACTTCTGGAATGTGATCACTTGTGAATAATTTATCCAGCATGTGATGGAGAGACGAGCACGAGGAATGTTGCGTCCCCCATATGTGTCAGAACCAAAGTAAACACTGTGACGAGAAGTCTGCTAATGGAGCCTCTTGGAAGACCTCCGGCATAGCCAAATGAAAGAGAGCCTCGCCAGTGAATATGAAATAAATAAGTGTTATTATGATTTTGGCTGGAGGAATCCTCAGATGGGGAAAAAAATGACATAGCCTACATCAGGACTCAGTGAGAAACAGAGAAGACATTGTAACAGCTTGTTACCGCAAAGAATACAATAGCTGTCCCAATTTGCCAAGTTAGCAGTGAATGGCTGCTTCGTTTTTGTTTAACAACATTTGAATAGCCTCCCTCCTTCAGTATACACATCGTTCAGGTTTACTTAACTTGGAGTAATCAAGAGAATAAGTTACATTTCTAAATTGTTTTCCCCAGAAAAACATGAATTGATAAGCATTATTAATTGATTTTTTCCACTGTAGGGTGGTCCTGAGCAGCCACAGTCAATCCATTTGCTCTGGCTCACCATGAGTGTTTCTTTAGCATACCACACAGAGTTGGTTTACCTGAACCCTTTATAAATCTCCACTTGCTGTGTGATAAGCACATTTCTGTTATTATAACATCTCTGCCAACATGCTGCTGGTAACCATGAAAGGCTTTTAGTGTGAAGCAACAAAAGCAGGAAATGCTCTATGTACATCGGTAGCAAAAACACAGCCTTAATAGAGCAGGAAGACATCAGAGTAAAAGTAGTAGTAAAAAGTAAAATATGGCTGATATTCAGCACAGTTTTTCTTCATGCAGCGAGCAGACCACAATGATGCTACTGCACATCAGCCCCCAGTCAAGCCTGCACCAAGGAGGCAAACTGTTAATGCAAGAACTAAAGAGGTCAGAGTATAAAGCATGACACACACATCAGAACCCATGTGCATGCCTTTTTCCAAACATAAATATAGATTGTATAAACCTGGCACAAACTTTCTAAAATTTTCTAAAAATTGTGACATTTTAAGAAGAATTGTGACAGATGAAATTTCTCTGGTGTCGTTGATGAAAGGGTTTTAAAAAGTTATTCACACAGGTATGAAAAACATTTTCTTGGGTATTATTTATCAAGATTTAAACATTAAGCAAACTCAACTGGAATCACATTGTTAATCATAAGTTGCCGAATCTCATCCTGAGCAAGTTCATGATAGCATTTTTTTCAGTGAAGCTTTGTCTGCTTTATGCCAATCAGTAGGGCATAATAAAATACAGAAATTATAAATGTGACCTACCTAAATTTTAGGAAAATGTAGAATGAAAAGCTAATAAAAGGTAGATAACAATGGCAATTTTTCTGGATAATTTTAGTTGCTTTGGAACAATGCTGGGACAAAAAAATCATCCACTAAGGTCTCCAAGTTCTGGAAGTGAATTTCTTAATAATAGCAATATATAATGTAATCCTCTCAGAAAATTCTTGGTCAAGCAGTTTGATTTAGATTAAAAAAAATAAATAAAATAAAGGAAAATTGAAAAAGGCAAAGGTACAAGACTGTGTACATAATTACAGTCTACTCAACCTACTCATCCCATAGCCCAGTGCCATTCCCAGATTAGTTAGAATTAATTTAATCCTTTCTGTTATCAGAATGTTTATATTTTTGAAAATAGTGTTGTATAATGGCATCTTGGTTTACGTTTTTGTAGTTTGTGTAATAAAGCATAGGGCAGTGATCGGTGTGATATAGTGTTTCGTTCCTGACGGCAATCATGCCTACACAGGCATCCTGCCATTCATGGGTTTAAACATTTCCATGGTAACAGCTACCTCCACCACTTAGTGGTTGAGTAGTACTCTTCTTCAGCATCACAAATAAAATGGGTTTTTAATAAAACAAGGTTGATCTCATTCAGAAGCACATACCATCGTTTGACAATGTTTTATTTTGTAGCAAGTCTGGGTTGGATGGTTGTTTTTTTTTAATTTCACCTAACTGTTGAGCTCCATTGCACATACTGCACAGAGAGCAAGAGGAAGATTGAAAGGGGTCCAGCAATTCAATTTTGCCAGGGGGCCCCCTACAGGGTAATCCAGCCACGCAGCCAGTTGCTAAATTTAGCTTTTAAATGTCACTATCAGGATAGCAGCACTTAAAAGTTGCATGTCATTGTTGTTCCTGGCAGTTTAACAAACACCCTAACTTACAGTGGTTTAGGGCGTTTGTCTTTCCTGCAGATGTATTTGACAAAGATGGGATATGACAGGGATCCTCTTTTACATTGTTTTATGTACTGCCAGCCAACAGCATGCTCTCAAATTTCATGACCAGAATCAAATCAGTTATTAATGTTTTTAATGAATTCAACATTTCAGGATCTCATTGTAGAGTGCTCAGGCTTACCCTAAGATCTAATATATATATATATATATATATATATATATATATATATATATATATATATATATATATATATATATATATATATATATATATATATATTAGGGCTGCCACAAACTATTATTTTGATAGTCGACTAGTGACCGATTATTTTTGCGATTAGTCGACTAATCAGATCGTGCATCCATTGGACGTACAACGTACAGCTTATTGCACCAGCAGCATCTGCTCTTATATAACTATCATTAGCTTACAGCTTTAAGTGTTTAAGGTATGTGCAAACTAAAAATAAAGACAAGATGATAGTTTATTAAATTTTAATGAAATTGCAGATTGTTTAGGTGAAGTTTAATAAACTCAGCTGTCTGCTCCTTGCTATTTAAAATATAACGGGACACCGGAGTAAATTCTTGAGCATCTCACACTTCTGATAATCAGTTGTCTGCTTGACGTTTATTCAGCTGTGTAAAAACTATAACTTTAATCTCAGCCAAACCGATTTACTCAGGAACAAATAAAATACTGAAAGAAAAAGCCAAACAATATCATTTTTAAGTTATCTGAGTGACTTGTATATCAGGTATAACCTGAGTAGCGAAAGACAGCGGTGGGGTTGAAAACAATTTGCCAGGAGTCCGGTGTTCTCACCGGCTCTAGTGAGCCTTGAACCCTGGCTAGCTATCGAGCTGGTGGGTAACAGACATCTCCGCTTTTGAAAATATGTGGTGTCTTGATAAACTGAGCAGATATTTCAAGTTTACACAGCTACATTCTCACCTGAAAATATGTTAAAAGTTTATTTTGTGACCCAGAAAGAATAATAAGAGTAATATTAAAACTATCTGATCAAGAAATCCCTCATCTTTGGAAAAGAGAGTTTATTACAGAGAAATGGCTCTTTCCAAAATAAAAGCTATACTATACGCTTCTTCTGGGCTATATTCTCAGCAGCATATTAAACATATCAGGTCCCCATAAGGAGAATCATGTGCTAACGGCTGTCTAAATGACTCGGGTAAAGTTTGTAGCATGCGTGCTTGTTGTTTTTGTCTGCTTCCACTTGTCTTTGCACTAGAATGATGTCGGCGTAAATGTGCAGTCATATTCGTTGTGTTCCCACTAGTGCTGTCAGCGTTAATCTCGCTAAAATGACGTTAACGCCACAACAGGGAAAATCTCGGTTAACGAGCTATCGCGGATCGCCCCGTGCGTGGGGCTGGACGTTGTCAACGCGCTAACGAGCTAACTGCGCTAACGAGCTAACTGCGCTAACGAGCTAACTGCGCTAACGAGCTAACTGCGCTAACACACTAGTACCCACCAATGTAATTGAGCATTGTATGGCACATCCGACATACTGTTTTACTTTTGTCCATGACGCACTTACCTTCAGGGTCATATGTCACATGAAAACCAAAATAGTTCCAAAGGCCAGATCTAAATGAGAGTGGGGGAGGTTCAATTTTAGGTAGCGTTGAGGCAATTGCCATGTTGCAACGAGCTTAGCTTCTGTCTCGCTAGCTTACTTACATAGTGATTGCTTCAAAGGGCAATCCTCTCAGAGATGCATGAAAAGCAAACCAATAATCTTCTATGATGAAAAGGGGAGACGAACTGTTTTCCACATCCGTTTTTCATCTGTGCCTCTTTTTTCCCCTGCTTGGATATTGATTTTAAAATGAGAGCACCTGTGGCTGTTTCCTTATTTCTTTGGCCTCCCACCCAAAAAATCTGAATTTCAGTGGGTTTTATTGTTCACGTACCTTCTGATTGGACTAAGGTTCTGGGCGATCTGTATGATTTCTAATTAAGAAAGATTGTCAAAAACAAATCTGACATTTTGCTGTATGCATGTGATAAACTTTTATATATGTAATTTTGGGTCCTGACATTTATATTGATGCTAATTTCCACACACCTAAACACTGTTGTATGCTACATATACCCCAAATGGCAAAGTCATTACCTAAGGGCAGCAGCTTCTCACCACAGGACAGTGTGCCAAACCACAGCTCAGAAACCGCTCAAGAGCAGCTTTAAGAAAATGACAAAACAGGATTATTATAGCACCATCATTGAGTAAGAAATGTCCTTGTGCAATATTTCGTGTTTGTGTTCTACCACAAGAAAATGAGCATTAAAGCTGCTAAACATCTGCACAGAGCATGGTAGTTTACTGGTTACTCTATAACTCAAAGCACTGCTGTACCCAAGTACAACCTTACAGAGCAGTTAGTTATGCTTTTGATAAAAACAAATATGCATCAGCTATGTCTTGGTGCATGCTCAATCATCCATGTAGGTAAATCCCAAAAGGTTGATTCTGTTCATCTGGACGACCAGATGAACAGAATCAATACTTGTAGCTTTTGTTGGTTCTAAACTGTTCTCTGGTCATTGCTTCCTCTACATGTGACGTTTTCATCTTTGATAGATGATGCTGATGATGGAAAGGACGTGTCCTTGCTTAGATGGGGAGGTTGTTTCATGGAAATGCATACGCATTCACAATAATACAGAGTGATGCACACAGCCACCCTACGGGCTGGATGGCTGTAATGGTGCCATATTCACTGAGGCTAAAGACCACCCTCCATTCTCTTGTGTCTCAGCAGTAAGAGCTGGAGGATAATTTATGGTGATGACAGCACGGCTTCTCAGAGCAAGGTTTAACCTTACTTTGCATAGGATCGAGTGTCATATTGAGGAAAGCACATCTCTGTTTCATTGTTGTGTCTGTTTTAGTTAGTAGCTGTGGATGTTTTTTTTTTTAACAGACACAAATGTAAGTGGACACATCAGATTTAGGAAGATTTAGCAGGGGTGGAAGCAAAAAGGTTACCAATTTGAAACTAATCTTAAGTTAAAGCATATTATATATAAGGTTAATCACATATTTATCAAATTAGAAATCCTTTATTTGCTAGGTTAAATTTGCTGAATTTTAAACGGGGTAGTATAAATATTGTTTCAAGCAATAATAGGTATATGTGTAATGTGGCAGCAGAAATCTTTTTTACTTTATGTTTAAAAAGCTGAAAATTTGTCCTTGTGTTTGTATTATGAGAGACGAAACTGACTCACTTTAAACCAAAAATGTCAGCTGGAACCTTCAAATGAACAGGCCATTATTTATAACCAAGTGCAACACAGTGACTCCAAGCTACAACCTTGTAATGGTATTTTATCAGTGGCAGCAAATGATAAGCATGTAGTATAGAGCTGATGGCTTCAGCACTGGCTTTGTCACTGTCCTAGTAGCTCACTCAAGATAATTAGCTGCTGGGAAGTGGAGTGTCTTGTCCCTTTTAAGCCTGTTTGTTGATCAAAGGCATTTGACGGACTGACTAATCCCCTCTGACGGTTAGAAAGGAACAGTGGCATCAAAGTGTGGAGTGGCAGCTGACTACACAAGGACTGGGAATCTGTTTATTATCACTTCAATTCATGTTTAAGATTTCCCTTTGTAAAATAGAGCTCTTATCGGAGGTGTGTTTAGTAAAGAGTTCAGACCTGTTTTATATTTTTTTCATATGAAATCATTGGTTGCCTCGGTAAGGTAAAGGTCCCCCAATTTCACACAAATTCTGACACTAATGAAGGCATAAATATACAAATGTAGTTTCATTTTCAGGACTAAGTCATTTCATAAAACTACTTTACAGTATAGTTTAGGAGTTAATTAGTTATGCTTTGGCTGGTTCAGAGGAAGTGGGATTGGTGGAGGAACTGATCAAGGACCACAGGACTTACTGGGGTCGTTATTTTTAGACTTGGCTCACTTGTTATTATTATAACCTAAAAATTACTTACAAAAAATTTATTATCAGTCATAGTTTAGGTGTCCACACTAATTGGTTTAGGTTTAAAAAAAAAAGAAGGCTTGTTCACAACTTTAAATTTTTATTAGAAAATTCGGTATGAAAAGATCCACTAAATATAATATATAGTGTGCCTTCTGAAAGGTTAGGAAACTTTTACATGCACTAATTGCCTCAGCCGTAAAAGTTCACCTACATAAACATAAACCCAACTGTTGTGCATTGTCAATTTTTTGACAATGAGCCTGTTTAATGCTAAAGTTTTGTTGCCACATTACACTGACAAAATGACAGAAGCAGATTTTTCTAGAGAATGCAAATGATTCATTACCTAAACATAGAATGAAATGCGGAGGCCAGCATTCCCACTTTATTTATTTTAAATTCAAAGGACATAAATCTTCAGTATTGTACAAAAGGCAGCTTTGAAGCTCATTCTTACTTGTTCAGTCTCTATCTCTCCATCAGTTTCCCGGCTTTGTGATTTCGAACAGAGGCTTTTGAGCTGACAACTTAAATACGTATTGAAGGGAACAACAAATGCCATTTAAATTAGCAGCCTCTGTCTCCAGGGAGCTTCGCTCTATGGCTGCTGATAAAGCCATTTGGGAAATTAACTGAACGGCCAGAATTTTGTAAGAACAACATGCAGACTGCACCCATAGCACTCTGAAAGAGGAGAGTTAATGACGTCTGTGTTTTTAGTCTTTGAAAATCGTACATTTAAATTCAAAGTGGTCAGTTTTAACAGAGCAGTCTTAGATCACTGGGGATGATTTAAGTTCCAGGCTCCCTTAATGACAATGATTTGCTCTGTGAAGCAAAAGATTAATTTTTGTAAGTGGATTTAAAAATGTAAATGAGTTCCCTAATAATTAGCCTCACAGTGTTTCTCTTCAGGCATTGTCAAAGACGATTTTAACTGACTGATGTTTGCTCTCCTTTAGAGCAAAGGTTTTCACCAAAATATTTATTGTTAATGTCATACATGTAAATTTTCATTAGCTTAACAAAATTCTGCATCACTATCCCGTCAAATCTGTCAATGTATTTGGGCAATTGATATTGACGTTATGAACATAGATCAAAAGAGTAATCCATGCAAAACAAAACATTAAATTACAACCTGGATCTGTTATTATAGATGTCATCTTACTGATGTCAGTGCTGAAACACACAATGTGATTTGATTTTTCAGGGTTTAGGTAACGTGTGGTAACTGTTTAAACATACTTTAATTACACATATATTATCTCTGGCAAAACTCAAATATTGTCCATATTTACTATAACATGCAGAAATCCAACTTTGACAAATGCTACATTGTCTTAGTCGTTGCATTGCTTTATAGTGTGGCCAAGCACACAGCATAGCATATTCTGAAGACTGAAATATTAAACGGTTCAGTATGCAGTGTCATAGTGAGAAAAAATGGCATTTAGGTTAATATATTTCTGTCATATTTTGATTCTCTAAAGGATCCCTTTCACGAAAAACATGCAGGCATCGTCCTCCTATTGCAGCTCATAATTAATTAACCATTTACAATATGCTTTTAAATGCTTTTCAGTGTAATGTTTGCTAAATAAGGAATCTGGTGTATAAACGATAGAGCTAAACGTGAGGAGCTGCAGTATGTCGCGCTCCAACAGTGTCATGACAGGACGAGAGGCTGGCAGCTGGACAGCTGTGCATCTCTAAGGCACAGCAGCATTAATTGTTTTGTCAGCCAGCACTCCCAGCAAAGCAAACAGAATCTGGCTGTCAGAAGAGCCCCTGCTGTACTTCCACCAGAGCAGTGATTTGTAAGCAGGTTAAATATTACCTCACAGCCCAAGTCAGAACCTGATAAAAGAAATATTCACCAGAATTGCATATATCGAATCTAAACATTTCTGTAGGGAGATTTCCTTTTTTTTTCTTATTTGACTTATTTATGTTAATTGCAGGCTACGCTCCCAGAGTTAGGGGGGAGGCTTTACTGGAAACTTGTGTGGGGAAGAAGTAAATTCTAATGATGTTGATACGTGTACCATTAGTTCCAAGAAGAGGTCAAAGAAAGTCAGGCATTACATAATGCACCTCCAAGTCAAAGTAAATTAAATTTTAAAAAGCCCAAAGCTTGTTTCATCCCTGGGTATGCTTGGTCTAAACTTCACACCGATGTGCACATTAAACAGTCTGGTGAAATGAAATCGCCTCGGTTGCTGGAACGTTGCTCAAACTCCGTATCTGCCAAAACACACAAGGGAGATCATTAAAAGTGAGAAGAGACTGAGTCCCACTTGCCAGCCACCTCACCAAACTCTGACACCATCTATTAGTTTGGCACAGTAGTGGTATCTCCATTTATTGCTCTATCTAAACACAAATGTCAGTAACTATGTGCTCTGACACAAACAAACGCTCAGTGGGCTGAACTACCATTCATTTCATACCATGGCTGCAAGGCGCCTCTGTCCAGTGTTATGCAGACAGTCTAATGAACTCACTTATAAAACTGGTATTTCAATAACATTTCTGTTCTCAGAAATAGGAGTACATTTAAGATCTGCTGCCTCTTAACAGGTTCACTGAGATAGTAAGTGAATATTGTCTTTAAAGGTTTCTGCTTCATACAGTGCTCTGCTTTTATCAAGAATTGGTAAAATTCAACAAAAATATCCTCCACTTTAGAATAGTCACCCTGAACACTGTCAGATTGAACTCTATGAATGTGACTCACAGCTCTCCTTCTGCAATAAAAGTGTGTTAAATTTGACCTTTGAGTCATTGAGATCTTTTACAGATTCGACTCTTTGCAGGAAGGCCTTCTGTGCTGCTGAAATCACCAGTGTTGGGGAGTAACGGAATACATGTACCGCCATTACGTATTTAAAATACAAAATATGAGTAACTGTATTCCATTACAGTTACCATTTAAGAAGGTGATATTTAGAATACAGTTACTTTGTTGAAATAAATGGATTACACGGCGGTACTTTCCTGTTTCATATTGTGGTGGGTCAGGACTGTTTGGGTTTTGTTTGGTAGCTACGTTCAGTTGTTCCAGGCGGCAGCGTTACGGTTGCCATGGTTACAGGGTGACGCTCTCTCTCTGCGTGTTTCCTGGGTGAGAGAGCGCCTTTTTGTTGTTGTTGTTGTTGTTGTGCTAAACTAACAGGCAGAATGCTACAAGCATAGCCCTAAAGATTGAAGCCTCATGGGCAGTGTAGTCCGTGCTGCAGGGAGAATGGACTGCCATACCCGTTATGTGTCTGTGAGCAACAGGATGGAGAAGAGTGGAAAAGTACGAGCTGTCATCGAGCAGAAACGGGAGCTGGAAGCATGTAAATATAATAATAACCACTGCAGCCAAGAAGAGTGCCTGACGAGCCCAGTTGTAAGTAAGCTATTAAGACTCGACTGTACACCGTGTTCGTGTTTTCCTCTGAAACAATAAGTCCCGTTGGAGCAGTCTTTCAATGCCTCGCTCTGTCTCTCGCAAGAAAAGTTGACCCAGACAACAAAGTAAAGCTACGTCGGAACCCTAACCCCTAGCCAGAGGTCCCTTTACTATGGTTCGGAGCCGTGGACCTTCAGTAATAGTAATAAATCACATTCATGTAGTTGTAAACAGCATAATAATATATTAAGTAATCAAAAGTATTCAGAATACGTTACTGTCATTGAGTAATGTAACGGAATACGTTACAAAATACATTTTGGGTCATGTATTCTGTAATCTGTAGTGGAATACACTTTAAAAGTAACCTTCCCAACACTGGAAATCACAAAGCTCAAACTTGAGTTTCAGACTTGGTAATTTAACCACATCAGTCACTGTGAACTGCTATTCAGCTGTGCACCTGTGTCAAAGAAATTTCAGTCAAGTGATGAAGGTTGAGCAGCACTTTGCAGGCAAAAACTGAGTCCTTCTAGTTATGTGTAAATGCACATGAAGTTTTAATATTCAATTTCTTCAAACAAAAGGTTATGTCAACCCTGTTTGAAATTCTGCTACCAGGTTTCTGTGCAATTATTTGAAACGCTATACATATAAAAGCCAACCAATTGTTCAGTCATCATAATCATCATACTTTTACTTTTACTTTTATCAGAATTTTAAAACAAAAGCCACAGCTTTATTTATAAAGACAGTATGTTTTGTACCTTTAATTTGCACAAAATACCACAAAATAATTTTCAAGTGCAGATTTTTGTAGTTTGCACTAATATTTTCACATTTTGCACATAAAATAACATACAGGAAATTTAGTGCATCATGTCATTAATGAGGTGCAATTATGAAAACTGTGTGGATTTTTTGATATTTTGGGGAGTATTATAAAATATTTAATATATGGAATTCTCAGCTTATAGCTTAATAAGAAAAATGAAATTAACAGATTTCAGGAGAACTGTCTTCATAGCTGCTAGATTACATTACATGAAACGTGGCACATGCCTAACGTATCGCTGTCCAACTGCTATAACACGTACCGCATGTCACAGATGGAGCAGTGAAACTGTGTAGGTGCAGCTCTCGCTGCTTTTTCCGTGACGACACACTAATGTGCGGCTAAAACCGTGGTTTTTCTTTCTTTGTCTTTTTCTCCCATCTCTTTAACATGAAGAGAAAGTAACGTAGTCTACACCAGGCGGGGAACAGATGGATCCTAGTAAACCTACAGAAACGGCAGTCATCCAACCTGCAACAATTATTGGACAAAAATGGATGGATATAAGCTCAACAGCCTGGGAACAACGGCAAGAATTTGTAACATTTGTCTGGCTCTGTTTGTACCTTTGGTTGTGATTCTTTATAGTTCTACCAATATTTCAGGCACAAAATCCTTGATGTTTGGCCCAGTAGATCACCAGTGTGTATTTAACACTACACCACTGTAGACTGAGCCTATAGCTTGCTGAAGTCCCAGAGAATTAGAGAAGCCTGATGATAAATCGCGATCATCCAAGGGTCACTGTCACTGTCCCTGCTGTACATGGGAGAAACCTCATGGGCTTCATCAACCTAAAGGCACTGGAGGAAAAAAAAATCAAACGTAATTTACTCTTGCCATGGATCAATGAAGCCTATTTGGTGTTTCAGGAGCACTACTGGTGTTTGTCAAACTCTGCTCTTGTGTATCCAGTGTGGTGATATAAAAGCATCTCTGGCAGAGATAATGTTGCAGCCAATCGGCATTCAGCTAGACTATATTCTGTTTAAAGGAGAAATGTTTGTTTGAGTTCATATTGATCCAACTCTTGAGATCATTGTGTAAGTGTGTGCAGGCATTACACTTCCATGCGCACATATACAGCCCCTTAAACTCTATATTAAATTAGAGAATGTTTATGTTTGCAGAGATTTTGACCTTGGAATCTTTATGAGATATAACACAATGTCTGTAGCTTTCAGTAGAGCTGCTTCCTGCTGAAAAAATGGTCCCCATAAAATATCAGCTGTGTGGTCTGTGACACAGATGCTAAGAAGCACAAGTGTAGCAAACACAACCCATATTTAGTTTGAATTTGATTAAATACTATAGAAACCCATCCATCCATCCATCCAAGCTTTGTGCTACTTATCAGGTTCCAGGTCATGTCCAAGCAGAGTAATCTCGCCTTGTCTCTAAAGGAGAACCTAGCCACCCTAATTTCTGCCATTTGTGTGAGCAGTGTCATTCTTTGGGTCACTACCCAGAGCTCATGACCTGGAGAATGTCAACATAAGTTGTACAGTAAATTGGCAGGTTTGCTTTCACATTCAGTTCTCATCACTGCAACAGACTGGTACAGTGTACACGTGACAGCAGACGCCCCACCAATCCATCTGTTCCTGCCCTACTAAAGACCAAGAACAAGTGATACCTAAAACTCGTAACTTATTCCAGACCTGGAGTGAGCACTCCACTCTTTCTTTTCTGGCTGAGAACCAGTGCTTTAGACTTGGAGGTGCTAATTTTCATCCAAAATACCCCAGTGCAAGCTGGAAGTCATGGCTCGATGAAACTGACAGGACTACGTCATGCACAAATAAGATCGATGAGGTCCTTAGACTACCAAACCCAATACCCTCCTCCCGTTGGCCGGGCCTTGAAATTCGGTCCATAAAAGTAACTCACTGACTGCGCAGAGTATATTTCTATAAATCATAACAGGGTGAAATTGTGGATTAAGGATTCTGTAAATTTTATAAAAATCTCACAACCAGAGGGTATAAAGAAACACTTATATACTGTCTTGCAAAACACCATGAGTGTGTTGCTCAGCCACAACAATACTATGTGTACGTTAAATGCAGATTGGTTGAAAAGCTGGGCCGAACAGAAACCCATCCATCCATCCATGGAAAGTAAGTCTCTTTTTAAATTCAGAATTCTGTCTGTTCCACCACAAGGATTGAGGTAAAGAACCAACAGTATCACCGACAGAAACAACAATATCCAACATTATCAGTTGTGCCACATATTCATAACACTGCCCTCTGCTGACAGCACACAGATACAACACCAAAAAAGCAGCCACGAGGGGAATTTAATATACATATTGTATATTAATGTACATATTGTGACACTGAAAACAGGTTAGAAGTTTAGATACATGATATAATTTTACTTTTTTTTTTTTTTTTTTTTTTTTTTTTTTTTTGCATTCCTGCACATCATAGCAGCATTTCTGGTCCCACTGACATTTTTCACGCCTGTCATTTGCTCATCAGTGTATTACCCTGTGCTTTTGGAGCAAAGGGCAACTGAAGTTAAACAACTTTCATAAATGAGGCCAGCTTGACATTGTTGGCAGAATGTCAGCAAAGGTCAAATATTCCTTTCTTAAATGTGAAGCAGGGAAGCATCGGCATGTATTAACATATTAATGATGTGCGGTTCTCTATAGAAATATGCCTAGTGGATAACTTAATTCTCTCACTAGTTAAAGGTCGGTCACATTGCAACTCGTCTGGATACATGAAAGAGAAAGAATGGCATAGAGGCTGGAGAGATGCCGTTCTTTGAAATCCTGGAAAATGTTTTTACCAGTTATTTATTTTTCTAATAAATTTGTAGTGTAGTGTATCAAGTGGAACAGTATGTTTTGTAATTTAGGAATGATCACTTAATATGCTTAATGAAACTCCATATAATATTCAACCTGTCCAAAGTGTAATTTATTTACATTGCCTGCAGCACAGTCACTGGTCTGAGTAGTTTTTCGCACCCTGCTTCCATGGAAGCCAAAGCATGACATAAATTTTACATGAGCTGAAGCTAATCCTCGGCGGGCTGATTAGGTGCTAAAAAGGGAGTAATTCACCAGATAATGAATATAGCTTGATAGAAATGTTCTGCAAATGTCAATGATGATGCATAATCCCTCAATAACAGTCACATCCCCCCCTTCTTCTTTTACCCCATTTGCTTTCAAGTCTTCTTCCAGTAATTTAGAAAAATAAAATGGATGCGTTAAATTGTACCAGTGATAAATACACCCAAACATGTATGAAAACACATTTATCATACAATAATGCCTTTAGACAACAGCTGCATACTCCCATCAAGCTGCCACAAAGTGAAAGGAATGACTGAAGTGTTTTACAGTCAGCAGAACTGTGTACTTTTCAACTCACACAAACAGCTTGACATCTGTCATTCAGAGTAAGGTTTCAGCTTGCAGGTTTTTTGCTCTTTTGAGACGGCTTATAATAGCACATCTTGCAGTCCAAGAAATAACCAATTGAATCCCTCTTTGAACAAAGAGGGTTTTCTAGCATTTTTCAAAGAAAGATCCAACAAATCAGAGGTCAGTGAGCAGTGAGGTGAAGGAGGATTGCAATGGGCTGAGAAAAAGGTCCAGGCTACACTCAGTTATCTTTCCAAACATGCGAGAACACCCACATTCCCACCCGAGCAACAGCGGCGCGGCCATTGTCTGCTAGAGGCGAGGCACTCAGGTGACGATGTGACAGTAGCTATTGTGTGCCAGTCCTGAGATGGGTACTTTATAATGAACTGGCAAAGCAAGTGGCAGCCTGTGGCACCACGGGGCTGTCAGCGTGCTCCGTCGGCATGCATTGGCAGTGCAGATGTGACATTTAGCTGGCCGTTGCCCTGCTGGTCCCCCCTTTTGAGCTGGAAGAGGAGATAATGACATGGCTCACTCTCCTGGTTAGAGCAGTACACTATGTGCCCAATGTCACTCATGACCTTTAGCATTTATGTCACAATATTTGTCATTCTCATTTATCACAAGCTCACCTTGACGAATTTTCCTCGCTCTCTTGTGGACGCAATCAACACAGTTCAATTTCTTGCTGAAGCTAGGAATCAATACTGAAATGTCAGCCTCTGCACTTTTGTCTCCGTGTGTTTTTCCGAGTGCCTCAATGCTGTGATGCACGTTATGCAAGATGAGTAAAATTTTAATCGGTGGCTCATGATTAAGCAAAGAATGGCGTAACAAAGGCAGATCAAATGGTCTGGGGATTCACTGAAGATGAGAGAGACGATCGAAACATCTGTCAGACTTTTCAGGTATCCTTCAATACTGTACGTCTAGATAAACAAGAAGCCAAGTCTGTGAACGGTCTGCTTCTGGAAAAAGAAAAGACATTAGTGAATGCAATATTCAGCTGCTGTTCTGGTTGGTTTGCATTAAAACAGAATGATGAAGTTTCACTTGAGTGGACAAGTGTTTATTGCCCTCACATGTTTACATATCAAAGTGACAAGTAATTCACTAAAGTGTTAAAATGACACTGGGAAACCATGCCAGAAGTTAAATTGGATGTAAATATTTTGTGATTTTCCTAGCCTTCCATAATTATAAAATGAATTTGTGTTTTGGACCTTTAATTGGACAGAAAAAGCAGTGACATTTGAAAATGGGACCCATGGAAACTGAATTTTATTTATTTATTTATTTACATCTTACATTTTGACAGACTCCTAATTGGGAGACTAATTAATATTGGGATAATAGTAAACAAAACTATTATTTTCTATCAATTCTCCAACCAGTAAACATAAAATCCTCATCAAAGGCTCCTAATACTAGAGATTTAAAAACAAACAAGGAGCTACCGTGACCCAATTCATTTGCCTTTTTGCTGTGGAGCATGCATGCCGCAACGCTCCACAGCGTTTACAAAAATGATGAACTGTGCCCCTTCAGTTGTCAGTTGGAGCCTACTCAGATCAGCCGGTAGATGAGTAGCTATTTCGACATGTGTGCTCCCTTGGCAGGCAGTGAAAGACAGAGAGGAGATGGAGGTGGGGTGGTGGTGATGGTGAGCAGGGTATGTACAAAATAGCGGAAGAAAGTTTAGTTGCTGAGGCAGATAAGGAGCTCTACGAGCTGCGGGGTGGCTTTGAATCAGATTCAAGCCGTGCTATCAGAGAAGTCAAGCAGTTCATTATTACATGAAGTGCATATAAAACGGGGATTAAAGATGCGAAAATGGGCTCAAATGCTAATCCTCTTCAACAGGTGCAGGAGTGTTGATTACGGTAATGCCATGAGTGGTTCACTGAGTGTTTCCTCACTACTGCTGCAGAAGCTAATGAAAATCATTATTTATTTATTATTTATTTTGGTTTTTGTTTTTAGTCAATTTTCCAGTATTAGGTAAATGGTTTCACAAGTCTTTCTATACAACACACAAATCCCCAACAACCTAAGACGATCTCTAAAAGAAAGGTGCTGAAAGACAACGCTAAGATAAGATAAAACTGACTAGTGTTCACATAGAAAATGACAGGGACAGAAAGCCCCAATGGAGAAAACCTATTTCATCAAAGAACTGACAGTTCTGATGCTGCAGGAGCTCATCAAGTGCGAGAACAAAAGCACAGGAGTCAGTGTGGATATTCCTAAATTGATCGCCTTTAAGACGTCTTCTTTTTGTGCTTTATTATATATTCAAGATTATTGAGAGGTGCTTACTGAAGGCCACGGGAGATACAGGGAAACCTTTCCGGCAAAAAAGAGCTCAAGCTCAACCAGGGCATCCTCTGCACTCTCTGGTTGTCATGGTAACTTATTAGACACTGCAAGAGCAGACAGATGCACATTTTTCAGTCCTATTGGCCTTTTTGAACAGTTATATGGTGTACGTCTCATCAGTATCTCTGCATGCATACTTTTGAGCATGGCATCTTCAAACATTAGCAACAATCTTCCCTGAGAATCTATATGGATATACGTGCACAACCTCCTTTCCATAATGCAAAATGATAAGTTTCCTGCAAGTTTGCTTTTTCCTTTAAGGACAGCCATGTAAATAAAGCTTATATGTCTCCGACAAGCTGTTTCTACATTACCAATTCTGCCATTTCAGTGATAGCACTTGCAGAGCACAACAAGACAAATATTGCACAAGCTGCCAGATGGTGGCCTAACTGATGCATTCATGCCATAGGGCATGTGGTTGCACCGTACAGTTGTACTTTGTCAGGGAGGGTGTTAAATACATTGAAAACTTCTGGCAACAGTTATGCTAATTAGTGCTAACCAGTTTTAAGTAGTATAATGTATCAAATGTACTAAAAGAAAAAGTTCAGAGAGCTTTTCTTGTGAAGCAGATTAAAATCAGCTGACGTGAGGCAGTGGTATGATGGTATGAGGTAAACTCACACCTCCACCTCTACAAACACAATGGCTGCACCTAATCTATGGGATTTATAGAACTCCCTCTCAACTTTGCCTGTTGCATTATCTCACTTTGGACAGCTGGCTAACGGCAGTGTGGTCGCCATGGAAACGTGCTCAGTTCCTGACAGAGAGAAATAAGACACAGAACAGTTTTTTACAACTCCGAGATATAAAAGAAGCAATGGAAAGAAACTTGTGAAGGGCACTTTCTTTTGTTTCTTCTATCAACTGCCACCAGTGTTTGAAGATCCAGAACTGTGGGCAGATTTTTTTTTTTTTTCGCTACCAAGAATGTCAGGCAACTTTAAACTAAATGTGACACCTGGGTAGCATTATAACTGTTTTACATTGTATATTTTACCAATGACTAATTGTTTCACTGTTTGTTCGCCAATGAACTCTGTGAAATCTGTGCCTCGCAAAAAAACCACAAGACGCTCTGCCCAGTTATTAGAAACAAAAATATACAAATTTTTTTCTTTTTCTTTATTTTACAACCAAGAAATTGGGGCTCGCACAGATGGTTCATATTTGCTGTTGCTTTTGAACTCCTACTGAAACGTTTCTTTTTCTCTCTCCCTCATTCTCTTCCTTTGTGTCAGTGGCAACAATTTGCAAACTAAGGATGATTTGCAGTCCCGTGCAAAAACTCGTTTTTGACTCAAGCCCTTGTTACCTCGTTTAGTTTGCATAAAGTATTTTAATGAAACTGAGGTCCCTCATTACACACAGTCTGTAAGCATACTGTCAGTTCAGAAAGCGACTAAGACTGTCAGGGGAGTGATGCGACTTAATTATGGAGTGCTATCAATTTTCAGTAAATAACACCTTTTCTAAGCACCTATGCTAGATGTTATATTCTTTTGGTATTTAGTCTTGATAATAAAAGAGAAATTAATATGCATGTCACAGGAGCTACATTCACGGAGACACTGGGATCACAGTGATTAGTGGAAGGGTGTCCACAGCAAAGAGGAATACTTATACTGACTGAAAACAGCCATGTTGTCTGCTAGATGTTAATAAACTGCTAATTTTGATTGAAGCAGAGCCATAGTGATTGAGAAGCCTAGAGAAAGGGAAAGGTTTTGGTCATGTCAACGTGTAATATTAACAGTGTTGGGAAGGTTACTTTTAAAATGTATTCCACTACAGATTACAGAATACAAACAAAACACGCATTAAGAGGCTCTAATGTCTGTGTCCATGTCATCCCTACTTGCGGCTCGCATAACGACGTGAAGAAATATTTTTAAAAAATTATTCACAAAAATGATTTAATATGAAGTCAATACGCAGAGTGTTACAGCCATCGCCCTAAAGAATGTAGCCTCATGGGCAGTGTAGTCCGTGCTGCAGGGAGAATGGACTGCCATACCCGTTATGTGTCTGTGAGCGTGAGGAGGGAGAAAAATGTGAGTGGAAAACTACGAGCTGTCACCGAGCAGAAATGGGAGCTGGAAGCATGCAAATATAATAATAACCACTGCAGCCAAAAAGAGTGAAAATAAGTGAAGAGAAAATAAAAATCCTTATACACAGAACCCTTGTCCATAAACTGATGCTAAATGTGAAAAACATACTGCATATCTAAATCACATGAGCCCAGTTGTAAGTAAGCTATTAAGACTCGACTGTACACTGTGTTTGTGTTTTCCTCCGAAACAATAAGTTCCTTTGGAGCAGCCTTTCAACCCATCTCTCGCTAGCAAAGTTGACCCAGACAACAAAGTAAAGCTAGTTTTCGGCTACGAGCCCGACACGTATTAGCCAGAGGTCCCATTACTACGGTTCGGAGCCGCTGACCTGTTTTATATACGCGTGGAATAGTTTTCTATATGAGATCGCTGCAAAAAGTGCAGCCTTACCTAATGTCCACCCTACTGTTACTCATTTTATATTAAGATTTAAACATCTAGTTGGTATTGGTATGGCAAGTAATAGAAATAAATCACACGGCAATAGTACATTCATGTGGTTGTAAAAAAGCATGATAATATAATAGGTACTCCAAAGTATTCAGAATATGTTACTGTCATTGAGTAATGTAACGGAATACGTTACAAAATACATTTTGGGACATGTATTCTGTAATCTGTAGTGGAATACATTTTAAAAGTAACCTTCCCAACACTGCCTGTAACACTCTGCCTATTGCCTTCATATTAAATAGTTTTTTGAACAAGAATTAAAAAAGTCATTTTGCGAGCTGGAAGTAGGGGTGACATGGGCCGCGAGATTGAGACACAGACATTAGAGCCTCTTAATGCGTGTTTTGTTTGGGTTTCCACCGATGTGGAATTACAAAAAAATAGAGAGGGCATAGCCTAACATATGAAACAGGAAAACTGCAGTTATCGCTTTATTTAAAAAAAAAAGTAACTATATTCTGAATACCACTTTTTTAAACAGTTACTCAAAAGTGATACAGTTACAGTTACTCATATTTTGTATTTTAAATATGTAACGCCGGTACATGTACTCCGTTACTCCCCAACACTGAATATTAAGACGTTTTGCAGTATATACCCAAAATACACTCAACGACTGCGTGGTTGTCTTAACCGTGTCATCTAGACATAGTCAAGACGACCTGTGTGAAGTTTAAACCAAGCATCGGAATGAAAGGTGATTTAAGTGACTTTAAAAATCTATGATCGATAATACCTGATGTGCTGATATGATCTACTAGGATTTTCCTAATACAATTTGCATGAGCTCATCAAAATTGAACAACAGAAGTTTGGAAAAACATTGTCTGGTCTGAATGGGGCAATGCTGCATATACCAGTTGAAATAAAGTTTCAAATGTATATGTCAGCTGTCACTTAAAAAAACAAAACAATAAACTGCTTACAGTTTTTTTTTGTCCACATCTTCACTGCTGTCTCTGTATATGAATGTTTTATGAGTATCCCTTGCTGCGCAGCCGTATTCAGAGGGTTATGGTTTCATTTCATCTGGTATTCACTTAGCCTTCATAACTCACCCAGTACTGCTAGATGTCCACACTGTCACAACGTTATACGTTCATATTGACTGTGACAGGCTTGCTGTCAACAAGCCAATTATGCAGTGTAGCATACAAGACTTTGAAAATGGAATGAATCGCATCCAAAACAGAGCTTCACTCTGGGTCCATGCCAAAATATTTCACCATATCCAATTATCTATCTAACGTCTAGTGCAAATAATGAGCTGCGTTACAAGAAACGGAGATGCAAAACTTCTTCCTGGTTAAATTCCTGGTCATTAACTATATTATTATCTGGACCCTAAATCGAGAAAAGACCAAAATTAATGGTATTCCTTAAGAAAGGAATTACAGGCAACCAGATAATATTGCATGCATGTTGCAGTATGTGATAAATCTTGAGGTAAATGAGTCGATAGCTACAATGGTTTGATGATTAAGTGGCAAAAATTGTAATGGATAAAGTATGACAAATGCAACATATGAAAATTTTTAGTTGACTAGTTTTATTGGTCTTTGGTAATATTAAATGTGTGGGAAGTAATTATAAACAGTTTTTCTGCTTTATTGTTTTAAAATATGCTATGTTGACTTTTTCATTTGTGAGCTATACTCTTAGACTGTGTATACTAATCATAGGCTTAGGCTTCTGCTTTGTGTTTTTCAAAGCCAACATAGGTCGTTGAGTGTGGTTACAAAAAGAAGTCCAACAATGTAGAAGACAAAAATAGAATATAAAAAAGTAGCAATTTTTTTCTTGATGTCATATATTCTATATAAAAGGTGTTAGACAGGGAGTAACTCAAGTCTATATTTTGTTTAATGACCAACAGGGGGCAACTCTTGTATTACAAATTATCCTCCTTTTCTCCAGCACATAATTAAAAAAATAAAAATAAAAATCATTACTGTGGTCTGATGCCTGAGCTTTTAGATCACTCTTTATAAAAAATATGAAGTAAATATATCCAACAGTTTGGTTTCTAATTTAAATGGTGAAAAAAGATGATATAATATTAATGATCGTAAGCAAATGAGGGCCAGTGGTTTACAAAGTCTTGGAGACTAGTAACACATAAGCTTTTGTGACATTAGCCAGATGTGCAGGACAGCTGCTTGGGAACTTCCGTAACAAACAGCCAGGCACAGGTGTCTGCCTCCTCTCAGAATCATCCTGGTAATATTCTCTCTGACTTGCTGCTATTCCCAGACTAATTGATGTCTGAAAAGCAAACCCATCCAGGTCCAAGAATAGATCTGACTTCTACCCACTCACCTCGCAAAGAATCCAAAGTGGCATCTGTCCAGTGCTTTTACTCTCCTGTCAGTGTATGGGTATGATGTATGACTAGAGAATAGTACACATGGATGAGTCACTAAAGCTTCTGTTTTTTCCTGTCACACAAGGGGTTAGGGTCCCTTGGTGTGTTTAGGAAAATGTGTGATTGTGAAGAATCTGTGACTCCAAATGAAACAGAGCAATTTGTTTTTGTTTTTACTATTTTTTTTTTTAACTTTAGAAGCAAAACAGAAGCAAAACTTTGCTTCTTACTGTGAAAACGCATTGAGATTGCATTGCAATTTGACAGGCAATCCATGTGTCTACAGGAGGGCTTTGTCTCTGAAAACAGATGTGTGTTTAGGGGCACAGGTGGACGGGATAACAAGTGCCTCCCTTGACCTGCCTGCTGGCATTTCAGGCTGTCTTCCTATAATGCGCTCACCCGCTAGGCTCTCACCCCAGCCCTGTGAGCCTTTTGTCCCTCTCTCTTTTTTTCCCATTTGCACCCTGAGTTACAATGGTCAAAAATGGAGCACTCAAATTACAGTCTTGTGGAGCTTAAAATAGCCAGGAACTGTGTGTGTGTGTGGAGGGAGTGTGGATGGTCCTCTTTTTGCGTCAGCCCTGCCATAGCAACTGGTCTTTGTTTGTGAGCATCTCCCCTTCTTCTTCAAATGTTTCTTTTTATTAACATCAGAGAGTGTCCACACCAATACAGCACGCTGTATTCTGTTTGCGGTGCGTCACGTAATGATCAAGCATTATAATATGCGGTTTGAAGGAGCAAACACGCTCAAACAGTACAAAGGGGACAACAGAGAGTGACACAAGTATTACATCCAGCCTTTTATTTGTTCCTCCCCCTTCTGCTGTTCTCTACATGCGTGACGTGCTGCATGGTAACTCTATTTGCAGACCACTATGTTACAAATGAGGGCTGATTGAAAATTGAAATTCAGTATTAAAGCAGCCTATTGCCGGATTAGGAGAAGCACTACTTGTGACATGCAGACAAAACACAGCTCAAGTGTGTCAAGTATACAGATGTATTTCTGCTTCATCAGCCTGATCAGACATTTAGTGTATCACAAAGGAAATGTTAAGTCTTTAATTGTCTGCGTGCCTCCGCCAGGGTACTCAGATGTGATTTGCTGCACAGAGCATGGTGAATCCCACTTGTTATTCTGTCTTTACTGCATTTTCAACTCAAAAAGCTGAGCATTGGGGCAATGAAAAACAAGACAATTAGAAAACGGTGACCTGTTTACACCTCCTGTGGACAGAGTAGATTAACATAGGTCCTAGATCCAATCTCCCTTTTGCTTCTTAGCACTCTACAACCTGTGTTGAGGGACACACCTGACTCTGTAGCTGCTGAGTGCATCAATATGTTCACCAGTTTCTTGTGCTCGGCAGGTAGTGTTTAGTCGGTTCTTGGGGGAGGTTGGTTGTTTTCATTTTCCAAACTTTCAAAGCAGCTGCCCGGGAGTGAATCAAAGAAGTGAAACTTTGAACGTGGATAACAAAACACGGAGCTGAAAGATCTTGAGGTCCTTTAAGGTAGAGGGAAGAGTGAGGTGGAGGTGGGGTAGAAGTGGTTGGGTGGGGCGTTCTGCTTTGATTTATCGCTACAAGCAATCCTGTTGACCTTCATATAGTCATTTTTTTATTTCTTATTATGTTAGTTTAAATTTACAGGTGCTTCAAATTAACTTTTAGATGTTATTGTTTTTCACAGTACTAGGGACCTGTTGTTGTCACTGAGGGTTCAGTCTTGACTGTGGAGGTTGGCTGTAGAGCCAGCACTGAGCACAGGGGGAAAGCTCAAGCCTGTGGATCTTGTTGGTGCTGCTCAACATTCCTCTTCTTGCCTGTCGAAAGCCAAGGCCCATAGCTCCAAGTCTGGCCGGCTCCCTCAGGCCTGGCTTCAGGAAATGGCCCTGCTGTCCCACATCTGTCCTCTTTTGGCCACCTTATTTGACACTCTTCCAGTTTGGTGTGTGAGACACTAAACTACTTTCTACTGACACAAAGCAAACAATTCAAAGTCACAGGGTCGTATAGACTTCCAAGTATAGTATAGTAGTATATAGGCTTAACCGACACTTCACTAGGTACATCTGTTCAAGTGCTCGTTAACTCAAATATCTAATCTGCCAATCGAATTGTAGCAATTCTTTGCATTTAGACATGAACAAGACGACCTGCTGAAGTTCAACCTGAGCATCAGAATGGAGAATAAAGGTGATTTACATGACTTTGAATGTGAGATGGTTGATGGTGCCAACCCATCTGGTACCATCCACTCTACCAGCAGTTCAGATTGCTACTGGTGGTGTAATGGTAAATGGTAAATGGCCTGTATTTGTATAGCGCTTCACTAGTCCCTAAGGACCCCAAAGCGCTTTACACAACCAGTCATCCACCCATTCACACACACATTCACACACTGGTGATGGCAAGCTACATTGTAGCCACAGCCACCCTGGGTCGCACTGATAGAGGCGCCCCAGGGTGGGTAATGGTGTGGTAATGGTGTGAGAGATATATTCTTGTTGCACTTTGGGCCTCTTAATACCAACTCAACTGAGCATTGTTTAAATGACACAGTCTTGTTTCTGAAAATGTCCATTCCTTTATGAGCAGAGTAGATTGGTACATCCAACAGGATAATGTGCCATGTCACAAAGCTCAGATCATCTCAAATTGGTTTCTTGGACATGACAATGAGTTCACTGTACTCAAATAGCCTCCACAGTCACCAGACCTCAAACCAGTAGAGCACCTTTGAGATGCAATGGAATGGGAGATTGACATATTGGTTGTGCAGCTGACAAATCAGAAGCAACTACATGGTGCTACCATGCCAATATCTCCGAGGAATGCTTCCAGCACCTCGCTGGGGCTCCATTGTGAAGAATTAATGGCACTTCTGAATTCAAAATGGGTTCAAACTGGTACTAGAAGGGTGTACCTCAGAAAGTGTAAAATTACAAAAAAGTTGCAAATTTGTGTTTAGTCATATATCCAAACTAAAGACAATACCAGAGAAAATAAATAGGTAGGTGATGGTAGTTCTTCTGCACCCCCACGCTGAACTTGGTATAGTGACAGAAATTCTGGACTAACATTGTCAACAGCAGTCCAATACAGTGCATCTTGAGTGACAGTAGAGACGCGCCTGACCTATTGAAGTCGCCTGATGCAAGAGTTGAGTGGGGATTGAGATGCCTGGGAAGGGATCATAGGCACCTCAACCTCTACTGACACTTTGCGTCATTCAATCTCAATAGGTCACATGATAGGATGGAGCAAGGTTTCAGTGGTTTCAAAACCTCTAGTGGTAATGACCCAGGCTTTTTTTTTATACCTTGGCTCATCTGATGACACACATGATTATTACTGGGTCAACGGCCCTCTTGAGGGACAACCCCCACTAGGGTTTAAATACCTGGAATGCTCCATCTTTTGGTTTTAGAGCTGAACAAAAAACACAAAAACAAAAAAAAGAAACTTAAAGAAGTCCAGTCGCCTTATTTCCAAGCTCTTTTTACTACCATGACCTGGATGACTGAGAAACTACACAGACATGACACAAAATTTACTTTTGTACCAGCTGAAGTTTCAAAATAAAACACATCTATCACTTAACAGATAACAGCACTGTCCAAATGTTCCTGCTTTTTATGATTTAGGATAACATCCTAAAAGAAGTAACCACTTCCTGTCAGAATTTAGAGAGTAAAATTTGATGAGTGAGTGATTAAGCATGTGGGTTAGGGTTATACCTAAAACGATATGATAATATGTACTCTTGGAAGGATATTTTCTTTTATAGATTTCTCAATTCTGTTTTCATCAATAGTTAAAAGAATGAGTCATTTCCCGGCAAAATTAGTGTTGATTCACTCTGTCAATAATATGCTTGATGTAATTTGGCTGTTAATTATAAAACATACAGGATGTTTTGAGTAATAACCACTGAAACCACTGTTTGTTTCAGAAAGTGATTAAGCAATGAGAGCGATGGTAGAGAAAACCATGTGGCAGTAATAATATTGCCCACTTTAACAAGCTTAATGGACAGCACTTAAGTCAACAGCAGTTAACTGCAACAGAAGAGGGGCCTTTTTTCGCTATGTTAATGCTATCAAATTAAATTACTTTCTATTTGTTAATTTCCGCCTGGTCGCTCGTTTTCTACGAAGCTGCAGGCAGCTGCGTATCTTTATCTGTATGCTGTCAACACGCATCTGCCTTCTTCAGTGAACAGTCAAACTTCTTTTTCTTATCCACCGCTCAGGTGCATCTGTGCATGCGCATGTAGGCGTGTGTGTTTACATGCCAGTGCAGGGGAGAAAACAGAGCTCTTGCCAAACCCTCCTACGGTTTAATGATCAGTGCATGTTGTAATTGTTCTTTGAGATTTGGTGAGCATAAAAATAAAATCTGAACGTTCTGTGGCCTAGAGTAATCCAATATTATTGTAACTGAGGATGCAACTATTCCCCCGCACCTGTTTTTTTTTTTTTTTTTTTTTTGCCACAATCAGTTATAATTTAGGAAAACTCATGAGGTGTGTCATAAAAGTTTTCTTTCACCACCATCCCAATTTCAAGTGGTTTGTCAGTCTGTGCACATTTTTTTTTTTTTATACATGAGTGAAATTGTGTATCTTACAAATGTAAATAATAGTAGTAAAATGATGTTTGGAGCACTTTATTTTTTATGAGTTACTTGATTCAAACACTGAAGGCTTTTGTATAAAAATATTATTATTATAAGCTTAAATATTTCACGAGTAACTATATAATATTAAAATGTATCTGAAATACCTTAGATTATTATATAAACAGTATGTGTTAAGTGAACTGGACTTATAAGAATACTTGGACATCTTGGTGGTGGTGAATCAGAAAGAAACAAGAGCTCGAAAAGCACTGAGCTTTGTCAGCCTGCAGCGGATGCTCCTCTAAATGCAAAAGGCTT
The DNA here is from genome assembly GCF_056152115.1 of Neolamprologus brichardi. Taxonomy (NCBI): domain Eukaryota; kingdom Metazoa; phylum Chordata; class Actinopteri; order Cichliformes; family Cichlidae; genus Neolamprologus; species Neolamprologus brichardi. The sequence goes on from NC_142110.1 coordinate 18,694,961, forward strand.
CCGAGTGTTCGGTCAGTGCCTGTATGTAATGTCTGTCTTGTGTCATGTTGAGTTAATGTTTTTTGTGATTCATGACAAATCAAATCGAAATCACCTTGTCTGCTTTTTGCAAGGCTTTCGAGAGGGCAAGAGAGTTTGTCTCTCTCTTCCTCCCACCAATTTCAAAGGGATGCACGTATACACACACACACACACACTCACACACAGACACAGACACGCACAGACACCCAGGAAAGATAAAACACAGACCCTGAGGTGCGTTAAGTCTGAAGAATTGACAGATGGAATCAAACAGTGAGAACAGATGAAAGACAAGGCACACAATGTCTGTTGGTTACTGTGTGTGTATGTATGTGTGCGCGCACAAGTGTGTGTGTGGATATGATCAAAGCTAATCTTGCCTTTCCTTAAGGCGATCTCTCAAAACACAGTGTCACTGTTTGCTCAGCATAGGCCTGGTTGTGAATACATAGCTACGACTGGAATTACAGAATTTTTTTCACATCCCAAGGAAAGAATGCAGGTCAGCACCAAGTCAAGATGGGAAGTAGCTGCAATCTTTTTTGTTATCTTTTTTCCTCTACATGCCAAAAGGCTTTGATAGTGAAATGAAAACCCCTCCACCTAGATTTTAATTGTGTCTCGTTTGAGAACCACTGGTGGAAGCCTTCAGGTCATGAAATGCCATCATTTCCCTGCGCCATTTCACAGCACTCACAAAGGATTTATCAGATTTATAGGGAACGGGATAACATATTTCCAAATCAGATATGCATTTATTATCCTCTCAACCATGTAGCGTGATCTCAGGACACCTTGCAGGAGATTAAGTACAGCAGCTGAGAACCTCAGAGCACTGTCGTTTTCACATAAATATCGATAACTCAAATAACGTCACAGCACAGGGAGAAAAAAAGGTGACTGATATTTGCTGAGACTTTGCACAGGGTTCATATCACATTTACATTCGTAACATTTTTCAATGCTGTGTTGCAGGTCTGCCGGGAGCAATGAGATCTATACTGCTTATAAATCTCTTGCCCATCTATATTCCTTGTTGGGGGTGTCTCCTGGTTTCTTTGGAGTGATTACTTAAATGCAACAAAGCAAATTGGGGAAACTTAGATTAGCAGTGTGTGACTAGTATCAGAAGACCATTGACTGTGGGATTTAGATCAGCAAGGACATTGATAAATTGCATAACTACCAGAAGATAATTGGCCACTGAGCGCAAAACGTGATAAGAGTATAGCCTGTTTTAGCTCTGCAAGGATGAAATAACTGGGATCTGTTCAGTTGCAGTAGTTATTTAGTGCACATCTAGTGAATATATTTTTTGGTACACAAAATTATGATCGTGTTGTTTTAACACTTTTAGAATTTCCCCTTCTCGTACTCTGTGTTCCCTGTTGTTTCGTTTAAGCTATTAAAATTATATAGTTAGTTTTATAAATGGTCTTCGAGGTGATGAGTCACTCTTGTGCTGTCTCGTGCAGCCAAACCCTATGCAGTGCATGGAAAAACAAAGGTTTATGTATTAGAGGAGTCTGTTTCTTTTTACTGCATTATTTTCAGCCAGTCGCCAAGGACACCAGTAATCAAGGATCGCGCTGGCAGGACAAATGCAGAATGTCAGCAGATGTCCTTGGCTCTCTGCCCTTACTTGTAGTAGTTAATACTTTTTCGTGACAGCATTAAGAATCACAAAATTAAAATCCATCGTTTGTTTTTTTCCCCATCCCTCTTCTTCTCTGGAATTTGGAAAGATGGTAGATTGGTCGGGGTTTTTTGTTCCTCACTCATGAAGAAAGTGTTCTTTTTCTAAATAACCACTTGGTAGACAGAACTTATTAAGTGCACTAAAGCAAATCTTTTTAAGGTTAATAATATTTTTATTAAGATGGTTAAACACAGCAGACCAATGTACCAAGAGACTTTTGAGGTTATCCAAAGCAACGCTCTCAAACTTCTTCCACAAATTTGTATAAAAGATTTCATGACAGTCTATCCAGTAGCGTATTTATTGAAATGTTTCAGTAAAGGCCAAAGTGGCCAAACCAGTCAAAACATTCCTACAGTCATGCTGCTAGCAGGCTAAATATTATTTCTGTCCACTCTAAAGCTTTTTATGGTCTTTCTCACCCATCTAATTATTGTTGCAAACCAGGCCCCAAGCTTCCAGAGGACCTATAGCCACACCTCAACAAGTCTGAGCTTCTATTGTGGGACGAGATATAAGTTTTAACAAAATTAAATAACTAGATATGAATGATTGGTATGCTTCGCCGCATTTTTAAAAAGTGGGATATTTTGTACTCCACTGCACTGATTGCAAATTGCTGTTTGTTTTGTTTTGGGACGGGGGGGGTTTACAGTTTATAGATGGGATACAATACTTAGAAAGGTTTGGTTCTGCATAAGGAGGACTCTTACATCTGCCAAGGAACTCTTTGCAGATGTCATATGCTGTTTGTACTGTATGTGGATTGACTGGCAGCAGATGGCCTCAAAAGGTATTTTAATATAACAATTAATGGCAAAAAGGTGCTAATAATTTAACAGCTGTGAACAAAGTCTGGTTCTGTTGGAAGTTTCTTCCTGGCTCCTACTGTTGCCAAGTGCTTGCTCATTAGGAGTTATTGGCTTGTTGGGGTTTTCTCTATATCACTGTGGAGTCATTATTTTACAACATAAAGTTCCTTGAGGTGACTGTTGTTATGATTTGGCACTATATAAATAAATAGTAAAAATAATTATGTTATCAGCCACAGCTCAGTCAACAACAACCACGCATTTAGCTATGTAGACATGGTCAACATGATCTGCTGAAATTTAAACAAGTATCATAATCGAAAAGAAAGGTGATTTAAATGACTTTGAATGTGACATGGTTGTTGGTGCCAGAGGGCTGTTCTGAGTATTTCAGAAATTGCTGATCTCATGTGATTTTTTTGTGCATAACCATCTTTAGCGTCTACAGAGAATGGTCTGGAAAAGAGAAAATGAGAAACAGTTCTTTGGGGGAAATGCCTCATTGATGCCAGAGGTCAGAAGAGAATGGGCAGACTACATCAAGCTGGTGGGAAGGCAACAGTAACTCAAGCACTCATTACATCTAAGGTATGCAAAAGAACATCTCTGAAAACACAGCACATCGAACCTATAGCAGAAGAACACCAGACCAGATATCGCTCTCGTCAGGTAAGAACAAGGTTCAAAAGAGTAGAAGATTAAAAATATATTATTTTGTCTGATAAGTCTTGAATCCCACTGGGACAGAATTTGGTGTAAACAACTTGAAACCATGAATCCATCCTGCCTTGTATTACCTGTTCAGGCTGATGGTAGTAATGAAATTGTTTGCAAGATATTTTCTTGGCCCAGTTTGGATATAGTTTCAAGTAAGCATGATTTAAACACCACAGCCCACCTCAGGATTGTTTCTGACCATATCCATCCCTTTATGCCTGCCATGCATTCATCTTCTGATGGGTGCTTCAAATAGGACAATATACCATGCCACAAAGCTCAAATGATCCACACTGGTTCCTTGAACACGCCAACGAGTTCATGAACTCCACAGTTACCAGAGCTCCACCAGTAGAGCACCTCTGGGATGTGGTGGAATGGGGGATGTGACATGATGGATGTTCAGCTGATAAATCTGCAGCATCTGAATAATAGTATCATGGTAGTATTGACCGAAAATCTCTGAGGAATGTTTCCAGAATCTTGTTGAATCCATGCCATGAAGTTAAAAGGGGGTTCAACCCAGTGCTAGTAAGATGTACAGAAAAAAGGGTGCTGAATACATGTGCCAGAACAAACAACCGTGTGAAAATACCTTGCAGGGCAGCTTAGGCCTGATGGCCACTGGGGTTGTAATGCACTGGCAGAATCCCTTAAGAATATGATGAATTGTAAAGGCATTTCCAGTCAGCCTGTTGTTTAGTCTGCAGAAATGGGAAGCTGTAAAACAAACGTTTTGTGAATAACAACTTCTCTCAGTGGTGAAACAAACTGTGGCTACTATTAAAGGTTTTGCAAACAAATGAGTGACAATTTAGAATAACAATATTTTTATATTCATAAACACATTTGAACAGTGTTCTTCTTAAACTCAACCAAATACAGTAATGTCCACCTCTTCATTTTGAACTGAGATCAATGCAATGACATATTGGTCATACTTGTTTCAGATAGACGATAAAAGATACTGGGCAACAATGACATCGGTGCAAATACTTTTTCACACCACTGTATGAATTATTATGTTATTTTTAATCTTAGTCCATTCAAGAATCTAAATCACCTTCCTGTTCAAAGTTTTAGGAGACACTTGCAACTCAAACAAAAGTACTTTCTATAGCTGAAATTATGATTGCACACTTAGTTTACAGGAGGACTAGAAATGACATTTTATTGATTATGCCAACATTAAAAATGACAGTACATCCACATACTGGGTTTCTTTTATTGGAAAAAGCAACTGAACAGTTTATATTTATCCATCCATTGTGTAAGGCTACATGGCCTTCAATGAGTCACCGAGCAGATGGCAACTCCAATCAGGCTGCTTATGACTGACGGTCATGCCTGAAAACACACAGAGGTCAGCACTCATCTATAAAGCACACAGCTATCTATACAACAGAGATAAGAAACATTCATGATAACATGAAAGCCTGAAATGTACACTCACACCGCCCTGAAGCTCGTCAATAGGGCAAAGGAAGCCTTGTGAGTAGATAGATGAATTATTCAGAGTAATATGGTGTATAGTCTTTCACACCATATTCCCCTGGCTATTGAGCTACACTCACCTTCACCTACCGTAGCTGAAAGTGTTTCCTATGTAACCACCACTGAAGTGCCATAAATTATTTAAAAGCAACTATAGTACCCTGACTGACCTACACCTTCTGTTATCATAATATGAAATTTCTCTGTATTTTGCCACTTATATATTTCAGATTTGTGTCTGACCACAGCAACAACTGTTAATGCTATCATTTTCTGTGTTCATTTTCCACATCAAACTGTAATTTATCTCACTGATCTTAGGCAAAACATATGAAGCACATAAAATCGATTAAACAGATTTTAGATTATTGCATCATCGTGCATTAGAATTCTCAAGCTCGGACTTAAGTGTGTGAATGTATTGGTACTGTATTTTAATATCGTGAGTTTATTGAGGTCAGAGGTCATCTCATCAGTCATGGGTCGTGAGCTCCCCTCACATCCCCCAGGTCTCCTGATATTATGCAGAAGGACCTCTTTAAAAGCACAGCTATGCTAGTGTGCTCTTGAAGGCAATTCAGTAACTATCTAATGACCGTGTGCAATCACATGAAAAGACCCTTATGCTGATTGACAATTAAAGTGATGATCATTATTCTCTTTCTAATCAGCAACAATTTCAGAGGAAAGACCTTTGGCCCATCCCATCCCACCCCCTTCCCCCTGCCATTTTCAGCTTCTCCAAATTCAGCTTGAAATCGAGGGTTTATTGTTTATCCATTGTTTAATAAGTTATTGCAGTTCTTTACCTTTTTAGCCACCACAGGCCTGCTCTTAGGCTATAATTTCTAATAAAAAGACTGTGGGCACTTTTCAGGCATTGAGGAGAACACACAGGTTAAATTCACTTAGGGAAGACTGTCACATGGTGTTAAACCCAACCTATTAAAAGTCTGCCTAAGTTTCTATATGGTAGACTTATGGCTAAAAGTAATATCAAGACTAGACAAAGTAGTTATGTTAGAACAGTAAGCACCCTCTACATTAAAGAGAATTGTAACTCCTGGGGATCTTATCATTTATTTGGCCCTGTCCAAAAGTAAACACTTTGTGAGGGGCAATTGTGGCTCAAGAGTTGGGCGTTCGTCTTGTAATCGGAAGGTTGCTGGTTCGAGCCCCGGCTCCGACAGTCTCAGTCGTTGTGTCCTTGGGCAAGACACTTCACCCGTTGCCTACTGGTGGTGGTCAGAGGGCCCGGTGGCGCCAGTGTCCGGCAGCCTCGCCTCTGTCAGTGCGCCCCAGGGTGGCTATGGCTACAATGTAGCTTGCCATCACCAGTGTGTGAATGGGTGTATGACTGGATATGTAAAGCGCTTTGGGGTCCTTAGGGACTAGTAAAGCGCTATATAAATACAGGCCATTTACCATTTACCATGTAAGGATGTATAAAGACTTTTTTTCTTTTTTTTTCTTTACAAATATGAAGCCATAGGGGGCTTAAAGGGTTAAATTTGAAGCAAGGCTCTGTTATTGTGATTACTGTTGGTCCAAAATGCTGCTGTTAGACTCCCGGTTCTACCTTGCAATATAAGGCGCCTTGAGGCGACTGTTGTTGTGATTTGGCACCGTATAAATAAATTGAACTGAATTGAATTAGTCTGAAACATGAACATATTTCAACTATCTTGGCAACATTATGCTGGTTACTTGTGCAAGTTAGGATTCATTTCAAAATACTTTTGTTTACTTCTAAATGCTTTCATGGGATAGCCTAAAAAATAAATAAATAAATTAATTACATTAAATGAATAAATAAATAAATAAATATATACATATATATTACAGTTTTATAACTCAAGCCAGTTGCTTAGGTCATCTGACCTGTAGCTGTGAGTTCCCAGCATCACACAGGCTCTTACAGCCAATCAGCCTTTCAAGGTTGCAGCTCTGAAAACCTGGAATAGCCTTCCCATCTAGATCAGGTTGTCTGCCTCACTAACAGTTTTCAAGTAGCAACTAAAACCTCTTCTCTTTCTTTAAACTTTTTATTATAGATTTAATTTACAGCTGTGTCTTTCTGTAGGTTAGTAATTTTAACTATGTTAAGTTTTGATTTAATATGTGTTCCCTTATTGTTTTGTAATTTTGTGTTCCTAATTGTTCTACTGACTTCTGTGCACCAATACATGTGCTATATAAATAAACTGAGGACCTGTTTTTAGTGCAGAGGGTAAGGCCACACAGTGTGAGAAGGTTGGTGACAATCCTTTGTGTCACAAGTTACAAGTTTCTGTTGTCAATAAATATGTCCAGTAAAGGTGGCACAGTGCAGTGTTGTAGTTACAGAGGAACCTTTAGAGATTTGGTTCCCACAGCAACTGTGCAGCTGTCATGTGGCTGTCCCTATTAACTACCAACTTATTTTAAATCGCTCTGGATAAATATGTCTCTAAAAGCCTCAAATGTAAACATAATAGGAAGAGCCATGTTCAATGCTGACAGGCTTTCTGTGTTATTCTTGTACAAGACCACTAGGAGGACTTTCTTTAAAGTCTGAATGGATGCTCTTGTTTGCGTCAGAGAAAACCTTCTCATGATCTCTCTCCATTTCAGACACAGGGACAATATCTAATTCAAACTCTCCTCACCTATCTTATTTATCGATCATTTTCATATACAGGGAGTGGTTTTGATATAATACAAGAGAAGACCACCAAATTAAACAAGCAAACTCTTGACCCCTCACTCCTAACACAGGTTCTAATTAAATAGTCATATTAAGACAAAAATTATATAAAACTTTATATTAATTTTCTTTATTTAAATCAGCATCTAACACAAAAAAAGGTAAATCCATATATTCATTATGTCCAGTCCACAATTGGAACAAATGTTCTTCTTGTTGCTTTCATGCATGCTACAGGTAAATAAAGATCCTTTTTTTAATGTACTGTCTGTATGTGTAAGGCTATCTGTAAAATCTGAACATTGAGGGTTGAAGTGAGTAAAGACAAACTGGGGATGAGCTGTTACAAGGTTGGAAAGCCTGTGTTTTTGATGACGACTCTCCTATAATAAAAAGATTTGTGCTCAATATAAAAACAACACTTCAATGCAGAGACCACTTTCAATCATCTAAACAGCTACCTATTATAAACAGGATAGAGTCATATGAAAACGTGAAAAAGAAAGTTTTCATAGGTCCTGTGAAAAACTAAGTACGCCTTTAGTCTTTCAGTAGGAGTTAAGAGGGTAAGTAGAAGCCAAATGCAGTTGATTCAGTCATCATGAGCAAGTGTGAAAGCAAGCACTTAGGCGGTTTGCTGGTCTGGAGCATTCAAACATCTTTGAACACAATGGTGCAATCCTCCCAGGAGTGGGATAATCTCATCCCGAGTCAAACTGTGCAATACACAGGGAAGTGGAAAGAAAACTGTGTTAAAGTTAAGTACAATTAGAAAAGAACTGACCACATGTCTCTTATTTGGAAGGGTTGCCAGGAAAAGGCCTCGTCTCCCTGAAAAGAAGCGCAGGTCAGCACAGGTTAGGTTTGCAATTCTGCGTCTGAGCAAACTACAAGACTGCTGGATCAATGTATTTGGGACAGATAAGATGAAAATGGGGATTTCTGGACATCATGCATAACTCCATATTTGAAAAAAACAAAAAGAAATACAAAAATCAAACAAGCAAAGAAATGATTGTAGCATACGTACCAGCACAAACAAGTCATAACAACAGTCTTGCATGGTGGTGGAGGGGCAATGATTTGGGCTTGTTTTGGAGTATTTCTGTATACCAAAATATTCTAGACTCAAAATTGAGACCATCAATCTGACAGCTAAAGCTTGGCTGAAATGATCCTAAGCACAGCAGCACATGTAGAACACAATGGCCCAGTCAAAGTGCTGACCTCAGCCTGATTGAAATGCTGTTCCAGAACCTTAAGAGGATTATGCATAAAGCAAACCTCAGAGAACTGAAGGAGCGTTTTAAAGGAGAGTGGGACAAAGATCCTCCAAAATGATGTGAGAGACTGATAAAGTCATACAGAAAACAGTTGATTCAGGTTTTTGTGCCAAAAGTTGTTCTGCAAGCTACTGAATTATGTGGTGTTTACTTACTGTAGTTTTCACAGGACTGTATGCTATATTTAATATACTATGAGAAAACAAAAATCATCAACAAGAAACAAAATTTTTTAAAAAGCCTAATCAATTTTTGCTACAAATCAGAACTGAGAATGCTTGTGGAAGATTTAAAATGACTTTTTATTATCCAATCTTGATAAAAGAGGTCATTTTCAAGAGTTAGATTTGCCTTTCCTTGCTGAGAGCATGCCAGGCCTGCAAGAGCCATGAATCTACTCCTGAGATGTGAGGAGCCAGACTTCCAGGTGTGTTAGATTGGACTCGCGTAGACATAACAAAAGCCTCTTGCCACAAAGATTTGCAGTTTAATTTTGCTGTTTTTAACTTTTTTAACCTTTTTTTTTTTTTAAACATTTTGGTGTTAATGCCAAAATGAGTTGTATTTCAGTTTATACTGATGGATTGTTCCTCCCACACTTCTTCTCTGGTTTTAATTTGTAGCCCCACTTTGCTGAAGCTATCAGCAGAGTTGGCATGGTACAGGAGCTTGAACTATAAAAGGCTTATTAGGCTTATTAGCAGAAAGTTCTTCAAGTACTTCACATAAAAAGACGACACCTGAAGGACATCCAGCCTACTTCTTGTCCTCAAATATGTCTCTAGTACTGTACATTGCATTAAAAAGAACTAAATTGCATTTTTCATTAAAACGTGAATTATTTGTTCTTACTAATCTTTACATAGCTGTTTCAATGACCTTTTCTTTTTTAACCTTCTCTAAGTTTATTGGTGCCCGAGAGTGGAGGGCAGGTCAGGATGAGATACTTCCAGTTCTTTACAGGAACTCTGAACTTGAAAACTGCACACGTCTCTGTGCTGAATGCTCTATAATTTGTGCTCTCCTTTCCCTTCTTTTTGTCTGATGTCAGACTCTCAGTCTTTGTTCCTGTTAAAACCTGTCAGTGAATCCTTAAAAACTGCTAATTTACATCCTTTCTTTCATCAGTTATGCTACAGTAACTTCCATTTTTACAGCCCGCTGTCCTGATGCAGTGTTTCATTCCATTATCTATGCTGGAAAGAAGAAAAAATCCTTTGCAGCCACTGCTTCTAGCTGAGAGAATTAAACTGCGCTCCAAGAATCCCTACATTGTTTTCTCACTAATTATCCTGGACCAAATCAAGAGTGAAAGCATCAATCACTGGGAAAGACACAGTTGCTGTTGAGGTGAAATGCTATTAAACTTTGCACAAAAAAACAACTTCATCTCGGGGGGGCTTATTGCTGTAACGATGCATAATCTTCATTTACAAACACCAAAGCATTTCTAGTGTTTTATGACAGCAATAACGACTCCTTGTCCGTGACGGTGACCGCGACTGTGAGAAGCGCTTTATTTATTTCAATTTCTTTTTATCCCAGAGTAAGTTTTCACGTTGCCATTAATGCCGACAGTCACACAAGTCCCTTTTTAAAGCTTTAACACAAAACCTCATGCAAAATTTAAGATGGATCTCCAGTTTCATGAGTCTCTGTCAGCGTGACTGATGGTTTCTTTCCCCCACTGGGGCTTCAGAGTGAAGTATCACAATAGGTGACAGTGATCTGAGACTTTGTTGTTTACACACAGGTGGGGAGAAAAAAGCAGAGGGACCATTGCCTGTTGCTAAATATTTTATGGAGCTGTCCTCTGTCATCTAAAAATTCCCTCAGCTTCTCCATACTTTGAATATGTTGAAAAAGAAAAGGGATTTTTAAGGACACTAAAAATAATTGATGCCTTATTATTTGCCCTCATAGCAAAATTTCAGGATAATCGCTACAGTTCTGGTACATCACAGACCTTTCAGACGCATGCCCTTATCATTTGAAGTATGTAAAGTAATTACTGGAGAGCTCAAATCCTTCAAAAGTAATTTTTACATCCATAATAATGTCCAAAGTGTAAGCGCTGAACAACAATCTCAGTAGTTTAATGATCTTGTTTGTTTTAGGGGGTAATAGCATCTTGACAATCTCTTTGAGTTTAATTAAAAAATATATTTTCATTTTTCCCCTGTGTCTGCTTTTTATCTGTACTCTTTTCCTGTTACTTCCTCTCATTTTCTGGTCTCTCTGGGGGTAAAACAGCTGCTTTTATGGTTAAATATTCAATAATTTCACTTACAAAACTATTACAGAAAAAAATGACTGAAATGATTTGTTGATTACACAAATCTTTGTTTTTCTCTCTCTATTAACAGGTATATGATAGAATATTTTCCTTCTAATGAATGTTATATTATTTCTGACATTCAATTTTGAATACTTACCAACAGCGCTGGGAGATTTAACACAAATATGAATCATTAGAGGATGATGGTGAAGTAATGGTAGAGCTGAAAGAAAAAGCACCACAGCTGAAATGAAGCTTGGAAGCGTGACGACAGTTGCAAGAGTTCAAAGTTTGCACAGAAGGATTCAGAGAGAGCAAAACTATTTCAGTGCCATGACTGAAATACCAGGACTGATTTGTCACTTGTGCTGTTGGACATGGCATTGATTGAACATATGAGTGATTTACAGAAAAAACAAAACTCTTTTGGAGGAGTGATTTAAAACCTGTCAGAGAGCCTTTCTGCTCCGTCAGTACGGCTAAAAAGATCAAGGTTGAAAATGCTTATTTTGAGGTTTTACTTCATCACGATCCCATAAAATATATCCACAAAATTATGGTCTTGCCCAAAGTTACATGATGCACAGTGAAAGTTAATTTCTCTGCCTGTAAATACGCATCTAACCTCCTTCCCCAACTCTGCAGATATTAAATGTGCTTAGAGATACGGCTCAGGATAATAAGTATTTACCTTTTCAGTAGCTTATTATTGTATTCATAAGGTTTGTTGTTTCTGGAGGAGGGAAAAGTGATTATCTTAATACCTTTCAGATGGCTGAGCAGTTTATGATTGAATCTTGTAATTTCTGATGTTAAGTGACACCCCATTGCTTTCAAGATGGGGTTTACAGCTTTGCAACAGGCAATGCTGCCTTCAAGGCAATTAAGAGAACACACTTTACTAACTGAGGGAAATCACACGGACAGCTACCCGTTATGGGTTTGGCTAACAGAGAGCTGGGTTCTTTCTGTGTTTTTTGGCATTTTTTCCCTGCAGATTCTAATATGGCTTGGCAATCCTCTCAGATGGCAGCGCGGTCCCCGAACAGCAGCACCACTGCTAATGTTATGCTGACACTTGGACCCATGTCTTGCACTTAAACTGCTTCTGAGAACTCAGCCTTCGGGAATTACTGGACCTGGAGCCAACAGCTTGAATGGGTACAGCAGAGGCCCAACATGGCTCTTCACCATACTAATGACCCCTTGAGGGGATTTGGGAAGGAAAGAGGCGTCTGCGGCATCGAGATCCCATTTTCCTCTGGTCTGGGGATCATTGTGTCACTGCTGACTTCCAGAGTCACGCCTCTACCTCCCCAGCCAATTCCAGCTGAACAGCCCACTTTAAAAGTTACCCTTTAAATGGCCACATTTTCATTTTTCTTCATTAACCTTTTGAGTTAAAACCAAAACAAAAAAGAAGAACTGCACCCCAATTTCATTTGAAGATTGACTGAGTCATCAGACGTTCTCTATTATAGCGTCTATATAAATACCAGAGGACATGTAATGACTTGTAGGGATTTGAACAATTCCCTGTTTGTTGTCTGACCTTTATGTGGTGTGCTTAAGCAGTGCCCCTGAGAAGTGCTTGACAACAGCATTCACTCACTTTATAGCCAGGAGACAATGTAGCATCAGCTGCAGGAATCAGGTTTAGTGCCAGGCTGCATTTTGCATAAGAACCTGAACTCTGTTTTTCCAAAGAGAGAAAACTCTGCTCTTGAGGACGGCATTTCAAAGGGTGAAATAAGAAGAATCATGAAAAAGCACTTTTAAATAGTCATTTTCTTGCTCTCAGTCCGTATAATACAAAGCTAAGTTGAAATAACACTCCTCCACCCCCCACCCTTTTTTTTTTTTTTTTTTTTTGAAGATTGGAAATTACATCTGTATCAAATAGCCTCTAGGTTTAATGGTGGACTGTGTAAGCTGATCCTCTACATTTACAGAGCCTCCTAAAAAGATTCAAAGAAATCTCCTGGAGCTTGGCTGAAAGGAAGGAAACCAAAGCTAGACAGAATAACTCGTATCATTTGATTCTTGCAGTGGAAGCGAGAGGGACAGCGAACAGAAAAGGAAACTGCACCAGATAAATTAAATTCCACATGTAAGAGGGTACAGGTATGATAGGGGTGATGAACGCCTCCATGCTGATTATTATTGAGCCCAGTTGCATGGAAGGCAATTAAGGCCAGGAGCTTGTCGTGAATACAACCCGACACCTTGCTACAGTCACTGACGCTCTCTGAGTACTGTCCACCAGCAAACTATCCAAACAGCTTCCTTGCTTTGCATTTATTTATCCAGCAATTGTTATGCTTTTTTATTTTTATTTTCCTTTATTTATTTTTTTTGCGATGGCATATTAGTAGTTAACATCAGTTGCAACCAATGACACATTAGAGGGCATGCAGATGATGCGGTGAAATAACCAGCGACACTTGCAAAGTCTATATCTCTCCTGTGCATACTACCTCCTCCTGGCTGAACATCATACAGCCCAATCACCACACATCCTGCTTCAGGCGTCCACATAGGCTCATCCTCCCTTTCATAGGAGCTGGCAGTTATCACAGCTGCCTCCTCCGGCTGCATGTGGCCACGTGTCTGGGAGCAACACCCACCAGTCTTAACAGCACAATACCCAAACTGCTCAATGGGAGCACTTCTTGCTTGCCCGGTCAACAGGCCAACGTGCAGCATCCACACGACGCGGCCATATGTTCATATTGTTCGACTCCTCGCTTTTGAGAAATCCTCCATCACTTCATCAGTGGTGTAACTGAGCGTTTCTGTCACTTTGCCTGTGGCGTGTTTGCCAGTATGACATTTTGACACTTTATCAACATAACTCAGAAAGCTGTTACGCTGTCCCCTGAATCACCTTTCACCGATGTCTGTGACCTGATTGATCCAACACTTCATGGGTGTATTGACCCAGTATGCACTGTACTCTGGGGACACACTTAAGCGCTGTGGCTGCCTTCACACAACAGGGACCAGCAAAGCTTAAAAGACAAGCAGAGTATCACAGAAACGGCACATTTTGCGACCGAGTTTTCAGGAACAAAATTATTTTGCCTTTACACATGACAATATATGCACACAACAAAACAAACACCTGTTACTTGTTTATTGTTTAGTGGCATAAAGCTGGGCTTACCAAAATGTCCCTTGAACTGTAGTTTTGGTTGTCTGCTACTATCAAATATGAACGTGCCAAGAAATAGTTCAAAAATTTTTCATATCCTCCTGAGGCCCGGAAAAATTGTTTTGATAATTGAAGTATTGTGGTTAAAAGAAAAACGTTACAGCATGTGGATTTCTTGTCAAATATATGTTTATTGCATGAACAATAAAACGAGGAACTGATGGAAACACATCTGAACACTGTTTAGAAGGCATTATTCTTTCCCCCCCTATGTCAGAGACATCAAGATCATTTATTACTTTGATGGGCCGCCTCATCTTGAAGAATCTGTCTCAGCTTAGTGAACTGGCTATAACTAGGACCCAGTGTATCTGGATCCTAGACTATCTGAGTCTTGCAATAAGCAGATATGTTCTGAACAGTGTTTCCACCCTCAAAACAACAAATGTTCTGGAGATGAGCACCTTCCTGTGGTTTGACATGTTTTTTCAGAAACCTGGTTGCCCATGTAATATTTTATGTAAGCAGAGAGCCTCTAGGCTTGATGCCTGTGGTTTGTCCTGTTTTCACGTTTCAGCCCATTTTCAACAGGGTTGAAAGTAAAGAGTGTAAAGAGTAGAGAGGTACAGTTTAATGCACTTTTATCAAATATATCATCAATGATACAAATCAACAAATGAATTCCTTTAATAAACCAAATCTTTTGCTGATTATGCACTTGATGTTTAGCCTCCTGACACCCTTATAATGTTCTGATATTTAGATTTTCTTATAGATAATTGAACTATTAGAAACATGCATCAAATAATATGTCAAAACTGGAATTTATTTAAATTTCATCTTCTGTCCCTTGAAGTGGACATCAGATCTCGCTTGATCACAGAATGATATGATGGCTGAGTGAGGCAGACAGGATTTCATTCAGAACTGTGGAAATTGAGTCAAGTTTTCGGGAGATGAGGTGGAGGAGGAGTGGGCATTAGAACAAGAAGGTGAAGGTTCAGACGGAGGGCATACCAGGTTTTGAGGAGCCTCACCAGTACCAAAGTGACGACACCTAAAGTCCATTATGGATAAGAAGTATTGTGTAAGCTAGAGCTCTGAAGATGTTTCTTGACCAATCCCACATGAAATCATATTTTTTACGGCAGCCTCTTTAACAGAGTTCCCACTTTCCAGTGGTCTTCCTTCTTTTCCTGCATATCAGTGACAAGAAGATTATTTGAATCTGCCTCAACTTATTAAATAGGCTATAACTAGTACCCTATTTTCTGTCTGATGTAATCAGACAACCACATTTGGTGGTTATCCTGCTTTAATATTTCATGCTAAAAAAACAATTTCAACCCAGTTTCAGTATGATATTAATGCTACTTT
The DNA here is from genome assembly GCF_056152115.1 of Neolamprologus brichardi. NCBI lineage: Eukaryota > Metazoa > Chordata > Actinopteri > Cichliformes > Cichlidae > Neolamprologus > Neolamprologus brichardi. The sequence continues at coordinate 18,710,482 of NC_142110.1, forward strand.
CAGACACTCTCTGGTTTGTGAGCTCTAGCATGGTTTTGTAAAACCTGGTTGCCTAATTTTTGTTTGGTGGTTGTGGGCAGCGTTGTCCTGTTTCATCCTATGTGTGTGTTTGACTGTGTGTATGTATGTGAATTCAGCTGAAGAGGTTTTCGTTTCTCCTTCTAGATATCATAATGCCTGAAAACTTCAGAGCCCTACATCAAACAGTTCTTTTTATTATAGATGGTAGGTGCCTTCACACAGTCCTGCTCGGGCTCCTCGAAAGCTTGTATCTCATCTTTTGAGCTTTCACCTTCCTGCCGGTGGTTGTGGGCAACGTCATCCTGTTTTTATGAGTCATGTTCAAAAAATGTTCAACCCAATTTCATCAATCTCATTAATTTCATAAAACCCAATTATCTGCAAATTTTTCATCGCAACCTCCCTTGTTGCAATAAAATGTGGAAGCTGCTCCTTGAAAAGAAAGTCTATGTAGTGTGTTAGTCAAGCCCCCTCAGATGTGACATCACTAGAAAGCCCAGGATGTCCTCTTGTCAGTACAGTAAGGCTCAAATACATCGCATAAATTGTGCTTGACGCAGAGCTCTCAAAGCACGTCCTCCCACAGAGGACAAGAATGAATGGCTGGGTCTTGTGCCCATTATCAAGATGGCAAATTGCAATTGTAATTTGATGCACACTGAACCACCTTATTAACATTTTAATGCTAATGATGAGAATGTTGATGAATTAATTATCTTTAATGAATCTGTTAATATTTTAAAAAATATTTTAAAAGATGGAAACAGGAAGTGCAAGGTCTTTTGCTAACTGGTGAGTTAAATAAATGTTTTGGTCTTTGTCTTCTTTCTTTTGCAGATGACTGATTATTTGTTTAAACATTAAGACTATAATGAAAAAGACAAACAAACAAATAAAAAACCCCAACAAAGCCCCACATTATCAATTTACTGCGTAATTCCGTGATTAATTGGATCTGTGATGACCGAGTTGATAAAAGCAAAGTATTTCATTTATTCATTGGTTTATCTGTTCAAACCCAGAGATTTCAGTTATCATGTTGACTAATGACAATATTTGCATTATTACAAATGAGCTCTTTTCTTTTTTTAGCATTGTCAGTACAACTGACTGAATGCAGAGCAGTATCAGATGATGGAATCATATATTAATCATGCAATTCTGTCTTCACGCAGTATATCAGTTAATTGCACATTTTCATTCTTTATACAGCCAAATTGGAGCGCTGTCTACCAAACATGCAGTTAGTTTGTGTATTGGTGCTGTGTGTGTCCAAAATTAAACTGCAGAGCATTCTTTGTCAACAGAGTAACCTCTGGACAAGCGATGTTTAGAGAGAGGAGATTAGATTAACGCTTGCTCAGGCGCTAATAAATCTGGAGTCGTGAATAGAGAGGGAGATTATGCGCGAAGGAGAGAGGAAGTAGAAGAGAGGGGATTTTCTTTTTAAAAAAAAAAGCACAAAACTGCTAGTAATTTCACCCATGAGAGAAGTTGAGCAGAGAACTAACAGGAAGTCTTCTCCCTCAAGAGGAAACCAAGTGTTGTTACTGTAAAAACAGCTGACCTCGTGCCTTTCTGTCGGGAAGGAATGCACGCAGAGGAGACAGACAGAGAGATAAACAGGAATCATACAGTACAGAGGATCACCCTCCAGTGCAGACGCACGGGCTCTCTCTCTCGCTCCCTCCCTCTCTCACTTTTTCTCTCACTCGCCCACTTAGTATCATTTCATCTCTCTCTCCCTCTCTCTCTCACCACACTCTCAGTCGCTGAGCTCTAACGGATGGGGATACACCGCCAAGGAGGACTTAGGGGTGAGAAGTGTGTGTTTCTTCTCTTCTCTGGTGTGTTTTCGTTCTCTTCCGCCTGGCTTCCCTCATGAGCTGTTAATTCCAGCCCTGGTCTTGAGGATGAGGAGGATCTGTTTGTGAGGAAGACGCAACAAAGGAAGAGAGAACAAGGAGCAACAGGGTGGCAAATTCCGCAAGCGGGAGTGAGCAAAAAGATCTTTTCTTTTTCTCCAGGCTCAAGCAAGGTTGGTAAGGGAAGCTTCTTGTTATTGAAATAAACAGTGCCTGCTATTATTGTTCTATGTCTATTACTTAGTTTAATTTCTAACAAGACATATTTAAAATATTTCCCTCCCTCCCTTAGAGCTTCAGTTAACTGTCCCTGCAGAGCATTTTTCTAAATTGAGAACATTTTATTTTTTTTAAAGTGCCTAGAAACATTTGAGTCATATTTCTTTCTAATAAAGCAAGTCCCCAGGTTGGATACTCAAGTGTCACTACAGGTCAAAACTACTGTGTAATTTCCCTAAGGCATACAGTACAATTCTCAGGTGGAGTCTCCCGTTAGCAAGGTGGCGGAGACTGAGCTTCAGGAAAAGGCGAGGACAGCTCGCTCTCATCGCCACTCCTCAGCTGTCACTTTACACAGGAGGCAATTAAGCGGGATTGGCAGCTGACGCTGCCGGTAACTTAGAAACAGGCGTGTGGGAGACACATGGTGGCACATGATAGGATTTAGAGGAGGAAGGAGATTCCTTTTGTTCGTTCACACAAAATCCTGCTCCTCTGTGAAAAATCCTGCTCTCGCCTGGGTGTCTGAAACCTGGCCCACAGGCAGCAGTTGCGAGCTTTTATGATTTTGCTCAACAGTGAACATTGTTCAAGTGTGTTTACTCTTAAGGGTATGTGCGTAGACAGAGTGCGCGTGCTATGTGTGTGGCTGTGTGTTTGTTCTAGTGTGGACTGGATGTATTGAGACTCTCAAGTGAGCCCTCACCTTTCATTTCCATGAGTGGAAGAAATTATTCAGTCAAACAAAAGAAGCAGAAAAATTATTTTAATAAACACCACACCTCCCTTCCAAATATTGTGATTACTCTGTGAATCATTGGGTACCTTTGGGTAATTTCTGTACCCTATGAATGAGCAGTTTTATAATTTGCATAAATAAATAGGCTCCCCAAGGACTCTGGCTTTGTTTAGCTTTTGCTTACTTACAATATGTGACTGAAAAGTCCCTTTGAAACCTTTGAAGAGCTATTCTGCTGACTATTTGTCACAAAACCTTCTTGCTGCTGTTTTCCGGCACTTATAGAAGAAGTGTGCCTTCAGATGCAAAGGTTGGCCTCTGTCTGGTGGCAACAAAGGGGCTCTGATGGAGGCTTAAGGGAGCCGATGAGCCATGAAGTTTGTTAAATATTCGGGTTTGATGGGCAGTTTGATTAAAAATGTATTCTGGGAAGACGCCAGGGAACAAAGTTCACAGTGTAAACACAGGTGGAGGCATGAAAGTGCAGTTGGTCTGGACTGTGCGTGTATGTGTTTTGACACATAAGAAGGGCTGTTGCATCAGCCAAAGTCTACCTTATATTCATTTCAGTGACAGGAAAGTGGTGTTTATATAGAAATCCCTAAAGTGAAACATTTTGCTCTTAAAAAGGATTGCCCAGCAGCACACTAGAGCTTTGTGTTTAGTCCTGGACTTCACATGTTTGCGTCACTCACACAAAGTCTCCTTCACAGGCAGGACAGGACATAACCATGACCGTCAGTCATTACTAGAGCACAATTTCCTCTGTCACCTTGTCTCAAGCGCACCCCGCCACTCCACTGCGCCTCACAGGGACAGCCATGCTGAGTCCATCGGTGACCAGCTGACTGTCCCAACTCAGAAAAGTCATTGACATTGAAAGGGTACTGATGTGTGCATGCTGCGTACAGTATACACACTCTTATTTCACCAAGGCATATACTTGAATACACACATCCGTGCACAAACGTAGACACACACATACACACGCTTACATCAGCAGAGGTGGAGCCAGCAGAGGCGTCGTGACCACTGGCTTGGCAGGAGTCCTCAAGGTGAAAATTTTTAGTGAGGAGCATTTCAAATTCAGAACAGATGATCAGACCGGTGTAGAAACTGCAGAGTAGCTGGCGGCACCAGATGCAGACAATCTTTTGGCAGAGGAAGAGTTTTTGGTGCCTGAGTCTCAGACATAAAAAGTCAGAGGCGCTGAGCTGAAATTAATACAACTGTGGTTATCACTGTGTTACGGACGCTGGTTCTTATCGCGGTCCAGATGAGGCACAAAACCTCAGCTATACGACCGTCATCACAGCACACGTAATCCAGCCATGTATCTAGACATAACAGAGTGCAGACAGAGAAGGTTATTTAGAAGTAAACACAAAGTCAAACGCCGTTTCAGAGTCTCTCTCTGGTCATTGCGAAATTGATGTTTATTTCCCACTAAACGGAAGAAAGCTTTGAACATTGAGCACTGAGCATAAAATACTGGGTAATATTTACTTAATATAAGCCAAGAAGCTACTTACCAGTTCTTTGCCATTAATTCAGTTCAATTCAGTTTTATTTCTGTAGCGCCAAATCACAACAAGAGACGCTTCACGGAGCTTTATATTGTAAAGTAATGACCCTAAAATAATTGAGATAAGTATACACAATGTCACAATTTAAACTCAATAATAAATCTTATTTGAATATCTTCTAATTGCTTCCCACATCCTTAATTCCAAAATAGACATATTCTGAATGTGCAAAGACAAAATAACAGCAAAAAAAAACCCTCTGAAGTGAACAACACAGACGCACAAAGAGGCAGAAAAGCTCCAGTGAAGTCAGCACCACTCTAGGTTTACAGGCGACTGTAACAGCTTGTCATGAACTACGGGTCAAAAAAAAGAAGCTGTCCTGCACAGTTAGGACAATGTTCATCATTTTGTACTTGCTATGTTTGATAAAACAACAGCAAAATTAAAAAAGAGTAAATGGGACTGATTGAAACTTACCTTAGTTAAGCTGTGGTCATAAAAGAAAAAAAATGAAAGGAAAAACTTTCACTGGTAGTTTCAGCTGTGAGTTAGATCAAACTCGTCCCTCTTTGAAGTAACCTCAATGTTTGCGTTAACATTGAGGTGAATTTCTGTAATACTTTTCTTGTTAAAGGGCAGCTACAAACCACATCGCTGCCAATTTACAAACCACATTGTTGCCTGTTTGACATTTGTGGGCAGAACACTCTACAGGTGGAAGTGGCCACATGAAGCGCACAAACAGGCCACAAAAAATAAAATAAGAATGGGAAAAAAAGGTTTATTTTCACACTGTATGTTTATGTAAAAAGTTACAGTTTTACCGTTAAGTAATGATGATTATAATCCCTGATTTAACTTGTTGAATACTTTGTCCAAACGCACCCAAGCATCACATTTTTATATTTTAGAAGCTGTCTTGATATTTTTGCCTCGACGGTTAAACGATTACCAAATTGTTAGTAGTAAATGCGAATACTGCTTGCGAGACGGTCTGTCTTTATTTCACTGAGAATTTAGTAGAGCCAATTTTAATGTTAGAGTGATGTGCACACAATCCTTTTCTTTCATTAGAAGTCAAATTACATTCTGACTGTAGGCCAATCTTACCGCACTTTCAACCCAAAGTAACTTCTGACCACATCATTCAGGTACGCTCGAGCATGAAAATCCCTTTGGACATTTTCTTCTAGTTTTGATTGCCTGCTATTTGAATCATTTCACTTCAGTGGTATTTAAAATTAAATACGTCTTTTAAAAAAACACCTAACCCAAAACACTGATCTACTTTTTACTTGCACGCTGAAAAGAACAAAGACTTCTATCTGATGTTCCAAGTGGACTCGATGCCCTTATCCACTACACACCCTGCAAAAAAGAAAAAAACAATCATGAACATTTTCCAGCTGTGAGTATAACTGATTAATATTGCAAACAGCATGCAGCAGTAGCAGCCAAATAATTACACTGTCCAACCCAAAATAAACAGCAACATGTAGTCACTCTGTGAGCTCAGAAATGTCTTGTTTTCCAATCTGTGGTGCAGAAAACTGCATTTATTTGGTTAATCCGGTCTGTCATCGATAAATCTCTCTGCATGGTTTACGCCGAGTTCCCCTGCCCTGTTTTGCCTCTGTGTATGTGTGCTTTTATGTATGTTTTATCTCCACATTCATCTGTTTTTGTGCACTTGTTAGTAAGACAGTGTGTGCAGTATGCATGTATACGTTTCTACAGCTGAGTGAGTAACAACATAACTGAGCCCTTGCATGTCCAACTTCCCCTCCATATCAGAATCCACCGATATGCAGGGGAGATAATAATCACCACTGAGATAATAAGCAGAGGCCTTTAGGGCAAAACATGGCCTGTGCTCATCAACTGTATGCATTCACTTTCCCTCTGTGTGGCCCCTGTTGTACTTCAATTCTGTAACAATGCCAAGGGCGGAAAGCCAGAAGTCTTATTATATTACTTCTAATATTAGTAGCTTGCTTGTAACTATCTGCATCCCGAACCCTTTATGTGGAAATAAACATGCACTTTTTTACTCGTATGCATAGGTGCAACTGGCAAAATGGCCCATTAAACATTCATTATTATCTATAAGCACTAATATGAAGGGGTGAGTTTAGTTTTTTTCCTTCACATCTGTGCTTTGCTTTGAGGTCTGTGCCTCTGTATTGTTTTTTTTTTTTGTTTTTTTTTTTGTCTTTTCCTCCCTCAAGGGGGGTGGGGGCGTTTGGCATCAGGAAGGCATTTCCTCTTTTTTTTTCAGCAGCTTCTGAAATTAGAGGCTGAAAGAATAATCGAATAAGAGACAAGCTGTTGAAATTCAGAAGCAGGTTCACCCAGTGGCTGTTTTGAATATTAATGCAGTGTTTGCTCTGTGTATGTGAGTGTATCTCCGGTCAACACAAAAGGGAAGAAAGAAATCACATTAATGCAGACTCCTTTGAGCATTAATCCCGCTGAAACAGTTAAATCGTGGATGAGGGATACTTCACAGGAGAATAAAGGAATACTTGGGGAAATCAGAGGTTGGGAAAATATTAACTTGAGCAGAGTCATTATTCAAATTAGTATCTGTGCATGTTTATTCCTGTACATAAAGAAAAGCCAGAATTTTTATATTGTAATATTGTCAGTCTGTGACTCCTTAGTTGAGGGTTTGCAGTATAGATATTTATATATCCTTTGGCTTTTAAACTCATCATATTATATGATAACTAAAAAAAATTGTGTCACCAGTCTGGTGTCTGATCATTGATTAAACAATGGACATCACACCACCGAGTAAACATCTGTGCATCCCTGCGGCCACAGTGACCTTTGAGCACATTCCCATGCGTTCATCTTTTAACATTTGCTCCAATTATAAAGAAATTCCCTCAAGATTTTTAAGAGATATTTGTAAACATACACGGCAGACCCAGTGGCATTTTGATGATTTTTATTAAAGCTTTGACGGTTGCTGTCCACAATACTCACAGAGCTGCAGCTCTCCCGCTGCCCACTCAACATTACCACAACAACCCCAACCACAGGACCCAGTACAATATTTAATTCGGCGGGGCATGATTGCGGATGCTGTGCAGGTGCGCCCGCCTCCTCTGCACGGCACCGCAGGCCACGCCCCGCCACAATATTAAATTTACAATAATGGGAAGATCTTTGGTATGAGTGGACAAAAGAAAAACAACCTCGGACCACAGCTCTCATTCTCAGAGGTAATCTTAATATTGACTTATTGACATTTATGCATGACCTCATACTTCTCAGTAATTGGTGCAGCAGCATCTGACCTCTGACTTTGCTCTTGTGCTTTAACGAAAGCACATGGATGCTTCATCGACTTGAGTTTAGCCTCCAGTTCCGCCTCTCCACCGCATCACCCGTGGATCAATGTTATGACGTGACTAATAACAAGTGGAAACCTGTGGTGATCAACATCTTTCCACATAAATCTGTGTTGTTATTTAATTACAATGTGTGATCCAGTGTATCATAAACCTGAGGGGAAGCTTAGTCAGTGAAATCAAACGTAATCTACTCAAAACCTAATCACCATCAGATCATTTAGAGATTTTGCGAACAAAACCATGTGTATTTACTACCACTTGAGGTGCGATGATTTTAAATTGCTGCACTCCAGCAACTTTCAACGAGCACAGTAAATATAAGAAAGTGTCTTTACACACTGTGCCTATGCTGTCATATAAAAGCATATGTTATTTCACAGTGTTGTAAATAAGCAGCAGAGAGAGGAAACTCTTAGAGAGTTCAGGCAGAAAGAAAACAAAACGGCGCTGCATGGGAAAAAAAAATCTTAATAAATGTGTGACACGGGAAACCAAAACCCCGTTTGAGAGCAGCGAAGAAATTTGGTTTAGGAGCATATTAAAATAACTTGCAAGTGCAAGTTGTTGTTGTCATGCACTCCATTGTTTTTCCTTTGCAGACACACAGCTTTTTATTTCTACTGTGGTAGGATTCCTGCAGTTTTAATGACGGCACCAGGTTTGAGTCCTGGTACAAATCTACATTTTCCTCACCTCATAATAGGAATCACCCCAAATAATTGGGGAAATGGAGAGCAGTGAAGTCTCCTGCTCTTAACAGTCTCCATATGTAACCGTATGCCTGCCTGACCTCCCTTCCTCAGAGGTGTTACAGGAAGAGGGAGCAGCTGTGACAGACAGCTGCGATGCGATTGGAGTGAACAAAGGGTTAAACGCTCAATTCAGACGCTTACAGATGATAACAGAGCCAGAGGTGCAGAAGAGCCTCTGTCACTTTGGCTCAACCATGCAGGAAAGAGAAAAAGCTTCTATCACCAGATAAAATGAGCGTGTTGAAGTAACGGTATATTATGCGCACTTTGTTCTCACAAAACAGTAACTTTTCTCATTGACATTAGTTAAAAGATTAAATAATGTCAAAATGTCACATATATAAAGAGCTAAATTTAACCCCCAAGTTTAGATGTAATTTTTTTTATGTGTTTGTGTGTGTGGGGAGGATTAGTTAAGCATTACTTAAAGTAAACGTGTTTTTTTGCAGGATTTCCTGCAACACGTGGACTTCTAAAGGTCTTTTCTACTCCAACTGAGCACTCAAAGTGCTTTTTAAAAAATATACAACATGTCTCATTCACCAAGTAACACAGACATACTAACATTTTTTCTATACCTAAGCACTTTGTTTAACATTCATGTAAATGCTCACAGTCACTTGCATGCAATGGGGGCAACTCAGGGTTCACTGTCTTGCTAAAGAATGCTTTGACATGCAGACTTGAGTAGCCTGGGAAATCCTATCCTGACTGGTAGACCACAGCTGCACACACCTTTTAATTTTTAAAAGGTACATGCAACAAAATCCTCAAACAATACCCCCATTATAAAAATGTCATTCCGTCAAATAGATCATCATTTTTATAAAGGCACTGGGACGGCCACACTAAAAAAATGACAGACTGTCCTCGGCGAGAGTATTCATGTGCAAATCTTTACTGTAGGTCATCCTCACTCAATGCCTTCCTTTTGGTTTGCCTTTTAACTTGTGGCGGTCCATATTGTTAAAAAAGAGAATATAAGCGATGCCGCCTTTTGTTACTAAGCAGAAAATGCATGAATATGGATTAAGAGGTGTGTGTCTGTGGGAGATTGGGCTTTGTTTCTTAAGTCGGCTACCACTGAGCCAGGGGCTTTTAAGAAAATGTCACGCAACCAATGCGTGTGTAAACATTTGTCTGTGTTGTAGCATCAAACATGTGCATATGTGCTCACCGTGCTGGCAGACATTACACACTATATAAAGCCTAAGTATAATCCATGAGTCATTATGGCTCAAATGACTGTAATTTTTAATTCACCACGATATATAATGCTTCACTATAATCCTTCTCGCCAATAATGACGAATATTTTAAATAAGCTTGATCGCACCCGCCATATTATCAGTGAACAGCAGCAAGTAACTCTTCATTCTGATAATAAATCCATTCACAGTCTCAGGAAATCAGTTCAACAGAAGCGTTTTGCAGACGTGTCGGGGCTTTTAGCACAAAGTTATAATATTAGAGCTTTGAGTTGAACTCAAATGGCATTTAGGGAGCACTTCAGGACATAGTAGGAAGTTATTATTCACAAAAATCTGCCAAACGTATGCAACCTGAGGTGAGTTCATTCTATGTGGGTCAAAAGCAGGACAGCCTCATTAATGAGGTGTAATATCAATACGATGGCCAGTCAACCAACACTTCCAATAACGATCGCTGGAATGGTTCACAAACCGTTTCTTGCGGTTTAAGATTTTTCTAACAGGCTATATAAACTGGCTGCCAAAACACCATTAGCATTTGGAAGGGAAGCAGTGGGGAGTATTATCCGTTCTCATCTGAGGTATTCTTGGCCACACTATGTGAAGGTCTGCATGACCACTGCCCTCTGCGACCTCCGGGTGATGCAAACGCGCCGGGTGTTTACAGTGTATCTGTAATGGCTATTTTGGGGTGAAGTCGCATGGGGTTTGACCTCTTAAGACTTTTGCTTGTGGGGGTTATCTGAGGGTAAAACTACCCACTTCGTTAAGTTCAGTGTGCTACTTTTGGATCTGACGCGACTGTAAAAGTCACTGAGGATTCGTGATATTTTCAAGCAGTGTAGGTTTACACGGGCAACCAAAACTTGTAAAGTAGCTGGGTTTATTGAATGGCGTTGAGTCATTGAGTCTGTAATCTTCTGTTTAAAAATCACATGGACTACAAATGGTTCCAACAATGTGCACGGAAATATGTTAGTAAACATAACCTTGAGTTTGTGTCTTTACCATTTATCACCATCACACATGGAACAAAAGTGCCAGCTTTAGGGCCAGTGTTGCCTCTTTGTCATTCTGGTCTGTGTAATTAATGCAGGCCAAAGGGATACAGCAAAGTGATATTTTTATATTTGTCATAACTTTCTGCTTCATTTTTTGAAATTCCCACTGGGATATTTGTCTGCAAGTAGGAGCTATTTTAAATCCAGGGTCAGGCGGATGATGATGGTGGGGAGCACTTCCAACGAAAAAAAAAAGGGAAAGAGCCCAGAGTGGGGTGTTTAAAACAAATCCAAACAAACAATGCTGGCTATTGTCTGGGAGATACTACCGTGTCAGTCTGCATCAGAGACACCAAAAAATTCCCCAGGATATGTCTCCCAAATCCCAGAGCCAAACAAGTCCAGTTATTCTGCATGAGTCACAGTCTCGCAAAGAAAACTGAATGCGAGTGCCAAAGCGCGGATGCGTTGACAGATGAGGACTTTGCTGCCTGCTGGCGGCTCTGAACTTTGATGGAACGGCAAGTGTTGGGAGCTGCTGCAGAACAATTCCTGGAAGGCGTTCTGTGGCCTTGAAAGTGATTTAAGGGTGACAGCTACTGTATCTCTGTGACATTAAGCAGTCAAACTCAAGAACACCCAGTCCTCTGAGTCGCTTGATGAAACCCAAATTCTCAAAGCTATAGCGGCAGCAAACTCAAATCAAAAAGAAAGTCTGAAACTGATCCCCGCTGTAGTTATTATTATTATTTCTTGTTGAAAAAAAAAAGATGAAATATGTCAAATGTTAGAGAAGATATTAAACAAAAAAAGCGGCACATCAAAAGCATAATAACTGATTGAAGAACTTTGTGAAAGACACCAAGCACTGCAGCTGCTTTTCTCATTATGCAATAAAGGTTTTATTAGTCGATACTTAACCTTAAGTGTTCAGTCCCTTCCAAATGCAGCATCAAGTGAGCTGGATTCATTCATACTGCATTACATAGAAACAAGGTCTTTGTTGTGATCTGCGTTATGTTAGATGAGGTTCCAAGAATTCTAATCCCCCCTGCTGACTTCAAGACCTTGATTGTATAATGAATTCAACTTATTAGACTCCAGTAGCTGTCTCATTAGTCCCCTCTCCCCATGCATATATTTATTGCCCCGCCAAAATTATTTGTGAGAGAATCACCCTGTTAAATTCCCATTTGGTGCAGAGGAGACCTTTTTTCCTGTGAGTTAGGGTTTCCCAGATTTCCCAAGTGCTTAAATGTACACTAATTAGCCTTTTCTGTGTTGTTTTTCTATTTTGTGTGACTAAAGCTTAAGAAAAAGTATCACATTCCTTTTCTCCAACCTCCAAAGTTGTGATATTAGTTGTTTATTCAACTTGAGATGTGGCTGGAGCAGTGTCGCGAGAAGCACTGAGCAGTGATCAGATGTGTTTGGAGCCACTGCTGGGGGAGGTTTATTTCCAGATGGATGCTAATATTGCCTTCCTCAGAAATACCAGCCAGAAGTCTTTCTATCTACAATAGATTAGCTCAACAATATAATGCGGTGCTGCCGTTTCTGCCAGGCGCTAAACTTTAAAAGCAAGTTGAGTTATAATTCTAGTTATACTAATGGGGGAGGGGGTGTTCAGACAAATACCTCTATTATTTTCCAATCTTGCTTTGTAATTCAAATTGATGATAAATTAAGGGTGTGAGATAAAGTGAACGTAGAAGGCAGAATTGTTTCCATCAACATGACAGCTCTCAGCAGGTAGATGCACTGTGTGCCTCCACAGACGCTAGTTTGATTACAGTTGTTCTCTCATCTTCTGCTTGTGTTATGCTAACAAACCATTACCAAGTCAGAAACAGAAACAGACCAACCATGCAGCAAGCTAGGTGCACTTCACAATAGCCGAGGTTATTATGCTGCCGTATCGACCAAACTCTCCACAACAAGCCCTATGGCAACACTGCTGTTTTTCCTCCCTTAGTATATTTAAGGATTTTAAGTATTCATTTCCTGTCCACCACATTGTGGGTGGTAATTACTACAGGCTACACTCTTCCTTATGTCCTCTGTGACGTTAAGGTCTCCCAGGCAACATCCAGGCTTTAGACGAAAACATGTTCCTGCCGCCTTTGGGCTTTATTTAGAATATTTGACCTGGAAAATTTATTCAGGTGACGGCTCATGTAAACCGAAGAAGAAACTCTGTTCATCAGTCAAATTCATATCTGCAGACCCGGAGCTCAAAATGACACAGCACAAATAAGCTCTTATTGCTCTGATCTATGAGTAGTTGTGTGAAACGCACTTGAATGATAAATCAAAAACAACCTTGTTGCTAATCTGACGCTTGCTGTATAACTGTAATTTTTTTATGTTTATTTCAACCTCTTGTGATTTATTGAAAGATATATTTAGGATCACTGAAACAGAAGATGATGGAGAAACTTGTCCTTTTATCTTGGTCGACTGGTTTACGTTACAAAATCAGAGCCACTGAGAGAAGCTGCTTTCATAACTGCTTTCAAGACCATAAAACTAAATGTCATGCTTCACTTTAGGTATTTAGATCCATCGTTCAGTACTGTTAAAGATGCGAGCAGCAATCTGAAATGCTGTCTGCAGCATCTCCCCAAACATACACTAAAAACCTCTTTTTTCATTCCTGAGGTCTGTCCTGGGTAGCTAACTCTATGCTGAAGCAGGAAAAGTTATGTTTTATAATAGGAGATTTATCAATATATATATATTGATGGACGACTGGGCTTTTTAGCTGCAAGCTTTTACATATCAGGACATAATCCAAAAAATTACAACATCAGATGTTGTAAAAAACAGAAAAAGCACCTTTAGCAGCATTAACTCGAGTTAATCATTTTGTGTATGCCTTCGATAGTCTCTTTTTGTTTTGTTCCACTCTTCTTTACAATGTAGAGACCGGCCATTGAAAAATGTCGGTGTAGTACTTTGACTCTTCTTTTTTTTTAGCCATTTTATTGTACATTTGGTGCTGTTCTTGGTGTCATCATCCTGTTGCATGACCCACTTTTTCCCAAGCTTTAACTATTAGACAGATGGTCTGCCATTTGACTCTGGAATATTTTGAAATACAGAGGACTTCATAGTGAACTCAAAGTGAACTCAGAGTGAGCCTAAAGCATCACCGTGCTTGATAGTTGGTATGAGTGTTGTTGTGGATATGCTGTGTTTTGCTTTCAGTAAACATGGTAAACATCAGTAAACATGCATTAAGGCCAGACTTCTCCACTTTGGTCTTGTTCCAGAAGTCTAGAGATTTGTTTAGATGCAGCTATTTGCTCTATTTCACTTGTACCTACTTAACTCTGCTTAACTTTACTCAGTTTTTAGGGGTTTTTATTAGGTGGCAGTACCTTATATCAGGTACTTTATTAGTGTCTGCATGGCCGGGGTTCCAAGTGAGCTGACCCAATCCAAAATTGTGACGTCAGCAGACTGCAAACCACCGATTGGACAGTCAATGGTGTCACTCGACGAGTTGTGAGAACGTCTTCTTCACAAAAATCAAAACTGCTATTTTTGAAACTGGCTGCACAAAGATCAGCACCATGGTTCCCGAGCATGACAAAAAGCAACTCCTTGACATCCTCCATTGTTGTGTCGCATGCAAATGACATCACACGATTGACGTTTACGTTTCATGACATGCCCTGTACTTCATCTGAGGTTATATTTATCTAATCTTATGTCCTTATACATAAAACCTTAAAACTGAAAGAGGATGCAATTTCTTTCCTTCAGACTGATTTTACGAGCAAAGGTGGTTGATGTTTATCTTTTTTATGCATTGTGAATTAAAAGTACTTTATGCTTCATTTTTTTTTTTTTTAAAAAAACACTTTAAAACTGCCCTTAAGTAAATAAATAAATATCCCAGACTACTGGTATCCTCTAAGGACAGGTTTTTTTTTATCATCAGCTGTGTCACATGTTGTACATGTTCACCAGTCACTGCTTTTAATGACATAGGCTGCCACTCCTTACTCACTGATGCTGCACACAGTTCAGTCCTCTGTGCCAATGACAATCATTAGATCACAGCTCTAAATCTCCTGACATGGGCTCATGTTCTAATGGAGCACTGTCGGGCTTCTGACTGAAGCTCTAATGCCATCAAACGTGAACGAAATCCAATTTATTATGATGATAGTCAAAGGGAGCATCAATTAGGTAGAGGGCTGCAACAGAATGTATTTGGACGCAAGCCCATCTGCAGACCCACAGTCACTTAGCTATTGCTCACTCTTCCCCTTGTGTGAAGTGGGAGTCTCATCTCTAAACTGTACTTCACTGCGGTTGCTCATGTGTTTTAGGGTGATTGATAACGCACATTAACATGGATTAAGGGCAAGCAAAGCAAGAGAGAGTGCATTTACTCTAATAATGAGACACAGAGGGCGAATAAATATCCAACTACTATCACCCATGGAAGAAAAAGGTTATGTGAATACTCAAAAAGACAGGCCTAAATGTTTCGTCTAAAAATAAAGTTAAGCTGTAGAGAGGAAGACAGCGAGAGAGAGAGAGAGAGAATTGTAATGTCGAGATTTTGCCTTTACAAACTTGAAAGCTTCTCAGATAAGGGACACTGCAGGCCAAAATAAATAAATTATGACTTTTAGAAAGCATAATAACGTGTTGCATACTTTAAAGTTAATGTTTGAACAAAAATAAGACTCGGACAAGGATGTTCATGAGACAGGCCCCGCTTATCGCTGTGTGTAATCTTCAAATAGCCCAAAAATCTTCCACTGCGCTTTTCCTCATCAAACTTCTGACAGATTTGGGTCTCCTGCTGTGTTGTGATGAAAAGTGTGCTGCTAGCTTCGCAGTGGTTACTGCAGCAATTGGTCACTTAATATTTGCTTCTGTTCTCAGCGAGTAATGAGGAACATGCAGGCAGATAAATGAAATCTACATGCTTTTTCGTAGAAATACAGTGTTTCCCCTCAGAACAGCTTTTACATTTACTCAGAGAGTGGGTGTTTCCATGGCCTTTATGTATATTTTAGTTTGATTTGAGACACAGCAAGTATCTAGACCCTCCATCTGTGTCGTGTGTCTGTTCGGCTGAACAGTATGTTCTATTTTAAGTCCCAGGGAGCTATGCACTGTGTGCTGTGCTGTGTGTGCCTGTATACATGCACTCCTGTGTATTTACAGTACATACTCTGCTTCACTACCGTCAGACTCATTACACAAACCCTTGAACATTTACGTCTTCTTCGCAAACAAGCCGTGCGCCGTGACGCTGTGAACCTTGCCCTTTTATAGCCTGCGTAGGGAGCAGGGTGACTCCATGTGACAATACAGGAAAACAAGTAAATAATGTATATAAAAGACCACAGCAGTGAGTTGGTTGTGGGGAGTGGGTTTAGAAAGGATGGGAATCCCTCGTTATACTTTACATGCTGTCATCTGACAGTACACTAAAGCTTTCACCAGAAATAAAAAGACTGGAAAAAAAATATATGAAATGCCACTCTAACAAGTCTCCCGGGACCTCCGTTGCCTGGCTTTCTGAAGAAGGAACAGCTTTTCAGATCAAAAAATGCTTTAAAAGACTTTGACAGAAAAAGCTTGCTGTGCTTCACTTGCAGCTCACAGTCTGTCCATGTGGTCCACAGTAACTTCATCGTATATTGGAATGGTTATGCACAACATTTATTCCTTGATCTGGGATTGAAACCATTTAACACATAGGAGACGGGGCGGTACCTGTGACAGAGAGTGGGATTCTCCACAGTGTTTGCACAGCTTTAATTTCTTCTAAAATATTTGTTTAGCCTCTGTAGCTCAGTTTGGGAGCCTGATATGTTTCTCAATAGCGCATGACCTCACACTCACATGCTTACATGCCTTATTTATAAAAAGCAATAGGTTGTGTCTCAGCGAGATAAAGATAATTGTATATCTTATTAAGGTTATGGTTTGTCCAGCCTGGAATAGGAGCGCATGTCTTCTTAAGGACAGAGTCTACATTTGAGTCTAATCGTATTGCTGCTCCTCTTGAGTGTGTGTCCATGTATGCAATTCAAGACAGCAGGTATTTTCTCACCTCTAATCACGTGAGATTTTTATCACTTGAGGAAAAAAATTCTCTTTTTGTGCCATTAGCAGAACTCGTGTGACCTGCTGGGGAAAACATCTTTTCCTCTCTTATTAACGTTGGATGCTTGTTAACTGGTGTAGGCTATCATCCTGCTGCCAGTACTGGCGTTGCCTCCCCTTTTTAAGTCTGTTAAGGTCAACAGCAATTTGGATAAAGGCTAGGTATTATAATCTGACGAATCTCTCTGCCCTCAGGTTACTTTGAGGTTTCGTTTTTTCATGAATGGCTTCAGATAAAATCTTAAGCTCTGGACCTGTGAAAGACCTCTAATATCTGAGGCCTGCATTTTCCGCTTTTACAGCTCCGTAAAACTGACAAACTGACCTGACAGCTTTGCTGCTTTCTGCATCAATTGCCCGAGTGTGCAAAAAGGTGTTAAAGGTGCAAAAATTGCCAAATGCTATTTACTCCACAGCCAGCCCGTTTCATCCTCACTCTGTGATCCATTGTGTACCAGCTGCAAAACAGGCCGTGCCATTGTAAGCAATCAACTTACAGCACATTTTCAAAATTGACATATCTCTACGTAATTTTCTCAGTGAGTTTTTGGTTTAAAAATAAGGGAGCTGAAAGATTTGTGCAAAATATTCCACAGCACATGTTGACATCTTTATTTGACTACCAAAGCTGAAAAATATTCTGTTTACTTGAAAAATTACAACATAATAACATAATAACATTTAATTAATTGATGCTATTCAACTTTCAAAGACCAGAATGGAAATCTGGAACGAATGTTGAGCATTAGTCTGCACAAACATTACCTCACTGTGAACCCACTCATCGGCAGATGTGGCTACTCGTGTAAACTCTTGACCAAAAAACAGAAACATAGCTTGTTTCTGACCTCTAGCACTTTTTAATTCTGACCTAGTGAACGCTGTCTGCATATTTCTGATAAATCATTTTTGGCTCGTAGGCAGTGCCCCACCACTAGCACCATTTCTCTTCTGACTGTGTGCTCATGTGAAAGAAACTAAACTTTCCAGTCGCCCTCCAAATGGAGCTGTATCTGCGCCATACTTCGGAGTGTTACCAAAACAGCTCGAGAAAAAAGTCGGAGGTTGGTGATGCAACATTAGACTGGCTTTGATCCACCAATAAACTGAATTCTTTTTATGACAGGAACACTGATGGGCCTTCTACACCCTTGTTGTTGCTCTCTTTCCTTAGTTTCTCCTTCTCTGTCAGCCTCTGTCAGGTCCTCAATAATTTAGGAGCCGAGCTTGTAATATTTACCAACTAACTTGTGCAGAAGAAGATTCTTAAGTTTCTCGGCACATACACGCAGCTAAAGCAATCTATGATCCTGGTACATGTTTGAATGAAGTATACATGGGATCTTATGGGTTCAAGGAGAAAATAATGGGTGTTTTTACGCGAAATTTGCAAATGGCTCGTATATAAATTATCAGCAACATCAACTTAAACGAATGCACAGAGAGATACTATACACATAATGAGGCTATTAAAGCAATAAATTAAAAAAAAAAAAACAGAAACAAGTGTGCCTAAGCGAAATGTACTGCCACCCCATTAATCTTACTTATCATCAGTAGAGGGATGACTACAGCGAAGCTTCGAATGGTGATAATGTGCAAGAGGAATTCATGAACCCCTACAATGCATCGCTTGCAAGCAAAGTGCTCCACAGCAGCTCTGCAATCACAAAACTTTACACTGTGCTGAAAGAGCAGATTCTGTGCAATTCATTAAATATTTGCTCTTCTTGGAGCACTGTACTTTTAATGCATGATATGTGCAGTTTTTCCTTACTGCAACGCATAGTTTATAGAGTTGCATATCTAAGACATCTAGTTTAAGATGTTCTTTTAATCTCTCAAAAAAAGTCAGTTTTATTAGAATCAACTAAAAAAAATGACAACAATTTCAGCTCAGGGAAGTATACATATTCATGATTATTGCTATAATTTACCATGACTTAGACAAGAAAAAGCAAGCATGGAACAACTTTTAGCCCCAGTGTTGTCAGAGTGCCAGTTTCAATTAAACCGAATGCCCATGCGGTCCTGTTATGTAAGCCTTAAGACAGATTTCGGGAAAGGCATCATGGACGCTCACTGCCAGACAAGCTGTCCACACAGTTGGATGGAACTTCCAGAAATCCAAATCAAATATCTTAATCTTTTCTCTCTCCCCCCCTGCTTGTCTTGTTCCCATTAGGAGCCCTGACTCTAAGAAGCAGCCATGTGAGAGAAGCTGTCAGCGAGCAGAGGATGCCCACGTCCAGCTAAAGCGGCCCTTCCCCCCCCTCTCTCCCCACCCTCCTGCTCCCTCCCTTCTTCCCACATGAGGACAAGAAGATGACTATCTCCAGCCGGCAGTCCTTCAATGTCCTGACGGTCATCTTCCTCCTACTGTCCACTGCAGGTCTGTGAATTTTAGTCCTAGCCTGTTTTTGAGTCTGTTTATCTATTCCTCTGCAGACACTCAAATCAGAGTTTCAGGAAGTGCTGCTGACATTACACATGCCCTCAGTTTCTACAAACTTTGGATTTCCCCCAAAATATAGGTGTCAGTCCTTTGCATGAGAAGCCACTGCAGTGTTATAAACTGAATTCAGGGAACAGAAAGACTGATGTTGCCATGTGATGGCCAGAAGTCGAGTCAGACACATTTAACATTTGGGTCCTTTCAAACATTTACTGCCAAGAACTTACTTTTATTTGGCAGGAAACGCACTGAACCTTAGGGTGCTCTCTAATTGAGGCCATGCAGCGTAAACTGTAAAAGAGAGCGTATTATAACCTCACAAGCTACAAAGCAAAGAACCCAGCCAACACATATCTCTTAGATATGAAACACACATTATGCAGAAGAAAAAAAAATATGCCGACTGAAGTTTGAAAATGACAAAACAGGGAGGAGGAGGAAGATGAATAGTAAGAGCAAGAAATCAGCGCTATGGCTGGCAGGGCCAAGCAGCAGGTTGAAAACCCATAACAACCAAAAGAGTCAACAGTGAGTTATTTATGTTATTGCCCTCCTCACTCAACATCCGTCTTTAGTTTGAAAATGGCCATCCTCGTGTTCCCAGAAAAATGCGTTACAGAAATGGGTCTGTTATGGTATGTTATAATTCAAATTCAAATTCAAATTCAAATTCAAATTTTTATTTGTCACATACACAGTCATACACAGTATGATATGTAGTGAAATGCTTGGACAACTGCTCGTGACCTAAAGAAAAAAGAAAAGGCTATGAATAAGATAGGAAATAAATAAATATGAAAATAAAAAAGGGTAAATTTAACCAGGAAGGAATAAAATAAAATATAGAAAATTAAGTTAAGAATGAGATAACTGTACAACACAAATTAGAATGAAGGGTAAATTTAACTGGGAAAGAATAAGATAAAATATATAAATTAAAGTTGAAAATAAGATAACTGTACAACAAAATACAAAGTATAGACATATATAAGAATGTAAGAGAAATATAAATATATATACACACAATAACAGCAGCTGTACAAATATTAACTGGAGATGAGGAATATAATGTCCAGTGTTGTGCAATCCACATTATATAGTGTCTTGTGCAGTGCAAATATGCTTAAAGTGATGAAGTGAAAACAATGTCCAGAGTGTCCAGTGTGTGTAAGAACTATATGTGTGGGTCAGTACTGTGCGGTGGTGTGATTGAGAGACCGTATCGCCTGCGGGAAGAAGCTCCTCCTCAGTCTCTCTGTGTTGGTCTTCAGGGAGCGGAATCGCTTTCCTGACCTCAACAGAGAGAACAGTCCGTTGTTGGGATGGCATGATAATGTACACGGTATGAAGTTATGTTATGAATATGCTATAACTATAAGTATGTACAGGCTGTAGTGAGTACAAGCTATGTACAGGCTATGAACAGGATATAAATATGAAGAACTATACAGAAATATGAAATAAAAAAACTATACAGAAATATGAGATATACAGTTATACAGAAATGTGAACTATGCAAGTTATAAACAGTTGTAAAATTAAAAATTATCATATTGTACAGAATGATTCTTTACACAGAATTATACAGTAGTGCAGTTAAGAGGCTATATAAAGTGCTAGTGGTTGTGAGTGGTGGTTCAGTCCATGTTATTATTGTGTGTATGAGGGTACAGTTGTCCATTTTGTGTGTGTGTGTGTGTGTGTGTGTGTGTGTGTGTGTGTGTGTGTGTGTGTGTGTGTGTGTGTGTGTGTGTGCGTAGGTGGTTGTGGGTGTTTGTATGTCCAGTCCATTAGTTTAACGTGGGTCAGATGTCAGGAGGCAGAGTTCAGGAGTCTGACAGCTGTGGGGAAGAAGCTGTTCCGGTACCTGGTGGTCTTAGTCCGGAGGCTCCTGTAGCTCCTCCCAGAGGGCAGGAGGGTGAAGAGTCTATGTGATGGGTGACTGGGGTCTTTGATGATTTTCCCAGCCCTTTTCAGACACCGCTTCCTGTAGATGTCCTTTATGGCAGGAAGTGGTGCTCCGGCGATGAACTGGGCAGTTTTCACAACCCTCTGCAACGCCTTCCGGTCCGAGGCAGAGCAGTTCCCGTACCAGACTGTTGGTCAGGATGCTCTCGATGTTGTAGTTAACACTAAAGACTAGACAACAGAATAACTTTAAATTGTAAACAGAAAATGTAATTGTGTCTCAGTATATTTACCATCATGAAAATATTGATAATAACTCATTATCATCAAATTATCCTGATAATCAAAGTGCAACTTTTTTTTTTTTAAAAAAAAGGCAGATTGATATTAAGCTTATAATTATTATTATTATTATTATTATTTTTCATCAAAGCTGTTTTTCAGGCTTGACTAAGAAGAGGTAGAAAAGCCTATCGTGGATTTGGTTTAACACTGCTGACAGACAGACAGACAGACTGTGAGTGAATAGCAGACAAACTAACCAAAGGCAAAGATAATAGCACCAAGAAGGCGCCCACAGTGTATTGTACTTAGCTAAAGAAAAAGGATGCGCACATTACATTTACAGCTTACCAAAGATCTGAGTGAATGGGTTACTCGTGAGCAAAAATCATTTTGTCTTCTTTGTCGAGGATCATCGAATGAAACCTTTATGTTTCAGAACAAAGACAAACTGCAGATGCGAGCGCAGTTATGGATAAAAAAAAGTGATGGGTGAGCACTGACTGATGTTTTGATGTTGTGTGTTTGCACCGCTGAGAGAGAGAGAGCCACAGCCGTTTTCAGACCACAGGCAGTAAACAAACTGTAGTTCAGGAGCCAAGCTGTTAACTGTATCCTAAACTTCAAGAGGTGTTAATGAAATTAAGCAGGTGGGTGTGTTTACAACGCTATCGCTTCCAGAAGCAGCTGTTGTTCATTTGAGAAGCCAGAGACTGCCGATGAACTTGTCTGTTTCCAGTTGTGGATCATTAGAGAATTTTATACTCCACTTACAGTGTGGAGGGAACTCTGTTTCTTTATTACCAGGTTACTAACCCTCAGCCGCTGACCCTCTTCTTTTAAAGGGCATAAAGACATGAGCGTACTGCAGAACTTTTTCATGGATTAACCGACTTGTATTGTCAACGCAAGGGTCAAATGAAGAGCTTCCTTTCACTGCTGAAGAAGCCATCCTTGACTTTTAATTCTACCGTGCCCTTCAATAGTGTTTCATTTTACAGCCTCTCCTGCTGAAATTAGCATCGCTGAAGCGAAGATGGCCAGCGAGCTCATTATAACCTGAAAGAGGTCTCTTTCAAATGCTGATCTGTCTTGGCCTGAGATGAGTGAAAGACTTCTATCACACTGCCTGCACAAGTGGACCTTGAACTAAATCACAGCCGAAACACTTTAACTGACAACACAGTCATATTTTTTGGGCTCATAAAAGGAAGCGCATATGAGAAGGATAAATAAGCTACAATAAAAACATCAAACTAAGCTCAGTGCACTTCACATGGAGTGACATCATTTCAATTTGTGATTCAGCTGAGAATTATCACTCAAAGCCAAACAAGAACACACGTTGCCAGAGTGATTCAAATGATATCAGCGTATCTGCAAGCAAGTACAGAAATGCTGATATGAATTAAATGACAGTAAAACGCAGTTTTACATCAATGAAGCCTAAAAATCTGACAGCACTGCCAGCTTATTGATGAAAAAGAAAACATAAGAGAAGGATCAATCAGGTACACGTCCCACGGAGCGGCATCTTTCAAGAAGTGAAAACAGAATTACAGGACCTGCAAATGCCACATATAGAGCTATTAACAGGATTAAAATCTCATTGGTTCACCTGCAGGTAAGTAACAAAAACACTGCTATGCTTACATATAAGCTGTTGTACCTATTTTGTGGAGGATGCTCACATGAAACAAACACCCAAATCAAAAATAA
The DNA here is from genome assembly GCF_056152115.1 of Neolamprologus brichardi. Lineage (NCBI taxonomy): Eukaryota > Metazoa > Chordata > Actinopteri > Cichliformes > Cichlidae > Neolamprologus > Neolamprologus brichardi. Next base: position 18,733,685 of record NC_142110.1, read on the forward strand.
TAAAGTGAGTGTATGTACAAGTAATCCTTTAAACATTTGGTTTCTTAGCAGTCAGAGGAAGCGTCTTACACTTTAGTGTGGCTGTAACTAATAATGGTTTTAGAATTGCTTGTTTCAGAGGATGAACTAAGGTGCTGCTGAGTCTCAGTAGATCTATAAGAATTATTTTAGACTTTGAATCATATGCAGTTACTTTAGTAGAGTCCCAGAATAAAATTGTGGAGCTGGAAATGTACAATAGATTTCCTGTTAGATACATAAAAAACATTGTCACATAATCCCTCTATCGGAGACTGCAAAGAAATATAAAAGTGAACTGCACGATGATGCATGCTTCAGTGCATTCTGTATATTTGTCACTATTCTGGCTTCCAGTGCTTATAGGCATTTTGAGAACTTTATGTATAGATTTGGACAGGTCATAGGCTGTTTTAAATGGCTGTGAAACAATGAATATGTCAAACAGGCATTATTATCAGCTTTATAAATAGATAGGTTATTTATTATTATTAGAGTTTGGTTTGCAATTCTTGCGATTTTTTTTCTTTTAGTTGATCCTTGCTGGTTGCCATAATCCATCTTGGAAACATTATTATTTTCCCCCACGAGACAGTAACACATTCACTTTCCCCTAAAGCTGCAGGGACTTGTAAGCGTAGTTCTGGCTGAATGCAAATAAGCCAGAGGACCGCATAAAGCTGCATAAAGAACTGACTGTTTCCACATGTATGGCTTCATCTGCCCAAATGACTGGTTATACTTTTCAGGATGACTTTGGCTTTGATTAATTTCTGTTCAGATTTCTGAAATTTACCCCATTTTACTGAAATTCTTTTTTTAAGTCATGTGTTGTGTGAACAAATACACCTGTGAACAGGTGAACAAAAACTGCATTAAAAAAACACAACCTAGTGCTGCCCTAGATTATGATACTGTACTGTGATTTAAATAAAAGTGAAACAGGTCCAAGATTAAATAACAGAGTTTAAAACCATATAGTCAGGCGGCACTAGGTTCACAGTGAAACTCTTTGTTCACCTATAAATAGAATGACAAAATGGAAAAACACTCAGATACACACAATCACAAAAAACAGAGGGGATCTTTCTTTTGGAGGGAGGATGAAGCGAGGCGGTCAGCCTAGGGGAAGCAGCGTGCTATATACTCATTTTGTGAAAGTAATCTGAGAAGTATGTTTGTTGTTTCCATACAAACGCACAGAAGCCACCCTTATCTTTGTATCACGCTTGGGTGTTATCAAAGATTTCCAGTATACCGGAGCACACCTGGCACAGTCAGATCTCTCTTATTAAACCGGTAGAGTAATGCTGTATTCAGGCTATATTGTAATAGCATGTGCCACCTGACATCAGCCTCTTCTGTGGAACAAGCAGAGAACTTGCTTGTTGGACTAGTAACAAGAAAAATGCCGCTATCCCTCTTGGGGAAAACAGGCCGTCAGAGACTAAACTCTGTAGCCTCAAGAAACTTGTGGGTAAAGACAAGAAATCAAGCTGCGAGTCTGCCACCACCACCTACACATTTTCTAGTTTACCCACTGATGTGTCAGAATCCACTATTGCAACAAGTGCCATTAGGTTCCATAACTTCCAGCTCATACTTCAGTAAGCTCCTGTGAAATGTCTGGATGGTGTGACGACATGAAGAAAATAAGACGATGCCGTCTGGTTTGAGTGATTAGCTAATCAGTTTGATAGTCTCTGTGTTCCTTCAAGAATACAAATGCCTGTTTTTGCCATCATGCGCCTGCATGCATAATTTAATATCTACTCTCTGATTATTTTTGCAAGTACACCGTGTTTTGTGTTGCTTGTCCTTCACCAGAGGTATTAACCGAATTCAATCCACTCGTGTTTCTTCAGAGGCCTCCAAAGAAAACAAGCATTCACGATTATGTTTTTGCAGTTTGGATGCTGTAGGTTGAAAGGTGCTTCCTGGAGAGTTGTTGTCATTTTTAGAACTGGGAGACAAACACAAATTCTGCCTCAAAGGTCATGAGTCCTTTGTTTAGCTCCTGAATATTACATCTACGGTTTCTTTTTTTTTTCTCTCCCCCTGTTTCCCACCACTGCAGCCCTCTCTGCTCATTACCGAGTGTGTGAACCTTACTCTGACCACAAAGGGCGGTACCACTTTGGCTTTCACTGCCCACGCCTCTCAGACAACAAGACCTATATGTTCTGCTGCCACCACAACAACACCGCCTTCAAGTACTGCTGCAACGAGACTGAGTTCCAGTTGGTCATGCAGGTCAACCTCACCACCACCCCTGATGGTTATGCACACAAGTGAGTAATAATTTAAGATGCCATTTGAGTCAAATGGATTTACACTGTGAATCTTCTGTGACAAAAATCTGCACTGTCATATTTTTCCTTTTTTTTCTTGGTTTAGAAAAGAGATTAAATAAAACATCACAGTTAGCATCTTCAGGCTTAGATGCCCAATGCTACTCAAGGGTTACCAGTTCAAACATTGCCCATCTTAACAAAGTCAAATATTGGGAATCATGACATACTGATGAGAAATGGGATGCACAAGACACATGGACAAGGGCTAAATGCATGGAGTTTTATACATATTTCCATCAGAGTCTGTTTCTGACCTCTTGTTTTAGGTGTGTGTGTGTTTTTGTTATCATAAGTTTTGTCTCGCTGTTCGCTATCAGGCATTATAATTGCCCAATAGGACCTGTGGTAGTAGTAAAGGTGAACTTCAGGCAAAAGTTGCATTTGCAAAGAAAAAAATTGCAAGAGTCTTAGCTAGCTTAATGTGCAGAATTTTAATTCAGGCTGTGAAGGTTTTAAAATATTTTAAACATGTCTCACATACCCTCGGCTGACTGTATTTAAAACATAGGGTTTTATGGGGAAAACAATCCTTTTTCAGGGCAGTAACTACATTGTTTGAAGTGTATGGAGATTATATCAAGTGCAAGAGCAGAGCTCTGACTGATTTTTTACCAGAAACTTTACAAATAGAGGGACATCATCAATAGAGAACCTAACAGTGACTCCAGTCCACAAAAATCAAATCCCCCAACAACCCCGAATAACCCTAACTTATACTTTCTTTCCGCTGTAATCATGGGGGTCAAACCTAGAGATATTTACAATTTATTCACAGAAAAAAACTCCTACAATAAATAACATGAGCATCCTAATACTATAACAGACAAAAGCATTTTAACAAAAGCCCAAGACAGAAATCATCCCATTCCCTCCTTCTATCCTCAGTGGTACAGCCCAATCACCTGACTGAAAAATGAAAGTCAGGTGGAGTATCCTCATGTGTGCTTCATGAAAACACCATCATCCACCAACCCTGCTAAAACAAAACAAACAATACCAAAACATAACCTGCATGTCACAGTTAATTAGCTTCGCTGAATCTTGGGAGAGCTTTATGTGAGTTGCTACAGCGACAGATGAATTTATCTCTCAAATGAAACCAGCTTGTTTTGGTCTCCAGACTTTCTTGATGGTATCGTGCTCAGAGACCTTGTTGACACTGACCTACACCTGAAGAGGTATTTAATACCACCACAGAGGAGAGCAGATGCTAAAAGCAGCCTATGTGTTTTGAGTATGACGCCTCCACATGAAACCCTTTGCAAAGCCGGGTGTTAAGTGCTGGCTATTAAGTATATAGAGTCTATAAAGTCCTAGACTGTTTCAAAGTAAAAGTCTGTGTAACATTGCCGAGCTGTATCTGTGTGGCATTATTTAAAAAAGTGCACACATGCCAAGATATGACAGATTTCTCACAGACGACAACTAAACTGAAAGAAGTGCTCATGGCGTGGAGTATAAGCAGATTTAAACTGAGTGAAGGGCACAGAAAAATGTCCCTCTTCTTCTCTGGGAGCACCCAGTGGGAGGCTTGGGTGACAAAACCACAGCTCTTTGTACTAATGCCCTCCCAGCATGCCTCTGTCTCAAACGGTACACAGTGCCCTGCAGCAGGTCATGATATTTCATTTTTAGTGTCAGATGGCCTGTTGGGCCTCTCTTTTATCTTGGCTCAGTGGCCAATAAGACTGCAGGCTTGATATTTACTGCTGGCCAAGCGAGTTAAACTGGCCATAATTTTGCGCTCCCTTCTTACACTTCATGGTGAAAATGGGATTAGAGTTTAGTTGAGTTTGAGGTAAAACTAAAGGCATTTTGACTCCAAGGGTTTTGCTCACAATGTTGTGCGCCGTCTCCTATAAAGTAACAGAGCAGCTGAAATATCGTGGATCTGAAACGTATGGAGAAGTCATCTGAGAGTAAATGTTCAAGAAATTCACAGGAAAACATCAAATATTGTTATATATTTGACAGATAATCCTTTCAATCTGCTGTCTCTGGGAAAGCTGTGATTAATATTGAATGGCGTTGGTGTTAGTGGTGCGGTTCTGATCAGTTTCTCTAAAAACTGTGCACAATCTGCCTTCTTTGCTCTGCGATCAGACTGACTCAAATATATCCCTGCATTGTTAGTCTGTTAGAACACATACAAACTAAATTATAGCAGGAAAATGCCTCTGATGCAGAGGTGAGGGAAGGTTAATGCAGTTAAGCATTTACTGACATAGTATTCATTCAAGCAGCTTCGGTGTTTGTTTTAAAGCAGTTTATTCAGATAAACACCCCTAAGGCTGCATCAATTCCAGACAGAAGCGGATTCAGTTGATTTACTGAATTACAACCACTCGAATATCACTTTTTCTAAGGGCTTTAATCAGTGGAGTCACACTAATTGCATATTAAGGCAAAACTAAAAGAATGGTTTCACTCCAAATAAATCTCTATTTTGAAGTAACACCCTGTGTCATCTCTGCCTCTCAGAGTCCGAATATTTATTCAGTCCGTGAACATGTGCAATATTTCCACCCTACATGCCCTGAGCATTTAAGCAGCAATATGACACCACAAGATTATTTTTATTTTTTTTGTGTATGTGTGTAAATTTTGCTTTCCCAACCTCTCAGGAAGCTATTTTCTGAAGCCCTTTCTGCTCATTCACCTTGTTATACTTTATGGATGTGGGTGGACTAAAACAAAAAGTTCAAATGCACCCCACATAAATCCAGCTGGATCATGTAATACATGAAGAAAATTTATGAGAGGTGGAAAAATAAGAGCGCTGATTCTTAGAGAAAACTATGTAAGAGCCAAAACGAGACGTATAAAACTCTCTAGTGCTAATGAAATTCTTTGTCCAATTTAGGAAGCAGTATTTAAGAAGCAGTAAATGGAACAGATGGTGTTTTTTTTCCCCCCTATATTTATTTTTTAAAGTTTTTATCAAGGGAGGACTTGATAAATGTCTTGGTCTTACCACATAAACAGCAAACATTCACACCTGGCAGGCGCTATCGTTGCTTTCGGGATTTAAGCCCAGTGTAAGGGTAACTAGATGATGGTTCTGAGGATATGAAAAGTGTTTATCATCATCTTTTTCAGATTATCCAGCATTAATTCTCCCAGTCTGCGTCTCTTGCAGTAATTATACAGCCCTGGTCGGTGTGTGGATCTACGGCTTCTTTGTGATGGTGCTGCTGGCTCTGGACTTTCTCTACTACTCAGCCATAAACTACGAGCTGTGCCGGATCTACCTGGAGAAATGGGGTCTTGGAGGACGCTGGCTGAAGAAGGCTCGGAGTCAGTGGCACAGGTCCATGCCGGAGGAGAGCGAAGCCCAGGCTCAAGCGCAGCCCATGGTCCCCACCCACTTCCAGCCCAGACACAGCCTCAGAGGGGAGAGCCACAGCCCTACGCTCCTGCCCTACAACACATCCACCGCATGGTGAGTCACTGCCCGTCACATGACAGCTGTCAACCTCAATGCCATGGACATAGACAGATGCATTTCTGCAACTACTAAAATTATCTGTCTCCGGTCAAAAGAGAATAAAGCATTAATAGCTACAGATGCTAAGACCCTTTAAAAAAATCGTTCCTTTAATTCTGCCTCTTGTCTTGTTTTCTTGTCTGCGTGTTTTCTTTTGTGCTCATTGTTTTGTTTGCAGACAGCAACATGGCAAGGAAACTGTGTCTAGCAGGACAAATTAAAACATTTTTAGCATACTTTCCCGAAAGCCAGCAGCAAGGAAGCTCAAACATTCCGGATCCTAATTTCCTAGAGTCGCTCGTTAGGGGCGCACTGTAAACACAAAGATATAGATAGCACACTCGCGATTAGATCCGACCAGTGGTATTACCAACTGTCAATTCACTGGGTTACAGACTTCAACAGAACTTTTAGAGCTCCACTCCCTTCTGCCCAGCAGTGAATCATTTTCTGCAAAGCGTCTGATCTGTATGCGTCGTTCATCTCAAAATAGCTGCACTCTGTGTCAACATAAACCTTTTTTTTCTTTTATTTTATAGGAGGAATTTGGGTGAGAGATATTTCTTGGTTTTAAGTCTGACCAACTCATTAGGGAGCTATCATTATTAATGAATAGAAAAGAACAGGATAATGTGAAAGCTGCAGTGCCCGCCTGGGGCTTCTAGCTCATATTTAACTTGAATGAGTCGACTGTGAGTCGCATTAGAAATCATTTGTGGAGTTTCTGCGGCAAAACACCATCTGCTATGTGTTCAGTGTATCTTTTTTATTACCGCTGAGAGCAGTCCAAGCCGTCTGAAGGTGTGTTAGGCTGCATGTGACTGCTGTTAGAACATACGCAATGATTTATGATGCCAGGAGTGACCTGTAACGCGCCATAGCTGCGGGGAGCTTTTCTTCCTCTGCCAGACATTGTTTAAACTTTCAGAATATAGCTGCACAATCGCAGAGCGCAGCCTGAACAACCATACATTTTTGTGCAGTCGATTTTTCATCCGGTTGCGTGTCTCCAGACACCGTGCACCCTTATCTGTCTCTGATTGTGGCTCAGTCTCCTCCTAGAGGTAGACATCTCTCTCGGGTCATGATAATTTAATGTGGGTAGAGTTTTGACAAATGGCTTTAAGAAGCACTGTGGACTGTAGAAGCCATAGATAGAAGAGTTGAGATGCTGCAGAGGGATCCTGGGGCTGCTCTGCTGGTATAAACGTGGTTAACTAAGACTGAACATATCCGCGGAGCCTCCTCATTAGACATGAAGTCAGTTCAGTATGATAGGACTCATCAATCCTTGACTAGTGAGGTTGACCTGCACTGGCGAGAAGCCAGCATTAAGGCAGAGGAAGTCGATTTAAAAAAAAAAAAAAGGTGTTTGAAATAGCAGCAAACTGCTCATTAACTAAGTGGGCTCGGAAAATGAGAGCAAGATAAGTTCATAGTAATTCATTGTGATGAGTAATGGGAACTGCTTTAGGACTGATAGTGTTTTGGTATCATCTTTTGTAAGATCCCTATCTAAAAATACCAAGAAAAAAATGTAACCGCATTTTTTACAAACAAGACTAAATTTACCATGAGCTAAATATGTTCTTGCATAATCATTGACATCAATAATAAAGTGACAGATGCTGCAAGATAAATTCAGTCACGAGCAGTTTCTGGGGCAAGATCAGAATAGCTTTTTGGGGGGAGGGGAAAAGTTTCACACAATGAAACACTTCTGAGAATCCAGATAACGCTTACACTTTTTCCTATATGTGTTAAGTAACCGTTATGGGCGATTCTCTCTGTGTGTATACCGCAGTTGACGTTGCCCACACGGTGCGTCATTAGATGGGTTTTATTTGCGGGGGTATAGATCTTTATCCCCAGAGAGGATGCAGAGTAATGGCTCAGAAAACTGGGTCCACTTAGTTGGACATCTGTTGGCCAAATGTAAACAACCAGAGATCGGGTCAAGTCCCATTACAGGCCCAGCAGCATCTAAAAACAACCCAGACGCACAGCAACTTTGGAATCCAGCACAAATGGTAACCCATGCAGCAAAGCAGGTCCTGATGGCAAGTCAGGTCTTAAAGAGAGAGAGAGGGGGGGGGAGAGAGCGCAGCTTTGCACTCAGCGTGTGGGAATCCTGCTTACCACGTTGCACGTAAGCAGGCTGGTATGTGCTGCTGCAGATCTACTCAGGGTTCAGCGTGGGCGGCCTGAGAAACTGTTATTACTTTTCCTCGGTGGATGCCCTTTATTAAAATCTCATATTCACGTATTCACTTCGGTTTGAATAAAGTACGAAAACGTAACTGTCTCTTTCTTCACCTAACGATGTATGATCCAGGTGAGAGACGAATGATCGGCTTGCCACACCAGGAGTCATGGATTATCATTACAGGGAGGGCACACTGTTTGTTTCCAAGCAGAGTTTACTCACAGGGTAATGTCACACAGTGGAAACAACGGATTTGTGAAAACCACTATTGCAAACTCATTGTTTTTCTACACGCTATTTGTTCAAGTGCTTATCCTAGTGTTGAATAGGATGGGCAGTTATAGTTTGTCCATTAGCTTGATAAAAAACATTTATGTAGGAGCTGTTTGGCTTGGACCTTTATGTGTCTTATATCTACTGGCCTGGGGACGCCTTATCCCTGCAAATGACCTAAACTAATGATTATTAAGAGGAGTTCAAGGAAGTCTTTCTGCACTTAAAAGATTGTGGACTCGCTCAGCTAATGAGAAAAAAATAGAAAAAACTAGAACATCACTGATGCAGCTCATCTGGCACATGATCCGTTGTAATTTACAGGTTATTATAATGTGTGAAATACAGAAAGCAGTGATAAGTTTTCCTACCATTGGCTGGCTGTATTGCACAAACTAATGAGAATTCAAATCCACTGAGAACGACAAATATGACCCTGACCTTGAGGGTGATCATTGTGCATAAGTTTGATTAAATCCTGACTCATAATGTCAGCGATTCTTGTAGATTATTGACAGATGGATGGATGACGGACGTCTTCCCAGTTCATTAGTCCTTCGAGTGGATGAGCTGAAAGTTAAATCATGATTTCAATAAAACATTCTAATATTTGTGTTTAGCTCAAAGAGGAACATATAAATAAGATTCCTAAATGGTCACCTGATTAATCTTTATACACAATGATTAGACCTAATTAAAATAAAATAATAAAAATCCTATAAAAGTAAAATGTATATCTATATACATATAAATGTAATAAAATAATAATAATAATAATTCAATTCAATTCAATTTTATTTATATAGCGCCAAATCACAACAAAAGTCGCCTCAAGGCGCTTCATAGATACAGAGAAAACTGGGAACTCAACAACCTAATAAATACATAACTGACCTATTAAACTATGGTGGCTGTCTTGATGCACGTTGCAACAGTAGCTTTAGTAGTAGCTGTCATCCTTAACTCTGCTGCTCTCACACTGAGAGGAGGGCTCATCCTGCGAGGACGTGAACCCGGAGAAGGTGGTGGTGTTGGAGGCCTCAGAGTGGTTGTGGAATGAGTTAAAACCATCAGGCGATAGAGGTTAAATTATCATAGCTGGCTTAGCAGATGATCACATGGAGCTGTTTAAAACTGAAGGAAGCATTGACAACTCAAAATCATCTCATCTCATCTACTTATAATCTGGGCAGGGAAACATTTTTCTCCATTTCCTTTCTTTATGCTTGGTTAAACTATAAAGATGTGCTACCAGATAGCGGTAATGATTTTCCCATTTAGCACTCAGTATCCAGTTTAAAATCCATTCACATTAACCCTCTCAAGGCAGGCGTTGCAGATTTGCAACAGTTAAAAACTAACAACCTCATTACCCCACGTGCATATTTTATGATTTTTTTTTTACTCAGAAGTACCACTGCAGGACTTGGTTGTGCATTAGCAACAAAAAGTTTAACTTGAGCCTGAGAGGGTTAATGTGTCCTGCATAACATAGATCAAGTAGCTCTTTAGCTCATATGACCAGGATGCGGTAGCACAAAAACTACTGGGAACCCATTAAGATATCACATTGCCACAGAAAAACATTTTGGCGTCACTCATCTTAGCAGGGCTCTCATGTAGCTCTTTAAAAGCACTAAAACCTTCCTGGAAGTTCAGCAGCATTAGAGCCCTGCTTGGTTGTCCACCCGCAGCTATTAGGACATTAAAGCTTTGGCTGGCTTCCCAGTATCTGCACATCCCCCTTTTGCCTGCTTGTCCACCTCCTTGCAATTAGTGGTACTGAGCAGCATCATGACACTAGAAGGCAGATTTAAAAGAAGTTGCAGTGAGAATTTTCTATATCATCACTTATTTTACATTCCTGTGTAGTGTACTCATTTTGACGCTCCCCACTTCATAATTGGAACAAATGTGATCTGCTCCTGTCATTCAGTCTGGCATTTTTTACTGCATATGTTAGATAGATTTAGTTTGCCTTCAGTCAGTGCTGATTAAGACTTACCCAGCAAAAATAAGTGTGCAATCTGGGGAAGGCAAAAAAAAGCAGATTTTTTATTACTTTCTTTTTTGCTCGTGTTTGGTGGTAAAATTAAAAATACATAACTCAACTCTGGTTAATATATGCTGAGCATCAGCGAGAAGTCTTAGATTAAAGCGGGAGAAATGAGGTGTTGAGCAACATCAAATGACACCACTTCACTTGAGCAGAACACGTCACACAGATTCCCCTGGCGGCCGATGAATCACTTGGCACCGACTTAGAGCAGCACCTCATGCCAGCAACCTCCCACTCACTCAAGGCTGGTAGCTTACTGGGCCAGCTGAGCTTAGCCATGGGTAGAGTGGTCTAGGTGAGGTGGCATCTGTCAGCCTATTCAACATATACTTGACTCACCAGCCTTTGTAACACTGCCTCTTACAGTCAGTCACCAGTGACTCAGCGTTATAGCCCAGTCTAGTAAACGCCACCTCCGCCACTCGAGCAGTCTGTCTGTTACATCAGATCGGTCACAGGTAGGCATGCCCGACACCTGCACTTAAACACCTGCTGAGCTGCCTGCACAGGACACTCAGATAGACCCAAAAGGCTAAAACAGAATTTCACATTTTTTCACTTTTTTTTTTCTGTCAGTGTGATCAAAGCCTACCTCTGTCTCCTGAATATTCACATCCATCTTTGAACTCACTGGTTCCCTTTTTCTGAGGTAATAATGTAATTGTACATTATGAAATTATTCCTGGCCTGTCTGTCCACAGAGCAGCATGCCAAGACCTTGTCCAATTAAAGCAACACACTCCATGTGGTGTGAGTTAATTAACATCATAGATGCTACAAAGACAGCCAGACGCACAGACAGTTCTGCTAAAAGGGAAAGAGAAGAAGAGCAGGTTTAGCTCTTTGAAAGTCGTGCAGTGACGTCTGGCACTGCCAAAAGCAAGATGGGGTTGGTGCAACTTTCTGTGTTTATTTTTGTGCTTGTGTTTGTGATCTTTTATTAGACGTGTTTTCACACATTTACTTTGCATTTTCTCTAAAGTGCAGTCAAGTATCCTTCAAGAACCAAAAACACTCTGTGTCACACTGCTGATAAAAGAATATTTCTGTGTCCCTACAAGGATGGAGGGTAAATCACTGCTAAGGTGTGGAAAGTGGAAATTTTTCTTTTCCCATTAATGTGCAGTTGTATTGTTTGGGCAGCAGAAATTATTTTCAGTTGGTGGATGTGATTCATAGAGCTGTGGTGGGAGTCTTAACAAGAATTACAGACTTGTAAAATATTCCTGTGAAGCTGGCTGCTTTTTGAAAAGCAGAGCTGGCCCATTTTATTAGTTTTTGTGTTTTCTGGCCTTGAGCTCATTTTCAAGCCAATATGTTGTTATATAAAGATCAGTGTGGACCATGAAACACAGAGCACACACTGAGGCAATTTTATCCATGAAGCTAAAAGTATTAAGTTTTGAGTCTCTGTTGTCCGGGATCCTGCCAGTTTTTCCCAAACAACTTTTGTGGCTACTCTGGAATTTGATGATACAGACATGTGCACTCTGGGCTATAAATTGGCTTTTTGGAGAGGATAAAGCAACAATATATCCACAAAGTATCAACCATTTTCATTCTGTGGGCTCCAGTTCTATGAGATCTTTAAAATATGTAAGCATGTTTGCTATCCTAAATACCATCTTCTTCACTCACTAGTTTTTCCATTGTTTTAAATCATCTCATGGCGTTCATCAGTGGTTGTCGTGTGAGAGTTACCAAGGATAAAGTCTGGTTGTTACCACGTGACCTGAGTGTGTAAATTTAGTCATGTGATAACAGGTGGATAATAGCTGATATTTAAAATCAGTGCTTTTCTCTGTTTTCTCCTAAAGCCAGGTTTTAGTCCTGAGATGACCTCTGTTTCCCAGACAGTTAGAGTTATGTTCCTCTGGCATTCAGTCAGTGTCTAGCCACTTAACCAATACAATGAAAACTGGAAACCACAGCCAAAGGAAAGCTAGATGTGGTTACATTGTCCAGCACCAACAGCCATTCTGTATGTAACTGCCTTAGATTGTGTTTGGTGGTGTTGTGACTGGCACTGCACTTTCAGGTCTGAAAACTGAAGCCAGCACAGGAGTGTACTGAATCATTTCTAATGGCCAGCAGGGTGCTGGGAAGAAAAAAGGCTGAGAAAATGATCCTACTGCTCTTTTGATTTCATAGAGAGTGTATAAAAGATGGGCACACCTGTCTAGTGTGAAATGCAAAGCCAGTGTGGAAGTGCCTTTAACCTGCATTTTATTGTAAAGGCCAGCAGAGGGCTGGTTTTCAAAATTTGCCCGGTTATGGAGAACTCTATGGAAAAATGCTAACTGAACTCAGTTTACAGCATTGACCAGAAGTTTTAAGTGACTAAAAATACTGTAAATACTGTGATTTAGAATAAAAAGGAGACTAATGCGACATAATCTTTTTGCAGGTATCTCTCGTGTCAGACAAGTCGCTATCTGAAACTGCTAGTATGCAGTTTCCTTCGGGTTCAGATCTCCAAACACACCATGTTGATGATGGCCAAAGGACTTAGCTTGAGGCTTAGCACACAAAAGTTAATATACGGTTGAAAGCTACAGAAAAAAACTAAAAAATGCCTGTAATTCTATATGTTACAAGCTTAAGAATGAACCCTGATACCTTATGTCTTTTTTTCCCCTTCTGGCAGAATGATGCTGTGAGTGGATAAACAGAAGAGTAGCAACACCTGGTTTCCTTACATGGTACAGAGGAGATGCTCCCCAGTCACCCCTCTCTGGACCACAAACACAGCATCACTGGTGGGCTAGCCATACTGTAGTAGCTAGAAGTGACTACTGCCCCCTTTCTAATGAGCACAAAATACCCACAGACTAACAGAATCAGGCGAAACAGCTGAAGAAAGCCTGGAAAGCCACACAGACGAATGTATCGCTGCTTCTACAGAAGGGAGAGATGAATGCATTTATCTGCTTATAGGGTTTAACTGATTCCCTAAAGTATCTGCCAAGGCCTGGAGTACCCCAAACAAATCCAAGATGAACTGGATAAACTGTACTCGCAATTGAGAAAGCTTGTCTATTTAAAGAAAAAAAAGACGAAAAAAAAGCTTATTTCTAGATATAACATGTTTATTAAACTGCTGTGTCACTTTGTGTTCAGTAGCAGTTAGACACAGTTGTGGGTTATCTATTTGGTGATTTATTTATGTGAACTAGTCAGAGAAAATATATGAGTGGCTAACAATCTGATTATGTAATGGCTTAGGTTGATGCTGAGCATCTCACTTAGAGTAGAATGTTTTTGTTACCTACTGAAACCAGAAAAAATGCCTCTGCAGCCACGATGAAAAACAAACATCTTATACAAAATGTTTTTGGTCTCCTTTCTGCAAAACAAGCGATTTCTTGAAACAGTGTCGGAAAAGGACGTAAGGCCATAAAAATAAACTGCTGAAACTTCAAACATGAGGGTTTTCCATCTTCACACAAGCATTAATGAGGATCAGGGATGCCTTCATAACAGCCACAGTCTTTATGCTAATTTACACATATCCGTATCCCTTGGCAAAGAGCCTAAAGACCTGAGTGAAACCCTTACTTATCAAATTACGAGTTTGTGACAGTTTTCTATAATATCACCCACTGACCTATTTGACCTTCCTCGTTATTAGGTCTGCCTGAGATCAGCTTCATTAGCAATATGACGCAAAATAATATCCATTAGTTTCTTTATACAAAGTGCTCCAAATTCCACATTGGTAACAGGCAACTGTAAGTAACTAGCCATAACAGAAAATGTTTCCAAAAGAAATATCAGTAAACCCCTTTCACTGTCAGCAATAATGTACAGAAGCTTAACCAGAGGATCACATGGTATGTAAAAATCAGAGTCAGTTTGGCTTAGTTTGCATTTAATAAGAAGGTGATGTCAGTTAAATGGAGATATAATATTTCTGGATAATGAACTCTTTTTTTTGTCAGCTCTGTAAGAAAAAAGACATGATTATCTCTCACTAAAAGAAGCTCTTGCACACTTTTTACATTAACGCTCAGTGTATTTCATAGCAAAAACTGTCAATTCTTATTTCAAACCGCCACCAGTATGGTATTTATTTATTTAAATCTTTGTTTTATTTATCCCTCAGATCAAAAACAGTTTCTAATTTTTATAGTAGTTTCATTTTAACAGAATCTCAACCAAAAATCCATAAAACAAAGACACATTAAATAAAAGTTATAAATTGATTTGCACCTCATTGAGTGAAATAAGTATTTCATTTGTGCGAAACATGACTTAGTGCTTGCTTTTGCACACATCTCAGGAGGGATTCTGGCCCACTCTTCTTTACAGAAACTATAAATCCTTTAAGGTTTCTTGGCTGCCAGTTTACAACTCTAAGTTTGTTTCCCTCCACAGATTTTCTAGGATTGAGATTGGGAGATTAGCTAGGCCACGACCTTAAGGGGCTTCTTCTTGTTGCCTTGGCAGTACAGTATGTTTTGGGTTACTGGAAGACCCATCCACAGCCTATCTTCTGGCTTTTAAGTGGCCAGTGGACTGTTGTTGTTGCATCCATTGACCTCAGTGTGGTGAAGTCATCCCACACCCTTAGTGGAAAGATGGCTCCAAAGCACAATGTTTCCACCTTTGTGCCTGACTGTGGGGATGGTAATGTTTGGGTCATACTCAGCTTGCATACACAGGGGGTCAAGTTGATGCCAAAGAGCTTGATTTTGGTTTCATCTGACCACAGCACTTTCTCCCAAGCCTTCTCTGAATCATTTAGATGTTCACTGGAAAAGACGGACCTGTACATGTGCCTTCTTGAGCAGGGAGACTTTGCGGGCACTGCGCGCTACCAATGGTGTTTTGGCGATTGTGGTCCCAACTGCCTTCAGACCAATAACAAGCTCCCAGGAAGTTTTGGGCTGATTCACCACCTTTGACATGATTATCCTCACTTCATGAGACAAGATCTTGCATTGAGCTTGAGATGGAGGGACATGTTGTTCCATGCACATCTACAATATTGTCCTTGACATTCTCGGACATCTCTTTGGTCTTACCTATGGTCACGGTGAGGTTGAAATGGAAGAAACTGATTGTGTGGACTTGTGTGCTGGGCACACAGCCAATTTGTGGGATCAAACATTTATTTCACTCAAAGGCATGCAAATATATTTATAACTTTTATGTGATTTGTTTTTTTTCCCTGGATTTTAAATTCAGAAAAAGATGATTTCAGGAAAGGAGAAAATAATTATTTCTGTGAAAATAATTATTTATTGTGGGATTTTGGATTGACAAAAAAGTGAAACAATTATTACACTGCTTTAGAGATGGTTGCAACTAAAGATTTGATTTAATTATTGATGAATCTGCCTGTTGCTTTATCAACAGATGAATGAATCGCTTGGTTTGTGTTTCAGAGAAAAAAGTGGAAAAAAAAAAAGTAAATTTAGCAATCAGTATTTAAGTATCACAGGAAGATGGAAACTGAAGGAAGGAAGATGAAAACTGGGGAATGTTTGTCATTTTTACAAAATTAATCAATAAATCAACTGGCTATTAGAGTAGGAAAAAGTTGACTGTTTTACCTCTTATAGTCTCGGTAAAGTTGTTACCCAAAGTTGCTGAAATCTACTTTCTTGGCTATCCATAAATGCTGTCCTTTGTGTTTGGGGAAAAGCATGCAAAGCAGCTGCAGCGGTGCCAGTTTTTATATGAGTGACAGTGTGTGACGACCAGGTGGACAGAAGGTAGGTACAGTGGGGGGGTTGGTGGATGTAGGGGGGGGTGTGGGTAGGGGGTTGTCTGTTCCAGTCTTGCATCTGGTAGTCTGGCAGCTGCTGAGCTTATACATGGAGCACTTTGCATGTGCGCTGAAAGCTAACAGCACACACTGTTAATCATTAAGAGTTGGCTGACTCAACACAAATACACCAACAGAAACACAAAAAAGCCAGCTATTACACTTTTCTGTTGCCTTCGTGTTTCCATCTCTGTTTCATGAAGTTTAAGTGGAACCTAACAGAACTGTGGTCAAGTGCTGTAAGTGGGGCCTGCTAGCGTCATCCTCAGTTATCAGCAATAATATTCAAATTTGTAGAGTTGTTAGAGCAAGTTAATCCCCATTTCAATAGCTAAAGTTTAGGTGTGTGTGTGTGTGTGTGTGTGTGTGCGCATGTGCACATGCGCACGCGCACATGCGCACACACACACACACGCAGGCTTGTGCCATCGCTTTTAGGAGCAGAGAAGCAGGATGAGTCCAAGTAAAATAATTGGCCTGGAGATCAGCAGTGGTTCAAAATTACACTGTCTTGCCGTCTCCCTCGAGCTGCCTTCCTATTCCCAGAGTGTGAACAGCAGTAGCAAACAGGGCAGGAGAGATTTTTAATTAGTCCCCAACGCTGGATAAGTGGGGGAAAAAAATCAGATACGTTCGAGAACATGTCGCTTTCAGGGCTCTGTGCTGTGTTTTGACCTGTAATAAGGAACAGGACATTTGTTCTTATCACCAATAATGTAATACAGTAGTCGTACCCAGGGAATTTTAAAAAGCTTCATTTTGCCTCTGACAAGCAGTAGCAGGGTCACAAATGGATTCCCTCAAGAGACATATACGAGGAATCTCTCCTCTCTTTTCTTTTCATTTTTAATGTTTTGTGATGTTTTCTGTTTTGTTGAAAACAGTCTTGACTCTGGCCTGATGTGATGTGGTACTGTAAATCGTATCAGCTCGACCCTCTTCCCATGTCAAAAAAAAGTATATATATATTATATATATTATAAATATATATAATATATATATATGAAGTAATATTTACAGTAAAAAGGATGGGAAGAAGGAAGCACATAGCTGTTTCAATCTGTCCAGGTTGTCATGGTAACAGTTGCCTTACAGTTGAATACCCACCTGTACAAAGAAGCTTTGTAGTGGCTGATACCTCACTTTTTGGGTGTGGTGGTGGTGGTGGTGGTGATGATGACGATAATGTGCACCACGTTCTGTCTATGTATTTCCTACTAGATAGAACAAGCAGTACCGTTTTTAGTTCGATTGTTATTGCACTTGTTGACTTTGTATTGTCACGACAGGGAGAAATAAAGTTTTATCTTTTCCAGTGTGTTTAAATGCCTTTGTGTCAAGTGCTCTTTTGGGGAGGGGGGAATGAATGCGTAATCCTAACCCTTAGGCTAAAGCCAACCCTGAGAGGAAAAACAACACTTTGAGTCTCAAAACTGCCTTCAAACTCATGGGGACAGGCATTTTCTCCCCATAAGTATAGTAGCATTCCAGTTTTTGGTCCTCACAAAGATGTATAAACATGAACACACACACACACACCAACAGAGGCCATTTCATTAGGTACACCTCGCTAAAAAAAAAAAAAAAAAAAAGGCCTACCTTTTGTCTTTTGATCTACCTGGAAAATAATCCTCATATTGGATACTGGTCCATGTTGACATAGTCTGTCATGATGTGAGATCCATGATGGGAATCTCCTGCTCTATCACATCCCAAAGGTCTTCTGATAGCCTGAGAGATCATGACTGTAGAGGATGATTGAACTCATTGTCATGTTCGAGAAGAGTGAGATGACTAGAACTTTGGGACATGGTGCATTATCCTTTCCATAAAAAGACGGGTGCACTTAGTTCATAAAGCAATGGACATGATCAGCAGCAATAATCAGGTAGGCTGTGGTGTTTAAATGATGCTCAGTTGATACTAAGCTATCCCCTACAGCAGCGGTGCCCAACCTTTTTTGCGCCACGGACTGGTTTATGCCCGACAATATTTTCATGGACCGGCCTTTAAGGTGTCGCGGATAAATACAACAAAAAAACACTAGTACCGGTACCGAAAAAAAAAAGTATTCATAACACATGTGAAAAGACCAGGGAAAACCGAGTAAACGATAAAAACGATAACAAAATAACGCTGAAAACGATAAAAACCCTGAAAACTATACATTTCACACCTGAGCCTCAACTCTCGCGGCCCGTTACCAAACGACTCACGGACCGGTACCGGTCCGAGGCCCGGGGGTTGGGGTCCGCTGCCCTACACCATACAACCACCACCAGTCTGAAGCATTGACGCAAGGTATGATTGATCCATGTTTTCATGTTCCTCACACCAAATTCTGACGATACCACCTGGAAGTCTTTGTCTTTTGGGGGGTTTTGTTGTTCTTTTGGGTTTTTTGGCTCAGTGGGTTAATCCATACAAAGTTTTGAGAAGCACTGCGGGAACGGGAGCTCCTATGTAAGCCTGAAGAAAAGGCTATCAGAAATTTTGTCTGAATATGTCAATAGAAATGCTGTGGAGTTTGTGTTTCTTTTTAAATTCATTTAACCTTCTCTTAGTCACTAGATAATTTGTTTTAATTTCCCTATCTTCTGGACTCACATTTAATAATTTATACATTTTCTATTTTTCCTCACCACATTTCAATTTTCTGGCAACCCTGCCTTCTGCCAGCTGCACTGACAACTGTTGTTAGCATACTTTATTCAAGCTGGCTAGATAGTTAATTATGATTAGCTCCATCATCCACACACTGAAATGAAAATGAAAGAATAGAAAAAAAGAGGAGAGGTTTTATATATGCATTAGCTAATAATTTAGACTTACACAAGCTAATGGATTGGAAAATGTTGTGACTAGACAAAGTCTGGGGAACAAACAAAAAAAATTCTGTCTCTTAAAAAAGGTGATTGGAGGGTTTTTTTTGTTTCACTGATAACCTTTTACCATCTTTTTCAACTTTTGGGTTTCATAATCTTAGGATGAACTTTTTTTTTAACAGCCAGTCAATAAACTATGACATGATGCATTCAGCCTTAAGGCAGTGACCTTTTCAAGCTGCCGGAGTCGCATCCACACCTGGTTGACGGGGAAACATCATTAAAGGAATGAGCTGACAGTGAAAAACTAAGGCAAAGACCGGCAGAAAAAGACAATGTCAGGGCTCAGCACCCCGCTTCAAATCAGACACCTGCTGCTCCTTGCCTTTAACAAAGACCCCAGCAACCAGGAAGTTTGTTATCACATTGTCAAGGTCCCTTTGAGCTCTCCTAATAAGGTCTGACTTGTACTTCTGTACCAACTCTCATGCACCTCTGCCAGTCATCCTGCAACATTCAGCTCTTGAGACCATTTCATACTGTCACCTTTTCTTCACTCGATCCATCTATGTCCTCTGCCTGCCTGTATGCCAGTAACCAACAATCTTCCCATCTGCACATATTAAACCAATTGCTAGCATCCATCACCATTTAAAAGCCATTGTCTGGATTTCCACATCCTGCTGTTATTGAGGAGCCCGAGATACATCCTGCCAACATTTATCTATTAAAACTCCATTAGATCTGCACTCTCCAATGCCCTATCTGCTCACACCGGATCTTCTGTAATGCTGCCCCATATTAGGATCCATCTGTAGCAGATATTAATGTGAGTATTAATGGTATCCTAGCTTTCATGAGCACTCATGTTATACTAGAAATGGAACCAAACTACTGTAACAGAGGACCTTACAGCAACAGAATGAAGTATGAGTTGGATTTATTTGTGTATAGTACGATTCTGTAATTGTTTTAAATTAAAGCAATAAATGAAAACCAATTACATTTTCTCCCTTTATTGAATATCATTGTTTAGTCAAATAAGATACAAATAAAAATATTCATATTGTTATGAGGTGATATTAACTTCTTTTTTTCACAGAATATGATGTTGAAATGATCGTGCTTTTTGTAGAAGTGATGCTTAGGAATGTTCACCTGGTTTACTGAGCAGAAGAACTATGTTATGTTTAGAAGTAAGGCAGCGCGCACAGGCATACAGAATCTGGTCACATTTCAAAATAAGAGACCCAGTGCAGGCTAAATGTTACATCTTTGAAATGCTACCGCTGTGATTTGAAGGTCTGCAAAGGACAAGCCAACCCCTAGCTGGAAAATGAAATGTCACAGACATGCACTGGTGTACATCCATCCATCTCTAAAAGCTCATCTTTTCAGATTTTTGGTGAATCTACTGTACAATGTTTCCTCAGAGTTAGATTCTGACCGATAGCCATGACGTATAAAGAGAGAGCCATTTAATCGAGATATCCTAGAAGAATTCATTCATCAAAACAATTTTGCTGGACTAACAGTCAAAAGTTTGATTGAGACTAAATTGTAACTATGGAGTAACGAGGCTAATCCCTTTTGACTAACACAAACTCAGTCTTCTGCATTAGTAGCAGTCATGTTCAGATTTTTATTTGCTTTTAAAGGTTTTTTTTTTAATTATTTTGACAGCCTGTGGTTTTTATGTTATTTTGTTATGTTTTAAATGATGTCACTAAATGAGATCTCACCCAGTGACCCTGCACAGAACATGTTCATTATGTTAACAAATACACATCTATTTGGATTACCTCACCACTCTTGGAAGGCATACAGCAATGTTAACATAGCTATGAAATCAGAAGTGACAGTAATTAAGTGAATCCACCCAAAACTGACATGGCTAAACCTAAATACCAGTACCAACAAGATCTGCAGCAGCAATGTAAGACACTTGATGATGTCAATAGCGGTACACATTGATAGTAAGAGCGATGATACTGTGAAATTGATGCTCTGCTGTAAAGATGTACTGATATGTTGCTATAAAGGAAATATGAAATAAAAATGTGACAATCTGTGACAAAAACCTTGCCCAGATCTCCGTGAATCCAATTTTACACTCATACAATTGTGCAAATAACCTGTATCCAGCCATTCATACATCACAAAAGCAACAACAAAACCTACTGCAATGATTCACTGCCAGTGAGCCCTGAAAACAAAAGCAAGTGTGCAGAGGATCCAATACTCAAATCCAAGCGCTGGAATTTGAGCACTATAAAAATTAACAGCATGAATTAAAGTGCAACAGCCAAACATCAACCATTAAAAAAACATACTGTCACAGTCAGCCTTCACTTCAAGAACTTGATTTACAATTAATATCATATGGTACCACAGATGGTGGAGCAGCAATAAAGAAAAAAAAAAAACACAAAAAAGAGAAAGTCACTAGGCACCAAAAATACATCAAATAGATCTGACAGAAAAATAAAAAAGTCTCCTAGTTTATTGATAATCCCAAGCACAGAAACTAAACAGTGCCAACACATAGTTTATCTACGCACACAAGAGACATCTTGCCTTTGTGAATAAAGCAACAAATCAAAAGAAATGGTAAGAAATAGCTATTTAAAAGAAATAACAAAATAAAAAAAGACAATGACATTCGAAGGAACAAGTATTGGATAGCAGCTTTGAGCACCTTTGAGGTTATTAACATAAATGTGTAATCAGCCAACTGCAGCTTTGAAACTCAGTGTAGCCATGGTGAACAGAATAGGGCAGAATGGGGATTTAATAGGTTATTGTTGTTGTTGATAAATGAGACGGTCTGGGCGTTTAGAAAATGCTGATCTGCTGGGATTTTCCCACTGAGGAGAATGGTCAGGAAATGTAAATTATCTAATGAGGGGCAGTACCACGGACAAAAATACCTTGCCGATGCCGGAGTTCAGAGGAGAATGTCCAGACTGCTTTGAGATAACAGGGAAATTTCAGTACCACAGTAACAAAAATAACTACTCAAAACAATGCAAAGTATGCAGGAGTGCTTGGAAAACACAGCGTCTCAAACCTTGAAGCAGATGGGCTACAGCAGAAGAAGACCATGCTGAGTCCACTCCCATCAGACAAGAACAGGAAACGGTTGCAGTTTGCACAGGCTCACCAGAATTGGACAATAGAATTGCAAAAATGGTGCCTTGTCTGATGAGTCCCGATTTGTCCTGTGACATTTGAAGTCTGACCATCTGACCATCATTTAAACACCATAATGTACCCAGGTTTTGTTGCTGACCATGTCCATCCCTTTATGACCAGAGTGGACCCAGCTTTAAAAGTCACAAAGGTTAAACGATCTCAAACTGCTTTCTTGAGCATGACAGTGATTTCACTGTAAATGGCCTCCACAGTCACAATATCTCAATCTAACAGAGGACACTTAACAGGAGTTTCATTTTAGTCAGTTGTGAAGGCAGATGGCAGCGGCCCAATCTGGTACCCACTAAGTGAATGGATTTGCAGGGAATTTTATTTGATTAACTCTAAGCTATATTATGAATACCTAAACATTAATTTCCAATGCATTTTGGATTTTATACCGAGCCTGCTGACTAGCCGACTGATGGTTGAGATGAGGACATACCTGTAAAGAAGTCACATTTTATCTTACAGGTTCAAAATAAGCATACTTGCTATATAGTCTATTACTTTTGGTAAAGTTTGCTTTAATTATGCAAATTATGTGATATGAAAAAAGAAGAAATGAAAAGTTTTAAGGATTTGATTTTCACTACTAGTTCTTTTCCCTGTAGATTTTCTGTGATGTCTTGTGTGTCTCTCTGTCCCTCAGTGACCTCCCACTTGAAAAGATATCCGTGTTTGGTATTAGCTGCTAAATCCCCGGCTCACTATAAATAATGAGGACAGGTCAGATTCAGAGGACAAGTTTACCCCAAGAGAATCAGTGGTTTTGGAGCATAAAAAATGAGGGTAAGCAAAACTTTATTTAAATCAGTTTTCATTATACAGTCACAGGCACCAAATAGGAAGTGTAGATATTCAGTCCAATTTACTTTCAGCAAAACAAGAAGATCACTCTTGGGAGAAAATAATGTGTTCTGCTTTTTTGGGGGAAAATTCAAGTTGCCACCAATTTTAATAGAGCAGCCCGCTGTGAGGATGGCCTGAATTTTATGAAATATTTGAAGATGAGAAACAGGGACAACACTTTGCTTTTGCAATAACTTTTAAAAAACATGTTATAAAATGCATAAAACCTGATCATAAACTAACACCTTTTTTTTAGTAAGTGGATGATTGCATTACTCATTTTAAAAAGACATGCACTTAGAAAACCACAGGGGATATTGTTTTTATTGAAACTACCGAACAGTAATTTCCTCCTGTAATTTTCACGCACACCTCTTCAGCTGCCTCCAGCTCTACAATGATTGTTTTTAAAATGTATTCATCCTTAAAAGATTCTTGACTGTAGTGGCACACATGTAGTGCTTGTTATCTTATAACAGTGTTGAAGATTGTGTATGTGTGGAGAAACTGAAATCGCGGGACGTAGAAGATGTTTTAACTGGCACTCAGAAGAGTCCTGTGACTTAGTGTGAAGCTGGACTCTCAGCAGTTCAACCAAAACAACATAAGAGCTGGCCTTAGACCTCTCTCCAATTTAAGCTGCTCCAGCTCTACATCACTTGAAATTACTCTGGAAACAAAGGCTGACAGCTAAAGGGTTCTTTTGTTCCTCTGCTCGCCTCTCGCTGACACTCAACCTTGATTCACGTCGGACAGTTTGGCTGCTTGAGTTCAGTTTTAAAGTAGATCTTTGATAACAGTCTTGCTATCATCTTTCAGTTTAACAAAACCTTTAAATGCGACCCGGCTTTTATTTTTGACAGTAGTCTGCCACAAATGAAAAGCCTGTTTTTGTCTAACCTGCTGCGAGAAATAGGACAACAGATTTTTAATTACAACTATTATCGCACTGACTACATGCTGTACATGCCCTGCCTGGGTAAAAGTTTGTTTGTACTGTAAAATATCAGTACTAAATTAAATATTTTCAGCACGATAAAGAGGTTAAATTAACATAAAAAAGGTATCTTTCTTTCTTTGTTAAGATATATGCTCTTAGCACACAGGTGTCAGTAGCCAACAATGCTATTTATGCCCTGGTGGGGACACATTTCTAAAAAGCCTTTATGGCCAACATTATGAAAAGGTCTCTTTTAACCCATTGTCATAATTTGAGGCCTAAAGGCATGCAGGGTAATCTGTAATTATAAATGGTCCATACGTGTGCATGTGAGAGTGTGGTTTTTTCTGTGTGGTAGCGCTGTGGGACCTGTTCATGGTGTACAGGCCTCTAACCCGTCGGCTGGGATGGGCTCCAGCCACTGAAATAAACAGGAAAAGGATGGAGGGATGGATGAGCAGAGGTTTATCTTGTACTTTTCCCTTTATTATTATATAATTAATATCACAGTGATGGCCTGCCCTAAAGTTTAGTTGTTCTTTATTATCACACGCCCCCTTGTGTTTTCACTCCGTGTTTCTTTGCTTGTATCTCTGCATTTTTTTTTTTGTTTTTTTGGTGTTCTGTGTTTGCTAGTTTATTTTTGTCACCTTTGTTGTACTTTTGTATACATACACAAAGATATATAAATACTGTATATGCATACACACTCTACTCTCCACAGTATTAAAATATGCGATGCCGACATACCTTTTTTCTTATTGTCAGCTCTGACAAGTTGTCTCCATTCCTTTTATATAACATATGACTCTCAGAATATCAGAATATGTATTTTGAGTTCATAACAAACTCCTTGTTTTAAGAAGAAAATGCTCAGGCATTGTTTGACTGTTTATTTCTATCATCATGTGTTTTAGCCTATTAAAGAAATACCATATGGCCACATTAACAAGGTTGCAATCTTGGGAGTCTCAAATGTCTTTATTTTTGAGCCATACACACCTCTCCAGAAAGCTGTCGCCTCTTCCTTAGCCAACATAAACATACATAAATATATGTAACAACAGGAGAATAACAACCATCATATTTTTTTTTTCTGAAAAAACTGATTCTGCTTTGTTGGCTCTGTTCCCCTATTCATGCAGGGAGAGATGCATCTGTTCAATGTGACAAGGGAGGCAGATATTACTCATGTTTCCTGTCAACATTTTGGATGGACCGCGACAACTATTCGTCTCCAGGGTTTCT
Organism: Neolamprologus brichardi; assembly: GCF_056152115.1. NCBI lineage: Eukaryota > Metazoa > Chordata > Actinopteri > Cichliformes > Cichlidae > Neolamprologus > Neolamprologus brichardi. The sequence goes on from NC_142110.1 coordinate 18,758,915, forward strand.
AGGCATGGAGATGGCATTTGTTTTCTTCACGATCAGTTTATTAGAAATCTTCCGCTGTGGTGACTCCAGGCAGTAATATGTCTCAGTAGTTTAAAAAACAGCATTAAATGATTTCTACAATATTCTTACCCCTCACCTAACTCAGGGGGTATAAATTATGTATTTCTATTTCCCATTATACAGAACCTTTGTTTTTATGGAGGCAATGCCATTGATGCGCTGTCCTAATGGAAGAAAAAGGCCCTGTTGTTGGATCAGAACAGGTTTAATCCCCTTGACGTTGATCCTAGAATTTAACCTTGTTTGTTCGGATGGATTAGAAACTGGTGTCAGACTAAGCTGTGGCCTTTCGCTGATATGCATACAGTGGCTAAAACATATTAATCCTCTCCGACTTTCACTCAGGTTGTTTGTGTCACAACAATCATCACAATAGCCTGGTAAAGAAACCAAAAAGGGCAAACAAGCTCAAAAAGTGACTTTTTAAAACAGACCTAGTATTTCCAAATCCATACTTGTATTCTCGGACTCTACATGAGTATTTTTGCATGATTCAAACTTTAAAATAATCTTTATCTTATACTTTTGTCCGGCTGTTCAGTTTAGCCTCTGTCTGAAGCAAGCCCTCTCTCTTCAAGCTGATTGGATGTTCTTTGTAAAAGAACTGCTGTATTAATTAGTTACTTACATATACAAATCTCATTAGATGGCAATGTTTCTTCTAAAAGCATCTGCCACTGTGGACTGAAAAGTAATGCAATGCACTGCAGACCTGTTTAATATGCAGCTGTTGTATGACTCATGTAAGAATTAAAGGCTCGCCAGTTCCTACGGGTAAAAACAAGAATGGGGAACAAGAAAAGTTAGAACCGTTTAGAGTAAACGAGAACTGAGTAGTTTTGTAATAACTACTCTACTTACTCTACTACTTACAGTGTCAGTACCAGGAAACAATACTATAGTTCAGAGAAAACATATTTTCACTATTTCGTGTTCTGTTCACAACCAAGAAAAATATAAGATCAACTTGAATCGGTGACCGCATCACAGAAAGAGGACACAGCAGAAAGAGGACACAGCATCACAGTTTCAGTTTACCAGCAAGAGTTGTTTCATTGACACAGAAAATTAAATAAATATAAAAAGCTGGAAATCTGACAAAAAAGAAACAAAAAGAAAGAAAGAAAGTCAGTCTGGGCCAGGCAGGCAATGTCCCGTAGGAATCAGAACTTCATTGAACTAATGAGGCAAGAAAATTAAACCAACAAACAAAGCAGTGAAAAAAACAGACCAAAAAGGAAAATAAATAAATAAATCCTCATAAAGAAGCCGGGGACTGGAAAACTACTCAGTCCATGAGAGAGAGACACTTTCTTTCTCCCAGTAATCATATATATGGTTACTGGGAGAAAGAGAGTGTTTCATAATATATATTATAACATAATATATATTATGTCACCCTGCGTATCTAAGAAAGAGAGAGGAAATGATTAAGGGGGGAGGAAAATGCTAAAGTAAATACTGTATGTAACACTATGATTCACAGTTAGAAAATGCTAACTACTCTGAAGCAGTACATGAATGTAATAAACATTTTTGGGGGAGAGGGGTTACTGAAAAATAAAAATAAAAAGATACTCATCAATACCAGGATGCATCTATTTAGTTTGTGTTACTCAGAATGGGTACGCACCTTCAAATAATGAGAAACTTGTCAATCATTTATGCAGTGCAGCAATGTACTGAAATAACAATGTTATGCCAGTGGGCGCTGTTCTTTATAGTGCAATACAATGAAATCAAATGATTAATCCCCCCCACCCACCACCACCACCACCACCACCCCATTTGCAGCTATGAGAGCTGTAAAGTTTTAAGCTTGACACAGCAGGAAACTGCCACAGTTTAGACAGCATCCTAATTGTGATGTTAATGTTCTTCCCCATATATCCAGGAGCTGATTTGTTATTTTGCTAACAGGGGAAGCCCACCAACCCCAATCCTATCAGCAAGCCAACATATGTGGATGGCAGGATGACAAGTTGGATGCATCCAACTAAAAGTCCTACTGGTAATAGTACAGTGCATGTAATATTCTAGGAACTGTAAGTACTTTATTGTTACCTTCTTACCTAATACTGTGTTGCATTCATGCAACTAAAACCTCATAACAAGACACTAAATGGAATACTTAAAAATAGTGTTTATAGTTCATATTATATATACTTATAATATCAGAATAAACCAGGGGGTCATCTTCACATAAGGGGAGCATGCTGACAATGATATCTGAGCCATATCTGTTATATTGCTACTTAGGATACACTCTATACTTTATACTGATTAAATAAGCTCTTAGTTTATGTATATTTCCATGGTTCATTGTACATCATTTAAAGCCTCATATTGGGAACATTTACATAAGCAAAAACAGCCCATTCACCACCTTTCAGTCAGGAAATTCGATTCAAGGTTGGAGCCATTTATCAAAACAATAACAGACGTGTTGGTTTTGTAGTTTTTACTGATGCAATGCTCCAACTTACTATAACTACACTTGATTAGAAAATCCCTGAGCTTCAGATTCCTCCTGCTGACAACAACACAACATTTAGTGAACATATATTTTAATAAACGTCCAGATACTAATTTGTTACAAGTTACACACAGAGGATGATGTGAAAGTGTTGCAGGTTAAAATTGGCAAGCAGACAGTAATGAAGCATCAAGGACGAAGAGTTTCTTTATCTTGCTGTAAGTCATATTGAATGCCACTTCACAGCAGGATGCAGATATCTACAATATGTAAGTCGACAATAGTGGACAAGGCAGGATATTTGCAAGGCTTCCCCAGTTTGTATAAATTTACCTTGGGAATCATTAAAATGAACAAACTTAGAAAAAACAATACAAATTGAATGAACCCTAAGTTTATTCCTCTCGTGAATGAATATGCAGTCTATTTTTTAACAAACAAATTCAATTTACAGTGACTCAGAATTAGGAGGCTGTTTGTACTGATTTATAAAAGATAAGCAATTTGGATTCATAGATATACAATACATAAACATTTCACTATAAATGATGAACAGCACCGACTCACTCCTCAGTGTCTCTTTCTATCACTGCCTCCGGTGCCTGTAGCTATACAGCAGCTCGTATATTTGCATGTGACTGCCAAGCAAATTTTATGCGAGCTTTTCGAAATGTCAGTGGAAATAAAATGTGAATTAGGAGTATTTTCCATCACTATGTTGAAAACAAACTGGCATCCCAAATGTCAACAACGAGATCTGCAAGTACATCAGAGAGACGGAGCTGTGTGAACATGATTGTTGATACTGCTCAGTGTCACAGCTATTTCATACTTTAACCTCAAAACACAAACAAAGACACGTATACTACTATGTACACTACAGACACGTTAGACAAACTAAAACCACAACTCCTAACGAAAGCGGCAGGTGTTATTTAAACATAGAACCAGTTAGATACAAACTTTTCTATATATTTGATTTAATTGAAATTAAAAATGATTCTTCTTTGTAAATAGGAGATCACTGAGTGCATTTTCGCAGTTCCAGCTCGCTCTAATTCGACGCATAGTTTACAAAAATGCGTTTTTGTAATAACCATGTCTTTTATCTGTCACTGCATGCTGTACCCTCTCCACATTTGCACGACATTGAATTGTGAACAATTCAGTGGATAAAAGGATGGGGAGGAAAAAAAGAGGTCACAGACTGTCAGGAGCAGCACATAAAGAAGCAGAGAGAAATCCACATTGTTTATTGAGAAATGACAGCCAAAGCCAGGGGTGTGGTGTACAAAGAATGAAAAGTCTCATTTTCCAACACTGTTAGTCTGAAGCGGAAATGTACTGAAAAAAGAAGAGAAGAGGTAAACAAGGGCTAGGCAAGAGTAAACCAAATGTGACCAGTGAGCCAAAATAAAACTTCTATGCAGTAGATTTATGCTGTCAATTAATGTTTATTGATCCATGTACTGTCAGTATGATGTAAACAGGTGACAGATTTAACGGTGCTATATTTAAATGTGCTGTGCTCATACGCAAACACAGAAGTGTGAGGTTTAGCTTCCTTTGTTGAAATGGTAATTATTATACATTATCATAAACTGGGTCTTACAGCTACAGCACGCAATATATAACAGTGAAGGCTATAAGCTATAAATACATTGTAACCAACAATATCTTTATAGCTTATATTTTCTAAAATATGAGAGTTAAAAACAACCAACTACACACACAGATGATGAAACAAGTTGTAAAGAAATCAATAGCGTAGTCAAGACATATTGAGTTGGCACACTTTTATACGTATTTTTTACACGCTGGCACAGGAAAAGAGAACCTGAGGTTTATTAAAAACCTGTTTGACTGTCGATGGCTTGTTCGACTTTTATTGGTGCCGTTACAATTTTGGATCTTATTTTAAAAAGACAGTACACTGACATTTTGTTTGCATCAAATGACTTGCATCAGCTTAGGCATAAACATCAACATCTTAATATTTCTCATTTTCATTTGCTTAAGCAATTTGCTGTATTCGTACTCGCATCTGAAGCTCTAATCCTCCAGTTTTTGTTAGCGCTCTTTAAGCTTTATGGAGATAAAAATGTTCACATACAGGATATTTTTCTTAAAGACACAGTGACATTAAAAATACATTTGTAAGGCTGTAATCCTGCTTTAACAAGTTATTTAACTTGCAACAAGTAAAATTATAATGATTGTGGAGCTTTCGACTTTGAGTCATTCAAGCATAATTCTGAATGATTTTTATTCAAACCCTCTTTCGGCTGTTGCGATCCACATATTTTAAGCCACATAGTCTACATCATGATACACAAACTAAAGATCCTCCAACCACCATTTCACTTCACTTTACAGAACATAACTTTAATCCTTTAATTCAGCCTGGAAACAGCGTCGTCCAAACTTCTCAAAACTGCAGAATCACCTTTTAGTAATTGGCTAAACGCACTACTTGGTCGTTTCTGTATTTCCCGCTGCGCCGCTCGTCTTCACACGATGTCCTCTCTCATTTCCCTTTGTGCTTGTTGAAAAGAGCGTAGAGGACTTTCAAGGTTGCAGTGGTGTCCAGAGAGACAATATCTGTCACAATATTCAGAGGAGACATGATCCACATGCAGCATCCTTAAGCCATTGAGGCGATAAGAATAAGCGGACGCTTTTTACCAGCATTAGCTAATAGCTACTCTCACAATCCATCCTAAGAGGTCATAGATCAGGAGGGCAAAAAAAAAACATTAGATGGAAACTTAATCAATATGTCCTTGGTGAGATAAGATCCCTACAAAATTGCTCTCTGTTGTGAGATGCTCTGACTGAATGAATGTGACAGAAAGATCGACTTCACCATTGGCTAACCTAATTAATTCACGCAGCATGCTCTCATTTTAGGCCCTGAGAGCTGGGATTCCTCATTCAGTGGCTGCAATTATGCCGTTAATTAAAAAGACACTAAAAATGAATTAAATTACCCACTCGCTCCTGGCACAGATTAATTGTGCTAGTCCTTACATTAACAGTTATCGTGTCGAGGATTTATTTTACAATTACAGGCTCTGTGGCTGGGAGGCAATATGGTGGGACAGCTTTAGCGATCTAAAGAGAGGAAGATTCAAGTTTAGAGGGAAGTTCCACCTGTCAATAGCGCATCTGCAGGGAAGTGGAGTGAATCTGATTGCCACCGATTGATTCCCACACTTAGAGGAGTCAGTAACTCACCCGGTCACCTGCTCGATTTCACTCTCCGCCTTATGGAATGATGTAGTCTATGTGACCGATGGAAATTACCCAAACACACACATAAGCGTTGCTGGTGGCATACGATGTAGTCATACACATGAACCCACCACAGATGTATGCTTTAAACTTATAAACAAAAACGAATGCTGTAGCTTTATGACTTCCTAGAATTTTAACCTTTTCATGTGTACATGTGGCCATTAGAGATCATGAGTATATGTCAAAGAAAGTAGGCATCTTGCATGCTAAATAACATAACATCCATGAGGGCTACCTACAGCAACGTCACAAGCAAACAGTGATTGGCTGTACGTGCAATTGGCGTTTGGAAAATTCTTTTTATGTGGATGGGGCTTACAACAGCAAGCCTACACCATTAAAAACAGCCCCCAAACACACAAACATGATATTTTGTTATAATAAAAAACTAACTTAAACATACAAAACCTTGATCTGGTTCTTGATCTAATATTGACAAAAATTATGTTTGTAAATATTGAATACAGTTGATTACACACTGTAAAATTCACTAAAGCTGCCATTAATCCATCCATTTTCTGCTGCTTATCTGGGTCTGGGTTGCAGTTTAAGCAGAGAAGCCCAGAGCTCCCGTCTCCCCCAGACTCCTCCTCCAACTCATCCAGATGGGGGGACACCAAGGTGTTCCCATGCTGCCTAAGAGATGTAATGCCTTCGGCTTGCCCTAGCTTCGCCCTGAGGCCTTTTCCTGATAGGATATGCCTGAACCACCTTGATTAGTTTGCCCTTCGGATACCCAAACCATTTCAACTGTCTCTTTTCCATGTGAAATATTAGCAGCAGTCTTCACTAAGACAGATAACACAAATTCATTCAGATAAACACCCGCACATTGATATAGCCTAGTAACAGTAACAGTAAGGATCAATCTCTGTGTCTATTTATCTATAGTGATACTCATCATGACACGAGCGGCACTCATTCATATTCAGCACGCTATTCCATCTCCCTCTCCAAAACACTCTCAAACTCTCACTCCACGGTGTAGAGCACATTAATTCAGCAATCCCCTTCCTTGCATGACATACAAACACATTTTAGCATTTTTTCCGTCATCCAGATAAATTCTCCTGATAAAGGGCATCATCACTGAATTAGTTTGACATCGGTGTCTTGGAGCGCTGTAGGATTTCATTTTTTTATGGTAACGATCACTTTATCTGCAGGCCTTTTTTCTTCTTCATCATCTGTGCCTGGCATTTCAATCTCAGTAAAACAGTCATGAACAAGTTCTGAGTGTGTTATGTGTGAACAAAGTGGATTTGTCTCACCTTGTGGGTCAACATTGGAGAGCTGAAAGCCTGTATCCTTCAAGAGGTCCAAGGCCAAGGTGACATTATGAAGCTAGAATTTTTTTGAAAAAAACAACAAAAACAATTTCAAATGAGAAAATATATAAAATTCAGCTATGAACCACACTTATTGAGTACTTTGGTTGTTTTATTGTACTTTTTATATTTTATATTTATATTTATTATTGCATTTTGCACCAAGGGAGTGGCACTCCAATTTCGTTGTACCTTGTACAATGACAACAAAGGCTATTCATTCATTCATTGTAAGACTATATCATATACAACAAAAGCTATTCTATATTCTAAGCTATATTGGTAAAAAAGTTGACTCTGTAACAACAGTAAAGATATTTATTGAATAAACTGTACTTTAGTGCTGAACTTACAACTTTGAAGTGCTTTAACTTTAAATTTGAAGATTTCCATTTTATAATACTTGTATATTTTATTCCACTATGATAATATACTACAAGCCTTTTGTACTCTGGTGCTTTTATCGCATAGTAATAGCTATAGCTACTAATTACTTTTAAAATCATACATCTATTTTCTTAAATGCTTTCCCAACTAGGGCCATGGGAGGGCTGGAGCCTGTCCCAGCTAACATCTGGCAAACACACAGTATGCCCTGGAGTATTATACAACCCTGGAAATGTTAGTGGTCTATCACAAGACCAGCACAGAGAAACAGACAACCATTCACACCAACTACAGCTAATTCAGAATCACCAAATAACCTGACATTTATGTCTTTAAACATACCTAGGAGCAAACTGAAGGAAACCCACGGAGGCACAGGGACAACAACAACAACTTTTATTATGGGGACCGTATAATATTCATTTGATCATATCATATCTTTTAATGGGCACTGTTCTGGATCATGTTTTAGTACTGTATCCAAGTGATCGGCTGAGAATTAGATTAGATTACTTCAAATCAGATGATCAGATGAAAAAGTGTACTTCATTCCTAACACTTGTGAACTGAATAAAGGAATTTGTGTGAATGCGTACACTGCACCAAAAATAAAATACGTTTGAACAAAATTTTGAGTAAATAAAGCTTTGAATGTGGCATGAATCCATATATGTGAATCTATACTTTACCATCTCAGAGTCACTGACAGGGGTCAGGTTGAAGTCAAAGAGCGGGATGAAAAAACCCTCCAACTGTCCGATCAGCAGCAGCAGAATCACACCATCAGCAAACTGGACAGCAAACCCACAGAGCATTGGAACATTGAAAGTGATAAGGGAAGTAATCACTGGGTCTATTTTTATCAAAAGAAAGCCTGTAAGCAGTAGAAGGTTTCCAGCTGTTGGTGTATACCTGTTTGTCCATATCTATCACCTGCAGACCCAGAGATGATATATGCTGGTTGACAAAGTGTACCAGGGCCTACAACAGAGAAATTATAAATCTGTGCAGTTTGAAATGCAACTTGACAATTTAGGGTATCTTCATCAAAACCCAAAGCATTAGTTGGAAAGGTTAATATATCAGACTCTTAAAGTAAGACATCTAAACTTGTCCATTCTGCACCTCGTGTAGCTCACTCGAAATCAAGGAAAGTATTAGTCAGCCAGCAAAAAATGACTGCACTTTTAAAATATGAGATTTTTTTTGTCTCTTTCTCTCTGTGAGCTGCTTTGTGTCAGCCTATAGCTCATTTCAGACTTTGTTGTCCTGTATTTCAAGTGTTCTCACAACTCTTGCATTTAGTTTGTGTTCAGGCATTTAGTTATCTATCTTAGTCAAATATTGGAACTTCTGGCTCCAAAATCCTAAAATTGAGTCTTCAAAACAGGATTTCACTAACCCATGAGTGTTGTCATGGTGGCTACTTCCATTTTTTACATGCAGTCTGTGAAAATTATTTGATTTTTTTTTTTTTAAAGATCATGCTCAACAGTATTTGAAAATCATCTTTTGCAAGAAGGCCAAAAAGCCTTAGAAGCACATTAGATTAAGATTGAAATCTAATGTGAAAGTCCCGTCCTTCACCAGCCAGCTCTGTTCATCTGCCATGTATTGAAGGTTCAGATCAGGCAACAAACACACAGCGTGACATTTATCATTTGTGTTAACACCACTGGAGTTCCTCTCTCTCTCTAGAGATGAGAAAGTCAACACCTTTAAAAAATCTCGGCACTTCTTTACTTTTTCTGGTGTCCTTGTTATACCTTTTTCACTGTGTTGACCTTGTGAGCCTCAAGCTTCAGCAGTTGCTCGATGGGATCTTCCCCTGGGTGACCAGACAGCCAAAAAAAAATGTGTTAGTAGGCTGTAATGCTTTTTGGATGACATTCAAGATGTCACATCAGCTCAACCTCTGACCACTCTCACTCACTTTCAGTATTGCTGAGGGAGTCTGTGTCGCTGCTGAAAAGGCAAAAAGGATTTATATATATATGAGGTGAGTTTTTCTTCACATTTACAGGATCACACGAGGCAGTAAGCACCTCACCTTCCCTCTGTTAAGATTTCCACTTGCACATCTGATTTGATTCCACTTTTGCTGACCTGGGTGTACAGCACACCACAATGAGCAACAATTACACAAAGTGTGTTTGAAACCATCCTGGAGCAAAAGAAAAAGTGCCAAAGTTTGACAAGAACAACTTACTTCTACGACTACAACTTCAATCTTCACATCAGACGGCAAATCCAATTCAGGCTGGAAACATCTCACCATGGCAACAAGCAGATGAAGGGTGGCCAGAAGGTCCTTGTTGTGGATGACTGACAGGTAAACAGCAGAGGACCAGACACACACAAAAGAAAAATCGGCCGATGTGATCAAACTCTCTGCTAAGTATGCACACAAAGCAGGGCACGAGTGTCTTTGATAAATAAGAAACTGAAACTTGGCCCCATAACCTACTTACCATTGAGTACTCACCAGCAGCTATTTTCATTATCAATCCAGTTTTCAGCAAATCTAAACAATAGCATTTAGTTTTATCTATTTATGTCTTCACTCTGTAAGTAAAGCTTTCTCCACAGCTAATGATCGGAGCACTCCCATTAAGAACAACTCCATGGTGACCCTGTTAGACAATATTACCATATTATATTGACCTTCTTGGTAATATATTATCCTTATTATTACTCCTGTTGCCTAACATTAAAAGCCTTCAACTGGTGATGCATCTACAGCCCTATTTTTAGATTTTTAAAAAAAATAAGAGCAACAAGCTGCAAATCCCATAAATTGATATTTTATTCAGAATAAATCCGATGTTTAACATGAGACAATTTACTCTTTTATGAAAACTGTTAGCTCAGCTGCTGCCATCAAATTCAAAATGACCTTATTTTTTCTTAACATTTTCTCAGTTCATCAAATCATTGGATTCGGTTTTTATTTACATTTTACACTGTACACTAACTTTGTTTGAATTGGGGTTGTACTACAGAACAAGACATGGTCATTTTAGGGACCTTTTTTGCTTGCAGATGAGAAATTAAAAAGGCAGGAAGGTGGTTCCACAACTCCAGATCGTAAGCAATGCCATTGTGCTTGTGACCATATTTTGATTCAGTATTGTTATCTCTAGAATAAACCTGCACACTGCTGACAGCAGTAGGCATGATTATCACCAAATCATGTTTCACTTTTAATTAGCATTCGCACAGATTAGTCTTTTTTGATACGTTTCCCTGTCTTCTATTTGGATTCACCCTGAACAAAACGCAAAGGAAGGCAATGAAAAAAGTGAAATAATTGTAGTCAAGAATCTGACAGCTGCCCTGCCAGGTTATGTTGTGTCAGCCCAAGAAAGAAAATTTTAGGTAAAGTGTTTATAAGTCTATAAGTTATTTCTCTGCATAATCAAGCAACCAGCACTGACATGTGATTAAAATGAAACCCTATAATGTCAGGAAATTTTATCTCCACCAAAATCCCGCGCAGTTGGTATAAGCTTACATGGTACCCTTGTGATAGCACCAAATCCTGTTGAAATGAGAGGGTTGCCAGAAGAGAACATTTGTTGACTTGTTGCTTTGTTTGCGAAGCCCAGTCAGCAGCATGACTCACGTTTGACGTTCCATTTGATCTGACTGCTGTCCTGCGTACCCAGTCTCTTGTCCAGCTCCTCCATGATTATTTCCAGCTTGCGGATCTGAGCTGTGCTGGTCAGCGCTATCTCTTCCACATTCAAATGCACGTCGGCCAACCTGGCTGAAGAAATCAAGAAACAACCGAGTATCATTATAGGGTCTGACTGACAACAACCTCCAGCTTTTTAACATAATATCTGTTTGTTTTTCATCCTCTCAGTCAAATCACTATCAAACGGAAGTAAGTATGATAAATGAAATATCAAATATTCATTATCTCACACAGCAGGTGATGAAGTACCAGTCCATCATACACATCTTCCTCCAGACTCTGAACAACGATGTGCTCGGGTTTCAAAGTCTTATTGATCCAATCAACCAGTGCCTACCGAGATATAATTCATCACACGGTCAGAGAAATTATCCGCTTTAATCTTCTTGCATACATTTTTCCTTTGCCAGTGTTGCAGATGAAGAAGAAAAAACAGCAAGAGACCCTGTTTTTAAAGATTGTGTTTTTGGATCCCGAAACAGATGACAATAATAATGCAAGATACAAGTACTCATCTAAAAAAAAAGCTTATATTTCACTTGTTTTCCTCTGAAGTTTACATATAAGACGTCAGAATTATTTAAATTTTTCATTTGTGTGAAACATTAGCGCTGCCCTCTTTACAACAATGTTTAAAATTCTGATCCAGCAGACTCTGCTGGCTCCTCGCCGTGACATCTGTCTCCCATCTTCTTTTATAATTATGCTCATTAAAATTTCACCCATCCTCACACCTTATTCCTGTATGCAGCCCACTAAAGACACAAAGGTAATCTCAGATCTGCGGCTGTCCAGGACGGGCGTTTGATGTTACAGTAAATGTGAAATAGAAGAAAGCGAATCCGACATGTGCAAGGCAGGGATTCATTTCTTACCTCCTTCAGCTTTTCAAGTTTGGGGTCTTTTAAAGATGTTGGTTGTATGAGTTTCCTCTTCTCCCCTGTAATGGACATGAAAACAAAACTGCGCTAGTCTCTTACGTCACCCAAAGTGCATCTGATAGCTCTCTTTAGAATTTCTGCTTTGAATATTTCAGTGATAGGTTTTACATGTTTTGGCAGTACCCCTATGTTTGCTGCTTATTCACATATACATATACTTTGAGGTTGGCCATTTTCAAATGCATTCCCTTCATACATCCAGCCCTCCCGAGCAACATAGAAATCAGCAGAGCCCGCAAAGCTGTTTCGGTTAGTCTAATCTATCTCGGCAGAACTTCTAACTTGGCAATATAATTAAGCTGCGTGAATCATAATTTTATGTGGAGTATGGATCAAAGAATTATCCGAAATCTATTGCTTTACTTAGAAAGACAAGCCCACTCCAACTCTGCTGTATGGAGCGTCTTGCATCTTTATGCAATGCTTTTGAATTGTGGCCAATTTCAGCTCCCAACAGAACTGCTTTCTCGATGACGTCGGTGTTTTATAAACCCATCATTCGGTACACAAAAACTTTGATACTAGCCGGGGAACATAGTGGAGGATTCAGCAAATTAAAAACCAGATATTCACCGCAGGAGGTGGCAGAGACCAGAGCACACCAGATTTCACATGAAAGAGAATACTGGACCTAAACTCATTTCCTCCATGTCTGCTAAATGTGTAAATGAGCAACTATCACCTTTCAAGTTCACAACATCAGTGCCCCAAATGATCCGAAGGTCATGTCCTGCAGGTTTAAATGATTACAGATAGACTGGACACGTCTATATTCATTATCCCTATTATATAATATTGGCGAAAGTCTAATAGAAATGCACAAGGCAGACACGATTTTCAATATGAGGTCACTGGGATGATCTTTTACATGTGCCACATGAATCACTGATGACTAAGATTGACAAAAGTAAATGCAAACATACCCTGAAAAGACTCAAGTTCCACAGGCTCTTCTTCTTTCTGATAATTAAAGATGTTCTCCTCCATCATTCCTCTGCAAAGTGATATCTTCACCTCTGCTGACCTGTCAACACATTTACATAAAATTACAACTACAGGAATTTTTTTAACAATTTTTTTAAATTGTTACCACAAGCTTCCATTGGATGTGGATCAAAAAAAAAAAAAAAAAAATTCTGCATGCAAACAAGAGGCAAACCAGACATTTTTATGCATGGGCCCAGAAGAACAGAAGTGCTGTAAACTCCATTGTTCCATCTACAATTCAAATTTTGAAAAGATTTCCATGCAAAATAAATTAGTTTGGACTCATTTGAACAGAGGTGATGTCTTGTGGTGTACTAATGAAAAACTGTACATTTTTTTTTAGACATGAATACAACATCTGGATTAAAGGGAACATGAACCGTTCATGTAAACAGCAAACAGCAAACTTGCAAACTTTGAGAAGGGTTTATTAATGCTAAGGTACAGAGTTTCATTGTTGCAATCCAGATGTCCTTTTCAAGAAGACCCTGCTTATTTTGGCTAGACAAAGTCAAACCACACTCTGCACAACAGCATGACTCCTTATTAAAATCGTCCAGATGGTAAAATCACCTTCCTCTAGTCAGAATAGTCAACTATTGAAAATATCGGGACCGGTCAATTTCCTTCTTTGATGTAAAATACAAAGAGGAAGATAATAATTCTATTTCAAGCAAGAACAGAAAAACATTTTACTTTCAATCAGTTGGTCTTAAGACTTACCACATGCTTGGAGTGTTATTAAAAGACACCCAGCAGGAAACAAAGCCCTAACATAACCTCTTCCAAAGCATGTTGCTGGCTTCAAATTCAAAATGTGCATCTCTATTTTTAAACACTTCGCAGTTTTACCATTTGTCTTTGCACCCCAAAGGCAAGGTTTAAAGGATGTGCAAATCACTGGATTCTGCTTTCATCACAATACACAATTTGTACACAATTTGTTCCAACTTTCTCAGGGGTAAAAGTGGGTTGTAAAGCACAGAAGAATGAAGAAACACTTTCTCCATGAATATGTTTGGCAGAAAATACTCTCAGTGGTGCCTCAGTAGGGTGTCCGGAGCCATACTGCTCAGTTTTCAGCTGGTTTTGAGGACTGACCAGCAGTGAAAAATGCTGGCTGTGATGGCAGACAGCTTACCTTTGAGAGGAAATCTTGTATCTCAGAATTGTTGCTTTCAAAGTACAAAAAAAAAGCAGCCTTGTGCTCAGCTCAGCCACACAGAACCTCTAATGCAGGTATATTACTCTGACTGAAGGTGTTACACGTTTCTAAAAACACAGAGAAACACAGAATCTGATCTGGTTTAGAATCGATCTGTTCCAAAAACACGTATTACCAAAACAGGAAGCCACTTAACTTCCTCACTTCTTTTTTTCCCTTTTCTTTTTTTTCTCAACGGCAAACTCATCAGATCAAGAACTTCAGGTCCCTGCAGAGTTACAGGAGCTGGTCTTGTTTCTGTGAACATTTTGAATCATATGGCCTGAAACAAAGCACAGCAAACACATAAAGCAACACTCTCTGACAAAACAGACGTGACCTGGAGCTTGTCAAACGGTTGTTTCCTGGATCTGTGGAACAGAAACGCCTCGGTGAGCAACTTCTCTTTCTCTGGGTGTTTAGATTGTGTGTGGCTTCCTTTTCCTGAGGTTGACAGTAACTTTCAAACAAGGTCATAAACAAAAAGTCTTTTTGAATAAGCTTACCTTCAGCACTCTGGGAGAGACTCGGCAGAATTGAGTTCCTTAGCTGATGTCAACTCCACAAACTGTCAAAACAGCGATATATCAGAAGTGGAGGGCTGCACTCAATCTGAAAAGACTCTTGTTATTTCTATCAATGCAAAGGTCTGACTGTACTCAATTTCAAACTGTTGGCTTGAAAGAAAATAACATGTCACAGGGTTGAAAAGGAAGATAAGCGCATGAGAGGATGTGGCACAGAAGAAGATAGCACTTCCTCTTTTTGATATTGGCTTCGACGCTGAGCGTTTTCTGATAGGGGCGTTTATGCTCTGTGACACGAACCCTGGATAAGACTTTAATAATAAGTAGTGAGCGAACAAGAACAGGGAAGACTCTTGGGTATAAGTGTATTGTTTTGAAAAATACACTTCAGGAGGGCCGTGAGAAGCGTGACACTCAGAGGCCTGAACCACTCAGGCTCAGCTCACACATCTCCATCTGTGACCACCCAGATCAATTTGCCGTCATCTGGTCTCCATCCTTCTCGGTTACACAACAAACACATTAAAAGGAAAAGAAAAAGAAAAGCAAAGATAGACAACAAAACACCGACCTCTGTCTGTGCACTGGCCTTGTTGAAGAAAAGAAAAAGGACCACCCATCAGTCAGACGAGGGGCAATTTAGGGGATGTGGAAGGTTACCATAGCAACAAAGGAACGAGACAAGAAAATAAAGGCCTAAAATAAACCTATAATTCCTTTAGCTAAACCCAAATTGAAGGAACTGTCTGTTCAAAAGCCAATCTCGCTCAGAAAGCCAAAGCAAATTTAACCTATCTCACAAGCAATTGATAAAATAAAATTCCCATTCTGCTTGATTCCACACATTTATTTTTCTGATAGCCTAGATTAAACAGGAAAAAAAATTCAGACACACACTGGTGAACCAGCCAGTGTTAACTCGGTCTGAATTGACTCATCCATTCTCTCAATAATTCAAACCGGCTCTAAAATGCATGAGCAGTCGTGCACTGTACATCTTAGCAGGTCTTGAGGTGTCACCGCAGGGCCAGCTCTGCTTCAGGAGACCAGTAATAGGTCCGGGTCTCCTTGGAGAGCTGTCTGAAAGGCTGTTCAATATAAAGACACTCTGACTCGGACTCCCCTGGGACGGCAAGAACACACTGCACTCAAGGCAGGAAGCAACAGCATGAACTTTTAAATATGATTTAAAATATGCGTACTACGCATAGTTCAGAGAAAACATGCTATTAAAGAGTATAGTATAGGAATAACATGGAACAAATTAATAATGTACAGTAAATAGAAGTAAAAAGAAAGTAAACCATTCTTCAACTTTAAGATTATGTATCAGGACTTTTTGTTAATAGATTGTTCTACATCAGGTCTTAAAATTGTTTAATTACAGCCTTGGATTAACAACAGCATGACACACCTTACCTTATCATTATTTATGTAGCAAAAAAAACAAGTCAAAACACAAAAGCAGTGTGTGAAAAAGTACACCCTTACTGTTTCAAAAGCAATTAAGAAGGTAAGTAGGCAGCCAGGTGCTGCCAATCAATGCACAAGAAAAACTGTGAGCACAAAAGAAGAGATTTTGGTAGTTTGTAGATTTGGAGTATTCAGGTATGTTATTACAATGCCACAGGGGGAAAGACATCAGCAGTGATTGTAAAGAAACAACTCTTGCCAATTTCCAAACAATTTGTAGTCAATCATTTTATACTAAAAAATTCTTCACAAGTAGAAAACATTCACAGCACTTACCAATCTTCCCAGTAGTGGGCACCCCAGAAAATTCACAACAAGGTCAGATCATACAGGGCTCGGGGAAATTGCAAAAGAAAAATAAAATGCTAGAGCTTTGCAAAGTTGCATTCAAACAAACCACAAGCCATCTGGTACAATATCTTTTGGACAAATAAGACCAAAGTGGAGATGAAATAAAAGCATATCAGTATAAAGACTTCATACCAACTATTAAGCACAGTGGTAGAGGGTTAATGATTTGGGCCTGTTTTGCAGCCAGCCATGAACTCCTCTGTGTACCAAAGTATTCTAGAGTCAAATGGTAAGTCCATCTGTCTGATAGTCAAAGCTTGACCTAAAGTGGTTGATGCAACAGGACAATGATACCAAAAAGAGCAGCAAATCTACAACAGAATGGCTGAAAAAAGAAAAAAGAAATCAAACCAAATCAAACTGCAATGCCTGCAAACCTCAATGAACTGAAGCAGCATTTTAGAGTTTGCAGAAGTAGAAGAGTGGGATAAAATTCCTCCAAAATGACATACGATTAGTTCTTACTTTTTCACACACTGTTTCTGGATTTAGGCCTAGCTTTGTTAAACAAATACTAGTAAATGGACTTATACTTATATGGTGCTTTTCTATTCTATTTGAGCACTCGAAGCAGTCTGTTTGACACACACACACACATTAAGACAAGTTGTTTTCTATGTGAAGCAAAGAACCTTTAACTTAACACTCACAGTCTTTCATTCCAGTGAATTGGTTGGGGGCAACTTGGGATTCAGCATCTTGCCTCAGGATATTCAACATGCTGCTCTCAACTGTTTCCTTGTTTCAGTCTGAGTGAAGGTAAGCTAAATGACTGCATGCATAAAGAAGAGTTGCAAAGATCTTGAATTCTTAGAATTTTAATAGGCTTTAATGTGTTTTCAAATTGATTAAACACTGGAAGCAGTATAACGCAGTACATACATCATCCAAAAGCAAAGGCAAAATTATTCAGTACTTAGTTAAAACTTTGTTAGGGTGTCACTTACTTGTAACTGATAAGGTTTCAGTGTCTCCTGGCTCTCAGGCACATCCATGGCTCCCTCATGGCAACAGCTAGAACACCAAACTCAAGGCTTTAAAACGACAGGCCACAAACCAGCTGCTGACACCAAGATAGCTGCTTTCACCTCCTGCCATCCTTTTGTGGCTTTTAAATGTATTTATTCATTAATCCATTTTCTTAATTCCATATTCAATTCAGAGTTGCAAGGGGCAGGAGCCTCTCCAACAACCCTGGATGGGTTGCCAATCTGTTCCAGGGCTAACACATAAAGACAGACAACTGTTCACACTCACATTCACACCTATGCCCAATTTAGAATCACCAATTAAGATAACCCCATGCATGTCTTTGGAGTGTGGGAGGAAGCTGGAGTACCAGGCGTACACACAAAGAAAGGTCCAGTTGGATTCAAACAATTTGAGCTATTTAATTGTACAGTTTTATCATCTACAGACTGCAAATATTCAAAACAAAATATAATTTATATATAATTACAGTATGCTGTATTGTTTAATGGCAAATTTTTATTTGTACTTTACATAAGAACAGATAATGGATTATATAAAGGTCATTCAAAGGCACCATGGATGTATTTTCTTCATTTTTAGGTAATTTTCTCCGTTTCGGTGAATTTTATTATAGGGGTGTTCTATATTTAGCCTCAAATGACAATTTGTTGTCAACTTGAAACCTCACAGACCAAACTTTCCACATAAAACAGTTAGGTTAAACAGAAAATGTGTACTTTTTCTGGCTTTCATGGACACGAAAATTTCCGATATAGTCATCAAATTCTTTTTAAAGAAAATAGCTAATGATTACATTCATATTTATGAAAAGCATTCTGAGACACTTGATAATTTATTACAGGATTTTATAATTTTTTATAATAATCTATGATGGAGCATATTGAGTTCAGTATGACACACAAACGTTTTCCAGTTTTCACATTTCCCCGTCATTGCTACGTATTCAAATGCA
This sequence comes from Neolamprologus brichardi, assembly GCF_056152115.1. Classification (NCBI taxonomy): domain Eukaryota; kingdom Metazoa; phylum Chordata; class Actinopteri; order Cichliformes; family Cichlidae; genus Neolamprologus; species Neolamprologus brichardi. The sequence goes on from NC_142110.1 coordinate 18,777,591, forward strand.
GGGCTAAAGGTTGCAGAGTTTCCTGGGTTGCAGTTAACATTCGAGGAGGGAAAAATAAATACTGACATTTGGGGAAGATTAAATACTAGCGTTCAGAGCCTTTTTCTGGCTAGATCCCCTGGGGCTTTTTAAGTCCCACATAATGATGACTTTCAGTCCCAGTTGGTCTCCTACAGTGTCCAGACTGTAATGTATAATATCAGTGCAGGCACAGGGCAGTGTTCAGAGTAATGGCAGGCGTTAAAGACGGGAAAAGCTCATGCAGAGGTTTTGTAGTTGGTGAATAGATTGTAAAGGACTCTGAGGGTGGACTTCAGGTTCAGGTTGACAACATCTAGAAAAGAAAAAGCAGAGATTATTGAAGTCTGGTGTCCCCGAACTGGTTTGGGGGAAAAAACGATTGCCTTGTCTTGGCATGTTCGATAATTATCTTAATAAGAAAAATTGGATGGCTGGAATACTGAAGAACAAAATAAATAGCTATGCTACCATAAAATCATATTTAACATGAAAAGGAGCCAGTTCTATCATTGCTGTTAGACTGTTTCCCTCAAAAGGTTATTTGTAATTTTGGAAACTAAATGGTGCTTAAAATATCTCCCAAAACTTTTCAAATTATCCTTAGATGATGAATTACTTCTTACAAAGAGATTCAAAGGCACAAAAGGACTTTCTGTTCTCTCTGCAAGCATCACGAGTTCTACATAAGAGCTTATTTGATTATTAGAATTTACCAAACAAGCCTGCCTTAACAGAAACTGAACATTCAGCTTTCCCTGTTTGGGGCCTCCTCTCTTGTTTACAATGAACCCACAGATGTGGAAACGACAACCTTTACACTGATCAGAGCATTTATACTGCATGCTGTGCGCAGTGCAGTAAATGCTTAAATGAAGCGTGTCATATGTATGCCTCTAAACACAGATATCAAGGGTTTTTTTGCTCAACTGTGTCTTTCAATATCTACATTAACCTGTCACTTCATTAGGTACACCTTGCTAGCACTGTGTTGAACCCCTTTGGCCTTGAGAACGGCCTTAATTATTAATGCCATAGATCCAACGCAGTGCCAGAACATTCATTAGAGATCAGAGATTGGTCCATATTGACATGATAGCATCACACAGCTGCTTCAGGTTTTGCCAGCTACACATCCATGATGTCAGTCACCTGTTCCACCACATTGCAAAGGTGCACAGATCGAGACTGTGGAGGCCATTTGAGTTCATTGAACTCATTGTCACTTTGAGATGATCTGAGCTTTGTGACATGGTGCGTTATCCTGCTAGAGGCACTCATGAGAAGAAGGGTAGACATTGGTCATAACGTGATAGACATGCTCAACAACAACACTCAGGGAAGCTGTGGTATTTATGCTTTAATGCTGTTTAGCCCAAATTTGTTGCCTTCCTATCACCTCGAGGCAGTCTGGAGATTTTCCTCTGACCTCTGGCATCAACAATGTACTTTCTTTTTTTCAGACCATTCTGCATAAACCCTAGAGATGTTTGTGTGGGAAAATCACAGGGGATCAGGAGTTTCTGAAATACTCAGATGAGCCTGTCTGGCACCAACAACCATGTTACGTTCAAAGTCACTTAAATCACCCTTTCCCCCCACTGAACTTCAGCGGGTTGTCTTGGTTGTCTACATTTCTAAATGCACTCAGTTGTTGCCATGACATTGGCAATTTGAGTTAACAAGCAGCAGAACAGGTGTATCTAATGAAGTGGAGTATGGTGTATATGCAGTATTTGTGAATTTGCAGTATCCGACAAGCCTATGCAGGCTTGCTATAGCTATTCATTCATTTCATTAATTCATGAAATTGTTCATTGATTTTTTTTCTTTACAACAGGAGTTAAAAAAAAAACTTGACTAATCACTGAAGGGAAATTCTTCAGCTACAGCTGCAAAGACTGCAAAAGCTGTGCAACTAAATTAACAAGCAAAAAACAAAATACTATTGGTCAAATTTAAATTCAACACGAAGAGGAATTCTGCATGGCAACACAATGGAAAGAAAGAACCGTTGCAATGCTCAGTGGAAGACTTCACCTTAAATTTTGTTCAAGTGATCAATCCGCTGTATCACATAACATAATGAATACGTTTTTTAACCAAATTCAGACCTTAATGGTTTCAAAAGACTAAAATATGACAAATTAAGGAAATCATTTGTCATATTTTGGTCATAAAGCAATAATAAAGTCTTATTCAATTCATTTAAATTTCCTTTAATCTCTAATAAAAGATATGGACAAAATACAACTTAGAGCTGAACTAACTCAGCAGCATCTGTCCAGTTTTAAAGTGTAAGACAAGGTTTCCACCTACTGGACAACTTTTAAAATTACTGCTGCTGTAGCAGATCAACAATGAGGCAATCTTCCTGTAAATTATACGATTATGTAATACAACAACAAATACCTTCTGGTCTGGCTTTGGGTTTCTTTAGGCCTCCTTCCTGCATCAGCTCAAAGGCAAATGCCACATTGTGGACCTTAGAGGGGAAATAAAAATGGCAGTTAAAAGCGACTTTCATCACCTGCTAAAAATCCTATTTTGACTTTTTAATCTAAAATCACCTTCTGCTCAAAACTCTCAGGCGTGAGGAAGAAGTTATACAATGGGACAAAATAGTCTTCCAGCAGCCCCATCAGTAAAATCAGGTAAACTCCATCAGCAAACTGGAAACACACACACACACACACGAATATTGCACATTCTTTAAAATAAAAAAGAAGCACATTCTGCTCAAAGAAATATTGTATTATATGAAAATCACAATCTGAACCAAGGATAAAACATGCATGAAAAATTCATAGATTGTCCTTTGACTTTGATAATAAGGGCCATAGGTTCTACAGAAATCTTTTACCTGAGATTCCAGCTCAGTAACTTCCAGATTCAGCTTGTTTAGGTGTTTGTTCACAAAGGTGATGAGTGACTGGAAGCAGATTCAGATCATTATTAAGTATTACAACATGACTGCCAACACATGCAAGTCCTAGACATTATTATTGTAGGAAGGAAAGGTATCCTTTTTTACCGTTTTTACCACGTTAAGCTTGTCAGGCGCATGATCCAACAAAGTGTCAAATGCATCTCTCTCTGTGGCGAAGAGAAAAAAACATCATGGTTAAAAGTGTTTGAACGGTTTCATATTTTAGGAATTATCAACCAGGTCAAAAAGAAGACTGATACCGCTATAATCTCCCACCTCTATGTATAGACCGTAGCTGATTGGTTTAGATCAGGCGATCTGATTGGAATATGGTGTCAAAAGGTCTGTTGTCTGTCTGTCTTTTGCTATTAAGAGTCTTCTTTGTTTAATTTTTACTTAAAACTTATTACTGTCATGTTTTGACCTATTCTACTGTGATTAACATAAGGCTGAACTCATCATCAATGATAATCTAAGCTCTAAGCCCAGATCTATAATCCCAACCCTATGGACAGGCTTCATCACTGCCTGAACTCTCTTACGCAGCTTGCTTGTCATTTCTTTAACTATTCTTCAGCAATAGTTCTGCAGGTTCTAGAAAAACGTTCAAAGCTCTTCTTTGGATGTTGACTCGCTGCCTTTTGTCCTGTTCTTGTGTTGAGTGTTGCAGCCCAAGCTCTGAGGAGACCAATCCATGAGTAATAGCGATCTATTATTTAATTTTTTTTAGTCTTTAGTTATGCTTTTACTGCACTGGTAGTGTGTTTGAGATCACTGTCATGCTGGAAAATGAAGCTGTTCCCAATCAGAAACTTCAATCAAAATCTGATGTTCCACTGTCACATGTCTGTAGACACTCACTGTTTTACCTCTCTCCTTACTTCCTCCGCATATAGTGATGATAATCTGAACCAAAATTAGATATTTGAAATGATCACTCCATAAGACCCATAACCTCTGATTTTCAGTCCAGTAGTTGTGTCATCTGGCATTCCTCAGCCTTTTGTCTCTGTTTCGCTTCTTGAAGAATGGCTTCTTGACAGCCACCCCTCCGTTTCAGACCATTTTAGGAGGCTTCAGTGAACAGCAGATGGATCAACTGAAAGTCCAGATGCATCGCTAAGGTCTTTGCTGGATTTTTGCCATTTCTAAAGGAAATGACTTTCAGTCATGTTTATCTAGTGTAGATCATTTTTAGGCCTGTCATTTCTCCTCTTGTCCTCCTCATTTCCAGTTTCTGAACAATTTTTTTTTCAACTTCAGACATGTCATGTTTTCAATTAACGGCTCTTTTGGAAACACATTGTTGGTCCAAGAATATTATTTTGTATTATGTGTTTATGTAACAGGCTGCTAGCAAAAATTTGCCTAAAGATAAAATTTTAAATAGTTTCTTTGCTGAGTTGTCTGATATGTGTAGACACACCACTAGCTCATCCCTTAGTTAGGTGCCTTTAAAAAAAAAACTTGAATGATTCATCTGTTTGTCTTAAATAACTAATATTAACTAATGTACTTGTTTTTTATTCACTAAAAAGAACAAATACATTCCTCTGAAATTGGTAAAAGGACTGGTTCCTATATAGCGTTTGTTACTATATCTGAACTCTATACAACATGCCTCATTCACTCAAGACCTTTTTTCTATGTCTAGGTGCTTTTCATCTAACACACTGATGGATGCATCAGAGCAGCTTGGGGTTAGTATTTTGCCTAAGGATATTTGGCATGCAGACTCGAACCACTAACCTTCTAATTAGTAGAGGACCTGCTCTACCTGCTTAACTACAGCGACCTCAAACTGGTTACGTCTGGACTACAAATGAGTGAAACAGCAGCCAGTGTCCAAAGAAAAACCTTGAAAGACATCCAGAAAGCCTGGAGAACTATTACTCAAGACCACTTTCAAAAAAATATAAGCCTGCCTCCTTGAAAGCAAACTAAAACGTGCTTGTTTATGACTCTAATATAGTATGATTTCCATTAGGTAAAGCAGGGGTGGGAGAACTCTAGGCCTAAAGGGACGGTTTCCTGCAGGTTTTAGATGTGTCCTTGATCCAACACAGCTGATTTAAATGGCTAAATTACCTCATCGTCATGTCTTGAAGTTCTCCAGAGGCCTGGTAATGAACTAGTCATTTGATTCAGGTGTGTTGACCCAGGGTGAGATCTAAAACCTGCAGGACACCAGCCCTTGAGGCCTGGAGTTCCCCACCCCGAGGTAAAGGCTGGAGCCAGGTTAAGTCTTTACTGAGCTATTAATATTTCCTTTATAAAAATAATTGAACATTTTCTCAAGATAATGATTGTTTTAACAAAAATAATAAATGCTAAATAAATGAAGTTCAGTATTTCCACAGTGTTAAAGAGATGTGTTCAGAAGCTCACCAAATCTTCCCATCATCATTCTGAAAAACAAAAAATGAGAAGAAAATATCAACAACAATTCTTTTTCTCTGTGCACCACGTTTTCTAGCCTCCAGTTATGATGCAATGCATCAGATGCTAGTAATACTTAAAAGCATAACTACTAAGAATCAGCTCTTACTCTGTGGTGCTCGTCAGCTCCTTGGTCATTAGAGCTGTCTGTAGGATGCCTTCTCGTTTCTGCACAGACATGCGATAAATTCTACTGATTACGTTATTACATGAGAGAATGAATACATTTGATGATACACCATTATGATAATAACATGGACAGTAAAAAAAGACAGAAAGATGAAGAGAGATAAAAGCAGCTGTCACATGCCTCACTGTATCATGTTTTGGATTAATCTTGGCTATTTGTGTTTTTACACAGCTCTTTAGTTGATGTAAGATACCATAGAAGCAATTTCTAATGATGTATTTGTGATTTTACAAACAAATCTCTACTTGTTTCCATTTTCTCTTATTTTGATTGTAATTCAATTTAGTGTAATTCAATTTTATTTATATAGCACCAAATCACAATGGCCACCTCAAGATGCTTTATACTGTAACATAAAGACCCTACAATAATACAAAGAGAAAGAGAACCCCATTAGCAAGCACTTGGTGACAGAGGGAAGAAAAAACTTCCTTTTAACAGGAAGAAACCAGGCTCAGGGAGGGACACAGATGTAGGGAAACTGATGGGAAACTTTACCTTGACCACCACCACCTGTACGGAGACGTGCTCGGGCAGCCTGATTGGGGCCTGGAAGTGCATAGCGAGAGCCACCAAAAGATAGATGATAGCCACCAGGTTCTTTGAGTGGATAGCTGTAAAAAATAAAGTGAAGATTAAACCCTCTTTCAAAGAGCGAGTTCACATAAAAATGTGAACAATTTTCGAAACTTTTGAAGAAACACCACTTTTCAAAAAGAAACACCAAAAACCTGCAGCTGACAAAGGATAAAGCACGACTTGGTGAAGTAAAGTCATTGTTAACTACACAAACTAAAAGTGCTGATGGACTCACATATTGTCTCTTGTGAGGAGGAGTATTATTCAGATTTTACAATCTCTTCTGTGGCTCTGACAGAAGCCTTTCAAAGTCTGAGAATAAAATCCTAATGATGATGATGACTCATGGTGATTATCGTATCTTAGGATGGATGCAGTTGAAAGATTTTTGTTAGGAAGTGAACATCTGATGAAAGATGATGGAAATTCCAAATATATCAACCTCTAATGCTTCAGGTGTTTTCTGTGTTCCTTAAGAGTTCTGTAATTTATGCAATACATAATTGAGGAAGCAGCATATCACTGATGTCAGCACAAAAACTCACAGTCTACACTCCACTCAACGGTCCAGCCATGAGGCCTCAGCACATCGTTGACAGCTTCTAACACCGTCTGAAGCTTCTGTTTCTGGCCAATTTCTGACTGCGTCACCTCCGCCACGTTCAGCTTTCTGCCTGACAACTTTTCTGTCGCAAAAACAGGAAAAAGTTGTGTTTTACCACATAGAGAAAAGTAAGAAAGCATCGAAAAAATTAGAAGCTAACAGATTAGGTCTAGTTAAAAAAAAATGAAATAAATAGACAGAAATATCCTTTGCAGACAACAATGTGGATCTATAAATGCAGACTAACTCTGTGAGGCTAAATTTTCACAAAGACCAAAAGTGACAAAGGAGCGTGAAAACTAAATGCAAGAAATCACACATCAAAATTCACAGAAAATATTTTCTTGCTGTGCATTTTAACTGTTGTTCTTAACACTTCAGGAACATATGCAATTATGTATGCATTTTGTATGAACTGCTTCTATCTGGATAGATAGATAGATAGATAGATAGTAGGGGTGCAACAATACTCTATCGATATTGAACCGTTCGATACAGTGCTTTCGGTTCGCTACGCATATGTATCAAAGAATACAAAATTTTTAATTTATTTTATCAACTTTTCTTCTGACGATGCTGTCTGTGTTGAGCGCTCAGTGGAACTGTGTTCGACTTATCCGCCTAGGCTGCACTGTCGAGCGCAGATCCACTGAGCGCAGCGCAAGCTAGCGAGACAGAAGCTAAGCTCGTTGCAACATGGCAAATTGAACCTCCACCACCCTCATTCAGATGTGGCGTTTGGAACTATTTTGGTTTTCATGTGAAGCATGACCCTGAAGGTAAGCGGGTCATGGACAAAAGTAAACCAGTATGTCGGATGTGCCACGCAATGCTCAATTACATTAGTGGGAACTAGTGCTGTTGACGCTGTCCAACCCCACACACGGGGCATCCGCGGTAGCTCGTTAACGGAGATTTGCCGTGTTGTGGCGTTAACGTCATTAACGAGATTAACGCTGACAGCACTAGTGGGAACACAATGAATATGACTGCACATTTACTCCGACATCATCCTAGTGCAAAGACAAGTGGAAGCAGACAAAAACAACAAGCACGCACGCTACAAACTTTACCCGAGTCATTTAGACAGCCTTTAGCACATGATTCTCCTTATAGGGGCCTGATATGTTTAATATGCTGCTGAGAGTATAGCCCAGAAGAAGCGTATAGTATAGCTTTTATTTTGGAAAGAGCCATTTCTCTGTAATAAACTCTCTTTTCCAAAGATGAGTGATTTCTCAATCAGATTTTTTTATTACTTTGTTGTTTCAGCAACATTAAATTTAAAAACTGTACTTTTGAGTTAAAATATATATTTATAATTTTAATAAATGACAAATTAAAAAAGCATGAACATTTTTTTGTATTGAAAAAAATATCGAACCGTGACACCAAAGTATCGAACCGAACCATGAATTTTGTGTATCGTTGCGCCCCTAACAGATAGATAGATAGATAGATATTGTAACTGTTATACAATTAGTTGAAATGCTGATTTGTTAGTGTTTAACAGTTTTATACTGTAATGACAGAATCCAGTCACAAGGGGGGATCCAAAGACCTTACTAGACACTGCAGCACAATGAAGAAGACACATTTCAGGCAACAAAGGATTGTTAATGTTGTTAACACAGTATATTAAACATGTATTTTACTGTAGTGTAAATCTAGAGATGTTAATGTTTATAAAGTGTTCACAAAAATGTTTCCACAAGCAGAATCCTGAATTGAATTTATAATACTTCTCATCACATAACAACATAAAAATAATCAGACCCCATCTTATCTTAAAGACCACAGGGTATCATTTCACCCCAATAGAAGACTTTGTTCATAGCCTGCAGGCGTACTTGTAGTTCCTAGAGTATTTAAGTGTAAAATAGGAGGCAGAGCCTTCAGCCGTCAGGCCCCTCTTTTGTGGAACCAGCTCCCAGTTAGGATACAGGAGACAGACACCCTTTCTACTTTTAAGATTAGGCTTTAAAACTTTCCATTTTGATAAAGCTTATAGTTAGGTCTGAATCAGGTGACGATGAATGCTCCCTTAGTTACACTGAATTAGGCCACAGTTGCTGGGGACTTCCCATGATGCACTGAATGTTTCTTCTTCACTCATCTTTTTTCCCCCTCTCTCACCCACTATATCTTTACACACTAGTTACTACACTTTAATCATCAGTTGTTAGTAATCTGTCTTCCACAGTGTGTCTTTGTCCTGTCTTCCTCCCCTCACCTCCAACCAGTGGCAGGAGATGGCTGCCCCTCAGCCTGTTTCTGGCACAGCTGTCTTCCTCTTAAAAGGGAGTTTTCCTTTGCCATTGTCGCCAAAATGCTTGCTCATAGCGAGCTATTGGGGTTTCCTTTGTTTTTCTCTGTATTATTGTAGAGTCTTTACATTGCAATAAAAAGCACCTTAAGGCAACTGTTGTTGTGAGTTGGCGCTGTATAAATTAAATTAAATTGAACTGAACAACGTTCATGCTCAATGCTCAACCAGGATAATATAACTTTAGTGGGTATTAATTCAGCTGGGGGTTTTTTTCAATTCAATTTTATTTATATAGCGCTAAATCACATTAGCAGTTGCCCCAAATTTATACTGTCACTATTAGAAGATAACACTGCAGTACTACTTCAATAAAGTACAGCTCAATAAGAAATCATCATGCAATAGGAAACTCTTGAATATAACCAATGTTTGGTTTATTGAAAATGCATAGTTTAACAGCTTTACTAAAGCAACAGATTGCAACAACCAGCCAATGACACCATCCATCATTGTGATATATTTTGTTTGTGTTAGTGCAGCTTGTTCTAGCATTAATGTTGTGCTGTTGTAAGTTTCATGTTAGATGAAAGTTTATGATTAAACTTTGCATTTTCAATACACTCAGTGCTGAGAGAGCGCATTTATTTGATATTTTCTAAGACTGCAAATATTGTAAAACATGATCAGTGATTTTGAGAGGAATCACTCTCACCAAATAACTTCTGCAGTACTTGTCCATCATAACAGTCCTCCTCTAGGTCCTTGACTATGATCCTCTCTTCCTCCAACTCACTGTTGATCCAGTCGATCAGGACCTGGATGCACATCAGAATACAATCGAACTTTGAACAGTTTCTGTACTCTTGTTCTTCTCACATGATTTTGTCATTGTTCTGATCGCACTGAATCAATGCAGAGATGCTTATGCACAGAAGGTTAAACCAAATCTACCTTTAAGAGATCTTTAAATTTAGGATTTTCCCTTGATGTTGGGTCCAACATGATCCTCTCAGCATTTTCCTCTGTGGAAAACAAAATAATTGTTTATACTAGCATATATAATTTTTCTTCTTTCCAACTTTAAATGTTTTAACAGCTTTTCAATTGTAGCCATAATAATGTCTCACACAAGTACAAACTTCAAGCCACAAAAATTGAATATACAGTGTTCACCCTCACACTCCTGTCAACAGTGATTCACAGTGAAGACAAAGGCGTTTCAACTCCACCCACTTTCATTTCCTGCTGCTTCACAGTCAAACTCCCCATTAGTCAACATGTGTCAACATATTCATATTATGGTTTGTAACCCCAGTAACCTCTGACACCCAGCAGCAAAAACAGCATTTTGTTTTTGCACTGAAGTAAGATTAAGTCCGAAATGAACACAAATAAAGGTTACGTCATATATTATATTATTAGCGGTGATTGCATGTGGTTATTATGTACATACCCAGCAGTGTATCTTCTGGATGGATGTCTGTGCCTGAGGGAAGCAAGGGGGCATTGATGGCATTCTTTCCCTCCTCATGGAGATCACTCACTTATTGAAAAAGAACAACACACAAAAAACTGTAAAACCTGTAAAACGTTTTGGCAAACAGACAGTACAGAAGGTAGACCGACAGACAATGAGACGTGCAAAGACTCTGGGAGAGAAAAGGAGGAGCGAATGAGGGAGCAGAAAGCAAAGACTTGTCAGGGTTACTGGTAAGTAGTAACCCAGTAATCCTGGATCACCACAAAAATTCATGGGGAAAGCGTGGTGCCAGTTTGGTCTCTATTTGCTCCGCCCCTCTAATGATCTGTTCAGTCGTCTAGGCAATAGTTTCACTTCCACACAGTTTTGACTTACCACTTTTAAACATTAGATTTTTTTTTTGACAGTTTGAGATTTGATGAAAGAGCAATATATGAATTTACAGACAGACTATTCCTTCAATCTTATCCTCGCCATTTCGTAAGAAGCTTTGAAAGAATTGCACGCACAGGACATTTTCTTGGTTTCAAATATTGAAATTGATTTGACTTGGAGCTGGTGGCACAGGTGTCACACATCTGTAACTTTCTCATTTTTACTCTTTTTACTTTTATTCATTAGGAAAAAGCTAGAACCCCTACTTTTGGCATCCATCTTAATTTTAGAGTAAGCTGTTGCGTTTTTGTTTTTATTTTTAATTTGGGTTGGGGAAAATTGATCACTCCAGCTAATTAAAACAAGCAGGGACTCCAACACTTATAAATAACACACACTTTGAGTCTAGCTTTTAATAAAATCAATTTCTTCTAAGATGCTTTCACTCCCGGCTACTGTGATTCTCCAGGGATTTAAAGGCTTTTTAGCCCTAATGGCCACATTGCTTTTTATCTTCCTGCAATTTCACTTTCTAAACACAGCAAAAGGCAGGACCACAATCAGTGGTCTCAAATCTGTCACCTCACCGACTCACTGTTTATAAAGCAGCTCAGGGTGGCTGAGGAAAACATGAGAACAGAAAAAAAACCGTCTGCCCTTTAAGGTTTTCATATTAAAAGCATTGAACAAATTTCTCAAATTGAGAATAAAATTAAACAAAATGTGCAGCAGCGTGCTATAATCTGAACAAAATGACAACTTCAAAGCATGAGTGAAGGGAGGATAAACACAATTAGCCCAGGAGGAAGGGTCCTTGCAGCTTTATTATCTGATTCAGCCTTCTCACAAGAGCCGATAACTGGATAAAAGGCTGAATCTCTCTGCAGATCAGCAGTTTGCTTTGTAATTACAGAACTGCTTTGCTGCATTTTATCATAATTGTGCTACTTCCTCCTTTCGTGTCCATCTGGCTCCATTGCTGCTGCTTTTGAGTACAGCTTTGGTGCTTTACAGTCACACCAAAAAAAGAAAATCTCTGTTTAAAATGGTCAGATTATTAAAGATAACTCAATTACTGCAGCAGATTTATACAGAAAAGTAAAAATACTTGTAACAACCGAAACAGCACGCTGCTGCATTTAAACCAACACTGCACTAAGGTAACAGGTTCTGGTTCCCCTTTTCCACATCCAACTTCCCTAAACTCCAGCATGAAATTCACATTACCTTGTTGCTTCTTCTTGGTCCCACACAGGAGGCCCGCCATGTCCTCACAACAAATCAAGAAATCAACAGATTTGGTCCGAATGGCAGTGAGGGAAGGTAGAAAAATCAGGAGTGTATGTGTGCGCAGCGTTTGTGTATATAAGTGTGTGTTTGTGTGTGAGAGTGTGAGTGTGTGTGTGTGAATTGCAGTCGGTGCAGCTGAGCGTCAGGGGCGTCATCACGTGTATTTCTGTCACAACCCTCCACCCCACCTATGCGGTCCAGTTACAGGAGAGGCTGAACATAATGTCCGTGTGTGTGTGTGTGTGTGTGTGTGTGTGTGTGTGTGTGTGTGTGTGTGTGTGTGTGTGTGTGTGTGTGGGACAGAAAAAAAGACACCACAGTGGACCTAAACCCACCACATCATCCCGACACACTGGCTGCCACTGGGATATTAAACCGTGGACAAAGACAACCGATGACCGATGAGGTATTACAATCACTAATTTACTGTAATGTGCAACCCTATTATAACTGCAGCATAGTGTTTAAACCCTTAAAATAGCATTTTCTAAAATGTTTTATGTCTACTGGTCAGTAATTAAAGGTTACTAGTTACAGTCTAATCTTTTCACAACAACATAAGAACTAGTACACTGGTTTCAGGGCTCCATTCTCAGGCTCATTCGGAGCCTGTTGTAATGTAGGAGATTATCAATCAGGCAGTGACTGTCTGTTAACAGTACACTAATTCAATACAAACAAAGCCTGCAGTCAAGAACATTTATCTTACGCCAGCTTCGCTGGACGTATTTGAGAAAAAAATCTGCTATACTGCAAACCGCCATGCAAACAGGGAACAGCGATCACTCAAATCAGCAGAAGCACATGGTCAAATTTCTTTTGCTTTAAATTAAAAGAAAACAAAAAGCTGTTATATGGATAACCAGCCTGCATCAAAAATAACAGCGTAAAGCAGACTGAAATCGACTGGTGTGGCTCCACAACTCCCTGAGGGGGGGTGGAGTTTTACTGACTCACAGGGGAAAGATATAAATAATGCGGCAGTATGGAGAGGACAGACTGGGCCTTAAATATAGCTCTGGTTATTTACAACAGCACAGGCACCAGTGAGTAATAGCAGAGATCACACTGAGCTTGCGTCAGTGGCTTCTTTCTATGGATATTAAGGATGACAATTTCAACTATCCATCCATCCATTCGCTTCCACTTATCCTTTTCAGGGTCGCGGGGGGCGCTGGAGCCTATCCCAGCTGTCATAGGGCGAGAGGCGGGGTACACCCTGGACAGGTCGCCAGTCTGTCGCAGGGCCAACACACAGGGACAGACAACCATTCGCACTCACATTCACACCTAGTGACAATTTGGATTATCCAATTAACCTATCCCCACAAGCTGCATGTCTTTGGACGGTGGGAGGAAGCCGGAGTACCCGGAGAGAACCCACGCAAACACGGGGAGAACATGCAAACTCCACACAGAAAGACCCCGGCCTGATGTTGGAATTGAACTCAGGACCTTCTTGCTGTGCGGCAACAGTGCTAACCACCGTGCCACCGTGCTGCCCCAATTTCAACTATTTAGCTCAATAAACTACACGTTTTATTTACTTGTATTTACTCTGTCTACACTTGCATATACCTCTTCTTGCTCCTCCAGAGCTGTTCTGTTCATTTTCTCTCCTGCTATAAGGATGTTAGCGTGTTCTTTTTCTAATTAAAGAAAAGGTCAAAAGGTAAAAGGAAGTCCAAAGCTATTTAATCCAGGATAATTTTTTCAGGAACAACATATTAGCAGAAGCATACATCTGCCAACTCTTAGTGAATGTAGCATATGAGACAATGTTAACGAGCCACTTTTATAGAAGAAAATTACATTTTCAGCACTCTCCAATGAGTACTGTAGTGCTTGAATTACTTTAACAGTCCCCATGTTGGTACTAACTGTGCACTGTTGAACGACATTTTGCAAAAGCTCCTATTAAGAAACTTATAAATACACTTTTTTTTTTGCTGTATCTTTCAAGTCTTTATGCAACAGGATCTACAGGAACGAGCCACCCTGATCAAGTACTTGCACAACTACTTGAACCATAAAATACATTTTGTGGAAGCTAAACTTTTAAATAGCAAATATAATGATAGTTCTAAAAGCAAATCAACATTATGCTAAATATATTCTGTGTTTAGCAGTTTTGTATAAGCTGCACTTTAAAAATATATAAATATACATTATAAAAAATGTGCTTTTTAAAAATTAAAAAAATTGGAAATAAAGAAAATTGAAACACATTGGTAAGAAACACTGATCACTTACTGTTGTCAGCATCCATCCTACAACAACAAGGATGTGACACAGTCTTCTCATTCCCTATTCACTTAACTATCATTGTTACAACATGCCTTATGCTGACAAAAGGAAGTAGCCTTGTCAGTGAAAAGCAGACTTCCTGTCAGCTTATCAAGGAAAAAAGACACACTTGTTCTGTGTGAGACCAGCTCCAGAAATGCAGGAATATGAGCCAATATTAACTATCCACATACAACACCCTGGCATTGATTCTTCAAGTCTCTAAACTCTTTTGAAGGGAAGGACTTCCATTATTCCAAAATAACATTCCCTAAATTGGTGCTTTGGTGATGGTGGTGCAAAGCATAGTATTTAGCTCTTAAATACACCACATCCACAGTGACCTGTTTGAGGTTAAGGATAGGTTGAGGCTTACAATGCAATTTTTACCTGATTAGGATAACTCAAATGGAAATCTTCTAAATCTTCTAAATCTAAAACCATGACCCCCCCCCCCCCCCCCCCCCCCCCCCATTTTTTTAGTTACAATAGACGTTGCATTACGAGCATTAAAGAAATAAATCATCACATCGCCTTAAGCAACATCTTTTGATTGAGTAAGAGGAAGCGGTGCTGAGGAGTGCAAGCTCCCATTGCTAATTATTCATCAGAAGTGGAGCATTTTTACAGCAACAAGTCTGCTGGGCGTTTTCTTTAAGGGAGCTAAAGCGTCACACCCGCAAGTAACAGAAGCCCCAGTTACACGCTGCGCTCCATTAGCAACACAAACTTCACATGCCTTTCTTTTGTTATACTGATATTCCCTTCAAACGTCACTATGACTGCCTCCCTTGCACAGAACTGCGTTTTATATGAGCTTTAATACCCACTGACCACACAGGGGCACTGCGCTCTCACAAGCTGCAAGAACTGCAGGCACTGGTTCTGTGGCTTTATTGGATTGGCTGTCCACATCTGAAATAGTCATCACATGTAGCAATGAGAGCTGCGTGTTGGTGAAATTAATGTGAGGTTCTGGAGCTTTTATAAGTTAACTGTCACATTGCTTTGCAGCTTTCTCTTTACTCTTGACCAATCTCCTATGGATGCTAAAAATCAGGAATGGCACAGCTCTACAACCATGAAATCTGAGCAGTATGACTCTGAAAACCAAAAACAAAGTAATATATAAATTACTTGTGAGAAATGCTTGCTTGGTTGTGCAAGTTATACTGATGGACAGCAAATCTAGCTCACTGAAGCAGAATATGCTGAAGCTTTAACCTTCAAACAGCAGGACTATTACTGTAATTCACAGGACTCCACCTCTCAGTTATCATCTAATTAACTCCCTCAGTAGTCATCAGCACATTTCTTTTTTAACCTCCTTAAAACTTACCGTTTTATTCGTTGTGAAAAGTAAGCAATGAAATACAGTACATTGAGACTGTAACTAATAGTTACTCCACTATTAGGACGGGAGTTATAAAGAAAGATGCAGAAAGTGTCTAACCAGACATATAAATGCAAACGTGTTCCATCTAAAATCGCATGAATCTGACTGAAGACAACAGATCTACATAGGTTTTGGACATTTTTGCTTAATCAAATGTCTTGACAAGTAATAAATAAGACAATTTACTGAAGATCTAACGCGTAATCTATTTTCGGTGAATTATTTTGTGAACTACTTTGTGTGTATTTACAGTGACACCATGTGCTTCATTTTATGCATATTTAAGCAAATTAAAGTGGTTTGAGGGTCTTAAATACCCTTTAAAATGGGACTCCTAACCCATTAAAATGCCTCCGTGTGCCTTCTGGCGACCGCCCTTGAGTGGAGATTACAAACACATGGCTGGAGAGCACACATAGAAAGCACAAACACTGTAATGCACACACAGGCGTTAAATTTCACAGCTGCCTCAGGGACTGTTGTGGGAGAGCACAAAACAGTTGATAATTGTGTCTAGTCCTGCTAGAATAGCAATGATACTCATGTTTATTTTCATAAACCTGGATTCCGGTCTAGTGTGCGATCTATTTATATGCACTTGCCTCATGTGCCAAGCCCGTGGACTTGCTGCGAAGCTTTGTGTCACTCTTCATCACAAATAAATTGGACGTATTAAAGACGTATTGGGTGTATACGTCTTTAGCTGTATCTGAACTACAATAACACAGTTTAAACTTAAAATCAGTGAATTTATCAACTGGCTATAATAAACAAGGGGAACAAGAAGCACGAGTCGGGTTAAAGCAACACTGAACACCTCTTGTTAGAAGTCATGCGAACAGTCAGTGAATCAGCTGCCAGTGATGCCCACAGGAGAATATTTCCATAGCGCAGACTGCAGCACCATGGACAGAAACCCGAGCAGGAAAAAGAAAAATGGGGATCTTCCATCATGTAAAACAAAAATAAGAAAAACAAAACTTCGAATGGCCCACCTTCTTTGGACTTTTTCTTCCGGACCAGGGTTCCTCCTAATTTCCCGAGAAAGGACTCGTCCTTTTTCATTTTTGCGGTCTGAGGGTTCGTAGACACGGTCGGAGCCCCGGACATGTTTGTGTCTCTGTGTACCTAAGCTCCCTCTCTCTCCCTCTCACAGTGCTCCGTTAGTAATGCTCACTCCTCCCTGTGCTGCGTTCAGGCACAGGAAAACGGTCCAATCACAGTGACAACAGACAGGCAAACAACAGCAGGAGCGGCGGTTGGTGGGCATCTACACAATCCACTGATTCACGTGTGAGTAAAACCTTCATTGCTTCGCCGGCTCGCCAACAGCGCCACCCGCAGGTCGGATTGGGAAGCAACGTCTGTGTCATCCCATGGGTTTGAGGTGGGCACAACAGATAGCCTCCCCCCAAAAAACGTCCGTACCAAGCCATTGAAGTTAACCAATAAATTACTCTTTTTACCTATCTCAATATAACGAATTATTCATTTTGTGGTGATCGTATCATTGCACAGGAGTGAAAATTGGAAACCTAAAACTGTTTCCAGATTTACACATCACTGTTCATGAAAATAATAAGTACGACTGTTTAGTTGCAGCTAAACTGTAAGACACAATGTAATGACAGTAGAGCCAGTGAATGTAGAGAAGTGAAATATATTTTTGGAAACTGGAAATGGATCACCTGTGGTTTCAGTTTTAAAATCTTGGCTACAGCCCAAATTGAAATAAAGGAAACAAGAAATTAAACGAGGCTTTTGTTTGTTTTTTATACATGGTATTACTGGTCTGGAACACTTGAGATCAAACTGGGATGTATGTGACCCATTAATTAAACTGTACTGAATTAACTTCCAGTTTAGGTGACCAGATGACTCACCCATTTCTATCTCACATGATGAGAGGCTCAAAAGTCTTCTGGTGTGAGTCTCACACGAAACATGGCTTACAAAGAATTGTGGTGATCTCTGAATTCAAAGATATGCAGAGATCATTTCAGAACATCACCTAAAACATCAGCTTTCACAGCTGTTACAACAGGAAAAAAGGAACGGGGAGACACATAACCTTAAAGTAAATATAAAAAGTTAGATTCTAAATTTATGCTTGTAAAATGTGGTGAAAAATTACATTAAAATACAATATATAAGATCTGTCTTTCTATGATCAATGGCAAACCTTTGAACTGTATAGTTAGTGTGATTTTTCTATCAGCTTACCCATCTATTTGTATTCTTATCTAACTCTGGATCATGAGGAGGCTGACGTCTTTCCCAGCTGTCACCCAGCAATAGAGGGCTACACCCTGGACCTGTCACCAGTGGACTGCAGGGCCAACACATATAGACCAGCAAAAAAGAGGTCTCCTTACTTGAATGAATGAAGACTGAAAAGCTCTAAAAACTGTTAAATGTGCCCTCAAAGGTCGAGAGTGAACATGCAAGCCTACTCAAACAGCTTCCCTGGTGGTCAACAACACCTCTGTGAGGAAGGATAGCAATACAATGCCGATGTTCAAACCACATTACTGATACCTTGGGGCGAAAAAGTACAAAAACAAAAAAACAAAACAACTATTTGGCAGCCATTGTTTTCTTTTACAAATGTAACATTTATTACAGAGAATATCAAAGTTGCTTATGAAAACTTCATGTTAAATTACATGATGTGTGCTATACAAGACACAAGATTTCAATTTACAGCAGAAATCAGTCAACTATTCAATCATGTGAATGGCACACAAAAAAAGAAAGTATAACTATTTTGATCAGTGATTGCTTAAATAAATTTATATTGCTGTAAAATTCATTAGCTTGTAGCTCTTCGCACTTGGCTAGGTCTCCTGTGAAACGGATTTTGATCCAAGTGGAACTTCCTGTTAAAAGAAATGAAAATTCAAAAAATCTAAATGTAACCAGCAGAAAACTGTTGTGACAAAAGAGATAAATGTCAGCTGGAGATCTGTAAACGTCATCATCTTTGTTTAGTCAACAAGGCTGATAACGCTCATAAGCTGATACCACAGTACAGGTTAATCCAGCTTACCAAATAACTTAAACACTGTTTAAGTCATTGAATAGATTTTTTTTATGAGACGGCAAAAGCTTGCGTTGATTGTGATATTGCTTGAATGAATATTATAACACATGCATAATTTCTAAGCATTAGGACAACTGCTGTCATAATTTACCAAAAATAAAGTATCAAAAAGTCCATGACACCCTCCATCCTCAGTGTTCATCACTTCTTTGAGTTTGTGGTGCTGTTTTTAGAAGACAGAAAGTCCCGTTAATACAGTAGCAGTTATTCTAAGATCTCTGGATATTTATGTTGATTTCAAATGTGATGCTGCTGCACTCACCTGTGGTCTGAAGGAATTTCCAGTCTGCCTGCAGCCTGTGTCTCAGCCTCTCTATGGCCTCCATGTCTTCTGTTAGCGGGGCTTGAAGTTGCTTCAAAGAGGCGGCTGGGTTACCGAGGAGGGAGGATGCTGTGAGTCCGATAAGCGCCTTCTCCTCCTCCTGAAATTAAAAAGTAAATGGATTAATACTGAACACTAAGTATGCAAACATGCTGCCAACTCCTCTTAAAATGCTTCTTAAGGTTTCACAATATAGCAAAATTAGAGGACATCTACTGTCTTCTTCTTTCAGCTGCTCCCTTTAGGGGTTGTCAGAGTAGATCGTCTGCCTCCATATCACCCTATCCCTACCATCCTCTTTTGTCACACCAACACTTTGTATATCCTCCACTACCTTCATCAAAGACTCCTTCACTACATCCATCCAACCATATATCTCCAGAGCTCCTGCCTGGCAGCTCTACATTGTTGAAGACATCTAGTGTGCCTTTATGAAATCTTATCCAGCACTCTTACCTGCAGTACCACCAGTGTGTGTCCAAGTGCAAAGCTCTGCAGCAGGCCAATTAGTTGTTGCCACAAACTGTCACTGACTCCACTATCTGGCATTCGAACCAACACAACAAGACTGGGGTCATATTCATACCCAAGGGGCAGGAGGAGGCCAAACACAGCCTGTGTGAACCCTGATGTTTCACTGCAGCCCTGTGGGTGAACAAACAAATGCATTTAATTACATTTAAAAAACAAAAGCAAAAAAAAAAAAACTACTCAAATTGTCTATGCTGAAAAACACATCTCAGTCGCCTTTAAGAGCTGTATCATAAAGGTTTCTGTCCAGAAATCCTTAGCAACTGTGTAATAATTCAGAAACTATTTAATGATGCAGTTTTAAAGAAAAGGGAGCTCTAATGCTGACTAGCGAGATGTGTGAGTGTATATTTCTGGCAAATATTAAATGTGATTACAAAGCAAGCAGCAGTACCTTCTTCAGACACACACGAATGTAATATTTGCAGCTCTGTTCCTCAGTCTGTGCACTGCCCACCTGCACCACAAGTGTTTCCCTGAAAACAGAAAGACTTTTTCAGCATGCTGTCCTCGCCGTTATGGACAAATAGTGTGTTTTATTGGATCAATTGTGCCTTGTAGTTTGGTTTTACTAAGACTAAAACAGAGAGCATAAATGATACTCACCTGTCTTCTGTAATATGGCTTGGGACATTCCCGTCACCCACACAGACGACCAAAACGCTGCATATATAAAAGACAAGTTTTAACAAAGCAGATTGCAATCTTGCTAATAAAACTTCAATATACAAGCGCACTCCAGCGGTATATTTAGTAGGCTATATTTATCATGTTAACTTGCACCTCTGTAGTTGTGGCATAGTTGTGCTTTGCAAGTATCTTCACTTCCAAGTGATATTTTTTACTAAGTTACGTCCTAAAATCTGTCTGTATAAATAAAATGACTTCACTTGTTCACAACACGAGAACAATAATGATATTTTATTTAGATTATTTAACCAAAAAGTACATAAAAATATTAGTTCCAAATAACTCCCAGATATGTATGGAGTTAGGTTAAGTGCTAAATTTGCTGTAGGTGCAAATCTGAGCTAAAATAGTTTAGACTGCATTTCCTTTGCAGAGTGACCAAGCATATTTTGTGTATGTGTGTGTGTTTCCTGTAAGAATATTTCTAATCATTTTTAATCACTAGCTGATATTTAAAAAGAGCAGAAGGTGTAAGATTTGATTAAGTCGAGGTTGTTATACCGGTTGCTGAGAACAGTTGTAATGTGCTGGACAATGCTTGTCATCGCCTTGGTGACGTCAGGGACCAGTGCAAGGCCACTGCAGATCTGAGAGCCGGGAATTAAAATTACATCGTGTAGGCAGCTCAGCAAAGCACAAACTGTATTTACAAGACATGATATTATAATAGCACTCACATAAAAGAAACAAACAACATTGTGGCTTTACCTCATTCTTCTCCATTTTCTCTGTCAGGGCTATAAGACTGGAGACGGTTATAAAAGCAGTACTGTCATCTGTGTCTCTGAGGAAACTCTCCCTTGTTTTAGAGAAAAAAAAAGATTTCAAACCCAGTTACGGTGAAAACCATGAACTGAACTGAGCCACAACAAACCACTTATCCATACCTTAACTTGCTGGCTAAGAGTGGGTCAAGATCCTCTGAGAAGCTGAAGCGTTCGCATCCCTCCGGGCAAGCCACGTCATCAGGGAGCACTAAAGCAGCACATACTGGAGGAGTGACGCGTTTTGGAGGCTCAGGCCACACCTTTTCCTCCGCGTCCTTTTCTTCTTCTCCTCCCTTCTCTGTCGTTTCTTCTCCTTCTCCTAATTTAATCCGTTTGGTGCTGATGGTGGAGGTGGGCAGATCAGCTGAAGAAGGGAGTAACTGTTTTGAGACCGTGTCTTTTATAGTGATGAGAAGTTCAAACAGAAGTAAACGTGAAATACAGCTAGCAAACCCTCAGCTAAGTGATGCTACATCACTCAGTTTGACTGAGGATGGAAACAAGTTAGAAAGAAATAAGGTTATCAGACTCCTGCAGCCTCATGTACCCTAAAGGCTCTGCTAAAGGCTCTGTTATGGTTACCTGCATGTTTGAGGCACGACCAGTAGGCCTTATGAGCTGATCGGACACACTGAAGAGATTCAAGTGCACTGAAAAAGAAGAATGAAATTGCTGCAGTTATAAAACACACAAACTTTGAGACACAAATTTGACTGATTGTGATGCACACCTTATACAGGGACTTTTGAGGCTTGCAGGTCTCGGCACAGGATCTCCAAGCAATGTCTGGACTGTCTGACACACAGATTGGACGAGGGAAGTCAAGTTGTATCCCCCCTGGAAAACACAAAAACACAAGTTCCCAGACAACAGAACATTAACAGGCTGTTTTCTTGTTTCCATGTTTTAGCCGTATAGGCTGGGCGGCCTGACCTCCAGCACAGCACACAGTTTTCCTCCTGCTAGGTTCATCAGCAGGTGAGTCAGATGGGCAAAGACATCTGGAGTGGCACACATCTCACCCTAAAAATAAGTATAACAGTAAGCGAGTGGATGCAGAGGTTTATAGTGCATGCATGTAATTAGATAATGACATTAATAAATATGTCATACCTCTGGGTCACCGATGGCTGAGTCAAATCCCGCACACACCAAGACTAAGTCTGGGCAAAACTATAAAAAACAGTTGTATGCTTAAACCAAACATTTTATAGATCACCTCCTTTAGGTAGGAAAAAGTTAATTTTTGGAACGCTCACCTCATATGCAACTGGCAGAAGAACGTGACAGAAGACTGACAGATAGTCACCATTTTCCATGCCCAACTGAAATATCATGATGAGGTCTTTTCAGTAAAAGAATAAAACACACATACAGCTTGTACACACACAATCAGGAAAGCAAATAGCATGCATGTACACACTACCACAAACATAACCTCACTGGTGGAGGTAAAAACTGTGGCATTATGTGACACTGTAGACAAATTCGAACTAGGCTTAAGATAAAGCAAGAAGCAAATAGAAAAAAAAACCCATAATGAAACCATAAGTGTGCAGTATTTCTGACCTTGTTCCATGGTACATTTATATTGAATCCTGCCCCTTTCTCTTTGCCAACAATGTCGTAGTCAGAATCTCTCAGATGAGGCCAGAATTTCTGATGCTCATAGCGGTGCCAAGAGAAGTAGAGCACGCTGTGAAAAGGAAAACAACAAACACAGTGAGCAGAATTTGAAACGCAAGCAGACAACATCTGCTTCTCCTTTATCAAAGACTCACCTGGGATCATCCTCAAAGCAATACTGCACCCCCTGACCGTGATGTATATCCCAGTCAACTATCAACACCCTGAAGACAAAATCTGAGGTGAATACATACAGCTGTGGATTTGTGGATCGTTAAAATCTTTAATGGTTGCCAGAATAAGCATAAAGACTAAAAGTCACATTACCTTTGGACTCCGTATTTCTGCTTAGCATATCGAGCCGCAATAGCCACATTGTTGAACACACAGAAACCATTAGCAGCATTGTGCATACTGTGGTGTCCTGGTGGTCTATTAATAATAAAAAAGAAGCAGTTATGTAAAAAAGAAGATTTTACACTTGTTGTTGCCCACTTTGCCCATTAACTACTAAAAACTTAGTCACTAACAAACTAGTAAAAATATGAATTTAAATGTAAAGACTTTTAACCTGATATTTACATTCCTATTAACTCATCAATAATGGACAAAACAAAGGCTCTAATACTAAAACAAGCCATGAGTGCATATCAGAACTGCTGTATCTCAGCCTCACCTGACTAAAGCCATGCCATTCCTCACCTTCCCTGTCATAACACTGTCTACCAGCTGCAGCGCAGCACCAGCAGCAAGCTTGGCACAGTGGTAGATGTTCTAGGACGGTAAATGACATACAGAAGAGGATGTCAGATACAGATGTTCTGTTCCTGTTAAGCGGCTGTTAAGCGGGAGACTTACTGGGTGGAAGTAGACATCACCGTACTGACGAGTGAACTCCATAAGGTCCTCCAGACTCATGTAAGGAGTCTTCTTCACCGCTTCCAGGTATTCTTCACTGTTGAGAGGAGCAAAGTAAACACAGCTCAGTGAACTGAAACAAATATCTAAACTATATCATACCTTCATGACAGGAGTTAGATAAGATGACCTGTGAGCCAGAAGAATTTCTGCGTCCGTGGCCTCACGGACAGGTACGGAGACGCAGCGATCAGCCAGGCCAGTCCTGACCAAAGTCTCATGACTCACAGTCAGACGCTCAGGCACCTCAATCTTACAAGTTGGACTGCAGGAAAACATTACACACTTAATGAATATTTGTTAATTAGAAAATAAACATGACACTGATCCATTTTACTATTCTATTTCTTTCAGCTCTTATATAAAAACATGAGAAATATATAAAAGACACAGCGAGACATGCCAAATGACCTCTGTAGAAGTTAGATATGGAAAACAGCAATTTGCTAAATATGACTTTGTAAAGGAGATAACCAAAGCAACAGACTGTGCAGGAGAGAGGTGAAGAAGAGAGTGCACACAGGTGGAGTGGGTGCAGATGAATGTCAGGGGTGATTTGTGGCAAAAGAGTTGCAGCAAGAGTGAAAGGGAAGGTTTACAAGATGGTAGTGAGACCTTCCTTTGATGATGACAGAGCTGAAGATGTTAAGATTCAGATGTTCATAGATGTAGTGAAGGAGGACATGTAAAGGGTTGGTATGCTAGGATAGGGTGAAATTGAGGGAGATGTGGCGACCCCTAAAGGGAGCAGCCAAAAACAAAGAGAATAAACCCAGCAACACAGCACGGTTCAGACAAAGACATTTATTTCAGCAGTAGAACTGCAAATAGACAAAAGCTGGCGGTCAAAGCTCATTGTCTTTCCAAAATAAAAGCATGAGTCTTAAACTTTAGAGTATTTTCGGCACATTTTGGCATCTAAGAGTCACAAACATAATAAATATCACAATTGCATTTACTCATTTTTTTTAACTGCGAAAGTTAACCATATGTAGACCTCAATCAGTCCAAAAGAAAACAAAAACTATTTCGCAACGTTTTTAAACAGGTGGTAGAGCAGCTATAGCGGGCCCGGTGGGTGTAACACTGAAATCCCTGACCTGACGTGACCGAACAAAGTGCAACCGTAATAACCAAAACGGGTGTCTTCTCTAACTAACCGTACCAGCAACAAGGAACAACTTAGGTTCCCATGACTTCTGACAGATCACACATTTTAGCCAGTGTTCAGTGATGGGAGAAAACTAATAACTTATTTGATGAAGTTACCCGTTCAGTGAAATTACAATATGAAATATTTACTCCTTGATATACTTTAGGCATGCTAAGCTACAGACATTTGCAGAAAAGACATTTGAAGACTTTTCTCATTAGTCACGTTAGCTTTATAAACGTAAACATGGATTTACTACTCACTCAACCCAGAGCAGTTTGTACTTGGTCATCTCGTCATCATAAATCAGCGCTGTTCCCATCTTTGTTATTCCTCGGGTAAGAATAGGTAAGTAACTGCGACCCTGACTATGAGAGTAGCGACGTTTCTGCAGACAGTTTCCAAAAGGACACGAAGTAAGTTTAAAATGAACCGCTGACTAATTAATTTTGATTCAACACTGGCAGCTTTTTATCGAAATGTGCAACATATAAACGAATACCAGTATAATACCAAAATCCAGTGACTGTACAAAACTGTTTACAGTTATTCATCGACTCATATGATCTTCTATGAGTTTTATGTTGGTTTTCACACAGTTCACTAGCGCAGCAGCGCCACCTGCTGGACGGGGTTCAATACTCGTCGTTCATTATCTGTCCCACTGATGCCCAACGTGACAGAATCACCGGATAGTACCAGTGCTGGGGTATCTTGGGTTATTTAAAATAAATTAATTAAATTTGAACTAAAGTCAGATTCTTAATTTCGTTTGGGCATGGTTGATTAGTCTGATTTGGATACAAACCACAAAGGCAGAACTTTATCCTTAACTTTAATTCATTGTTACACATACAATATATGAAAAAAATAAATAAAAATTAACAATATTATTAGTACTGTATCCTGTATATCCTTTGATCTATATTATCTTTTTACTATTGAAGATCTACCTCATTGCACTTACACTTTATATTTTTGTGTTGATTTTTTTAAGGTACATGGAGGTTCAAACTTCCTGTGGCTTCCTTTGTATTTAAATCAGTTATTCATGACATGTCTTGTTTGAGCTGTATGACTGTTTTGGAGACTGCTGTTTGAGGTGTTAAATGATGTCACATTGTACTGCTACTGTTACAAATGGAGGAGCCAGAGTATTCGAAACACTTTAGAGAAGCGAATGTAACCACAGCACTGAAGAGGTAAGCTCTAAAATTTGAAGTAGCTTCATAAAAAAGTGAACATTATACCTGTGTGAAAAGTGTGCTTCCTGGTAGGACAGCTGTACTTGCCCATTTAAAGTCAATGTTCTTCATAAAGAGATTATAAATCTTTTATCTTTTTCAAAGGAAAATTTGCAACAAATGAAAAAAAATTCTTTACATCACTTCCTGACATCATTTTAATAATGAATAATAAAAACAGTTTACCAAAAATCAACAAATAATTCAAGATATACAGGAGTGCAAAATATGGAAACAGTTCATGTTACATGAGAAGATTTGATTTGACCGGAGAGGATGTTTTGCATGGAGTCTTAATGGAATGGGTGGAATTTTTCCTGTGGGAAACAAAGCATCAGAAACCAGAATATATATTGCATGCCTTCTTCTGATGATAATATTTATTTTGAAAATACTGACATACGTACACAATGTCATGCATTCCATTTTATTTTCACTGTTCATTACATAGGGTTAGCGTTACTTAATTGTCAGAAAACATTGCACCCTGATATCTTGACTTCTTGAGTTCTTCAGGTGTGGCAACGCCCATCTCCCTAACTCCCCCCTCCTGTTCCTCCTCTGTCCTGTCTGCGGTTTCTTCCTGTGTCCTCATGGGAAAAGCTGAGCTCTGCTCCCCTTTCTCTTCAACTCCTCCAGCTTCGTGCCCTTCCTTTCCCTTTGCTCCTTTTCTTTTCATCCTGCACAACACGAGGAAAGCTCCTTTGCATCTCTTCCTAAATGATGGGTCACAGGCAGCGTAGAGGAGAGGGTTCAGGCAGGAGTTGAGGTAGGCTAAACAGGTGACATATGGATGAGCAGCCAATAATATCTGATCTAAAGAGCAGGAGTATGGGACAAATCCAAACTCAAGCAGCAGGGACACAGTTTTATTGACATGGAGAGGCAGCCAGCACAGGAAGAATGCCATCACTAACGTGACAATGACCCTGAGGAGTCTGCGCTGCCGTCTACGGTCAGGACGAGGGCCCCGTCCGAAATGTCTGCTGAGTAGTTGGACCAGTGAGCAGTAGCAGACCAGTAAGATGACAAAAGGAAGCAGGAAGCCAATAAGAGTTGATTTAATACTTAATGCAGCAGCCCACCACATCTCTGTCCTGTTTTTTTCTTCCTCCTCCAGCTCTGCTCCAGTCAGCATGGAGTAATCCATCTGGCAAGAAAGGAAGACAGACCTGGAATCAGCGGGTTCCAGCTGCCAGTCGTCCTCATGTTCAGGGTCAAGCTCCACCTCCCGGACAGAGCGCAGCAGCAAACCGGGAAGTGCCAGTACTCCCGCCAGCACCCACATCCCTCCAAGTATCCACAAAGCCTTGCTGGGGCAGCTCCTTGGTGCATGGTGGCTGGAGTGCCGGTGCCTAGTCAGAACCCAGTAGCGCTCTACACTTAGCATGCTCAGGCTGAACACGCTGGCATACATGTTCAGAGCTGTGAGGAAGCTGCTGATCTGGCAGAGAGGTTGCCCAAAAGGCCAGTGGTAGCCCATCGCTGTGTAGACGGCCCAAAGGGGAAGAGTCACAAGGAAACAAAGGTCAGCTAAAGCTAAACTGGCAATCAGAGAGTCAGTCAGCGAGCAAGAGGGACGGGAGATGGAGGGAGAGCAAGAGGATGAGGTGGAGGAATGGGAGGATGTTCTGTAGCTTTGCCTGGAGGAAAATCCACAGTTTGAACTTTGAACTTTGCCAGTGTCGTTAATGTGCTGCTGACTGCTTCTAAAAATGTTGCTGCAGCAGAACTGGCCATCTCCTGCTGGCTTTCGGTCCCTTCTCCTCCTCCCCTTCACTCGGTCCAGGTAGGCCCAAAGCACCAGGCTGTTGCCAGGACAACCAACCAGAAATGCTAGCAGGTAGACAGATGGGATGATGAAAAACGAGGGAGACCAGTCACTGTAGTCACAGAGAGGGGGGTTGGTAGGAGCAGGGGAGGCGAGGTAAGCTGGTTCTGACATCACTCTGTATATACTTGGTTTTTTATCGAAAAGGTTTTGGCATTAAAATCCACTGGAGTTTTTAACACTGTAGCCAAAACAGCATAATATCTAGATGTGAAGAGACACGATTCCTGCACTGGAGGAATGGTTTTAGGTGAAGAGGTCCAAATTCCAGGAGTGGATAAGCCTCCAGTTCACATCTGTTGATTTTGATGGTCTGGAAATTCAGTGAAAGACACAAATAGATTTTTTTAAACTTTAGCTACACTCATTTTTGGGATTATGTAAATTTATGTTTTTTCCATGCTCATGCTTCTCCCGATCATCACAACCTAAATATATTAAGGATCATGAGGACCTCACTTTTTTCTATACAGCAATTTAAACACTTAGACAAACAATTTTAGGCAATTTTGACATAATTTAAAACTCATACAAGACAACAAACAGAATCAAGACTGCAACAGTGCACACTAAAACCTTAAGTAAGGAATTTCTAGGACCATGAGCACTTTCACTGTGATGACATAACACGATTTAACTGAGTAAACATTTATAGCTTTCTGCTTTCATGTTCAATTCTGAAAGTGAATTCTGAAAATCTGCATTAAAGCTCTCTCCAACTGGCGTGTTTTATAAATACATTTTTTATCTTGACTATGTGAAATAAGAGAGGATTTTGATGAAGGCACTTACCTTAAAGTTGCTTTAGTACCTTGGATAAAACCAATTTACTGGTGCCTATAACCATGGTACAATACTTGTTATACAGAAATCAGCATCATCCCATTTTCTCCTGCTGAACTTCCAGTCTGGGCTTTCTTCTGTCACTCTCTCTATCTCAGCTTCTGTAACAACTGAAGAAGGTGAGTTTCTCTTAAGTCTAAATATATACCAGTGTCGCCTAAACACACACACAAGTAAACTAAAACCCAGAATTCTCCTTTCTCCCATTCTCCAAACTAGACCACCCCAGCAGAAAGTAACAAGACCTGCAAGCATCAACCCCCCCAACACAAACATACTCACCTCCCAAGAGACACAATAACTCCACTCATCCTTCCCCCCACAAACTCGAGATACACAAACAGAGTCCTCCGTCTCTTATACTGCTCGTATTCTCCATGCAAAGACACAAACAGATCCAAATGCACCTATAGTACACAAATACATGCAAACACAAGCACCCTCTTTGTTGTCGGGGGTCTCACATTTGCTCTCAGTGGTCAAATGCGGCTACCCACAATGAGAGCAAATAACAGCCCTCACATTCAGAGTCAGACTACAATATCAGAATAGAGGCAGCCTTCATGAATACAATGAAAAGGCCTCCAGGCCATTGATCCCTACCCAGTGTAAACTGGGACAGAAATAAGAATTTCCATGTGAAAGTACATCCAAACCCACAGCTGTGTTGTCTCATGTCTTATGGAAGCTGCTAAAAAGTCCATTAAAATCATGCTTAGCATGGATTCTGAGATCCTTTCTCAATTTCAGCTGTACAAACAGCATTATCAGTTATTTTTATTCAAAGGAGTAAGACACTTTGATCAAAGTAACAAAATCAGTTTAGTCCAAGAAATGTATTCGTTTTATGGACTTATTTATCTTCATTCTGCTCAAAGTGCATTTTCTCTTTTGGACTTTCTTCCTAATGATGAATATGGTAAACAATGACTCACACTGTTAGTTGTTATGCTTACGAAAATGCAATAATAAATGATTAGGACTTAATAATAAAATCATTCCAATTTATAAGATGATAAAAGACTATCTTTAAGAGGTAGTTGGAAATGTTCTGTCTAAACCAACATATTGTAAGGAGGGAGTGATAATGACGAATGGGGTCAGCGTGGAATTACAGTGTAAATAGTGAAGATGTTCGGATAATAAACAGGAAGTGCGTGTTTCCACAGAGGTCATTCTGCCACTAACCTGTAGTTATGGGAACAGATGTTTCTAAAAAACAAAAAAAAACATTCCAGTCAGTCTTTTCTCTTACAACACACACACGCGTGCACACACACACACACACACACACACACACACACACACACACACACACACACACACACACTCAAGCACACAGACACAAGCAAACACACACAAACATGCACACAAAACTTTACTGCTGAGAAGAAAGGAAAGGCAGAGCAAATACAAGTAAAAAGAAAAGAAAACTGTAGGCTGTTGTGTGCTGATCTCAGAGGTCGGTTTGCATCTGTTTTCAGATTTTATTAAGTCTACCTACTTGTATTTTTGCTAAAATGTCAGTATAATTCTTGTATTTTATCATGCCCCTCAATACAATACAGCATAAAAAATAAAAATAACTGAACTATGTTGTATTGTCATAAAGCTGTCCAGCAGTATATAAACACAATCATCTCCAGCTGCAAAATTAAAGCAATAAAGACTCTAATAATCAATAATATAACAATTATGACCCCACATAAAGAGTATTATTAGATATTGATGATAAAAAATTTTACCCAGATACAGAGTGTAAATACTTGTTTTTCTATTTTTTCACTGTTTTGTTTTTTTTTTTTTTACAACAGTTACTCATTAGTCTACCAAAGGCGTGTAAGTGTGCAATAAAGTGAGTTGCCACTTTTCACATTTCACCTAAATTCATGCATAGAGCTGCATATGAGCCTGAATTTCAGACCACTGTCATCAATTTCTTAAAACTATATTTCTCCCTTTATTTCATAGAGATTTCAGAATCCTTGTAAATCTAACCACATGTTTAGGATGCCTACAAGTCTTCCACTTGAAAAATGTTCTTTCGGCTTTGCTGTGCCTGTTAATTGGTACCTTTTTAAACATGGTAGTGGATCGTTTGCCTGCTGAAAGGAGAACAAGATAAGGATTTGCATAATATGCCTGATATGGAAAGAGCCACAAGACAGGCAAAAAGCACACAGCGGTAGAGTCTTTCATGGGGATTAAATGCACTGTGGAGAAATAGATGTTTCATCATGTCTGTCTACAGAACAGATCAAGCTTTCATCTGTCTTCTGATTGTCGTGATGGTAGGAGGCGAGGTGCAGGAAAGCCTTTCATCCGAGTGTAAGCAATTTTTGTATATGGGGACGCTGCTTCGAGGGCTTCAAGAGCAGTCGCTTAAAAAGATTTGCCAGTTCTATGGGGGTAAGCCACGATTTGTAACCCTCTACGACACCTTCAACCACATCCCTATTTATTCTGCTTACACCTTCAAGCGCTCAGACGGCTCCAAGAAAGTGGACGTGCCTTGGATGTATGAGCCGCAGGTAGGCATGGTTGCTAGCTTTGCTGTCTGAGCCTTCAAATGTGTTCTGACCATCTGCCAAAAAGTGGTGGTGTTTCTGTATTTTGTTTCTGTGTGTGTCTGTGTGTGTGTGTCTAATATCTGCTGATATTCTCATGCACTGGTAAATAGGCTGTAGTCAACAGAACAGGGTTATATATAAAATAATGACCTGTATTGCAAGTCTCTTTATGCCCATTGTACAATATAATCAATCCAATGCCAATTTTTTTCTCTTGATATGACTTGATGTCATTCATGACAAATATGTTGAGATACAGATATGTATGAGAGCTTATGGACGAATAGTAATTCACCACAGTTTAAATACAACTAATCATTTCACTTTTAGCCACTAGGTGCTTGTCACAAAGTTTGAAAATTGAAACTCCAGTTTTATCAATAAATGCACTACTACCACTGCTGTGGGGTTACCAGAAGGTCAAAAGTTCTTTTTTATCAAGTAACCTGAATGTTCTGTTTTTGCTAATTCACTGTGATCGGTGCAAATGTGTAGGTTATGTATGTTAAAATATATTAAAATAAACATCGTTGAACTAACACTTTTTACTAGCAGCATCTCAGCCGTTTAATAATCTTTTTGTAAATGATCAGTGAAGCCCATTTTCAGAATGCACACCCTTTAAATAAAATGAAGATGATACATTAAGTGTTGTTGCTGGTAATAAATAATATAAATATATAATACATCTAAATATCGTGTTTATTTTACAATTTTAACATGACCATGTTAATAGCTCTCCTCAGTGCCCGGCCCCAGAGACATGCAGCAGCTGCCTTCAGAAAATGTGCACGGGAGTTTTGAGGATGCTCAGGCTGTGCTTGAGGACTACTCCAACACTGTGATCTACGAACGCGGTCAGCTCAATCCAGACGAGCACCAGGCCGACCCTGACGACAAAGCAGCCACCTACACGTTGACAAATGTGGTTCCTCAGGCTCGTGAGTTCAACATTGGTCCATGGAAACAACACGAGAACACTATCCGCAGGAGGCTCAACAACTACTGCAGGGGCACCGCCTACGTGGTCACCGGGGTCACCACGTCGGGCCACACAATCCGCCGTCACAACATCAACCGTGTGGGCATCCCTACCTACCTGTGGTCAGCCTACTGTTGCCCTGATTATGACCACAATGCTCCGTACTCCGAGCGCTCCAAGTTCCCTGCGTTTGCATCTCGTGGGCTCAACGACAGAGAAAATAATAAAGTTATAGAGATGATGGTGCAGCAGCTGGAGGATTTCCTGAAGAGAGTAACTTATGTTGACAGCTCTTTCCAGATCTTCTATGACAACTGCCTGCCTCCTAATGGTGCACCACATTTGTCTTAAAAAAATTAATCACATTTCCATTAGTGTGTAAAACAATCAAAATGTTTTTTCATCTTCACGTTAACTCTGGCAAACCCATGCTCCTTATAAATTAAAACTACACCTGCCTCTGTAGGCCTTTTGTTCAGGACAGAGATTAGACCAGCTGTTTTACATTTTCTCGTACACCTTAACTACAGCAGTTCTCTGCACCTCAGTTTGCACTAGTTCTACAGCCTTAGAAGAGCATTTCTAGATTTTGGGAAAAGTACTAGCTGCTAATTGCTCTGACATTTGGATTTCAAACTGTACCATTAAATGTGAACTACACGCAAAAGAAACAACATTATGGCCATTTAATTAGAATATAAAAATAAAATCCTCTTTCTGTCTGCTACTCTATTTTTTTGTGACTGTCTCTTCATTTTATTCAGCGTCTGGTGTGACCTCGTTTTTTCACACAGGAGGTCACACATGATACAGTATTATAACATAAAACAGACAAGCCGATATTAACTCCATGAATTATATCAGTGAATGAATGAATGATATTTCGGGCAGATCCTGGCAGTTGGCATATGACAGCAGGTGGTCAACTCAACTGTGGATGCTTTGACCAGCAGCAGATTGATAAAGAGCCCAAAGTATATGACTCAAAGAATAACTTGCTGATGTGACCAGAAGAGGGAGACCCTATCAGTTTAATCTCAAGTCTC
The DNA here is from genome assembly GCF_056152115.1 of Neolamprologus brichardi. Classification (NCBI taxonomy): domain Eukaryota; kingdom Metazoa; phylum Chordata; class Actinopteri; order Cichliformes; family Cichlidae; genus Neolamprologus; species Neolamprologus brichardi. The sequence goes on from NC_142110.1 coordinate 18,811,072, forward strand.
ACTATTTTCACTTTTGGGGGAGTGAAAAGAGAGAAACAAGGTCATGTTCAGCTGTGTCTGTTACTTTACAGTAATGTCCACGTTTGTCCAATCTATTCTGAACCCTGAAAATTTATGAAACTATATACATAAAAATGACTGTAATCCATAATTAATTAATTAAACAGACACGTTTTATTCTAAAATCCCTTGGATTGAAGTTGAAAGTCTGACTTTCAATCACATATTGATTGATTTAAAATAGACTGTGATGGAGCATAGAGGCAAAATGATCAAAAATCATGGCATTGTCTAAAAACGCATGGACCCAATATTATGCTGCAAATTGAATCACTTTTGCTATTCCCAAAAGGAGAATGAAAATAAGAAGAAGTAGTGTAGATAGTCTAACTAAATACAGTTGTAATGATTGTGTATTCAATTCAATTTTAGTTTATTTATACAGCACCAAATCACAACAAGAATCACTTCAAGGTGCTTTATATTGTAAGGTAAAGCCTACAATAACTCATACAAAGAAGAACCCAACAATCATATGACCCCCTATGAGCAAACACTTTGGTGACAGTAAGAAGGAAAACATCCCTTTTAACAGGAAGAAACCTCCCGCAGAACCAGGCTCAGGGAGGGGCGGCCATATGCCACCACCAGTTGGGGTGAAGGAAAGAAGACAGGAAAAAGACATGCTGTGGAAGTGAGCCAGAGATTAATAACAAGTAATTATTCAATGCAGAGAGGTCTATTAACACATAGTGAGTGAGAAAGGTGACTGAAGAAATACTCAGTGCATCATGGGTATTCCCTAGCAGCCTACACATATTGTAGCTTAACTAAGGGACGGTCAGGGTCAGGGTCACCTGATCCAGCTGCATAGCACTGAAAATGTATGCTATGCCTTCTGATGGAGGGAAGCATGATCTTCTAAATTTATGACACGCCATTTCCTCTCCAGCTTACAAGTCATCTGCTTTAGGCTACATGTTTGAGAATTATACCACAGAGTCAGGTACTTCTGATTTGTGACCTTACAGGAGCTACAGTATCCAGAGTCATATGTAGTGAGGAGGCAAAGTTATTAACAAGATAATCAACCTCTGTTGGAGTAGCGTTGCTCTGCTCTGTGTTGGTGCAGGGCCTTGAACATGATAACAGTGGTCGAATTATATTCTTAAGCTTAGTTACAGCTTTCAGAAAGAAATCTACTGTGATGAAGTCTACTCCCCACTGCTATTTAACACTGTTAAATGTTCAGTTTCTATTCCATATGTGAAAACAAAATCTAGAGTGTGATTAAAGTGGTGGGTGGGTTCTCTTACATTTTGAGAGAAGCCAACTGTGTCTAATAAAAGATTAAATGCTGTGTTGAGGCTGTCATTTTTACATCTACATGGAAGTTAAAATCACCCACAATAATTATTTTATCTGAGCTGAGCACTAAATCAGGTAACAAGTCTGAGAAGTCAGACAGAAACTCTGTGTGAGGCCCAGGAGGATGCTAGATGATAACGAATAAGGCTGTCTTTTGAGTTTTCCAGCTAGGGTGGACAAGGCCAAGCATTAGAATTTAAAATGAATTAAGTCTGTTTTGGTCTTCAGTTGATTAACAAGCTGGTGTGGAAAATTGTCACCACACCGCCCCCTTGGCCTCTGCTTCGAGGATTCTTATAGTTAGCTCGAGGGTGTTGATTCATTTAAACTAGGTTTCTGTAAGGTAGAGTAAATTAATTTGTTGATCGATCACTAACAGCGACTTGGAAGAGAGACCTAATGTTTAATAACCCACATTTCACTGTTTTATTCTTTGGTGCTGTTGATGATACTGTGTTGCTCTTTCTTTGTGATTTTTTAAAATGTCTAAGTCATTTTCTGACTATTTTTATCTGTTTTTTTGTCTGTTTGGGAGCAGAGATAGTCTCTAAGCGGATGGGGTTTTGGGGTGATAACAGGAAGAGAGAAGCATGAGAGTATGAGAGAAGTTAAGATATATGGTGAAATAGATGGTGAAATTAGGAGGAAGTTAGATAGTGCTGTGGTGTCATGAGTTATGCTTTGAGGTGAGGCATTCACATGCTTTATCAGATGCTACCCATCCTGTGATTAGCTCTCAAAAGCACCATACTCAACCATCTCTAGAGTTACAGGGGGAGATTTGTGTAACTGCAGTAGTCGCAGAAAAAGAACCAAAACATGACTTTGCACAGGGACAGGCATCTGGTGATAAGGGAGCATTTTAAATTAGCTTCTTCTATTTTCAAAGAATTTGTGCTTTACAGAACACAATAAACTCAAATCAAAAACAAATCAAAGCAAAATCATAAACATAAAAAATATAAATAAATAAATACATTTTGAAACATTTCCTAACTGCAGACAGCACAAATGCATGAATTTGGTAATTTATGTCAAAACACATTTATTTGTTATTAGCTAATTGGCATTGATGTTAATTGATGTTGCTATTTTATTGTGTGTTATTTTATTGTAATTTGTATGTTTGTACAGCACTTTGGTCAACACCACTGTTGTAATTAAAAGTGTTATATAAATAAATAGAAATAGAAATATGCAGAGAACATGCAAACGCCACACAAAAAGGGCTGAGCTAACCAGGAACCTTCTTACTGGTGTTACTCACTTCAGTATCATTTAAATATGATTTCGGTATAATCAGCACTGGAAATGTGTTGAAAATGAAAGAGAAGGGCTGAACGATCAATTTCTTTGAAACTGAAGTTACAAATTGAGACAATGAAAAATTAACAATTTAACTATATATTATTTAATTATATATTTTAATTCTCATTCTTGCATTAAAATATAGAGCGTCCACGTTGTTTTAAATCTCTCATAAGTGAAGCTTGTGTTTAAAAAGTTATATTGTTCATCCAGACCAAGAAGAAAAAGTAGTGTAAGCTCATCTTCATTAGTATTTGTGAGAGGATGTCAGACGTGCTTTTACACTGTGAGTTGAGGTTTTGGTGAGATATTCACATATTCACCATCCACACTCTAACTCACCCTGATAAGGGACACACACCTACCAGCTTGCACAAAGACTCAGTAAGTAACATATTCGTATCCCTCTGTTTCTGTTCTTTTTCCTTTTGATCTACAATTCAGATGTTTTTTCCTGAAGTTTTTCATACATCACCCTGTCTCTGTTTGAAGGAACCACTCAACTCAACTTGTTGGCAAACATAAACAACTGATGCAAATATTCCAGATGTCTTGTCCTCACTGTCAGGGTTCATAATTTATTTAATGTGATTTAAGCAAGCCCTTTGTAATTGGGTGGGTGATCAAAGAACGATGATCTCCCTGCGTCGGTGGTTGCTCTTTTTTCAATCAGCCTTTCATTAGTGCACACGTTCAAAAAAAAAAAAAAAGAACAAAAAAGATGCATCATCACATGGAGTTTATGTAAGCATTCTAGTGAAGTTCTGACTCAAAGGGAATTTAAAAATGTTGTCTATTAATTGAAAGAAGTTGGTATCTATTTCAAAATTGCTAACTGTTTAAAAGCTTTTGTTTGTCGTCTTACTGTGGAGTCTGTCTGTTGCAGTGCAGACTGACTATACAGTAAGAATAGTTTTGTGCAGGGTGCAGAGACGTTGGAGTGAATGATTAAATAAATAAGAAATGGATAACTAGTTACTATGTATCCAGCATATGCATGAGGATTGACTATAAATTGATATATATAGTATGTAGATATGTACAACAGAACAAAAACAGCATATGCTTTGATTCAGAAGCGGGTATGGTGGATGATTCAAATACAGACACTATGTGAGTGTTCTAAGTGTTCATCAAACATCAAACTAATGGCCTGTATGTAGCAGATGTCTGCTTGTTTTGACGTACAGTTCTTTATGTATGTCCAGTTATATTAACCACACAGCAACCCTTCTTTGATGTGTCATTTTTTGATAGTTAATGTACATTTAAGGTTCCATTTAACTTCATTAATAGTAAAACCTTCTTTTTTGTTCCTTCCAGAGATGGCAAGCTGGGTCTCCACCCTCTTCTTCCTAATCTGGTTGTCAGTCTCTCAAGCCCAAGAGGGGAGTGGAAAAATCCCCACTGTGGAATTCATCTCTGAAAGCCTGATTAACAATGTGGTCCAGGACCCACAGACTGGTCGCATCTACCTGGGAGCAGTCAACAATATCTTCCAGCTGAGCCCGTCCCTCCAGAAGGAGGCCCGCACTGAGACGGGCCCAAAAAAAGATGGCAAAACATGTACACTTCCTGCTTCAGGCTGTCGGGACACAGTGCTCATGCCCAACAGCAACAAGCTTCTGCTGGTCCATCCATCCAATGGTTCACTAATAGTATGTGGCAGTCGGTACAGAGGCATATGTTCCCTCCTCAACCTGTCTAATGTAGAACAAGAGCTGTATTACAATGACAACAAAGGAGAGAGGACTTACGTGGCTAGCATAGAGGATAATGTGAACGTGGTGAGCGTCATGTCCACCTACACAAAAAATGGCCGGACCTTCAAAGTGTTCCTTGTTGGAAAGGGCTATGGAAGCCTGGACAGTACAAAACTAATCAGCACACGAATCCTTGAGGACTACCAGGACTGGGTTGTGTTTGAGAACATCATTGAGGCATCAGCGGTACAGAAGGCGCCATTTGTCCTCAAGTACTTACACGACTTCCAACATGCCTTCAAAGAGGATGGTTTTGTGTATTTCCTCTTTTCTCGGACTCTTGATGGCACAGAAAACAAAAACTTGACTTTTGTGTCTCGTCTTTGTGAAAATGACCAACATTACTATTCGTACACAGAGCTCCAGTTAACCTGCGGTATAAAGAACCGGTACAACAAAGTCCAAGCTGCATATGTGGCTTTTCCAGGAAAAGAGCTGGCACGGGTCATGTCTCAATCTGGTAATTATGGGACGGTCACCTCATTCACAAAGGTCCTCTTCATGGTGGCTCATCCAGATGACGACGAAAGCGACTCTGCTCTCTGCATGTACCCGCTGAACTCCATCAATCAGCAGCTGATGGATATAATCAGTGCATGCTACAGTGACTCTGGGGAGATTTCTGGGGTTCCTGCTGTGGACGTACCCTACTCATCTCAAACCTACACAGCATGCACTTCAAAGATTTCTGTAAGTGCTTCTTTGTCACCTGACTCTAATTTAAAAGAATGTTTTGAAAAACTCAAATTGGTATAATTATAATCTGTAATGCAGTTATCACTTTTTATTATAAAATCTCAACATTTCATTTGTTCTCCTGTTCACTTGTAATCTGACCAAGGCTAAAAGGCATTACCGTGCAATAGCGTCCAATAAGAAGAGAGACACACTAATACAGTCACTGTGCCAACAGCATATGCTGCTACATTAAGTATATAAGTATGAGTACATTTAACAAATTAATAATGGTATTAATTGTAATGTAATTCTATAAACTGAGTGAGATAAGCTGCTTCAGGCCATATACATGTATAGTTAGGTCCATAATTTGTTGGAGAAAGACACAATTCTTGTAGTCTCTGTACACCAGCACAGTGGATTTTAAATCACACAATCAAGACGTGGCTAAAGTGCAGACTTTCTACTTTAATTAAGGGGTTTCAGAATTTTTTGGTTTTGTTTGTTTAGCATTTGTCTGAATCTAAGCAGAGAGTATAGCCCTGTACACTTCACATTTCATCCTTCTGTTTCTGTTTCGATCAGCAGTCACAGTAATCAGACAGTAGTGACCCAGTTTCAGTGGCAGCTATACATGCCCATTCTGATCATGAGCTGTTTCTCTCCTCTCCATACTTTAAGAATATTTTTTGAGAGCTGTAAAGGTTCTTTCAGATTTTCTTTAGCAAAGTTTAATCTGATCCTCCTGTTCTTGAGTGTAACCGATAGTTTGAACCTTGTTGTATTCCCGTTCATGGAGGTGTCTTGACAATGATATGCCTACCTCTCCTGGGTGTTTTTGACTTAGATATTATGAAGCCGTTTTGCTTATCTATGGAAAGCATTTTTTCAGGTTTTTATGTGTTGCTGAGCTGGCCATTTAAATTCTTATTTTTTAAGAAAGTACCAGATTATTAATTCTTTTTACTCTTGAAGTTTTTATTATTTTTGATTCTGGTTTATTTTTTCAGCTGAATGTTAGCCTATCTCACTTGTACTGACATATATTTGGGCATTTTTATTTACAATTAGAAAGAAAAGCTATAAAATGTAAATTCGACACTTCAAACCACCTTCAAATAGTACGTCCGCTTCATTTGTCATGAAGTAAAAAGGGAACTGGCCTCACCTGGAACTACTTGTCAGTAGAATATCCAGTTGGTTTTAAACCTCTAAAAAGGGGGACTGTGTATAAAAATGGCTCAAATTCCCAAAGAAGTTTTGGCAAAGATTTGCTAAAATGCTTTGAGTTAAAGCTTAAAGTTTACCTTCAATCACTTATTGATTGTTTGATTTAAAACCTGCTTTGGTAGTGTAGAAAGACAAAACCACCAAAATTACGCCTTTGTTCAGGTTATAGGCCTAACTTTAATATGGCTCACTCGCCTCTCTCCATGTACTAAATACACCTGTCAAATTTGGCGGTCTATTCATGTTTTAAAATTTTCCCTTTGCTGCCTCTGACATGTCAAGACCGCTGCTACCCTACACCACTGGTTGATATTTTAGCTGTTTCACATCTCCAGCTCCCACCATAGAGTCTGCAGCTGTAGGGTATTTACTTTAGAGAGTGACTGAGCTTAATACCGAGATCAGTACCTACTCAGAAATAAGTATTCCAGGAACAATTTTCACGTGCCAAAGACTTTTTTAGTTATGGCCCAACTTAACTGGTTATTTTACATTTTTTACTTGCATGTATTACTAGTTTCTTGTTAAGTGATTATTAACACGAGTGTTCCTATTGTTCTCGTCTCAGACTTCCGACTCTAAGGCAAATACTTACTTGTAATTTTTATTCATTATTTTAAACAAAGAAATGATCAGTCAAAACAAAGCCAATTTTAGATTGTAGATTAAAATGGTCGAGTGTTCAAAGCACATTTCCCATCTCTGTTATAAAGTTTAAGTAGGATACGAACAGTACTGCAAAGACAGTTAATGTTTTTGGAGTGAAAAGCAAGCAATGTCTGATCGTCCCTTCTTGTTATCCTTTCCCTTTACAGAAGGATGCATTGGGAAACTTCAAGTGTGGTGCAGAGCATTTGCTTTCGCCTCTGGCAAGCAAGCCAGCATTTGCCTTAAAGGCAGATGCAGTGTTGACCATGTCGGTCCATCTGACTGCTGTAACTGTTGCTGTGGAGAATGACCACACGATCGCCTTTTTGGGCAGCGCCAACGGAGAGGTCTTCAAGGTTGAGTTCACTTGTGGTTTTTTTTGTTGGATATTTTTTCCCTCAGTTTAAACTTTTATCTGAGGGAAGGTGTATCAAGTGAATTTAAAACCTCTTATCTTTTGTCTTTTGTTTATCTTGTCCAGGTACACCTGAGACCAGGTGAATATGGCAACGAGCCATACTCCTATGTTGGCAACAACATAGGAGAGAAGGTCAACAAGAACCTTTTCCTTGACCAAAGCCAGAGCCACCTCTACATTACCACAGAGAAAAGGGTGTGTGTGTATATATTTAACACAGATATATATATATATATATATATACATATAAAGATTTAGTCCGCTGTTTCATTAAGCTTTTTTAAGATTTAGATTTCAGAAGCTTTTCTTTCATTGTTGACTCACATCTGATTCTGTTCCTGTTAAACAATCAGATTTTCAGAAAAATACAAATGTCTTAATATGTAAAAAAAAATAATACCATGGTTAAAGTAAACATTCAGTGTTTTGTGTTGAATAAACTAAGAAATTAAACATGGGGAGAAGACACGAGAGACCCCACTCGCTCCCACTCTGCACACCTGCAACATACTAAGGAACATTTACAGCTATATTTTAAATACTTGTTATTTCTGTCCAGTGTCTCCCTTAAGGTGCACCTTTTGATCAAATTTCATGTTGTAATAATCCAGATCACCAAGGTGCCAGTGCAGACGTGCCTCGAAATGAAAGACTGCCAATCATGCGTGGGACTGAGGGACCCTTACTGTGGCTGGTGTGTTTTGGAGGGCAGGTGAGGATCACACACACACACACACACACACACACACACACACACACACACACACACACACACACACACACACAAGTACATTCTTGCATGCATTTACAAATGCATGCACACAGCAACAGACTAACACAAACACCCACACATGCAATTCCATCTGTAAAACACAGCAAGATATTTGTTCAGTGTTTTATTGCAGACACTTTTAGACCTATTATATTTATAGCAGTATATATTGAGACAGTTCATTTTATGACCAACAGTTACATTTCTTGAATTATTTATATAATTTTATTAAAATAATTGTCTATTAATCTCATTCCTGAAATGGTCACAACTAGGAAGTTGGAAAAAAATATTATTTTTTATTACTTGCTTAAAGGTTATATAAGTTAAAATGACCCTATTAATGTAGTTACCATTGAGGACCTTGCATGTTTTTCTTTTTGATACATAAATCTTTATTTTGTGCACAGATCCTGCTGGAAGTCACATAGGCATTGACTTGTTATTTACAAACTGACTTTTTGTGAAAGCATTCATGGCATGTGCAGCTCAGGCTGATGGGATTTTCTCATCCTTCGCCTGAAGGTGTACCAGGAGGTCTGAGTGCCGACGGGCAGAGGAGAAGAATGGTTGGTTGTGGAGCCCCAAGCAGCAGTGTGTCAAGATTGTATCCTTCTCTCCTTCAAACCTTCCCTGCAGAAAGACCGGCAAGGTACAGCTCTGTTTATTCCTCACTCAAACTGTCTCTGACTTCCTTTGTTCTCTTTTATTGTCCCTCTTTTCTCTGCAGTACCTAACTCCACTTACATGCAGAGACTGAGTAATAAACTGGGTACACTGTGAATCAAAGACCTCGAGCTCTAGGTCTTCCAGCTCTGTATTGATCCACCCAAAAAACTCCAAACTATCTTATTATAACCTGCGTGGCTGATTGTCTGAAGATGGAGAGCTTCTTCCTATTCCCCCATTTTTTACTTCTTCTGTGTTCCTGCCTGTCTGACTCACACATGAATTCCCATCAGCAGCATGTCACCCCTTTCTCTTTCTCAGTTTCTTTTTTTAAAAAAGAGAAACAGTTTCTTTATTATAACTTTGGTTACGCAGAGATACGAACTCAGTGAGATCTTACGGGTTAAGAAGCCACAGTGTCCAGTCAGTATGTTTTTGTCCAGGTGAACATCAATATTCCCTCCCTTCCTACCATTGGACACTCTGACCGTCTGCAATGCAAGATTGAGTCTTTCCAGAGTAACGGCATCATGTCAGACTCTGGTGAGGTCTCCTGTGATCTGCCCCAGCCTGGGCTTATACCGAAAACACCTGAGGACCAAGGTATGGTCTCTTTAATTACCCTGCCACGTTTCTGTCGTCTTTAAGGTCTAATGTCTGTGCTTCTCCATGATGGTTAATGCTGCATTACTAACTGGCCAAGGTGGGAAATGGGCTGAAAAAAACATGAGGTTAAGTTAATGTCAGCTGGCAAATTTTCCTTTTTTTTTTGAAGAACGTATAGTGTCCAACAAATTTGCACCAGAAAATTGCACGAAATCAACACAGACACAACTATTTATAAATGTGTCCTCACATGTCATGTAGAGACACGTTAATCTAATTTAAGCTTTATTATTTCAGTTTACAGTTTTTTGTATCAGTAGTCAGCAAACATCTGGCCCAGAACAAAGTGAGTCCCATTAAAAGTCCTTTATAAAACAAAACATGAAACTTTTTGCAAATAGAGCTCAAGTTTCAGCTTTTATACGCTAAAATACAGTTCAGGCAGTTAAATAATCACTGAATTGATTGTGAGAAGATTTATCAAAAAATTTTATCGCTCTGTGTTTTTTGTCTTTAAATGTACAAGCATACTTGACATCTTTAATATGATAAAACTTGTATTCACATAAACAGCTAGTGTAACACATTTTAACCACTGTTTTACTGTATCTTCAGACTTTGTGGCCGTGGCTATCAGGATCTTTGTGAATGAGACTGTGGAGTTGGCCACGCGGGAATTCATGTTCTACAACTGTGCTGCCACAGTGAGGAAATCTGAAAACACACCGTGAGTCAGGCTGTTAATCTTTCAGTTCTGCTCTGTCACTCAGTGAAAATACACAGTGACATGGAACACAGCATCATCTGACAACCTTGATGTAAATGTATCACCGTGCATGAGCAGATGAGAGATCAAGGCTCTGTTTGTAAATTGTGATGCATGGTGGTTTTGAATGCACCTCTTGCATTTTTTCTCCTGCTTCCATTACCAAGCCGAGGAAATTGCCTCAGTTTCCTTTTCATTAATCAAAAAATGAAAGTCGATCCTGGCTGTTTTTTTCCCCTCATTTTTTTCTGCATTTCTTTCACACAGAGGAACGTGTGATGAACGAGCTTTGCTTATGTGAAGTTGCAGAGATCCATTTCATTGTCAGGAACATAGATTTTTGTGCCGGACGCTCTCTGATGAGTTTGCATGTTTTAGATGTTGTTTGTGTGTGCTTTTATGTGTGCATCCTCTACCCTGATTGTGCATGTGAAAGTATTTCCTTATCCAAGTTGGTCCATATTTCTGTGTTTTCAGGTGCATGTCATGTGTAAGCAGTCAGTGGGGATGTCAGTGGAACACGCAGGACCACACCTGCAGCGATGCGGACAACAGCGTGGTTGGTTCCCACATCATCAAGCACCGTCAGGTTAGTTCTTTCTAGAGCTCTGTGTTTAGTGACAGGTCAAGGACTCTTTTTTGTCATGTATGTGTATGATAGATGTGGAGAACGACTATAGCACAAGTTTTAAAGGACACATCTAAACTTTACATGTGATTCACCGCCTGAGTGGTCCAAACTCCTCCTGAAAAATTTATAAATACACAAATCCCACTATCAGCTGCCACCATCTTGCATGACAAATGTTGCAGGGTGGAGGATATCAGATTCCAAGTCAGCAGATGTTTCAGCGATATAGTTATCTGCCGCCACAGATGAGGGTGTCCGTTAAGTGGTTAGCATGTTTAAAATGTAAATTATTAAATTATCTAATTTGTTTTCATTCTGTTTCAGAGCGCAAACTGTCCTCGGTTCGAGAATCCAGATCCTGTGCTCATCCCTGTGGGCTACAAGACTCGAATCAGCTTTGAAGGCATAAATCTGATACATTACAAGGTAAACTGGCCCCACTCCACCCCCAACATGCATCTGAGTTCCAGGGAAAGAAACACTCTTTCTGTTTGTGGATATTCCTTTGACAGAAAAAAAGAAAAACACAACAGGTTCATTTTTAGGCTAAAAGAAAGGAGAATGAGCCAAACTTGTTTCATTTTTTTTCTACTCTTGCATCTGTTAATGAGGGGTTTTAAATTGGCTATAGGTGTAAATGTCAGACTGTATGGTCGCGTTTGTACTGCAGTTGACACCTCTACAGGGTGTATCCTACTTCCTGTCCCATGACAGCTGGGACTGGCTCCAGTCCTCCCAATCCCCGCTGTGTAGGATAGGGAATTAAGAAAATAAAGTAATGCATCTGTATGATTTCACAGAGATGGGGTCCCCCATATCAGGTGTACAGTTCTGGCTTTAAGCGATGATACGGCACTCTCACCAACTATTTAAATGTTGCAATTAGAAAGAAAAAAGTAGCTTAAAAGGGAGTGAAAGGAAGCAAAAATAAATTTTAAAAAAATTTAAAAATGGCTCGTTTAGACACACGGGACCGAGTGGTCTGTACTGAACTTAACTCACGCGCAGAAACCCAGAGACAGCAGATGGTTTAAGGCTTAAGCTCTGGAAACATGGCAAGGACAAAAGCAATAAAACGTGGCGAGGGGAATGCAGAACTGGGGCAAGGGAAAGGGGCCTGAGATGCCGACTGGAGCTGGGCAGGAAACAATCACACTGAAGAGAGAAGACAGTGGAGTTAGGGAGGTAGTGGAAGTAGCCCTGAAGTGGTAAGCAGTTAAGTATAGCAATTCTTACTTGCAGTAGGTGGAAACAGAGTGTTGAGATGGGGTGAGCCAAAATGAATCCAGAAAACGAGTTGATGACAAACTGGGAGTGAATGAATGTCAGCGTGTGGCTTGAATCACTCTGGATTAATTGCCTGCAACTGGCTCCAGGTGTGCAGGAGCTGGAGGAGGTGGCCCTGCCCAGGGGCGGATTCCAGGTAGGTTCAGGAGCCTCATGGAAATTAAAGCTAACCACCGCGGACCATGACAGAATGAACTGTGGGGGCCACACCAAAGTCCAATATAAGATAAATAAGGATTATTTTGTCTGTGAATCATGCAAAGCTACTCTGGTAAAGTTTTGGAATTGGAAGTAATGACAATAGTTCCCCTTTAAGACTGGAGTGTTCTGCTGGAAGAGGGCTTAAAACGTACTTTTTACCCTTCAACCGTAGCGAACAGGTGTGGGACACCCAACTTTGTGAACAGAATTACTCAAGAAATCTTGTGAATACAATTACTTGGACGTCTCCTTGGATGTTTAAACTTACCATAGGCAAATCTAGGAAGTTAAGGGGTGGCACTGGTGACTGTCAGTATTTTTGTTTTTGTCATGATTATGCAGAGTATCTTTCCACATGAATAACATTACAAATCCCAATTCTTACTATCAAACAGCAATCTAAGCTGTAACAGTTCACTTAGTTGTCACAACATACATCTTGATCATTTTCTTTGAATGTGTGAGTTCTGATGGACTCTATTGGTGCAGGTTCCCAGAGATCCATTCATGTTTCATCAATCAAAGTTTTGACAGCTGATCTTTCACAGCTGTGAAAATCAAAACTTTTAAGCCCTGTGTGAGGGTTTTATAATCACACAGCTTTCTGGGCTGTTTCCTTTTGGTTGTTGTGTGTATATGTTCAGTGAGTAGAAACAGAGAAACTGCAATTGTTTCCATGCTCTATACAAAGAAGAGCATCAAAGAACAGTACTGTAAAAGTATGATCAGCATGAATACACATCAGCATTTTTGTGTTTGTTTGTGTGGTTCTGCAGGGTCATCATTTCACCATTGGCAGTGAGCTGATGACAAAGGAAGAAGATGTCTCGTTTGAGGGGGGGCCATTCTACACATTCAGTGGCTTCAATGTGAGCATGACCCCTCGCTTGACATTTGTCTTCATGCAATACACTCAACACAGGTCTTTGCACTGTGACTGGTTTGTGGTCCTAGTATTCAAAGTACAACCTAGAAATACACTGAAAGAGTGAATGTATATATTCTGCAGCAAAAAAACTGTGTGAAGACTTTCTGTTTATGAACAGCTGTATTTATGTTCCACATTTATAAAAGAAGTCAACCTTTAGCCTTTTTTCACATTCCCTTTGATATTCTCTAGCTCCCTCTAATGGACATGCTCCCCTCGCTGGAGAGTTAAACACCATCTCCACATTGTGAACTTTGTGATTGGGAAGCTCAAACAGTGCTTAGCCTCCAGCTATGTTCTTTTCCAACATTGATTTCTGTAGCTGAAAATCTGCCAGACTGGGTATATATTCTTTTTTCTTTCTTATTTTCCCTTGGCGTGGGGGAGCAGCAGCCCACACTGTTTGCAGAGAAGAGCTTAAGTGCCATTAATCACAGGATTCTGTATTAATAATTCATTTTCTTCCAATTTCTTAGTTTTTCTATGATAAGTCACCGGAGACCAATGTTCTGTTCTATGTGAAGGACAAGGAGTCTGGCGAGAAGATGGACAGCACGGTGAACGGTGTGTCTTCACATATTAATGAGGAGATTTTATTTTAATGCCCTGTGTGTACACAGCAAGTCCCACTGTGGGGCTTCAGCTGGATTTAAGGAAGCTACCTTTAATCTGCACTTGAAAATTACAAAACATTACTGCACAATCTAACAGCTTTTTACATGAAGGATTCAGATAAATGTATGTTACTGCAGGAGTCACTTGAAATTAGATTGTCCATCAAATTTTCATTGAGGATGCAGAATATGCTCTTTGAATGTGCAATAACATAATATTCAAAAATTAGCATATTAATATAATCCTAATTGTTTTTGTTTCCTCACTATTATCTCTACAGTCACACTCTACAACTGTGCCGTGGAGAGGAACGACTGTAGTCTTTGTAAGAACGCCGACCCAAAGTACAAGTGTGTGTGGTGCAGCAAGAAGCAGGCGTGTGTGTATGAGAAGCTCTGCGATCCTCTCCCCAGCAACACCGAGTGTCCCGACCCCGAGATCACCAATGTGAGTCTTCACATTGCTGTCATGACTTCATGTTTACCTTTGAAATGGAAACTGTACCTTCTTTAAAATCTTGTGATTGGATGTAAAAACACATTGACTATGGTGATTGGACTGAGGTCTTCACTGGCCGTGTATTTTTCTTCCACAGAGGAGTTGGGAGTGTGTTTCTCCTTGAGAGTGTGCGGCGCTGTTCCTTAGCACATGTCGACCGGATCAATTCTTTGTTTGTTCACCTAATTGTTCGTGCCTCTTTATCATTGATAAAAATCCATCAGTAATTGTGTTTATATCATTCTGACAGAGGCTATCACCTAACCCGCTGCAGCCTGACAGACAGAGATACTGCAGATAAATCACCATGACTTTGTCTGTTGTTGAGATTCAACTTAACAACTATACAGAGGATTGCAGTGAAATTTTCTGAAGACGTTGAGAGTCTGCAGTGTTGACCTTTATGGTTTTATTATTCATAGACACTTGTGCCCTCTTTTAGCCCATGTTCAGGTTAAATTTTCAGTGTCCAATACCAGTAACATCGACAGATGTTATCCTGCTAAAGCACACGTATAATCAAGGACACGTTGCAGTAAACATCATACCTCCACTTGGCCTTGAATATGAAATACTTAAGTCAGCTCAACACTTGGTTAAACAGACTGTGTAAATCTCTTGTATGTTCTTATTGCACAAATAATCTGGTTAAATCCATTTCCAATCCCTTCTTCCTATAAACACCCTCCTATTACATCTCCACATCCAGATCAGCCCTCTTTTCGGCCCCGTGCTGGGAGGCATCTCCATCACCATCAGCGGCTCCAACCTCGGCATCGATCAGGGAGACATTAAAAGCATCACGGTGGCTGGGAAGCCCTGCATTCATGAGCCAGAAAAATACTCCGTCTCCAAAAGGTAAAGTTGCCCACATGCAGTTGTGCACTATGCACAGGACATGTAACCCACCTGGAGGCCATTCAAATGGCATATGGACAAGTTTTATCAAGTCTCTTTTTAAATGTTGTATACTTAACTGTGTTAGGAATACTTTCCTTTTGCTCAGGGTAACCTGACTACAGGTTTTAATTAGTTCATTCTACAACTGTATTGATCTGAGTCTCCAGACACAGTTTGATTTAGAGACAGTCACAGTTTCCAGAGGGAAATGTCAGTAGAAGAAGTATTCATTGTTTTCCTTTTCTTTTCATAAATGTGCAAGACAACAATGTAAAAAGGTCGCGTTGCAGATTGATTGTTCAGTAAACTTTTTATAACCGTTCAAGCCAGGGTCAGTCTAAATAAAGAGTGGGCCAATCAGCCTTTTAGTGATGTTTTGGTTTTTAAGCATATAATTTGAATATATTTAAGTTATTTTCTGGATAGGAACCTAAGGTGCATGTGAAAGTTGACAGAAACTGAAATTACAGCTATAATATTTGCATGAAAAATATAGTGAGGTATAACAGCAGAATATTGAAACACTTTAGCAAAATACTCACAGGAAATTGAAATTTTACTGAAGTTCTGTACTTAAATAAATGTACTGAACTTATTTGCCTTCTGCTGCTACTACACCACTGAATGGCACTGTGAAAAACATCGAATGAACTTTAGGTCAAGTCAAGCAAACTGTACTTCAATAACAGCTGTGTTTAAAAAGTGCTTACTTCATACAAATGGTCTATAAAAGAGAAAACGGCCACATCATTGCCCCACAGCCGCTGGCCAGAACTGTTGACACCTGGCAGGATGGAGCCACATTTATGACAAAATCTTGCCCCACCATCTGCATGATGAGACATAAAATAGGATTTATGAGACCAGATGGAAGTTAGTTGTCCTGCGTGTTTGTACAGCAGGTTGTTCCTCATTTGCTTAAAATCTGGGCAGAGTTTGCATTGTGTTATTTCACTATTTCACATCTTAGTTTGAGCTGCTGGTTGTTTGGTCATGACCTTCCTGTTGGAGGCGTGCTATGAATGATGACCATTTCATCAGCTCTGCATTTTCCCTCAGAACTGTTTATCACATGGTTTCTGTTAAACTCCAGACATTGACATTCATAAAAGAAAATCTCTACAGGGACAGAAGCAGAGAAACTGTCAAAGAAATCCCGCTACACTCATAGCTTCTTAGTCAAAATAAATAATTAAACAGTTAAACCTGAATGTGAACAAACAAAAACAACTGACTTCAGTTTTTTAACTGTTGCCTTTTCTACTAAACTAAAACAAGAGACATTAGTTGTTAATAATGGCAAAGATGGGCTAAAGATTTCAAAATCAGACTTCTCCAGTGTTTCCAGTTTGTTCTCTTAAATGGCAAATCCAGGTTCAATAGTTGTGTAGGGTGGATACCCTGTCTAAATGATGAGACGTAAAAGGCACATACAGCTGACTGTCATCTGCATAGACATGATAAGAAATGTCAGTAAAAGATTGGACGATGCCAAAGAAAGAAAATAATATAATATGAACCCTGTGGAACCCCACACATGAACCTGCTCATCCTAATAGAGAAAGTCCTGTCTGACAAGGAGGAGGAAAACCAACACAGCACCAGAAATATAACCCAAAACCTAGAACCTATTAAGTAAAATGTTATGGTCAATGGTGTCAAAGGTTGCTCTCAGATGAAGTAAAATGATTACAGAACAAATCCCTGCAGCAGAAGCCACTGAAAGACCTTTATAGATAAAGATAGGGGTCTCAGTGGAGTGCTGCTTTTGAAAGCCAAACTGAAAAGGGTCAAAAATCTGTCATTTGCATAGTAAAGATTTGAACTGGCTTTCTAAAATCATTTTAATCTTTCAAAATTACCAATAGAGCTGGCATCAAAATTGGGTTTGTTCTGTAAAGGAGTTACAACAGCATGTTTAAAGTAGGATTACCTCAATGAGCTATTAATGAAGCAATGATGGACCAATGCTTGTGAGAGTCCCAGACAGGACAGAAAGAGGAACTAACTGTATGGTCACCATGAGCATGATGAGGGTTTCATCTTGCCTTTTACTGTAGTCAAGTCATGTAGTCAAGAAGTAAATGATTCAGGACACCGAGCACCATTGTTACAGGCGGAGGAACCCAAGGAGATTTTGAAGTTCAGGACCATCATCTTATTTACAAAATGATTGAAAAAACAATCACAATCAGAAAGTAACAGAACATGCAACACACACACAACAACACAAATAATACCCTTGGATTATTCTATTACAGTTTATTATTAAAATAAGAGGATCTAGCTTTTTTATTGCCTTATTATAAAAGTGAAGAAATTCTCTGAAATATTTAGCATGGACCACTAAACCCGTGGACTTCCACAGGTACTCTGCTTTTTAAAAGGAATGTCCAAGGCCACAAGTTCAGAGTTATTACCAGTTTTGTAAGGAGCGACCTGACTGAGAATGGCAAGGTAGTGTTCATTAATGGTGGCAGCAAGGAGCTCAACATTATTATCAGAAGAATTAGAAAAATTAAAAAAAGAAGAAAACTTGAAAATAACAGAATCATCAATGAAGCTCCTGTGCTTAACACAAACTTTGAAAAAACAAGTATGAGTTACAAGAAAACAAATTAATTTATGTGCAAATGGTCAAAGATAACACCATAAGTTAAGACCAAGTATGTGTGAGTAGGGCCCCAAACATGTTCAATACATTTAAAGAGAGGAAATCCTGAGTTGTAGTGCTTGATGGATCCTCAGCATGAATATCCCCAACAAATGTGATTCTGTGTATATTTAATAGTGGAAGATAAAAATCTTTAAAATAGCATACATAGCAATTTTGATAGTTACCTCAAAGGAGCTATAAAAATTATATTAATATATTATATAAAAAACAATATCATTTGACATAAAAATTCAGCTTCATTCTCACGCCGTCACGACTCAGAGATAAACATAAAATTCTGTTTCTCACTACAAAAAAAGTCATTTTAAAAATATGACTTGTTAGCAGTAGAGTGGACATTACCATCATAAAACTGTTGAAACTCGCCTTAATATGTAAATAGTAAATAATTCTTTACCCAGTTTTGAGTTTCCAGGTCAAGTCCCAGCATTTATTTTTGTTTATTTATTAATTTATTTATTTTTTTCTGTTGTTCTGATCAGAGTTGTGTGTGAGATTGGACCTGCTGATAAAGCTGACTGGGGACAGGTTGAGATCGAGGTGAATGGGGGGAAGAGAGGAACCTCCTCTGTTTCCTTCACCTACAGGGTAAATGCATATACACACACAAACACACACATATACACTGTCCTCAGCTGCACGTCCTCTGTTGAGTTGTACAGCTTCTTATTGAGAAATTAAACTCATCCAAAAGCTTTCAGCTGATTTTGTTGTTTTATGGACTGTTTTATGTTTTTCCATTTATTAGCTCCAGAGAAACTCTTATCAAAACATACCAAGGGCATGACAGTTAAGAAGACTGACCAAATACAACATGCTAAATGTAACAGTAAATTAGGCGCCTAGATGCACATTGCTGTGGTAATTTACTGTACAGTAAGTCAAAATGTGCAGGCATTCCTCTTTAACCAGATGCTGTGCAGCAGTTCTCTTTGTCACTTTAACACTCTAAGAGGCTACAGCGTAGCTGTTTAACTGGCTTTTCATATCTCCGGCTCTGCTAAAGCTTCCCCACAGGGGAGTGCTCCTCCTAACTGTTTGCTCAGCAAATTGAGGCAGATGTGGTGCTTGTGGGAGTTTGTGTGTCTGAATGTTTCTGAAAGAGTGGGTCAGGTTAGATCAGGCTGAGAAGCAATGTTTCTGACATGGAGCTGTATCTGTGTGTGTTATCCTAGTGTGTGCCAGCATCTGCCAGTAGTTAGTGTGTACTTGAAATATGAGTGTGTATTAAGGTGGTATTTGGTGACACCCTCTCCCCTTCATTAGGACCCGATGCCTGAGGAGGTGACGCCAAATAGAGGTCCTAAAGCAGGGGGAACCCTCATTACAATCTCTGGACTATTTCTGAATGCTGGCAGTAAGGAAGATGTCCAGGTTACCATCGGAGGGGTGATCTGCAGTGTGTAAGGATTTCTTTTTTTCAATAATTCTCATTCAGGCCAAACTTTTTCAATTCAGCCTTTTTAGTTAATAGAGCTACTTGTTATTCAGACATTGAATTCTATGCAAATTCTGCTTTACGCACACTTTGAAGTCCACAAATTGATTTTTTATATATGTGTATATTCTTGAAGCAAAAAATTGAATTGACCTAAACTTTAGTGTCACAATGAGGAGGGATTTTTTTCTCTTACAATTTTCCTGTACTGTTGTGACCACCAGTGCTCTGTCAAAACGGATTCACGGTGACATTGTAGGCAGAGGTAACGGAAAAATAACGAGCAAGAGAAGCAGCAAAGCCAGATTTTAACAAGCTGTCAGCCTGCTGCCATGTTGGCTTCCACTGCATGGTGACCTTGTGCCACCCCCACTCCTTCAGCCAGCGAGTACTGAGCTATGTCCTTGTCTTGGCAGGGAGCACTTTGGAGAAAATATCACCTGCAGGACAGGAGAATACCGCGTGGATAAAGTGCCCTCTGACCCTCTCGACGTCGTAATGGAGTATGGAAAGAGAACCACAAAAACCATCCCGGCTACCTTTCAGTTTGTTGAAAACCCCACTGTGCAGGATCACCAGCCCAAAGCAAGCTTTGTCTGGTCAGTTTAACACAGCAGTATGTAGTCATGGTGTTTGTGACATTTACTCTATCTCTTTGTCACATGTTGTATTTTTACTGCCTTCATTTTACCTGCAGGGCAGGATGGAAGTTCAGGGGATAAATGTGTATGTTGTTGTCCCATTTTCATCCATTCAGACTATTGATCTCCTAATACGAATAATATGACCAAGTACTAAATGCATTCTGTACCTACATACAGTCTTACAGAGTAGGTATGATCGAAAATTTGCTCACTCTCCCTACAGTGACTGACATTGTTATTTTCAGAGTTCATATTTCTGAAATCTCTAAACTTCAATGTTTAGAGATTTCTGTCTCAATGGACAGAAATAAGAGAATAAGACACAGGCTGAGTTTTGCATTTGAATATGTCCTTTAAAATAGAAATAAGAAAGCTTCTAAGTTGACATTGTTTTTTGATCACAATTCTGCCACATGATTAGAAACACTGACTAGAATGATAATCATTAAAATTACCACACGTGCATTTTAAGAACCCTGCCTGTCTTCCCTTAATTCTCTCTGTGTGCTTGTGCTCTTATTTTTGTGTGGATAGGAGTACAATTCCTAATATGCATTTTCCTGTGTTTTTGGTGCGAATACATATGTTTGTGTGTGTTTTAGTGGAGGGAGGAATATTGTGGTAACTGGCACCAGGTTTGACATAATCCAGACTGCAATCATGAAGGTCCAGGGACGTGACTGGTCATCTTCAGAGGTTCCTGTTCATTTTCCTCATCTTCCTCTGAGTCAGTGTACTGGTCCACCTCTAAGAGTCATAATTTCTTAGATTTCTCCTTACTCTTTCTATTGAATGTTGCTTCTCCTATGCGTTTCTCCCTTCAGAGTAGTTCAACTCTTTATTCACCCGCATCATGAGCCCCAATTATAGTTTTCCTCCTTGCTGTCACTGATATGAGAGAAAATACAAATACCAAATACCTGCAGAGATTAAAGCAAGTGCTGAGAAATCAGTTGACTACAAAGAACAAGATCTGGACAATCAACACGTACGCCATGTCAGTCATCTGATACTCGAGTACAGTGGGGCAAAAAAGTATTTAGTCAGCCACCGATTGTGCAAGTTCCCCCACTTAAAATGATGACAGAGGTCAGTAATTTGCACCAGAGGTACACTTCAACTGTGAGAGACAGAATGTGAAAAAAAAAAAATCCATGAATTCACATGGTAGGATTTGTAAAGAATTTATTCGTAAATCAGGGTGGAAAATAAGTATTTGGTCAATAACAAAAATACAACTCAATACTTTGTTATTGCCAACAAAGGTTATGTTACAGAGGTCAAACGTTTACTATAGGTCTTTACCAGGTTTGCACACACAGTAGCTGGTATTTTGGCCCATTCCTCCATGCAGATCTTCTCAAGAGCAGTGATGTTTTGGGGCTGTCGCCGAGCAACACGGACTTTCAACTCCCGCCACAGATTTTCTATGGGGTTGAAGTCTGGAGACTGGCTAGGCCACTCCAGGACTTTCAAATGCTTCTTACGGAGCCACTCCTTTGTTGCCCGGGCGGTGTGTTTTGGATCATTGTCATGTTGGAAGACCCAGCCTCGTTTCATCTTCAAAGTTCTCACTGATGGAAGGAGGTTTTGGCTCAAAATCTCACGATACTTGGCCCCATTCATTCTGTCCTTAACACGGATCAGTCGTCCTGTCCCCTTGGCAGAAAAACAGCCCCATAGCATGATGTTTCCACCCCCATGCTTCACAGTAGGTATGGTGTTCTTGGGATGCAACTCAGTATTCTTCTTCCTCCAAACATGACGAGTTGAGTTTATACCAAAAAGTTCTACTTTGGTTTCATCTGACCACATGACATTCTCCCAATCCTCTGCTGTATCATCCATGTGCTCTCTGGCAAACTTCAGACGGGCCTGGACATGCACTGGCTTCAGCAGCGGAACACGTCTGGCACTGCGGGATTTGATTCCCTGCCGTTGTAGTGTGTTACTGATGGTGACCTTTGTTACTTTGGTCCCAGCTCTCTGCAGGTCATTCACCAGGTCCCCCCCGTGTGGTTCTGGGATCTTTGCTCACCGTTCTCATGATCATTTTGACCCCACGGGATGAGATCTTGCGTGGAGCCCCAGATCGAGGGAGATTATCAGTGGTCTTGTATGTCTTCCATTTTCTGATGATTGCTCCCACAGTTGATTTTTTCACACCAAGCTGCTTGCCTATTGTAGATTCACTCTTCCCAGTCTGGTGCAGGTCTACAATTCTTTTCCTGGTGTCCTTCGAAAGCTCTTTGGTCTTGGCCATGGCGGAGTTTGGAGTCTGACTGGTTGAGGCTGTGGACAGGTGTCTTTTATACAGATGATGAGGTCAAACAGGTGCCATTCATACAGGTAACGAGTGGGGGACAGAAAAGCTTCTTACAGAAGACGTTACAGGTCTGTGAGAGCCAGGGATTTTCCTTGTTTGAGGTGACCAAATACTTATTTTCCACCCTGATTTACGAATAAATTCTTTACAAATCCTACCATGTGAATTCATGGATTTTTTTTTCACATTCTGTCTCTCACAGTTGAAGTGTACCTCTGGTGCAAATTACTGACCTCTGTCATCATTTTAAGTGGGGGAACTTGCACAATCGGTGGCTGACTAAATACTTTTTTGCCCCACTGTATGTGTGTTGTTTCATCCAGGATGAAACAACACACATCCATGAGTACACCATAAAGGTGGCCACAGCTGATAGTGTGCCTCGTAAATACCTCAGGCAGCAGAAACCCAAGAAAGAAAGGGAACAAGAAGGAACCATCATGGAAGGATACTCCCTGTTCCTGTCAGGTCTGCAGTGGCAGATTATGTGGAGTGGAGAGTGTGTACCCAAATGCAGACTATGGAAACAGAACTGAACTTAAGACAAAGCGAGAAGTTTATTTTTGGATCTATGAAAATACGAACAAAAGTTGGAGGGAGACTAAGGTTGAAGCAACTTTACTAAACTGGGGATACCGGAGATATGGAAATTGAGACCAGAAACATGAGCGAAGATGAACGGACAAACCAACATGGGACAAAGGGAAACTCACCCAATAAATACGCAACAGGATGATCAGGGAACTAGGGGCAGCTGGGTAACACAGGAGGAACAAATCAGGCATAACAAGACAGGAGGAAGCAAAACTGCATGAGAGACAAGGTGTACCAAAATAAAACAGGAAACACAGAGACAGAGAACAAAGGAAACAGGATGGGCTGGGTGGAGCACACCAATGAGACCAAGACATCAAAAGGAACCAACTAAATGCACAAGTAACTAAGAACTGGAAATGCAAATGATTAAACTAGGAAGTACAAGAAAACTAAACAATCCCAAATAAAGACTAAGGAACACAGACACTACAGTAAATGTAAACAGGGTCCAAAAGTCCAAAAAAACAAAACACTAGGTCACAGACCCGGTGCCATGACAGTTCCCTACATGCCATGTACCACCAGGAGATAGAAGAAGTGGCAGCCTAGGAGAAATCCTACCTATAAGTAAACTCTTAATAGATTGTGATATATTCCACAGGTAAGTATAGTTACACAGCAATATCACAGCAGACTAAAAAATAAGTATCCTAATGCATACAACGAAAAATAAGCAGTTAACATAGGAATAGTGCGAGAAAATGTGTCATCCATTGCTGTCAGAAGGACTCATTTGAAAGATTGCTTTGGACTCCACATAAAGGATCTCAAAGATACAGCCCAGTTTTTTCCCACTGTTCTCTGCACTTCCTGCTTCCTGTCTGTCCAAATGTCGAAATCAAAGCCTTACAAATTTCTGACATATAACAATAGAAATGCAATTTATGTGACTACTCATTTGGCTCGTTAACATATAGAACATACATCAGAACAGAAAAGTTTTCTTTATTATTTTTATTGCCGCTGCATATTTTCTATGGTGCAATTTCATGTCATGCTTATATTTTTTATGTCCTTTTGTCACAATTTACTGTCCCTCTATTACACAACATACTCAGCTTGCCCATGAGAAGAACGCCACAGTCATCCAGTTTCAGTCTCCAACAGTAAACGGCTCTGCAGACCAGCACTTGAAAACAGTCATTAAGCTGGACAACTGGGAGAAGGAGCTGAAGCCCTTTTACTACCACCCTGACCCCACCTTCAATGCTTTAACCGAGAGGGTCATCACGGAGAGCAGCATGATTATCGTTACTGTGAGTACAGCCATGAGGTCGCTTTAATGTAGTTGTAGTACAACGATTTGTTTTGGGCTTTTTCTGTCATAATAGAAAATAATAGAGAAAAAATAACAGAGAAAAGCCCAACCATCAGAAAACCCTCTATGAGCAAGCACTTGGCGACAGTGGGAAGAAAAACTCTTTTAACAGGAAGAAACCTCTGGCAGAATCAGGCTAAAATCCAGAGAGGTGTACAAACATATGGTGGGTGAAAGAAAATGAGTGACGAAGAAACACTCAGTGCATCATGGGAATACCCAGCAGCCTATGCCTATTGCAGCATAAGTATGAGCTGGATTCAGAGTCACCTGATTCAGCCCAAACTATATGCTTTATCAAACAAGACAGTTTTAAGCCTAATCCAACAAATCCAAACTGTGAGCTGGTTCCACAGGAGAAGGGCCTGAAAACCGAAGGCTCTGCATCTCATTCTGCTTTTAAATAACCTAGGAACTACAAGAAGGCCAGCGTCTGAAAGTGAAGTTCTCTATTAAGGTGATAAGGTACTGTGAGTAAGATAAGATGGGGACTGAATATTAAAGACCTTTTGGAGGATTTTTAAGTTTTTTACAATAGATGCTTACAATATTTATCTTTTTCTTTACTTTTGGCGTATAACAGCTCATAGCTGTGATACAGTACACCCATTCCCATACATTACTCATAAAGTGCTGCTGATAATGTTTTCAGTGCTCATCGTATTATCTGTCTAATTAACTTCAGTCACTGCCCTTAGAGCCTTGGATTCACTCTTTCTCCTGCAGGGTCGGGGATTCTCCAAAGCCATGACAGCAAAGGAGGCTCAAGCCTTCGTAGGTGACGTTCAGTATGTGGTCGGGACCCTTCAGGATGATAAGCTGTTGCTGGAACCACCTTCCAGCCCACCTCGTGCTCACTCCACACAGGTGGATGTACAGGTCAGGCCACAAAAAGACAAATGGATGACACACTGTTATGGAGGACATAGTCCAACTGTTTTATTTCATTTAAAGTTCTAACAAGCTACAATGCTCTAACATGACTTCATAAATGAAGGCAGTCCTCTGAAAATGTAAAATTATGGAAGTATCAAGAGAGTGAACTTTAAGTACCCAGTTTAATTTATTTTTTTCATTTCAAAAACCTTAAGCTCCCAATTTAGCAGAAAGTTACGTTCTATCCCTACTCCAGTATCTTCCCGTCTTTACCTTTGGTAAAATGTGCAGCGCTTGTGTAAATAACAAGATTTCCACTCTTTTGTTTCCCACAGATCAAGTTTGGGAAAGGGGTGTGGTTGGTTGGCTCAATGGAATTTGAGGATAAGAATTATTCCCTCTACATGATCATCCGCATTATCCTTCTGGTCACCCTGGTCACCATCACTGTCTCTGTCTACTGCGCCACACGAGCTCAGTTTTTTTAGGTTTGTTTTAAGAATCATATCATATACTGTGCATTCATCTATCTGGCCAATATGCAACTATATGCAACACAAAAGTGGACAGTTGTGTGTTTCCACATAGCCACCACACAGCTACTTTTTGATTTTGCCATGTCATGCAGTCTCTTGTGAACTGTACAGTGGTAACACATTTTAAATTACTGTATATAATTCATTAAACATTCCACCTCAATGACATCACAGGGGAAAATTTAGTACATTTTAAAGATTATTATAGTTAATGAGATTTTTTTTTTAATTCTTTTTTTTTTTAATGTCAGCAAGAAGCAGCTTTTTTCCTGCCACTAATCATATCGCTCACATTAATCCTGCTATATATCTCATGATAAAAACATTTGCTTACAGTAGCACTTCATTATTATGTATAAGAATTATTCACATTATTTTACGCATTAAAAATATGTTTTTGATCTTTTTGCCTTTTTTACTCTTGTAACGTTCCATACATTCAGCGCTTTAGAGGCAAGGTGCTTCTGCTTTAATACATTTAATAAACTCAGAGACAATTCATATCTCCTGTTTCTTTCAAATATCTGTTTGTTTCAACTGGACTCTCACTTCTCATCTTTTTTGTACTTTACTAGCTGCTTATAAATAAATGATTAAGAAATGACCTTAAACTATTACAGATCATTGCAGAGTACTCTCTGCAGTGATCTGTAATAATTTGAGAGGATTGCAGTTGGTCTGGGCCACCATGCCTGTTGACCAGCAGCATACTGATACTAGCATACTGATGTTGGCACTGACTACCACTAGAGGGAGACTGTGTTAATCTGTTCTTTGCAGTCACATCATTTAGCCAGACGCCTTCTAAAGATCAGAGGCCGTAACAGCGTCATTACTACATCCAAGAGTCAAATTCAAACCATAATAATCATTGCATTCCTGATTCAACAATTTTACCTGCTTTTTCTAAATTTAATACATTAGCTTACAGCTAAAACTGGTCATCATCTCTGTACAGTAAACCAGAAGGATTACTCCAAGTGTGAGAACCCTAAAAAGTATACAGCGTCGCAAGTAACAAGTAAAAGCATAAAAAAGCTGAATAACCATCAACAGTTACTTTGCACTTCACAGAATATTACCTTTGGGTTTATATAAAACCCTCTCTCAGACTCACATATAAGTCTTCCAACCATAACAGTAAGTAGCAGCACTAGTTTTTTGTAGCTTGCATCAAAAATCCAGCTTACACCTGAGAGTGTTGAACAGTCTGTACTGTACTGTAGTACTCAACTGTACTTCAGTTTTATTAGCAGGCAACTTATTATGCTTCAGAATCAAATATTAATATTTTGTACATTTGGATCTCAACCCCTCCGTTAAATGTGAACTAAGCTTATCTGTAGTGATATAAAGTGGAATACAAAAAAATAAAATAGTGCTTCTTCCTCCACTACTAACTGTGTCCAATAGGATCAGTAGTCTGGATCTGTTCACTTTTGTTTTGGTAGTAGAGGTCAACCACTAAAGGGAGACGGTGTTACTGTAATCATTGCAGTCACAACATCTTGCAGAGGAAAAGACTCAAAGGAGAGATAACAGCTTTATTACCACTTTTACAAGTGGAAGGACAAAAAAAAGAAAATAAAAATATTTCAGATTTTTTTGTTTATACACACACTGTGCCGATTCTCTCAACAATTTCAATTTCTCTTCCTTCTCAAAAAAATTCTTAAATTTATGCTATTAGCTTTGAGCTAAAAAGAAGATCTCGTCTGTGTACAAAACCAGCAGCAGTAATTATTGAATATGTGAGCGCCCTGAACGCACACAACATATTTAAATCATTGTCAAAATATGTGAAATCGCAATGTGCAGCACAAAAACCTGTCAAAGCAAATAAAAACATAAAAAAGTTCAATAATTATAAACTGTTGCTCTTTGTACGTCAAAGAAATTATCTTTGGGTTTGTATAAAACCCAAATGCTCTCACACACATACTACACATGACTTAAAAACACAACAGTAAGCAGCCACTGCATCAACAGTCCAGTTCATGCCTGAAGGTGTCGTGGTCTCAGTTAAACCAGGTTGTGTTAAGCTGCGTCTGTTTCTTGATGCTGGTGTCCAGCTTGAGGACTTCTCTGATTGCCATAGTAGCGTAGGTCGATGGAGGCAGCGAGAACTCCATCCGCAGAGCGCGATATTTCCCCTCTGTCAGGGGGAAGGAGAGTAGCACCGTTTACGCAGGTTGTAAAAAAAACATTATTTCTTCTACTTTAAGTAGTAAAATAAATAATTCATGCTTTTGATTGTTGGATATCATACATGTCCTCCATTTATTATTGTAGTTCATTCAAAATCTGCCCTTAAAATTATCTCATTTATTGTCAGTTTCCCTTTTAAATAAACTGGGTTTATGCATACTTGACTTATGCCTGCATGTTTAAAAGTTTTAATCTATGGAAATTAAATAAAATTTTACATCTATCGTTGACACAAATCTAAACAGGCGTAAAAAAAAGTTTACCTTTGTTGAAGACAGGTGCAGGTTTGTTCTCTAGTTTCTCAAAATCACTATGCACCAGAGACACCCTGGGGTCATCATAATTAATGACCTCCCTGCACAGAACAGCGACAAATACAGGGAAATGTAGTACTACAGTAAACAGAGCAACAGTTTAACAAAGCATTCAGTAAGACCAGTACACAATTAATCTATCACTACCATTATGTTTAACTGTGAAAGAGCAAAGCACAACAGTAATTGTGATTGTTACAAGTCATGCACTGCATTGTGTGAAAAAGGCAGTGAGAGGTGCTGACCAGCTGACATCAGCAGGTCTGATGATGATGCGCCTGTAGGCTCCGGCCAGAGAGTAGTCCTTCACTTTGTGCCTCATGTTGTCAATATCCAGCCCGTCTGCAGTGAGCAGCTCTCTGTAACCTTCTCCGACTAAAACAAAACACACAGGTATGACTGACAATGTAACACAAAACAAAACAATTTTCTCTTCTGCTGTAAGTTTATTTAATGTTTTATGTCAATTTTTATTTTATTAAACCACTCAGACTATTCCGCCGGAAGCACCCGTTACTTTGTTATACAGGTGTTACCATCTTAAATACATTAGTGTTAAAACAACCCAATGTTAGCTTGGATTATATGCTATAAAAACTCAACTCTGCATTATACATAGCCTATACTTACTGTGGTGTGTGGGGTAAATGACGTCAAACCCTGGAAGTGGCATCACAATGTTGTGGATGGATTGATTCTCTGCCTCCTCCGCAGACAGCACGTGTGCCGTGGCTTTGGAAACATAACATTTGGAAGATGATATTATAAGAAAGAAAAAAATTACCAGATGTTTTTTTGTTGGAACCTCAATAAGCCTTTCAGGTTTCTAATCCTACATTGCACTTGTGTTTTAATGCATCTGTATCATTCTTATGCATTTAAAAGGTGGCCTCTCTGTGAGGACAGATTGTGCGTGGCTAAAATGAGCACAGAGCAAGTGTGACCACTACTAAATGTGATCCGCCCAACCTGAATTTGTTCAGGATAAAATGCACCCACTCTACATTAACACACTTCCTCTTCCTGAGAAGATACCCAAACATAGACATGTATGTTGATCCTTGGGTGAAAATCACTTTTCAACTCATTTAAAGTTTGCTAACAAGACACTTTGTATCTCATTTACTCACCTGTACAGAACCCAGGTTAAAAGCTACAGTTTGCTGTACATATCCCACAGTGTCCCACTCTTAATAATCAACATTAGGCAGGTGATTTAAAGGCAAACTTACTTCCTTTGAGTACCAGGTCTCCCTTCACAGCCTTCAGACCGAAGGCTTCAATTCTGCGGCTCACCATGGTGTTCCACACTCTGCTCTGGTAGCTGTGGATGTACATCAGGCGGTTGTTCCGGGGGATCTAGAGAAGAGCAAAAGAGCGTGAGCACAAAATTTAATTTCCATTGAGGCTACAGGTACGTCTGAATCTCTGACTGAATTGTTTCACGGGTAACTGTAACTTGTAAACAAGGAAGATTTATTTGTGGATTAATTAAGGTAAAGCCTTTGGTTCTTCTGCATCAACTTGTTACAAGACTGCAATAGAAAACCAACCAGTCCAAATGCAGTGACGATGTTTTTCTTGCCATACATAGACAGGCCTCTCAGCAGCTGTCCTTCCACACAGCGCTTGTTGGGAAGCTTTTTCAATGCTGCCTCCGGATCCTGAGTCTTTGCCCACTCTTCCCTGCAGCGGACCAGAAATTCTTTCTCCGCTGTAAAAGAAAAAAAACAAAAAAACGAGACAATGGGAAACTTGAAATACTTTTGCAACCGCTTCAACTGCAGCAGAAAACAGAGTGAGGGTGGTACATTTACCTCCAGGACGGGGTTTCAGAATCAAATCCATCACCTCATTCCAGTCGTTTTTCAGAATAGCCCTGTCCCCAACAAAGTGAGGGAAAACACTATAGTTTATGGTCCTGTAGTTATATAATTTACGCAACAATCTCCATGTCATGACCTCACCTGCCCACATGATGCGTGGGCACAGCTGTTGTGCCGAAACGCTGCATGCCGTAGTAGTTGATGAAACCTGTCTGCTTAAGGGATGTCATTGCCTGATCAACCTGCTCGTCTGTTCCTGTGATGTTCCTGCAAACACAAAGACAAAAAACAATGAGCCATTAATCACTTTACCCTGAAAAGCAATTAAAAAAAATGCATCATGGTTTTGCATGACAATTTAACTCCGTTTCCTTTAATCCACCTGGAGAAAACACTTGATCACAGTGAGGACAAAGTTTCCCTTTAAACAGGAAGAAACTGCCAATAAAGGTGACCTCAGTTCAAATTGGCAGTTTAACAAATGCCGAGCTTTTAAAATCTATTTCTGAAACAAGCACTGTGTATATTAACACCTGCTGACCTTATCACCACAGTGAAATGGTTTCCCTGCAGTTCCCCCAGCTTTAGAGGGTGGTTTTTGTAGCAAAAGTTTCCGAGCTTGAGGTTCATGAGGCACTTGTTGAGGTGAGCCAGCCTCTCTGCAGTGATCCTAAGTGAACAAAGAAGAGGTTGTTATAATTACTGATCCTATGCAAGAACCCATCAGAGATAAATTAGAATCAATAACAACACACATCTAACATAATCATCAGAAAAACAAAAAATATCTGCACACTAGTAACTGCAGGGCTCTGCATTATAACACTCACTTGAGCACCGCTATCTCCTGCACAGTAATGGCCCTCTTGTCCTTGGTTCCCATGTAGGAAAACATGTTGGGTCTAAGCCTAGAGAGACATCCATCATTATACATAGGGCTGCAAAACTTAACTGCAAAAAACATTTTACACATCTGTTAGTGTGTTGGCTCTTTTATCAATGAATGATCCTTACTTTTTATAAAACAAACTAAAAAACACACACGTCTCCTACCTGAGGAACTTTGAAAGCACATTGATAGCATCCATGGTGTCTTTGTTCTCCTTATACAGAACAAAGTGGCAGAAACTGCCACGGTTTTTGGGCCAAAAGTGTTTCCTTGGAGCTTTTGTGGAGACAGAAAAATGGTGTGATGAAAAACATGGTGTGATGTTTTTTAATATTAAAACATAGCATGTCCTTTAAAAGTCCCCAATATTATAGAAATACCCATTATAGATCCTGTACTTGTACTCAGTACTCAGCAGTTAGCCAACAACCTTGCTTTGGCACTCAGATCCAATCACTTTATTGCAAAATGACATGGACACATGATATTAAAGCTGATTTTACGACACAGTATTTTATCCTAAGCTAAGTGTAACCCAACTCCACATGGCTTTTAACCATTTCCTCTGGTGCTGGGAGGAGAATAAGTTCTTACCTGTAGTTGTTTTGACTTCTATCCACCAGAGAAGAGCAAAAGGAGGATAGAATAATGTTACTAAGAAAGAGATTCTTATGGTCTGTGGGTAGAGTTGTCAGGGGTGAGATCTCATGCATGGGCCTGGAGTGAAGTGTGATATTTAAACAGAAGAGCTTTCTTTTGGCCTGTGTGGCTCTGCTAATCTCTACCATCCTTTGTGGTGTTGAGTAAAGGTCTCAGTAGAAACATGCAGGTGTGTTGACCATGCTTACACAAAAGCGCATGCATCGTATTTTACTGCTCGGGCTACATGCACTGCAGTAGATTAAAATATAAGCTGAAGTGAGGAAGGCATGCAATAAATTTCATTAACATTCCTAAAACATTAACTTAGTTTGGTCTTCCATCCTGAGATCCACATACCTGCTAAAGCCTTCTTCCCAGCAGCATGATAAGCCACTATAAACTTCCGCCCTTCCCTCTCTTCAGTCTTTGTTTCCAAACCAGGAAACTGATTCTTGATGGCTTTGTGGACCAGCGTCCGTTTCTCTTTAGAATCATCCAGTACCTATAAATGAATAAGAACGTTACATAAAGCTGTCAGCTAGTTTTATGGATTTTTGTGTGTTTTTTATTGGAGCACTCCTTTTAACCTGTTACCTCAATTGAGACATTTCCCTCTTTGTTCTTGAACAGCTGAAGCTCTCCAAGCTCCTTTTTCTGCTCTTCAGTTAGCAGGTCACATTCCTTTGGCTGTTGTTCAGGTTCTTGGGCTTCCTAAACAGCAGAAAAACAAACCAAAAACCATATTAGAGAGTATTATTTAACCCGATCCCGGAGTTCTCTTTAGTCTTATTTTGTTAATGCAAAGTGTGCCTTCATGATGAATCTGAGGCTTGTTAAAATAGCAGAAGAAGCAACGTTACCTCAGCCTCCGCTGGGACAGAGAGGTCATCCAAATGCACAATCTTGCCATTTTTGTTGATTTCATGCACAACAAAATCAGAATATCTGAGTGCAAAAAACAAAGAAAGTGATTGGTTACTCTTTGTTAAGCAAACTCTTTAAATCCTTCATTAACTCCAGATGACAAACAAACCTTTCCTTCAGGACTCCAGAGAAGCCTTCGTGGTCACTGACATACTTTAGGATGCCAACATCGAGCTCGGTGAGACCATGCTTCATCATGTTAGCAAATGTGTCACCATCCTCCTCTCCATCACTTGCGTCCCCCTCGGGCTCGTCCATCTCATCTTGCTGCGGAGGACCCCCATTTTCGTGATCGCTCTCAAATTTTTGTTTCTTTGATGGTGCATCATCTTTTTCATATTCCGGGCACCCTCGCTTTTCTCCAACTGGGACAACGATGGTCACAGGCTCGGATTCAGCCATTAGTGCCCAGCTGGAGCAATAAGGAATTTAGTTAACAGTATGAGCCACACACATATATAAAACCAGAGTCTCACGGTGTGGTATTTTTGTGTGATTTGTTTTGGGTTTTTTTTTAAACATCAGCTTGCTTGTTTACAGCCCAGCACTTTCTCCTGTTTTAGTCTGAATGGTATGCTTTATTCATTTCATTTTTTTTTAATCAGGTTAAAGAAATGGACACTCCAATATTTTTGACTGACGGTTTGGTGTGGTGCAATAGCATGGATGTTGTACCAGTCTGTCACACTGAATACAGAGTGGTGTGTGACGCTGTCAATTTACCAAATGCTCTAGTTTCTAATGGCCTCTTTCTGCAGCCATGAACCGTGTGTAGTGATCAAAGGAGTGAGCCTACAGATACAACTGACAGAACTGAAGTTTCCTCCAAAGGGTGTGTGGGCTATACCCTTGCAGATGAAATGAGGAGCTCAGAGTAGAGCTGCTACTCCGTCATACTGAAAGGAGCCACCGAAATGCGTTGGTCATCTGAATCGGACGCCTCGTGGACACTACCAAGGCGAGGCGTATTTCTGCTTTGACTGCTGCAGGGACAACCTCAAAACTGTGGAAGTGCAACACTACAGCACGCTTTGTTTTGGTGTGACGCACCAGTCAGATCTGAAGCGTGTGGCAAGATACCAGCACTGATGACATGGTATAACATCAGTACTACAACATCAGTTACCCGTTATTACGTGACTCTACGTAGAAATCTAAAGCACAAAGTATAACTGTGAACGCTACATTGCAGTATCTGCGAGTAACGATAAAATAACTAAGTGGGCATTACTGGCCTAGAAAACAATACCAACAACTTACCGTTTGTGGGACTGCGGTAACGAAATATGGCTGCAAACACTCCTTATTTTCCAAACGCCAAACACTTGCACAGACTTCCTGACGGATCCAAGCTTGAAGCAGGCGCTTAAAAGACTAAATGAAGGGGATTAGTTATCACTCAAAACTTAGCAAAGACGGCAGAGCATCTATTAGCTAGCTAACACCCCCAGTTAACGTGTTTGTAAACCTGAACTCAAATGTCGCTGGTAAAAGCAAATAATGTTAAAAAATGACTTTTGCTCTTCCAAACGTTCCCACTTACCTACCTGGATCTGGTGATATTCAGAAGAGAGCAGGCAACATTGAACGCCAGGTTTTCTCACACGTGTGTATGTGTGTGTGTGTGTGTGTCCTCCTCTGGATCCGGAAATGGATAATGACCTAAAGCCCTCCCACTCCAAACGCTTGGTTAAGGGAGCTGTCAATCACAAAGCTATGCTGCGTTCACGTAACCGTGGGATAACGCTCCAAAGAAACACACTTGGGTATGGAGCCTACTATACTTCCACACGTCTCTGGGAGCACAGTACTTTATATTCCAGTTAATTAATTAAACAGTCATGGTTTTATGACCGTATTATTCTATATATTATTATTATTATTATTATTATTATTTATCATTTTAAAGCGTTTTTTTTTTCACGCAAAACTTGTTGAATGTAAGACACCAGCTAATTATAACCGTTCACTTCAAAGTAAAAAATAAATAAATATTAGCTTATCATGTTATATCTACACTATAAAGATCCTGTCTGCCGCTTGATAGTAAAGGTTTGGTCTAAGAAGTACAAAGTCCTCAGTCCTTAGCTTAAGGCTTAAACAAGTGTAAATCTGTGATCACTGAAATGTGAAAGCATATTGGTATCCTATGCTATATGCTTTTTTAAACACCATGACAAATGTTTTACTGAATAGAAAAAAATGATTTTTTTTCGGGCTGCTGATTTTTTTAAAAAGCAATTGTTTGTTAAGTACTATTGAACAATACGGTTCCAGGCAATAGATGGATCAGTACATTTGTGGAGTTTCCTTTCGCTGGTATTTTCCTTTACAGTTCCTTTTAGTCTTATAAAAACAAGTGCAATGCAATCTAAAACAGGCAGAAGCACCAAATGATGTGTTGTACTCCAGCACCGTACAGCGGCACCGTGTCAGCTCTTTACTGTCACCTTGTGGAACTACGTGTAATTTTTCTTACACCTTTACACCTCTCCTCATGCCTTTACAACACCACACTGCTCACTTGAGTATTCATACACCTTCTCTACTAATAATACTGACTTCCACACTCCATGGTTATCTTATCTTTCACATTGTTTTCATTTCATGATCTAAAGCCTCTTTAATTTCAGTGGTTATTGCGACTCCATATATAGAATAACCAGTCAAATATGGTTTAAGAGTTTGCTTTAAAATAAATCCTGTCTTTGCTGTAATATAAGAATAACCTTTTATATTTATTCAGCTTTTTTGTTTTGCTTGTTCCCATCTTGAAGTTATAATTCTGCTACCATTTTGCTCAAGAATAGTTTAATAAGAAGTCAGTTTCAGATTGGTAGGACATTATTGTTAGACATAAAGAAGAGCGGGGCTTTCCTGTGTGACACTAACTTCATGTTCAGGCTAAATAACGGCCATAGGTCGTTAGCTTTGTACCATTGCTGAAACTGCAGAAAAATTAGCTTTGAGCCCCAAATTAAAGAGGAGAAAAGATGAAGAAAAATAGTGGTTGTTCTAGTATGTAAGTTAACTGTTTATAAAATGTAAAAAAAACAAAAACAATTAAGTAAAGTTTATGATTAGAGAAAGTTATAATAGCATTAGCTTATCTGGGCTAGCTGTCAGTGATAGTTAACAGATTAGCTACTAACTTAAAACTTGTTGTGTTCATTATGCTTTGTTCCAGAACTTCTCTAACAAAGACATCCTCAGGATCAGGACTTTGTCAAGGCACTTTAACAGGCAATGGTTATAACCAAAAAGAAAACCCAGAGGAACAGAAAAGGAGAAATAAAGATCTTATTGGAAGAGTTCGGGTATTTAGCATTAGCTTAAAACTCTTTCTTCATGATGGTGATGCAGGTTCATATCTTAATATCTTAATTTATAGAGATTTCTCATGTAGCCACACATTGCTGGTAAGAAATTGCTATTTTGCTATTTTTTTTCTTGTTTTTGCTTTTTTTTTGATGGGATAGTGTAAATTTTAAACAGTAAGTCTAAATTTTGGAATAGTAACCTAAAACTTTTACATTGTTTTCCCCCTAGTGGAAGAACCAGGCTTCCACATTTGCTTTGCATATCTACTTGCCAAGCTGCAGTAAAACTTGCAAAAGAGGAACCATAAATGTAGAAACCATAATCATCCCCTTCAAAGTAAAAGTTATGCCTTAGTGTTATTGTCAACACAGTTAAAAAGGTGCAGCTTTTACTTTGAAAGGAAACATTCTACAGTTTGTATGCATGTTAATAGTTTCACTTCCACTTGATTTTAAGTACCTAAGATTAAGTTTAGAGGGTTTATTCATGACACAAATTATATAGGTTATTTCCTTATTGATAGTGAAGGTAAAATATATAACCGACTAAGTGCAAAAACTAACACATCTAAATAATAGAAGAAGAACATTCTGGAAAAGTTACAAATGAACTTTAGATGACATTTTGTATTAGTTATGCTGAAATAAAGAAGATTTAATAACTTTAATACTTAATAATAATTGCTGTAAAAGTAGAAAAATTAACGTTTATCATCTTGTCTACATCTGCCACCTCTTCTTCGGGCTTGTAACCTCTCTTTTTTGCTGTTCACACTGCTCCTCTTCATCATTGTGCAGGTTTTCACCTTCTCAGGTCTGATCTTCATGCCTGAAACCCGTTTGACATGTCTGCTCTGTTCTGGATTTCACTCTTTATTTGCTCAGATTAGTTCCCCAAACTCTGCACTCTCTGCGCAGTTCAGCTATTGTTCTGAGTCTGAAGCACGAAGAAAGACAAATCTCCATTTTGATCCCTTTCATCTCTGACTGGGATTTAGGTTCTTGTCAAACCAGCCAACTCAAAGAAAACTAACCTCAAATTAGCTCTCTTTGGAACTGAAAACCTCAAAGTTCTCTCATCTTATGGTTAACAAACTGAGTTTTAACTAAAACCTCCTGGTTAAAGCTGGCAACCATGTGACTTTGACTCCTGTCTTTGCAGGTGGTGGATGCTGATGGCACTGATGTCACTCCCCACCCCCTGGTTTGCCCAGTGCCAGGTTTCCAAAAGTCTCTGGATGAACTCTTTTTAGAACTTCAACTTTCCAGAAGGTACTAGATGGTCACATTGGATATAGTTTTGTAATATTTTTAATTTGTTGTCATTTTTACATTTATCTTTTCGATTCAGTTCAGTTTCAGATAGTTTCCTGAGTGATTTTGTTTTTCATTCTCTAATTATGATGAAGGTGGTATTTTCCATATGCAGATATTACATGATTAGAGTGGTTTAGAAAGTTAGCTTTTTATAGCACATGCAGTAAGACTTGTAGAAATCCCAGTCTCAACACACGTTTACATCAGTTCCTCCTCATGGTGATTCAGTAAATACTATCGTAGTTCTTATAAGACTTTAAACATTTAAAGAGATAGGAACATACAATTTTATGTGGTTGCATTTATGTGGGCTAAAAAAATCGCAATCATTTTGACTTAATGTTTTTAAAAGTCTGTAGGATGATCCTTTGGGATTTGTTCCTAAATTAAACACATACTTCTACTAATAGATTTCTTAAAAAAATACTTACATTTTAAAAATAAACTGAACTTCTTGAAAGAACTTAATTGATGGATGGATAATGAAGCTGCTGATAGAAAAGTCAACAAGTAAATAATCAGAAGATCAATATGAATCATTAAAAACACAAATAAAACATTTGTGAAAATGACCGACTTTTTTAGTAGTAAAAAGTATTTACCAGTTTAATCCAAACTATTAATGTGTCATTCATCAATTAGAATTATTATTAAGTGTTAGTGGTCAAATACATACAAGTACCAGTACTTTAGAATCTAAAACCAAAGACAGTTTAAGTCACTTTTACCTTTTAATTTAGTTCAAGACAACTATAATAACCTTGCCCATCTGTGTAAACCTGCTTTTTTACTCTTGCACTCTTATGAATCCACTTTGTTTTCATGTTATTTGTTGTTATGGAAATAAAGTTCATTATCAAAAGGCAGATCTGGAGGTGATTTCAGTGAGTGGCAAAGTTAGTAAGCGGCTCAGTGATGGTGACAATGGAAATTATATAGAGTACAAGCGTACATAGATATTAAATATGTATGTTTGTGTGTATCATTAGCAGCCATCCCATATGTCCTACCCAAGACTCATTGAATGCGGAGATTGAGGATATGTTTCTTGGACCGACACATCCACCTCCACGTGATTACTCTTGTTTTTTGGGGTTTTTTTTTAAAATATATTCTCTCATTATGTTTATTGTTGTAGTGATTTTGTCTTTCTTGTACTAATATTGCCCTTTGTTTAAAAATTGCAATTTCATGGCAATGCATTAACATTGTAGTTCTCAAATCATAAATTCTTCTATATTCAACATAATACACTTAAAATTATTCCACATCGTCTTTTTGCCGTTTATTTGAATTAGGCTTTTTCGTTTGTTTTGTCATGTGTCAGAGTTGTTGAAAAAAGGAGATGATGCAGAACAGCATGCAAGGGAGAAGATGGTGGGTGAATGTGATTACATCTCGCTTACTGAAACCAAAACCATTACATTCCTGGACATATCCCCCACCATAATCTCAGTGGTCGATGATGACGCAGAAGCAGTAAAGTGAGTGGAGGGTGAAAACACTAAATAACATTCATCACAAGTTGTGTTAATTGAATATTTTTACATTTTGATGACTTTTAGCTCATCCAGCCAGAGGTCTGATGAGGCTGTCCATCATCACCTGTCAACACTAGAATTGTTATTTCTCCTACATTATTGGTTGTAATTTAAACAAACATAAGCATACACAGTGATCACCTAATGGTTATTCACCAAAATAGTTCTGAAGGTCAAGGTCACATTTGTTCTTTGTCTGGTTATCATAAAAAAAGAAAATTATGATAGTTCTGTCTCTCACTCTCCCTGCCTGACAGATGAGAAAATCTAACACAACTTCTGACATGCACAGAAACCGGCACTTTATGTATTTCACTGAAGAAAGCCTTTCACATGCAATATGAAGATGCAAATATGCTAGCCTTTAGTTAAAAAAATATTTTGTCTCTCCTCCCGTGCAGACAGAGAAACCTCAGCTATGCTGAGCTTTGCAAGACCAAAACGTGTAGTGATAAGTACGTCGACAGATCGATGCAGACATTAAACGGAGCCCTTAAAAACAAACTGATCCAGAGTGAGAGGACTGGTACTGCTGGAAAGGGTAAGTCTGAGTGAGAATGAAACACCTCACACTTGATTAACTCAACAATTAGTGGTTATCAGTTCAAAAAATAAATAAATA
Organism: Neolamprologus brichardi; assembly: GCF_056152115.1. Classification (NCBI taxonomy): domain Eukaryota; kingdom Metazoa; phylum Chordata; class Actinopteri; order Cichliformes; family Cichlidae; genus Neolamprologus; species Neolamprologus brichardi. Next base: position 18,850,373 of record NC_142110.1, read on the forward strand.
ATGCGCTATTTTTTCTCTTGTATTTAAAGGTATGGTGGCTACAAACTGGGACATTTATGACTCTTTTTACAAGCAAAATGAAACCTTTGAAGGCGATGAAGCTGATCTCAAGGAGAAATCAGTGAGCAGCAAGAGCAACACCACTTACATAGGTAACTCCATCTTCAGTTGGTACTTCAGTTCTTTCAACTTCTAAGAATAAATACGTGTTTGTTCGTCATATAATAACCACACTTTTGATGGTCTTTCCTATTTCTGTTTATTCTAAATAATTTTGTCGAAAATAAACATTTATAATTTTCTCATTGACCATTTTCTCAGACAGCACCATCAGCTCGTTGTCAGAAATGGAAATTTGTGGAAGCATTTTAAATCCTGAGCCAGAACCAGAGAAAGAAATTCTTCTGCCAGAGTTATTAACAAACATCTCACGTTTAATGGAAAGGACGGTTGTACTGAACGCCTTTCAGGCCAAGTTAGCTGCTTATAGACAGCCGCCAATATCTGAAGGTAAACTCTGCTTATATCCCCTTTCTCTTTCTGAAATCTAGTAGTAGCTTGACATTATTTCCATCCATCCAATCATCTATCCAGCCATCCATCAATCCATTTTCTCCTACTTATCGTATTCAGGGTCTTGAGGGAGGGTAGCATATCCCAGCTATTACAGGGTAGGCAGAGTACAACATGGACAGATCACCAGTCTTTTGCAAGGCTGTCTGTTTAATTCTAGCCAGGCACACATTCTTTGAGGCAGCATCTAACATAAAACTTTGAAAAAAAAGCGTTATGCTGTGGTAACAAGAAAGTAGTCAAAAGTATCATTCATGATCTGTCTTTCAGCCAGCTTTTTTCTGATTTGCTATCACTCTACACTGACAACCAGGGCCATGTGTATGAGAGGGTATAATAAGGTTATCCCCTCCAAGAGTAGAAAGTACTGAAAAAGGCTTAGAGAATTAACAAAGACAACGTTGGGGAGGAAAACAGGACTGTATATACACAGAGGATAGTTTGTTGTGGGACACCGGGGAGAAACAAGGCACCGGTGAAAGTAGTCAACAAAAAGTGAAGAACGAAGGAGACAATCAGAAGGAGAACTCAAAATGATAACAGACACACGGGAAAGCACAACATAATGTCCACCTGCTGAACATTAGAAAGGCTTCGTTTTTCAGACAGGGAGGCTATGTCCATATTTTATATACAGCCTTTAGAAAACCATAGCATATTTACATTAATACTGTATTAAGTGTATTATTGATTGTGTAAGGCTCTGACAGCATGACGAAGCACGGAAAACACAGTGAGGAGAGTTTAGATCCTACTCTGGAACTTCTCTGGGCATTCACTTGTGAGCGCACCAGAGGATACTGGATTACCAGCATGGCCTGGAACAGGCACAACCCGGTAACAAAAGAAAAACAAAACAAAGACTAAAACATTTTTTGTCATGAGTCTCATTATTATTTGTGTCATTTTTGTCTGTAAGCAACATTTAATACACATTTTTCCTGTGTGTAGACTTTGTGAAGCATTTTAGACACGATAAAGCTTCATTAATGATTATAGATGAAGAAGAAGTGCAAGGCATCGCCCTTTTTCTGGTTCTACCAATATTAATCTTTGTTTACAATACTTCATTTAAACTGCTGCTTTTGTTGTGCACTGTAAGGATATCCTGGCAGTAGGATATGCAGACTTTGACTCCAGGTGCCTGAAACCAGGTCTGATCTGCTGCTGGACCATCAAAAACATCATGGTATGTTTAGACATTACTGTATTTTTGTTGTTTGTTGTTTATTCCTGCTATCATTTTTTTTAATCTCAGTTTGCCCATATTACAAGGGTTGGGTGGGCTGGCTAATCAGAAGATTTAAAAAAAATTGCCTTTGTTCAGCTAATCACTTCTAACATCCTGGATGTGCCTCAAGAGACTCCCACACCACATGCTTTTTATCTTAATATGATCAGAGGTACAAAAACACCAACAACACACACAGTCTCTGGACTGTATGGACGTCAGAAAGGTTTCTGTGTTAGGAAAGCAGCTGGTCCAGATGGTGTCCCAGGGTGTGTACTTCATCCATGTGCTGATCAGCTGCTGGAGGTTCTCATAAGCATTTTGAACCTTTCCTTACCGACTCCTGTTATCCCCGTGTGGCTCAAAACCACTACTATTATGCTTCTCCCTAAAGAGCAGAATATAGGGGTTGCCATATATTGTGACCACTGCTCGATTGCACTCAAGCCTCTCAGTTCCTTGTGCTTCAAGAGGCTGATCCTAGCACATATCAGAAAGCAGCATCCTGCCATACTTTTAATCTCAGCTTTTGTTGTTGCTCTTTTAACCATAGTATCCTGGTTAAAACTGTGTCCTTTGTGCAGTGGCCAGAACGTGTCTTCGACTGTCACAGCAGTGTGACATCCCTGGATTTCTCAGCTAACGACCAGCTTGCCGTGGGAATGTATGACGGCACTGTAGCTATTTACAACATCTGTATTCAAGACAGCAGTGTTGCATGTGTTGCTAGCAGCAGGTGAGCACTGTATAGTGTATATGTGTGTTAGCATAAAATAAGCATATATATAACATGTCAAGATTTAAAAAACACTAAAAATAATCTGATTGCTTCTCTGATCTTTCTGTTTTTAGTAAATCCTCCAGGAGGCATCTTCACCCAGTATGGCAGGTCACCTGGACTCCACAAAGGTTATCACTGGAAGATGTTCTCGTCTCAGTGTCATCAGATGGCAGGATTGCCAAGTGGTCCATCAGCAGCCATAATCTTGACAGCACAGGTACTGCAGTCTTCCCCTAGCTATTGTTCCCACTGTGCACTTACAGTTTTACCTCATAGCTGCACTAATTTCATAACACGCCTGGATCATCTATGGAGCAGATTCACAGCATAATGCAACTTTTTAGTGCCTATACCAACAAACTATTACACGACTAACACAGACAACCATTAATGCTCACATTCTAATTAACATTTCTAGGAAACTAAAAACATAAAACTAAGTGTAAATAGTCATTTTTTCTTTGGCAGGTTTCTAAGTGAGTGAGAGTGGAGGACATACAGCGAATATAACATAGCTGTAATAAAACAAATCCTGGTTAATTATTTTATATTTTATGGAGCTTCTGTAAAGTGTTACAATGGAGAACAACAGTAACATTTCAAATATCTGAATGGTCTATAAAAATATTTGTTCTTAGACCTGATGTGGTTTAGGAGCGATAAAGAGTGTAAGGAGGCTGCAGAGAACCAGAAGAAGAAAAAAATAGTGCTGTCCAAACCTACTGCTGTTTGTGTTGACTTCCATCCAACGGTAAGAAATTTAAGTCAGCCAAATACTTTAGCCAAAATAGTCTTGTCGGTAATCAAAGTGTGAAAATGTCTTTTTTGTGTGTTTTCTAATTTCTCGCCCATGTTGCATTCCTCCTGCAGGACTTTGGTATTTATCTGGTTGGCACACAGGAGGGCCTTATCCACAAGTCTTCCTTTTCTGAAGTTCACAGCTTTCTGGCCACTTACAAAAAGCACATCGTAAGTGCTTGAGGGTAAACAATGTGACTGAGTCATATTTGAAATGCTGTTTAAGTTAAGGCGATAAAGACAAAAGACTAGGGATGCTACAGCATGAAGATAGTGAGCTTACTTTGGATTTCCAACCAGTGGATCAGTTTACATCAGCTGATAGGGTTATTCTGGCCTAGTGATCTCTTTAATTACAAGAACTACTAGTTAACTGAATTAACACTAAAGAAAAGTCAAAGACAAATGGTGGCGGCTTCTTATTACTGACCTGGTTTAGCCTTGTGTGCCGATGTTGCCATTCACTGTTGTTATCCCCTACTATTTACTCTAGTTGCTGTCATCAGACATCATCTAATGAAAGCAAAGACAGAATATTTTTTTAGTGGAAATGGCATCACCCACTGGTAAACCTTGCCAACATTTTGTCTATTTGGACCCAGAAGTTGAGATCTGGATGCAATAAGTGAATGGCTCATCCTCACATGGACATGCAAGTGAGGATGGAAAATAAAAAAACGCATCACATAGCCACAAATAACTGCTAGTTAGTGCTAAATAATGTACAAATAGATTCATATTTGTGAAAACTGAACAGAAAATGAACACAGATTCCTTGGATGGGCTGTTAGGGCCATTTATCATTCACCAAGCCATGTTGTCTGTCAGCTGATTGCATTCAAAATAGTATATAAAATATATATAAATAAAGTATATAAAACAGAATTATTGTTGGCATTTGCATCCATATAAAAGTGACAACAATAAAAAAAAAACAGCAGCACAAACAGTACTGTCTTCTGTGATGCGGTTGTCACTTTACTGCCCATTTGATTTATTACTACATTTAGAATATTTATTCAAAAATGAAAGATAGAGGCAGGTTTCTCTTCATGTCTAATCTTGCTCTCTCTCAGGGCTCTGTGAACCACATTGAATGGTCACCATTCAGACCCAATGTGTTTTTGAGCTGCTCCCGTGACGAGACTGTCCAGATGTGGAAGCAGGGCCGCCCTGTGATGACGTTCAAGTCCATTCACCAAGGCCCCGTGATCTTTGTTAAGTGGTCCCCAAACTGCTCCACGTTGTTTGGAGTAGTTAAGGAAGACCAGGTGGAGATCTGGGACCTGAATTTGAGCATGTGAGTCCATCGGATTGAGATCTCAGTCTGCTTTGAGGTTTTTTTAATTTACCTATTGTTTTCACCTGATTTGAAGTGTAAGTCAGAGAAATGTGTTCACTAAAAGCATAAACATTTCTTTGCAGCTTGTTTCCAACCATTGTGCACCATGCTGAGCCTGGTGTGAGGCTGACATCCTTGCTGTTTGCCAGAGGGACAGACTGTGTCCTTGTAGGGGACAGTAACGGTCAAGTGACAGTCTACAAGCTCAAGAACTTCAGAGTGTGCAAAAGCACGCAGGTAAAACTCTTGTACATGAAATAGATAAGAACTACCGTGTAATAATAAGTTCAAAACATTGAGCTTGTTTATTTTTCAAGTTTTTTATACTGAGAATGCAAACTCAGCCATACAGTGAATAGTAAGTCTTGCCTAGAAGATATAACAGGTATACATTTAGGAAGAAGCATCAGTGAAAAGAGGAGAGAAACGGCACACGTTACTGTAGTGTAAACACATAAGAACTTGTAGAGAAGTCAGACTGAGGTTTTTTTCTTTCAGGTGGACACTCTGGATGAAATCATCCAACATGCCACTTCCAGATATTTCTAAATTTTTGTTCAGAAGTTTCATTGCCTTTTGACTTTTATGTGTTGTACCCTGCGATAAATAAAGTTGTGGATCTTTGAATTGTACTTCTTTTTTATTTTTAACTGAATGTGATAAGCAAAAAGATGACTGGGAAACCTTACTTTCAATGTGTCTTACAAGTCATTAACCAGCAAGTACATCCTGGAAAATCCTGGATGATCCTGGATAATTGTTTCTCTAATAATTACTATAATATATAAAATAAACTTCATGTTGATTTCAGCATGACCTGAAACTAGTGACAGAGCCCCTAAAGTCATCAGGAAGGTGCTTACTGAGGTTGTTACAGTATCAGAAAAATGAGGGCAAGTTTCACTCAGATGCCTCTTTGAAACAAGTGGTATCGCCCCCTGATGGCCATTAAAGGGAGGCTTAAGCTCCCAGACCTCTAATGTAAAGACATTAGAGGTCTGGAAGCTACTATATGTCCATCTTTTATATACAGTCTATGGAAGGAGCATAAGCCTTTCCTAAAATTTTGTTCAATATAAAATTCAACAAAAAAGCTGAATATAATACAAGAAAGTACCACTATTAAACAAAATAGTTTAAAACATCATCAGAATATTTTCAATGAGTTTTGCTTCATTATATCTAACCATGAAATGTTAGAGGCGGAAACTGAACCACTTCCTCTTTGTTATTGTATTTGGCCTGTATGAGCTGGGGCTAAGATTTCAGACACAGCAACTGTTCCCAGCAGGTCAATATGGTGGCCCCTAGAGACAAAGCATGTACAAACTCCAAAACACTTGCAAAATCCAAAACACATGCAAACCCCAAAACACTTGCAAACTCCAAAACACATGCAAACCCCAAAGCACATGCAAATTCCAAAACACAACGGAAGTGCTCCAGGACGCTAGGGACAGTGTTGAGCTCGATTTGCAAAATAGACGGCAAGTTTGTCTGTATGGGACGGTCTAGTCGCTGTCAAGCTTCCCAGGTTGCCTAGCAACCATGATACTAACCGCTGGAAACGTGTCATACAACTTTGTTTGACAGAAATGAAGGAAAACATATTTTGTTCATTTGTTTGTTTGTTTCTACAAGAGCTTTGTGTGATTTGATAAGTTTCTGAGGCTGAGACCACAGGACAGTAAAACATGATTTTTGGGCTTCATTTCTGTACTGAACAGTCATTTAAGATTAGTTAGTAAATAACAATTAGCTAATGTTGTTCATGAGACTAAAGTCATATCACTTTGGTTATGTAAATATAATATGGCCAATATTATAGTTATTATATTAATCATTATTAGCTATTACAGCAGTGAACATGAACTCTGTGTCAAATACTGAGCCTCAGTACAGATCTATCTTTGACAGTGCATATATAGGTGTATCATATATAAGAGAGAAATGTTGTTCCTTCAGTATGTTGGCATTACTAAATTTGGCTCATTGCTTACATACATGTGTAAAAAGAAATTATATGAGCTGTGATAACTGTTTCTGATCAAATGAAGAGTAGACTGATATATTGAATATTCCTTTATTGGGTTAGAAAATCAGACCATGTCATAACTGCTTTAGGTCATACAGAATAGATATCAGAGCCTTAAACAGGCTGACTTCTGCTAAATGGGTCAAACTGGGCAGAAAGTATACAAACACATAACATCCTTATAGAATATGATGTAACACTATAGATCAACTTACCTCCAAGTTTCAAGTTTCAAGTTTTATTTGTCATATGCAAGTTAGCACAGGGTCAACATTGCAATGAAATGTGTTTGACGAGCAGCAGTCACTCAGCAGCATGATACAGTACAGAAAATATAATAAAATAAAATATAAAAATATAAAAATAGTAAGGAGCTAAATATTAGAGAGACATGGTAAAAGAGAAAAGATGACTAAATATATATGTATCTATAAATATAAATATATGTACACTAGTGATTAAATAAGAAAATCTTGAAAAGAAATATGACAGGAGGGCAGATGGGATATTGCACAGGAATGAGCAGCAGAAAATTACAGTATTGCACTTTAAATATAAATATCAATGACAATAAAGTGAAGTGACCAGTGCAGATTAAACAGAGTACTTGTGAAGCTGCAGGGTAGCTTCTGAGTGCTGTGTTGTGTGTGTTTAAGTGTTGTGGTTGAGGTGTCGTACGGCTTGGTGGTAAAAACTGTTTTTAAGTCTTGTAGTCCGAGCAGACAGACTCCTGTAACGTCTGCCAGAATATATAAAGCATATAAACAATTACAGCAATATGATGCAACAAACACAGCAGTGCTACTAATCCAAAATATTCACAACTTCATAGAACTAAAACAAACATTTATTTTTAGGTCCATTCAGCTGCTGATACATACTTTAGGTTTCTGAATATTAAACTTGTTTCTGCCTTTCATAGTGTGTAACTTGAAGGCCCGAGTACTTTCTCCCACACTGCAAACACTGGAATGATAAAATTATTTGAACATTACCTAATAAGACTGATTCAGGACAGACAATTGGTTATGTTAAACTTTCCTAGCAGTCCTTAACAAACAGGGAACAGTTTGTCTATTCTCTCCATCTGTCTGCTGCTGCTGGCTCTTCCACCTCCTCTTCCTCACACACTGCTGAGTTTGTCCTGGTGGATCATCAGGGGTGCAAAGCCTCACAGATGATGTGCAGCAGTGGGTCCCTCAATCTGTCCTCACTCTGGACACTTGCAGTTGTCACACATGGAAATCAAATGTGTGATAAGCTGCAGGATTCAAACACAAGTGTAACTTATAAATACATGTTCATACTTTTATTCCACAATCAGAGAGAAAGAAAAAGAGAGAGAGTGCAGGACAGACAGACAGCTGACAGTCTCAGGTGTATACACTGCTACAAAACAGCACAAAAGAAGGAGGATTGTGTTATTACGAAACAAGAAGAGTTCCCAGATGGTAAAGTGGACACATGTGTGACTCCTGTGATTAAAGCATCTTTCTTTCAGCTTAACGAGTGAACCGTCAGCTCGTTCAAACACACGTTAAAGTCCGTTTGGCTCGACACCACCGAACAGAGGCAGCAATATAACATAGCTAACATTAACAGTGCAGTGAATCCTGCTTGTGCTGTGATATTCAGGACTGCAAACCGAGCAGCATCACTGACTTTCAGCTTGTTGTGTTTGTGGATATATGACTGACTTTAATTATCCATAAAATCATGACATTCTCTGTAAGATTAAAGTCAACTATTGAACGGCGTATATTTTGAAGTAAAGGCTTTAAAACCAAGTTAGTACAAACATCGCTAATGTCACATAACTTTCCCGACATGTGGCCAACAGTAATGTTTTAATGTTCTTCATTATAAAAACATTTGCGCATAAATAAGTGACATAATATTCAGTACTTACTTCTGAAAGTTTACTCTTAGGCGGCTCCGCTTCCGCCGTTTTTTTCGGCAAAATTATCCACACCACAGCCGCGCTATGAAATCAGGGATATGTCGGGCCATGAAGGCTACACCGACCCATCCTTAAAATTCAGGGAAATTAAGGACGCATTTGAGGGCTGCATTTCGAGCAGCCTTTGAATTGGGACAGCCTTGGTTGTGTCGCTGTGACGTAATCGGCCTTAAAATGCGGCCTTTAAGGCTGCAGACCCCAAATCCGGTCATTGGTACTTCCTGGCTTGTGTAGTTACTAGGTAACAAAAGCTCAACACTGCCCCTAGCGTCCTGGAGCACTTCCGTTGTGTTTTGGAATTTGCATGTGCTTTGGGGTTTGCAAGTGTTTTGGAGTTTGCATGTGTTTTGGAGTTTGCATGTGTTTTGGAGTTTGCAAGTGTTTTGGAGTTTGCATGTGTTTTGGAGTTTGCAAGTGTTTTGGAGTTTGCATGTGTTTTGGAGTTTGCAAGTGTTTTGGAGTTTGCATGTGTTTTGGAGTTTGCAAGTGTTTTGGAGTTTGTACGTGCTTTGTCTCTAGGGGCCACCGTAGGTCAAAGACTGAAAGATTTAACTGACAGACGAGGAAGATCTGTTATATTTTTACCCCACTGTGACCTGTGGCTGTAAGGTCACATATCCTCACATCATGTTGCTTAAGTCAGTTCCTCTCCGCTTATATTAAAACAGTGAGTAACTACAGGGAGCTGAAGAATTAATCCCATAATGATAGGTCACAGACAGAGCCTGTGATTCTGGATGAGATAGAAGCATGAAAGACTGTGGAAAATGGCAGAAGGCTTTTGTTTGTGGAGGGGGAAAGGATTTGAGCTTGCATTGTGGCACAGCAGGAAGTGAACCTGGATTTGAAAGTAATGTGACCATGTTGCTTTCTGACGGCAGACAGATTGAAACTCACTGTGGGCATCTTTTTACTCAGTTTACGCGCCTTTTATAGATACTGTGCAAAGTATCATTTAAGTTTGCTTTTCTTTCTAAAATATTTTTGTGTTGTAATTAGGATTTACCTATATTACCTATTTTTTTCTTTTAACAATAAAAACAGAAATAATTGTAATTTCATTCATTCTAAATGGGAGGCAAAGATAAAAGCAGTTTGATGGCAAGAAGCACAGTTACATATTGATATGTCCTAAAGAAACATAGCAGCCTATCACATGCAATGTTTTGTGACATTAGCAAACAGTAAGGTGCACCATACAGTCACCGACCACTGCATTAGGTACACTTCTTCAGTTGCTCATTGACACAAATATGTAATCAGCCAATTACATGATAACAATGAATGAATGTCACATTGGGTGGCATTTTAAACTATTATCCTGGTTTTGACTTCCTTTAAAGACTTATTTTGATATTAGTGACAAGTTAACCATGTGGCTCGTTTACAATTTGGAGAAATCATGTTGTTGTTGTTGATGATAATTAGTCATTTTAAAATGATCTCAAGGGTCATGTGTTGTTATATTTTCAGTAGTCAAAATGTTTTATAGCTTCATGTTTTTGTTTTTTAAAATTCAGTTTACCTCAATGCCGGAGATCTTAAAGCGCACAAATCCAACCATCTTACACCCACAGCCATTCCTGTTTTCACACTATTATGCTTTCTGTATATATAATAGCACAAAAACAAACAAACAAGAAAACACCCACAAATATTTCCCAAAATGTAGTGTTTTGTTTGGGGTTTTTTGTTTTTTTTTGGGGGGGGGGGGGGGGTTACATTTTTTTTTTTTACATGAGTTCAACAAAATGAGCCAGAAGATTGTAAAATGTTGCTTTGTCTGACGAGTCTCCATTTCTGCTGTCACATTCAGATGGTTAGGGTCAGAACAACATAAAAGCAAGGAGCCATCGTGTCTTGTATCGGCAGTTAAGGCTGCTGCTGGTTGTGTTATGCAGGGCCGTGCAGAGAGGTTTAAAGGGGCAGGTGCTCAAAGTTAAAAAGGGGCACATTGAATCAGGCTGAATAACAACAACACACATTCATCAAGAATCTAATATGGGAAGGGCAGGGCTGTGTTGATCTGAGACTGTAGACATTAAAAAGTCCATAGGAGAGATGGTAGCTGATTAAACAAGTGTCATGAGATAATAACAAAATGCAAAGATTGGTGACAGCGCTTGGAACCATAAGGCAACAAAAAACTGTGAGAAATAATTTAGGCTCTGCCTGTGAATCACTCTTTGCTTCTCTTCTTCCTTCCATCCCATCATCTCATATATCACTCTCCACTTGCTGTCTATCTGAGAACAAGGCACAACTTGCTATTGCAATAAACTATAATCTAATTATCCACACCTAACAACTCTTGCACTTAATCTATAATAAAATGATGACAGAAAAATGTTATAGCACTGCCTTTAGTAGCCTCGCACAGCTCTACTGTTTCCTCCTCATGTCCTTACCAGCCATGTCTGGACAATGTTATATCATGAGTAATTTTTTTTTTAAAATTCATCTAAATAAAACACACACATGCACGCACACACAAGGACATTTTAGACCTTCTTCAGAATACTGTATATACTATGGGCATCACGGTGCTGATCCAGAATCCTTACATTATTATTTATTACTAGAGCTACAATAATAAAGCAATGAGGAGGGGGAAGTAATTAATATGAAATAATGTATTTATGATTATTCCATTTGTTTCACGATCCACTCTGTGCAGGGCAAAGCTTATTACATTTTTAAACTGTAGAGATACAATAATTTTACTGCTATAAAATCCAAATTTTGTCTTATTTAAAATATAAATCTAATATAATCTGCTTCTTAATGTATGTTCTTTAAAATACAGCGTGTGTTTTTTAATATGTTGTAATTATAATAATGCATAATTATGTGGACATGCATATTAGATCGTTTTTTAGTGAAATATAATCTCCCCAGAAAGGCAGGAAAAGCCCGGTAACTTTAAAACTAAATATGTTCCCTAAAACGGTGACAGAGCTACAGACCCATGACAGCCTTACACAGGTAGCCAGCAGCTATGACCAGCACTACCTGTGCAGTTAATAAAAGGACAGGTAATGTTTGTCGCGCTGTCGCACACACAGCACGCTCATTTGTTTCAGTTCGTCAGTTGCAACAAGACAGCTGACCAACGTGTACATAATAAGCTAATACTCCTGTGTGCTACACACTACAGTGTACGCTGTACACCTACTTACTGGTTTTGTCGCATCGGTCTGTGTCTCTGAGTTAATTTGTGTTTCTCTTACAGCTCCGGACCGCAAAAAATGCGCGTGCTCTTTGTGAGCTCGTTCCCGGCTCGTAACCAGCGCGTTCTGCCGTCAAGGGCGATCATTGGTTAAATGCGATCATGTGACTGATGCAAGCCAGATCCTTTTATTTAGCAAAACTGTGATTAATAGTTAAATATTATTGTTGAGGGGCACAGACAGGACTCCGCACGCCCACACACATAAAAAAAAAAATAATAATATTTTTTTTAAAAAAAAGTTGCCTCAACAAAAGGGCACTTTGGGCACCCATCAGGAAAGGGGCGGGTGCTCAAGCCCCTCTAGCCCCCCCCTCTTCACGTGCCTGGTGTTATGGTGCGTCATATTCTCTTGCCACGCTTTGGGCTTCTTAGTATCAGCTGAACATCATCATCAAGCATCACAATTCAGTGGTGGGCGTTATGGGCGGCCTTTGGCGGTCCAGAACTGTCCAAGAAGATCACTGTGCCCACTAATCAGAATTTTAAGCATGACCCTACCGGAAGTAGTGATGAACACATTCTGCGCTCACCACGGACAACGGCCCCGGTGTTTGGTGAGTTCATCAATCCACGAGAGAAAGTGTCTCACCTGAGTGTTTCCTGCCTTAAGATATGTTTTTTTCCACGTTTACTGCTGTGGCTACAGTGCACTATCCATGTATGAGTGTATCACTGTATGGTGCATGGTGTGGCTTGAAGTGGCTAGTTTGTCCTTCATTTTGTTGTGTAGCCTGTAAAGGTGGTCCACTGTATGCTTAGTACGCCTTTAGCACTGAGTCCTGCACTAATGTGTAAAATGTAAATTTAACGGCTCTTAAATGCATTTTAGTTATAACCTCTGTGTTTTTTGCAGCATCTCTGGCTGTGTATTGTTTTATGGCACAGCTAGTTTTAAATTGAACTCTATTTTTTTTCGGCAATATTGCCTACATTGATCGCTGTGCCATTGCGGCTACGACATGTTGCACAGCGGCGCCGTGGCTTAGTTGGTTAAAGCGCCTGTCTAGTAAACAGGAGATCCTGGGTTCGAATCCCAGCGGTGCCTTTTCGGCGCGCCAGGAGAAAGCTTCATGCTGCAGCGGTGTCATTAAAGCACCTCTTTGTTAACAAACACAGAGGGCTGATGTCACGGAGCATGCAGAGCGTATGAAACAGTTTAATTCACCAAATCATGTGATCACAGCTGATTTTGGAAAATATTAATATTCCCACAAATCATCTGTAGGGTTTACGGAGAATGATCCATAAAAAGAAGAAATATCCAGTGACCGTTGGTGTCAGAGGTGAAAGGAGAATGGCCAACTGCTTTGAGCTAATAGGTAGGCAAGAGTAATTTAAATTATTACTCACTACAACCAAGACATGCAGAAGAGTATCTCTGAACACACAACATGTTGAACCTTGAAGCAGATGAGCTACACCAGCTGAAGATTACTACCGGTGCCACTCCTGTCAGCGGAATGTAGGAAACTGAGGCTAAAATTCCCATAAGCTCACTGTGATTGAGCGACAGAAGACTGACAAAATGTTATGGCTCAGGCTGATGGTGATGGTGTAACAGTAGGGGATATTTTCCTAGAACACTTTGGGCCACTTGGTACCAACCATGCTTTACTTTAATATCAGCATACTTGAATATTGTTCCCGACCTGATCCCTCATAAAGGGATGGACCTGTCTGAAATAATCTCAAACTGATTCCCTGAACATGACAGTGAGTTCATGGTGTCCACCGTCACCAGTCGCATCATGGATTAACATGGATTACAACCCACTTTACCTGGGTTGGGATCCATTAAAGTGGGTTGGAATCCGTCCTTTTTTAAAAAAATAAAAATAAAAGAATCAATCTCTTCTTTAAAGAGTGATCTGGCCAAGAGGAGAACATAGACTGTAACAACAATCATACACAAATGCAGCCGACACCTCGTACTAGCATGTGAACACGCAATAACATAGCAAGTACATTATGAAGGTTTTTTTTTTCAAATGAGATGTCTGCTTATGTGCTGTATTTTTATGAACTACCAGCAGTTCGGTTCAGCTCCTCATTCCAATCATTTAACATTATTCCCTGAATGAACACCATCACTACCAGTGTGTATTACACAGAAGCTTATACAGTTCTAATAAATATATTTTCCCTTTTAAATTGCATTTATTTATTTATTTATTTATTTATTTTTCTGTTCCTGAGAAAAAAAAACAACTCCAAAATAAGATGCTGTTACACCCAGAGTATTTTGTGTGTCGCTGGTCCGCGTAGGTCTGCTTGCAGACCCCTATTTGAAACGACAGAGGGCGTGCGTGTCATCCATCGGCAGAGGGGTTAGTGTGAGTGAGAGAGTGATTCTGAGACACTCAGGGGGACCTGGCTGCTGCTGCTGCCGCCGTGCTGCCCGCTCCTGCTGAGGGAAGAGGAGGAAACATGAGCTCCAGGAAAGGTGCGTATAACTCATCCTCCAACTTAGCTACGCTAACCCGCTCCTGGTGGCGGAAGTTATGGGTGTACGTAGCCCTTGAGGGTATGCTAAACGCCATCCAGCCTCGTTGATGATGTGTGATTGTTCTCTCTTCCCCATCGCCACCTTTCCTCCTACACCCTTCCCCGGACTCGTCTGTGCCTGTGAATGAATGTAACCTCGGACCGGCAGTGATGGCCATCCAAGCTAGAAAGAGGAGGCCGAAGGGGAAGAAGGATAAAGCGGGTCACCATCGCAGGTAAGCGGGGCGGCAGCGGGGAAGTGTGGACGTGAAGTGTTTGTTTACTGACAGCGGGTCCCTCTCTGTGTGACACAAGCGCTGCTGCCGGTGCGTCGGTGGTATGACCGTGGACATATGGCACGGGCTGGTATTTTCATCCACAGGCGGGGTCCCGTGGAGTGTTTCGACTTACCACTTACATTATATGTGGACGGTGTGATCCCCGGGTCTCCACCTGATTCCCCCAAAACGACTGGGTCCTGCACCGCTTACAGCCTGCACATACTCGTGTAGTTTATTTTGCATGCCTGAGCTTCCAGCACAGATGGTTTCTTGGTAGATTTTTTTTAAAACTAAGGTTTCAAAGCGAGGATTGACAGATGTCACGGCTCATTTCCGTTTTATTTTTAGCGATGGCAGCACCAGACTGGCACGGAGTAAACGCCCACTTACATCGCCTAACCCGTGTGGGGAGTCTCTGGCATGGTGTTATGTAACTTTTCTTGGCTCTCCCGGTGCGTTGTTTCCTGGTTTTGCCAGGCAGCTTTACAGTATGGGTGCACGAGCAGTTCGGCGTGATTTTGCCGGCGTGAGTAGTTGCAGCCGAGGCTGGCGTGCCAGCAGCGCAGTGGCTGCGTAAAGTGCATGTGAATTGGAGTGGAGAGAGTGGGGGGCTTTCTTCATGGCGTAACGCTATTGGAGCGACGTCACCAGCAGCCGAAGAAGACATCAATTAGGTGATACCAACGGTGCAGACACCCCAGGGTGGCTGCTGGTGGCTGGAATGTGCTGGAATGTCCCAAACACCTGGACAGTCATAGTGAAACCAGATAGACGTTTATAAAATGGCAGATGTTCCAAAAAAATAGAGAACTGACTCCACAATTGTCTTGTAAATAAAACATGACTCGTGCAATGGCCCTACAGGTGTCCTGTAATGGATGCTGGTTCGCCTTTGCCCTTTAAATGCTGCAAAATGTAATGTAGTGGCTAATGGTAAAATGACCTAAACTACCCCTCCCCCCACACACACACAACAACAACAAAAAAAACCCTGAAAAGAACCCCTCCTCTCTGTAGCTAGCATTTTAGCTAGCATTTTTTTGGAGGCTAATCAACAATAATATTCCTCAAAATTCAGTAGATCCCCCCAAATATAAGAACATAAAAGCAGTATATTACAACATTTGAGATACTACAACAACAAAATATTTGCTCAATAAACTGCTCAGACAATGCATCAGTTATTAAAAAATATTTGGCTATTATCAGCTCACTAACAGATGTGACAGCAGTTGTTTTGTTTTTTTTAATGTAATGTGTTCCCCTCAAAAATACCTTCATTATGTGATATAAATTTCTAAATGAGTTACTTTTATGTTTCTAAATGAATTTCTAAATCAACTACACTTTTATGGCATTGATACCTGGAAGAAACACAATATATAAACAAACTATTTATTTAAAAAAAAAAAGAATTTAGCTGAGTCCCTTTGCACTCTGACCTGTAGAATATCCCTTTAGAGATGCTGCAGTTATGTAATACTTTCAATACTTGGCGATCAAGAAACCCTGACACTTGATTAAATGTGGTTAATTTTTGATCACACTATGTGAAGTGTTAAGTGTGCCTCAAACATGTTTTGGCACATCTGTGCTTCAGTTTATGGTTACATATTAGATTACGCAGGTGCCAGTTCCTGAATCTGGCGTGCTATTATTGACTGATTTACTGCCAGCGCTTCTTTATTAAACTTCAGTTGTAAAAGTGTGAAAAGCATGTATTTTTACACGCTTACAGTAGGTTTTTGCATTTCTGATCATTTCTGATTTTAAAAAAAGCTGACATGGTGAAATTATTTTCACTGATGTAGTTTATCATACAGGTCATCAGTTCCACAGTTTATATTCTCTATCAGGGTGAATGATTGATAACAAGCTTTATAAAATATAGAACAGTTTTGACAGTATACACTGCAGCTTGATGATGGTGTAGGGCAGCACATTCCTTTAGTACAACAGCCAAAAAAGAAAAAAAAATGTATGAGCACAACAGCCTAAATAACAGGAAATGACACAAAGTGCTTTGCATTTGATATCATCAGATTGCACTATACAGGAATATATTAGAGGAACAAAGAGTCAATAGGGAAATAAACACTGGGAATTACATGGCAAGGATAAACATAGGAATAAAATAAACATGGACTTTACACACCATTTAAAAAAAACCTTTGAACGAACTAAAAGCAAGGATTAAAAAAAACATGAGTCTTTAAATTCAGATTATTATAGATATGATTTGAAATGGGATATTATTCCAAAGTCTGGAGGCAGAATGTGTTATAAGCAGATCAGAAATGTAATGTGGGGCTAACCCATTAATGGCTTAAAAAACAAAGAGTAAAAATGTAGAAACACCTCTTTTTTTCACTAGTAATCAGAGAGCCAGAAAAGATGTTCTGCATTATAGTTGTCCAGTCGAGAAATAATAAATGCATGGATTATTGTGCTGAGGTCTACTGGGGATAACAATGACTTTACTTTTGCAATATATCTAAGATGGTAAAAGCTGCCTTTCACAACCTTTTTTCTCTTGTTTATTAAAATTCAATAAACTATCAATAAAAGACGTAGATCTGTAAGCTGATTTTGAAAATTAGCACACAGAAGACCAAGAGTAGAGCTGATACTGGAAACTAAGCTGGTCCAAAAATGATCACTTCACTTTTCTTATCATTCATCTGAATGATATTTATTGGCATCTAGGATCTGACGTTCTCCACACAGCTGAACAGGTTCTTCAACCAACATTACATTCTCTGTGAAACGAGTAGGTAAGGTTGTGTGTCATCTGCATAACAGCACGATGCAGTCTTATATTTTTTAAAAATCGAGCCGAGGGAAAGCATGTGTAAATAAGAGAGGTCCCATAGTGGAGCCTGTGTGGATGCAATAGGGCAGCGGTCCCCAACCCCCGGGCCACGGACCGGTAACGGTCCGTGAGTCATTTGGTACCGGGCCGCGAGAGTTGAGGCTCAGGTGTGAAATGTATAGTTTTCAGGGTTTTTATCGGTTTTTAGCGTTATTTTGTTATCGTTAACTCGGTTTTCCTGGGTCTTTTCACGTGTGTTATGAATAAATCTTCTTTTTTTTTTTGTACTAGTTTTATTTTCTTGTATTTATCCGCAACACCTTAAAGGCCGGTCCGTGAAAATATTGTCGGGCATAAACCGGTCCGTGGCGCAAAAAAGGTTGGGGACCGCTGCAATAGGGTACTGGAGCAGAGGTAGATGAGCAATTTCCTATCTTGACTGAGAAGCTTCTGTCTTAATTAAGAGCTAAATTGTTTTAGTAAGATAAAAACTAAACGAAAGAAGGAGCTCTGTTGAAAAAAATGGAGCTGATTAAGTACAAATGTTAATAAAAAGAGCAAGATTACCATAAATATTAATAAAATGAGAACAGATTTTGCTAAAGGAAAATATTTGAAAGCGAAATAAAACAAGGAAATATTAGAAGGTATTAAAGTGAGTCAGCAAACAAAGTGTCAGAGTGAAATTAAAATATATAAATGTAAACTGTTTGATCCCTGACGTCTATCAGAAGCAGTTATGTCTTTATCTCACTGTCTGTCTCTTGATCTTGTGCTCTTTCTCTCACGTGGTGTTTTTAAAAAAAATAGGTCACACATGCATCCATCCATTTATTCATACAACCATTTATCCATCCCTGTAATGAGATGCTTATTCAGGACAGGGTCACAGTTGAATCAAAGTAAGCTCATACACAGACTCTCAAGCACAATCACAGTCTCTCTCTCGGTTTCTCTTTGGTAGATTTACACTCCTGTTTAAATGGCGTTTTCATGGACTTTTATCCACATCCATTCCCATCTTCTGCCTTCTGCCGTTTGAGATGGGCTTTTCTGTTTAGAAACCACAACAACCCACATACACTCACAAACACACCTTTTATCTTGAGCGTTAATAACGTAGATAAATAGTAAAATTTAATTTGTGCTACTTTTATGTAAGCAGTGCGTTGTCACTTGACTTTGATGTCTTTGAAATTTAAGCAGATACAGCGTCCTTTGTTTGAACTAATTCAAGTGGAAACATAAGCAAGGACAGGAAGGTTTGTATAAAAAGGACCCAGCGGTGAGGTTACGAGGTGTTTATGGTTGTACCAAATTTGAAACTGAGACCAAGTATTCAGTACAGTGATCCACAATCAGGGCAGCATGGTATTTAACACTGTTACCTTACAGCAAGAAGGCCCTGCTGTTTAAATCTGCCATCTGGCCTTTCTGTGTGGAGCTTGCATGTTCTCCCCGGATACTCTGGCTTCCTCTCACAGTCCAAAGACATAGAGTTAGTGGGATTAGGTTAATTGGTGATTCTTAATTGCCAACAGGTGTGAATATGAGTGTGACTCCTCGTCTAACTCTCTGTCTTATTGATGTGACAGAGGGGTGACCTGTCCAGGGTGTACTCCGCCTCTCAGCCTATGGCAGCTTGGATAGACTACTACTGTTTCCGTCTAGCTGCTGGTGGAGTTTTCTCTGTATCAGTCTGTGTCCTTAAGAGAAACATGACAGTTTCAAGAAATAGATGACTGGGTTATCTTGTTAAGTTGTCTGTCTCTCTGTCCGTTTAACACTGCCTATTAACATTGCGAATGAGCAAGACTGATAACATTTACTGCTTATCTCCCACATTAACCTTATCATTTTATTATTAGCCATAGCTGCTAGCTGCTACCTTAATGATAACAGACAGCTGGTGTGGCTACAGGGTCACTGCTATTAGTGTTGTTAACGCCAACTTCTTCAGCTGCTAGTGAGATGCCTTGTGTCTCCCTCTCTGGTGGTAAAAAGAGTAAAAAGGGACAAATATACTTATAATCAAAAGAGTGTTAATTATTATTATTTATTATTATTGACATAAATATTTGTAGGGTCCCTTAACAGCTGCACTGCAACGTCTTACAGCCTTTATTATGAGATTATGAGATGTATTCATGCATTTTCTTGTGTGTGTTTCACTTGATGCACAGGAGTGTTTTTTGCACTTTCCACAGATCAGTTATCAGTTATAAGGCAGTCTGTGGGGCAGTATGAGTTAGCCGTCTTTATTTATTTATTATTTTTGGCAGTTATGATCGCTGGCAAATCAGATGCAAAGTCGACCCTTTCTGTATCTTAGCCTTATAATATCCAGACTGAAATAAGTAGTAGAATCATTGTCAGTCCTCTTAAATAAATTAATGTTGGTCTTAAAGATGTTTGTGATCAAATACCTGCAAAACTAATGAGACAGATCTTAGCTTCAGCTGTATGTTGTCGTTGGTGCAACTCTCGTTTGCTATCAGTCTCAACTAGGTGAACTTGGTCAGGATTACCAATACATGTCAATTTGTTTGTGCTGCATTAGCACGTTATGTTACTATGTTAAGTGTAGCCTTACAGTGGAAGTCTTATTTATGTGAAAAAACATAGACAGCAGAAGGAAAATACATGCATTTAACTTTAAGGCAGTATAAACTATCTGTTTAAAGACTTTATTTACTGCACTTCATTATGGTCTTTTAATGGACGATGTCCATCTCGCTGTTTGTCTTTCACTATTGATCAGATACTGACAGGAGGAATGTTGCAATTCAGCAATGCATTTGAGACTTTTGTCTTCTCATTGACTCAGAAACAAATATGTGCATATTTTTTTCACACAGAACCATGATGTGTGAGAAACCACATGCTCAGTGTTGCTTTGATGTTTAAAGACCATCAACACAAGAACTGGCTCAGTCACATGTTTGAGTGAATTGCTCGCCGCAGCATATTTGTGGAGCAAAGAAACCGATGTATTGGCCTTGCAGCTACAACTCTGGCCTTCAAAGCCTTTTCCAAGCTTTTATCACTTCTGTTCAATGTGCTGACCACATGTCATGTACCAGGCCTGCCTGGCCAATGCGAACACAGTGCTATTATTTATTGGGTTTATCCATTAACGCAACACAGTATTGACTACGCGTGTGTGTGCATGTGTGTGTGAAAATGTGAGATGTCTGTAGGTGGATATACTTTCATATTGGTTGCAGACTTAAGAAAGTTCACGCTAAGTTCAAGTTTTTATCATCTAGATTTTGCTTTTGTGGCCCTTTGAGGTTCAGGTTATCAAATGAACAGAGTAACCCGATCTTGCTGTTTTCTTTTATCAGCAGTTTTTCCTTTCTTTTAGCCTGACTGATTGGACTACTGGTTTTCTGTGCGTGAGAAAGATGGATAGTGGAGTCTTGAAAGTTTGGAGTCTTGAAAGTTTGCTTGTATTGACTTTGTTCACTAATTTGACTTTTTCTCACCCAAATCAGGCCCAAGTTAGAGAACAAAGAACAAAGATGCAGGACTTTTTTTGTGTGCAGGGTCTAGATTACCAGATTGTGGAGTAGTATAACTTTAAAAAAGAAAAAAGTTCTTATAGCAGATCTGTTACTCTTACTATTGATTCATCTGTGAAGTGCTTGTAATATATGTGGGCGATCGTGGCTCAAGAGTTGGGAGTTCACCTTGTAATCGGAAGGTTGCCGGTTCAAGCCCCAGCTTGGACAGTCTCGGTTGTTGTGTCCTTGGGCAAGACACTTCACCCGTTGCCTACTGGTGGTGGTCAGAGAGCCCGGTGGCGCCAGTGTCCGGCAGCCTCGCCTCTGTCAGTGCGCCCCAGGGTGGCTGTGGCTACAATGTAGCTGCCATCACGTGTGTGTGAATGGGTGGATGACTGGATATGTAAAGCGCTTTGGGGTCCTTAGGGACTAGTAAAGTGCTATATAAATACAGGCCATTTATGTCTAATCAATTCACAGTTTCTTAAAGTATAAACCCATTATTTTCGTTATAAAGCCATTATAACTAGGAGTGGGGGAAACAAATACAAGTGCATAGTACAGGATAATAGCGTGATATTTTGTGTTGCAGTATTGTATTGATAGATGGACACCAAATGTTGATCTTTTATTAAATAAATGTGTACTCAGGGTATACTATGAACATGCTTCTCCATTCTGTGATAAGGTTAGATGAGAAAAATGAAATTAAATCTGCTCAGCCGGAAAAAAACACACTTAGCTTGACAAACTGCCTCCTAATTCAGTCAAAGTAATGGCTCAGTCACAGAAGTAAAAACAGACAAGCAACCTCCTTGCATCAACAAAAACGTCGGTGGCTGCCTGGTGATTGTATAGAATTTTTTCCCGTTCTGTGACCGATTGCAGCTTGCGGTGATTAAATGGTTGCCTAGAATTTCAGGCTGTTTGCACATTCATAACTACTCTTGATTGCAAGGGGATTGTGCAGGTTGCCTGATATAAGGCAACCTTTTTGCAACAGTTACAGTCTGATGTGCACTGCAATCACTCTCAGTGAGTTAGTTAAAGGTTTGCAAATAACTGCCTTCTAATTTATAAATGCAGCCAGACTGTCAATGTGTTGCTATCAGTCTGAATTAATCGTTGCCATTGAGCACAACTCAGCTGGTTGCACTCTGGTTGTGTTCCTTTAGAGCAGGAAGCTTCCTCATCACAAATGTAAAAGTGAAATGTACATTTCTGTCTATGTAGAGTGCAACAGATATGGGATTTTGAATGATTTGCTGCAGTTGTTTCCTGTATTATCAGAGACAGATTGGATGCAATTGCCAACTTGGCCCAATTCAATTGCAGACAGATATTAGACTGATTGTAGACTGATTCCATCTTACGGCAACATTTATAGCAGGTTTTAGTGACACTGTTCATATGGTTGAAAATCGCAGTTTAGCTTTGAGCACCTAATTTGCTGTTGAAAAAAGGTGACAAATCCCAATATCAAATCTTCAAAAGTAAGCAACAGGAGCAATTAATGTTTGAGATGTTGCTTCCAAGCTACCTGGAGAATTTAGTATAAAAATATCTGACACTAATTTACCATCGCTCAATAAATATTAGTGTAATTGTTTTAAATCTTTTTAACTTATACCTGCTTACTCAGTTCAGCTCTCTCTGTGTTATTAAGTCTAGACCGTTGCCTAAAATAAACACCATTGGCTGAGAGTTGTTTGGAAGAAAGGCTGTGCAGAGCCGATGCCTAACTGGTGACTGCTGAATAATGATGTCATGTTGATTTACCCTGGGCCTGCCATTTGTTACTCACCAGTTTCACTGTATCCTGCGGCTTAAAGTTGCCTGGATTAAAATCGATCTGGCTGCATGCATTTTCTCACTGACTCTATAGACGGACTTTGCATGTTATCAGCAAAAAGAGCTTGTTTAAGACAGGATAAACTCAGGGGCTTCACCGAGATAAGATAAATAAAGATCATCTCCCTTTAAACCAACTTTCTTCTGATTGACTGCCACTCTGCCCCATTTTTATGACATCATAAAGGTCCAAGAATAGAAAGAAATTGCCAGTAAGCTTGTTAGAGGATGACCGAGCCTTTGCAAGTTTCAGCTGCTTGGGCTCATTGTGAATCACCTCTTTCATTAAGTGGAACTGGATTAGCATACCAAGGCTTACAGGTTTTTGACTGTGAAAAGTGACTCCAGTATAATAGCATTCAGTAGTCATAACTTTTTTTGTTTTTACAGACTGGCAATAAGGAATCTAAATGCTAATATTCTTCTTGGGATGTACAGTGTTTATTCTCTGGTCTAAGAACACAAGATGAACTTGGAGTTTACTTAAATACAGTATGTAATGCATACAGAAAGGTTACATTTCAGTGTTATAACATGGAAGTATGAAAAAATAACCATTATTTACATAATGGGTGGCTGTAGTTCAGGAAGTAGAGCAGGTCATCTACTAATCAGAAGGTTGTTGGTTTGATCCCTGGCTGCTCCAGTTTGCATGCCAAGAAAGTGCACATGAACTTAAATTTGCCACCCATCCCTGAAGAAGCATGGCCTCAGTTATGATTTAGCACTGTCAGGCAAGATGCTGAACCCCAAGTTCCTCTCTTGTGCATCCATATGAATGTGTGTGAGATAGAAAGCACTTAGGCATAAAAAAGTGCATGTGTAAATGGATGAAGGAGGCATGTAGTATAATGTGCTTTGAGTGCTCAAATAGAGTAGAAATGCAATATGTAACATGCACATTCATTTCTATTTCAAATATTTTAAAAAATATTTTTGTATTGTTAGATAGCAAGCGTGAAAGGAGATGACTAACCACTAGCCTAATAGTGCACACCCTGGTTCTTGTATTAAAGTTCACCAACGTCAGGCTGCTGTTATTCAGGTTTTCTTGGATATTTGTCATACCAGTGAATCTTGGGGAAAAAAAAGAATATCTTGAAAGGTGTGTGTGTGTTTTATTATTTAGTGCAAAAAGATAAACTTTCATATAATCTATTCATTACACTTAAAGTGAAAATTCAATTCAATTCAATTCAATTTTATTTATATAGTGCCAAATCACAACAAAAGTTGACTCAAGGCACTTCATAGATACAGAGAAAAACCCAACAATCATATGACCCCCTATGAGCAAGCACTTTGGCGACAGTGGGAAGGAAAAACTCCCTTTTAACAGGAAGAAACCTCTGGCAGAACCAGGCTCAGGGAGGGGCGGCCATCTGCTGCCACTAGTTGGGGAGAGAGAAGGAAAACAGGATAAAGACATGATGTGGAAGAGAGACAGAGGTTAATAACAGATTCAATTCAATTCAATTCAATGCAGAGAGGTCTATTAACACATAGTGAGTGAGAAAGGTGACTGGAAGGAAAAACTCAATGCATCATGGGAATCCCCGGCAGCCTACGTCTGTTGCAGCATAACTAAGGGAGGATTCAGGGTCACCTGGTCCAGCTCTAACTATATGCTTTAGCAAAAAGGAAAGTTTTAAACCTAATCTTAATAGAAGAGATAGTGTCTGTCTCCCGAATCCAAACTGGAAGCTGGTTCCACAGAAGAGGGGCCTGAAAACTGAAGGCTCTCCCTCCCATTCTACTTTTAAATACTCTAGGAACAACAAGTCGATTGACAACATCTTTTTTGTTCTAATTTTGATGATTATGGCTCATAGCTCATGAAAATCAGAAATCCAGCATCTCGAATTACAAGAATGTTTCCTTAGATCAAAAATGGATTTCCAATGCATGTTCTAAAAATTAGATTCAGTTACACTTAGTTGGCATGTTTCCACAAATTACTGCATCAGTGTGGAGTGGAGGCGATCTGCTTGTGGTGTTACTGAAGCCCAGGGTACTCTGATAGCACTATTCAGCTTGTCTGTATTTTTGGGTTGGATGTTTCCCATCTTCCTCTTGACAATACTTTACAGATTCTCAGTGGGGTTCAGCTCAGGGGTGTCGGGTGGCTAATCAACAAGTAATAACATGGTCAGCAAACCGTTTGGTTGTATTTTTGGCACTGTATGCAGGTGCTAAGTCCTGCGGGAAAAGAAAATCGGCATCTCCATAAAGCTTGTCAGCAGATGGAAGCGTGAAGTGCTCTTAAATCTCCCAGTTGACAGCTGCAATGACTTTAGACAGTGAAGCGACCATCACTGCCAGCAGCAGAGGACCCCAAATCATCACAACCTGTGTCAAACTCACACTGAACTTCAAACACCCTGGACTCTGAGCCTCTCCATTCTTCCTCCAGACTCTAGAACTTTGATCTCCAAATGCAATACAAAATGTATT
Source organism: Neolamprologus brichardi (assembly GCF_056152115.1). Lineage (NCBI taxonomy): Eukaryota > Metazoa > Chordata > Actinopteri > Cichliformes > Cichlidae > Neolamprologus > Neolamprologus brichardi. The sequence goes on from NC_142110.1 coordinate 18,875,713, forward strand.
TTCATCTGGAAAAAGGACTTTAAACCACTGTGGAACAGAAAACAAGTTTAACGCACTGCATCAGGTTAACTTTTCAGACTCAGAAGCCACGTCTGTGGGTAAACACTATATAGTATAATAGAAATCAACATAGTGGATAACACTGATTCAGATGATATTTTATTTTGGTGTATATTCAGCCTTTTAATGCATAGTGTTGAAAGCTTAAAGGTTCAAAAATATCAACAGATGATTTTTTTCTTCCCATAATGTTGATATATGAGATATTTTTATATTTATTATCTGTTTGTCTTATTTAAGATCAGCCTGCTATCATAATAAACAATATTTATACTACAAGTAATAAGCAAGAGTTATGGAGTGGACTTTCTACCTGTTAATAAACCTAATTGATTTTCTGGGGATGCCAGGAGACCATCCCTCTGTAGATGAACCCCAGTGGCTGTGTGTCTCAGAGCTGTCCAATTATTCGAGTTTAGGAAGCAGTTGTGGGTTGATGACCTGTATGTAATGTGTTGTATAGATGTGTGAGAGAGAGCAGTCTTCTGGGAGGCAGATTTGTACAGCTCAGCTTCATCAATACTCTGGCCTGCCTGGGCGACAGGAGCTGAGAGCTGAGCATGTGAGCTGCATGTAGAAACAGGGAGAGAAAGAAATGGTGAGAACCATGCAGAAAGCTAGAGAGGTGGAGCAAAAAAATAATGGGAGAGCATAAGCAAGGAGGGAAAGGGACCGCGAGGGTGAAAAGGAGAGCTTGTGTCTGGTCCACCAGTAGCAACAGAAAAGCCCAGGATGGAGAAAGTGAGTAAGGAAAGTGAGAGGGGGAATTAGAGGATGCCACAGGGTGGCTGCAGGCAGGAAATGAGGGTTTTAGTAAAAGCTGCTGTGCTGGCCACATGGGAGACAGCACACAGGTCAATGTAGACACAGACTGGAAAGCCCGGTATCTTCATTTACATACAGGCTGTCTCCATTAATACTGTATTTATGTATTTTGTTTCAAAATCAGTTTTACCCCTGTTCTTTTATTCGTCGAGGCATCCAGAGACAGAACTCAGTAGTTATTTCACAAAACCTTTATTCATCTTTATTTAAGCATGCACTTCTAGAAGGGAAGACGAGGCCGGTGTGTCCCTCTGCAAAATCTTCACCCCTTTTAGTTACAGCCAGCTTTATAGAGGCGTCCCCATCATAAAACCCCCCCACGGTGTGCTGCAAACTCTGTGTCTGTGTCTATGTGAGTGCTCGTGTGTGACTGTGTACGCATACCTGTATGTATGTGTGTGCACGTGAGTGTGCGTGACAGTTAAAACACTGTGGGTGTAGGTGACTCCCTAGAGGTCATAAAACCCATCTCCCTTCCAGACCACAGTTGTCCAGTTACAAATGTTGAGACCTTTCACAGTCCAACTGGGGGAGGGGTCTCCTACAATCTACTCCTAAGTTCATGACACAGTCAGGCCTTTATTACATTGAGGGCAGTGTCAGTGTCTCTACAATAATTCTACATTCTATGTTAACACATTTCTAAACTCTAAAATAAGCTAAACATTTCTACAAGTTATATTTGTGCTGTTTCTCCAGAATCAACGTTGTATAAGTTAGTTTCAGCTGCTCTCTTACTCCCAAGGGATCCAAAGTAGATAGCTGTCCATAGTTGATTTGGCAGATGTTTGTGCTGGATGCCCTTCCTGGTGCAACACCCAACAGATTTGTGCCTCCTTCTGGGAGACCCAGGCATCTTTTTGTTAGGCGAATGTATAAACCAGAGTCTACGCCAAAAGATTAAAATGTGTTATTACCTTTTTTTTTCTTTTTAAAGCAGAATTAATCACCTACTGTCCATCATGGCCAAGCCCATCTACCTATACAGCTCTTAGGAAAAGCCTTGAGTCATCACTCTATAATTTCTTTCTCTATAATTTCTTTTTAATGTCTTTATATTTTGCTAGGAAAAGGAACTTTGACTGGAAAGTCACAGTCAAAACCTTTATTCTTCAACACAGCCTGAGCTCTATTAGGAAAGTTTACTTGTAATTTCTTGAAAGAGTCTTCAGGAATAATTCTCCAGGCTTCTGAAGAATGAACCCTTTGCTAATCAGACACTTTCCCGATGGCACTGCATCACTGGCAGAAATGCAGTGCACACCATGACAGAGTCTCCGCCATGTTTTAGTGATGCTTCTGCCTTTTTCCATACATATTGATGATGTGAACCATAAATTTCAAATCTGGATTCATCACTCCATCAGACCTGTTGCTACTGACTGTTTAAAAATCAAAATCAGGCGGTCAGCACTGTTGCCTCACAGCAAGAAGGTTTGGGTTCAAATCCACCATCTACTATTGCAGGGGTCAAAAGTACAACTTTGAAAGACCTTAACAAAGGCTTAATGAAAAAAAGAAAAAGACGTTTGGGGGGAGCTGACTCAAGACTTTGACACACTACTTAAAAATTGGAAGAGGTCCATTTTTAAATGTACAGTATCTGTTTTGGGGTCAAGATAAGGCAACACGTGAATGTCATGTAGAAAATGGAAACGCATTTCTTGTCATGTGCTGCTTGGCGTTGTGCTGTCTAAGAGACTGGCTATGACGTCTCAACGGGTCATTCATTGTTACATACTGAATTGTAATATGATATTGGTTCTTTCCTCTGTAGTGTGTGTGTGTGAATGGAAACCATTTACTCCCCGGTGGCCACAGTGGTTCTGTTATTGCTGGCTGACAGAATAATTGAATGTAGAAGTAGGCGTTGGAGTAGGAACTCCTGCAAAGCAGCTCACTCTTTCAACTCACCTTTTCAACTGCTATTAGTTAGCAAAGTGTGTTGGGTTTCGATGCCTCTGATCCTCCCGCATGTTAAAGTTTTTTTTTTTGGAGGGGGGTTGTTGCTTTTTTTGATTGGGACAGCAAGGCAAAACACTTGTGAGCTGACCGCTGCTGTAATCGGTTGTAATTATATGAACTGCATCTCATCTAGTGGTTTGCTACAGGGGGAATAAAGGGTGAATTTTGTTTTTCTGGCTGGTGGGAGTTTGAGCTCTTTAAAGATTTTCCTCCTGCTTTCCGGGAACATTAGCCAGGAAAGCACAAGATCCGAGTAAATCTACCGAGTCGATCAGTGTTAATAAGGAGACAAGAACAAGAGCGAATTAAAAGGAGGGATTCTCAACTTTAGTGTGTGTGGTCCAAATAGGATTTGCTCAGAGGCAAGGATTTGAGCCTCTCGTGTAATGCTCACAAAGCGAGGTCCAGCACCGCAGTTCCTCGCCAGTGGGTCATCACGTAAAGACTGAAGTCATTAATAGCGCATGTAATTCTGTGAGGGCAGCAGCTTATCACAGTTGGAGAGGTTGGAAACAGCATAGAGTCACTCTCCACTGCCACCTCCTGGCTAACTGGAAAGGAGGAGCTGCTTCTTATGAATGGCAGAAATTCTTTCTTCCTCTAAAAGTTACGATTATTATTGTTTTACTCCTTTTTTTTTGCATGCAGATACATCTGAAAGTGATATTTCTCACTGTACTCTGTCTGAGAAATACATACCTCATTAGAGATTAGATGAAAAATGAGACTTGTGAAGACAGAACCTGATCTGGTTCACAGCTTTATTTCCCCTTTTTAAAAAATGTAACATATGCTGCCGTTTGGGTGTTTCTCCTCACAAGCTAAATTAAAATGCAGGTTCTGCATACTGTGCACTCTACAGCCTCTCAAGGCATAGTTAATTTCTCAGAGCCGTGTTTTGACACGGTTAGCCATGAAAATGTATCGGAATTGTTCTAATGACTTTGTGTAGCTTTTTATTCTCTCTCATGCTGGTAACAATTTAGGAACTATAAATAAAAATGTATGTAGTTTGTTTACAGCCAGGCCCCAACAACTCTCAGAAAGCACACAGGGCAGGCAGTATTTGGCCTGGAAATCAAAACCCAGCGCAAAAAACACCCCTGCAAATAACCCTTCTGCTTGCTTAATTACAGAAGGTATGAGGTTACAGTTGGAGGCAACTTTGATGAGTGCGTAAACATTTTTGTCAGTATTTTAAAAAACAAAAAAGAAATCTCTGGACTTGATTAGTTAGATGGGTTACTTAAAGACGTCTTAGAGTAAAAAAAGGTTGCAGAATAATTGCAGAATATTTTGGCGAGTAAGTAGTAGTAAGTATCCCCAGCAGAAATCACAACCCTGAATTTCGCTGAATTTCGTCTGTTAAACCCTGTGGTCCTAGATACAGCAGATCAACTAATGCCCAACCCCCTTTTTTTAAAGAATAGTCTGGCTCCTCCTATGGCTTCTTAGTGCTTGCTTGATAGCTTTTGCACAACATAAACCACACAGTGATTTAAAGTAATTGCCCCCTTTTTAAAAATAGGAAACGGCCAAACCAAAGCCTCATGGAAAATGTGATACAGCTTCAGTTAAAAGAAACTGCAAAAGCGATGATGATGAGATACCAAGATGCTGCTCGTACTGACAATGCGGTTGAGAGCACAACATATAAAATGTTTTTCTATTCCCTGATATATAATTACAGTTAATATGTAGCCTGTATGTAGAAGGGAGCAGAATCAATACTCATTTCTATGCTATTCAATTGCTTGTGTCTAGTGCACTCGCTGTTTGTGTTTGTAGTCTAGCCACAAGGTTATTTGATTGCCCCGGTATCGCCTCAGCATACTAACCGACATCTCTGGAGAATGTGTGTATACTCATGTGTATTTGTGTGTCCTTCACAGTCTGTGCATCAGCGGGTTTTGATCAAGACTTCTGTTGCTATTGTAAACACTGAATAATTGGCCATACTGAGCAGTCTGGTGTCCTAATTTAGTGTGTCACCAAAAAACCTTCATAAGCATCTGTATAGTAGTGTATAGCTTGTATTTAGCAGTGTTGTATTGAATAAATAGGTGGGAGGCAGTGTAGTCTATCCTTCACTCCACTGTAAGAAATTTAACCTACAGTTTTGTATGTGTATATCTGCGAGTACAGCTGAAAGAGCCTATTTAGCAGGGGTGGAGGAAAGAATAGACACAGCTTAGTATTGTGATATTTTGTGTGATGATATTGTATTGAAACATGGGCATCAAATGTTCATATTTTATTAAATAAATTAAAATACTCGTGCAATACTGTGAACAAGAGGGCTCATCTCATGCACCACCATCCTGATGTAAACATGATTTAATTAAAAACCTTCCAAGACTGGACACACTTACCTTTTCACATTCTGCTACCGATTGTAACTCGTGGCGACTGAATGGCTGCCTAGAGCTTGGGGGTGATGCACACTCGCGGTCACCTTTGATCGCAAGGCAATTGCATGGTTCGGCTGATAAGAAGCAACCTTTGTGCAAACAGTTGCAGTCTGACTTGGACTGACTTGCAAATAACTGATTTGCAAATAACTTATTTGTTCTCTAATTTATAAATGCAGACAGACTGCCAGCATGTTGCCATCAGTCTGACTCGGCCTTTGTCAATGAACACAACTTTGGGCGACTCAACTGTTTGCGAACTGGTTGTATTCTGGTTATATTCCTGTAAATCGGAATTGCTCCCGAGCACAAATGTATTAGTTAAATGTGGTATTTCTGTCTGTGTGGAAAGCAGCATATATGGGATTTTTGAATTACTATATTATAACCTCTTAATTGTTATTAATTTATGATTTATTATATTTTGCAGCAATTTTTTCTATTTTTCTATTTAATTCTGATTTAGCTATATTCCTCTTGCTTAATTTCTCATTTGATTGTAGGTTGGTTAATGTTCATGTTGCTCTAACGTTTTTTAAGCAATTTTGTGTCATAAATCTCATATTTTCTAATATCTTATTTATTACTGTTGCATAGCTGCTATTGTGTGAAAAAGATAATGATTTTTTTTCTGGTAGTGTGTTCCTTCTTGTAACTTAGATAGAGCTGCTAGTTATCTGTTAAACGGTTTTGTGGTTTTGTCTTCTTGCCAGTAAAATGTAACTAATGACAGGAAGCGTCATGGTCAATTCTTCACATGGCTGAGTTTAAACAGAAGTCATATCTCTCTTAAATAATTCCAATTCCTTGCATAGGTCATGTGAGGCACATTTTTTCTGACAAAGACATTTGTCCACTATTCTCTGACAGTTTCAGTGACATTATGGCAATAATCATTTCAATAGATTCAACCATCCACTCTCTAGTGCATGGTTGTTATAACAACGCTGTGGAGTTAGAAACGCAGGCCAAGCTGATTTCTTCTATTCCCCTTGCCTTCTAACAATACAGGTTGTTTATCCTTCCATCGCCTCCCAAAGTGCTGCTTTTATTTCTCCCTGGTTCCCTGGGCGATTGTGGCTCAAGAGTTGGGAGTTTGCCTTGTAATTGGAAGGTTGCCGGTTCAAGCCCCGGCTTAGACAGTCTTGGTCGTTGTGTCCTTGGGCAAGACACTTCACCTGTTGCCTACTGGTGGTGGTCAGAGGGCCCGGTGGCGCCAGTGTCCGGCAGCCTCGCCTCTGTCAGTGCGCCCCAGGGTGGCTGTGGCTACAATGTAGCTTGCCATCACCAGTGTGTGAATGGATGCATGACTGGATATGTAAAGCGCTTTGGGGTCCTTAGGGACTAGTAAAGCGCTATATAAATACAGGCCATTTACCATTTGTATCCCATCACGAGTTCCTGCTATCAAGTGAAAAGTGTGTTGTCGGCAGGTTATCTTCTCAGTATTGCAATCCTAGTTATGTCCAGTAGAGGGCATCCATGTTTGAGTTTTTGGTCTTTGGTAAATGGATTCTTTGTAGACACTACTACTGCCTCTCCTGTTTTTTTGCCACACTGTAAATCACTGAATAGCATTTATCTTTTGTTTACCTCACCAAATGTGGAACATGCAGTATTTATTTGTGGACAAGAGGAGTGTGTGATTCATAAAGTGTCTTTCAACCCTTAAAACCACTAAAAATGTTCAGTTTTTTTCTTTTTTAAAGGGGCCCCTTAAATTTACCAGTTAGTTCTCTCCTTCAGCAGCAGCAGCAGCAGCAGTACACTGATCACACGGGCATCTTTGTTTCAATAAGTGTTGTTATTGTCCCTGTCCTTTCCGTAATTAGCGTGGTAAAAGGGCGTTAAAAAACATGAAGCTAGCCATTTTGTGGGTGAGCCTGGTGTTAAGTGTTACCCAACCCCACATGTGATACAATCTATTTAAATTTCCATCTGGTGAGGCAGCTGAGGGCAGGAAGACAGGTCACAGGTTGCTCACTCATTAAATAAACAGGCACCACTTAGTTAATAAGCTCTAAGAAAACCACACAGAGCCGTGGGGTTTTTTTGTGATTTGTTTTCATCCCTTCACACTTACATTGGTTTCCTGGATCCTTATTTGAACCATTACATTTACACACTCAGCCCTAACCATCAGCCTAACCTTCAACCTTTCATACCAAAAGAAAATTAATGTTTTAAGTTTTGTTCCCATAACATGGCGCTGTTAAGGGATTTATGACCATATAACTTACAAATTGCAAGTACAGATTCACAAACGTACAGGAGCAGGTAGATCAGTCTAGTGTTTGGATTTTCTCTGGGTAATGAGGCACAGAAAGTGCAAGTTTCTTACCTTTGTATGTTTGGAGGAATTGCAAGCACTCTGCCCTGACCAGCGTGCTGCGCTCTGTGTTTGTGTGCATGTAGTGGGAAGGAGCTGTACACTTTTTTTTTTCACTTCACTGGAAAAAACATGATGGGACATGATCAGGAGGAAAAATAGGGGGGGGGGGGGGGGGGGGGGGGGACGGTTCAAGGCAAGATCCAAACCCATGAGGAGTCCAAATGTCTCGGAACAGGGCTTAGATTTAAAATAATTCTACTGCATTTGTGATGTGCATGCTATGTTGTTGACACTGCTTGCTGTGCCATTTAAACAGTACATATCTTATATGTGAATACATGATCCAGGCAACCCTTAAAAAAGACATTTTGAACTTGGTGATGCCAATTGATTATGTTTATATTGATTATTATTTGAATTAGAGCCCAACTAATGTAGTGAGATATCAGTATCTGCATATATAATAGCTGATAACTGAACATTCAAAAAGTCAAGAAGAGATGGGAGAAATGCCATGACGTGACAGTAAAACAAGATTATTTGGCAACATATCCATATTATCTACGCATAACAAAAGTTATAGAAATCTATTTATGTTGTGTGTGTCTGAAAGTAAAAAAGATAAGACATCAGCCAATATATGAGATTTTCACTGACCAAATATTGACGTTTGTATTGCTCTTAAACACTGTATCAGTCAGGCTTCAATTTAAGTAACAAAGAGCCATCGCCTGTATTAATAGGTCAACTTGTGATCTGCTTTTCTGAGTGAGCTAGACTCTCATTTGTGAAAATAGTCTTTACTGTACAGGGCTCGCAAAATTGCTAGCCCAACGTCCTGGAGCTAGCGATAGCCGGTCAGGCTATATGATAGCCCGACGGGCGGGGCTGAGATAGATTTTGGTTGCCCGACTGGAGATATCGCTAGCTCCGGGACGTCGGGCTAGCGATATTGCGAGCCCTGCTGTATAACGTTTGTGATTACCACGCTAGACCTCATTTTATTCTTCCAATATTTCTTTCACCTGACTTGCTTATTTAAGTATCTTAAAATTCTGCATTGTTAATTTACAGCTTTTTTTAAATGATCACATAAGTCTAAGGTTATTCAGATGATATGAATTCATATCACTTGGTTTGATGTTTGAGTCATTTATGTCCTACACTGCTTATTTAAAAATAAAAAAGGTGATTCAACCCAGAATCTCAGGGTTGTTTGAGCTAGAGTTACCTTTGATGTCATTGTCAGGTCTGCAGATATGAGTCATTTTCTGTTACCAAAAAAAAAAAAAAAACTATGGAAGGAAAAAAAAAGAAACTTTACAGTTTGTGTGTTTCACCCATCAGTGTAAATTACTTGTGATCTAGTTCTTTAGGCAGCAGGAAATGTGAAGCTCAACGCTCCTGTATTTATTTTTGACACGTGTTGCAGTTTGAATTGTAGAGTCTGATCCATATGGCAGTCTGCACAACTGCGGATTGGAGGCTCCAACTGGTCCAAACCATAGACTGCAAATAAAAAATTCGACATAGCCATTGTGACGTCACCCATTGGCTTTGGGCAAAGCTTGAAGCCACAGTGTTAGCATTTCTGCCTCCATGGTTTTAGTTTTTCAGAAGCAGGAGTTACTATATTTGGACAAGAGGACAGAGTGCTAAGTTTTCAGCAAACACTGGGGTTACAGAACTGCAGCTACAGAGTTACACGCAGCTCTTATGCTGTGTCTCCAACAAAAGAAAAACAAATTAATCCAAATATGGAGGTGATGGAAGTTTAACATTTGAAACTTTATTTAGTCATTTATTACTACAAGTTATACAATTGAAGAATGAAAGGATAAATATGTGTCGCGACGCCAAGCTGGGATAGGCTTACTGTTTCTTTCAAGCTATTGAGCGCTACTTTGAGCTCTAGCTATGTTTTACAGCTCAGTAAAATTGGCTACTTTGTATTTTATTCATTTGCACAAACACAATTTTCAAAGTAATCTGCATAGCTCTGTTTCAAAGTAGAACTAGCTTGTTATTGTTCTGTGTTATTGGTAATAAAAATAAATCAATTATATGTACACAGTTTTTAATTTAGTTCTGAAAATTTCAGATATGCAACAAAACACAATACATTTTACTACGAATAAGCTTATGCCGAGTTGCCATATGCGGAAAAAGAATATTTTACCATTTACATTTTCTTTTAGATCAAACTGTTTTTTAAATATGTGTGTACTGGCTTTCTTTTGGAGTCAGCCTCAGGTGGTCATTAGACGAACTGCAGTTTCTGGCACTTGGACGTTTTCTTTAGAGTTTGCAAGCTGATGTAAACATCCATACTGTCACACTCATGGACAGGTTGTTTTGTGTGTGTGATTCCACTTGGGGGCGGTGTTTCTGCAGACACAAACAAGCCTGCTGACACAAAAAGCACAGTCACTGTTAAAGTAACAGCATATCACTCGCCTGCATTAGCATGCACACACATACCCCCACCATGCATGTATGGTGCACATTGTGTATGAATATGCTTATTGTGTATATGATTGCTCTGACTTCTGTCTGTATTCCTCTGTTTTAGCATACTGTACGTCCAGAAGCAATTTGCAAAAAGACCAGTGTGTGTCTACGTCTGAGTGTGTGTTGCCTATATAAACCCCTTCTCTCTCCCCAGCATTCACCAAGCAGTGAGTAGAAGTAGGCCGCTTAAAGATAGCTCCCAGCAACCTCAATACCAGCTCCTAAAATATATCTGCTCATGAGAGTCATCATCTCCCTCCCTCTCCCTCTTTCTTATTCTTCTTTTGCTCCTTCTTCTTTTGAAAATAGAACGAGAATCAGACTTTAAGTGTGCAGATTGATGCCCTGAGTGAAATACTACTGTGTGTGTGTGTGTGTGTGTGTGTGTGTGTGTGTGTGTGTAGGTGTGTACTCAGGTGTTAATGTGTGATTTACTTGAATAAGGTATACATGCCTTACATAAGACTTATTCCAATGAAGAGGTGACATCAGGATTGTACCAATGGACCCATCAACTCTAGGAGGATTTAGAAGTGATGGCACCCATGAGTTTCTCTGTGGTCTGACCCACTGTGGAAATGTGTACAGCTGAGAAAGACATGTATGAAAGGAAAATAACCACATGATACAAAATAGGGACTGTTTAGTACTTAGTCATTAAAGGATTGGCGTGGTCTGGTCACTAAAGAAACCCTGCTTAAAATGGATTAATGACACAGTTCATATATAACATTTAAAATGTAAGTACTAACAGATCATTATTCCTTTTTTAAAAAAAATGTAGTCTGTTGTATGTATCCCTTAAAAGTTATAAAAATACAAGTCACTATATTCCCATCTCCAATTTGCCTGTTTTGTATGATCAACCTGTAACTTCAAAGCTCTGCACCTGAAAGAAAAACAAGAAAAGAACAACTACTGTCACTGAAGCTGAAACCTACAAAAGTTTTTTACATTTTTAATGTTTTTCTTTGTTTTTTTAAACATTTACCTAGAATGATTTAGGATGCTGTATTTTATACTCAAAGCTTTACCATCAGGTCTATAATAAGAATTATGGGGAAACTGAAAAATTCTCACCTTCATCTTCAAATCTACACATTGAAGCTGAGCCTTTGCTTATACTTTAAAGTTTTTGCCTGTAAGATTTTTCAGATTGACTGTGACATAAGCCAATATTTGTTGGCATTAATAAATATTTTAGCCGTACAATAGTTGGATATGATTACCCTTTCATTCGCTCTGATATTGGGATCCCTGCTTAAATCTTTTGTTTTGGTTTCCTCTCACAGTCATTCCTTTGCATAACCCAACAATAGTGGGCAGAGTGGGTAAATATGTGCACTGTATGTAAACCTATTTGTCGTACTGTGTTCTTTTTCCCCCTCTCTTACACCGTTGTTCTGCTGTGGGCATCGGCTACCCTCCCCCACCTCCTGTGACCATAAAAACAAAAATAAAAATGGTTATTGAAAAGAAACGAATAAAAAGTTGAGTGCGCTCTCTCATGTCGGCTCAATATTCTTCCTGCTGTCTGGATGCGCTGAGTCTGAGAGTGTTCTTTACCCCCCATTGGCCCACATCCACAGAGAATGAGGACAATAGTTTGGCTCTGAGACATGTGTGCCTAATGTAGTCCTTTTATGTGGGAAAGTGGAACTGTATGGAGATGGGAGAGAAAGAGGATCATTGTGTTCCTGTTTTTCTTTCTGCCTCTTTTTCTCATACATCTGATGGCTCTCAGATGTTTCGACCGCTTACTAAGAAAACACATTTATTGCAGCATCTATAAAATCAGTCACTGTTATCTGCTCTTAGGACTAGATCGTTTGGTTGTAACGATGTTTGTGGAATGGTACTGTGATGGCACGATCATGTTTTGTTGTTATTCATCATCTAGTAGATGTTTCGTTTTGTTCACTCCAAATTGAGCTTTTGGTAAAATCACCCCTGTTAGTGTCCAAAAACAAAGTGATGACCAAAGTGATTCCAGTTCATTTTCAGCCGGGGCTGAGGGTACATACTAAAGTTCAGAGAAATCAGCTGTCAGTTTTCAGTGCAGTTCGTCCTGTGGGAATCATGAATATAGATAATTTTATGGCCATCTATCCGATAATTGTAGCTTGGTTAATGTGGTCTGAACAAAACTGGTGACTTCCAACCAGCTGCTACCCATAGAGCCATACATTTAGTAACTAGATGTGTTTGTGCAGTAGCCTGATGGAATTGCCATACAAAAGAAGTTATGACATCAGGCTGGTGCAGAGTTAATTACGTTCTATAACGTCAAAGCAGCCGTGCTTACTAATTTGCAACATTCCCCGCGATGACCTAAAAAACACTGAGATATTAAAGGTGTGCATCTGTGTTAAGAACAACACATTGCAGCTGAATAATCCATCAGAATCTCTCTTCATTTTAAACACTTTATGGATGTCCTATAAGCCCAAACAAGTCAGTGTCGTTTCATACAGACAGTGTAAACTGCAAGCAGTTTTATGATTAATGACTAATCAGCCAAATAAGCCCCAGAATGTCCCTTCAAGCCTCCATACACTCGTGCACGCATATCTCCACACACCCACACAGCAATATTGAGGTCAGATTGGGAGAAAGACACAGACCCCCCATCATGGCGCACCCTCTGGCTACCTCTCTTTGAGCTGTTCACTCATGTAGAAGCAGACCCATCTGCCCCAAGAGATGGCACACAGAGGGCAGAAAAGTACGAGACGCACGTTTACGAGCAAGAAAAAACACAGAGGTGGAAATTAGGTTTAGAGAAATTGAGAAAAGATGCCAGATTTTGTGTGTGTGTGTGTGTGTGTGTGTGTGTGTGTGTGTGTGTGTGTGTGTGTGTGGTGGGGGGGGGAAGATCTGTGCTGTGTTGCCCTGAGATACAGGATGTTGTAATAAGGCAATTGAGAGAGAAAGAGAGAGAGACAGAGGAAGACTGTGAGAGCGATAGAGAGAGGGGCTGGACTATGTAATAGAGGAAAACGGGGGAGGAGGGTATGCCTCAAGGAGAAGTGCATTCATTTTTCTGTCGGTGTGACAAGCCAACTCCCCCTCTGCCTGCGCAGAAAGTGGAATGCTCCGCCTTGCTCTGGGCTCTGTTGTTGTGCAGAGCTGCAGAAGGCCTGACAGAGCCAGCTAGACAGAGAGGAAAGGGTGAAATGCATCGACAGAGACAGACACGCTGTGGATCGAGAGCCTGTGAATAGATTTCATCACCCGGTTCAACCAGCGACACCAGAGAGGAAGGAAACAAAGAAAAGAGGGAGACAAGAAAAAAGGTGCTTCAGTTAAAGGAGGGAAAGTGAGAGAGAGAGAGAGGCAAGGTGAAGGAGGAGAAGGAAGGAAGGAAAGGGAGGGAGGAAGGAGGCTCAGACATGAGGAGGGGCGCCTGACTGACATTGCTGCTCTCTCTATCAACTCGCACACACACACAGGGACATAGGCAGACACACACAGACTGTGCACTGCACAGTAGCTGCTCTTTTATCGCCCTCTGTGGAGCCTCGTCCCCCATCCTTTCTTCTCTTTAGAGTGAGAGGACATAAGACAGAGAGGAAGGAAGAGCAGGAAGAGGAGGAGGAGAAAAAAGACGTGAAGGAGGAGAAGGAGGGGAGGCAGTAACCCTCTCCTCTCCATTACTCAGACACACAACCGGGGGTGATAGAGAAGAGCAAAAAAAACAAGAGGTGTGGGGGAAAAAGGAGCTTTCTGTTCCATTTCGCCGTCTCCTGTGGTCCCTCGGCCAGAGAGCGGCTAACAGGCACCGCTCATGTCCGTGAACTCGGAGAAATCCTCGTCCCCTGAAAGGTAACACCTCATCTTCCTCCTTCCCTCTCTCATTACTGTTCTCATTTTGCCTCGATATGTCAGTTTGCATGTCGTTTTGTTTCTTCCCACGAGCCTCTTCCACCACCACCATCCCCCTCAGCACCTCCATGTTTTGTCTCCTCTCTGTTTCTCTTTCTGTTTCTGTCTCCGTTCCTTCAGCCTCGGTTCCTTCCATTGTCTGGGTCACACAGCAGTTACTGTAGCAGGGCGAAAAACACAACGGTTTATTGTTGCATGGTTCTGTAACATTTCAACATGCACATATGAGCATGTACAGTACATAACACATCTCGCTCACACACACACTGTTCTAGACAGATGCGTGAGCTCACGCTGCCTTCCGAGGCCGTAACATTTCCTATAAGAACAGTGACAACAATACATGCACATACGAACACACGCAGTCTCTTTGTGGTGCTTGAGCTCAGAGCTTACACAGCAAGAGTGTCAACACACGTCAACATCAGCACGGCCAGCAGCAGCAGCAGCAGCAGCAGCAGCAATGCATCTCAGCAGCAGTGCGAGACAACAGATAACCACATGACGCACCTTAGTGCATAATATTCCCGATCGATTGCTCCTTCGGACACAACACAACCTCTTTGCAAAACACACTCACACCCAGGCAGCTTAATCATAATTTGATAAACTGCAAATTCATTGTAAATACACATACCAAATCACCTAATGATGAGTGTTAATAGCAAGGTCACCAGGCATTATCATCATGCCCATCATGGTACACCTTGGCTAATTGAATACACAGAAACTCGCACACCGTACATTTTTCTAATTGCCAGGACAGGATACACTACGCTGAATGACAGCTACATGCATCAGGGATAAGCATTCCTTATCTCACCCTCGTTCAGTCAAGATTGTGCCCTCTTTAATAATTTGTACCTATTCGTACCTAATTAGTCACCCCACAGGATCAAAGTGAACACAGTGCTTTTTTTGTTTGTTGGTATGTTGGTTTGTTTAGGGCTACTGAGGTAATCCCGGTTTTTAAAGCCAGTCTTGATTGCGTAGTTCTGGAAGTAAAGATGAGAGAAATGTTTGGGAGCAAAAGCTCAGTTTATTGGTAGTTTCCAAGAAGTCAAAATAAAAGCGAACCTTTGCAAAAGCTTTTTTTTTCTTTTCCTTTTTTAACTGAATGCATGAGAACCCATATCCATTCAGATCTAACCGGGAGAAGCCCGCATTCCCATTTTGACTGTGCAGAAAAGAGCGGAAAGAGCTCGATTTGACGGTTGCTGGGGGGCAGGAGCAGGCAGACTGGATGACTCAGGTAGCTAGTGATGCCGTGCCAAGTACGATCAGGCAGAGCCACTGCCATCCACACAACTTGGTGCCAGGTCCCAGACTGGCACACTTAAAACATATGGCGCAGTCGGCACGTAGATGGGCTAAAGTAAATGGGCAGTAACAATACCAGGCAGTATTACATGGGCAGTTGGGCACAGAGGAGAGTGGCTTTATACTGGTCTCACAAACTAAATTGATAAATGGATTCAGATACACACACACACATACGATAGACTGGTGATAAAAGTGAATATGTGCGTGTAAACCGTCATATTTATAGCATCTAAACAAATGAATTCTGCTTCCTGACCTTTCGTCCTCTAAATGTACAGTATCACAGCTTTCATTACTCTGTCCAGTTTTTATTTTCCTACCTCCATTGTTTGGGTCACAGCAGTCTCTCTGTAATCAAGAATAATGCAGCAGTCTCTTGTTCCACGGCAGGTAACGCCAAAGAGTTGCACTCATGCACGCACTGCTGCCTCCTTTAACTCCTGCAAGCATCTCCTATGACCAGAGCTGTAGTTCTGTAGAGGTCAGGATTTTTTTCTGCATATAAACAAGAAAATTGACATCCAAAGATTTTTTTTCTTGCTTTGCCCAACAGAAATGAGCAGAATTGTTATAAAGATATATTTGAATAACTTTTCTTTTAAAGTAGGGTTTTATTTAATCACATGCAAAATATAGTTTTTTTTGTCAGATGGGCAAAAACCAAGTGTTTTCAGTCAGCCACTGATTACATGGAGCTGCAGTGACAATCATTTCACACTCATAGCTGTGAAGTTTTGCTGCTTTTCTGAGTTTTCTCTCTGAATATGAATAGCTTTGATTATTGGACTCTGCTGACATGCAGTAATGATTGAAATTAGTATATTGGTTATTATCTAACCACATATGTGAACATGAACTAGTGTGGAAGTTATTTTGCACTTTATTAGGGGATTGTATTTTAAGGTCAAGTGAACTTCAGAATCTATGTTTAGCTTTTTTTGTGAGACAAATCAGCTCAGTTTCTTTGACTATAACACCATCTGTGCCCCAGATGCCATGAAACCATACACACATGCATGCACACACTGTTGTGGATTGCTTTTTATTCGGGATGTGCAGTGATATGTTTGTCACAATAAGTGGATTTGATGTGTGTTAAGCTAAACGGATGGACTCGTCTGGCCTGAAAAGAGCAAGAAGCAGTGCAGTGACAAATTTCTCCTGGAGACGCTGCACTAGGAAGACGATCCCTGTTGTGTAACTTAGCACTTGAGGCGTAGTGGAGATGGATGGAGGACGAGAAGTGTGTGTGTGTATTTGTGTGCATGTGTGTGCCCGTTTGAGGATATTTAAGTGTTTTGACGTCCTTATTGCGTGTGAGCAGCTTAAAGCAACTTTGTGAAGGGTGACGGCACGTCATTTTAGGTCATAATAACGGATGCTGCTGGGTTAAGGGCTTACATCCTTAGAAGACTTTCTTGGGATTAAACACAAGTCGAATAAATAAACAGCCAAAGGTCAAGAGTTCAAAGGCTTTCAAAGGCTGGCTTGAGGTTCGTGTAATTTTCGTAGCTGTTGAGAGGAACAGCTACTGAAACGTTAAACTCTTGGTTTAACACTCAGTTGTGTTGTTGTAAATGCCACATACCTGCTTCAAAAGCATGATGTGCTTCTTAGGCTACACCCAATTAGAATGCGATTGTGTAGCTGGTTTTTCATTAGTGGGCATCCACACAATGCAAATATATCTTTTATATCTGCTTGTCACAGGTTGAAACACAGCTTACTGGTTATGCTAGTTACAACCAGATGGTCTGAGCAGTCTCTTTCCTGCTTTTTCAGACTGCCTGAGTTAGAAGAATAGGTCAGAAAGAGCTGCCGAGGATGCAGCGCTGGAATGCGTCCAACCGGTCAGGAAGCCGGGCCATGCAGCAGACAGGCATCACATTCAGCAGCTATTGCATTCTCGCAGAGTACGCAGCTTTGGCTGGCCTACATGGCCTCCACCATCTTCTTTAGTCCGACCCAGAAACGGGGTGCGCGAGCACACGTGCAGGCATACCAGTGGCGCAACATGACAATAGCTAATGAAGCGTGGCAGGGAGCTAGCTCGTAAACTAGCCCCCTGCCCTGCCCGTCTGCCCTCCATTACCACCTGCCCCTCGCTCATGGATGAAAAGAAACATAAGATTACATTTTACTTTCTCTCTTTCCACCTCTTTATTTTTTCTTTTTCCTGCCTTCAGTGTAAGACAGATGGAAGAGGAGGAGGAGGAATCTCATGCATGCAATCTCTCTTGTCCCTCTGAGGGCTTTTGGTGATATTGCAAATGTAAATAAAAGTGTCTGCTACATGCACACCCACAGAAACTACCATGAAGTTTTCAGCCCTTGCAAACTAGTCTAACCTGACTGGATAGTCAAAGCTCTGCACTGCAGAATAACTCTGGGAATTTCCACCTCGTGTACTGAAGTCCTATGTGGTTAATCAGCAATAGGAATCACTGAGTCAAACATGCAGCAGAAAGGAATAAGATACCTCACAAGTAGTAAGTCGATCACCAGTGGTCATGTGATCTGGACTTGGGCATCTGATCCGGTGAGAGATCCTCAGTAGGATTTACAGTGTAGGTTCAAAGGTCATGTAGCGTCACCAGTAGATGCATGATAGGATGATGCTGTCAGTGCTCTGGGATGAAACTTAAATTACTTATTGATCATTAATTAATGCCTTGTATATGGAAATGTAAGCAAAATAAATACATGTTTACTCTGAAAACACACACCTACACTTCTGGAAAAGCTTTTATGAGCTCAGGCTTTTCCCAAGCACAAAGGCTTCCGCGTTTGTTTATCTTCACTTCTAACAAAAGCACATTTTCTTTTTCCACTGGTTTTGGCAAATTGTAAAAAAAAATTACCACCGAAACTGTTTTTGTTCTGCTTTAAAGAAAGTGGGACCGTTTTCCCTTAAATCCACATGACAACCAGCAGAAATGCATTTTAACTGGCTTGACTTCCTTTTGCTCTTGTGTGTGTGTGTGTGTGTGTGTGTGTGTGTGTGTGTGTGTGTGTGTGTGTGTGTGTGTGTGTGTGTGTGTGTGTGTGTGTGTGTGTGTGTCCAGTCCCTAGTCCCTGTTGACTCAGTACACACACAACATTCCAGTCTTCCCTGCAGGCCTTTAATTGGTCCTTTCAAATCACCCACTCTTTCCACTTTCTATTTTTTCCAAGCCCTATTCTTGCCCTTCTCCTATTCAATCTCTTATCCTTTCTATACCTCACCTTTTTGCTCTATACCTCCCTCTGCCATCTGTTAAGTTGATTCTGGTCTTTTTTTTTGTTTTCCTGCTGGAACCTGATGTTGCGCATCACTTATTATATATTTCATAACTGTCAGGTTGACTGTTTTTTTTCCTGCAAACTTGAAACTGTAACTAACAGACACAGTTGCAATAAAATGCTACTTATACATTTTGATCTGCTTTGTTTCTTTAACTACACGCTTTTTTTAATTGGGAGAGAAAATAAATATTGCTTTGGTCTTTCCTGTAATTGCAAAATGATATTTTTGAAATGCTAATATATTTTTTACTGCAACCTGCTCTCCTTTAATTCTAACGAGCAGCACTAACAATGCCGATTCACTGTAGTTCCATAACGATACAGGTCCCTGCTGAAGGAGAAACAGAAAAAGACGAGGGAGAACATTTTTCTTTACATCCCCTATCTTACTGTAAAACGTCTCAAGCTGCAGTGCAGATAGTTAGCATGCAGCTACAGGGCCTTTCCCTCTCATTAGTTCACAGCTATCTGCCATCAGCATATTAGTCTTCCTGGAGTCGATTTTACTGCTACGACACTGTAAGTTATACTCAGCAGAAATGGGTGAAATGGAGGAAGAATGAGAGAAGGGGGGGAGATGGAGGAGAGAGTAGGGAAAAGTTTGAGATTCTTGGAGGGTTTGGGGGGTTGGCGAGCGGAGAGACATGGTACGACGATAGCCCTGGGAGAGAGATGATCCCGCAGAGGAATTATAAAGATGATAAAGCCAGAGTGAGAACTCTGGAGAAAGAGACCAGGATAGAGACAGAGAGCAAAAAAACAGGACGGCAGAATCCTCAGGAGAGAGGGGCACGGATAGATAAAGATGATTGGGGAAGGGGGGGAGGGAAGGATGAGAGGCGAGGAGAGATGGAGGGAGAAGATAGATGGCTCTCTGCAGACTTGCGCAGTGTGCTGGGTAATGCTAGGTCACCGGAGGACTAATCTCCGCTGATGCTGCAGCGCTGAAGCAGTGGAATGATAATAGCCTGTTTGTGCTCTGCGTGTTTGTTTGTGTGGCTTACCATATGCATGCGTGTGAAAAGATAGTGGGCTTGCTTTTGAAGGTACCACTTTTTTTTCCTTTTTTTTTTTGGTCCCCTGATAGAGTCACACAAACACACAAACCTGTATTCACGCAGTTCACCCAATCCTCAACGCTGCCCTGTGGGATTGAGTCACGCGTCGGCTACATAACTGTGAACAATATTCATCTGTTGTGTCTGAGAACACTGTTCAGCTGTTGTGTCTTCCTGACCTGCAGCACTTGTTTGAATTTTTTATTTTTTTCCTGCATCAGCACCGAGTTGGGGGGTGTTATTCAGCTCTGAACCATGTACCAAAGATTCCATATAATCCTGCATTTCATATCAGTGATACTGTACTGATACAACAAGTATCACCACCACTTGCAGTAGGGCTGGGGTTTGACTTTAGTACTTTCATCTAATCCAACAGTATCAAGCTCACCCATAAAATCACAATAAATAAATTTGAATGTGACTTGCACAAGTGGAGCCTGGAAAGTTCACAAGATGTCCCCCGCCTGTAAAATAAACACATGAGCTAATTGTTTTATGTGTAGATAATGCTCAACTTGAACAGAGAGGATGCAATCAAGTTATCATAATTGGAGTCAGATATGCACAATATTGTATTGATATAAAAAAAAAAGGTTAATAGCTGACCTTTCAGCAGTGAAAAGATCTTTGTGATATTTTTATTGAGTTTTTGTGTGTTGCTGCAAGTTACGCTGATCAGCCGTGACATTACGACTGCTGACAGGCGAAGTGAATAACATTGATTATCTTTTCATTGTGGCACGTGTTAGTGGGTGGGATATGTTAGGGAGCAAGTGAACATTTTGTCCTCAAAGTTGACATGTTAGAAGCAGGAAAAAAGGGCAAGTGTAAGAATTTGAGGGAGTTTGAAAAGGGGTATATTGTGATGGCTGGGTCAGAGCATCTCCAAAACTGCAGCTCTTGTGGGGTGTTCCAGTCTGCAGCGGTCCGTATCTATTAAATGTGGTCCACGGAAGGATTAGTGGTGAACCAGTGACAGGATCCTGGAGGCCAAGGGTCATTGTGGGGAGGGACGGGTACTCCGTCTGGTGCCATTCAACAGATGAGCTACTTCTCAAATTGTGAACATAAACAAACATCTGCAAAGCTCAATGAACTGAAGCAACATTGTAGAGCAGAACAAAATTCCTCCACAATGAAGTGAGAGACTGATAAAGTCATACAGAAGACAAAACAGGTTAGTTTGGCTGTAATCAGCTCCATGAGCTACTGAATCATTGGGTTGCTTTTTCACAGGACTGCGTAGCGTCTTGTGGAAACTTTTTTCCCATATGACTGTATGTGCCTATAAACTACCTGCCCCACCTTTAACTGAAAGCTGCAAAGAAAACTTAATGAACTGGATGTTATTCTGAGTGGATGTCAGATCCAGAATAGACCCAGGTCTTGTAATCCAGTCCTGTAGGTTTTGTGTCTTCCTGTTCGTGCTGGCACACTCTGCTAGAAGCAGGTGTGGTAAACTTGGCATGTAGTTGTTATGAATATTCTCTTTAGTTATCTGGAAAGTAAATGCAACACTCCCCATAATAACAAGGTAATACGCTGTTTTATATAAGAAGAAAATTACTAAACCAATAACCTGATAATAATCAGTGTTTTCTTTACTTTTTGGGGTTGTTTTTTTTTTTTTTAGAAACCTCCTGTTATCTCAGTCATGTGATAACTGCATATCTGTACATATTAAACTTGAACTAAATTATTTTAGTTGTGTAATCAATCCTTAATTTAGTTTGTTTATATGGATAGCCAGTCTGGCCAAGGGGCAGCCCACATGGATCATTATTTTTAATTAAAAAGTGAAAGCAGGGTTGGGTTAGGAAACCATTGTCACCAGATACACTGGTATACTAATAGACAGACGTTCAACTCATGTTATTACTATGTAATTACTATTACTATTTAGTATCTTAATTGATATTACAGTGTATTTTCATTTTTTGTAATAGTCATGAGGATGAAGATATGGTAATCGGTCATCAGTGTTGCATTTGTGATATCTGTGTTAGATGATCTGAAAATACAGCTGTACATAATAGATGTTGCTCTAGTCTGTGTTATGGCATGTTTTTGCTTCAGTGGCTATGTGCTCCACATACTCCCTAACCAGATGAACACTGAGATGGCATCTTAGCAGGTGGGTGTCACAACCCCATGTGACTTGTGCTGGAATTCAAGGCTTGGTTTGTCTTGTCCATCTACTGCTGTTCTGTGAGTCTGCAGCTGAAGGCTGGAGCTGTTTTCTCTATTCAGCTATTCGTCCATCTCTCAAACTTGTCCTATGGAGTTTAGCTCATGTCCTGCCACTAAGAAGAGATGGGGTCTGGCTCTTTGTGCGCTCCGGCTGCGCCACAGAGCCCTCCGAGACAGGTAGAAGGGGAATAAAAATGTGTCTAATGGGTGCTAGATTGACAGAACTAATGGGCTAAATTCTGGGGTTTAGTTTGTATGGCTAAGTTTCCAGATTAAGGTCTTTTATTTAATATTTTATTTAAAAAAAACAATAAAACATGTAAAGTGGAAAAGAATGAGTAATAGGAAGTGATAAAGGCCAGCTGGATTGACAGAATTATTTGGCTAAATAATGGTTTGTATCTTTGCACAGGCTCCGTGTTGAGTGTTTTTTCACACGCAGAAATGGGAAGATGACTGACAAGGAGAGATCAGAAGCTTTGCTTTGGTCCCAGAATAACAATAAGACAAAAATTCAATGCAGAGAGACCAAATCATTCATGTGCGACTGTCAGGATTTGCATCTACACATTTATAAAGCCAGAACAGTAGGATTGGTTAAAAATATTTAAATTCTTTTTTTTAAAATAGCTGTAACAGTTGCCATAATCTTAATCTACTAATCGAATAAATTACTAATAGCTTAATAACTCAAATATAAGGATTTGGTTGGCTTTTCGTGCTTGATAAAATATCAAGTCTCTCTTTCTTTGTGCCAGATCAGTGGATTTAGGACAACAAATTGAGTCCATAAAGCCTTTGAGGTGTGCTTTGATTTTGTTGCACATTAAATAAACATTTTCTGCAGTGGGTTTCTTTCCAGAGTGATATAGAAATACTTAAAAAATTAATATCTCTTACAAAACGTGGAAGTTTGCAGCGTTTTTTTCCCAGCTCAGCTTTGTTTTTGGTTTTCATTTAGTGCAGTCGTGTTTGTCTTTGCATTCATTAGGCTGCTTTGAACTGTCATTTCATTAGTGAGGAACTGCAAGCAGGCTTGGATATGTCATACCAGAGAGAGCGAGGTGATCACTGCTATTTATGAGACATCCTTTTGACATTCATATGTGAATCTTATCACACCTCTGCTTTTCCAGTGTGCTATTGTATAATAATTAAGAAGCTGTGATTTTTGTTCTTTATGGATGAGATATGATTTAAAATAATATGAGGAATACGAGACCAAGAAAACCATCTAACCACATCGAACCATAAAATGGGAACATATTACCTCTTGTGCCTTGTGTACTGTTACCTAGTTGAAGATGGGGCCGTTTTTAACGAGTAAAGCTCCATGTGAGTGATACGCAGGCTGTGGACGGACAGTAAATATCTTTTTAAGTCATTATTAATTCATTAATTTATATTTTTTGGGGAAAAAGCTGTAGGGTATTAAACCCAAACAGATGTCTTTTTTTTTATCTTTGACACTCTGACTTTTCAGAGAGAGAAAAGAGCAAATTCATCCTATGTAGCAGCAGCTTGACATTAATAATGATCTGCTTCTTTTGACTGATGGAGCCATTTCATCTTTGCTAATATTGTCAAACTTGCTATGCCTAAAAGGTTTGTAATTGTAGAGACGTGTAAACCAGCTGTGGTTCTTACTGGGAATAGTAGAGTTCAAGCTGATTTGTTGGGCAAATTTACCACAGGCCTTTTTTTCTATTATATATTCTATTAGGGTTTTAAAAAAGCATGTCTCATGATGAACAACCTATTCTCCAATACCAACATATGTGTCATCTGTCAGTAGCATCAGCCAGCTAATATGTTAGTCTGGTTTGTGACGCAACCCACACATGCAGCCTCTGTGCCTGTGCTCTGTGCCTACAGTGCTGTAGTAGTGTTTTACATACATGCACATAGCTTCTTCTTTCTTTTGATGCTATCACTTGCTGGGGGTGGATGTTACCTCCACAATAAGGGGCTTTGTGGCTGGCTGTCGTCACTGGAATGTTTAATACAGAACGCAGAGTGAGTAAATGCGCTATAGAGAGCGTTCAGCATGTGCTGCTGAATTGAAGCTACAGCAGATACCCAGAAGCTCTGTGTGCAAAACATGTGGCTGGATGTTTTTGAACTGAGCAGCAGACTAATAGTTTTCTGTTCAAATAAAATGTTGCAGAAAATATACATCTGATGCACAAAAAGACAAAATGTTAATGAAATTTATGTTTTTAGGGAGGTGAACGTTTTGGTCGTTGTGTTTGGGAAATAGCAGTAAAGCCGTGTCACTCTGCCGTCTGTGTGAACACGCATGTGTATGTCAACTCTCCAGCCACATAGCAGTGTTTCTGTTTTCAATGCAAATTTTATTCCAAGTCAAAGAATTTTCCATGCAGCCACAGACACTGAATGCTGCAAATGTGTTCTGGTGACCAAACGTCACTGCATATGTGCACCGTACGGCATTTGCATTGATTCTGTTTGCTGGATTTTGTTGCCTTTCATCTTTGTGTGCGTCTGCATTTGTGCCTGTGTGTATACTGTGTGTGCACGCTCTACTTCATGTATGTGCTCTAGCATAGAGCGGATGTGTGTGGTCGTGTATCCATCAGCTCCCTCTGGGGAATTTTACCAGCAGCTAGTTTAGTGAGTATAAATTGATGGGACTTGAACTCTGTGGCACAGGGGTTCAGTGTTTATTCATAGACAGCTGTGGTGTTTTGATTAAATATGGACAGAAGAGCACAAAATAGCAAACCCATTAGAGGAGATGTTACCAAATTATGGCTTACATCTCAAGTGATGGCCACTTAGCTGATGCTTTTGCCCAGAATGACAGAAAGAGAGCACGTAGCAGTGTGTCTGTCTTTTTTTAGTTTATGGAAAGCACATAGATTCTTTAAGATATTGTATGTTTTTCAAATTGCGTCAGTGCTGACATCTTTACGAAGCTACTTTTACTGATCCATGTGAAGAAATTTTAAGTTGCACAAAAGCTCTGGGAATAATAGTTGGTGATACAAATCTTAAGTGGCATAAATATAAAATAGGCCAGATTTTCACAAGAAGCGCACAGAATTTAAAAAAAAAGCAGCATCAGGAGCATTACTGTAAATCTGCTTGGTGCTTTTTTAAAATGCTTGCGAGCTGATGGGCTGCTTTGTGTCTGTTCTTTGTCTTGTTGATTCGTCATGTTAGCTCCTCCTGAAGAAGTTGCATAGTTTGGGCAGAAGCCACATGCACAGAAGGCACCTTAATAATACTGCACGGCTGGTGGTACGAAACAGGATCCTGCAAAGTTATAATGTGCTAGAGCCAGAGATTGTGATGTGGGGGAAGTGCAGCCAGTGACGTCAGGACTCATCCTGAAAATAGCGGTGAGATCTAAGTTCTGCACTCAGACAGATCCTCCGGAGGAGAGGAGAGAATGAGTCAGCGGTCTTGCAAACACGGGCTGAGAAGGAGAGAGTGAAAGATGAACAATGAATCAATCAGAGGTAGAGATGCCACCAATGGAATGCATAAGCAGAGCTGAAGGACACCTGCGGTCTCAAACCCACGCCTTATCGCTTTGAAAGTAGAGAACTGTGTTCTTGTTGCTAAGGAATATACCTGTTACCTTGGTGATAATGGGATATGTTTAAGGATGAGTCATCAAGTTTGCAGTCGAGAGTGGTCAGCTGTTTTGTGCGACTTCTCAGTGGTCAGAGACATGTTAGCAATGATTGTGGTGGTCATTAATAATTGGTAGGGGGGATCCCAGGTTAGAAAGTCTCAAAAGACGTGCTGTTGAAACAATCAAACTGGCCAATCAAAAGGCAGCGAGCAGTGTGGAGGAAGGTGTAATGTATAGTCTTTTGGCTGTGGCTATTACAATTATTAAAAAGAATAAAAAGATTATTTAAGTAACAAAAATGTATGACATTGCTTTAAAGAGGCGCTCTACCCTTCACTCTTTTATTTTTAAATGTCACATATTTTTCATTGTTGAAGAAGTGCTCAGAATGATTATATCGTAGTTTAGAAATACTTTATCTGTTGTATTATTTAATTACAATTTGTCAAGTAAAAAAAAATACAATGCATATTTCTCTGAAATGCAATACGTGTGTAAAAAGTACCTGTCAGGGGCTGCGTCTGTGACCCAGCATTTTCAGTTTATTTTGTATTTTCATTTCTTATTATATTGGGAATATGTGAGGTTTTTGTTATTATTAGTGAAGATTTAGTTGAGTTACTTTCTAGCTTTTTGTTTCTTCTATAATTCCTGATTTTTAAGTCCCAGGTCATGCTCATGTTCCATGTTCATGTTTTTTCCTTGTAGCTTCTTGCGTGCTCCTGCCCTGAATCATGTTCATATCTTTTGTCACAGTTGTCATAGGTTAGTTTTATCCAGTTTAGGTTTTAGTTTAGTTTTCGTCCCTGTTCACTTTCCCTTGTTTTTTTGTACTCGTGTTATCAGCCTTAATAAAGGGCTTGCTTACAAACTATAACATAAATAAGTAAATGTACAATCCATTGGGCAACAAAAACACCCAACGTGCAAGGGCTGGAATCCAATGGAAACTAGTTAAGGTGTCTCTGTGAAAAGAAAAGCGAGAACAAATAAGTCCAAGACCGGGTAGGCAGAAACATTGACGTCATTTTCACACAGATTGCTGAAAGTTGCCTTAAACCTTTCAAATGGGAGCACAATAAATACGAACTATCAGCTCAAATACCAAAGTGTACAGACTCTTGAGATGGATTCTCAAATATTTTCTCACAATCGCAGACGCTGATTGTATTCTAATGACTCACTGATCTAACTGATGACTCAGCAGACTGAAAGATGGTATCTGGTGTCTTATCAGGTCTAAAGCAGATAACTAAAGTTGAAGAGTTTTAGTAAGGAGCCTTTGATATGAGGCAGATTTAAAGCACCAGGTTATTAACTGTTTTTGTTTGATATTCCTCTTTTTCTTTCATTTAAATATTGTATCACATAAACATTCATTAAAATCCCATCGAGAGACGTTTATTATACAAAAAATGAGGAAAAAAGAGAAAAAATACATATTTGTTTTCTCTTATTTTATATACCAATTATCTAAATTGTTTCTTGTGAGGCTTCACTTTCATATCTTACACAGTTTGTTTAGCAAAGTCTTCAATTTTACTTTAAGTTAGTTACTTTTACTTACTTACATTTTGCAAGCGTTATCTGTGTACGTATGAAGTTCTGGTTGATATTATTTGCATACTGAAGTTTAAAAAAAGAAAACTGATGGGGTCATTACCTTTCCAGCAGCAATTTCAGATGAAAAACTCTGTGATAAAAGTTTTCATACTGGCACATATTTGACAATTTATACACTGGTTACAACATACAGTGCTCAAGGAACTCTTGAGTCTAGACTTATCTTGTTGACTGGTATACCTGAACTTATTTTTAAATATTCAAAATTAAACTTGATCAGGGCTTAAAGGAAGGGAGGTTGAGAAAATTCTTGTTTTCTGGCTTTTCTTGGGATTTACTAACCTTGAAAAATAATACATTGCTCCCCTTATTTAAATCTTCAAATTTAAATTTTCAATGTAAAAGTCAGTGAGCTAATATTGAGCTAATGTGTCATGCTATCTCTGCTGTCTTTGGGTGAGGTTTTACCTTTCCTCTCCTTATATTTTTGTAAATATGCTCAGACATGTTGGCAATTTGTGGTATGATGGGGAATTTACTGGCAGGAAAGTTGCTTCACAATTGGTAAAGAGTGTTTGGTGGAATCCCAGTTTCAGTCACCTGTGGAGTTTTTCAAATAGGAGAAAGGAGTAATGGAGCTCAGTCACTAGCATCAAGATCTGTTGTTGCTAGAAGTGACCAACAGGATAGTATTATTATTCTTATTTAATGATAAATTAAAGTGTAATTTTTTTACAGTGTTGTTTTAGGCCAGAACAAAATTTGAATCGGTGTGTACGTCAGTAGTGGTGCGCATAGTAAATTCAGTTGTAAACTGATGTCTAGATAAATCACACTGGATCCAGTGCACTGGGCTGTTGAAAATGTAACACTGGCTCTATAGATGCCATTGTAGGGTGGGAGTGTGGAAATGCTGAGACTGAAAAAGGGCTGTGCATTTCCTAGTGGGCTCAAATATGTTCTCGCGAACACACGCGCACACACACATTCACTTGGGTGAGGATGTCAGGAAGCAGTCTGGGCATGTTCGCACACGTAACAAAATGTTGAAGGATGCAAGGCAAATTCTGCACCTATTTACTTCCACAGTACAGGGTTATAACCTTAAGGACTCCTGCCCCAGCCTGTGCTATATAGTCAGATGTATTTGAACAGAATAAAAAAACTTCACAGAAAACTGTATATAATGCCCTGTTTAAAGCATGAATTACTGCAGGAGTGGCGAGTAGGGCTCGGCAGAACAAACATACAACCGTCCTCTTTTATACGAACACAAAAATACATATACCGTACAAAAGGCTGCTTCTCCCACATTGCACTGAGACACGCCCTTGTCATCCTGATAGTCAGCAGCAGCACCTCTTACAATAGTGAAAGTTTGTCCCAATAAAGGAATTATCAGGATAAGACCTAGAGTTGGCACAGTCCCAATACATAAAAACTGTTTCACATGACAGTAAGTCTATGATATTGAATACAAGGCAATCATCTAGAACAGACAGTTACTGGAGACAGAAACATGCACCAAAAACTTCAAAAAGATGAATTTATTTTTATTTTTTTATTTCCTGCATTTTTATCATTTAAAATGCATTTTAATAATGACACAGTTCATTCAAAAAGCTCTGTAAATTGTTTTCCCCATGCTGTGTGCCATTTTTCTCATGCTAATATCCTCTTCTTCATCAAGTTATTTTCTGTAGACTTTAACCTCAGGGGTTTTTGCTGCCTCATAATGGTCATTTGGACGGTGACTACACATGCAAGCCTGATTGCTCCAATACAGTCAACAAGTCTGTTTTAGATTATTTGACCCCGAAAAAAATCTTTGCATTTTCCATTTTGTGACCTTTTCATGAACAAAAATGTGTGTTATGCTTCAGTAAAAGAAACCAGTTAACAATAATTGCTGAAACAAATGTAATTGTTATTTGCCTCTGGCTAATACCTCTTTGAGAAGCACCAAAAATGTCAGTCTGTGTTTGGTAAACACCGTAACAAGGAACTGTGAAATAATTGCTGCTAATTTAGCTTAATTCGGGATCCACTGAGTGTTCTTTAGAGCATTTTAATGATAATATTAGCATTGGGCGCTAGTATGTCGATAACTAGATTGCACAAGGAATTAAAAAGATGTAAAGATGTTTTAAACCACACAGTAACTGGTTCATTTAAAATCATCAGCATAATGTTTTTGCGTTTACACAAAAATATGTTAAATGAAATCTGGGTGAAAATCAACTTACATCCAGAGTAAAAGTATCAGGGGAAAATAATGATGAGGGCTAAAAATACAGCAGCTACTTCCCATACTTGCAGTAGAATCGGAAGCAAATTGTGGTCTTAGTGTGCAAATTGGTGCCAATTAGTGAAGTAAATTGATTAGGACACCTTTAACAACTTAGGGAGGAGACTAATCACAGCTGACTGGTTGGCCTGATACCCCTGGACACTTATTGGATAAGAGTCACTCATTTAAAATGCCAAATGTGGCACATAGTTTACAGACGTTTTACAGTAATGTTACGGACAACTTAGGCAGTAATAACAAAAATAAAGATCAGAATGTTGTGTAAATTCACTTTTCCCTTAAAAAGCACACAAATATCAGAGTGTGCGTGTCTTTGGCGGTAATGACTTTAGCTGCATTTCGGTGTTGAAGGACAAGGCTGTTTGTCTTTTTCCTTTCTTTGAGCTGCTCTCTTCTCACTCTCTCAGTTTTTCTCTGTTTATGTCTCCATTTTGTTCAGATTAACTTCTCTTGTTATCGGCCTTCTTCTCTCTTTCTGCCTCTATTTTTCTGTCCCTGCTTATGTTTGCCTGTTTCTCTCTCTGCTGAACCTTCTTCTTCTATATGTCTCTCATCTGTCTCTCCATATCAGTCTCTGCACTGCCTGCATAATCTGTTTGACTGTCTCCCTTCCTTTTCTGTCCCTCTGGCTGTCTGCCTCTTGCTTTGCCTCTCGGTCTCTGTTTATTTCTCTTCCTTATTTTTTCTTCTCACCTTTCTGATTCTTTTTTTTTCTTTGTTTCTTGTTTTTGTGGGTTTTTTTCTGTCTGCTGGTTACTTCTGTATTCTGTCATGGTTTCTCCTCTGCCCGTCTTTCAGACTCTGGCGTCTCTGCTCTTTGTGTTTTTACTGCCTGGCTCAGGTCCAGAAAGTTATGGGGGCTAAGTGTTTGTACAGCCAATGGCAAGATGGGCCGTATAAAAGCACTGAGCTTATAGATGTGATGTACGACACTCTACGTGACTGCTTTGATAAAGAAGTAGCATCCTACTGCAAGGACACAGCCTTCGACTGCTTGTGTGTGTGTGTGTAAGAGAGAGACAGTTGTAAAATACTAATCAAATTTCAATGCCAAGTTATCTGTCACCTTTAGCTGCCACGGTGTATCTGTGTATGCATGCATGTGTTTTGGCCAATCACATTAACGCTTTGAGTCCGGGAGTACCACCAACTCACCACCCCTCCTTGCTCTACAGTTGCCGTGGCAACATACCAAGAGGCTCCATCATGTGTCTCTGCCTGTGACCACATTTTTATAAGGCTCACAAGCTATGGCTTTGTGTGTTTGTTGGTTTGTTTAGGGGGGTTTTTCGCCTTAATTTTAGCATCTGATCATGCTGAAGGTACCATGAGGTGATGCTGAGTACAAAGTGTTTTGGCTTCTCCTGGGCTCTGCTTTGATGTCTAATTCAGTTTTCCAGAGATATCATTCAAACAGCGAGCTCTCTACAAGGCAAAGCTTCCGAAGAAAAATAAAGATTAAGTGCAGATTTTTCACTCCCTTTTCCTAGCACTGATAATAGTGAGTGAAGGTTTTTTTTTTTTTTATCTAATCCCAGCATGTTGCATATGAATGTTTTTTTTTTTTTATTCCCGTCTCTGTATAGAGAACAGCTGGTGTCATGTAGCTCGGGGTGATTAGCCACGGTGTCTTTCAGTATCCATGTCCTGCTGATGCTGTGACTCCATTACCTGATTGGTTGTCGTGGCGCGACTGACGCTGGAGTTCAGATTTTTCCAACTTGAGCAGCAGATGCGATAAGCGCGAATGCACAAAATGAACCACATAAAATACAGCGCGTATTTTACTTCGCGCTTCAAACGCATCAGTCGCGCTAATTGCGCGAATCGGGCAGAAAAGCGTTCTGATTTGTCTCGTGCTTCATCGCGCTCCTCCATTGACTTTACATGTAAACCTGACTCTTTGGTCGCTTCTATCGCTTTCGGTGTGTATGCACCAGTGTTGCCAACTCCTCAGTAAGGAAAATCGCTATTGGCTGTCCTAGAAGTCGCTAGAAGTCGCTAAATGCCGTCATCGCCTAATTTGCGTAATTGGACGTGCTAATGTAATTGTAACCTAGTTGTTGGAGAGAGAAATAACATCGTGGAAGAGACAGCAAGTGAGTAAAAGACGTCCTAAATGCATTTAGTTTATTTAGAACTACAAACTAAATTTCTTTTAGCAGTTATTGTTTTTTAATGTCATAATTCCAATCCTGATCCTTTGACTTGGACCAGCAAAAGTGACCCGAAATTGGCACTCTGAGGTAGTTACTTTGTGTGTGTGTGTGTGTGTGTGTGTGTGCGCGTTTGTTTATTAGTAGTTTTAAACCTTATGATTGACAAAATAGCATAACAGTAAAAGAAGAACTGACCGAGTAAGAGAAAACCCGCTAAATATAGCAACAAAGTCGCTAAGTTGGCAACACTGGTACGCACTGTAACTGGGACGCTTCTTCATCAAACACCAGTATCGGGTTGGATGACTTCATACTGTGGTGTGGTTCTGAGGGGGGAAACTGCATAGACGCCAAAATGTTTTTGCATGAAGTGACCACTATGGGAACTGTAGTTTTTGCACTGATGGTTATTGATTGCTGTTTGATTTCTGCAAATGGACATAAAGTGCCACGAGTAAGCAGACAGAAATTTGTATTCGTAGAACGCTTTTATGTTAGCTAATTTACATTCATCATTTTATTTATTTATTGCTGGTTTACTGATTTGTAAGATTGTTGATCTTAAAAAAATGTTTTTGCAAAGAAATGTAAACCCCGCCTTGAATCAATCTCCCCTCTGCTCAGACAGTTTAATACATTTTGTGTTCATGTGTGCTAATACTAGTCCTGGCTCCATAGTGTAGTAGTGAATATATTTGAATAACATGCTCCATTTTGAGACAGAGAGGAGACACAAATCACTGTCAAGAAGAAGCTCTCCCATTTTTTATTTTTTTTTTTACATATCTATATAAAGCTATATATGTAACTAAAATCCAGTTATTTAGTCAGATGTGGTGTCTGTCTTTCTCCTCGCACTAGCAGCAGCAGCAGTGTTTTGGCAGAAGTTTGAAGAGCTCCGGCTTTGCTGTTCACACTGTGCCACACAGCATGCCATATGGTATGGTGGCTATATAACATTATGTTAGCCCAGCACAATATTTAAACATCTTTTCAGAGTTTTATCGCTTCACATCATTGTTTAGCTTCTTCAGGCCTCAACTTTACTGTTTTGGTTCACTCTCGCTGCTCTTATTGGCCATAGATGGCAACAGTTTCAGCAAGAAATCTGTGAAACTCTTGCTGCACGCTACCTGTCCAAGTCCAAAATTAAAAAATGGAGATGTTTAGCTATTACAGAGCCAGTTATTTCATGAGATTTTAGAGGTCAGAAGCAGACTCAATATTAGACTTTCATACAGCT
Organism: Neolamprologus brichardi; assembly: GCF_056152115.1. Classification (NCBI taxonomy): domain Eukaryota; kingdom Metazoa; phylum Chordata; class Actinopteri; order Cichliformes; family Cichlidae; genus Neolamprologus; species Neolamprologus brichardi. The sequence continues at coordinate 18,908,441 of NC_142110.1, forward strand.
AGCCCAGAATTAAGCTCTGTAGCTGTTTCATTTGTGAAATAAGTAACTCTTTACAAACTCTTTTTTTCCTTTTGTGCATTTGACTTGTGTTTTTGTACTTCTGTGTGTGTTTTGCACTAAACTACAAAAGGATTGTGCATTAATTCGACAGAGAAAAATGACACGTACAAAATGTCTTATGTTCTGTACATTAGCTTGAAAAAAAAACCAGACTGATGCATGACACAAAAAGTGTCGGTTGGGCGCTGATTTAGTGGAACCTTCCCAGTACAGAAATATTGCAGGCATGTGCTAAAAATCTACACAAACAGCCACATGCGCCATGGCAGGGTCCCAAAGCAAAACGGTGAAAACTTTGTGATCAGTTATTGTTCCGTGCCCTGGATAAGTGTGCCAGCTAAATGCTCAAAATGTAGCCAAGCCAGGAGAATAAGTCAGCCTGTGTCCTGCAACCTATTTAGCGTTTCTCCCTCTCATGGGTTCAGTTCTGTTTTAGACAAGGGAAAAGAAGTGGAACAAGGTTGTTAACTGAAAGAAGTGACTGTGGAAATGACCCTAGGAGCAAACTTTGTCTGACCTATTGACTGTTTCTATTCGGCACTACATTTTTCCAGGATTTAAAGCTTTATTGGAGGGGAAACATTTTTTTTTTTCTGCAGATTTATGTCTGAGGGGCTGGATAAATGTGATTGGCTATAGTTGACTGTGTTTGAGCTATAAAAAATATCTGTCCAATGGTTTAGACTGACTGATAACTTTATACAGAATCAAAATCTTTGTCATTATTTCAAAAGCACAAGAAAATTATACGCAGTCCTATTCAGTGCAAATAAAACAATCTAAATATCTTATTAAGCTTTTATTCTATGTATAAATGTAAAGAAGATAAATTTTAATAAATGAATAAGCTGTTTAAAAAAATGTAAAAAAAATGTGTATATATATTTATTCGTGTGTTTAGTCATCATTGATTCCACAGTTGTTTACAGTTTAAGAGTATTTTTTCATTATAATCAATGTAAATGAGTAAATAATTATATATATGAATACAAGTTAAGATTTTATAGTTTAAGGTTGTTGTTTTTTTTTTAGTTCATTGTGTTTGAAACTGAAACTAAATTACAGAGGTAATAATAATTGTCGCGTCATTAAAATTACTTGCAGTTTGTTTTGACCTCTTTGCTGCACAGGACTTTGAGACATTTTTTTAAACTGTATTAAAAGTAAATAAGGGGCTTGTGATGCAGAAAATGCTTTACTGTATATCATTTGATTGTTTTTGCTGGAACATGATTGCCTGATATTGCTTCTCACATGCTACAGACAGTAGACTTACTCTTTAAATGTTGTGCAATGCTGATTTTTTATGTTCATGCTCGCTGTCATTGGTTTTTATTTATTCCAAAAGCAGACGCGCAACACGTCACGCGGCGTCACGTCCCGTCTGGCACAGTTTGTTCGTTACATCAAATCTAAAAGCTTTCATGAACTCGGTGCCGATGCCAATCAGCAACACTTCCGGGGCTGACATTTTATATGTATGATAATGTCACAAGTTATTATTCTACTATTAGTCATCTGCACTTAACATTCAGGCCACTGTAGTGCTCACTGTGATTCATAGCTTAAAAAATATTAAAAAGTTAAATGTTTAGACGAAAGGCAGATTTGTGGTGAAAAGCTTTCCAACGTTGGTGTCACTGTTGTGTTCACAGGCCTGACACCCAGCAGAAAGCCCCGGTGACTGCTCCTCCTCCCCCGCCGCCCCCTCCACCTCCCCCTGAGCCGGCTGGGCCCCCAGAGCCGGAGGAGGAGATCCTGGGCTCCGACGATGAGGAGCAGGAGGACCCCGCGGACTACTGCAAAGGTCAGTCACATGCGCACGTCTGTCCCAGCCCACACTTCTGTCTTACGGAGCTCTGCGCTGGCCTCCCTGGCCCACACCGTCTCTTCTCCCCGTTTCTGTCTGTATTTGCTCGTCTTCCTACCTTAGAGTTCCATCCTGATGGGATTAGCAGTTCATGTTTGCAGACATTATAACAGCCAATTCAGAATTGCTCGGCTTTTACCGAAATGTCAGAGATGAACCGAGTTTCTTGCCACAGCTCAGGAGGACAAAGGCAGCTTTACAACATTCAAAGCATTAATTATAACGCAGCCACGTTTCAAAATGGTGCATCACTCTGTAAAATTGTATTTCACTTTAATCAGTACACCTTAAACTTGTTTCGATCACATACCATGAACATCACTTCAAGTGAAACTCTTCTCCTTTTTTCCCAGATGGCTTCTTTCACTGTGTTTAGAAAGTGTTTTGGAAGAAGCACAGTCGAAGCGTCAGATCTCACTTCAGTGAGTTGAAAGACCAAAAGAAAAGAGGAAAGATCACATCTCGTTTATGTTGTTTGGCTTCTTTTCAATTTTAAGTCTGAACCTTTTAAAGGACTTTTAAAGCACTCGGTGCACTTTTTAACCCGTTTAGGAAAAGTGAATACAGCACTTTGTGTTTATAAGAAATGTTTAGTTTCATTGAAAATGTCAAGGCTGACCTGAAACCTAATGACTCAAGAAAAGCTGTGAGGTAGCGTTGCTTAGGAATGCTTTGGTGAGTAACACTGTTGAAGCACTAGAAGCTGGAACCAGCAAATATTAAGCGCTTTAATTCAACTGACTCAGTAATGACTTGAGGAATTGGTTACACTCATTTGCCATGACATTAGGTACACCTTACTAAATGAATTAATATGACAATCCTGCAATACATTATTATAGCCTTCAGAAACACCTTGCCGCATAATGCAGTACAACCAGACCCATAAAGTGCATTTAAGGAAAGCAAAGCTGAACAACACTTTAAGCAAAAACTGAAGGATTTATTCCAGCTTGTGTTAGACTGGGTTTGCCTTAGCAAGCTTTACCTGGCAAAAATTGATTTAAGTCAAGACAAATGTTCTAATTTTATAGATTTAAAGTCAAGTTTTTCATTTGTCTCTTTATTGTGTATTTGTGTATAGCTTCGTTTAGCTTTAGTTCATTTTCTTTACTTTTCAGGGACCATGCACAAAAAAGGTTGATCTCATAGGAGTAAATATACCTTTTACCGGGTTTAGCAGCTAGATATTTATATCAGCAGTCCCTGGGCACGTGCACACAATGTTAAATAGACTGTAAAAAACAAAACATATATCCATGATACAGAGAGAAAACAGAATAATCTAATCAAATATACATATATAGTCAAAAATAGATCCCATCTGGCTGTAAAATGTGCTTTGCTGTGCTTTCCTGCTGCTTTGCTATTTCAAAAAGCTCCAAACCTTCTCTTCTCCCTCGGCCCATGTGAGAATAGAAGAGGTGAGAATCTAGAGCTGAACAGCCTCCTGCACGCTCTTTCCTCTTGCATAAACTTGGAGTTTCTCCAGGTGAGAATGTGTGCGACATCTCTTGTCGTGTGCCACATTTGAGAAAGGGCAGCTTCAGATGGTGTTCAAACTTCATCAACTTTGCAGAGTTCATGTGCGAAATCAGCTGTCTGACCCTTCCTCCCTCTATGCACCTGCTGGCCTACCTCCACCTCTTACTCGCTAATGGATTTCATGTCATGGCAGGGTTATCGACTGTAACCTTCATGTTCTCCTTCCCCTTTCTCTCTCAGGAGGGTACCATCCGGTGAAGATTGGGGATTTGTTCAACGGGAGGTACCATGTGATCAGGAAGTTGGGGTGGGGCCACTTCTCCACCGTATGGCTATGCTGGGACATCCAGTGAGTCACACCTTAATGTTTATATACAGCAAAGGCTTTCAGATTCTGCTTCATGTTTCTCTCGTGTGCACGCACAAACACACACACACACACACACACACACACACACACACACATACTAACCACACACACATCAACCACAACACTTGATCTAGGAAAAAAAAGAGCGCTCGTATACTCCTAACCTCTCGTTCACACCCGTGCACAGCAACGCTTGTTCTCATCCTCTTGCCTCACATAAGCCGTCTGCACTGCATATGCCCTTTTTTGACCACATTTGGCACGTCACCACAATGGCAGCTGCAAGCAACACCACCCTGTGCTGGCATCAAAGCCATCTATTTACACTGTGATGTTGTTTGTGTGTTCACAAGGCAACCGAGGTGGATGGTTAACGGTATCATCAGCCCAGTGTCACCTTTCAGTGATTCGCGCACATACACACCAACTAATTTATTCACCAGTGTTAATTACACTAATGGTGGTCATAAGCTAGCGAGTTGGGTTACTGTAGGGACGGTCCCCAACAAATACTGACCTTTCACTGTATGTCACTTTGAAGAGATATGTATAAACTTTATTAATCCCACATCGAAGTTATTATAGTTTTGTATTTTGAAATTGTTTTTTGTCTTTTTTAGTTTAGTTTGAGTTAACCATGATAAACTTTTCCACTTTTTCCACTAAGAAAAATATAAAAAAAGATGTTTTTATATATACACAAAATCCAGTGGGAATGAAATAGGTGTTTATCATGTGTGCATATTTTACAGCGTGAATTGTGTCGAGATGATGGACCTCAATAGCGCTCCGTCCTACATGGTGGCTGTAACAGTGTACTGCTGAAGGAGCTGCTCAGGGCCTCTACAGTCACATGGAGGGGGAGCGGGTGTTGCCCGCAATGGAGATTAGCTTGGCTAACGTCCTCCTCTTACCCACCTCCTCTGGTCCTCTACTCTAGGGGACTGGCTAGGACAGAGCTGGAGTGGCTGAGGCCATCAATGTGTCATAAACGGCACAATACATGTTTTGAAACATACAGCAATCCACACACGAATCAATATCAGAGGAATAAACCTCTTTTTTCCCCCATCTCTCAGTCTTAGATGTGCATTACTCACCACTCATTCTCTTTTTACGAATTGTTGCTTTTCCACTGAATTTTTCACTGAATATATGAATGCATGCTGTTGCCTGACGAGATGCGTTTCTCTGTTCTCTTTAGATCGCTGACTCGTGGCTTCTGAAGTGCATGTTTTCTCTTCTTTTCTTTCAGTGTTTTTGTTTCGTCCTTTCTCCAGGAATTGTTTCCATAGTTCAGGAAACAGAAGGCATAGGATAACATTGTAGCGCAGCGCTCCTCTTTAATGGGCCTGTGCAATCTCTATAGTGCATCGTGTAAATGCACAATGAATGTCAGATCAACATTTAGCAGTTTTTATGAGAGCAGTATAGGCGTAGGTGAGAAATGCACTCTTGCACTCTCAATTGCACTTTTCATCTGCTCATATTGAAACATGCTACCATTAATGTGAAGTGAAATCTGAAGTTTGTGTCCAGTTCAAAGCACAAAGAATTTACTCACTTCAGTCTACAGCTAGCAAATATTGATTTCTTTGAAAAATAGCTAAATGAAGCAATAGACGCCAAATGTTCTGAAATAATGTAACAGAACAGGGTTAGATGGTAATAACTGAATATATTCAGCATGATAACCTGATTACAAAGAGTTTAAATGTGGGCCGTGAGGAAGACAAAGAGGCGTGTCAGTGTTGTGCTATTTCCCAATGTTAAGATTGTTTAATGTTAATTAAATGCCACACAGCTCATACATATGCATTTCCAGTGGCAGTGTGGGTAGTGTGAATGACAACCAGCAAAGCCTAGGCTGACGTTGCTCGTTAATACTTGGTTCAGTCGGTGATTCCTATTTTCATCTCTCTCGCGGGGTGGCATTAATCAGCTTTGCTGGCTTCAACAACCTGTTAGCGTGTGAGTCACTATAAAATAAAAATGATGCGTGTGTGCGTGTGGCATTACAGAGTGAAGAACTTTGTGGCGATGAAGGTGGTGAAGAGCGCTCAGCATTACACAGAGACGGCCCTGGATGAGATCAAACTGCTGCGATGTGTGAGAATCTGATTAATTTGACATTTTCGCTTTTTTTGGATTTTCTCGTCTTAATTTTGTCTTTCCGTCTGTTCTTGCTTCTTATTATAACTCTCAGCGATTTTTGCATCCATTGCCATTTTTCCTCTTAGCTCCTGTCCTTATGTCACCCTTCCATTCTTTCCTTTGACTTTAAATATACACTTACAAGTTGTCTTGCATGATAGGTGAAGAAGTCAGGCCTCTTATAATCTGGTGTTCAGCAGCTTTATCTTCCACATCCATCTTTCCTGTCTTTTTTCTTTCCTCTGTTCACATTTGCTCGTGCTCGACTATTTTTCCTTCTTTCCTATCTTCCAGGCCTTTTTCCTTTGTTTTTCTTCTCTCTTCATCCTCCTATTGTCAGGGTCATCCTCTTTTTGTCCCTCCTGACATGTTTACCATATCTCATTATCCGTCTTGTCCGGCAGGTGAGAGAGAGTGACCCCAGCGATCCCAATAAGGATATGGTGGTACAGCTGATAGATGACTTCAAGATTTCAGGAGTCAACGGCATACGTATCCTAATCAGTGTGCGTGTGCATGTTTGGATATGCGGAAAGGACAGAGATGTGATGATGTGAGTCCTTAACTCCCAGTTGCAGACGTTTGTATGGTGTTTGAAGTGCTGGGTCATCACCTGCTGAAATGGATTATTAAATCCAACTACCAAGGTCTCCCGTTGCCGTGTGTCAAGAGTATTATCAGACAGGTGAGGACACACACACACACACACACACACACACACACACACACACACACACACACACACACACAAATAACAAATTTTATTTAAGAGCATAATGAAATGACTGAATATTTTATAAAATTGGGGTAAATTTAGCACCAACACTGCAGTCCAGCATTTGCAAAAGTAACCCAATCAATCCTTGTTTCTCCAACAGCTGTTACTGCAGGTGTGAAGTTAATACCCATTGGTTGAGATGATCTTCTCAACCACCTCTATTTCTTAGATCTTGCTTCCAATGAGCCAGCTGATCTTTTGGTATTTTTTTTAAGTGATCTTGAGTGATATGTAAAGAAATGAGACGTTTGCACAGTTTTGTATGTGTATTGTAATACGGAGACTTTACATGTGTTCTCGCCATAATTCATTTGGTGGTGCAGGTTAACATCATTTTCTAACTAATTTAGTTTCTGTGTCCCGGCCTGTCATATGTTGACTAATGAGGATTGAAGATGGTAGATAGAAAAGCAGTGCTAATGTTCACTTCAAACGTTAATACCGCCGCCACTCTGAGAAGCGGGATGACAAACCAGCTGATCAGCTGAGCGTTTCAGTTGCTGCCAGCCTCTTGTAAGCTGAGCTGGAGATGAGTAGAAATTGAATGAGACTGTCCTTCACTTCAGTTTCAAAGCCTCAAGACAGAAACAAATGAAAGAAACACAAGAAAACATCAACAGTTTCTGTCCTCGCCGCCCTCGGAGAATGGAAAGCGTCTAAAGAATAGTTGAGCTGACTAATAGAAAGAGTGAATGAAAGGGAGAGAGACACAGAAGGAGATCTGAAAAGAGGCATGTTTGCATTTTTTGTGAATTCATGCTTAAACAAGAAGAATGAACATGATTTCATGCCTCTGTGCTAAACAACCATGGCTAAAGGCATTATGGTTAAAGGTTGCTAGTTGCTTCGTTATATGTGCCGATCCTTCTCGTTCCAGGATATCGCAAACACCTTGAAAGAGTCTCTGAAGATTTAGTTCTCATATGTTTTTGATTCAAGGAAGACAAAAATTGATGTAGGTGGTAAAAGGAGAAAAGTCAAGCTAACGCACCTCATGTTTTGGTCACAACTAATTGTTCACATGCTAATTACGACTTATGGTAAAAGGATAAAGTCACCAAATCTCACTGGTTGGCGGAAGCATACAAATGTCTGTCTATCTGATGTGTCTGCAGGTCCTGCAGGGCTTGGACTACCTCCACACGAAGTGTAAAATCATCCACACAGACATAAAGCCGGAGAACATCCTGATGTGTGTAGATGACGTCTTTGTTAGGCGTATGGCCATGGAAGCAACTGAATGGCAGAAAGCTGGAGCTCCACCGCCATCTGGATCAGCAGGTAGCGATACGTTTCATTCCCCCCACATGTATTTTCAGAGAAAGGGTTATTTAAAGGGACCTTTACTGCTGTGAGTAAGATATCATTAACAATATTTGGTCATCTTAAAATCTGGTATTTAAGTTACATTGGCCCATATTTTTTGTTGTGTGTACTTCTTTACTTATTTACGCTGTGCCCGACTCAGCCAGGTGTTGTGTTTGTAGCGTTCGCAAGACGTGTGTTGCCTATAGGAAAGTTGCAGAGTGCCCTGTCGCAGCTATCCCATGTCAGCACTCATAACATGGTTGGAGGGAGTTTCTTCCATCACTTCTTTAGTTTTTCATTGTCATTTAAAATCATAATACTGATAATGTGGAAATAAATAATATCAGCTGTTGATACGTCAGCACCTTGATTCTTTTTCAGGCTTTCTGTTGTACATTTGCTGCTCTGTTTGTTATGATTCATATATGTATTTATACATATTTATAATATATGCATGGAAACGTATTTGCTACAAAAAATTTGTTCACATGCAAAACTGCCATCCGATTTACAACACATGCACACTGGAAAATGATCTTCTTACTGCCATGCATCCTGAATCAGTGTTTGTGCTTGCTGCTTTCAATCTGCATGCTATCTGAATACAGTCAGATCCTTATTTCTCTATATAAGGAAACACGTTTACCTTGAGGTGAAGTGGAGAGAGCAGTGACGATGTTGTTAGAGATAAGATTGCTAATGCAACAGTGAAGGAGAAAGTAAATAGTTTCCATGGAGGAAGACAGAAAAAGGCCAACTTTTGAAAGTGTAAAAAAATTAAAATAAAAAGGAAAGATCAAGATAATGAGAATTCATAGGATGATGGAGCTTTGCTTCCCTTGAGACACTTACTGTGCCTTAAGTATAAAAAGGTTTAGAATCAGGTCTGTGTGAAATGTTTGTGTGCGCACTGTTAATAAGTTCGGGCCTAAATTAGAGCCATTGTCCTGTTGTGTGACCCAATTTGGGTCAAGCTTTAGGTGTCAGCCTCCCATTCGAATCTAGAATACTTTGACGGAGTTCATGGTGGACTCAGTGACTGAAAGGTTCCAAGGTTATATAGTTGCAGAACAAGCACAAATCACCACCCCTCCACCACCGTGCTTGACAGCTGGTGTGAGGTGATTGTGTCGATATGCTGTGTTTGGTTTTCACCAAACGTGGCCAAACCACTCCATTTTTGTCTTGTCTATCTAAAGGATATTGTTCCAGAAGTCTTCTGGTTTGTTCAGATGCAACTTTGCAAACGTAAGCTGTGTTGGCATGTTCTTTTTAAAGGGAACACAACGTCTCATGGCAACTCTTACAAACAAGCAATACTTGGTCAGTGTTTTTCTGTTGGTACTATCATGCACTTTGACATTTACCATGCTAACTGAGATCTGCAGACTCTAAGTTGTAGCTCGTTGAGTTTATTGCAGTTTCTATGAGCATTGCATGGTCTGACCTTGTGGTGAATTTTTGGATGTAATATGTTAACAGAACCCTGAATGCTCCACAACAGAAAACTGCCAAACCTCCTGTTTTTATAGACGGATGCTCACACTTGTAAGTGATCAGTTAATCAAGTGCATTTGATTTGCAGCACTGGGCAGGTACTTATCCTTTTCTAATGTGTACTTGGGGTTTCCTACATGACTGTAGCTACACTGTATTAACGTGACAGTGGTGTCAATTTTAAGCAAAAAATCAAATTCAGGTAATTCTAAAAAAATAACTGCACTGTGTTATACTTAAGTTTGTTTCCAAATGATCGGTTATTTTATACGAAAATTAAGAAGAGACTATTTAGAAGATATATAGAAGATATATTTTTACCTCCTATCAGAAATAGCATGAGTGAGGTCTGTTTGTTTACTGTATTCATTTACACTTCTTACTTCTTTGTTATTACAGATTTCTCTTATGTTTAATGTTGACGTACTCGTACAAGAAGTGTCGAAGCCTTGAGTTTCTTCTCACCTGCTTACCTTTACAGAGACATTTGTTGCTTTTATTTTTACCCATCTCTTGTCAAAAAGTTCTTCCCCTTTAAAAAAAAATCCCTAAAAGTTCTCAAAATTATTCCTGATGAACTCCACATGAACCCTGTCCCCTTGGTGAACCCCCTGTGAACTGTCAATTGCTTGCATCAGCCAACAGTCTTTTTGAGCCTCGGGGTAACAAGTTTTACTGCTTAGATTTCTACACGCGTGATGTCAGGCACAAAACCATCAACTGTCAAAACAAGAGCAAGTGCTCATAGTAACACACGCTGTCTCTGATTCAAGATAAGCAGTACATCATTTTTTTTAAATTGACGTTAACATAAGTGTAGGAATAAGTGTAGACATGTGTTTTATAGTGAAATTTCATCTATTTCTGCTTCATATGAGAAGAAATTTATTTTATTTATTTATGACTGAAGCTATGGAGGACACAAATGCCAACACTGCTTGCGTTATGATAAGCTAACTTCAATTAGCAGCTCAGCATAGCTGCTAAGATAGGACTTAATAATAACTGAATAATTGAAGAAGAAGGCATTAAAAAAGAATAAAACTTAAACATTATCAATACAGGAAGAGCGTGGAAAGTAATTTTTCTCGATTTGATAACAAGATTTACTTGTTTCTGAGTGTTTCAGGTTTTTAAATGAGCATGCGGCGACATGCATGATTTGCTCTCTTAACTCTTAAACCTCTGTCGGTTGTGTGACGGACTGATGACAGTGATGCTTGAAAGTGTCTGATTGCTATTTTTTGCTTTCTGTTTTATCAGTTAGCACAGCCCCCCAGCTCAAACCGGTGAGTACAACAGATGTGAGTATGAAATGGGACACACACACACACACACACACACACACACACACACACACACACGCACAGCACAATATTAAAAAGCAACGCACTAATTGTCTCATTTAGAGTTATTTACCTGTAGCTAGTAGTCTGTTGTTCCATATAAGGCAGGATAAGCTATATTGCCAAAAGTATTTACTGGGCTGCCTTCACAGACATATGAACTTGAGTGACATCCCATTCTTAATCTATAGGCTTTAATATAATGTCGGGCCAACCTTTGCAGGTATAACCGCTTCAACTCTTCTGGGCAGGTTTTCCACAAAGTCTTGGAGTGTGTTTATGGGAATTTTTGACCATTCTTCCAGAAGCACATCAGGTCAGGTCATACGATGTTGGACGAGAAGGCCTGGATCATCTTTTCTGCTCTAATTCATTCCAAAGGTGTTCTGTTGGGTTGTGGTCAGCATTTTGTGTTGGCTAGTCAAGTTCTTCCACACCATCCGTGTATTCATGTGGCCATGTGGTAACAGGAAGGGGCCATCCCCAAACTGTTCCCACAAAGCTGGGAGCATGAAATTGTTTAAAATGTCTTGGTATGCTGAAGCATTAAGAGTTCCTTTCAGTGGAATTCAGGGGCCGAGCCCAACTCCTGAAAAAGAGCCCCACACCATAATCCCCCCTCCACCAAACAATGCAGTCAGACAAGTACCGTTCCCCTGGCAACCACCAAACCCAGATTGCTGATCGCTAGATGGAGAAATGTGGTTCGTCACTGGAGAGAACCCATCTCCACTGTTCTAGAGTCCAGTGGCAGCGTGCTTTACACCACTGCATTCGGCACTTTGAATTGCATGGAAACCCCTATACACGAAGCTCTCGGTGCTCTGTTCTCGAGCTAATCTGAAGGCCACATGAAGTTTGGAGGTCTATAGTAATTGACTCTGAGTTGCTGTTGTTCCCAATCATTTCCACTTTGCTATAATAACACTAACAGCCAACTGTGGAATATTTAGAAGTGAGGACATTTCACGACTGGACTTGTTGCACAGGTGGTGTCCTATCATGACATCACACTGAAATTCCCCGAGGTCCTGAGAGCGACCCAGTCTTTCACAAATGTTTGTAGAAGCAGTCTGCATGCCTAGCTGTTTGATTATATACACCTGTGGACATGGAAGTGATTGAAACACCTGAATTCAATAATTTGGAAAGGTGAGTGAATGCTTTTGGCAATATAGTGTATGTGTGACACACTCACCAGTCACACAGTCCTGCCCCTGATAAATAATTTAGATATTATAATTTAAGGCTAAACTAACATTGGAACAAATAAAAACAGAAATGTAATTATATATAACTAAACAGCAAAAATGTAACTGAAAGATGTCAAACTATTGTCTAAGCTGAGTGGAACTTTAAAGAGTTGAAGCTCAGAGGATATTAAAATTTCAAATGGAAAGCACAAAACTGCAGCTCTGATGCTTGGTTTAGTGAACATCTATAACATATAAATTAAAACACAACACTCAAAAGTATCAAAACCTTTTTTTATTTCTTTGTTTTCCCTTTTCACTGACTTTCTCTCCCTCTTTTATGTTTTTTTCTTTTTCTTTTTTCATCCCTCAGGTTGGAAAGATCTCCAAGAACAAGAAGAAGAAGCTGAAAAAGAAACAGAAGCGGCAAGCCGAGCTTCTGGAAAGGCGAATGCTGGAGATTGAAGCCCTGGAGAGGGAGGCAGAGAAGAGGGAAGAGAAGGCCAAAGAAGGAGGGGAGAAGGCGACGCTCGACTGCAACCTGCCTTCACCGCTGCAGCCGCCACAACCGCCTCCGGGCCACAGCACATCCCTGGGAGACAGCGACGATGACGACGACGATGAGGAGGACGGAGAGGACGAGGAGGAGGAGGAGGGAGGAGAGAGGCCCATCAGGCTGACTAATCATACATGTGAGTCCGGACTGCAGAGTGACTGTGAAGATAAGCAATTTTACTACATTCAGACATTAGTGAATCAATCAGTTGTGCTTCAGCGTGTCAGATATGACTCAGGTGTTTTGATCATTTATAACTGTAATTGTTTGGAATAGAAGAACTACATAAATACACCTGTTATTATCATTTTATATGTATTCTTATATCCCGCTCCTCCTTCAAAAAGGTTACCACGACTACGGTCCACCAGAAAAAAACTCAAATACCAGTTGGCGACATCTTCGGCTCATTTACATTCCCTGTCACGTCTGCTTAATGTTTGTTTGGTGGTTTCCTGTGATCCTGTAGGCTATTTATAGGCTGTGTAAATTAGTTTGCTACTTGCAGCGAATCTGCTGCATTGCCTCCTCACAGCCTGTTTTTCGGCGCTCTGAATCATCGCCAGCATTTCAGATTTCAGATGAACTTAATTTGCCACTTTGTCTCAATTTAAGTGAGACAAATTGGCAAATGAGTCTGATTATCAGGCGGGTTTGAATGTTGCAAAAAATAAAACACTGTTAATCGGAAGCCTGAAGACAAGCTGCAGAAAGTCGAACATATATTGTTCTCCGCGTCCTATAACTGTTCCTAATCTGTTAGTTGTCTCTTATTTGGACTCCATTTAAGCTAAAGGAAATGTTTCCTGCAGCCCGGGGATGTAATGCAACGTTCTGGTTGCATTTATTGTTTCCAATCAAATACACTGAAGGAAAAGTGAGCAATTAATTTAAAAAAAAAAAAAACTGTATTCAGGTTGTGAATAGCTAGAAGGTGAGTTATCCCAGAGCAGATCTTGGCTTTGACAGATCTGCGTCACGTGTGAGTATTTGTATGGTTTTGGTTTTAGTCTGTCTGTGAATGAATAGGATGTGGATTGGCTCCAATCACTCAACCCACGCTAGTCCTGCTGTGTATGGAAGCCTCGGCTGATTCACGAGAGGGAAAAAAAAAGAAAGAAAGAAAACCGTCTTTCTCCGTCTCCCTCCTCCACCCTCTGTCTCTGCACCTTCCGCCTCTTTCATTCTTGTATTCTCGCTTTGCTACCTTCACTCCGATCTTTCTTCTCTTTTCATGCTCCTTTTCTCTCTGCCTACATCTTGTCTGATTCCACTTACTGTACATCTTCCTCCCGCCCACCAACTGTCTATAATGTTTTCCTTTTTTCTCCATGTTAGGTGCAGCACCTCCCCAGGAGCAGAGCGACGCAACCCACATCACAGATGATGACCCTGATGAGGAGGCGGAGGAAGAAGAAGAGGAGCTTACGCCTGTCGCTGAAAAAGATGCCCCTATTCCCCCCGCCTCAGAGGAAGGCAGCGGAGATCCAACACAAGCAGAGGTTGAGCCAGAAGAGGCAGAGGAGGAAGAGGGATTAAAAGGGACAGAGAATGAGAATGAGGAGGAGGAAACAGAAGAGAAGGTAGCAGAAGAAGAAGAGGAGGAGGAGGAAGAGGAGGAAGAAGAAGAAGACGAAGAAGAAGAAGAGGAGGAGGAGGATAAAGAGACAGAGGAGCCAAAGAGTGAGAGCAAAACAGAGCAGGAGGTGGTGGTGGTGGTGGAAGAAGAGGTTTCAAAGAAGCAAGAGGGGGAGGAGGAGGACGAAGAAGAGGAGGAGGAGGAAGAGGAGGAGGAAGATGAGGATGATGACACGACTACTGACCTCCTCACAGATAACACCTCCCCCATCAAACCCCACATCAATAAAACCAATTCGGTCAAAACCAACGGCCATGTTTTGTTAGGCTCTGAGGGACTGAAACCAAACCCAGGCACGCCTCCGCCTCCTTCCCCCACCCCAGAGCCTCTTCTCTGCCCCCTGGTGGAGTCTGAGCTCAGCTACACAGACAGGGACAACTCTCTGAGCTCTGGTTATGAGATGTATAACGGCGAGCTTGGAGAGCCAGGACTCACCAATGGCTCCAGTGAGCGGCATCTAGGTACAATTCCCATTTTTCCCGACTTGCCTCTGGATCCCGAGCCGGGAAACACCATTTGTGTCGGTACGGCAGACATTGAAGCAGGACCTTCACCCAACAGCCCCACTGCAGACCGCAGTCGCACCGTGTCCTCCTCGAGCACGGGAGACACACCGAAAGGTAAGATAGGATTACAGCAATTTCAAAACTCAGACTTTAATACTGAGCATGTAAACGACGATGGCTGGAAAATAGTACTGATTTTAATGATAGTGGGTGTAGAAACCATCCGGTGCAGGTATAACATGAAAATTAATATCCCAGATGTGATCAAATTAAAAATGTCAGTAACTGTTTTGTGATGGAGTGATGGGTTAAAACACTGTGACCACCGCCCACTAGTGCACTGTCCACTCCAATCTCTCTCACCCATTGACTCATGCACACCTCTGTCATGTGAAGCACTGAGACATTAGCTCGCATCACCCGCAAAAAAGAGACCAATGATGCTTGGAAATTGCCACAAAGCTTTGCTCTTAGACTGCTCCAAATGCTTCGATAGGTGTGCGACCTGACAAAGACACTCACTAAACATTATTAAAGTGGCTCTTGAGATAATTATGACCAGATGAGTTGGACTTTATTGCTGATTAATGGTTTATTTCTATTTAAACCACTGATGGTCAGGGGTACTCCACAAGCTCTGGCCATGTCATCTGGGAACAACAACAAAGTTGCTCTCAACTAAGCTGAATTGGTTTAGTTCATCAGACTCCCCAATAGCTCCAGCACAGAGAGACACCAGCCAAGCAATCTCCTTACAACACAACCATCAAATCAAACAACTGCCTATGAGTTAATTTTAAAGTTTTACCCGTTGTTGTGTAAGCACTGTGACAACTCACCACATCAGTGTACGTATTAACACAGCACTTCAACATAAGACAATTACTAAAGCACATCGACGGTAGCACTAATTCATTTTATTCATTTCTGCCTCAGTTTGAAACCCATAAAAAAGCCATTTAATGTTTTTTTTTAATCTGATTTTACTGGTTATTCATGCTTTTTGCTTTAGCAGTAAATTCATTTCCCCCATAGCCTGGTGCAAAACTGTTTATTTGAGTTAGTGTTCTTGCTTTGGGTAATAAAAAAGTCCTGACTGGTAAAATAACATTGTTTGTCTGAGCTGAAAGAATACATTTTTATTTCTTTTTTTAATACAATATACCATTTACAATTTCTCCTGCTACCACCATTTTTTCTTGTTATACAGTCTTGTTATTCACCTCAACAGTGGTTAAAACATTTCAAGCCATCAATACATATGTTTTAGTTCTTGTGCCTCAGAGTTTCTATCATTATTTATTGTTAGGGAACATACAACAGGTAGTATAGCTCATAGAGTTGAAGAAAGGAACCTATATCCCTCTGCAATAGCAGAGGGATATAGGTTCCAGAGCATAGCCTGGGTTCAGCTATGCTCTGGGCATTTCCTACAGCTCTCTCCTCCAGCTTTCCTGTCTACTCTCAACTGTCCCATCATAATAAAAGCTCAAAAGGCCCCCAGAAACACTCAAACATTATTTAAGATCTCACTGAAGTGATTGTCTGAAGTCCTTGTTGTGATTCAGTATCACCAGTTGGCTCTAAACTTTTACTTTAATTACAGGATTTATCTCCAACTTCAAACAAGTCCAAGTCTGAGTACACTTTGTGCAGTGCAGTGGTTCTAACTACACAACAAATTTAAACTCATTATTATGAACTGTTATCATAAGCTCTTATTGTAGTTGCTTTTGAAGTGTTACTGTTGTTCCATCTTGTTTTTTCATAAACTTTTTATTTTATTTTAGCATATTTGAAATATCACAGCATGATTTTTATATGTAAAATAAACATAATATAACATTCAAGCTAAAAATAATATTAATAATAAAAAGTGGAAGTTCAATCATTTATTGATCCATTTAAAATATTCATTCTAAAAGTATATTTTAATATTTAACTTTGATGCCTAGTAGTGTGTAAAAATAATATCCTGAATTTTTTTTTTTTTTTTAAAAACTGAGCCAATACTACGTGTCAGTTATTTTCATCTGCATTAATCTGATTGCCTTCATATAGTATTGACACGATTTTGTTTTGCTGGACTTCCTCTCAACATTAATTATAAATTTTAATTAAAAATTGAGACCGGCATCTTATGTACTTTTAAAGATCGCCCTAACATGAATAACCACTGCTGTGTTTCGATTTTACCTTGTATTACTTTGTAGTATAATATCATTTCTCATTATTACATTTTAGTGTCCAAATACATTTAAGGTTTTATTTTTTGACCTAACATCCACCTACAGCCTTCTTTTTAGTATCAGTAAATGAATTAAGGTGCCAAATTTCTCATCACATTACTTCTTTACATGGCTTTGTGATACTGTCAGTGGATGCTCATGTAACTTGATGACTGGCACGATTTCTAGAGAAAAAACCTGAAGTGATCCTTGTTTTAAATGCACGCCTATTCAAACATTACAATGCATAAACGCTGTCTCTTACTGTATGTGTTAATCCTGCGCTGTCCCGTTATGTCCCCTGACAGTCAGAGCCAGAGCTGCAGATCTTCTGATCAACCCTCTAGATCCGCGCAACGCAGACTCTATTCGAGTCAAAATCGCTGATCTTGGAAATGCATGCTGGGTGGTAAGAAAGCAGCTGGAGTTTGATATTATTTCATTTTGACTATTTTTAAATAGTGAAAGGTGAAGCCTTTTATGTTCTGTTGAAAACAAAAAGAATAATGAGTTGTACAGAGGCTGTAACCAGAGGTGACCACAGGTGCATTATGCTGTAGTTTTTAAAGAGATAATAGCTCACATTCATACTCAGAGAGGCCTGAGAGTTTCTGGAGGTGCGTTCTGTGTACCCTGTATAAATGATTGTTATTCACTGTAAGAATTCATATTTGAAACCTGTGTAGGCGGGCAAGTCGCCACAGGTTGCACAGGTCCAGATATTTTAATGAGGTTTAGAGAGGAAAACAAGAAGCAGCATAACATCAAACTCTGAGTTTCCTTCAGTGGTCCAATTACAGCTCTGCTTTCAGCAGGCTTTTTTCTTTTTTGTCCAGCAGCCATTATTAGAGACCGGCTGTTGAAACGAATGTACTGGCAGGAGGCGCGTTCCAGCAGCTAACGCCGCTAGAACCCATCGTTCAGATGCGCTAATCTGATCCCAAATCCTGCGCACAACAATTACACACAGTCTCACAAAACAACAGATGAAAGTGTAAATAAAAGCACCCCACACATGTCTTGATCGAGCCTGTAACACACACTGAGCCAGCTGCACTCGGCAAGGCAGGACTGCTCGCGAGAATTTAACAGGGTTTGGTTTCCAAAGATGAAACACAAGTGGACCCTGATCAGACGAAAACATATCAAGATGTAAGACGGGGACTATGTTTTACTGATAAATCCTTATTAAATTTTTTAGTAACAAATATCCTTCCTCTCCTCTTATTTCGCGGACAGCATAAGCACTTTACAGAGGACATCCAGACGAGGCAGTACCGCTCCATCGAAGTCCTAATAGGAGCGGGTTACAGCACTCCTGCTGACATCTGGAGCACCGCCTGCATGGTGAGGAGAACACACATGAATAACATTATTACATACATATATGCAGCTGTACTAGTTTGCAATCAGTCGTTGAGAGGCGTACTCAGTTTGTCCTCCCGTAGGCATTTGAGCTGGCCACTGGAGATTACCTGTTTGAGCCTCACTCTGGAGAAGACTACTCCCGCGATGAGGGTGAGTATTTAAATCTTTATGGTACAAACTGTTTTATTTCCAAATATAGGAGCAGCAGCTTCCACTGGAGAATTAATGCTGAATATTTTTAATCGTAAAACTTTAAACTGGATGTTTAGTGTTGGAGATGTTCGATGCAAAGTGTTTAAACTGTTTGATATTACTGCGTAAATAATTAGCTTCACAGTTTTTCTCCACTATTTGATCAACTTTATATAGAAATTTAAAACTGATTTTAAAATAAAACTGAAATCATAAAAGGACGAATAGAATAAATAATTGAAAAAGAATTTCTAAAATATACTTTTGTTTATCACTATGCAATAATGTTGAGGCTTTTGTGTCTTATTGGATAATGGAGAAAAGCTGTAATTTAAAAAAGGTAGTTTGTATTGTTAGCGCTTAAAAAAATAGCCAAAATCAGTTTAGTTTAAAGTTTAGTCAACCCCTCTCCCCACATCCTTCTGTCCACTTTAAATTCTGTCCCTTGAATCTGCTGCTGTGCCTCCACACATCCACACCAAACCCACACTTCAAACCTTCGCCCAACATTAGCCAAGTGTCCTGTGAGATTACGTGTATCTGTTTTCTGGTCTTTCTCCATCCTTTGCATGTGGACTCCAGTCATTAATCATACTAATTCTTCTAAATGTTATGTCTCGCAAAAACATGTCACATTACCAAACTGTGCAGCTTCATCCCCACATTTCTCTTTATCACTTCCCCTCATCTGGTCTTTGATCTGTCTCAGCTCATTGTGCTGTGTTTTGGGGGGTTTCTTTTTCCCCTCAGAGCATGTGACACACAGTTAGCTCCCTGCTTCCTGTTCTGCACAGGCAATAAGCCAGTGTCAGTTTTATTCTGGCATGCTTATTTACAGAGGGTCACCTTTGATCTCTCGCTACTGAGGCCAGAGTGAAAATCCAGTTCGTTCAGATCTGAATCTAAATACATGTCACTTTATTCATTTCATTTCCTCACCTGTGGAGGCACAGCTCACTAACACACGCTGTTTCCTTTACTGTCTGACTCTTTTTTTTCCCCTCCCTCTCTTTATCCCTTCCTTATGCCCCCCCCTGTCTTTTTATACCTCACACTTCCTTTTTTTTCAATGTTTTGTACCTGTAATTGTCCCTTTTTTTGTATTTACAATGTTCTTACACTGTGTTTCACCCTTCTTTCGATTAATTCTACCGTCTTTGGCTTTACTCTTTTTCTATTTCTATTTCTTTGTCAACATTTCCTGCCCCCTTCCTCTTCTTTTTCTTTTTCTCTCTCCCTTCTCCCTCCTCCGACCTGCCTCTCTCCTCCATAGACCACATAGCCCACATCATAGAGCTGCTGGGCTGTATTCCGAGGCACTTTGCGCTCTCCGGAAAATATTCCCGGGAGTTCTTCAACAGAAGAGGTAGCGCTGGCCAGAGAGCTGGTGGGACTGGGACACACGGACGTCTGAGAGGGACAGAAATTATGCACTGGCAGACCGTTTTAAAATCAGATTTGAAAGTATGATTAAAACATCGAGAACAAGCTTCTCTCTGCATTACCAATCGGTCTCTAAGCGCGTCTGCGGTGTACCCCAAGGCATCAGTGTGTGTCGGTACCATTCAGCCAGTGTATGTGCGTGTTGATGTGTGTGCATGCCGTAATGCTGAACCGTGCTTGTTCCCTCTGTGACGTATGTGGTGGTGGGCAGACCACATCGCTCTGATCATGGAGCTCCTTGGGAAGGTCCCACGCAAAGTGGTCGCTGCTGGGAAGTACAGCCGAGAGTTTTTCACCAAGAAAGGTAAACGACTCCGTGGTTGATGACTGGTTAAGGGTAGTGTGAGCCAAAGGGACAGCGGTAGTGTGTCAGGAGCTGGACTGTTATAGTTAGCTAAACCAACAGATGTGAAAAAAGTAACAACTAAAAGAAAACTAAAATGATTGTCTTTTTTTAAAATAACTAAACTAAAACAGAGTTAAACAGGAAATGACCTTACCTTTAGTCTCTGTCAGTGTGGTCAAATTTGTCAACCCAGCAAACATCAGGAGGCATTGATTTGTCTGTTTATTAAGACTGACACATCTGTATGGCATTAAATGTTGTGCTGCCTGTTCTGAACTTCATAAATGCCGACTCAGCAAATACTCCAAATAAATAAAACTATTCATTTAAAACTGAAATGAGCAAACCCGAACCCTCGAAACAAGCAAAAGTAAAATGAATTGACAATAAAACATCAAAATGAAGTGATTTTCAAAGCAGATAAAATAAACAAATGTGTGCAATAAATATATTTTAAGCACTGCCGGATTCTATTAAGTTTCCATAACTTAATAACAAAATAAAAACGATTTTAAAAGCACTTCTAGAAAACTCCACATGTGCATTTAATTGGAAAAATATCTGTTAAGAATCACTTCTGATCTCTGCTGGTCAGTAGAATTCATACAGAAGGTGATCACTGTCAAGAAGATCGGGTGTTGAATATTTACATTAACTAAATAGCTGTAAATTATAAGTTATTATCAACCAGACTGATGAATGTAAGCTTGCTATAATTACCTCTGATTTAAAATCTATGTCACACTTTGATATTTCACATCTGCCTTTCTTTCAATTTTTTTCCTCATGGCACAGACAACACAGTGACATATTTTTAGTATATATCCCTACCAACAAATACATTTTATATCCTTTGTAAATTCCAAAAGAAACAGTTAAATGTGTTTAATCAGTGCCTCCTTTATATCAAACTTAGGATTAATAGTTTACAGGTTTATGACCAGGTAAAGCCAGTTAAACTAGTAGCAATGACAGTGCATAAGGCTTCTCTCTAGTATGTCATGCACCTCTCTGACCCTACTCACCTGTGAGCATGGTAAGTTCATGGACCTGTGATTGATACAGCTGATAACCCTTGCACTCTCTCACTCATTCTCTTTTTAGTTTCGCTCCATCTCGTTTTCCTTTCTGCTCATATATTCTTCTTAATGTGTCATGAGACCTGAATATTTCTCCTTTGATCCCGTCTCTATCTGAGGTCTGAGCCTGCACTTGATGTCTCAATGTTCTCTCTTTTATCTCCGGGTGCTCTGTTAATCGGGTCTGACTTCCTCGCACTGTCTCTCTCGCGTCTGCCAAGACGCTTTCGACTGCATGTTGCAGTCAGACGGCCTTGCCAGCTTGTTTACTTCATGTGCACTGATATATTGATTGGAGACAAAAACACCTGGAAAAACTATACTCTGCATAGGAAAGAATAACAGCTGTAAGGGTTTATCCTGCTAACAAAAACCACATTTTCTAATGAATGTTTGCACAAAGCTGGAGAATTCTTAACAGCTTCCATTCTCCCATCTTGCAGAGGAAAAAGAGGTTACCATGGCAGCCGTGGTTTGAACCGGACCTTCGGTCTCGATCGCTCCGATCATTAATCATTCGCTCACACTTGCTTGCTTCCCTGTCAGACTTGTGTTTTCCTCCTCTCCTGAATAACAGACACCGTCCTTTTCTTTTCTCTTCTGTTTCTGTTACCTCACCAGGTTTTTAGCTATTTCTGTCCCTCTTGTACCCTCTGTTATTGTGTATTTTTCTGCCAAGACTCTGCAGGTTTTCACTCCATTGGTACAGCACCTCACTGATTATCAAACCTTAAAACACACAGAGAGGCAAAGTAATTGTAAATCAGCTACTGTTTGGCTGAAGCCTGCATAATCACAGCCTAATGTGGCATCTGATTATATGACCGGTACACCAAAATACCCAGAGAAGAAAAAAATATAGATTATTATTTTACATGGGGATGGTTTGCATTTTAAAAAGATTCAGCAGCAACATCTTCAACTGTTAGATTACAGTTTGCTGTATTGATACCTGCAGCATGCACAGTAATGATGTTAAAGCCTTTTTACACATGAACTAATGTTGGTGGGAACATTGTTCACAGCTGCTTTTCTCACATGTAGCCAGAAATTTGGCTTGACTGTAGTCACTTCACCGCGACACCTTCTTGCTCACTATGATTGCACCGTAGATTTACCCGCATTTTCTCATATGGCTTCAGTCAGACTGCACACACACTCTTTGTATTAGGGAGCTAACAGGTTAAAGACCTGTAATGTCTGATCTGACAGCATCAGCCTCTGGGTGATGTATGGAAAAGTTCAGGGCTCTGGTAAAAGTCTGAAAACTGATCAAGTCTTGTTCTGAGGTGATAAGCCTGTTTGTACAATAACACTAACACTAAATAAGGACTGGTTGTCTAATGGCATGGCAGTGATTAAGTGTTGTCAGTTTCCTGTTAATGATGCTTGAATCATGACAATGCACGAAAAGCTTATTTTTTATAATTGAAAAATTGTGTGTTTTATGTGAGCAGGTTCCTGCACCATTTTAAATATCAAATTGAATGCTTTTCAAAGCATAAAGAAAATTATGTATAACTAGTCACTTCTAGTCGGGTACACAGCTATTCAGTAATCCCTACAGCAAGTGGATATTTGGAGATCACAATATATTGACAGGGACCAATATATTGGCTAATACTGGCTATTTGATCATATCTTGGTAACAACATTTATAATGTTCAATCCATGAACATTTAAAAAGTAGAGAAGAGATGAAAGAAACACCCTTCAGACATGTTATGAGTGCTAATATTGCATAATTTGTCCACCAGAGGGCACTCCTGGAACTTCCCTGTTAGCCTTACACATAAACAAGCAGCTGATTGGAGCAAAGGTAGAGTGTAAACAAGTAATCCACAAAAAATGTTATTTTTAAATTGCATTGCAATAGTTTCTTAGTGAGCACTCATAAATAACTACACAGATAGCGTTAGGTTTAAAATAAAAACCACAAAGCATGCTTTTCACTTTAACTTAATAAAGTTATTTCCGACTGCCATGTTTCCTACCAATGTGTCAACTTTAATCACACATGGTGCATAACAGTTTTATTTGTATGGAGCAATTTCACAACAACAGTAATCTCTGATTATTCCTTATGAGCAAGACTTTGGAATGCTGTCGACTTTTTCTGCTGCATTTTCTTTAAATAATTCTGAACAGAAATTAAACTGTTTTTGTAACGAGATGTTGCTGCTGAATTATCAGGATTTCACTGATGTGGGCACCATTGTTTTTTTTCCAACTCCACTGTTCTGGAGAAAAGGCAGAAATCTCAGAGGCCAAAGCTAAAGCTGTACTATCTGCATGTCTGGGTGCTTCTAGAGTTAAAGGATACGGCTGGTGGTGTTTTGTATTTTTCCTCGTGATCAGCAAATCCCAGAAAAAAGCCAAAAACAACTCTGCCACAGTCACATCTGTTAGTTTTAGCAGATTAACACCGTTTTTGCTCTACTGAGTACTGAAACAAAACGATGGTGAAAATAAGCAGGATTTGGCTACGGATTCCAGATCTTGCTTATTTTCATGTTTTTCTGGTATTTGTGGAAAACAAGTCAACATTATATACCACCAGTCTTTTTCCTTTACTCAAGAAATCCTTTTTTTTTAATTTGTTGGGACCAACATTTTTCAAACGTTGCAGTTCATCCTACCATGCCAGTGACTCTGCTGTGTGTGGCCTTCTGCAGGTGAACTGCGGCACATCACCAAGCTGAAGCCGTGGTCCCTGTTTGACGTGCTGGTGGAGAAGTACGGCTGGTCGCACGAAGACGCCGGTCAGTTCACTCACTTCCTTCTGCCCATGCTGGAGATGGTGCCTGAGAAGAGGGCCTCGGCCGGCGAATGCCTCAATCACCCGTGGCTCAACTCCTAGCCACAAACACTGAGCAACGCCCTCCTCCTCTTCCCCCCTGCCCACCCAACAGTTAGCCCAAACACCACCCCCACCCTGGTGGCAGCCTTTGGAACCCCGATGTGGAAAGAAGCTGGCAACAGATGAGAAGGACCTCCTTAATGCATTATCCCACATATCCATTTCATGCTTACCTGAAAATGCTTAACTCCCACATTTCTTTTCCCAAAAGGAATGTAGAGACAAACTTGTGGAGATAAAATGACAAAAACAATCAGACTGTTGGAGGACGAATGCGGCCCACTTTGGAAAAGGGAGAAGTTGGGCTCTGCCTGAAAGAAATGTGCTTTCTTCTCTTTTTCTGCCGTCAGGATGCCGGTCAGTCTCTTACATCTGTCTGTCTCTTCCTAATTATAATTTTTTAAAAATCTGTCTCGGGCGATGGACACCTGCTGATCTTCTCAGTATTTTGAAAGAAAAGTCAACAAGTAGCCTTGATGCATTGCTGATGGCCCACAGCTCCATCTGCCATGACCTTTACACAGCCAGGGCCTCAAACTCAGATGAGTGTGTGTGTGTGTGTGTGTGTGCGTGTGTGTCTTATTGAGCATGTGTGAAAATGAGCGTACGTGCCTGCGCTTAAGATCTGCCTACACAGACCCTCGTCTTTTTTCCCCAATCTAACTTCCTTTCCTAACCATGGAAGAAGTTCCCATATCAGACTCCGAGTTTACACCCTAATTTCTTCCAAGAATCCCAAAAAACCCATCTGACCTGTTTGTTTCCCCACATTGCCTCTCTCCCCTTCCTAAATGAGCGTCATGATCCTGCCCGGGGGCTGCTGCAGAAAGCTGGAGGGCAGCCAGTCCTCCAGGGGGCAGCACACTGAAAATGAGGACAGAAACAGTGTGGGCTGTGCAAAAATACAATCAGTTTAACAAAGAGGAGGACTGCTTGGTCTTTAGAGACTCTTTTTAACAATGCATGGAGAAGACTGAAGGAGCAGCATGAAGGATTATGACAAACAAATGATGGATGCTTTGTTTCCTGTTTCATCACACCTCTTGGACATTCTGTTAGAAAGATTTACATTAGGTTAGGATATTTGGTGCCCCCATCCCTCCGCCCCCAAAATGAAGGTGGCTACTTTACAGTCTCCTTCTCCACCAGCTTTTGACATTCCTAAATCTTGATCCATCATTCCTTGACTTTTATTCCCGAGAACACTTGTGTTAATTCCTACTGTGGCACGTTTACCAGAACTTATTGGTACTATTCCCCCCCTTTTTTGTCCTTATAAAGAAACCCTTTCTTCCCTGAGCTTCTCCAGAAATGGGATGGTCACACGGAGGTTGCACTTGTCTTTGTAGATGTCCTTCAGGGATTTGAAACCTTTGTATATAGAACTGAGATTTGGCAACACAGATAAGCGACCGTGGACGACATTTCAACACGCAAGCATCATTCCAAAAAAACAGAAGAAGAAAGAAAATACAGAGGTGGTTGTTGGCAGAACTTGACTTCCTCTGATATAGTGGGGGTTTTTTTGTTTTTGTTTGTTTTTGGGTGGGCTGCCACAGCTCAACCCTGCTGGAATGTTCAGACTGAACTGCGCCACCTGGTGGCTGGACGAGAGTACTGCATTGCCACACTGCTGCTGCTCTCAGTGCCAACACTCCAAGACGTTCCACTGTATCTCTCTACTTAATCCGTAATGCTCTGTCAAACACACAGACAACCACAAACTCGCATCATCACAATTAGTCCAGTTGCCTATTTTTTCGCAATAAATGAAAACAAAAGATGAGTATAAGTAAATGGTGAGATATTTTTAAAAACTATTTAATTCATTTAAAAAAAATGGAAAAAAATAAAACTTTTCTCTGGTTGTCGTGACCGTGAACAGAATCTCGTCTTATACTGAGGTGATTGTGTTTGTCTGTTAGAGATGTTTTTATTTCTTCTTTCATTGCAATTATTAATGATGATGATGATTATTATTAAGAGGTTTTGTTTTGTTTTTTTACACTTTGCACCTCTCCCCTCCCTCCCTACTTGAATAGTGCTGCTTTGTCCAGGCCCTTGATGGTGATGGGAAAAAAAATTCAACAGTTTTGCAATAAAGGATTTTGTGATGAGGTTCTTTTTATTATTTTATTTGGTTTCTTTTTCACCAAAACCTCCTGAACTCACTCTCAGCCATGCTGACTGTTCTTCCTGATGACATTGACAGAATCGCGTCTTGTCTGTTTTTCATTGACAGATTTAATAAAATTGTAAATTAATGGATCCTGTGCCCTTGATGCAGTGAATTTTCTGCTTTGAAGTTGCACTTGGCAGCAGTCGACCCAAACATGTCTGGTGAACTTATGATCACAAACTAAAGGCATCGAATGAATAGAAAACAAAGTCACCACAGGTTCTCTTTTTATTGACATGAATAACTCACATTCAATCTAATCATTTCAAAAATACACTATGTTGCCAAAAGGATTCACTCACCCCTCCAAATCATTAGTCAGGTGTTCCAAGCACTTCCACTGTCACAGGTCTATAAAGTAATTTCCCCACTCCTAAATATTTCACAGCAAGCTGTTAGTGGTATTATATGTGTAATAAGATCATGGGATGCTGAGGTACATAGTGTGCAGAGGTCACCAACTTGCTGCACAGTCAGTCGCTACAGACCTACACAATCTTCATGTGGCCTTCAGATTAGCTCAAGAACAGTGCATAGAGAGCTTCTTGTTCTTGTTCCAACATGGCTGTGCAAGAACGTGACTGGCCTGCACAGAGTCCTGACCTCAACCCAACAGAACACCTTTGGGATGAATTAGAGTGGAGACTGTGAGCCAGGTCTTCTTTTCCAGCATCAGTGTCTGACCTCACAAATGTGCTTCTGGAAATGGTCAAAAATTCCCACAAACACACTGCTAAACCTTATGGAAAGCCTTCCAAGAAGACTTTAAGCTGTTATAGCGACCAAGGGTGGGCCCACATATTAAACAATATGAAAGTTCAATATGCGCGTGAAGGCAGATGAGTCAATACTTTCTGCAATATAGTGTATGCTACAATACCCAGGTCAGTTGTGTGTGTTACAATTAGTCAACACATTGTCAACCTAGTGTATAAGAATGTGATACAGTACATTGTGATTCACACTGAAGCAAACATGGTCCACTTAATTACATTTTTAGGATTCAATAAAGGATGGAGTGATAATAGATGTCCTGAGATCAATATTAGTCATTAAACATTAGAATGTGCTTTAAAATATCAACGTGTGATTTTAGCAGTATTTTGTTTTAGATCGTAAATCCCAACAAATGCTCTCCGGTGCCACTACTGCCTGCAATAAACTTCAAGGGGTGTAGTGGATATTTTAGCCAAACAGATAACACATTTCCTAATAAGAGTAATAAAAGTGGGAATACCCACAAATTTGACCATGTAATGAGGTATATTTTGGTATCACCACTATGGAAATGTGGAGGAGACGTGTATACCACACAGGAATATCTTGCATTGTAAGCCTAAAGACAAACGTCATGGTATTATTAGGATGTACACATGAACTGTAGATCCACTAAAGGCATACTACGCTTGTGTGTACATTTATTATACAGCTGCCTCCTTTGTGTGTGTGTTACAGCAGCGAGGCACAGTTCTTCAACAGCAGGGGTTTGGCTAAATCCAGAATGTCTAAGTTGGGATCGAGAGACCTGCCCAGGCCTTCCAGCACCATGATAGCGAAAACTATTGAGGAAAAGTTGCTCTCCAGCTTGACCTGGAAACACGGTGACAAGCGAAATACATATTTGACAGATAAATAAGAGATTCTGTTAAGATCAATATTTTATTTATTTTTTTAAAAAGTATAAAAACCTGGTGATGTTATACCTTGTGTTTGATGAGTAGGCCAAAGACTCTGGAAAGTAAGTCAGCTACTTGGACCTGCAAGCAAAGAAAAAAATAAAAAATAAAAACAGCAAAGAACTATGTAACCACTATTAAAATCACTGATTATGTACTGAAGCCTGTCCATAGTGTACTGCGTGTTTTGTGTTAACTTTCCTCATATCTCCAAAAGTTGATTCTGTTCATTTAGACGTAGCGTTTTGTGGTAGAAACGTTTCGTCACTCATCCAAGTGACTTCTTCAGTCTCAGCTGACTGCAGGTTTCCCCAATCTTATAAACAGTACATTTGCATAATGACTGAAACCAGCCCACTGAAGGAACAATGGGCTGGGAGGTCAGTTCCTTAATCTTAATTATGCAAATTCTCATGACCATTGATCAACAACCACTGACCAAAACCCACTGATCAAAGACCATGAGTACCATTCACAGAGTTGGGGAATGGCTGCAATCACAGCATTGTAAGATGGCGAAAGATGTACCCTTAGGCCCCCTCCTCGATTCAGAGATGGTCTTTCCCACATCCCACATTCCCACAACCACATTTACTCGGGGCCTTCTTGATGTGCTGTTCTTCTGCCTCACTGGCTGCTGTGTCTGTGGGGATGGTGTTCGCTCTGTGTTGAAGCGTCCTAATGACACCCAGTTTGTGCAGTGAATGATGAGAGTCAAACCTTAAATACTGATCTGTATGTGTAGGTTTACGGTACACGTCAGCTTTTAGATGTCCCCCATTACTGACGGAAATCTCACAGTCTAAGAAGGCTAACATGCCACAGGAATTAGGATCCCAACGAGGATTAAGGAACTGACCTCCCAGCCCATTGTTCCTTCAGTGGGCTACTTTCAGTCATTATGCAAATGTACTGTTTATAAGATTGGGGAAACCTGCAGTCAGCTGAGACTGAAGAAGTCACTTGGATGAGTGACGAAATGTTTCTCCCACAAAACGCTACGTCTAGATGAACAGAATCAACTTTTGGAGATTTACTTTCCTGGATGATTGAGATAAATCAAGAAACTTTTCTCATAGCTTACGTAACTTCCACATATAAATACGACAAAGACATTGACTCCACACACAAAAATGAAAACCAATAACTGATCTAAGTTTGGATTGGCCAAATTCACAACAGCTTTTGTTTTGGATTTTTATGATCAGGCCTCTCGTACAGTTTATTACTTCACTAGAAGCTTTTTAGATAAGAATAGTTTTGCATGAATTTATGTTGAGGCCAATTTATTTTATCTACACATTTTCATTTATCAGAAAGTTGTAGTGAAGAGGAAAGTGATTAAAAATTCTAAAAGCAAACAATACAGATACAAAATAGACATGTATCAAGTTGCTGGAATCACAAAAGGAGTGCTAAATTTAAAAATAAAAGTATTCTATAATATTATAATGTCTTCTACTGTATTACATTAACCACCATCATCATCCTGGTCATAACACAATGCAAATGTTGGTTCATACCTTTCCCAGTGAGAGGGTGTTGCTGCTGAGGGCATGATCCACCAGCTCTGCCATCTCCTTTTTAAACAGCGCGGCATCCTTGCACTCACTAGCTCGGGCATGATTCAGAATCAACTCTGCCACACGCTCACCCTGGGACAAAAAAAAAAAAAAAAAAAGCCACACAAGAAATTCTGTGACTGTTTCATGGGTGGTGGTGTACAAATGACCAAAGCTGTGTCACTGTTCAAACACTTATCGTCATCGCAGATTAGTTAAAGACTGTTCTCATTCACATTTAGGCAGCTTATACATTGATGTTCTTCACAGTTTCATTCAGACACCCCCACAACACTTAGTCCAAGTGCTGTAGGCACTTTACATAAAATGGCATAAAGTACATCTTAAAGAAGCTATAAAATTTTCCTGCATTGGTTCTTACCTGACGCAGCACCACAGCTGTGAAGACAGCCTTAAAGTTGGCAAGGTCGCGGTCACTGAGCTGGGCTACAATGCCAGCATCCAACAACACCAGCTGGATAGGACACGGCGGTGGCCTGACACTGACCACCACCGTGTCCAACAAATCAGTGAGCGTGGTTTTCCCATGGTGCTCCCCTGAAATACCAGTACCGTCTCCCGATCCAGCGAGGGGACCCTGACACTGGACAAGTATGTTGCCTGGATGAAGATCCCCATGGACGAAGTTATCCAAAAAAACCTGGAATAAAGAAGTTTACATTGTCACATGATAGCATTCTGCACACATCCTTAAGTATATAAAACATTTATTGTTTACACCAATTGCCTTGGGTTGTGGATCTTACCATTTTCAGCAGCGTGTCTACTCCCATCTTGGCTATCCTCTGCTTCACTTCCTTGGGTACCTCGGAGCTCAAGTAGTTTGAAATGGGTTCACTCTCCTGAAAACGAGGCTGAATATTAACTGAACTATGCTGTCATCATTTAATGACCTCAATTACTTGCAGATCATTATACTCACTTCAAAGGTTTCCACTAAGATGCTTCTGGTGACAAATGGTCGCAAAGGAGTAGGGAACTTCACATAATCAAAATCACGGAAATTCGTCTGGAAACGCTCTATGTTTCTGGCTTCAAAACGGAGATCAATCTAAAACGCATGGAAATCGCACCTAACTGTGACCTGTCTTAGTACACAGAATGCTAAAGCTCTATTTAAAAGTCATGTGCAAAGTCAAAAAAAGCTTGTGCCAGGTTAAATGTAGGAGTCTGAATATTTTTACATCACCTGTTTGGTCATAAGCTTCTCAAACTCCTCCACTATCTCACACATACTGAGCCATTTGAGTCCAGGCAGGCAGTGCAGAAGCCAACTACCTGCTTTCATGAGCAACAGGTCTATCTCCACTTGTCCCCTCACTCCTGGATGGACCACCTACAATGAATCGGATACAATTTATACACACCCAACATAACGTGCAAGAAAAAGAAAAAAGAAAAAAAATCATACAGCATGTTCTCCTTTATTTACACTCCGTGACTGTGATGTGAATCTGTAGGAGGGGAAACAATCTTGCAAGACTGACCTTGATTGCCACAGGTATCAGGCGCTCCTCCTGCTGACCATCTAGAAGACTTTTGTCCTCACTGCTCTCTTCCTCCCCACTCCCCCTCCAGAGCTGCCTCAGAGATCTTGCCATGCCCCCTAAACCAGGGATCTCCCAGGCTTCCAACAAATCGTCTTTTTCCATCTCCTCTACTATTGATTGGAAAGCTGGGTCCTCCACTTGGTCCACCCTGGCCCAGCCTCGGTATACCTGTGCAATGCATCCTGATCCCACCGGTTCTTTACTCCGAAACACCAAAACCCTTCTCCAGCCCTCCCCAAAAGCCCTCCGGAGGCACTGCTTGGTATGAGCCCAGGAGTGAGGGCGTACCTTGACGTGGAGCCTGGAGAAACGGTTGCAGAAATCTTGAGAGAAGATGTCTCGTCTAGTACTAGCCCACTGCCCCAGCTTGATGAAAGTAGGACCAGAGGTCTCAGTCACCCACAGCAAAGCATCGAGCCAATGAGGCATCCAGCGGGTAAACACCAGAACCAAGGGGTAAAGGAGAAGAAGGGGGACAAATTTGAAGAGCAGAACCAACGCCCGGAAGCTGAGGCGAAGAAAAAATAGAAATCTGTGCACTTGGATTTTAGCCAAAGACTTTTTTTCCGAAGCCTGGGGTTGAACAAGAGCTTCCTGGCATCTGACTGCACTTAAAGAACCGTTGACTGCACCCCAACATAGCAGTGTAATCTTGGGTATGCGGGTTAAAATCTGCCCCCTTCTAACAAAACCGGATCTGGTGTTCTGAATCAGTCCAAGTCTTGCAAAGGAGCCTGCTCTCTGCAAAGTGCACCTCAAGCTGAGGAGGGCTCCTCTTGCTCCAAAGGCTATCGTGATCATAATGTCACACAGCTGCTAGCTCAGTCCAGCAGCTGAACGGATCCACATGTGCTAGTTTTGTGCTGTGAAACACCTTTTAGGAGTCATCTGTAAAATATGATCTTTGATCTCTTGGTAAACACTGCAGGTTTTACCCAGAGGATTACACTTTAAAGTAAAGATGCAAACTAGATTGGCGCTACAATAGGCTACGAGCATACTTAGCTATTTTTCTACAATTTGGTAGCAATATTTGAACTTACGGTACTCGGTAGTTACTGCAGTTTCTTCACAGACGAGAAGAAACTCGATGACTCTTTTTACTTATGTGGACAAACCAGACATTTAATGCTTCAGCTGGCGTTGCTGTGCCAGCTAATTAAATGTGGATTTCCTCGTTTCCATTGATAACAGAACATCTATGGAAACATTGCACTGACAGTCTACGTCCGGATATGACGCTGAAGAAACAAGGTCACGTGGTTTTATCTTAAAGGTGCAGTGACAATCACGAAAAAACCTTTCAGCGTTTCAAAACACAATTAAAACACGTTTAGTTTCTCGTGTCTGCACTTCTTATCCCACACATTGTGGGTCTGTCTCGTGTCACGCTTCTGTATTTAAGAAATTATAATTTTTCTCAACTTAACTTGCAGAAGCAATGGCTCAAATTAACCTCCGTATTGCGCGTGCGCAGTCTGTTGTAGGTGCTTCTTGCTATTATTATTATTTGCAAAAGCACACGATTAATAATACTAGAAAATGAATTTTCTGAAGAAACTGCAGTGTGAATGCTGATAGTTGTTTCTGAGCTCAAATGAAATAACTGCTGAATGTTAAGTTAAAAATGTTGAATGAGCTGGAAATGTTGTGTTTACTTCCTCTTCAGCACTTATTGAGCACTTTTAAGGATATTTCTTACCACTGCTATGCAGATGATATTCAGTTATATATCTCCTTTAAGCCCCAAGATGTTTCCAAGCTACAGATTTTGCATAGACTCCATTAGAGGTTGCATGGCTGAAAACTTTCTTCAGCTAAATGAGGAGAAGACTGAAGTCCTTGTTTGTGCTCCTAAAAAAATTGTACCTACTGTTATGGAAAACTTGGGTCCACTTGTTACATTTGCCAAACCTTCTATCAGGAACCTTGGTGTTACTATTGACTCAGCTCAGAAGAGGACTTACGTTGTTGACCGATCCTGTGGACTGGATCAAGTACCTCCGGCAACTTTTCAGGATGGTCAGGATCCATGTTTTTACAAAGCTTACTTAGTTTTTATAATTTAACACTACTCAAATAAACTGAGTTGATCAGCTTCTTGAACTGCTAGCTTACTTAAACTGAGTTCTAATAACAAATAGATTTTTTTTAAAAAGTTCAGTCTTCTTAATATTTTTAATTAAACACAATATTAGATTTTACAGTGTGCAGAGAAACATTTATCAGTACTTGTAGCTCAGCTATTGGGAGTTACCAGGGTGACTGTGAGTCACAGAGTCGGATCCTTTGAAGGCTGGGAAGACCTGACGTGAATTGACGGTCTAGCCTACAACAGTTTCTGTTGCCAAGCAACCGTGACAGCTACAGCGGTGGTGGACGGCATGTTGGACAGAAATAGAGAAAATCTTTATTTGATGTCATTTGTTTGACTTTTAGCGGAGAAAACTGTCATTTCAGCTCTGTGTGATGTATCTGGGAGAAAATTACATTCAAATTAGTGGCTACCCTGAGGCAATGCAGAGAGGAATTTCCCCCCACGGGAATCTATAAGGTATACATTAAAATAAAGTCAGAGATTTGATCCTTGTGTGTTTCGGATGAAATGAAGACACACTGATGCAGTAAATATTCTTTTATTGATGAGAAAACTGTTCAGTATAACTTACTTAAGATGTTGAAGATATGAGAGCACTAAACAGGCTGATGTTTGGGTAAGAGGCTCTAAAAGGAGAGAAATGATACAGAAACATTACATCCTTATAAAATGCTAATACACTTTATGAATGGACAACTTTTCACAGCTCTTTGTATTTCAATGAGCTGCATACCTTCCCCACTGAAACCAGCAAATCCTACTGTGATGAAAACAATATTTGAACTGAATATATTCTGGATAAATCAAAGCATTATAAAAGTTGTCCGTGGTTCCCTTATTTTTCCTTCTTTCCCAGTCAGATCCTGTCCTGTAGGATAAACATCAGTGAGTGGTTCCCTGTATGCAGCTGTTACAGGAGCAGCATTTTCAATGTTTTTACCAGTCCCTCAACTACAGAGAGCTGTCTGCACTCCCCCGTTCTCCTCTGCATCTCTCAGCTGCTGCTTGCTCCTTTTTCTCCTCCTCTTCCTCACACAATGTCCTGGGTCTATCCTCATGTCTCATCAGGGGTGGAGAGCATCTGCCCAGACTCCTCTCACCTTCTCAGTCTCTTCTGACTCTGAACACTTGCAGAAGGAAATCAACCAAGGCAGTTAGCAACAAAAACAGCAGAAGTTTATCAAATATCTGCCAACTTGCAGGATGAAAACTGTTTTCTCTTATAATCACAAAGACAAACTTAATGTATTTTAATCAGAGGAAGGAGAAACAGGACATGATCCTGCAGAGTGTTGGTCTTTATAACAAAGGTGACAGACTCAGACCGAGTTTCGGCAGAAACCTAAACTAGCTAACCGACCAAAGAGCCGCGTTAAGTGGGGATATCACTAACGTCATGTAACTTAGCAGAAGGTTCGCTAAATGTGACTTTTTAAGACTTTTCATTATGCTAACATTTGTTCCGCTGTATAGTTGAAGTGGGATAAAAGCCCAGTACTTACTTTCGAGTTTATATCTGGACCGCTTCGGCCGTCCGCCATTTTTCTTAAACTGACTCGCAATGAATCCTGGGATATAGTAGGCCAACGACTTCTTTGTGACGTCACTGGCAGATCAAAGGAATTCGCTTTTGCTTTGATCCGTCAGCCACGTCACAGGCAGCTAAACCCTTAAGTAGGGGCTCTCACACAGACAAATCACTGCTCATCTGTTTGCAAACGTTCAACAGTCGGCGTTCTCTAAAACAAGAAAATTCTCACACCTTTCTCTCAAAAGAAGAAAATCAAATTTTAGTGATACGATAATGGCAACACACAGCGAAAATGAGATTTCAATCGTGGTCATAGCAGACCATATTATGCCACCTATCAACAGGTGCTTTGAAAGGCTCTCTGAAGCTCAGTGGAGCATGATCGAAAATGGCACATGCGACTCGGGCGTCCGAGCGGTGCTCGCTGATATGATTTGTGAAATCATTCAGATCGCCTCTAGCAGAATCCTGAAAATAGCCCTTCCTATTATTCAGGATTGCATGACGAGGGAAGAGCCTTTAGATGCGGGGAAAATAAGCCCGTCCCTCGGAGACTCGATTTCAGCCGCCATCGCCAGCGCTCTTAATGTCCCAAAACAGCGACACGAGAGCGCTGACGAGCTGACACGGATGGTTGAGGAAGAGATCTCTGAAAAGCTCAACTCAGCAATTGAACTCGTTGCAAAAAGCCCCGATCTCCCGCAAGACCCCGCCGTTTATGTTAGCGGGAAATGTAGTAATATTGAAAAGCTGCACCGCATGGTTTGTCACGCTGCCTCGTGCCTTAAAATGCATGTAGCACGTAAGTTGCGCTGCCGGTGCCTGTCAAGAGGGTCTGATTCCGGTACAGAAAGTACGGATTCAAAGATGCCATTGCAATCAGCAATCGCAGAAATTTCTGCGATTCTGTCATCAGGCAGCTCAGATGGAGCGATGACAGAAAAAGATGAGGATGAGGAAAAACTCGAGCTCCCACAAGAATCAGTTCGAACAGAACAAGACAAAATAACATCAACTGCAGAAAGCCAAAGTATCCGAGCTCCAACCCCAGTAGAAGTGGTTGCAGCTGACATCATAAATGAGATACTTGGGAACATGCATTCAAGCAGTGAAGAGCTCTGTGAGAGATGTAGCTTACCCAAACCTGCCTTTACTGCAGGATTAATTATCAACAAGGTGAGAGACTTCTTCTCCAAATGTTTGCCATCCACCTCACACTCCTGGCTCAAAGCACGCAAACACCGCTTTTCCATGTTTGCGAAAAAACAGTTTGAAAAACTGAAAAAAGAGCTGAGACAAGTAATAAAGACAAACAGGAAATTTGTTGTTTGTCTACAAAACATGTGCAGGTTCCAAAAGTATGAAACAGTGTCCTCCGATGAAAGTATGGTTTTCAGTACCCCTTTCAGTCGAGCCCCTTCCCGAAACACACTTCGCTACATACGTTCTTCTCTAGTTGAATTTGACACCATTAGATCAGACATTGATCAGTTGTTTGACAAATTAACAAAGAAAGAAGAACTCTTCATCATCCATAAAAGATTGGAAGACTTTATAAATAGTGGGGCAAGCAGAGATTTTACTGTGGAGTTGACAGGGAAAGTGTTTGATCTACTTATGACGGATCGACTGTATCAAATCCCCGAGCCTCTAATGGGTAGATCCCTCTCTGACACAGTCATCTCCAGGACTCCACAACCAACACATGGCTCAAAGCGTCCTTTTTCCGCTGAAGTCCTCTACGTCCTCGTAGAAGACGCAGTACAAAAGTTTTTACAAAAGCTTTTACTCTGGGTGGAGAACGAAGACAAAAATCAAATGATTGAGGACAAGGTTTCTGTGGTGGTGAAAGACATCCAGAACGTTATTGAAAGAACAAGGACCCCGACAAAGACAAAAAGCACAGATTCAGATGGCAGTGGTAAAGACTCTGTTCCATCACTTCCATCACCAACATCTGGGAGCATTTCCCCAGAAAACTCATTTGTGGCATCTGATCAGATGCCTCAAACACAAAAATCAGGGAGCACTTCTCCCAAAAAATGCTTTGCCAGCGTTTCAGGCTCTCTCAAGGAGTCTTCTGATATGTCAGAGATGCGTTCTGTGTCAGTGTCATGTTCTCATGCTGAGAAAATTTCCAGTGAGCTCGCCTTTATCCTCATGATGAGAGTCATCAAAAAATCTACATCTAAGACCAAACGGTCTGTGTCTCTGTCAAAAGAACTAGAAACGGTCATCAATCATCTGAGAGATCTGATAAAGCCAGAACTCAGCAGCACAGAGTCCGACACAAGTCTGATAAATAACAAGGAAAAGTTTATAAAGAAACTAGCCAAATCCCTCATCAAGGAGTTTGGCTCCCCAGACAGTGTCTTAAATGCTGCGATGGGAAATGATTCGTCTTTTGATGAGGCTCTGATAAGGCATCTAAAAATCCTCCTCGGAGTCATCCCCAGTCCTCCCAAAAAGTCCAAATTTTCCAGGTTTTTTTCAGCGGTGGGAAAAGTGCTGCGAAAACCCTTTAGGTGGTTCACTAAAGCCAGCAATGATTAAAATGACCATGCTGGCTTTTCCCCACTGCCCTGCTTCTTTTAAGATCATGAAGCAGAATTTTAGCACCACATCAAAATTTAAAGCATCACCATAAACTTTTTGATTGGCCCTCAAATCCAAATTTTAACAATTGTAGTTCACGCCATCTCGTCTCCTTTTTGATTTCCATCCCCCCCAACCGGCCGCAATGGATGGCTGCCCCTTCTGAGCCCGGTTCCGTTGGAAGTTTCTTCCTGTTAAAGCAGGGGTGGGCGATTCCAGGCCCCGAAGGCCGGTGTCCTGCAGGTTTTAGATCTCACCTTGGGTCAACACACCTGAATCACATGATTAGTTCCTCACCAGGCCTCTGGAGAACTTCAGGACATGTTGAGGAACTAATTTAGCCATTTAAATCAGCTGTGTTGGTTCAAGGACACATCTAAAACCTGCAGGGACACCGGCCCTCGGGGCCTGGAATTGCCCACTCCTGTGTTAAAGGGAGTTTTTCTTCCCCACTGTCGCCTAGTGCTTGCTCAGAGGGGGATCATTTGATTGTTGGGGGTTCTCTGTAGTACTGTAGGGTTTTGACCTTACACTGCAAACAGGGAGGAGACTTTGTGATTTGGCGCTTTATTTCTAAAATATCTAATTCGGCATAAAATAAAAAATTTCTAATTAAAAATACATCCCAACTTTGTTTGTGTTTTTCTTCTGTTGTCAAATATGTAGAAAGTGTTGCACGTGTGATTTTAGTGATTTTGCATCAATATGTAGCCAACACTTGTCTGTTTGTGATCATGCTGCATCTATTTTTGTGTGATTTGTGTCTTAGTTTAGTCAATTTACATCTATTTTGTTGCGCAAATATGTGGATCCTGTTTGACATATGTTTCGTCTTAATGCTTCACTTTGGTTGTCGATGTTTGTGCTCATTTTGATTCTACCATCTGAAAATTAGCACCTAGCCCACTTGGAACATTTTTTCTTTAGTCCAGGGGTTAACATATTTTTTATTTCAAAAAGGGGAAATACCTCGGTTACTTTACTACTGACCAAATAAATGATGATGATGACATATACAGACAACAATGCTCAATGTGCAGGCAAATACTGTTTTTTTATGTTTGTTGTTGCATACCGTTATATACTGGCCCCTTGTGGTCAGGATACCTAGAGGGGGTAGTGCCAGTCAGATGTTTGTAGCTGTGCGTGTTTGGACTTTTAAAGCACTTTTAAAAAAGTTAATGTTCACTTTTAGAGAACGACTGGATGGCTCTAGTAACAGTGTAATTTTAGCACTCACACACCCGACAGTGAGTGGTTTCTGTTACTCATGCAGTCTGAGGAAGCACCAGTTGAAGTGTTTGTGTATTTACTGATTTCTTTAAAGTCACTGCATATTTTATATATGCTTTGGATTATAAGTTTATAAACCATAATAGATATGGTTGTGCTGAGAGGGTTGTGCTTATCCATCCACCCCGTTCTAATAAAGCCAAATTTCAGGAACACGTTCTTTAGATCTGTTGAGTTTTATTCGTGTATCGCCTCTTAAACAGTCAACAAATCTTGACTCAAATGATGTTATATTCTAAGGTAAAGACCCAAAAGACTTCAAAAATGTTCACACCAATGTGAATTGCATTTACTTCATCGACAAAGGGAATGCATTTCAGTACTCAAAGGTGAGTGGCTATAAGTGACTACATGTGTGTACTGTATCATGAGTGGACAGACATGGATGTAAACCACACCTTAACTGTTTGGCTGAGGCTGTGATTCTAACTTCCTGCTGGTGCTTTATATATTATAAAATGTTAACATATTGTTTAATATGACATTTATTGTTTGTCAAGTGTTTGAAGAAAACACTTTGGAGCCACTTGAATGTAGACTACTGTACAAAAAAGTACCTTTTATATTAAAAGCAACGTTTGTCCTCCTAAGAACAGAAACCATTTGATAGATGCATACTGTAGACTCAGAACTTAAACCTGAAAAATATCTATCAGTGCCAGTTTCCTGCCTTTTATTTAAGCACACTTCTACTATGTGTTAGTATGAGCCTGATGAAGGCCACAAGCCGAAATGCGCTGGTCAGTCAATAAAGTTGTTCCTCTTCCCTTTAAGCATTGCCCTGCATTGTGATATTTATGGGGAGAAAAAATATCATTAACCAAGATGATAAGAGTTGACTATGAAAGTTGGAGAGTTTAATCGGTAATTTAGAGATATTGTAATTGCTTCTTAGCAGAAAGTGCATTCCTCTGAGTGAGTTAAAGATATGATTGGTAATAAAATTCCAAATTGAATTGGGATTTTTTAAAAAGAGTTTGATCCATTTGATTTTAAAGGAAGCATTTAGGGAGGTAAAATCTAAAGAATTTAGGCCACCAGAACACATCTTGTTTATTAATTAATTTTTAAAAAAAATATAAATATGTTCTCTTTTTCCAAACGAAGTTAAATAATATTTTATCAATTTAAGTGCATAATTCTTTTGAAACATCAAGTGCCATAGCTGCATAAATAAGTCTGGAAAGGCCTTCAACTTTGGCTACTAAGGATCTTCCAGTAATGGATAAGTCCCTTTGAAGCCAAAGATTACATTTTTGTAGTACTAAAGTTATGAAAGTGTTGAAATGTTCAGATAATCAAGCATCTTGGTCTTTTTGAATGATAATACCAAGATATTTAATCTTATCTTTAACAGGAACACCTGATATCATAGTATCTGTGCAGAATTTAACAGGGAGACCAGAACAAGACCAGGTTTCCTCCTTCTGGAGGAAACCTGGTCTTGTTAGGAGAGATGGCATCCATCCCACTTTGGATGGAGCAGCTCTCATTTCTAGAAATATGGACAAATTTATTAAACCCCTCAAAACATGACTATCCAGAGTTGGGACCAGGAAGCAGAGTTGCAGTCTTACACGCCTCTCTGCAGCTTCTCTCCTCCTGCTACCCCCCCAAAAACCCATCTCCATAGAGACTGTGTCTGCTTCCAAAAAGACAAAAAACAAACTAAAAACCAGCAACAAACAACTTAAACATTTACAAAGAAAGAACAATACAGTATCCACATCTGAACCAAAGAGTAAAACAGTGAAATGTGGATTATTAAATATTAGGTCTCTCTCTTCCAAGTCTCTGTTAGTACATGACTTAATAAATGATCAACAAATTGATTTACTCTGCCTTACAGAAACCTGGTTGCAGCAGGATGATTATGTTAGCTTAAATGAATCAACACCCCCGAGTCATTCTAACTACCAGAAATCTCGAAGCACAGGTCGAGGGGGCGGTGTGGCAGCAATTTTTCACACCAGTCTATTAATTAATGAAAGACCAAGACAGACTTTTAATTCATTTGAAAGCCTGATGCTTAACATTATCCACCCCAGCTGTGAAACTCAGAAACCAGTCTTACTTGTTATCATCTATCGTCCACCTGGGCCTTACACAGAGTTTCTGTCTGATTTCTCAGACTTTATATCTGATTTAGTTCTGAGCTCAGATAAAATAATTATTGTGGGTGATTTTAACATCCATGTAGATGCTAAAAATGACAGCCTCAACATGGCATTTAATCTGTTGTTAGACTCAATTGGTTTCTCTCAAAATGTAAAAGAACCCACCCACCACTTTAATCACACTCTAGATCTGGTTTTAACATATGGCATAGAAACTGAACATTTAACAGTGTTTCCTGAAAACCCTCTCCTGTCTGATCATTTCTTGATAAAATTTACATTTACAATAATTGATTACGCAGCAGTGGAGAGTGGACTTTATCAAAGTAGATGTCTTTCTGAAAGCGCTGTAACTAAGTTTAAGAATATAATCCAGCCACTGTTATCATCGTCAATGCCCTGTACCAACACAGAGCAGAGCAGCTATCTGAACGCTACCCCAACAGAGGTCGATTATCTTGTTAATAATTTCACCTCCTCACTACGTACGACTCTGGATACTGTAGCTCCAGTGAAAACTAAGGTCTCTAATCAGAAGTACATGACCCCGTGGTATAATTCTCAAACACGTACCCTCAAGCAGACGACTCGTAATCTGGAGAGGAAATGGCGTGTCACAAATTTAGAGGATCATCATTTAGCCTGGAGAAATAGTTTGTTGCTTTATAAGAAAGCCCTCCGCAAAGCCAGAACAGCTTACTATTCGTCACTGATTGAAGAAAATAAGAACAACCCCAGGTTTCTCTTCAGCACTGTAGCCAGGCTGACAAAAAGCCAGAGCTCTTTTGAGCCAACCATCCCTTTAACGTTAACTAGTGATGACTTCATGAACTTCTTCACAAATAAAATTTTTATCATTAGAGAAAAAATTACCAATAATCATCCCACAGATGTAATATTATCTACAGCTACTTGTAGTTCCATTGATGTTAAGTTAGACTCTTTTTTTCCAATCGATCTTTCTGAGTTAACGTCAATAATTACTTCCTCCAAACCATCAACGTGTCTTTTAGACCCCATTCCTACAAAACTGCTCAAAGAAGTTCTGCCATTGATTAATTCTTCGATCTTATATATGATCAACCTATCTCTAATAATCGGCTATGTACCACAGGCCTTCAAGGTGGCTGCAGTTAAACCTTTACTCAAAAAGCCATCTCTAGACCCAGCAGTCTTAGCTAATTATAGGCCAATCTCCAACCTTCCTTTCATATCAAAAATCCTTGAAAGAGTAGTTGTCAAACAGCTAACAGATCATCTGCAGAGGAATGGTTTATTTGAAGAGTTTCAGTCAGGTTTCAGAGCTCATCACAGCACAGAAACAGCTTTAGTGAAGGTTACAAATGATCTTCTTATGGCCTCTGACAGTGGACTCATCTCTGTGCTTGTCCTTCTTGACCTTAGTGCAGCATTCGATACTGTTGACCATAATATTCTATTAGAGCGATTAGAACATGCTGTAGGTATTACAGGTATTGCACTGCAGTGGTTTGTATCATATCTATCTAATAGACTCCAATTTGTGCATGTAAATGGAGAGTCCTCTTCACACACTGAGGTTAATTATGGAGTTCCACAGGGTTCAGTGCTAGGACCAATTCTGTTTACATTATACATGCTTCCCCTAGGCAGCATCATTAGAAGACATAGCATACATTTTCACTGCTATGCAGATGACACCCAGCTCTATCTGTCCATGAAGCCAGATAACACACACCAATTAGTTAAACTGCAGGAATGTCTTAAAGACATAAAGACTTGGATGGCCACTAACTTTCTGCTTCTCAACTCAGATAAAACTGAGGTCATTGTACTCGGCGCTGAAAAGCTTAGAAATTTGGTATCTAACCAGATTCTTACTCTGGATGGCATTACCTTGGCCTCCAGTAACACTGTGAGGAACCTTGGAGTCATTTTTGACCAGGATATGTCCTTCAACGCACATATTAAACAAATATGTAAGACTGCGTTCTTCCATTTGCGCAACATCTCTAAAATTAGAAATATCCTGTCTCAGAGTGACGCTGAAAAACTAGTTCATGCATTTATTACTTCCAGGCTGGACTACTGCAATTCATTATTATCAGGATGTCCAAAAAACTCACTGAAAAGCCTTCAGTTAATCCAAAATGCTGCAGCAAGAGTACTGACAGGGACTAGAAAGAGAGAGCATATTTCTCCTGTTTTGGCTTCCCTTCATTGGCTTCCTGTTAAATCCAGAATTGAATTCAAAATCCTGCTCCTCACATACAAGGTCTTAAATAATCAGGCCCCATCTTATCTTAATGACCTTGTAGTACCATATCACCCTATTAGAGCACTTCGCTCTCGCTCTGCAGGCCTACTTGTTGTTCCTAGAGTATTTAAAAGTAGAATGGGAGGGAGAGCCTTCAGTTTTCAGGCCCCTCTTCTGTGGAACCAGCTTCCAGTTTGGATTCGGGAGACAGACACTATCTCTACTTTTAAGATTAGGCTTAAAACTTTCCTTTTTGCTAAAGCATATAGTTAGGGCTGGACCAGGTGACCCTGAATCCTCCCTTAGTTATGCTGCAATAGATGTAGGCTGCCGGGGGATTCCCATGATGCATTGAGTTTTTCCTTTCCAGTCACCTTTCTCACTCACTATGTATTAACAGACCTCTCTGTATTGAATCGTATCTGTTATTAATCTCTGTCTCTCTTCCACAGCATGTCTTTATCCTGTCTTCCTTCTCTCACCCCAACCGGTCGCAGCAGATGGCCGCCCCTCCCTGAGCCTGGTTCTGCCGGAGGTTTCTTCCTGTTAAAAGGGAGTTTTTCCTTCCCACTGTCGCCAAAGTGCTTGCTCATAGGGGGTCATATGATTGTTGGGCTTTTCTC
Organism: Neolamprologus brichardi; assembly: GCF_056152115.1. Classification (NCBI taxonomy): domain Eukaryota; kingdom Metazoa; phylum Chordata; class Actinopteri; order Cichliformes; family Cichlidae; genus Neolamprologus; species Neolamprologus brichardi. The sequence continues at coordinate 18,952,200 of NC_142110.1, forward strand.
TGTATCTATGAAGCGCCTTGAGGCGACATTTGTTGTGATTTGGCGCTATATAAATAAAATTGAATTGAATTGAATAGAAGTTCACATTTTGGAATGTTGAGTTTGAGACCAGAGGCTATTGAGAAATTATTGACGACTTTGAGAGCTTCACCAACTTGAGATTTATCCTTTTAAAAAAAAGTGTTGTGTCATCCGCTAGTTGAGTAATAGATAATGTTCTGCCAGCAACAGAGAGACCCGTTACACTGCTGTTTTTAACATGAATGGAAAGTAACTGCATGGGAAGGAAAAGATATGCCGAAATCGGACAACCTTGAGGGATCCCACGGTTGATATAAATATGTTCGTTGTACCATATGGGAGTTTGATTGAGCTATTTGCATCTGCATATAAAGTTTGAATGGATTTTTAAACATATTTCCAAAACCAAAAACATCAAGTGCTCTGAACATGAAGTCCTGTTCAATGGAGTTGAACGCTTTATAAAAATCCAAAAAAAGAATGAAACTATTATCCGTGATTAAATCTGAATGATCCAAAATGTCAATTACCAGTCTTGTGTTGTTTGTTATTTCTCTACCAGTCATAAACCAGTCAGACTGTGTTTCATCAATAATATCATGAAGTGCACATTTTAGTTTTTTTTAGCCAAACACATAGCAATTATTTTAGAATCATTATTCAGCAGTGAAATAGGTTTCCAATTTTCAATCAAAAAGACGTCTTTTTGAGGTTTAGGAATCAAAGTAATTAGTCCCTGAGTAAAGGAACGAGGGAGCTTTTCGTTAGTAAATTTTCCAATCTTCTTACTTTATGTAAAAAGCGTGATACGTCCTTTAAAAATAATTTGTAAAATTCAGAAGTCAACCCGTCATTCCCTGGACTCTTATTAAGTTTCATTTTATTAATAGCACCTTCAACAGTGTTGTGATGGGGGCACCACACATGGTTTTATTATTGTCACTAATTGTTTTAATATTGCCTAAGGAATTATAGAATTTTTCCATGGCTTCTGTAGAAAATTTAGACTTATATACATTTTTATTAAAAAGTTCACAAGTCTTGGAAATCACTTGAGGGTCTTGTGTGATGACCCCATCTGAACAAAGTTTATGAACTCCTCTACTTTTTACTAAAAGCATTTTCAACACATGCCTTATTCCAATACTCATCTATTTCTGTTTTAATTTCCTTTACCGAAGAATCATTCAGTAGAAGAATTAATTACTTAATTTCCAATATGAATTCACTCTTTTAGATGGATTACTAGCATACAAACATATCCAACTCCAAAAAAAAATAGTTTTATGATCTGTCAAGGGTGTTGGCAACATATTCGGATAAAGGATCAGAAATGAACCAATAATCAATACAAAACTGATCTATTTTTCCATGACAATTCCTTAATTGTTGGATTTTTAAATCTCCAGATATCAATTAAGTCTCTTTCATTTATAAAGCCAACATATAATTACTACTTTCCTGACTTTTACTTGGCCATCTATCTATCATGGTATTGAATGATTCCAGTCTCCCCCTAATATGATCCTCAGATTAGCAAATGTACTTATTAAAGACTCAGTTTTTCATTTACTACAAGTATTAGGTCAATATTCTCCCGTTTGCTATTATAGCTGTAAATGTTTCCCAGTAAGACGGTCTGATCATTAAAAAAATTAACCAGCAAAATAAAAGGTCCTTTCAGATCAGTTTCTGAAGATATAATTTTCCCATTAAACTTGTGTTTCAAAATCAGAGTTCTCGCTGAATGGTTTGTGCCATGAAACATCCATAAATCGTCGGCCCATTGGGATTTCCGGAAGTTAGCGTCCAAGGTTCAGAATGGGATTCTTGTATGAGACAAAAGTCAGTATTCCAACTTTTAGCATATATAAAAAGAGCTTTCCTTTTGGTATAGTCCCTTAGTCCTCGAGCAATAAAAGAAATAAAGGATAAAGATGACATTTTGAAAAGTAAATTAACTTTTTATCCTGAGAAGAGTGTGTAAGCTTCAGAGAGACAGAACTACTCTGTCTAAAAAAGTGCTACACAAACATTTTAGCAGCAACATCAGACTATAAATCTTTAGAACAATAAGGAAAAGAGACCGTGAGGTATAGCCACAAACAGGACTGGAAGGGAATGCAGTGAATTTCTTTTCTGTTCACAAAAGCACGGGCTCTGACGAAGAAGACAATCTTCCCCTCCTCACATGCTTTCTCCACCTGTGGCCATAGCTGGTTGCGTCTCTCTCGGTCCTCAGGAGAAAGATCTTTTAAATGAAGCTTCCTTGTCTTCGGGTAGTCTGATCGCTTCGCCGCCTTCCAGATGTCTCGAAAATGTCTCATGGTAAATTGCAAGATTATGGCACGGGGCAGTGATGCAGAAGAGGACTCGCGTCATTGACCGATCCTGTGGACTGAATCAAGTACCTCCGGCAACTTTTACTTAGTTTTAATAAAGACAACTCAAATAAACTGAGTTGATCAGCTTTTCACTACAATTTGTGTTGGAGATACTTCTGCAACAGGAAGCAAATATCAAGAAAGCATTTTCAATGTTTTTACCAGTCCCTCAACTACAGAGAGCTGTCTGCACTCCCCCGTTCTCCTCTGCATCTCTCAGCTGCTGCTTGCTCCTTTTTCTCCTCCTCTTCCTCACACAATGTCCTGGGTCTATCCTGTGTCTCATCAGGGGTGGAGAGCATCTGCCCAGACTCCTCTCACCTTCTCAGTCTCTTCTGACCCTGGACACTTGCTGAAGGAAATCAACCACGGCAGTTAGCAACAAAAACAGCAGAAGTTTATCAAATATCTGCCAACTTGCAGGATGAAAACTGTTTTCTCTTATAATCACAAAGACACACTTAATGTATTTTAATCAGAGGAAGGAGAAACAGGACATGATCCTGCAGAGTGTTGGTCTTTATAACAAAGGTGACAGACTCAGGTTGTTTGATATAAGGATGACAAAAACAGCAGGAAACAGGAGGAGGACTTCTCCATCTACTGCCTGTATAATTAGTAGTGGTTTATACAGGATGAGAGCTCTTTAAGGGCAAACTTCAGCACAGCATGGTTGAGTCTGCGTCCTCACCACAGTTCGCGGGCCAGATATTTGGTCAACACTCTGCTCGGCGTTTCCTAAAACGTTTACATACGTTTGGCTTCACACCGAAAAACAGACCGAGCTTCGGCAGAAACCTAAACTAGCTAACCGACCAAAGAGCCGCGTTAAGTGGGGATATCAATAACGTCATGTAACTTAGCCGAAGGTTCGCTAAATGTGACCAAATGCGTGGCTTCAACCGTCCGCCATTTTTTTTAAACCTTTGACTCGCAATGAATCCTGGGATATAGCAGGCCAACTCAAATCTGCTGCTGCACAGCTGTGTGCGCGTGCGTTCTTTGTGTCGTCACTGGCAGATCAAAGGAATTCGCTTTTGCTTTGATCCGTCAGCCACGTCACAGGCAGCTAAACCCTTAAGTAGGGGCTCTCACACAGACAAATCACTGCTTATCTGTTTGCAAACGTTCAACAGTCGGCGTTCTCTAAAACAAGAAAATTCTCACACCTTTCTCTCAAAAGAAGAAAATCAAATTTTAGTGATACGATAATGGCAACACACAGCGAAAATGAGATTTCAATCGTGGTCATAGCAGACCATATTATGCCACCTATCAACAGGTGCTTTGAAAGGCTCTCTGAAGTTCAGTGGAGCATGATCGAAAATGGCACATGCGACTCGGGCGTCCGAGCGGTGCTCGCTGATATGATTTGTGAAATCATCCAGATCGCCTCTAGCAGAATCCTGAAAATAGCCCTTCCTATTATTCAGGATTGCATGACGAGGGAAGAGCCTTTAGATGCGGGGAAAATAAGCCCGTCCCTCGGAGACTCGATTTCAGCCGCCATCGCCAGCGCTCTTAATGTCCCAAAACAGCGACACGAGAGCGCTGACGAGCTGACACGGATGGTTGAGGAAGAGATCTCTGAAAAGCTCAACTCAGCAATTGAACTCGTTGCAAAAAGTCCAGATCTCCCGCAAGACCCCGCCGTTTATGTTAGCGGGAAATGTAGTAATATTGAAAAGCTGCACCGCATGGTTTGTCACGCTGCCTCGTGCCTTAAAATGCATGTAGCACGTAAGTTGCGCTGCCGGTGCCTGTCAAGAGGGTCTGATTCCGGTACAGAAAGTACGGATTCAAAGATGCCATTGCAATCAGCAATCGCAGAAATTTCTGCGATTCTGTCATCAAGCAGCTCAGATGGAGCGATGACAGAAAAAGATGAGGATGAGGAAAAACTCGAGCTCCCACAAGAATCAGTTCGAACAGAACAAGACAAAGTAACATCAACTGCAGAAAGCCAAAGTATCCGAGCTCCAACCCCAGTAGAAGTGGTTGCAGCTGACATCATAAATGAGATACTTGGGAACATGCATTCAAGCAGTGAAGAGCTCTGTGAGAGATGTAGCTTACCCAAACCTGCCTTTACTGCAGGATTAATTATCAACAAGGTGAGAGACTTCTTCTCTAAATATTTGCCATCCACCTCACACTCCTGGCTCAAAGCACGCAAACACCGCTTTTCCATGTTTGCGAAAAAACAGTTTGAAAAACTGAAAAAAGAGCTGAGACAAGTAATAAAGACAAACAGGAAATTTGTTGTTTGTCTACAAAACATGTGCAGGTTCCAAAAGTATGAAACAGTGTCTTCCGATGAAAGTATGGCTTTCAGTCCTCCTTTCAGTCGAGCCCCTTCCCGAAACACACTTCGCTACATACGTTCTTCTCTAGTTGAATTTGACACCATTAGATCAGACATTGATCAGTTGTTTGACAAATTAACAAAGAAAGAAGAACTCTTCATCATCCATAAAAGATTGGAAGACTTTATAAATAGTGGGGCAAGCAGAGATTTTACTGTGGAGTTGACAGGGAAAGTGTTTGATCTACTTATGACGGATCGATTGTATCAAATCCCCGAGCCTCTAATGGGTAGATCCCTCTCTGACACAGTCATCTCCAGGACTCCACAACCAACACATGGCTCAAAGCGTCCTTTTTCCGCTGAAGTCCTCTACGTCCTCGTAGAAGACGCAGTACAAAAGTTTTTACAAAAGCTTTTACTCTGGGTGGAAAACGAAGACAAAAATCAAATGATTGAGGACAAGGTTTCTGTGGTGGTGGAAGACATCCAGGACGTTATTGAAAGAACAAGGACCCCGACAAAGACAAAAAGCACAGATTCAGATGGCAGTGGTAAAGACTCTGTTCCATCACTTCCATCACCAACATCTGGGAGCATTTCCCCAGAAAACTCGTTTGTGGCATCTGATCAGATGCCTCAAACACAAAAATCAGGGAGCATTTCTCCCAAAAAATGCTTTGCCAGCGTTTCAGGCTCTCTCAATGAGTCTTCTGATATGTCAGAGATGCATTCTGTGTCAGTGTCATCTTCTCATGCTGAGAAAATTTCCAGTGAGCTCGCCTTTATCCTCATGATGAGAGTCATCAAAAAATCTACATCTAAGACCAAACGGTCTGTGTCTCTGTCAGAGGAACTAGAAACGGTCATAAACCGTCTGAGAGATCTGATAAAGCCAGAACTCAGCAGCACAGAGTCCGACACAAGTCTGATAAACAACAAGGAAAAGTTTATAAAGAAGCTAGCCAAATCCCTCATCAAGGAGTTTGGCTCCCCAGACAGTGTCTTAAATGCTGCGATGGCAAATGATTTGTTTTTTGACGAGGCTCTGATAAAGCATCTAAAAATCCTCCTCGGAGTCATCCCCAGTCCTCCCAAAAAGTCCAAATTTTCCAGGTTCTTTTCAGCGGTGGGAAAAGCGCTACGAAAACCCTTTAGGTGGTTCACTAAATCCAGCAATGATTAAAATGACCATGCTGGCTTTTCCCCACTGCCCTGCTTCTTTTAAGATCATGAAGCAGAATTTTAGCACCACATCAAAATTTAAAGCATCACCATAAACTTTTTGATTGGCCCTCAAATCCAAATTTTAACAACTGTAGTTCACGCCATCTCGTCTCCTTTTTGATTTCCATCCCACCCAACCGGTCGCAGCGGATGGCCGCCCCTTCTGAGCCCGGTTCCGTTGGAAGTTTCTTCCTGTTAAAGCAGGGGTGGGCGATTCCAGGCCCCGAAGGCCGGTGTCCTGCAGGTTTTAGATCTCACCTTGGGTCAACACACCTGAATCACATGATTAGTTCCTCACCAGGCCTCTGGAGAACTTCAGGACATGTTGAGGAACTAATTTAGCCATTTAAATCAGCTGTGTTGGTTCAAGGACACATCTAAAACCTGCAGGGACACCGGCCCTTGGGGCCTGGAATTGCCCACCCCTGTGTTAAAGGGAGTTTTTCTTCCCCACTGTCGCCTAGTGCTTGCTCAGGGGGGGATCATTTGATTGTTGGGGGTTCTCTGTAGTACTGTAGGGTTTTGACCTTACACTACAAACAGGGAGGAGACTTTGTGATTTGGCGCTTTATTTTTAAAATATCTAATTTGGCATAAAATAAAAAATTTCTAATTAAAAATACATCCCAACTTTGTTTGTGTTTTTCTTCTGTTGTCAAATATGTAGAAAGTGTTGCACGTGTGATTTTAGTGATTTTGCATCAATATGTAGCCAACACTTGTCTGTTTGTGATCATGCTGCATCTATTTTTGTGTGATTTGTGTCTTAGTTTAGTCAATTTACATCTATTTTGTTGCGCAAATATGTGGATCCTGTTTGACATATGTTTCGTCTTAATGCTTCACTTTGGTTGTCGATGTTTGTGCTCATTTTGATTCTACCATCTGAAAATTAGCACCTAGCCCACTTGGAACATTTTTTCTTTAGTCCAGGGGTTAACACATTTTTTATTTCAAAAAGGGGAAATACCTCGGTTACTTTACTACTGACCAGATAAATGATGATGATGACATATACAGACAACAATGCTCAATGTGCAGGCAAATACTGTTTCACAAAAATTCAGCTTTTGTTCGCTTCCAGTTTAAGTGAGTTTGTTTGTTTATGTTTGTTGTTGCATACCGTTATATACTGGCCCCTTGTGGTCAGGATACCTAGAGGGGGTAGTGCCAGTCAGATGTTTGTAGCTGTGCGTGTTTGGACTTTTAAAGCACTTTTAAAAAAGTTAATGTTCACTTTTAGAGAACGACTGGATGGCTCTAGTAACAGTGTAATTTTAGCACTCACACACCCGACAGTGAGTGGTTTCTGTTACTCATGCAGTCTGAGGAAGCACCAGTTGAAGTGTTTGTGTATTTACTGATTTCTTTAAAGTCACTGCGTATTTTATATATGTTTTGGATTATAAGTTTATAAACCATAATAGATATGGTTGTGCTGAGAGGGTTGTGCTTATCCATCCACCCCGTTCTAATAAAGCCAAATTTCAGGAACACCTTCTTTAGATCTGTTCAGTTTTATTCTGTATCACCACTTAAACAGTCAACAAATCTTGACTCAAATGATGTTATATTCTAAGGTAAAGACCCAAAAGACTTCAAAAATGTTCACACCAATGTGAATTGCATTTACTTCATCGACAAAGGGAATGCATTTCAGTACTCAAAGGTGAGTGGCTATAACTGACTACATGTGTGTACTGTATCATGAGTGGACAGACATGGATGTAAATCACACCTTAACTGTTTGGCTGAGGCTGTGATTCTAACCTGGGGGTGCTCTATATATTATAAAATGTTAACATATTGTTTAATATGACATGTATTGTTTGTCAAGTGTTTGAAGAAAACACTTTGGAGCCACTTGAATGTAGACTACTGTACAAAAAAGTACCTTTTATATTAAAAGCAACGTTTGTCCTCCTAAGAACAGAAACCATTTGATAGATGCATACTGTAGACTCAGAACTTAAACCTGAAAAATATCTATCAGTGCCAGTTTCCTGCCTTTTATTTAAGCACACTTCTACTATGTGTTAATATGAGCCTGATGAAGGCCACAAGCCGAAATGCGCTGGTCAGTCAATAAAGTTGTTCCTCTTCCCTTTAAGCATTGCCCTGCATTGTGATATTTATGGGGAGAAAAAATATCATTAACCAAGATGATAAGAGTTGACTATGAAAGTTGGAGAGTTTAATCGGTAATTTAGAGATATTGTAATTGCTTCTTAGCAGAAAGTGCATTCCTCTGAGTGAGTTAAAGATATGATTGGTAATAAAATTCCAAATTGAATTGGGATTTTTTAAAAAGAGTTTGATCCATTTGATTTTAAAGGAAGCATTTAGGGAGGTAAAATCTAAAGAATTTAGGCCACCAGAACACATCTTGTTTATCATTAATTTTAAAAAAAAAAAAATATATATATATATAATATGTTCTCTTTTTCCAAACGAAGTTAAATAATATTTTATCAATTTAAGTGCATAATTCTTTTGAAACATCAAGTGCCATAGCTGCATAAATAAGTCTGGAAAGGCCTTCAACTTTGGCTACTAAGGATCTTCCAGTAATGGATAAGTCCCTTTGAAGCCAAAGATTACATTTTTGTTGTACTGAAGTTATGAGAGTGTTAAAATGTTCAGATAATCGAGCATCTTGGTCTTTTTGAATGATAATACCAAGATATTTAATCTTATCTTTAACAGGAACACATGATATCATAGTATCTGTGCAGAATTTAACAGGGAGAAGTTCACATTTTGGAATGTTGAGTTTGAGACCAGAGGCTATTGAGAAATTATTGACGACTTTGAGAGCTTCACCAACTTGAGATTTATCCTTTTAAAAAAAAGTGTTGTGTCATCCGCTAGTTGAGTAATAGATAATGTTCTGCCAGCAACAGAGAGACCCGTTACACTGCTGTTTTTAACATGAATGGAAAGTAACTGCATGGGAAGGAAAAGATATGCCGAAATCGGACAACCTTGAGGGATCCCACGGTTGATATAAATATGTTCGTTGTACCATATGGGAGTTTGATTGAGCTATTTGCATCTGCATATAAAGTTTGAATGGATTTTTAAACATATTTCCAAAACCAAAAACATCAAGTGCTCTGAACATGAAGTCCTGTTCAGTGGAGTTGAACGCTTTATAAAAATCCAAAAAAAGAATGAAACTATTATCCGTGATTAAATCTGAATGATCCAAAATGTCAATTACCAGTCTTGTGTTGTTTGTTATTTCTCTACCAGTCATAAACCAGTCAGACTGTGTTTCATCAATAATATCATGAAGTGCACATTTTAGTTTTTTTTAGCCAAACACAGCAATTATTTTAGAATCATTATTCAGCAGTGAAATAGGTTTCCAATTTTCTATCAAAAAGACGTCTTTTTGAGGTTTAGGAATCAAAGTAATTAGTCCCTGAGTAAAGGAACGAGGGAGCTTTTCGTTAGTAAATTTTCCAATCTTCTTACTTTATGTAAAAAGCGTGATACGTCCTTTAAAAATAATTTGTAAAATTCAGAAGTCAACCCGTCATTCGCTGGACTCTTATTAAGTTTCATTTTATTAATAGCACCTTCAATAGTGTTGTGATGGGGGCACCACACATGGTTTTATTATTGTCACTAATTGTTTTAATATTGCCTAAGGAATTATAGAATTTTCCATGGCTTCTGTAGAAAATTTAGACTTATATACATTTTTATTAAAAAGTTCACAAGTCTTGGAAATCACTTGAGGGTCTTGTGTGATGACCCCATCTGAACAAAGTTTATGAACTCCCACTTTTTACTAAAAGCATTTTCAACACATGCCTTATTCCAATACTCATCTATTTCTGTTTTAATTTCCTTTACCGAAGAATCATTCAGTAGAAGAATTAATTACTTAATTTCCAATATGAATTCACTCTTTTAGACGGATTACTAGCATACAAACATATCCAACTCCAAAAAAATAGTTTTATGATCTGTCAAGGGTGTTGGCAACATATTCGGATAAAGGATCAGAAATGAACCAATAATCAATACAAAACTGATCTATTTTTCCATGACAATTCCTTAATTGTTGGATTTTTAAATCTCCAGATATCAATTAAGTCTCTTTCATTTATAAAGCCAAGATATAATTACTACTTTCCTGACTTTTACTTGGCCATCTATCTATCATGGTATTGAATGATTCCAGTCTCCCCCTAATATGATCCTCAGATTAGCAAATGTACTTATTAAAGACTCAGTTTTTCATTTACTACAAGTATTAGGTCAATATTCTCCCGTTTGTTATTATAGCTGTAAATGTTTCCCAGTAAGACGGTCTGATCATTAAAAAAATTAACCAGCAAAATAAAAGGTCCTTTCAGATCAGTTTCTGAAGATATAATTTTCCCATTAAACTTGTGTTTCAAAATCAGAGTTCTCGCTGAATGGTTTGTGCCATGAAACATCCATAAATCGTCGGCCCATTGGGATTTCCGGAAGTTAGCGTCCAAGGTTCAGAATGGGATTCTTGTATGAGACAAAAGTCAGTATTCCAACTTTTAGCATATATAAAAAGAGCTTTCCTTTTGGTATAGTCCCTTAGTCCTCGAGCAATAAAAGAAATAAAGGATAAAGATGACATTTTGAAAAGTAAATTAACTTTTTATCCTGAGAAGAGTGTGTAAGCTTCAGAGAGACAGAACTACTCTGTCTAAAAAAGTGCTACACAAACATTTTAGCAGCAACAGCAGACTATAAATCTTTAGAACAATAAGGAAAAGAGACCTTGAGTTATAGCCACAAACAGGACTGGAAGGGAATGCAGTGAATTTCTTTTCTGTTCACAAAAACACGGGCTCTGACGAAGAAGACAATCTTCCCCTCCTCACATGCTTTCTCCACCTGTGGCCATAACTGGTTGCGTCTCTCTCGGTCCTCAGGAGAAAGATCTTTTAAATGAAGCTTCCTTGTCTTCGGGTAGTCTGATCGCTTCGCCGCCTTCCAGATGTCTCGAAAATGTCTCATGGTAAATTGCAAGATTATGGCACGGGGCAGTGATGCAGAAGAGGACTCGCATCATTGACCAATCCTGTGGACTGAATCAAGTACCTCCGGCAACTTTTACTTAGTTTTAATATAGACAAATCAAATAAACTGAGTTGATCAGCTTCTTGAATAAAAAAAAAAAAATAGAACTGCCAACTTACTTAAACTGAGTACTAATAACAAGATAATTTAAAAAACAAACAAACAAACAAAGTTCAGTCTTCTTAATATTTTTTAATTAAACACAATATTAGATTTCACAGTGTGCAGAGAAACATTTATCAGTACTTGTCGCTCAGCTGTTGGGAGTTACCAGGGTGACTGTGACGTCACAGAGCCAATTCCTTGAATTGACGGTTGATAGGTTTGTAGCTTGAACCTATTCGCTGGAACGTTGAAGACAATATAATTACACAGCAAAGCAAGACACAAAGTAGGCAAAGTTCTTCATGTTACTCATGCATGAGGGAGACCAGCCTGGAGCCAAGTGTCGTTCCACCACTTGACCTCCGTCAGACTCTCAGCCAGGTTCCCCATAGCACTCCTTTTATTGTGGTTACATGAATATGCATAGGGTCATTAACATATAACATCTTACATAGGTATACATGTGAACAAAGAATACTGTGTGTGTGTGTGGTGTGTGTGTGTGGGGTCAGAGTATGACCCCATAAATGACTTCCCTAAACCTACTGGTCTGGAAAGTCCAGCAGTCTATCTAAACAAAAGGCACTTAGACTAAAACAGATATAGCCACGTTTATCCTACCATAAAACAATAAAACAAGGTACGACGTCTTCCCATGCTCCCAGGATGTAGGTGTGGATTCCAGAACACTCTGAATGCACACCAAGCCTTTGCAGCCTGCTAAAGATCACACATCCTATCACTACACAATTAATTAAACACCTCTACCAATCTAAAACTAATTATAAAACTCTAAGCATATATAAGTAGATATTTCTAAGCATAAATGACAATCAACATTACAAAACCTAACAACGGTCTAGCCTACAACAGTTTCTGTTGCCAAGCAACCGCGACAGCTACAGCGGTGGTGGACAGCATGTTGGATAGAAATAGAGAAAATCTTTATTTGATGTCATTCATTTGACTTTTAGCGGAGAAAACTGTCGTTTCTGCTACGTGTGATGTATCTGGGAGAAAATTACATTCGAATCAGTGGCTACACTGAGGTACCGTCCCTACACACTGCTCCCCAGGCGCCCAATGGCTGCCCACTGCTTCACTGAGTGAAGCTGTGGGCAGCCATTGCAGTAAATATTCTTTTATTGATGAGAAAACTGTGCAGTATAACTTACTTAAGATGTTGAAGATATGAAAGCACTAAACAGGCTGATGTTTGGGTAAGAGGCTCTAAAAGGAGAGAAATGATACAGAAACATTACATCCTTATAAAATACTAACACACTTTATGAATGGACAACTTTGCACAGCTCTTTGTATTTCAATGAGCTGCATACCTTCCCCACTGAAACCAGCACAATCCCACAGTGATGAAAACAATATTTGAACTGAATATATTCTGGATAAATCAAAGCATTATCAAACTTGTCCATGGTTCCCTTATTTTTCCTTCTTTCCCAGTCAGATCCTGTCCTGCAGGATAAACACCAGTGAGTGGTTCCCTGTATGCAGCTGTTACAGTTTGTGTTGGAGATACTTCTGCAACAGGAAGCAAATATCAAGAAAGCATTTTCAATGTTTTTACCAGTCCCTCAACTACAGAGAGCTGTCTGCACTCCCCCGTTCTCCTCTGCATCTCTCAGCTGCTGCTTGCTCCTTTTTCTCCTCCTCTTCCTCACACAATGTCCTGGGTCTATCCTGTGTCTCATCAGGGGTGGAAAGCATCTGCCCAGACTCCTCTCACCTTCTCAGTCTCTTCTGACCCTGGACACTTGCAGAAGGAAATCAACCAAGGCAGTTAGCAACAAAAACAGCAGAAGTTTATCAAATATCTGCCAACTTGCAGGATGAAAACTGTTTTCTCTTATAATCACAAAGACACACTTAATGTATTTTAATCAGAGGAAGGAGAAACAGGACATGATCCTGCAGAGTGTTGGTCTTTATAACAAAGGTGACAGACTCAGGTTGTTTGATATAAGGATGACAAAAACAGCAGGAAACAGGAGGAGGACTTCTCCATCTACTGCCTGTATAATTAGTAGTGGTTTATACAGGATGAGAGCTCTTTAAGGGCAAACTTCAGCACAGCATGGTTGAGTCTGCGTCCTCACCACAGTTCGCGGGCCAGATATTTGGTCAACACTCTGCTCGGCGTTTCCTAAAACGTTTACATACGTTTGGCTTCACACCGAAAAACAGACCGAGTTTCGGCAGAAACCTAAACTAGCTAACCGACCAAAGAGCCGCGTTAAGTGGGGATATCACTAACGTCATGTAACTTAGCCGAAGGTTCGCTAAATGTGACTAAATGCGTCACTTCGACCGTCCGCCATTTTTTTTAACCCTTTGACTCGCAATGAATCCTGGGATATAGCAGGCCAACTCAAATCTGCTGCTGCACAGCTGTGTGCGCGTGCGTTCTTTGTGTCGTCACTGGCAGATCAAAGGAATTCGCTTTTGCTTTGATCCGTCAGCCACGTCACAGGCAGCTAAACCCTTAAGTAGGGGCTCTCACACAGACAAATCACTGCTCATCTGTTTGCAAACGTTCAACAGTCGGCGTTCTCTAAAACAAGAAAATTCTCACACCTTTCTCTCAAAAGAAGAAAATCAAATTTTAGTGATACGATAATGGCAACACACAGCGAAAATGAGATTTCAATCGTGGTCATAGCAGACCATATTATGCCACCCATCAACAGGTGCTTTGAAAGGCTCTCTGAAGCTCAGTGGAGCATGATCAAAAATGGCACATGCGACTCGGGCGTCCGAGCGGTGCTCGCTGATATGATTTGTGAAATCATTCAGATCGCCTCTAGCAGAATCCTGAAAGTAGCCCTTCCTATTTTTCAGGATTGCATGACAAGGGAAGAGCCTTTAGATGCGGGAAAAATAAGCCCGTCCCTCGGAGACTCGATTTCAGCCGCCATCGCCAGCGCTCTTAAAGTCCCAAAACAACGACACGAGAGCGCTGACGAGCTGACACGGATGGTTGAGGAAGAGATCTCTGAAAAGCTCAACTCAGCAATTGAACTCATTACAAAAAGCCCCGATCTCCCGCAAGACCCCGCAGTTTATGTTAGCGGGAAATGTAGTAGTATTGAAAAGCTGCACCGCATGGTTTGTCACGCTGCCTCGTGCCTTAAAATGCATGTAGCACGTAAGCTGCGCTGCCGGTGCCTGTCAAGAGGGTCTGATTCCGGTACAGAAAGTACGGATTCAAAGATGCCATTGCAATCAGCAATTGCACAGATTTCTGCGATTCTGTCATCAAGCAGCTCAGATGGAGCGATGATAGAAAAAGATGAGGATGAGGAAAAACTCGAGCTCCCACAAGAATCAGTTCAAACAGAACAAGACAAAATAACATCAACTGCAGAAAGCCAAAGTATCCGAGCTCCAACCCCAGTAGAAGTGGTTGCAGCTGACATCTTAAATGAGATACTTGGGAACATGCATTCAAGCAGTGAAGAGCTCTGTGAGAGATGTAGCTTACCCAAACCTGCCTTTACTGCAGGATTAATTATCAACAAGGTGAGAGACTTCTTCTCCAAATGTTTGCCATCCACCTCACACTCCGGGCTCAAAGCACGCAAACACCGCTTTTCCATGTTTGCGAAAAAACAGTTTGAAAAACTGAAAAAAGAGCTGAGACAAGTAATAAAGACAAACAGGAAATTTGTTGTTTGTCTACAAAACATGTGCAGGTTCCACAAGAATGAAACAGTGTCTTCCGATGAAAGTATGGTTTTCAGTCCCCCAGGGTCAGTCCCAGAAACTCGTCCCCAGAGTACAGAGGCTCATCGAGCCCCTTCCCGAAACACACTTCGCTACATACGTTCTTCTCCAGTTGAATTTGACACCATTAGATCAGACATTGATCAGTTGTTTGACAAATTAACAAAGAAAGAAGAACTCTTCATCATCCATAAAAGATTGGAAGACTTTATAAATAGTGGGGCAAGCAGAGATTTTACTGTGGAGTTGACAGGGAAAGTGTTTGATCTACTTATGACGGATCGACTGTATCAAATCCCCGAGCCTCTAATGGGTAGATCCCTCTCTGACACAGTCATCTCCAGGACTCCACAACCAACACATGGCTCAAAGCGTCCTTTTTCCGCTGAAGTCCTCTACGTCCTCGTAGAAGACGCAGTACAAAAGTTTTTACAAAAGCTTTTACTCTGGGTGGAAAACGAAGACAAAAATCAAATGATTGAGGACAAGGTTTCTGTGGTGGTGGAAGACATCCAGGACGTTATTGAAAGAACAAGGACCCCAACAAAGACAAAAAACACAGATTCAGATGGCAGTGGTAAAGAATCTGTTCCATCACTTCCATCACCAACATCTGGGAGCATTTCCCCAGAAAAATCCTCTTTGGCACCTGATCACTCACCTCAAACAGTGTCATCTTCTGATGCTGAGAAAATTTCCAGTGAGCTCGCCTTTATCCTCATGATGAGAGTCATCAAAAAATCTACATCTAAGACCAAACGGTCTGTGTCTCTGTCAAAAGAACTAGAAACGGTCATCAACCATCTGAGAGATCTGATAAAGCCAGAACTCAGCAGCACAGAGTCCGACACAAGTCTGATAAATAACAAGAAAAAGTTTATAAAGAAACTAGCCAAATCCCTCATCAAGGAGTTTGGCTCCCCAGACAGTGTCTTAAATGCTGCGATGGGAAATGATTCGTCTTTTGATGAGGCTCTGATAAGGCATCTAAAAATCCTCCTCGGAGTCATCCCCAGTCCTCTGAAAAAGTCCAAATTTTCCAGGTTTTTTTCAGCGGTGGGAAAAGTGCTGCGAAAACCCTTTAGGTGGTTCACTAAAGCCAGCAATGATTAAAATGACCATGCTGGCTTTTCCCCACTGCCTTGCTTCTTTTAAGATCATGAAGCAGAATTTTAGCACCACATCAAAATTTAAAGCATCACCATAAACTTTTTGATTGGCCCTCAAATCCAAATTTTAACAACTGTAGTTCACGCCATCTCGTCTCCTTTTTGATTTCCATCCCCCCCAACCGGCCGCAATGGATGGCTGCCCCTTCTGAGCCCGGTTCCGTTGGAAGTTTCTTCCTGTTAAAGCAGGGGTGGGCGATTCCAGGCCCCGAAGGCCGGTGTCCTGCAGGTTTTAGATCTCACCTTGGGTCAACACACCTGAATCACATGATTAGTTCCTCACCAGGCCTCTGGAGAACTTCAGGACATGTTGAGGAACTAATTTAGCCATTTAAATCAGCTGTGTTGGTTCAAGGACACATCTAAAACCTGCAGGGACACCGGCCCTCGGGGCCTGGAATTGCCCACTCCTGTGTTAAAGGGAGTTTTTCTTCCCCACTGTCGCCTAGTGCTTGCTCAGAGGGGGATCATTTGATTGTTGGGGGTTCTCTGTAGTACTGTAGGGTTTTGACCTTACACTACAAACAGGGAGGAGACTTTGTGATTTGGCGCTTTATTTTTAAAATATCTAATTCGGCATAAAATAAAAAATTTCTAATTAAAAATACATCCCAACTTTGTTTGTGTTTTTCTTCTGTTGTCAAATATGTAGAAAGTGTTGCACGTGTGATTTTAGTGATTTTGCATCAATATGTAGCCAACACTTGTCTGTTTGTGATCATGCTGCATCTATTTTTTCTTTAGTCCAGGGGTTAACACATTTTTTATTTCAAAAAGGGGAAATACCTCGGTTACTTTACTACTGACCAAATAAATGATGATGATGACATATACAGACAACGATGCTTAATGTGCAGGCAAATACTGTTTCACACAAATTCAGCTTTTGTTCACTTCCAGTTTAAGTGAGTTTGTTTATTTATGTTTGTTGTTGCATACCGTTATATACTGGCCCCTTGTGGTCAGGATACCTAGAGGGGGTAGTGCCAGTCAGATGTTTGTAGCTGTGCGTGTTTGGACTTTTAAAGCACTTTTAAAAAAGTTAATGTTCACTTTTAGAGAACGACTGGATGGCTCTAGTAACAGTGTAATTTTAGCACTCACACACCCGACAGTGAGTGGTTTCTGTTACTCATGCAGTCTGAGGAAGCACCAGTTGAACTGTTTGCGTATTTACTGATTTCTTTAAAGTCATTGTGCATTTTATATATGTTTTGGATTATAAGTTTATAAACTATAATATATATGGTTGTGCTGAGAGGGTTGTGCTCATCCATCCACCATGTTCTAATAAAGCCAAATTTCAGGAACACCTTCTTTACATCTGTTCAGTTTTAATCATGTATCACCACTTAAACAGTCAACAAATCTTGACTCAAATGATGTTATATTCTAAGGTAAATAGATGATAAATAATACTAAAGCACTTTCAATACCGGGTAGGGGAATTGCACTTGTGGGGGATTAATGAGCAGCGTGTGGGCTCCACTGGACTGTCCTGGCTTCATTTCTTTTCACATTATATAAAGGTTACTTCAAGACCATCACTAGCCTGGACACAACGGGAGAAGTGGTTGAAAGATGCACAATAAAGACATTAGAAGCCATCATGAATAACTCTGAACAGCTCACCTTATAACATCTTTATGGCACCTGGAGGACTCATCTGTCTTTGTTGTTAAACAGGGAGACACAGAAA
Organism: Neolamprologus brichardi; assembly: GCF_056152115.1. NCBI lineage: Eukaryota > Metazoa > Chordata > Actinopteri > Cichliformes > Cichlidae > Neolamprologus > Neolamprologus brichardi. The sequence goes on from NC_142110.1 coordinate 18,969,927, forward strand.
ATCAGTCACACCCACGGCCATCAGGCTTTTCACTCCTCATACAAATAGTGAGCCATGAATTTCCCTCTTCGATCAATAAAGTTATTCTTAAGTTATTGTCTGGCAAACTGCTGTACAATGTTTAATCTCTGGTGCTTTATAAAAGCTGTTACAGACTCCACTGTTCGATTATGTGTTATCATAAATTTCGACATGAGCTGCAATTAGTTTGTGGAAACAGGAATTTTCATTTTAACAGGATTCTGAAGTGAATGAAAGTGTAGCTCATTTGGTAAATCTAAAGGGCCTTTATTTTGAAATCCAAAATCAGATTGACTTGATATTAACATGGCCCCAGTGTGAGGGTGCGTAGTGGTGATAAAAAGTGAAATTAGAAATTCTTTACTGAAAATGGATGATAAAATCTTATCTAAGATGAGAGTCGATCAGTCCACAAGTAATCTCACCAGATCAGACAGGTTTCATTTCAAACCAGCACTCTAGTTCAGATGTCAGAAGGCTGTTTAATATCGTCTTCTCGTCCCCATCCCAACCCATCCCATCACTTAACTCATCCCAGTTTCTACTAAAAGCACCCAGTGTAAAGCCAGAGCACCATCCTTCCAAAGTGTCAGCGTCATCTTCAAGACATGACAACAGGTGTGACAACAAAGTCCCAGCTGTTGGCTTTGTAAAGTCAAATTTCTCTCTCTTATTCTTGGACCTTATTTCCCCCTTCTTCTCCCCGTTGTTCCTGAGTTTTAGCACTGTAAGTAAAGGAAGCCGATCGGAAATGTTGAGTGCAGCCAGGAGGAGGAGGCAGGATTTAAGCTCTGCTGTGTCACATGTGGGCGCAGCCTATGATGTAAACCACGCCCCCAGGACCATTCACTGGAAAATTGTAAATAAACTTTCTTATTTTCTTAAATACAACAGCAGATGTTCATATCAAACATTCCAGATAATGAGTATGTGAGCCAAAGATCAGGCTTCAGACTGCTCCACAAAGTCTCTGTGACGTCAAAGGGAGCAGATATCCCTAATGTGATCATCTTAGGAGTAACATTCACAGGAGCAAAGGAACAAACGCAGAAATGTCCGGTAAGAACGTCGCACTTCTACTGTAGTTTACATAAACTTTGATTATCTCAGTGTGATGCGTTCAGGGTACATCTGTAGCTCCAGGTATAAAAACATGGGTTGCGCTCTTCTCAAATGGGACTGCTGAGATAATTGAGTCTTAACAAACATATGTTAAAATATGTTGTTAGCCACTGTGGTGGAGTCGGGAATAAAGAGAAGGATAAATGTGGAAATGAGTGGAACAACTCCACTCCATCATAATATTCCTGCTAACACTGGAAATCCAGGAAGTGAGGGCACATGCCAAAACACCAGAGGCTTTGAATCCAGCCCAGTTTTTGTGCTTTCAGAAACAAATGTAGTCAGAAAGCACACAAGAGCAGTCACAACACCACACCTGCCAGGTTCCTCTGCGGAGACCACAGGGGGGCACCGCAGGGTAACAGTGGGACATGAAGACAAAAAAAAAAGAGTTCTATCGGTGATATTCAAACTTTGTTCGCATTAAAGACGAGTTACAACCTGCAGTCTGTTTTTAAACCCACTGAATATACGGAGGACCAAAGGTGACTTGTTGAAAAACAAACAGGCCAAACGAATAAACACATTTGTAAATGAAAACATGTGTTTAGAAATAAATATAAAGTTTTATAAATTAAAATGATTTACAGAGCCAAGAAGTTATTTACCAAATACATTGTAACACTGAAAAGTAACAAATCAGTAATAGAAAACATTTTAAGTAATAATATTAAGTAATAATATGTAACAAAATATTCAAGTAGTAAATTGATAAATGATGATAATAATAAAATAATACAACATGAAATAGGGAAAACTGATAAAAGGAGAATTATAGTCACAGTTCTGCGTGTAAGTTGAAGCCTGACTTATTCGAACTGATCTCAAATCATAAAATACTGAAATAATATTTTTAAGGTTCTCTAAAAGTAATACATGAATTTAAAATGATGAATAAACACCATGAAAAAGTGTTTAGTTGTTTGTGTATTTTTTGCATTTGTATTTCAAAGTGTTTTATATGAGTTGTTTTTAATCAGCTTAATTACTTTATTTTCATGAAGTCAGCTTTGGTCCTCCGTAGTTGGACTGTCACATCTAACTCTGAGGGAAAGGTCACCAACATGACCGCACTCCCACAAAAACACAAACATGTAACAAGGATGTTTTTAACTAATCAATGTCTCTTTTAATGTAATCCTGGAGTTAATACAGTCTTATAAATTACTTCTCATTTAGACTTCATTTCTTAACTGAAACTGCTATGTTTGTTATTAACATCATTTATATTCACTCTGAATCAATCAATCTTTATTGGCAGACTTCATGTCCATAAAAACAAGACAGAAACATCTTGATGCATTCTCAATCATCCATGAAAATAAATCTCCAAAAGTTGATTCTGTTCATCTGGACGTAGCATTTTCTGGGAGAAACGTTTTGTCACTCATCCAAGTGACTTCTTCAGTCTCAGCTGACTGCAGGTTTCCCCAATCTTATAAACAGTACATTTGCATAATGACTGAAACCAGCCCACTGAAGGAACAATGGGCTTTGAGGTCCACCCCAAGGATCGGGTCCCCCGACACAAACAGAGTAACATGGTGTACGCTGTTAAGTGCCAGGAGGATTGCCAGGATTTATACATCGGGGAAACCAATGTTTGTGTGTGTTCCCCCATACACACACAAAACACAAGGTATCAACCTTAATATATATATATATATATATATATATATATATATATATATATATATATATATATATATATATATATATATATATATATAATAAATATATAAAGCATTTGTAAAAATATAAAACCATAATATACATAAAACACAATTACTTAAAATAAATCAATAAATACACAAACACTTCAACCAGTGCTTTCTCAGACTGGATGAGTAACGGGAACCAGTCACTGTCGGATCTGTGAGTGCTAAAATTATACTGTTACTCGAACCATCCAGTCGTTCTCTAAAATTGAACATTAACTTTCTTAAAAGTGCTTTAAAAGTCCAAACACCCACAGCTACAAACATCTGGCTGGCACTACCCCTTCTAGGTATCCTGCAAAAGATTCTCATCGCATCATTATATGCAACATGCAGCTTCTGCACGCTACATTGTTTGTAGGATGACCACAAGGGGGCAGTATATAGCGGTGTGCAATACGCTTTAAACAAAGCCACTTTAACTGGAAGTGAACAAAAGCTGAATTTGAGTGCAATAGTATTTGCCTGCACATAGAGCTTACACCGTTGTCTGTATATGTCATCATCATCATTCATTTGCTCAGTACGTAGTACGGAGCCCCTCTGATGACATGGTACAATAAATAAATAAATTGTGGCCACGAAATACCATTTCGAGGCCACGGAATAGGTATAACGTGCCCACGAAATACTATTTCGAGGCCACGAAATAGGTATGACGTGTGCACGAAATGCTAATTTGTGGCCACGAAACACTTAATGATATATATCAAGGGCGTAGATTTGGCATGGACGGAAGGGACATGTCCCCACCAACATCCAGTGATTATTGAATTGTCCCCACCAATAATTTGATCTCTTCGAGTAAAGAAAAACAATCCCGATAGAAAGAAAAAAAAAAACGATCTGTCAGCGTCTCATTCACCCAGCGGTGCAGAAAGAGTTAAATTACGTCCTCTACTGGACTCCTACGTCATGTGACAAATATGGCCATTGTGATTGGCTGTGCAATTCAGCGAGCTCTGTTTAGTTTTAGCAGCGGCAAACCTGCGCTGCCAGGAGGAGAGGAGGACGGCAGCAAAAAGGAAGAACCTGGATATAAGAAAGTATTTTTCAAAGAAACCTGTAAGTCACTTAAACTCAAGTTCACTCATAAAATGTGTCCTTCACAATAACGTTACAGGCTATGCTAGGCTTTGGCCCACATCAGTCTAAAATTGTATGTACCCATTAATAACGTTTTTTGGAAACTAACTGCACAACAGGCAGCACTCCCAGAGCAGCATTTCTAATTTTGATTGAAGCTGTCGGAGAAAACGGCAGCCTCGAGCGAGCCAGGATATTAGTTTACAGAGGCTGTTAAAATTATATGTCTAACGTCAAAATGTTGGTGACACAATAATTTCATCCTAATGGTACTGACATATTCATAGGGTTAATTTTTGAGACAAAATATCATGTAGTCAGGATTTTGGAAATATTCCACCTTGTAGTGTAGTTTGCACAAAGTGTTTTAAAAATGCACTCACCCTACAAACATTACTGATGAGTCAAGATCTGCACAAATTGACAGAAACACTGAAGCAGCATTTTATTCTTATTGTAATGTATGTCCTATTTGTCAGGTGACAGAAGAACCAACACAAAGCTCAGAGAGTAATGGTGATGCAAGATCACAGGTGACATTTGATGATGACTTGTTGGTTCATTACTGTATTTGAAGCTCATGTGTGACTGCATGTATTTGGAATGTCTCACTGTTATTTATCAGGTGACAGAGGCAGCTCTGCCATGTTGTAGCTCGGACAGAGGTGAAGAGGCGAGGTCACAGGTGACTGACTGATGATTTGGTGCTATAGATTAACTAGTATTTATTATCATGACAATTGTCAGTTGTCAGGCTGCTTTTAGTCATCCCATTATCCTCAGTTGAGGCTGAAAGAAGCTTCAGTGCTCTCAGAAGATTAAAAACATGGCTAAAGTCAACAATGACTCAAATGAGATTAAACAATGCTGCTGTATGCCATGTCCACCAGGAGAAACTGGACAGTATAGATGTAAAACCAATATGCCAGCAGTTTATCTCAGTTAACGAGAGGAGAAGGCATGTGTTTGGCTCCTTCACATAGTGGACATTGAGTTGTTGTGTGAGACACCAGTTGTATTTATGTCTGTTGCTGTAACAGTAGCTCATGCTTAGAATAAAAAATCCCAGCTCACTGACTTGATCGGGGCAATTGTGTGCCTAAACTGTTGCATAATTTTGCTGAGAGATCTTTTACTTTGTGGTAATCTTAGATGGACATAAACCACCAGGTCATTCAGTGTTCCCTTAGTGCTAATGTATCAGAGATGTTGGTGTAATGTAACTGAAGTAATGTTGTTAAGTCCTTGAACTCATATTCCTTTATTGTCATGACTGTATTTCAGGGCTGGACTGGCCATCGGGCATTTGCCCAGTGGGCCGCTCGTGATTTTTTGTTTTTATGGGCCAATGGGGTTTTCTTCCTTTTCTTTTTTTAACAGTATAAATGAACGGTGGTGGATTGGCCAGTTGGTCATGATCGACTCTGGGCTGGACCAATTACAGCCGAGGAGGTCAAACTTTAAAGTTAAGGTGAAAAGGAACGCGATTTGTCCCGTAGTACTTCAGCTAGAAAGTTGCTAATTCAATCATGAAACTCATCAATGATCAGCTGATCAGCTTTTCTCTCTGCGCCAGAAAGAGGAAACCAGCGGAGGTCGCATTAAACAACAGCAGCATGTTTAAGCTTGATCAGCTGTTGTTAGCATTTATTTAATATTAATTTCTCGTATCAGCTGATGTTTGCTGGAGCCACAGCTGTAAAAGCTGCTGGTCATGATGTCGGTTTGGATATGTGGTGAGAGGGAAACATGAAGATGAAACCAGGAGATGTCCTTACTGAATCATCAGAGCTGAACAGGTGATGGAGAAACAGGTTTACCTTTTAGGTGACATGAGTTGAAGGGAAGTTATGAACTGTTTCTGAGAGACAAATACACTAGGATTCTTTTCTATGTAGCTGAAAGCTGGTAACTGTGCAGGGGCGGGTCTAGCAAAGTTTTGCTTGGGGGCCAGGTAGGCCATTAACAGGGAAAGGGGGGCACAAAAAAATACTTTTCTTTCTTATTATCATTTAAAATGTCTCGCTTTTAACAAATAATTATCTGAATCTTTCAACCAACGTTTTCATCTGATGTAAAATGTATAGAAATCCATTATTGTATTCTGGTGGTGGTCAGAGGGCCCGGTGGCGCCTGTGTCCGGCAGCCTCGCCTCTGTCAGTGCGCCCCAGGGCAGCTGTGGCTACAATGTAGCTTGCCATCGCCAGTGTGTGAATGTGAGTGTGAATGGGTGAATGACTGAATGTAGTGTAAAGCGCTTTGGGGTCCTTAAGGACTAGAAAAGCGCTATACAAATGCAGGCCATTATTCAGTAAATATTAAGTCTAGTTAGTATATACCCTAGTAAGTTATAGTATTCTTTACTTTGCGAAGGTACCATCTGTGCAGTCTGCAATTCTGTTGAAGAAAGATGTTGAATCTATTTAATTACTGGAGAAAAATAATAGATTTATGTGCATTTGTTTTATACGTGCATTAAATTTAAATCGGTTTTGTTAGTTAAGCATCTTGAGGCAGAGGGTGGGGGAGTGGTTCCCTACTTTTTTTCTTTTCTTTTTTTGCTGCGAGTTGGCAACCCTTTCAGTTATAGGTATATGTAATTATAAATTAGGTGTTACTGTTTAGAATACCAGAATAGGGAAGGTGGTGTAGGTTTAAGCTTATTATAAAGGCTTTAAAGGATTTATGACTTTTCCTATAATACCATGGTGGGCCGGTCACTAGTCAAAATGCCAATATTTTGTCCCAGTCCAGCCCTGCTGAATTTGGAGTTATTTTTATTTTTGTATGATACCTGATTTATATTGAATATGGCTGAAGTAAACGAAAGTCTAAAATACTTAGTCATTTGTTTAATTGTAATTTAGCATTATATAACTCACATATAAAACTATCAATGTCATGGTCCTGAGTCTGCCGACTCAGTGTTTTGTGTTTCTTTGTGCTTTTGTTATTCTGAGTATGTATTCTGTTATGATTTGCCATTTGTTAGGGTTCTGTTCTGTGCCTGCCCTGGTCCCACTTCTGTGTTCTGTCTGTCTATGGTGTCACACTGTCTGCGTGTGAATCTGTCTAAGTTCAGTGTCTCGTCTAGTTCTCTGTGTCTGTGAGTTTCCTGTCTTATTCTGAAGGTCCCCGTCTCATGTGAGTGTGCTCAGTTTACGTTTCCCCTGTCCGGTCGGCTCTGATTTCTCCCAGGTGTGTTGCCCTCCTGTCTCTCATCTCCTAATTACCTGGTGTGTATTTATACTGCGTGTCTGCCTGTGCTCCTGGTCGCGTCGTCTGTGTTTCTCTGTGAACCTCCCTTGTAGTCTACATTATTCCATGTTTCTTCGTGTCTCTCTGCTCCTCGCTCCATGTCCTCCATTTTGTATTAGTTTTCCCAGTTTAGGTTTATGTTCGGTTCTGCCCACACCTTAGTTTTGTGCACTGTAAATAAAACCCACTTGCACCTCCGCCATTGTCTGCTATTGGATCCTCCTTTCTCACCCTCCACACGACTGCCGCCCCAGCCGTGACAATCAATTGTAATTTTAAATGGTTTAAAAGCATGTAGAATAGCATATGTAGGCAAGTACATTTCTCCTTTTGTTATCAAGAAGCAAAGACAAAAAGGAAAAAAAAACGGAATCATTCGTCTCCACCAATGCCAAAACGAAATCTACGCCCTTGATATATATATACAGTGGGGCAAAAAAGTATTTAGTCAGCCACCGATTGTGCAAGTTCCCCCACTTAAAATGATGACAGAGGTCAGTAATTTGCACCAGAGGTACACTTCAACTGTGAGAGACAGAATGTGAAAAAAAAATCCATGAATTCACATGGTCGGATTTGTAAAGAATTTATTCGTAAATCAGGGTGGAAAATAAGTATTTGGTCACCTCAAACAAGGAAAATCCCTGGCTCTCACAGACCTGTAACGTCTTCTGTAAGAAGCTTTTCATTCCCCCACTTGTTACCTGTATGAATGGCACCTGTTTGACCTCATCATCTGTATAAAAGACACCTGTCCACAGCCTCAACCAGTCAGACTCCAAACTCCGCCATGGCCAAGACCAAAGAGCTTTCGAAGGACACCAGGAAAAGAATTGTAGACCTGCACCAGACTGGGAAGAGTGAATCTACAATAGGCAAGCAGCTTGGTGTGAAAAAATCAACTGTGGGAGCAATCATCAGAAAATGGAAGACATACAAGACCACTGATAATCTCCCTCGATCTGGGGCTCCACGCAAGATCTCATCCCGTGGGGTCAAAATGATCATGAGAACGGTGAGCAAAGATCCCAGAACCACATGGGGGGACCTGGTGAATGACCTGCAGAGAGCTGGGACCAAAGTAACAAAGGTCACCATCAGTAACACACTACAACGGCAGGGAATCAAATCCCGCAGTGCCAGACGTGTTCCGCTGCTGAAGCCAGTGCATGTCCAGGCCCGTCTGAAGTTTGCCAGAGAGCACATGGATGATACAGCAGAGGATTGGGAGAATGTCATGTGGTCAGATGAAACCAAAGTAGAACTTTTTGGTATAAACTCAACTCGTCGTGTTTGGAGGAAGAAGAATACTGAGTTGCATCCCAAGAACACCATACCTACTGTGAAGCATGGGGGTGGAAACATCATGCTATGGGGCTGTTTTTCTGCCAAGGGGACAGGACGACTGATCCGTGTTAAGGACAGAATGAATGGGGCCAAGTATCGTGAGATTTTGAGCCAAAACCTCCTTCCATCAGTGAGAACTTTGAAGATGAAACGAGGCTGGGTCTTCCAACATGACAATGATCCAAAACACACCGCCCGGGCAACAAAGGAGTGGCTCCGTAAGAAGCATTTGAAAGTCCTGGAGTGGCCTAGCCAGTCTCCAGACCTCAACCCCATAGAAAATCTGTGGCGGGAGTTGAAAGTCCGTGTTGCTCGGCGACAGCCCCAAAACATCACTGCTCTTGAGAAGATCTGCATGGAGGAATGGGCCAAAATACCAGCTACTGTGTGTGCAAACCTGGTAAAGAACTATAGTAAATGTTTGACCTCTGTTATTGCCAACAAAGGTTATGTTACAAAGTATTGAGTTGTATTTTTGTTATTGACCAAATACTTATTTTCCACCCTGATTTACGAATAAATTCTTTACAAATCCTACCATGTGAATTCATGGATTTTTTTTTCACATTCTGTCTCTCACAGTTGAAGTGTACCTCTGGTGCAAATTACTGACCTCTGTCATCATTTTAAGTGGGGGAACTTGCACAATCGGTGGCTGACTAAATACTTTTTTGCCCCACTGTATATATATATCATCCCAGGGCACATTCACTAGAACCTGCGTCAGCCATAGTACGGAGTCCTTGCTGTTGGTGATGTCCTTAAGGTGAGTGTATTATATTTTATATTTATTTTATATTGTTATCCCGCATTTCGGCAGTTATTTATTCAGACCTATCTTTGTTACTATGTTCTAAATCGTATCTGCTGACGTTTCAAACGTTGTATCATGTTGTTACTACACGTTGTTTTGTTGTGCTAATATGTAGCCGTAAACTCATTTTTAATTGTAGGACGTGCGGCGGCCCCGCAGCACACTTTCAAAGTAGAGCAAGGCTGAAGGCTACTAATAAACGAGGTATGTTCAACATAAAACCTTAGTTCTCTGTGTCACAAAGGTGTCTCTCTTTTACCCTGGCCACATCACCATGCTAGCTGGTGCAACTAATCTGGTCTGGACAATAATAACAGTTTTAGATGGAAAGCATCTTAAAATTGCCTCTTTTTTTCGCTGAACATCTCCTTTGAAAGTAGCATCATGTGAGTCACACTTGTTAAGGTAATACATGCTAAATGAGCCGTAGCTTTCAATGCATCACCGGATGAAGCCTTGCAGTTACAGTAGCTCACTGCGGGTATCACGTTGCCAAGGGAACTAATAAAGCATACAGTGATCGGAATGATTTTGTATTGATGCAGGTTGTCATTGCTCATACGGAACTACTTAAACTCCAAGTAGACAATCGCTCCATTCCTCATTACCATAGATAATATCTAAGTAATAAAACAATCATTATCAAATTCTGATTTGCCATAGATAAAGTGATTTTATAGGTAGGCTATCATGTAAAAATCTGTTACATAAAATTTAGAACTGAGTGTAAAAATACTAATTTCATTTTCATGTGGTTTAGAGGTCAGCTATGGATACTCGGCTGCGAGAATTTTTAACAGAGCGCAAAGTTAAAGAAGATCAAGAAACTTGAAGATGAGAATGTAAGCCACTGCAGCTGTTGCTGTGTGCGTGCGTGTGTGTCTGTGTGTTTGTTTGTGAACGGAGAGCCGCAATCCACAATTTACTATGCACATTCAAAAAAAAATTATTGAATTTCATTTTTGTTTAATCAATGACATTAATTAATGACATGATATGTTTAAAGAGTAATTTAAAAAGTAATTCTTGTTCATCTTATGTTGGACAAATGTGTACCACATTACCAAAAGTATCTGTTTTTACAAGTAGATAGCAAAAAACAACTCTAAAATATGCAGTTGTATGTATTCATTGTTTTTTTAATATTGACAATTTTATTAATTTGTTATTTATATTTTTCAGATTGATGAAACTGTCATTCCCTTAATGACAGACAGTGCCAAAATAAATTACTAATTTTAACATTCTAATACTTTTTTACTACAGGAAGAGTAACAAATATTTCCAATATAGCATACAGTAACAGTTCTACAAACTGGAAGATTGCTGAGTGCTGTCTACTGTATATACAAACATAAGTACAACACCATTACAAATACCATATTCCAACTGATTAAGCATGTTCTATATTAAAGTATTTCAGATGTTTGCAGAAATCTTAATAGAAACAAGAATGTGAACCTTTATGCTGCTAATGGGTTTAGAAGAAAAGTTGTCAATTACAGAGATTGGTTACATTGTAAAAGAGGTTTGTATAACATTTTAGAAAAAACTGTTATTTTATCCTGTTATTATATGCAAAATACAACCTGTTTTTGAGTATGGTGTATTTTGAAAGACACCAGTAAACCATTCTCATTTGTACAAAACATTGTCCTCTCTGTTACATTCTATACATCTTTAAACATGAACATGTCTAATGACACTGCTGAAAGTTATTTAATTACTCATTCTATAATGTCATACACGTGCTGTGATTTTTAAGAAAAGAAGCCGTTCTTTATCAAACATGGGATTGCTTTAATCTATTCCACAATAACAAAATTATAGGCTCAAGAAACATTTGGAGCATTGGTGACACAACTATGATTCTACACTTTAGCCTACTTGGTCTTCTTGTCTAATTGATCACAACATTAGATATATTGCCAGTCTATGTGGTTGTTATCCAAGGTGCTCTTGTTTTTGTTAGAAATGAACACATTTTTGCTACCAAAAACTATTATGAACAACTTTTGATGCTTTAACAGTGTGATAAGTTTAACTCAATCCCAAAAGGATTAATTTTTTTCTAACCTGTATCATATTTTGGTTTAATACTCCACGCTTTGTAGCTACCAAGAGCAAGCAACACTTCATGATGAGTTAATTTACTGACATGGATAAAATGAAAATTATGTTATACAGTCGTTTCTGATAATTTTGATACAAAGACAAGATAACTACACACTGGAGAAAAATAATTACTTAATAATAAGTACATTAAGCTGTAGGAATACGTACTAAAGTACAAAATGTACTACATTTGTATGTTTGTGTCCATTTAAGTAGCCTCAAATAACTGTGAACGAACTGTATCCCTGAGATGAAAATATAAATCAAGGGCCTGGGACATGGTAGATGGGAATTCCAAGCTTGATTCCTCCATTATTATTGTGCACAAATCAAACACTTGCACATCACATGGGACTGAACTAACAAAAGTGCAGCTATTTTTACACAAGGTCAAATCGTCTGTCAGTGGAACGAGACAGTCTTCTGCACCCCAAAGGTAAGGGGCCATGTACATGACATCAGGTATCCCACAGGGCACATTGTTATTCTTTGAGGGCCTTATACGGTGAGCATTCCAAACACTCCTGATGTCATTCAATACCTCCTGATGAAGAAACAAGAATTAGGTCAGAGCTGTAATACAAGGCATTTTTAAAATGTCATTATGGCCGAAAATAAGTGTGGTGCATCCTTAAATGAATTGAAAAGCAGCAATGTTTGGATGCAGTTTAATGAAAACCAAAGGAAGAGGGAGTGATGGCAAAAAAAGAAAAGAAATAACCACACCAGGAAAACCACTGAGTTGTGGGATCTGGGCTTTATACTAATACTAATATTAATCTTGGTGCGGATGTGCAAAGCTTTTCAACTTTATGCGCATAATACAGGTGACAAAATCAATATTTTTCAATCCCATGAGGGGATCCAATATCATCTCAGACCTGAATCTACCAATGATAGAGTGCTGAAGAGTTACTGATGCGTGAAGCCTCTGACTGCTTTTGACAGACTGGCAGTGACAGATCGGTAGCTGCAGCATAACTGCTGATGCAGAATGAGCACAGACAAGGATAATGTCCTCCGATCAGAAAAAAACAACATTTAAGTCGTGCTGACTTCTGATCAGTTCAATTGGCAAAGTGTTCCCTGATTTCAAAACTTTGGCTGGGTTGATGCTTCAGCCTCCATTACGCACATACAGAGCGCAGTTGACCTACTTCCACAACGTTAGGAATACATTGCATTTGCCGTTCGGTAAAGGTAATGTCGTTTTAACGATGTAAACGATAATTTTGTTACCCTTACTGTTTAAACAGCGTAATTTAATGTAATTAATTACCACCACTGGTTATCATAATATGGGCCATTTATCGGAATGATTGGCATGAAGCAGAACTGTGACAGAGCTTTGTCAATGAAATCCCCAAAGAAGAATCCTTCGTCCTTCAGTTCTCCTAGAAGCGTGATCCATGGCTCGACTCCTTCTTTTCTCATCACTCCCCACCAGCTCTCAATTCTCTGGTTTGCGGTACTTGCTCCTGTGACGTAGCTTCTGTCTCCTGCTCTATCATCCTCGTCATTTCTCCGTAAATAATGCTGGAGGTCTCTGACCAACACGTTCTCAGTGCCCATGTCAGTTCGTACGAGCCTGGGGAAACCCCCATGACTCTCCACTGCTTCCACAAAGTAACCTCCGATAACCTTTGGGTCACTGTTAGTGTGTGCGGCCTGCAGCCAAATGATGTTACGTGAGAAACCGTCGATGCATCCATTAATACATATCCCATATGGCTTTAGTTTGTCATAAGAGTCTATGTGCCACACAAAGTTAGGCACCTGAGCAAAATATTGCCTCCTTCTGAGACGTCTGGCCAACCTGGGAACCTACTGGGTCCAGTAAAGAGATGAGGATCCTGACTTCTTCTTTCCTGATCGCAATGCCGTGTTGTTTGCACTTTGTAAACATCCACCGATAACCGTGATCCTTCCCAGGCCCTTGCAGTTGGTTCACAATAAAATCTATCCCGGCGTCCAGGTCGTACTTACATCTGTAAAGCGACTTGGCTCTCAATATCCGGTTGTCTCTCCGTAATGATGGTTCCTTGCATTGCCAGGCTTTTCAAAATGCATTTGTAGCTCATTCCCAGCCTAAAATAAAACTCAATCAGACTGTCTCTGTCCATGGTGTATAGGTTTAGCCTACTTTTATGCTTGTGTCTCTACGCAGCTGTCCAGGAATTGTATCAATATGATGTGCGCACGTTATCTAATTCGTGCCCACAAATTAGTATTTCGTGGGCACGTTATACTTATTTTGTGCCCTCAAAGTAGTATTTTGTGGCCACAATTTATTTATTTTTTGGACCATGTCATCAGAGGGGCTCCGTAGCTCAGTAATAAAGTAACCGAGGTATTTCACCTTTTTATGAACTTCAAGAGTTTTTTTGAGCCAGTTTAAACAAAGGGAAATTTAGCTGTTTATCCTGCTTGGTTCTACATATCAAAACAGCACTTTTAACAGCATTGTACTTTATGTCATATTGCACACCATATTCAGTACAGACATTGAGAAGATCCTGTAACCCAGCACTGCTTGGACTAAAAACAACCAGGTCATCTGCATACATAAGATGATTTATCAACGTTTTACCTAACATACACCCAGTGTTACAGGCTCTCAGCTGTATAGACAGATCATCAACATATAGATTAAATAAAATTGGAGACAAAATCCCACCCTGTCTAACACCGTTGCTGACACCAAAGGGGGCAGAAATACTGCTTCCCCATTTAACCTGCATTTCTGATGAGCGTACCAGTAAGAGAGAATCCTCACGATGTATTGATGTATGTCTCTTCAGTTTATCAAAAAGTTTTCTGTGGTTCACTCGATCAAAAGCCTTAGAGGCATCAATGAAACACATGAGGACAGATGAATTTTTAACCCCACTTAAAAATTAAACTGACTATTTCCTTGAGTGCATATATGCACATGTCAGTGCCGTGCTTTGGTTTGAAGCCAAACTGATTATCCAGAGAAGAGATAAACACACTAATTCTGTCAAACAAGATTCTTTCTAACACCTTAGATAAAATACTGGCTAGTGCAATCGGCCTATAATTATCCAAACAGCTCACTTTTGCAGTTTTATCCTTCATAACTGGTACCAGTAAAATACACAGCATTGAGTCTGGTAATATGCCATGAATCATAAACCCAGTGAAACAGAGTGCTAGAAGAGGAGCTAGCCTTAAACTAGCATGTTTTAAATGTTCTGCAGTGATGTGATCCAAACCAGAAGCTTTATTATCAGATAACCTATGAATGGCTTCATATACTTCATATGTCCTTACACTTATTGTGTTATTACTCATGTCAAAATTGTCCTCATATGGTTCACTTTTTATACAATTAAACAACGCACTGTAATGCTGTCTCCATAATGCTGCAATGTTATCTGCCCCAGAAACACCTTCAACAGTTGATGGTAGAGATGGTTTACAGTTATTAAGAGCTTTCACCTCTTTCCAAAAATCTGTCATATTATTACACAGCATTTTCCTGGCCAAAGAATCTGCTTTCAGCATTTGCTCATTTTTAGTTATGAATGTTACTAATAGGTTTTTATTGACTGTAAACCATCTGATCATCTCAATCTTAATAAACCTGTGACTGTTTTTAGTAAACAAACCTACTGCGGTGTGCCGACTGAATTATTATCTATATAAGAATAATTATTTGTGAGAAAATCAACGTTGGTGTGTATCGGCTCACTGAGTGGAATGAAGGATGGGCCTACATCCTCAATGGTGGAGGGGTTGGAGTTTTCTGAGCCCTCACACTTTTATAGGCGGACACGTTCTCTGTGGACACAACGGGCAGAGTATGACTTATTGCAAAAAATTGGCTAAATGAACAAAAATGGTGAAAGATGCTTTTATTTATTTATATACGTATTGATTTGTAGTCCACATGCATTGACTAATCACATCTTTGGTTGCATGTCACTACTGTCCTTTTCATCTTTTTGTTCACATGTAAACAAAACTGTAAATCCACTGATATCCACTGCTATGGCGGCCTTTGCACCCATAAGCTCTAAACATGGCCATAACTTTGTGCTGAACATTAGGGAGGTCAAGATCAATGTCTAAATAAATAAATTTGTTTTAACCACCAGAGGAGCACCAGCATGTTTGCTTTTCAGCTCTCCACTGCTGTATTCAGAATCAGAATTAGAATTCTTTATTAATCCCTAAGGAAATTATTGCCAGATGGCAAAAATACGACATGGCAACTCTGCTTATTTATATGTACACTCAATCATTTACATCACTGTATTGACGCCAATAAACTATACCAACAACTATACCTACATGACCTCGTAGAGCTAAACTTTGCCAAGATAAGTATTTGATGGAACCTACAATCTTCAGTAATCCATACCTTGCTTCCTCCTGTTGTCTGGCAAAAGCTAAAGAAAGCTGTAAAGCTACAGTGTTCCCATTTTGAGCATGTTCATGACATGGACCGACTTTTTGCATGTCCTGAGAACCTGAAGAGACCCTTTTTCCAATTTCTAAAGCCTACTTTCACAAAGACAGGGTCTGATGATTTGAATAAACTTTGGCAAAATGAAAACACAGCACCCCTTGTAAAGTGGCACTGTAATGCAACCAAGGAAAAGTTGCGCTACTATAAACACAGGATCAGGTTGTGCAGGCTTTGTGCAGGTGATGATGTCAGAAACATCAAATCCTTCTCTGTCCCTGTCATATCTGTTTGACTGGTTCCTGTCATGGGGCTCAAGTCCTTTTGGTAAACATGACAAGAAAACTTGTCACTCTCTGAAATAACTATATATTAACTGATTGCATTGCACATATTAACATTATTGACATTGAAATTGAAAAAAGAAATCTATTAATATATCCTTGCATTATCACCTGCTCATTTGCCTGACTGTTGCCCTCACCATATGACCCTCTGTGAGAAAACCACATGACTGTTCTGACAGTGTGTGCTTGCATGTACAATTATTTTTGTTGTTTTTTATGCCTGTTACCTGGTCATCCATGCCTCCTGTGCAGCCTTTCTCTCCCTCTCTTTGGTCATCTGACCCACTGTCACCTCCTCATTTCTCTTGCCCAAGCTCTACACCACCTCTGCCACCTTCTTCTGTCTCTCCTTTTTCAATTGCTGCAATGCCTCTGCCACCACCCTCACTCTCCTCTGCACCTCCTCTGTTGCCTCCTCTCTCTCTCCTCATCTCTGCTTCCTTATGTCCCTCTTTGATCTCCTGCTCTGCAAACCTCTTGAACCTGATATTAAAAAAGCTCAGTTAATTTTTTTTATGTTTTGACAGAGGTGGTATATTCATATGGTTTTGGAGAATCCATGTTCCCTTACCAAGAAGTTGGAAAGCATTTGAAACACCTATTGCCATTTTACCAGCATATTAAGAAAATTTTTCTTTTAATGTTGTTTCTCTTCTACGGAGCCCCGCAGGGGACATGGGAGAAAAAAAAAATTAAGACGGACTTTTGCGAGATCTCGCAAAACTAACTCGGGATCTCGCAAAACTTGAATTCCAACAATGGCGGCAGCTACTTAGTTGTAATATTACTCTTTCTGGGTCACAAAATACACTTTTAAAATATTTTGAGGCGTGAATGTAGTTGTGTAAACGTCAGATACCTGCTCGGTTTACAAACAAACTCGCAAAACAAACTCGGGATCTCTCAAAAGTTTTGCGAGATCTCGCAAAAGTTGAATTCCAACAATAGCGGCAGCTACTTAGTTGTAATATTACTCTTTCTGGGTCACAAAATACACTTTTAAGATATTTTGAGGCGTGAATGTAGTTGTGTAAACGTCAGATACCTGCTCGGTTTACAAGACATCACATATTTGCAAAAGTGCTCCGACGTTTTCGGAGATCTGACACCCACTAGCTCGAAGCTAACGGGAGGTCGAGACCTACTACAGCCGGGAGGAACACCGCTTTCCCGGCACATCGTGCCTCGACCTCCCGGTCGGCTTCGAGCTGGCGGCCTCCGAAGAATGCGGCTAAAACTTTTGCGAGATCTCGCAAAAGTCCGTCTTAATTTTTTTTTTCTCCCATGTCCCCTGCGGGGCTCCGTACTCTTCAGCACTGTAGCCAGGCTGGCAAAAACTCAGAGCACTGTTGAGCCAACCATTCCTTCAACATCAACTAGTAATGACTTCAGGAATTTCTTTACAAATAAAATTTTAATCATTAGAGAAGAAATTACCCATAATCATCTCACAGATGTAACAATATCTACAGCTACTTTCAGTACCATTGATATTCATTTACAGTCTTTTTCTCAAATTGATCTTTCTGAGTTAACTTCAATAATTACTTCCTCCAAACCATCAATGTGTCTTTTAGACCCCATTCCTACAAAACTGCTCAAAGACGTCCTTCCATTAATTAATGCTTTAATCTTAAATATGATAAACCTATCTCTAATAAGTGTACCACAGGCCTTCAAGGTGGCTGTAGTTAAACCTTTACTCAGACCCAGCAGTCTTAGCTAATTATAGGCCAATCTCTGACCTTCCTTTCATATCAAAAATCCTTGAAAGAGTAGTTGTCAAACAGCTAACAGATCATCTGCAGAGGAACGGTTTATTTGAAGAGTTTCAGTCAGGTTTCAGAGCTCATCACATCACAGAAACAGCTTTAGTGAAGATCACAAATGATCTTCTTATGGCCTCTGACAGTGGACTCATCTCTGTGCTTGTCCTGCTAGACCTCAGTGCAGCATTCGATACTGTCGACCATAATATTCTATTAGAGCCAATAGAACATCCTGTAGGTATTACAGGTACTGCGCTGCAGTGGTTTGAATCATATCTATCTAATAGACTCCAATTTGTTCATGTAAATGGAGAGTCTTCTTCACACTCTGCGGTTAATTATGGAGTTCCACAGGCATCAGTGCTAGGACTAATTCTGTTTACATTATAAATGATAAATGATGAAACCCAGCTCTATCTATCCATGAAGCCAAGTAACTACAGGAATGTCTTAAAGACACAAAGACCTGGATGGCTGCTAACTTTCTGCATCTTAGTATGAAGTAGCATCATCTTATCTTAGTATCTTAGTATCATCATCAGTATGAAAATCTTAGAAATATGGTATCTAACCAGATTCTTAATCTGGATGGCATTACCTTGGCCTCCAGTAACACTGCGAGAAAACTTGGACTCATTTTTGACCGCCTCGCTAGCTTAAAACCTGTGCTCTGCTTGTGCTGTTGTTGAGTTTATGGTGATGTGTACGGCTGGCAGCGGGAGAGCTGCAGCCATTGAATGTCCTGTTATAGCAACCGTGTAATTATTGTAAGAATAAATGATGCTCAAAGCATGAAAATACCATCAGGTCTGCCGTGGTGGTTTACAGTTATCGAATTTTTTTTTCTTTTTAGAAAAATCTTAAATAAAAAGTGACGCAAACCAGTAAACAAATTAAAAGAAACAAGTATTGTTGAGAGATTACAATACAAAAATTACAATTAAAATTCTCAACAACAAAAACAACTGGTGAAAATACAAGTAATATGTAAACAACTTAACAACCCCTAAAGTGTCTAAGTCACGTCACGTGACAGTGCAACATATAAACACAAGAGGGGGGAGGGGGAGCAAAATGTGCCTACTCTGCACTGACACAGGAGCGGCGAGACCGGCGACCTGGCTGTTTCGTCTTTGCCGAAAGCACAGCATTGCAAACAAGAAGAGAACTAAAAGTAAAGAATGGATTTCAACAGGCTAGTATCAATCTGATAGCAATACCAACTTGGTATCGATACAATCGATATTTGGATCGATGCGCCAACTACTACTTTTCATCTGTTTGCAAATGTTCAACAGTTCTCTACAATGAGAAAATTCTCACACTGTTCACTCAAACCAAGAAAATCAAATTTGTGATACAACAGTGGCAACACACAGCAAAAATGAAAATTCAGTCGTGGTCACAGACCCGATTATGCCACCTATCAACAGGTGCTTTGAAAGGCTCTCTGGAGTTCAGTGGAGCATGATCGAAAATGGCACATGCGACTCGGGCGTCCGAGGGGTGCTCGCTGATATGATTTGTGAAATCATTCAGATTGCCTCAAACAGAATCCTGAAAATAGCCCTTCCTATTATTCAGGATTGCATGACGAGTGAAGAGCCTTTAGATGCAGGAAAAATAATCCCGTCCCTTGGAGACTCGATTTCAGCCGCCATTGCCAGCGCTCTTAATGTCCCAAAACAGCGACACGAGAGCGCTGACGAGCTGACACGGATGGTTGAGGAAGAGATCTCCGAAAAGCTCAACTCAGCAATTGAACTCGTTACATTAAGCGGGAAATGTAGTAGTATTGACAAGCTGCACCGCATGGTTTGTCACACTGCCTCGTGCCTTAAAATGCATGTAGCACGTAAGCTGCGCTGCCGGTGCCTGTCAAGAGGGTCTGATTCCGGTACAGAAAGTACGGATTCAAAGATGCCATTGCAATCAGCAATCGCAGAGATTTCTGCGATTCTGTCATCAAGCAGCTCAGATGGAGCGATGACAGAAAAAGATGAGGATGAGGAAAAACTTGAGCTCCCACAAGAATCAGTTCGAACAGAACAAGACAAAATAACATCAACTGCAGAAAGCCAAAGTATCCGAGCTCCAACCCCAGTAGAAGTGGTTGCAGCTGACATCATAAATGAGATACTTGGTAACATGCATTCAAGCAGTGAAGAGCTCTGTGAGAGATGTAGCTTACCCAAACCTGCCTTTACTGCAGGATTAATTATCAACAAGGTGAGAGACTTCTTCTCCAAATGTTTGCCATCCACGTCACACTCCGGCTCAAAGCACGCAAACACCGCTTTTCCATGTTTGCGAAAAAACAGTTTGAAAAACTGAAAAAAGAGCTGATACAAGTAATAAAGACAAACAGGAAATTTGTTGTTTGTCTACAAAACATGTGCAGGTTCCACAAGTATGAAACAGTGTCCTCCGATGAAAGTATGGTTTTCAGTCCCCCTTTCAGTCGAGCCCCTTCCCGAAACACACTTCGCTACATACGTTCTTCTCCAGTTGAATTTGACACCATTAGATCAGACATTGATCAGTGGTTTGACAAGTTAACAAAGAAAGAACACTTCATCATCCATAAAACATTGGAAGACTGTTTGATCTACTTATGACAGATCGACTGTATCAAATCCCCAAGCCTCTAATGGGTAGAGCCCTCTCTGACACAGTCATCTCCAGGACTCCACAACCAGCACGACTCAAAGTGTCCCTTTTCTGCTGAAGTCCTCTATGTCTTCGTAGAAGACGCAGTAGAAAAGTTTTTACAAAAGCTTTTACTCTGGGTGGAGAACGAAGGCAAAGATCAAATGATTGAGGACAAGGTTTCTGTGGCGATGGATGACATTCAGAACTTTATTGAAAGAACAAGGACCCCAACATAGGAAACAAGCACAGATTCAGATGGCAGTGGTAAAGAATCTGTTCCATCACCTCAAACACCAAAATCTGGGAGCATGGCACCAGTAAAAAGTTCTCTGGCACCTGAAAAATCACCTGGAACACCAAAATCTGGGACCATGTCTCCCAAAAAATGCTCTGCCAGTGTTTCAGGCTCTCTCAAAGATTCCTCTTTAAAGTCAGAGATGAGTTCTGTGTCAGGGTCATCTTCTGATGTTGAGAAGAATTCCAGTCAGTTCATGTTCTTGCTCTTCCTGAGAGTCATCACCAAATCTAAAACTGACACTCAGCACTGGGTTGCCAGGACCGCCGCATCTACTAAAAAAGAACTAGACACGGTACTAAAAGATGAAAGATCTGATACAGCCTGAACTCAGCAGCACAGAGTCTGCCACAAGTCTGACAAATAACAAGGAAAAGTTCATGAAGAAAATAGCCAAATACCTCATCAAGGAGTTTGGCTCCCCAGACAATGTCTTAAAGGTTGCGATGGCAAATGATTTGTCTTTTGATGAGGCTCTGATAAGGCATATAACAATCAGGCTCCAAATCATCCCCAGTCCTCCAAAACAAGTCCAAAATTTCCAGTTTTTTTTCCCTACAGTCGGAAAAGTGCTGCGAAAACCCTTTAGATGATTCATTAAAGCCAGCAATGATTAAAATAACCATTCTGGCTTTTCCCCACTGCCCTGCTTCTTTTAATATCTTGAAGCAGAATCTTAGCACCAAATCAAAAATTTAAAGCATCACCATCAAATTTTATGATCTGCCTCAAATCCAAATTTTAACAACTGTAATTCAGGCCATCTCGTCTCCTTTTTGATTCCCCCACCCCAAACCGGTCACAGCGATGGCCACCCCTTCTGACCCGGTTACGTTGGAAGTTTCCTCCTGGTAATGTCTCCTAGTGCTTGGTCAGAGGGGTGATCATTTGATTGTTGGGGCTCTCTGTAGTACTGTAGGGTTTTGCCCTTACAGTACAAACAGGGAGGAGACTTTGTGATTTGGCGCTTGATTTTTAAAATATCTAATTCGGCGTGAAATAAAAAAAAATCCAAATTTAAAATACATCCCAACTTTGTGTTTTTCCTCTGTTGTCAAATATGTAGAAAGTGTTGCACGTGCGATTTTAGTAAATTTGCATCAATATGAAGCCAACATGTGTCTGTTTGTGCTTATTTTTAATTCTAGATGTAGACCTGCCATCAGAAAATTAGCACCTAGCCCACTTTGAACAATTTCTTTATTTCACATTTTTTATTTCACTTACCTTGTAGAGCCGTGGTTCTCAAACTTTTTTTGCTAGGCCCCGTTTTGGCTACGTCCACATGTACACAGTAACTGTGTGTGTATGTAAGCATGTACAAACTGCAGATAATAAGATTAACAGCAACAGCATTTTGTCTATATCCGCCATTGTAGAAATTAATCTCATGTAAATAATAACGTGGGCGCACAGCGCCACGTAAAAAGAGGCGCACACTTTGACGTTGGGTGACAAAATCTCTGTTTTCCTCGTCCGTATGTAAATGCAAAAACTGACTTTTCGAAAATCTCCACCCTGGCAGGAGTTTTTTTTAAAAAAAATCTCAGTTTTCAGTGATCAAAAACGCTGTTTACGTGTGGACGAAAGGCACAAACGCATAGAAAAATCTGCATTTTCAAAAATACCCATGTACGTAGCCTTGTTTTACAAGAACATTTTTGCCCCCGCCCGACACAAACACATCCTCCAACCACACACACACATATTTTGTTTTCAAACTCCATTGCAGTTTATTTCACACCTCAAACCTTCTGTAAAAAACTAAACAAATAAAAGTTAACTACAGTAAATTACAGGTTGCAATAAAATAAATTACTTCCTCTTTTAAATAACAAAAACCTGTGTAAGAATATTCACCACTGCTTTCAATGTCTCTCTGTGCAAAATGGGTTTAAAAACATAAACAGCTGTGGGACACTGTTTGCCGTGATTTGAACTGCGGGAACAAATTGTGGCAGGGTCAGTGTTGTGCCACGGTTAGTATGACTGACAAAGTGTGTTCCCCTTGTGTCGCAGCATTCGCTGGGCAAGGTTTATTCCGCCTCCTTAGACAATTAGATGTGCTATTAAAACTGTAATCACATTTATAAAAGTAAATGTGATTCCACTTGTGGTGAATCCACATTTCTCAGCACCCTGAGAGGCTGATGAGTTACTTGGCATTTGTATATCAAGTAGTGATGGGATTTCCGGCTCTTTCTTTCGGTTCGGCTCACTAAAAAGAGCCGGCTCTTTCGGCTCCGAACCGGCTGTTCAGGTTGTTTTGTTGCTTTAATTAATTTATTATTAACAATAATATAAAATTATGCACAAAAGGAATTACTAATGTTAAAAAAAAAGTGGTTTTATTTATATGTTTATATATAAATATATGCTGTGGCCCCTAGAGACAAAACACATACAAACTCCAAAACACATTTCTAGCATGAACTTAACTTCCAAAACAGAGCTACCTAGATCACTTAAATTACACAATTGAAAGCATGAAAGCATATGTGTATTGTTTGTGTATTTATACACAAGCATTCATATATAGTCAAATAATTTATAAAAAAAAAAAAAAGTTCATTTACCTGTTATTACCACACACCAAATCCGGACGTTGGTATTTGCTGGCTTGTGTAGCCACTAGGTAACAAAAGTTCAACACTGCCCCTAGCATCCTGGAGCACTTCTGTTGTCTTTTGTACGTGTTTTGAGTTTTTATGTGCTTCTGAGCTTTTACGTGTTTTGGAGTTTGTACGTGCTTCGGAGTTTGTACGTGTTTTTATGTGTTTTAGAGTTTGTACGTGCTTTTACGTGTTTTGGAGTTTGTACGTGTTTTTGAGTTTGTACGTGCTTCAGGGTTCGTACGTGATTTGAAGTTTGTATGTGCTTTGTCTGTAGGGGCCACCGTAAATATACTTTTATTTATTCACTCCACATAAAATGTAATAAATAAATCATATAATACAAAAATCAACTATTCACATTTCAACTTTTAACTATTTAAATTTTCAGCTTTTTCCTTTGATAAATTTAAAGTGAAACAACATAAAACACTGCAAACCACAACACAATTAAATATGAATTATAATGTGAAAACAAAAAGAACATGCATATTCTCTGTCATATGGACCTGCATGACTAACTTTCTGAATCCTTTATCATCTGCAACTGAAAATAGTTGTGGATGATTACTATACCTTTCTAATATGACTTGTTGCCCCTGGCTCTCTTTCTCTCTCTCTCCCTCCTGCTCTGTTCCTGTGCTACTGAGTGTAACTACCGCCCCTCCCCCCCTTCCCAGCGTAAAGCACAATGTATGGAAGCGGGAAAAAAGTGCGAGAGAGCGAGTGAGAGAAAGGAAAAAACAAACAAACAAACAAAAAAACCACGGCTCGCGATAAGGAGCCTGCTTGGTCGTTCACGTCAAAGAACCGGTTCTAAGAGCCATTTCGTTTGCGACCGACCCATCACTAATATCAAGGAACATGGTATAAACTTTCACTGGAAGTCAGTCACTGGTGTCAAGCCAGCCCCCACCTTTTCTTTTGCATTACTTGTGCATATAAGTATACACAAAGAGGCACCTGTCAGGCAGGCCACACAGTATGTGAGACTGGGCAGAGCTCAGTCTGATGTGATGATGTGCAGTCCAGGACAATCTGTTAGATCACAGAAAAAAAAAAAACAAGTTTCAGCGGTTACGCTGTAAAAAAAAAAAAAAAAAAAAAATCAGTAAAATGCATTACAGTCTACTATATAAATGTGAAGGAATTTTCCATATTAGTCATTTAAAGATATTTTTCTATATTTATCAACTACTGCAATACATTGTGGGAAAAAGAACCTTAAAAGGAGGGAAAAGTCAGAGCGAGTGCAGCCATTACACTTCTTTCAGACTTCATCTGTCATTTGTTAACTGGTTTTTGCTGTCTCCAGATAAGTCAGGAATATTTTGCTGACTCGTTTTAAAAATAACGGTTATTTAGTTTTAAGTTATTTTTTTTTCCATTTTTTTTTTTTATGTTAAAATCATTTTTGCTATGATACCACCAGTTTTTCCCTCCAGTGGCCAGACCAGTTTTCATAGATACAGCTGTGACTGCTAGCTAGCTAATTAGCGAAAGTAAGCAATGTAGATAACAGGGAAAAGTGAAAACTTCATGGTTCTACTAATGTATAGAGAGAAACAAATTATTGGAGGACTTTAATAAGTACTATAATAATACCTATGTTCACTTTAAAGGGTTTCAGGCAAAGTTACACCGTTATATTTGTGCCACAAAACCAGCCAATCACAGACTTGGATGCAAAAAATCTGATTGGCTGTTCTGGTCTCCAATCAGCTCGAAATGACGAAATGCAATGTCCCAGAATCCATTTCGTCCAAAACTCCACAGTGGCGGAGGAACACAGAGTGGCGGAGTTGGAAATATTACTCTTTCTGGGTCACAAAATAAACTTTTAAGATTTTTTCATGCGAGAATGGTGCTGTGTAAACTTCTAATATCTGCTCGATTCATTAAGACATCACATATTTGCATAAGTGCTCTAACGTTTTCGGAGATGCCTGTTAGCCTCCGAGCACTCTCTCCTGTACAGTACAAAATCGCTACATCGATCGCTAGCAGTGTGACTTTGAAGTGCTGTACTGTATGTTTGTACGTTTTTTCCCCAACAAATGCAACAATGTCGACAAAACGTTTTGCACCGTCAAAGGCACCTGTGGTAGGACCAAAAAGGCAGAGGAAGATAACCATTGCACAAAAAATTGGACTTGATTCATTAATGATTCATTAATGTTGAATTCTCTGGCAGCTGCTCTATTCCCATGTTCTGTGCCTGAAAACAAGGTTTGATCTTTGGTTTCATTTTATAATACTGGACTTATTTTTCTACAAAGGTTTGAACTTTGAGAGTGTTTAAACAAGAGAGAAAAGTGTGAAAATGTTCGTGCGAGTCTGAGAAAAGTGTATCAAGTGTGTAGTGAGGGGTTTTACAGGCTTAAAACATCAAAAATAATTGAAAAAAATAGTGTGCTCAGAATAGTGGCACAATAATTAGCGTGGATGCTTAATCAGCATCCACACTAATTATTGAAGGTCTGTGTAAAGACGTCAATTGATCCATAGATGGAGACATATCACACACGATTCTGGGAGCCTGTTCAGTCTGTTTTTCCTGCTCTTATCTTACAAGAAGGATGCAAGGGAGAAAAAACGGAAGTACAAGGGTCAGAGAGGTGATCTAATTAATGCAATTGAAATACTAGAACACCGTAAATGTAAATGTAAGAATAATGTAAATTTAATGGAATCAGGTTAAAAGAAATGTGCTTGGTTGATATACGTTCAGTTTATGCCAAACATGTTGTCATTGATGATTATTACTTTGAATAAATAAACCGTTGACTTTATATGTTTCAGGTGAAGTTTACTCAAGATTTTTGTATAATGAAGAAACTTTTTTGTGTGGTGTCATTAAAAATGGGCCAGTTGCTCATTCATAATGCTGTAAAATAAGTCTTTTGTTTTATAACCAAGTATTCCTTAAGAAAACAGGGGTTACTGCAGGACTTGAGGCGACTATTGCTGTGATTCAAAATAGAAGTAAGGTGACAGGTTACAGGAGTAAGAAAGAGGAAGAGAGAATAAGTTATGAAACCATAAACAGTTTTGTTATGTTTGTTTTACTCTTTATGGGGAAGTTGAGAAGTCTTATTCGAAAGTAGCAACTCTCTGTATGACTGTAAACGATAGCTTTCTCTGAAAAGCTTTGACATTTATTTTCTTGATTTATTGATAATTACAAAATAAAAAAATGTTCACAAAAACAAGTGCAGTGTGACAAAGAATTGTATGTTTATTGGAAGTGCCAGGATATTCCTGAACAAATTTCCTTAGAGAGTGCTCAGGCGTTTCTTTATTATTTTTCCGTAATCATGGATAGCAAGTAAAACAGCTTCCAGGATAACAGGCTAAGGGAAAGGGCAGCACAGGGAACAAAACACACTTTGGGTGTGATTTTAGTGCCACTTCCTTTGCTAAAAACAGAGGTCTTGCAAATAGCCTACTATGCACCATCAAATACTGAGAACTTGTTTGAGTTGTGTTCATAGTTATAATGTGGCTCCCCTGGACAGCGGGCTCAGTACACTCTCAGGATCCCAGCTGTAGGCTTGATAGAGGACTCAGCAACACAATAAGGTGGGACAAACGCCAAACAGATGTTGCTAGCCTGCACCTTCCACCCTATTACCCCCACAGCTATTGAAGGACAAGCTAGGCTTTTTAGATCTCTCTTGCATTTCAAAGGGGAGGTCAGGTTTTAGGCTCAGAGATCAGCAAGATAGTTGTTTTGCTGAAGTAATGCTGTTTGAAACTTTGTGAAGGCACACCCAGGCCTGATTACTGTCAGACCTGTTCAATCAAAAAAATACTTAAATAGAACCTGTGTGACAAAGTGAAGTAGGCTAAAAGATCTCAAATAGCTGCAAATCACGAGACGAGCAAAAGAAACAGCTAACAAACAAATTCAATTCAGTTCAATTCAGTTTTATTTATATAGCACCAAATCACAACAACAGTTGCCTTAAGGCGCTTTATATTGTAAGGTAGACCCTACAATAATACATAAAGAGAAAACCCAACAATCAAATGACCCCCTATGAGCCAGCACTCTGGCGACAGTGGGAATGAAAAACTCCCTTTTAACAGGAAGAAACCTCCGGCAGAACCAGGCTCAGGGAGGGGCGGGGCCATCTGCTGAGACCGGTTGGGGTGAGAGAAGGAAGACAGGATAGAAGACATGCTGTGAAAGAGAGACAGGGATTAATAACAAGTATGATTCAATGCAGAGAGGTCTATTAACACATAGTGAGTGAAAAAGGTCATGCATCATGGGAGTCCTCCAGCATAACTAAGGGAGGATTCAGGGTCACCTGACCCAGCCCTAATTATATGCTTTAGCAAAAAGGAAAGTTTTAAGCCTAACCTTAAAAGTACAGATATTGTCTCCCGAATCCAAACTGGAAGCTGGTTCCATAGAAGAGGGGCCTGAAAACTGAAGGCTCTCCCTCCCATTCTACTTTTAAATACTTTTAAATAGGAAAAACAAGTAAGCCCGCAGTGTGAGAGCGAAGTGCTCTAATAGGGTGATATGGTACTACAAGGTCATTAAGATAAGATGGGGCATGATTATTTAAGACCAATGAAGGGAAGCCAATACAGGAGTACAGCCAATACAAATAAAGTAATTGACATCTATCAGCCTGGGTTACAGAGCCATGTATAAGGCTTTGGAACTCTAGTGAAGAATCACAGTGAGAGCCATTATCCACTAACAAAGAAAACTTCAAAGGAGTGGCCAGCCTACCAAAATTACTCGAAGAGTGCGTCAACACCTCATCGGAGAGGTCACAAATGAACCCGGAACAACATCTAAAGAACATCTAAGGAAATCCCATGGGAGGGTTTCGAGGAGAAAATAACTTTTTGGAAGGTTTGAGTCTGGTGTAAAACTAATACAGCATTTCATAAAAAGAACATCATACCAACAATCAAACATGATGGTGGTAGTGTGATGGTCTGGGGCTGCTTTGCTGCTTCGGGACCTGGATAATTTGCTGTAATTGATGGAACTATGAATTCTGCTGTCTACCAGGAAATAATGAAATATAATATCGAGCCATCAGTTTGTGCAGCAGGACAATGACCTGAAATACACTGGCAAGTCCACCTCTGAATGGTTAGAGTGGCCCTGTCAAAGTCCAGACTTAAATCTGGCTGAGATCCTTTGGTCTTTTGACCTTAAACAGACTATTCATGCTCGGAAACCCTGAATTAAAATAACTCTGCAAGGAAGAGTGGACCAATGAGCCAGTGTTATGAAAGACTCCTTATCTTCTGGTTATCACAAACACTTGATTGAAGTTTGCGCCAAGAGTGGCACAACCAGTTACAAGGTTTGGATAACTTTCCCCCCCTCTAAATAAAATAAACGCTCAAAAAACTACATTTTGCATTTACTCTGGTTATTTTTGTGTAATTAATTATTTTTTGATGAAATCTGTAAGTGAGACAAATAAGCAAAAAAAGAAAAAAAAACTCAGAAGGGGGCAAATACTTTTTAACAGCAGTGTATGTGAGTTATTAGTTATCTATGGTGTAAAAAACTACCACAGAGTACACACTCTGAAACATGAATAACCCACCCAGAGTCAACACATGACTGTTGTACAACTTTACATTAAATATGTTTTCATATTTTGGCGCTTTGACATTCTTGTTTACAGAAATGGTCACACCAATAAAGCATATTTCAAGTTTAATAGACCCATTAAGCAAAAAAAAAAAATGCAACTAATGCTTGATTAAAGTATAAAACACCTGCAGGCGCTCACAGAGCAGTGCTGCTGTTAGGTAATATTTTTCAATCTAAGATGTGGCTTTAGTGAATGTCTTACATCAACATGTCTTGGGCCTCTGTAACATCTATTTCACTGCATGTTCATGTGTGGTTTTTGACAGGTTTGGAAGAATTTATGTCTTTGAGCTTCCAATAATGCACTTACTAAAGAGAGAGTGTGTGTGTGGGTTTGAACAAGTTAATATTCAACGGCCCTGGTCATCAGTATGCCTGTCTGGTCTTGTTTTCTGCTTTCTCCACAGGATCATTGAGTTACCCTGCTGCCTTGGCCTTAAAATGAGGAGCTGAATTCCTCAGTCTGTATTTCCTAACACGGGATAGGTCAGTAATCAGCTCAAACCATTTTTCTCTCTGAAATCTTACCACACAGACACACACACTGAGCATTTGGAGCACGTAACTACCTGTGGTTGTTGTTGCCACTGCTTTCTGGTCACATGTTAAGTCTTTGAGAAGATAAAACTGATTAATTGGCTCCCGGAGTTGGATTTTTATTTATGTATTCACTTGCGCTCAGCTTTGGCCCTTCCTGCGCCATTCTTCCAGTTTTTTCCCCCCTCCACTCGGTTTCCCTAGCAACCAGGGCTCCAATCGCCCGGCCAGCTGCAGATTAGTTCAGCAGTGGGGGGTTTAGGTGGGTGGGAGGAGTTGTGTGTGTGTGTGTGGGGGGGTGATGATGGAAAATGAAGAAGGAGGAGAGTGAGCGAGAGGAGGAAGGAAGAAGGGGAGGGGGTGGCTCGAGGGAAGGAGGGGTGGGAAAAGTTTGAGAAAGGGAGAGAGAGCGAGTCAGTGTCACTGAGAGATAGGGAGTCTCTGAGTGTGCGTTTAAGAGCTAGAGCGCATAAGGAGCCGTAAAGGTTTTAGTTCGCAGGCAGAAGACTGAAGAACAGAGGAGGAGGAGGCATGTCCCCGACTTTGTGACTTTTTCAGAGTATTTTTTGTACCCTGCACCCAGTGTCTTTTTTCTGTGTGTATACGTGGGAGGTACTGACAAGGGCAATGCAAAGTGAGAGGCAGGGGTAAGGCTGCTCAAACTTCAGGAATAGAGAGAGAGAGGAAGAAAGGCAAACTACTCTGATGCAAAGGAAGCATGCAAGTGGATGCTGTCTTCTGCGGGGTCAGGATTCGCAAAATGAGAAACTGCCCCAGGAGCACTTCACCAGGGCTCACCCAGCTCAGAAAGGTAAGATTTCATTTCTCACATGTTTCTATAAATTATTGTTTTTACTGAACTAAGTGAAAACTTTTTTCCTGGGAAGCTACTGCTGCTTTTGGTTTTGTTTTGTTGTTTTATTTATTTTTAATTAGTATTGGCAAAGGATTTAAAGCAATCTTTGTGCGTTTACAAGTCGTCCTCACATATAATGCTTGTTTGTATAAAGAAAGCGCGTCCATGTTTCTTCAATGCAATATGTACGACAGAAGTTAGGGTATGGTTTCCTCTGAATTTTTATGAGTCACCGGTTATCCCGGACTGCTT
Organism: Neolamprologus brichardi; assembly: GCF_056152115.1. Taxonomy (NCBI): domain Eukaryota; kingdom Metazoa; phylum Chordata; class Actinopteri; order Cichliformes; family Cichlidae; genus Neolamprologus; species Neolamprologus brichardi. Next base: position 19,000,798 of record NC_142110.1, read on the forward strand.
TGGCTGCAGTTAAGGTATCCTGAGTGCTGCTCAAGTAGTCAGTCAAAAAACATCTGAATCAAGTCCACGGATCTCAGCTCTCTGGACCTCTGTGAGCTGTTTGTGCACATGCGTGCTCAACGGTTGTCAGCTCTCAGCGTTTATTAAATGAAAACAGCGTGTGGGTAGATGGTCTGGTGACAATTTGGATAATGGTCAAAGTGTGTGCTGCATTCCAAACTTGGCTTGTTAAGGGAGAGAGAGAGACAGAAAAGAGGGGATAAGTGAGATGAGCATTCTTCGCGGTGAACAAAGGCACCTCTTCATGCATTGCTTGTATTGTTGTGAGGGGGCAAGCTGGGGTGGAAACCTCAGGTAGTTCCAGAAAAATGTCAGCTTGCCAATATCGGGAAATGATCTGTATGCACGAGTATGCATTAGTGAGAGTTTGGAGCTGGGATAAAATGTCATTACACTTGAGGGCCTGCAGTTCATATGTTATAATATACTGTATGCGCTGTAGTGATTAAACAGAGGTCCACAACAGTACTTTTCTTCTTTTCAGATTTTCCTGTTTAGCAACCTTTTGTCTTTGGACTCTGGTTCACAGGACAGTGTGGATTTTGTAGATATCCACATCAATAGCTGTTAACTATCTCTTTAAATATATAGACAAGTTGCACAGTAACCACGGAGAAACAGAAACCAACCAGAAGGAATCTTTTTTTAAAAAAAGAATGAATGAAAATATAGTGCATCACAATGTTGGCTATGCTGCAAAGTGAATATGTGGCATGGCTGTAAAATTACAAGAGTATTTAATACTACAAAATCACCACCTACATATAAAGAGGTCACCGTGGTGAATTATTGTTAAACTATAACTTACTGTAATATGTTGATATGTCCCAGGAGATAATAAAAAAAGCACCATGATGTTAAATTCACTGTAAACAAACACAGTCTTGTTTATCTTCCTTCTCAGAATGTGGCCTAAAGGCTGAGCAAAATTCTTGAATGCATTTCCTACCTCTTAAAACAACATTACAACATTTTATTTGTTTGGAAATATTCCGAAACTTGCTGGAGAAACTTCATCTTTCCATCATTGTTGTACTGATGATATGTGGTATTGCCAAGAAAGCGGAACGCCAGCCGTAAATTCTCCTCTCCGTTTCCTTCAGCAAATATGGTTTCTTTTTGTGTTGAAAGCCAGTTGAAGTAGAAATGCCCATATAAGGCGGTTATATTTGTCTGTCCTTTGCACCTATGTAGTCTAAAGATGCAGCTACCAACCATACGTGGTAGCATTAGCTCATAACTTTGTGCTCCACCTTGTTATCCAAACGTGAATACTTCTGTCTCATAAAAACAACACATTCTATGGCGTGCACACGCAGGATGAAAAACACTGCTCTACTATGCCACTAGTGGTCAACGAGACAATAATAAGTTTGATACTTTCTGTTTCAAAGCAGATTGTAAAACAGAAGGATCGTCTGCCATGTCCTGTAAGCAAAGGATGGCTATCAGTCAGCCAATATAATCCATCCCAGTGGATTCCTCAAGTCTCCTCGAGTATTTCAGTCTGTTGGGTGATCATTAAACCCAAGAACAAAATCCTTGGAACATGCAGCACTGGAATATTTATATTTCTGACTGAGGTGCAGCCAAACTTTTTTTTTCTGTACTTTAGGTTCACTTAAATGGGTAAGGCTGGGACGTTTATGGAATTGGGAATGGCTGACTCCCCCAGCGTTGCAGAGAGAAGGTTTATAGAGCTGGAGATAAAGACACAGGGACCATCTGTCTGCTAGTCAGCAAACTTATAATAAGTGAGCTGCAGTCTTTTCCTGTGAACACATTGTGTCTGTCTCTGTGTTTGTGTCTGGTAGTAGTGTTACTATCATACACACACTGGCCTGGCAGATTGGATATTTGCATTCTGAGTTCAGATCGGAGGCTAATTGCCTTCATGACTGCGGTGTAAGACAATATGCACTGTAGAGGAAAAGTCAGCACTTGTGACTTTGCATTCATCACACAGGATATCTACCCTCCCTATTTTTCAGTCATGCCCCTCCTCTGTTACTCATTTTTGCTCTCAGCCATTTGCTCCACTTTTCCCTGTTTGACTTTTCACACCAAAATCCTGACACACTCATATCCATGGTATTTTCACTCCGCGTCCATCTATGTGTTCCCTCATGATAAACACACTTAGACACATCAACACATGCAAAGCACAAGGGCTTAAATCTACTCAGAGAATGTTTCATCAGCATGTATTCATTGTGTGTGTGTGTGTGTGTTGGGGGGGTGGAGGGGTCCTGAATTCTGAAACACCAGATGTTTAGTATTGTGACAAATTGGTCATCTTTCATGAGTGCACTGGCTTGTTTTTTTGTTTCGTTTTTTTACTTGGATGCATACTGAAGTGGAGAAATCAGTCTTGATTCATTGGAATGACTCACTAGAGTACGAGTTCATCCAGGAAAGCAGCGTTTAGCTCCGTGCTGACGCAAAGGTCTCTATTTTGCAAGAAAGTTAACTGTTACCGACCTGTTTTTACGCAGACCCACACTTTTCATGGATTTGTTTTGCAAATGTATCAGATCGCTGTGCACACATGAAGCCCGTGTACATATCTGTGTACTGCAGTTTCACTGTATTGTGTGCATATTTTTGCAGTGTTTCTATGTGTGTGTGTGTGTGTGTGTATGTGACATCTGTCTCCTTTATTGTTTTCAACTCCAAAAAGTGACAGCAGGCCTTTAGGAGGTTACGGCCCATCCACCCCTCCTCTTATAGCCGCTCTGCTCTTGACAGGCGCTCCGCAGGGTGGCGTGCAACTTAAAGACCCCCCCAGGCCAATCTCCTACAGCCGCCGTTGTTACCACAGTGACATACCCTGAAAGAACAAGCGATGGTCAAAGAATTCCTCTGGTTTCCAAGTTGTGGTGGCAGTGGGCATTTATCTGTGATCTTGTTAGATGGCCATGGATTTAATCATAGTAAAAAAAAACAACCTTTGATACCTCCCCTCTCTCTCTCTCTCTCTCACACACACACACAGGGATGCAAGAATAATTCGTACCATCTTAGAGACCTGGAATCCTGTTTCAACTCACATAAATGCCTATATTTATGCACGGATAATGCATACCATCACACTGGATACTGGAGTCATTTATCCAGTTGGCAGCTGGCCATATAGCTTTCAAGTTCACCCGTAACCTTGACACAAACACACACAAACACAGAGAAATTTGGGTGCCCCCACCCCCCCACCCCCACCCCCAGCCTCTCCTCGCATGCAAGCTGTCGCTCTGTCTGGCATCTTCTCTCTCTTTCAATGTCTGACTTATATTAAAAAGAGCTCTGACCACAGCCAGAGGGGAAATGGTTGCTGTGACACTAATTGGAACGTTTAACAGGACATGGCAGGCCGAATTTCTGTCCTGCTGCGCTGTTTACATAGACAGCGGTGCAGAATGTGAATCTCTAGTAGAGAGATGGGCATAGACAGAGGCAGCTGCAGCTGGATGGCAGGTTGTTAGATGTGGCCTTGGAAAATCATCACGGGAAAACCAGTGCTGACAACCACCATCCAAAGCCAAAGTGCCAGCCCCGTGTGGCTTTGTAGCCTGTGCCCGTTGGCGGCGTGTGGCATAAACCCGAACACACACATGCACGCAGACAGATTCAAACAAAGACATGGAAATACAGGCGAGAACGTTTACAGCCTCACTGGTACAAAACCTTTCCATGCACATCTACAAACACTGTGTTTAAGAAGAAACATGCATTTACTCTTTGCTTAACATCCCCAACTTGGTGGGGGTAAAAAAACATACTTATAGGTGGAGAAGGCTGCAGTCTGGAAAGGAATGTGTCCATCTGGGTTCAAAGTGTAATTATAATGTGGCTGTACACCTCATTGATTTGGGCTCAGGTTGCCTTGTTATGATGGGCATTCCAAGCAAAGTGGGAAAAGGTTAGTGCCCAGTTTGAATCTCTTCTCTTCTCTTCTCTTCTCTTCTCTTCTCTTCTCTTCTCTTCTCTTCTCTTCTCTTCTCTTCTCTAAATTTACAGGTTGTTTACCTGTGAATTTAGGGATCTACTCTAAAATGACAATTAAAACAATACTTTATCTGGACCTGGAGCTGGAGATTTCATCAAAGTGTAACAACATAATGAGTAGATGCCCCAGACAATCTGCAGACACAGAGCAGCTTTGATCATACCAAATCACATCTAAGCACTGTCTTGTTAGATGGAGAGAAAGTAGTAGTTGTCTCTTTGTCTGTCTCCAGCTTAATTATGGTTTTCATAATGTAATTTTTGTATTTTATTGCAATACAGTTCAAAGCTTTATTGGCTGTTTGCTGTTCTTTATAAACATCTAGTTTAGCAATATTTAACTAAAGAAACAATACATTTTTGCACAAGTTTCTTCTTTGTAAGTTTCTCAGTGACTCTGGTATCTTACAGAAATTATAAATCAGTTAGATGAACTGACAAAATGAAACACCTTTCTTCTTAAAGACACGAAAGCGGAAATGCACGCTTTTACATCAGTTTACTTTGGCTTGCTCCGCTGGTGCTAAACTCTCTTCATCCACCGGAGCTCTCAGCCCAGGCTCGCAGTTGTCGGTCAAGGGGTGTGTGGAGGTCAAAAACGTCAGCTCTGACTCTGGAGTTTGCACTCCGGAAGAGCACTTTCCCAAGCTCTCGCCTTTTTCAGCTCCCCCAGGGATTGGCGGCGAATTACAAAAATCTGTTTCTGTGCAGGCATGCAGAGGAGCAGAGGAGCAGGGGATGGGATGGGGGGGGGGGGGGGGGGGGGATCTCTGGTGGGAATTCTCAAGTGAAACCCTTAAAATATGAAACAGTGAAAAAAACAGGAAGGAGAAAGAGCGAGAGAGAGAGGATTTTTTGACATTGGAGCTCAACTCAGAGACTGTGGCTTTGAGGAGAAATTTGATCAGGAGCCCAGAGGATAATGTTAGTGTGCTCAAGAAGCCAGGTTATTGTTGAAAGGATGTGTAAGTCCACTCACTGCAGCACATTCGCGCAGGCTGAAGCTTTCTCCGAGAGGAAAGGTTTTACCATTAGGCTCAAGAAACCCACATTGTGTGTCAGCACAGTATAATGTCAGATAGCCATAAATGCTGCTTACTGTTGGATGTGTTTTCCCCGCATGAATTATGGCGTATAAAGTGACGCTTCCTCGCATGTCTGTAAAATCCTGGCCCTTTGGGTGCTGTTGATAGCAGAGCCAGGTCTCAGGTGTCATGCCCTGGGATTGTTTCCATCTCTTCGAGGGCTTGGTAAAACATAGACATCTATGGTTGTGTGACAGCAGTAAGTGTGCGTAAGAGGCGCCTCTATCGCTATGCTACTTGCGGGTGTTAAGAAATCACCCGCTAAAATTCATCACATCAAATAGAAAGTCTCATTGCCTTTTGTTTGGCAAGATTTCCTGTCAAAGACCGTACTTACTATGTCAGTGATCATTTATATGAGCTGCAACTACAGGTGCTCCTAGACCGAGACCTTGTTTCTTAGCATAGGGCAATCCCATTGTATTTGTGGGATAGGAGCTGAATGTTTTACATTTTAAAGGTGTTTGGTGACTTTTCTGCGGATAAAACTTTGAAATGCTCGAGTTGCTAACAGTACTCATAGAGATTTTGAGAGTCTCATGAAGCTGAGCTATTTCATACGTTAAAACTTTGATCTGCTGACGTGCTAGAAGACGGGATCAGTGACATCACATAGCTTTAATAAAGGTAGAAATGATCTTAACTATACATCATATTTCTGTCTGGACTGAAAGTGGTGCACTGTAAAAAAGAAACAGACTATGTAAAAAAGAAATGAACATTTCCTGGTAATGTTCTACCAGGAATACAGAGGCTTCTGTAAATGTAAATAAAAGTAAATAAGGAAAATTCCTTCATTTTAAAATGGACAGTATACTATATTTAAGTAGATTTTTTTTCTACTGTTTCATTAGTTAAAATGAAACACCGTGGATCCAAATGTTTCTATTTTGCTCAAGCTATGCTGCTCACTTGACTAAAACATGAAAAAAAACCAAAGCAGCAGAATAAAGGTGAATAAAAAAGTAGCAATATTTAAAGAATTTGAAATACTTTGCTTGCAGTAGGAGAGAGCATGCTCTTGTACAAGGAAAAAGAAATAATAGCAGCTGTTTGAAGAATGGAAATAGAATCTTTAACCCTGCTTAATTTCTAACCTCTGCACATCTGGCGAGTCACTAAGTAGTTTGTGACTATCAGATTGTCTTTTTCTGACACTCCTTCCTTGAGTTTGGTGTTGAAAATGTGTTCTGTCTTTTTTCCTGTCTCTCTCCCCTCACCGCCAGCTGGTTGTGGCAGATGGCTGCTTCTCCCTGAGCCTGGTCCTGTCTGAGGTTACTTCCTGTTAAAAGGGAGTTTTTCCTTCCCACTGTTGCCAAGTGCTTGCTCATAGGGGGTCATTTGATTGTTGGGGTTTTCTTTCTAATATTGTAGGGCTGTTACATTACAAAATGAAGTGGCTCGAGGCAATTGCTTTGTGATTTGGTGCTATATAAACAAAACAGAATTGAATTGAACTGAAAAATTTCATTCTAGTTATGCTGAAAATCCCAAAAGCACTTTTTGAGCATTTTGAGATTTAAACTACATTCTTCCAGGTTTGCTCAAACTAAAGTGGTGTATTAGCTGTAAAGGTACCCTATTTTGGACTTAACAGGGACAATGTTATGGGGGTAATGTAGGCCAAACTGAAAGCTGAAAATTGGCCTTGGAATGAGTTGGCAAGGTCTTTGGTCTTTGGAGCCAGAAGGGTAATTGGGAGCAGACTGGGGATGAGTCAGAGCTGTGCTGATGGGAGCTTTGTGTCAGTAGACAGGAGGGGCTGACAAGTCCATGGGAGGGATTTGGCGAACAGATGCTCCACCTCTGCAAGGAGAAGAAATACGACACGCTTTCCCAGATGGGGGGATAGAAAGAAAAAGAGATTTGTTTGCTATGCCTCCAGACTCATCATCCTTCACTTCTATTTTTTCTTCTCATTTTGTTCACGAAGCTTTTCTTCACTGATGGAGATAGTTAATGCCTCTTAGTAGCCTCTCAGCTTCTGTTGCTGATTAGTAAAATCCATTGTTGAGATGGAGGAAATACTTCATTTTGCAATTTTCCACCAGGTCAGTTGAGTTTTTAAAAAGAAAGACTCAGAGGATCAATCTGATTTTCAGCATTTATCTTGCAAACAGTGTTTAAACGTTCTCCCAAACATAATCACAATATTACATTTAAGTCTTTAGTGTACGACTGACCTGCTAACCACATGAAAAATGGAAGCCACAAATTCTAATGGAGTTAAAAGCCTGAGATGAATCATTTATAAACTCTTGACAGGTGGAGCTCAAGTGTGAAGGACTTTTGGGGAGGATTTTGCTGAGCTTGTGTGGAGTTTTCCTTCTGCTTGTTGCCATTTTGACCTTGTGGTAGCCAAAGTTGTCCCATTTATCAAAAGCAAACCCAAGTTCTTACTGTATGGGGTGTATTTGTAAGCAGAAACACTTTGTGCGGAAAAGCCCAATGACTTCATTTCAGGAGGTTGCTCTTACTTAAGCTTCCTGCGAACTGAATCACATTTCCTATTCATCTGAGTGCACAAAGACAAACAAGTAAATAAGTACTCACTTGATGTGTGAAAAAGCCTCACAAATGGTGTCGCATTCTGTTGCATGGCTGTGCCTTCACGCCATAATTGCGCCTGCAGTGGCTTTCTTTGTCACCCCAGTCATAATTAAGATTTGTTTACATTTTCTGAGGTAATATTTTGGTCCATGATCCCAGCTCCCAGTGGGATAGACTCTAGACACCAGTCATCGGGAGTCTCTTGTTAAAAATGACAACCACAATAACAAGAAATGCTATATATGCGACATTAGAAATATAACAATGGATACAATGGTATATTTAGAATGGACTGATAAGCAAAAACACACACACAGGGAGAAATTAATTGTTTATGGTATCCCCCCACAGTTCCTGTCTGCTTTTGAGGCTAACCCAGTTTCAATGCTGTCTCACGTCCATCCTCCTCTTACAATGGAGGGAGAGGGCCAAGGGGACACACCACAGCAGGGCAGGGGATTATCAATGGGTTTGGACAGCACGTTGCACAATGTGTGTGCATATGTGTGTGTGCCGGTGAGTGGGCACTTTCTAGGCTTGTAAAATTGTTTCTGTGCGTGGCCAAATATTGTACACGGGCACTCATAGTCATAGAGTCTTTCTGTTTGGATTTTCTCCAACGCCTTGCTATGGAATCAGCTTGGGAAAGCAGCAGGGGCCCTGAACAGGACACAAAGAGAGAAGCAGAGAGAGGGAGACTGCAGAGTTGTGATAAAATTCCATTTTTTATTTGCCAGACCATCTCCTCCTCTTCCTCTCTATACATCTTTTCATTTACCATCAGACCTTTCTGCCCTACTTCTTTAAGAACCAGGCACAACCTTTCCAAGCCCTGCAAGGGCTCAAGGCAGCGTGCCAGTCATTGGGATTCCTAACATATGCCTCAAAACCAAATGCTTCATGTTAAACCCGTTCAATTTGACAACCTTGCTGGGCTCACAATAAATTGGCTCTACATGATTTCTGCTTTCTGTATGGAAGAGAGTGGGCAAAGTATTAAAACCCCGCCCCCTTTTTCCTTTGCTTCTTCCTCTGCATCATACTTTGCTCCCCACAACTTTGAGACTAAGTAGGAATGAAAGAGAGATAATGAAAGAGAGAAATAAAAGAGTGAAGGACGGGTAGGAAAAAAACCCACCAAGTTTGCCATTCCAGAAGAACCTGGCTAAATGTGCAGTGGTGTGTTAAATTGATCGCAGGCACGGCTTTGGCACGTCGTATACTGAACCACATCATGTAAGGGATACGGTCCCCAGCTCTGCCTTGGTTGCAGAAAGAATCAGAAGAACATGAATGATCGTCTCTTCTTTACTCGCTTTAACTCACATTTTGGGCAATCATTTTTTTTAGTGTTATATAAAGGCTAACTCCAGTAGTTTATCCACCCAATGTTACTTTGCTGTATTTACTCCAAGCTGTGATATCTGTGAAATGCATTGTGAGCTCTGAGTAATTTTGTCCTTTTTAGGTATTTCGCAGTGACAGAGAGAAAAGAACAAGTTTGGGGAAGGACAAGTGAGGAATGATGATGTCATGGTGTTAGCTGTTCCTGCAGGGCTGGACAGAGAGACGGAGAGGAGGATGAAATCTTTATGAGAAGCAGCTGTAGAGAAGAGGCAGGCAGGCCTCCCGAGTTTGCAGCCGGCCCACAGCTTGCTGACAGTGACCTAAAGGTCTGATAAAGCAGAGAGTGAAACACTGACAGCACCCCCTGCGTAGAGTCTGATAAAGGTTTCATTCCAATAGCAACATTTTGTCAAGTTATCACCAAATATCAACACCTGAGATGATTTTTGGAGCAAAAGTACAAAAAAATAATATTCTGCCAAGTTAGAAAAGTAAGACTGATAATATCACTGTCTGAATACATAAAAAATATATTTGCACTTCATAGCAAAGACTAGGTCAACTTCTATATATGTGTGAATGTGTGTGTGAATGGGTGGATGACTGGTTGTGTAAAGCGCTTTGGGGTCCTTGGGGACTAGAAAAGCGCTATATAAATACAGGCCATTTACCATTTACCATATATGACTAGTCAAACAAGTAGATCCTTGCGTAGAAAATTTGTGTAAGCATCAATACATTGTCATCAAATAATTGAGTTCAGCATCATCTATGAAAGGACTGCTGTGTGTCTAGCTGGGTAATTTTTGTGCTTGCTAACATATATCATATAACATATAACAGCATACCTTGGAAAAACACTTGATGTAGGGATTACTCAAAATTCTTAGCAAACCACAAGACTTCTGAAACAGTGTCTCCAAAGTGGACATGTTTGGCCATAATGCACAGCGACACATTTTGCAAAAATCAAACAGAGCATGTCAGCACAAACACTTCACACCAACTGTCAAGCATGGTGGTGGAGGGGTGAATATTTAGGATATTTCACAGCCATAGGACCTGGGCACCTTGCATTCATTGGGTTGATCACGACCTCCTCTGTATAGCAGTATAGCAAGTATTCTACAGTCGAATGTGAAGCTGTCTTTGACAGCTGATAATGATAATGGATAATGATCCAGAGCACAGCAGTGAATCTGCAAAAGAATGTCTGAAAAAGAAAACAATCAAGGTGTTGGAATGGCCCAGACCTTAACCTGATTGAAATGCCAGGACCTTGAGAGAGCTGTACATAAATGAATGGCCGCAAACCTGAATGAATTGAATTAACATCTTAAATAAGTGTGGGCCAAATTTGTTCCATGATGATACAAGAGAGTGATGAAGTCACACCAAAATAATTACTAATGATTATTATTGTACTTAGATTTTCACAGAGTGCTTTTGCATTTTGGCTTATTTTTAGGAAATAAAGAATGACACCGCGCAATATGTCACTGTTTCGTTGTGTTTACCTAATGTTAAGACCTGGTAAGCACTGGACCATTATACCTTAGAACTGAGAGGCTTTTTACCATGACCGTAAACATGTTTAAAAACTGTTCTCTCTCTTATATGTACATTTACCATTATATTCAGCGTGTATTTTTTGACATTTAGCAACATAAGCAACATCCCTCTCTCTGTGGTATATTTTTGGTGTGTTTATGTGAATCTGTCCGTGTCCAGATACCGAGGGCCCATCTGCTGATAAAATCTCCCACGGGGTTTGTTATGCAACTGATGCTTGGCTCTGATGCCCTACCTCTGACACCAGCTTCTGTTATCTTTTAAAGGTTTAAAGGTAAATAGCGCTGTGTGGTGTTTATCAACCACCAAGACTCTTTCCATCCTGAGTCCATGACTGCTTTGAAATTTGTCCTTCGTTGGATATATTTTTGTCATTGATTTTTTTCTTGAGTTCTCTGGATGAATAATATAAATATTAAAAACAGCAATAGAGTCAGTGCATGACAGAATGCAGCAGAAGTACTGTTTGTAGATAAATCACTTGGTATCCAAAGCATAATTGTCATAAACATCAGACAATTATCTCCATTCCAGGCGATTTTCCCCTCCTGTGTCATCCACGCAGCTGAGGATGAACAGTACTCCTTCCATTTCCTCTGCCCCACATGTGCAGCCTGTCACACATCACAGGACAGAGGCTGAAGGGGGCAGGGCAGGTAGAGGTCTTTTGGATCGCAGTTTCCCCGTGATGTTTTTATTGGTCTCAGCAGATGACTTCCCTCAACCTCTGCATTGTTATGGCGGCCATCTTTTTTTCTAGAGGTCAGCGTTAACAATGGCTGCCAATAGATGTTGCAGACAAAAGCCTTAGCATCCTCCCAGAAAAGTTTCCTCAGTAACCGAATGCTGTAAAACCAGCAATGCTGTCGAATTTACCGCTTTTACAAGCTGAGAATACACCGCTGCTCGTCAGGTTCAGGCAAATGCTGGGAAGCGCATCAGTCAAAATGTTAGAATCCAGTAAGGCAGAATCGCGTGAAAATACCAAATTACCTTTTAAGGCTGAGAATTTTGGCCTTGGGGATCCTAACAATGAAGTGGGACAGCCTAAAAGCACTGTTTTCACAGTGCAACAGTATACTCATATTTTTCTTTGCAATATCTACTTTCCTCTTTGGCTTTGACAACCCCTGTCTCTCCAGCTGCACCACCACTGCTCTCCTCTCTTCCTGTCTTCCATCCACCCCACCCCCTTCCCCCTCGTGACATGCAACACCCTTCTGCATCGCAGAAAAGAATTAAATCGTAAAAGTTTTACAGTTTAATTACGGCATAACATCCCTGTGGAAGTCTTCATGCTTCTCCGCGCCCACCCTCTTTTCCATGCTGGATTTCTGTTCTTCGTTTCTTTGTTGGGTTTTTCTCGTAAGAAGAAAATAATCAGGTGGGGGAGGAAGAAAAAAAAATCACTTGATGTTTCTCCTCAAACATGTGACCCCGCTCAGCTCACAGCTGAAAATAATTTGGGCCTACAGGCCAGTGGATGGCTGACGCAAACCTCCCTCCTCCTTCTCCTCCCTCGGGGGCTAGGCTTCGGACTGATGGGGAGCTAAACACAAAAGAATGAATGGCTTGAGCTGTGGGCAAAAGCTAGAAGCTAAAAAGGATGACACATTGTTCTTGTGGTCAGCTTCTAATCAGACCAGACCACAACTCTTCCTCATACTTCATTTGCTCTTTCATTCTCAAAGAGGAAAACACATAAGGCAAAAACCGTTTTAAAACACTGAGGGCTATTTATGCTATTAGCTCAGGGAAGAGTTCAGCTATTTATATTATTTTGCAATTTACTTTTTTTTCATTTGATATTTTGACTTTTTTTTTGGACTCTCCCCCCTCACTAGCAGTTAGGACAACAATTTGTGGAATTTGGGTCAATTTGGCTCACATACCCCTCAGAGAGGGAGAGCCAGGCCAGGAAATGTTTAACGGCCTGCAAACACCTCTAAGTATCCGAGCACATGTGGTAGAAGTCAAACACATAAATCCGCGTGTGGGCCTGGCATATGGACTCCTTGGCAGGATGTAGAAGTCTATGTAGGTGTGTTTTCATATGGGGTTTTGTGTTTGGCTATGCAGCAGGGTGGCAATGCATGTATTAGTGGCTTTGTGAATTTACTGTAGAATTAAAAGCATGAATACAGCAGGACTTGGCCCTGAACTATCTCTTTTTTCCCTTGCGTTTACTACTACTTGCCAGAAGCAAAAGGCCAGGGCCTATTGCTTCATGCCAGCCCTCCACCAGTGTTTACAGGCCAAGCAATGCAGTTCAGTGTTGCATATAGATGGCCTTGCTGCGCTCCAAGTGGATCTGGTTTCATTGTGCGCTGACAAATGGACCCAGTAATAATTTAAAACTGAGCATGTCCCCTCACCCTCGCCTCGGCTCTATTTGCCTGTGATAAACAACAGCAGGAAAATGTGTGGCTGGAAGATAGACAACAAATTAAGGAAGCTCTTGTCTGAAATGAAAGGAGAATTTGTAATGTGTAAAAACAAAATGTGTGTGTGTGCTGCAGTGCATCAGAAATCTGATCTGGCAAATGCAAAAAAGGGCAAAACGCTGAGGATAACATAAAAAGTTGAGTGCTCCTGTCTCACCACCGCCGATATAATCCTAATGGATCTTAATTGCATTACAGTGTGGGTCTCTTTTCTTTTTTTGTATTTTTCCATAATGCCACATGGCTAATGGGAACCTAATATGCCTGTTGGCTGTTTAGGCGTTTTTCAGTGCTATTCTCCAATTACTGACCAAGTGAGGAATGATAGTTTGGTGGTATTCCATGCAGTCTGTGAGGTCTGCTTCTCTGCGGCTGTCTTCAAAAATGAGTTTTAAAATAAGAGATTTGTTTGAGCCATTTGGTAGTTTAATTTCACACACCACTCCCTAAGAGAATCTATATGTCTGCCTATTTATGAGAAAAAATACAAGCTGAAATATTTTTGTTTATACTGTTTTTTGTAACTTTTTGACCTGCAAGCTGAATTATAATTCTGTTTTCCTTTTTAATAGACACTCCATCTTTCTGACTGACTGGCTGACCGTCTCTCTCTCTCTCTCTTTTACCTGTCTTCTCAGGATGCCAGCTGCTAGCACCATGACCGGTGGGAGGGCCCTGCTGCTCTGTACAAACACTGACAACTGCATCTACCAATCAGTCAACGGGTGGGTGCCTTAAAAGCCAATTGAATAGGTTGCCATTTTGCTTCTATGATATCGTGTAGTATGGTATCTGATTCCAACTTGTATGGTTGAGGAGCTTCAACCATACAAGTTGAGCTTCGATATACGAATGGTAAATAGACTGGTACCTATACACTTTCTTTCTACTCAGTTTTTACTGCAACCTAATCACACACACAATGATATTCAAACACATTCCAATGGTTGTGTTCAGGGAAACTGATTGGGCGTTCAGTATCTTGCCCAGAGATACTTTGACACAGCAGGAGCTGTGGATCACTTCACCAACCTTCCAGTTGGTAAAATGACCTGCTCTACCACCTGAGCCACAGCCACCCCAAATAAATAACAGTACGGTTAATGCCAGTAGTGGAACATACTAGCTGGCCAAAGCACAACTTCCTCCAAATTTCAAGAAATGGTCCCATAGCCAACAGAAAACTCTGAAGTGGACTTAAGCAAGGAGGAGACACCCCTTTTCATTAAGCTCAACAGTACAACAATAGCAAGGAAGGGGAGCAGAACAGGGCAGAGGCCGCCATCTGGCATCTTGATACTGTTTCTGCCCCCCTGCTGCCACTGTCTGATGCGTCCATGACCACTCTCCAAGGCCCCTTCTGTCATCCTTACAGCATTCATTAGTTTCTATTTAGATTATAATGATGGGATTTTCCTTTTTGTTTGTGCCAATAGGGGTGGAAGATTTTGATGTCTGTTGTTTTGAGGGCCTCCCATGCCAGTCACAGTTGCTCAAAAGGTTCCAGACATTTCTCTCAGGGAAAAGTCCAAAGCCGATGAACAGGAATATTTTTGTCCATTTCAAACACTCCTGCAGTAGCCTCCTTTCCACCCTCAGAGACCCACCAAAAGTACCGTATCACCCTCATAGAGAACTTTGCTCTAGGATGGCAGACTTACTTGTAGTTTCTAGAATATTTAAAAGCAGAATGAGAGACAGAGCCTTCATCTTCCAGGTCCCTCTTTTGTTGAACCAGCTCCCAGTTTGGATGTGGAAGACAGACACCATCTCTACTTTTAAGATTGGGCTTAAAACCTTCCTCTTCAATAATTCATAGCGTTAGAGCTGTCCCAGGTGACCCTGAATCTGCCCTTAGTTACATTGCAGTAAATGTCCACTATTTATTGTTAGTTTTTCTTTATCAAATGAAAAAGACTACCATTTTTTTCTTCTTTGGCTCCACTTTTTCTGTAACTCAGTCACTTGTCTCTACCTAATCTGGCTCTCCTTAACTTTTGTTTTTTATTGACCTTCCTAATTTGGAAGAGAATTATATCTTTTCCTCCGTGATCATACTTTCATCAAGTTTTGCCTTGTCTTTGAAGGTCTTTGAGGAAAGTAATTCCCCCCTCCGCCTCCCTGGAGGTTTCCTCTAGATTGCATGACTGTTGGTTTTCACATCCAGCAATGTCATCAGAAGTCACCCAGCATTTCCTCTGTTTGTTGGAAATTCAAGTCATTTGATGAATAGGCTTTTGGGCCAGAACAGAGTTTTGTGGGTCGGGAGCGGAAAAGAAAAGATGCACGTCCACACTTAGCTCCCTCTCGTCATCTGCGCATACTTGCATCTCGCTCTCCAGAAATAGCTTTGTGTGTAGCTCGTAAACTTTGACCCTCAAACCCAGAGTTCAAACAGTCATGACTCAGTAATGTTCCAGGAGTGAATCACAGCTGAGACAGAGGCACCCAACAGATGTTTGAGCTCTTTTAACAAGAATTCCTGTTTGGCCCGTAAAACAAAGCTCTGTTTGGGTGGAACCGTAAGCACTGGGATTGTGTGGCCAATTTTAAGATTCTCTGCTGTGTACAGTAAAAGCGGAAGTGGACAATTTAAAAAAAATACTGCACAATTCATTATTAGATTTGACAACAGTCCAATGTAATCCATCCCTCTGTTTTTTTTAATCTACACAGTTCTCACTGCTGCTTTACCAAGAAAAGCCTGCAGCTTTTGCCTTTCTTTCTCTTTCGGTTTCCTTTCGCTCCTTCCACAGTCTGGTTGCATCTTTTGTTTTCTTTTTGTTCAAGCTTGCAGAAAATGTCCTTCCTAAAAACTGTAATACACTGTTTCAGAAGGACTGAACCTTTTCTTTTGTCCCACATGAAATAAAAGCTCTGGTTATGGAAGATCATAATCTATAACAAACATTTTGTTGTCTTGCAGTCATGTGTCAAGTTGAATTTCTAAAGTTTTTGACAGGTTTAAGGAGAGCTTGTCTGAATAGTGTGTGGTTTTTTTGAGATGTTATTTTTGAAGTATTTTTGTGTTCTCTGTTGGCTTTTTCCATATTATGGCTTTGCCAAAAGTGTATTAGTGTGTGCAGCTTCTTCTAATAATGTCAGGGGCTCATCTGAAGTGTCATTGCGCAAGACGGTGGTATAAATGCAGAGTTTACCATGTGTTTTGCTATTTTCCTTTTGGTTCTTCATTGTGTCTGCATTAAAATCAAACAATAATGAGATTTAATTGTGTCCTTTAGTTCTGTGTACAGGTTTCTTAATTAACTGATTTACTGCCATGTCTCCCTAGTATTTTTTCTCCTTTAATTTATGTGCACGCTCATCTTTCCGTATCTTTCCTTCCTAGGCTCCAGTGCTGTGGCTTGAAGCTTGGCGAGGCTCCGTTAGCAGTGGTGCCCCAGCCCAAAGAGGTGCGTGGGTCACCAGTGGACAGAGACAGGAGGGACACCGCTGTGTCCATAAAGAATCACCTCTCTCCTCTCCTCAGCCCAGGTCCTCCTGACTCCATGCTGGCTCACAGGAGAGCCACGAGTCCTGCTACTGACCCACGGGCTCCCAACATGGAAAACGGGCTGTGCGCTAAGCTGAACCACAACAAAAGCCCAGCAGGAGCCAAAACCGCCAGCATCCGTGATAAGATATCCCAGTGGGAGGGCAAGAAAGAGTCTGGCCCAGTAACTATTTCAGGAACATGTCCACTAAGTGCGACACTGAAGGAAGCTGAGACAGTGAGGAAAAAGGAATCCAAAACTACAGAAGTCCAAAGGACAGACAGCAAGAGGTTTGTCAGCTGGGACAGACAAGACTCAGGGAAGGAGAATGTTGGTAAGCTGGGGGATTCGAGACCTAAATCCCCAGAAGCCCCAGCAAACAAAGACAGAGAAGTGATGGTAGAGAGGGAATTTCGGGTTTCTAAGCCAACAGAACAACCCCAAGACAAGAAAAGTGTTTTAACTCATGTTAAGAAACTGGAGAAGGCAACAAAGGAGGTTCCTGACAGACCTTCACTGGCATTCCCAGGGAATTACTTCTGTCCTCCCTCTAAGGAAGAGCTGGAGGAGACAGAAAAGAGGGGAAATGAGCCCATTTTTGGGACTTTTGACATGGCTCGACCTAGTGGGACACGGAGATGGAGGGATGGAGATTCAGAGAATGTGTACAACGAGCCAGGTGCTCCATCTATAAACCCTCTCCCTAAACCTCAAAGAACCTTCCAGCACCACACGCCGCCCGCCACCCCAGCTTCAGGGCCTTTCTTGGGGAAGGGAAGAAGGAACTTGCCTCCTTTGCCCTCCGTTCCTCCTCCACCTCTACCCACGTGCCCACCCCCAGGAGTTTGCAGGAGACCGTGGGCAGATAAAGCACGTAACAGTAGCAACAGGTAAGACACTGAAAAGAAAGAAGGGAAAAATATCCTTCCTGACCAAGAATGTTAGATCTTTACTCAAGTTTAATAACATGCTGAAAATGTGGAAAAATAAAGTTAACCCAGCCCACACACCGCAAAAGCTAAAATTTTCCAAAAGTTGTAAAGTGGGAACTGGATTGGCCGGTGATAGCTCGGTGTACATGTCCTTAAACCCTCCCCCCATCAGCATTAAACAAACATGGAGGTGCACAACATTTCCCACATCTGCTGTAAATCAGAATCACCGGTGACCTCATCCTTTTTTCTAAATATCCCACAAAATGAGCTCATTGGTTTGATCTCAGGAATGTACACACCGACGCAACTAGTTCCTCCATCCAAAAACACTCCACTGGAATAATAGAAGAGCAACATGAAGAGTCATGTCAAAAAGCTGAGGGAAAGAATCTTTGCTTTTTCACAGAATTACAAAAAAATGAGCTGTTAAAAATTTATTTGGCGTAATTACGTTAAAAGTGCAAAATCTGATCGATCTGAAAAGTAGTCTTTTGATCGCAAACGGTTAAAGATGTTTGACTTTTCGGCTCTCAGTAGCCCTTCAGTTCAGATGGTTACAATCAAAAAAGCAGGACTCTCTGTAGGGAAACCAAAAAAATGTGAACTCTGCAGTATTGAGCACATCTATTGTTCGCTTTTTCCAGTGGTCTGAATTCTTGTTTCGGAGCTTGGCTTGGATCTGTTACATTCCATACCATATGTGGAGGCCTCGCTCAAGTGTGTGCTCAAGTGTGTTGCTGTGTCAAGCCCTTTGTTTGGTCAGGCTGTCTCCCTCTTGAGTGTCCATTGCAGGATGCTTTTCCATAGATGTGCCTTCACCAGTCACCAGATCCACATCATCCAGTATTGTTCAGTTTTGGCTAAAACTGCGTCAGAGCGGCAACACTGCATTTACTTTATCTAACTTTATTTCATATAAAGGGAGCAAGGCATGATACTGTGATGTACTCTGTTAAATAATTATTTTGTATAATCTAATGCAGTAAAATTGCACAGAATTACTTTGATTCCAAGACTTTTGATTTACTGATTGTGCATGCATGTGTAAATGTATGCATTGTGCTCCAGTGGATACATTTGGATTGATGAAACAGATGTGTTTATTTTGATGATGCAGCTAACAAACTGAAACATCAGTTTCATGTTTTGCAAGTGAAAAGAAAAAATCAAAAACATTACCGTGACACATGTTCGCTTTAAGATGTCAGTCAAAACTCCTTCGTCTTTGTGCTCCTCTGTCCACCAGGAAGTCCTATGAATTTGAGGATCTGCTTCAGTCGTCTGCAGAAAGCTCCCAGGTGAACTGGTATCATCAATCCAGACTGGGCTTAACACGCACTTTATCAGAGGAGAATGTCTATGAGGACATAATAGGTAAATATTACATACCAAAAAATGATCTCTATAACATTTTGCCTTGCACGCAAATTCATAAACTGACTCAAAGTTTGCAAGAAAGTGTTTTGTGACGATGCTTCAAGACCCTTGAGTTGAATTTCTCACACAAGCATGTGTTACAGAGTTCACTGACAGAGTTGACAAAGAGGGCAAAATCTCTTTACGCGACTCCTTTTATTTATTTATTTTGTAATTTAGAGCTTTGCCGCTCAGCTTTTATTAAAAAATTATAAATAGAAATTCCTCACTTATTGTCTGTCGTATTATGCTGACCCCACCTAGAGCGCGTTTAATTTCATAACGCACAATAGTGGCGTTGTGTGAGGTTGCATTGTAGCTGAGGTTGGCTTCTGTGATTGTCAGGGCTCTGGGATGGCGGTGGGGGAGGGTATGGGGTGGGGGGCAGACTGGTATGTAATGGTGGCTGTTTTTGCCGGCAACAATCAAATTAAGTTCAACTACTTCTGAGTGATGCTGGAGCTTATTTTAACCTTGTTAGTTTCCTCCTTTTGTACAGCAGTGTTAGTTAAAACTCTCAGACATTGTTCACTGAACTCTCAATAACCTCCCATGGGTAAAGCGAGTCAGACTAACTATATGTCTACTAATAAAACTGTTCAGGGAGGCAGTGATGAATGCTTGTGATGTCCTCAAAGTCTTGCCTCCCTCCACCCACAAGCTTTTCACAAACACCCTTTGAACACACAGTCGCATGTCACTGTTTACAGACAGAGAGGAAGGCAACTGTTGCCATCACATGTGTTCAGTCTAAACCCTCTTTGATGGGTTTGACTAGCTGATAGCACACAGAAACACATTATGGAGATTAGTGTGACACTCTCTTCAGCAAGCAATGTGGAAAACAGCACACTGATCTGTTGTTTTTCTTTTTTTTCCTTTGTCTTTTTCCTGAGCAAGAAGGAACAGGGAACTGAACGTCCCTCTTTATTTGCGTACAAGTCACATCTGGTGGATGGATTGATAGAGCAGGGGAGAGTCAGAGGCAGATGGAGAAAAAGAAAGAGACAGGCTTTGAAAAGCTACCCCACTTCGTATATGCAGGGCTTGCTTTTACTTGAGCTGTGCAAACGTCTTATCATGATGAAATATGAGCTGGGTTACACATACTGCTACTTGTAATAGCTCTCCGCACATCTGGAGTAGGAATCGTCTGGCAAATCAAACGTGAGCGATATGGAAAGAGTGCTTATCTGTGCTTTGGAACGAGCGCACTATTGTGTAACTTGTGACGTTAAAAACATGTGCTTTTGCTTCTAAAGATCCCCCGTCCAAGGAGAACCCCTATGAAGATATTGAGCTGGAGAGAAGCTGTTTGGGAAGCAAATGCATTTCACCTGCCTCTTCATCTCCTGTTCCCAGCACGCCAAATAAGGTACATTAAGGATGGATAAATATTGATAAATACGATAATCAAATAGATCCAATGGAATCGGAAAACCTAACCTAACCTAAAAGTATGCTAAAATGTGTTTGTCCCCATCAGCTCTCCTCCAAGCCCGGCTTTTTGAGACAAAACTCGGAGCGACGAAGCTTCAAGGTCCCCGAGCTACGTAAGACCAACAGAGACACTGGCATCTCCTCACCTTCCCGTATCAGCCCCCCCTCCACGCCCAGCAGCCCCGACGACACCCCGTGTCTCTCAGGGGACCCTTACAATCGCAGACGGAGGAAAATCCCTAAGGTACGAACTCCCACTTTGGGATTTATAGAGGAGCAAGAACATTTCTACTGTACGTTTCCTGTGTGGAAGAGTACCTAATGAAAAGGGCTCACTGAGGTTGCACTGAAAGGATCTTGGTACAGGCACAGTTTTGTTTATTAGTTTAAAGGGTTAAAGCCTTTGTGTTTCTGTTCTCAACTTCTCCAGATGGTGGTGAAGATCAATGGGATCTTCGAGGCGCGCAGAGGGAAGAAACGCATGAAGAAGGTGTCTCAGTCTGCTGAGTCCAGCTCAGGGAGAGGTGAGCCATCAAGTGTAACACCAGGCTACTGTCTATCTCTGATTTAGTGAAAGAAAATCGAAACTGACTGCACGGACATCTTTAACTTGTGAAACATTGTGTCCGCTACTGCAGCGCTTTCAAGAAGGAGGTTGCATTTTTCAATATGTCTGTCATCTCAAGTAGAGACATGAATTCAATTTTACTTAATTCAGTGATTGTCTGGCACCATGTGGAGTTTTTAGTAATCTTCGTAAGGGAAACTAGATTGGTAGTCCAATGAAAACAAAAGACACAGAAAATAGGCAACTCATAGACAGAAAAACAGGACTTTACCATGCAAGGCAACGTTTAGACAATCATGGGTTCCCAGTTGCCATTAAATGCAGTATAACACTAACTAAGTCCACAGTGCGCTTGGCAATAGAAAGCCCATGTGGGGCCCACATTCAAATATTACGTGCTGCTATAAAACTTCAGTCGCTAATAGCTGTTTTCTGTTTTCTATTATGATAACTGTTTGGTCTAGAAAAAATTTGACAAACTGGATAAAAAAATTCTCATACTAATTTTGATTGTGATCATTGTTTTAAGAATATGTACCCTTTGGCACAAATTATATTATTGTTTTTTTATTTCTTCATTTTTTTCTTTGTTGTAGTTTATTAATAGTTTACCTTTAATACTCTCAGCAGTCAACCCACTCCATGTGCTTTGCAGTCTTGCCTTTATGTGTCCATTCTATTTCATTATTTAAACAAGTATTGCAGAAGTCATTTAATATTTTGGGGGCCTTTTCCGACTTTACTGGTGCTGTAAATCAACCAAAAAGAGGGCAAATATGTGATTTCCTGTGATAGTTATTTGTAGTCTTGTCTTTCCTTTTTTCCACTCTCTTTTCTTTTCTTCTCTTTTGTTTTCAGTGACAGACGAGAACAGCGAGTCGGAAAGCGACACGGAGGAGAAACTAAAAGGTGAAAATCCAAAAGACGTGCCACATAGTGCAATCTATAATGTAAATGTTTTTCATTCAGCAGGACATTTTAATATTAATGATATAAATGCACGATGTGAGCTTGTGTAGTTTTCTTCCAGTTCTGTGATATAGCTAAAGCTGGAAATACAGGCTGTAATTTGTGGTTTCACTGCAACTCACACACACACATTGTATATATATCTGTGGACCGCATACATGCATGTTGATGAAATGTGTTTCTGTGTTCCACAGCTCATAGCCAGCGGCTTGTGTCGGTCCAGTCCATGTTGAGGCAGACGGGGCGGTACCGGACCTTGGAGAGGGATTTGATGGAACTGCAAGAGAGGAAACTCTTTGAGTATTTTATAGTTGTTGCGCTCCATAAGACCAAAGCTGGAGTTCCATACCTGCCGGAAGTCACACAGCAGTTTCCTCTCAAGGTAAAACAGAAGTGTTACTGGAGCAAAACGAGTGACGCTGAATATTATATGTAAACTTTTTGAAAAATCTACATTGTCTGCTGTCTGCCTGACCATTATTTATGAGGAAACATGTACACCCCAGTTTATGAGCAGGGTGGTGATTTGAGCAGTGATACTGCTTTAGTTTTGATTGAAGAAAAAGACACCGACCTCAAATTTTAATAAGTTAAAATCAAAGACTGATTGAACTCAGACATGTGGGGCCAAAATATGCACTAAGTAGTTTAACTGTGAATCTTTATATATTCAGTCATTACACGTCTGCTGTGCAAATGCCTGTCGCTGTTTCTTTCTTTAATTTAAAAGCTGCGTCTGCGAGATATGATGTCCTAATACCTTAATGGTGCTTAGTAGCCTAATGCTTTGACCTCTATTTGGAATCTCTTTATTTTATGTGTTTTTTTTCTCATCCAGCTTGAAAGGAGCTTTAAGTTCATGCGAGAGACTGAGGACCAGCTGAAGGTCATCCCGCAGTTTTGTTTCCCAGATGCCAAAGACTGGGCACCGGTCGACAACTTTCCCAGGTCAGTTTGGATCTGAATGCTGCCACGGCACACAAGCACAATGTGAAGTGAAAGCAAACATGGACACGGAAATTTCCCTCTGGAGTGGTGACAGCTCACTCAGCTGTTTTCCTCACTGATTATCACTTGGGAAAGTTGAAAGCTGAAAGTCCCAAAGACTAGTCAGTCATGACTGACAAATTACTGGAAATTAGAAAATTTTTAGTGCCTTCAGGAGAAATGGTAGCTCTAACACCATGCACCTAACTTGTTATTACAGAAATTACTCTCCTTGTTTGCTCTACAAGCTGTATTACTCAATGCCTCCGGTCAATGTACACATTGTTCTGAGAAGTGATGATTGTGTGATGGCGATGGCTAATAATTATCCAGAGGCAGATGTCTGAGGGGTGAGGGCAACCCCTCACGATTAAAGTGGACTGGCTGACACTCTCCCCTGTCATGAAGGTTAACAGCAGTGAATGATTACCTGTCAGGTAGAGGTTAGGAAGTGTTGTGTCATTGTTTTCCAGAGTGACCCTGTCCCGAGGGCTCTCTGTGTTTACAAAGTAAGGTTTTGGTGGTAAAAACCTGACCCTGTGTTTTTTGTTTTTTTGTGATTTAACAATTTTAAGATGTTTTTTATATGATTGTTTGAATTATCTTTCCCTTTTACATCCCCAGCGAGACCTTCTCATTTGTACTGACTGGTGAAGATGGAAGCAGACGTTTTGGGTATTGCCGTCGTTTACTGGTATGCTCTTAAAATGCTTCTGGTTACGGTTGCAGGTTTCTGCTAATTCAGGCTTAATAAAACTAACCCCTCATTTTAGTCTGTTTAAAGCCTTCTGCTGTTTTTTTTCTCATTCCAACGTATTTCTTGAATATGGATGATTTATGTTTTTTTTCCCATGAATGTAGCTGTAAAGTTTCTGTCAAATAAAGGCTTTGGTTTGCTTCACTGCTCTAATCCTCTAGTTGTAGTTGCTTGAGCAGTCTTGTGTTATGAACCTGTCTGTCTCTTTCCTTCTGGCTGTTCACAGCCCAGTGGCAAAGGCCGAAGGCTCCCTGAAGTCTACTGTATCGTCAGCCGCCTGGGATGCTTTGACCTCTTCTCCAAGGTAGATACACAGCAGTGACTTAAGCACAGGCACAAATGTGCAAACTATACTCAGAGCCGTGACTTGCATTCAGTTACACTGCTCTGAACTGCACGTGTTAACACAAACCACCATTAAAAAGTACCACCCTCGGTGCCCAAAGAACTCCACCCACACTTTCCCCAGTCCCCTTTCCCACACGGCTCGTATCCATGGCTACAGTAAAGCGACACATGTGCAACGCAGCTGATGTGGTCGCCTCAGTGGAAGAGCTCCCCTGTAATGAGCCTTAGATTTATCTGCATGTTGACCTGTGTAAATGCTTTGCAGTGTACATATGCTATAGCTAAAGTTTGATTACTAAGGACACATACATGGGCATGGAAGAGTTTTCTAAATATCTTCAACATGTAGTCAATCAGCTACACATGCTTTAATTCAGCACAGATGCGTAGAGTGTGTTTGTAGAGTAGAGGAGTACACATGATTGAGTCAGGGTGTTAGCTGTTTGTTGTGTTTTAATGTGGCGCCATAGTCATACTGCATTATGGTCAGAATAAATACATTTGGATTTTAATATCCACTTTCCTAAAAGGAAATTAGGGATTTGAGTCTGGAACTATAGTGACAAGAAGATTGATTTTTTTTTCTCATTTGCAACAATTTATGTTAGATGGCCATTTATATTTGGCAGTATGGTTGCATTCTAGGGCCTTCAACTTGCACAGCCACAGGAGGAGAGAGCAGGAGCAAAATCCAGCACATTATTATTATTATGTTAATTAAGTAAGAACCAGCATGTGAGGAGAAGCTGGTTGTTGTGACTTTAACAGTGGTCACTACTTGAGATTTGCCAGTTGTTGAGTGGCATCAATTGATCAGGTGATCTGTGCTTGACTTTGTGTGGGCTGCTGGGCTGATGAGATGCTTGCAAATTAATTTAGAATGGAAAATTAATCAAATGCAGTTTTAACAGCTTTAAAGTCATCTTTTTTATTTTATTTTATTTTTTACTGGTGAAAGGAATTCTATAAGAATAAATAGCAGGGAGGTGATTAAAGTTTGATTACGGAGATGTTTTTATATTTTATTTTTTAACTACATTTTGGCCCAAATATTTGAATGGTAAATTAGATTTGTATAGAGTATTGTCATTTTTTTGTAACACAATAACTACAGGTTGCTGGTGTTGAAACCAAAGTGTTCCCTTTCCTGTCTCTTACAGATTCTGGATGAAGTGGAAAAGAGGAGGGCGATCTCCCCTGCCCTGGTGCAGCCTTTCATGAGAGGCATCATGGAGGCTCCCTTCCCTGCTCCAGGAAGAACTATCACCGTCAAAAACTTCCTACCTGGCTCTGGGACAGAGGTACAAAGACATTTTTACAAAGGAGTCTCTTACCCAAATCAGCATTGTTTAAAACTATAGAAATAATCGCATTAGTAGCTTTGTAATTTGTATCTAAGGGTCTTCTTTCTTCTTTTTGTGTGCCTTACACGCCTCTTTCTTTACTGCAGGTGATAGAACTGTGCCGCCCGTCAGATTCCCGCCTGGAACACGTAGACTTTGAATGTCTCTTCTCTTCATTAAGTCTGCGTCTTCTCCTCAGAGTTTTTGCCTCCCTGCTGCTGGAGCGCAGGGTCATCTTCACTGCTGACAAACTCAGGTTGGCTCTCGTGCTGCTGGGTTCAGCCACTGTGTTATTTAGTTTGTTTGCTTCATAAATCGTTGCTGATAAGACTATTCAAGACAGGGTTGTGATGCTAAAAAGATCAGAGAGTTTGAATGATATGACACATAGATTTCAAGTAGACAGGCAGTCTAGGGAAAAGAAGATCGCTGACCGCTGAAAGTGTGAGAGGAAGGAATGCTGTTGTGTTATACAGTCGCCTGGGGAACAATCAGTTTTTCCCTGGAAAACTGTCATGGATGCCAGACAAGAAGGAGTAAGGCTTTAAAGCATGGCTGCTGAGCTAACACCATGTGTGCAGTTTGACGTCTACAAACAAACATGGTTCCTTCAAACCTTTCACTTTATACCGTCACAATAGTTGTCATCTCCCACCCCACCCCTCCCCACCCCACCCCTAAAGGGCTTTCTTACTGCTGTGATACACATGTGGTATCTACAGAAGTCCCTCTTAATCTGATTTAAACACCCTAAAGGTTCATGCTGTATGAATACATAAAGCTGTATGAATTGATGAAGCTCTTCAGAGTGAACTGTTTTGTGTGTTTTTGTTTTCTTATCGTTAGTATTCAAACTACGGTGTTCAGACAGTATTCCATAGTATTCAAACAGCTTACATTAAAAGCATTTTTACCAGAGCTGTTAAGCAGAGTTGTTGCACTTTCTCTGTCGTGAAGTGGAAATTTGGCCTCGTTAATTGTTTTTTTTTTTTTTTTTAATAATGAATTAACTGCAAGCAGATGGAAATGCAGTGGCGATTAAGCCAACAGTGTGTGAGTGTGTCTGCTGTCACTGTATAGAATTTGCAAGTGTTGCATCACACTCCATTAAAACACTCATTTTAGGGGAATTGAATGGGGAAACATATAAATGAACTTTTCTCAACATGTTCCACATTAATAAGTGGTTGGCAGGGGAAGTTATTTTTTGAGAAGGAGGATAGCGCCATCTTGTGGTAGGGATTTTCTTTCTATTTTAGACTTTTTTTTACTGTGATTTTGTGTTTTCCTTTTGTTGTGAATGTCAAGGATATATTATCATATATGAACCAACATTTCTCCAGAACATGTGACTCAAAGAGCAAAAGCTATTATTATCACTGTCTGGACATTATCCATGTTTACTAGCTATGATTTCTGGGAATTCCCAACATAATAAATGGGATTAGATATGAAAATAATGTTATCTCAGTACAGGAACAGCCTACATTGTGCTTTCATATTAAAATAGTTACAGGTTCTATGTATATATTCAAATATAGAAGTGTTTTATCTAATAATACAGGGATTTGGGATTACATACTACACGGTGAATGATACTAATGTTAAATTAGTTTAAAGTTTAAATTTGACCTGAGAAACAAAATCTCCTAAAGGCGCTTTATACTATAACATAAATCATAGGATAATAGAGAGAAAATCCAAACAATCAGACAACCCCTTATGAGTAACCAGTTGGCAACAGTGGGACAGAAAAACTCGCTTTCAACAGGAAGTAAGGTGGTTGGTGGAGGGAGGGAGGCAAGACAGAAGACAAATGATAACACTTGCCCATTTTCTGGTTTTATTGGAAGATTTATTCATCTGTTTACCAGATTATGACAATATTTGTTTACACTTTCTTTCTCTTTCCACAGTACGTTGTCTCAGTGTTGTCATGCAGTAGTGGCTCTACTCTATCCCTTCACCTGGCAGCATACATACATCCCGGTGCTCCCACCGTCCATGTTGGATATAGTCTGCACCCCGACTCCCTTTATAGTTGGCCTCCTTTCCAGCTCTCTACCTCGACTCAAAGAGCTGCCCATAGAAGAAGTAAGACAAGGTTTTTCTTTTGTTTTTTTGTAATTTATTGCCCATGATGCCCTTTACTCTGGGCACTTCCTATACTGAACAATAGCTTCAGGAAATAACATCATTCTCCCTCTTGTTAGGTCCTGGTGGTTGACCTCGGCAACAGCCGCTTCCTTCGACAGGTAAAAAAAAGAAAAGGAAAAAAAGAGAGATTAAAACAGAAAGAGCACAGTAAAAAATGTCACTAGTCACACAAGAGTTCCTTGTTGTGACTGTAAAAGATGTTTTGTGGAGTGGGCTGCGTGTTAAGTTTGTTTAAATTAGTTTTCTTTCCTCTTCTATAGCTGGATGATGAGGACTCTATTCTTCCACATAAGCTGCAGGCAGCTCTGGAGCATGTACTGGACAAGAGAAGGGAGCTGGCCTGTGAGAAAGGAGATCTAACCAATGGTGACTTGTCATACTTGTTATTTCTTGCATATATAATGTGGGTTTTCGGGTTTTTTAGTGTGTAAACAGAATGTACTATGAGCAAGAAAGTTTTCACAAGACTAGCAGAACCACCTTTACCAGCAGTAACTTGAAGTAAGCATCTTTAGTGTGACTTTCAGTCTCTCGGGGAGGAATTTTGGCCACTGTCCTCTTCAGTGTTGCTTCATTTCATGGAGGTTTGCGGGCATTTGTTTATGTACAGCTCTCTTAGGTCCCGCCACTGCACATCACTCAGGTTGAGGTCTGGACTTTGACTGGACCATTGCAACATCTTAATTCTTTTCTTTGTCAGACATCCTGTTGTAGATTTGCTGCTGTGCTTGGGATTATTGGCCTCAGTTTCTGCCAAGCTTTAGTTGTCAGACCGCTGGCTGTGCATTTGACTTTACAATACTTAATAACTTCCACCACCATGTTTGACAGTTGGTATGAGGTGTTTGTCTTGATATACTGTGTTTGGTTTTCATCAAACATGGTGCTGTGTGTTATAACCAAACATGGTAAAAACACGCTCTTGTCTGTCCAATAGACATTGTTCCAGGAGTGTTGTGGGTTGTTCAGGTGCAGCTTTGCAAATCAAAACTCTGCCATCATTTTCCTTTTAGAGAGGAGAGACCGTCTTCTGGCAACCCTTCCAAACAAGCCATACTTGTTCAATCTTCTAATTGTACTGTCATGAACTTTAACATGCAACATGCTAAATGAGGCCTGAAGAGTCTGAGATGTAGCTCATAGTCTTTTGGCAGCTTCTCTGAGAACAACATGGTCTGAGGTGAATTTGCTGGGGTGTCCACTCTTGCCAAAACTTGTGCTTTTATAGAGGTGCTCACAAGAGTGCATTCGATTAGTAACTCTTGGCTACTACTTAACGTCTTAATTCTTATGAAAGCAGTAAGGGTGCATAAAGTCCTGTGGAAACTTTCTTTTTTACATTAATTGCCACTGCCTTCTTTTTAAGTGATATCAGTCCGCACAAATCTCTGGTTTAGAAAGCTTTGAAGTGTTTTCATTACCAGTCATATCTTCCTGGGTTTCATGTAATGAATATTATGTACCACAGCTCAAATGTTCATTGCCAGCTGTTTTCCAATGAAATATATTATCATTCTGCAACTTGATCATAGTTTTGTGGTACACCGAAGAACTTTTCCAAGAGAACATTCCCATCTTTTCCCCTAAAATTTTTAATATGACTGGACAGCTTCATTCCAGTATTCAAGTTTTTCCTCCTTAATAATTTACCTTTAGCATTAAAGGGTCCTTGAAGTATGACGAAATTCAAAGTAGAAATGTTGTGGTTAAAAATACAAAACCATAAATGTGGTGTAACTCTGCATAAATCTCATGTTCTTTGTGGTCGCAAAACCTTTCCAACAGAGTTCACTCCAACACTGCTGGAACATTCAGTCTAACCAAAGTCTGTTTCTCTAGATCAGTGTCAATACTTTGAAGTAGTCTGTGTGAAACAACCTTGTATGTCTTCTGATGTGTAGCAGTTTTTTGTTGTAATTGTTTTTGGGGGTGGCTAATTTTTACCCCTCTTCTCCGATGCGTTTCTCTGCCAGACTCTAGCTCGCTGAGCACAGTGGTGTCGGAGGCTTTTGTTCGTTTCTTCGTGGAGATGGTGGGCCACTACTCCCTCTTCATGGGTGGAACAGAGCGGGAGGAGGAGTCTGTCTCCTCCACCACCTTGCCCAGCCCCACTTCTTCCTCATCCTTTCAGCGTGAGGCCTTTCGCAAAGCAGTCACTTCCAAGAGTTTGAGAAGGTTTCTGGAGGTGTTCATGGAGACTCAGATGTTCACCGGCTTCATCCAGGAGAGAGATCTGCGCAGGCAAGGCCTCAGAGGTAATAAGCTATGAGCAATGTTAGTGCACTTTAACATTGTTAAAGTGTATCTGCTCCTTTGTGCAAGTAGGAACAGGATGAGCACTGCCAGAGCTACAAGATAACCTAGGCTACTCCACTGGTATGAATGTCTCTGCCTAAACAATCAGAAACAGAGTTCATGAGGATGGCCTGAGGGCTTGATGTCCTGTAGTCTGCTCTTTGCTCGCTGCCCGACTGTCATTTGTTGTAGAGTACCAGAACTGGCAGGTCCTGTGCCCTGTGCTTTTCACAGATGAGCACATGTGACTGATATGAAAGGGTCTGGAGAAGCTGTGGAGAATGTTATGCTGCTGTAACGTCATTCAGCATGACCGGTTTGGTGTGGGTCATTGACGATCTGGGGGGGTGTATCCATGTAGAGTTCTAGAGTCTAGGAACAGCAACGTATCTGCCATTATGTATCAGGATAAAATCCTTGGACGTATTGTCAGTCTCTACGCCGGTCCTGGACAATGCCCAGCCTCATGTGACAAGAGTATGTGGTTAGTTCTTGGAGGATGAAGGAATTGATACCATGGACTGACGCTCGCCTGACCTAAGTCCAAAAGAACACCACCAGGTTGCACTTCAGACTGTCCAAAAGTAATGCCCCAGTCCATATCTGGGAGGCAATCCCCCAGGACACCATTTGTCATCTGATTAGGAGCATGCCCTAACATTATCAGGCATGAATACAAGCACATGTGTGCCATACATACTGCTGAGTACCATTTTGAGACTGCAATGAAATTTCAGCAAAATGGACTAGTCTGCTACATCATTTTTACACTTTGATTTGCAGGGTGTCTTTGAATTCATTTCCATCAAAGGATGTGGGGATGTTAGGAGTGAAAGGCATGATTTCATTCATACCCCATCACTCGGCCCATATTCGTACAGATATCCAGCAGTTAGTTTTTTTTATTGAGATCTAGAGTGTTGCTTTTTTGAGCAATGATATTATGCGATGTGATATTATGCTTTTTTTGGCCAAAAAAATTAAGAAAATGAGAAGTATCAGAAACATTTCAGTGCACTGATGATTCGGACTTTGCTCTGACTTCAGTGTGAACTTGTAGTTACATTTTGTATACCACAGCACATTTGACGAGTTCTTTTTTCCCCCTCCAGGTCTCTTTGAGGTGAGAGCACAAGAATATTTGGACTCGCTGCCTGGGAGTGAGCAAAGAGGGGTCAACAAGTTCCTGAAGGGCCTAGGTGAGAGTCTCTGCACAGCCTCAGGCAGTCAGCTTATCAGCTGATCAATTCATCATCTGTAAAATCCTCCAGTTTTTCTTTATGGAAACATGCTCTTTGTCTCAAATGTGTCTTCATGTAGATATGTTGCTTTTTCCAGGAAACAAGATGAAATTCCTTTCCAAGAAATGAGACTGGGAGTCATTGCTGAAA
The DNA here is from genome assembly GCF_056152115.1 of Neolamprologus brichardi. Classification (NCBI taxonomy): domain Eukaryota; kingdom Metazoa; phylum Chordata; class Actinopteri; order Cichliformes; family Cichlidae; genus Neolamprologus; species Neolamprologus brichardi. Next base: position 19,031,958 of record NC_142110.1, read on the forward strand.
GCAGAACTAAAAGGAGGTGCAGTCCCTGGATACAGAGCATGCACAGATGGAGATGTGTCTTTGGGTTACAACAAATGAAGACCCCTGAATGGAACTGGACTCATATGTAGTGCTTAGCATAAAGAGCTGGTTTAGCTCTCAGCTTCATCGCCGACGATTCTGTCAGTGTTGAATGGAGTTTACTTAGCGTGCTCCAAAACTCCCCACAAACACGATAAAGCAACAGTGTCTGGTCTTACAGTCTAAATGTTTTACAGATTACACTAATCTCCTACAGTGTATTACAGTATAACACAGTGTAAATGTCTTAGGAACAGTGTTCTCATCACTAACTTCAACTGTAAACCTGTAAGGAGGAGTGTCCCTTAAGATCCAGTTTTGTATAATATTGTCCTATACATTCCATGTATTTTCTATAGGAACTTCTATAAATGCAATAGTACAACTTCTTTGTCAACAGGAGGCTGTTAAGTTAATTTATATTGCTTTTTTGTTTTTTTTAGACCAACTTAATCTCTTGTTTTAATTTCTTTTAAATGAGTCCAAAGGAATCTCCTGTAGTTTCTAATACACTTTATTTAACAGAGTCTAGACTGTTTGTAGACCACTTTGGATTGTTGGGTATACGTGCCACTGTTTTAATTAAATGTACTGTTGATGGACACTATTGTACCGATAAACACGTACTGATCAAAAGGAAGTCAATGTGAATATGCCTGTCAGTAAAGGATGTGGGCCTCAGCTGATGAATTGTGTTTGTCTTAGGCCAATTAGTATCAGTACGTTTCACAAAAACAACTAAGGTTGCCTTAATATGATCGAACATACAATGAAACTTCATAAATAAAGTGATTTGATTTAGACAAACGACTCCTGTTTTTCAAATCCCATTCCTGTGTTTTGGCAGCTTTACTCAATTAATCCATCATTTTCTGTTTATATTATCACTTTTTTGAAGACATAAAGTTATGAAGTGGTTTCAGTCTCCACTGACTAGCCAACAAACCAGTGTAATTTCTAAGAGGTTTCAGATTCAGACTTTTCTTTACATTATAGAAACTTATATATACACACAGGATGCTATCTAAGAATTTGGCAGGAGCCATTGCATGAGCAAGAAACTTAGCCAGTCTTCTAGATCTATGCGGTTTTTAAAAGTTAAACACAGATGCTATAAAACTGACAATATGAAGATCAATATGAAGATCTGTTTATCTCTCTCTTTCTCATATCTATCTATCTATATACATATACATATATATGTATACATATATATATAGAAATATATCCAAGAAAGGATCTCCAGTATGAAGTGTTGGACAGCATCAGGCCCCCACATGGTTCACGCCTACTGGCTGAAGAAGTTGACTGCACTCCACGATAGTCTGGCAGTACCACAGAACCAGCTGCTAGTCGATGAGAGACACCCAGAATGGCTAACCAAAGGCCGGACAGTCCTGATCCCCACGGACCCCCAGAAGGGACCAGTCCCATCCAACTACCGGCCAATAACCTGCCCAAGTGCCACAAGCTCCTGTCAGGCATCATAGCGGTAAGATGAATGGGGCACAATACATGAGAAGGGCCCAGAAAGGAATTGGCAAGAATACCAGAGGTGCAAAACACTAGCTACTGGTAGACCAAGCAGTCAGCTGAGACTGCAAGACTAGGCTGACCAAGCTGTGCACTGCCTGGATTGATTACAACAAGGCCTATGACTCGATGCCCCACACCTGGATCCTGGAATGCCTATACAAGATCAACAGGACCCTAAGAGCTTTCTCAAGAAGCCCATTGAGTTCTCAGGAACTCAATGGGGATGTGGTATACAACACTAGAGGCCAACTTCAAGCCCATAGCACAAGTCATCATCAAGTACGGGATCTACCAAAGGGATGTGCTGTCCCCACTGCTGTTCTGCACAGGCCTGAACCTCCACAGTGAGATCATGGACAGGACTGGCTACGGATACCGACTACGGAATGGAGCAATCATCAGCCACCTCCTCTGCATGGATGACATCAAGCTGTATACCAAAAGTGAATGAGACACAGAGTCACTGATCCACACCACCAGGACTGTACTGAAAGACAGCACGGATGCACTAATCGTGGCAGCACAGGAACAAGCTCTGAGCACAAGATCCATAGAGGCTGGGGTCTATCACACCAGGCAAGACCCCAGGTGCAGGCTGTGTAAAGATGCCCCTCAGACAATCCAGCACATAACAGCAGGGTGCAAGATGCTAGCAGGCAGGGCATACATGGAACACCATAACCAACTGGCCGGCATGTGTATACAGAAACATCTTTGCCATCTATGGCCTGGAAGTCCCTAGGTCAAAATGTAAGATGCCCCCTAGGGTGGTCAAGAATGACCGAGTTAAGATCCTGTAGGACTTCCAGATACAGACAAACAAAATGGTGATGGCCAACCAACTGGACATAGTAGTGGTAGACAAGCAGAGGAAGACGGCCGTAGTGATAGACATAGCGATACGAAATGACAGCAACGTCTGAAAGAAGGAACATGAGAAGCTGGAGAAGTAGCAAGGGTCAGAGAAGAGCTCGAGAAGATGTAGATTGTGAAGGTAACAGTAGTCCCAGTGGTAATCGGAGCATTCGGTGCAGTCACTCCCAAGCTAGGCGAGTGGCTCCAGCAGATCTCAGAAACAAATCCGAGATCTCTGTCCAAAAGAGCACAGTCCTTGGAACAGCTAAGATACAGTGCAGGACCCTCAAGCTCCCAGGCCTCTATTAGAGGACCCAAGCTTGAAGGATAGACCGCCCACAGGGGCGAAAGGGGAATTAAAAAAAAAAAGTTTCAAAATCCTATGTAACCTTGTTTTGAAGTTATTGCATTTACAAGATTTTCAGAAAACAACCTCTCACCTTGACCTTGACGTCACTGAGATTCAAGATTTTTAGTAGATACACCTACAGTATCGATTTAGAGCTACGTCGCTTCATTCTCAAGTTAACCTATTTGCAAACTTGGGTGTCCATGTCACTCACCAACAGCCTTTTACAGCTGGGGGGTGAAAAGGTTTTTATTTGAGGAAAAATGCTTCTTTGGTGTCACTCTATTTGGCTGCTCTATTACAGCATGACATAAACTGTACAGCTGTGTGGTTCTTTCGGGTGACACAAAATGTTATCTAGAGCTGTCACTGATCTGTGGTGCTGAAGCAGAGCTTTGGACATCTTAAAATAGAAGCTCAAAATACTGAGAGGACAGCATCATATGGCTTTTATCACCAACATCACACACTTTTTTTATTGTTGTTGTTAATGTTTGAAACAAAAATTACATTGCGCCTAATTTGACATTGCCTCTGCTTTCTGTGTACTTATACATAACCAGGACATCACCAAGAGGGAACTGTTCCTGTATTAACAAGTGCTGCTTGTCCAAATGAACATGAATGTGAGTCTTAAAAACAGTACGGCTAGAATAAACCCCAGGTTACAACCTTTAGAGAAAACTGTGATGTCTTTCCAGGGAACGAACACATCGCACCACCCAGAATGTCCAGCAGGGGGCTCTGTTATCCAGTTCACGTTATTCAGCATATGTAGCCTTGGAAGAGTCCAAAGTTCAGAATTACATCTCAGACAATTATGCCTCCAGGCCTTTAATGACTTGCACAATATACCCGAGTCTAACAATATTATCGCCTTTTGGTCTGATCATGTGACATAATAAGCAAACTAGAGCTGAAAAGCAAAAGGTTACAAGTTATATGGGGGGGGGGGACTTTTGAAAAATACATAGCCATCTTGGATAGACATTAATATGGGCAATTTATTTTTAAAGACATATTTAATATTGTTTCTTTAGTATAATAAGACATAAGGCCTGGAGAGTATAAATTTAATAGCAGCGCTTAAGGTAGCTTTATCTGTTCAGGTGTATCACAAGTGATAGAAATACGGTGGATAAAGTATAAGCACTTATTATTCAACAAGTCAAAGTGCAATAGTGATTCTTTATAGTAGGCAAAACAAATGTTGAGCCCCTATAGTATGGATCTGAAATAATACATTTGTGGTAACAGTCGTTCATTGTACCTGATATAAAGCTTAATAAAATTTGAAGGATTAATGTCATGTTCTTCCACCTTTCCTCTCCTTTCTGAGCCCTCCTCCCTCCTCTTCCTCTCCCCCTTTTCGTCATTACGTGTTGGCCGGTCAGACCTCCTCGCGCCCTCCCCTCATCTGTCTCCCCCCCTCCTCCTTCCCTCCCTGGGTCTTTTTCTCTGGCTTTTTCCAGGCTTCATGTCATACCACGGCTAATTCCTGAAATTCCTGCCCTCCTCTCGCTTCAAACAAGCGGCTTCAGGAACGAGACGAGGCAGCAGAAAACAAACAAAGAACAGGGAGGGGAAAAAATAAGAAGAAAACCCCCTACGGAGTCTTTATTTTAATTTATTAAAAAAAAAAAATCATAATAATAAAATAAAATACTACTCTACCTGCCCGCCTGCCTGCCTGCCGGACTGCTAACAGGAGTTTGACCAGGTAAGCAAATGTTTCAGTTTTCTGAGTGTTGAGCGCTGTTCAGGTTTCAGTTGCGGGGTCTGTCGGAGTGAAACTTTCAGTTTGTTGAACAATGTGGATGTGAAGTCAGTTGTTTGAGCGCCTTCTCTCTGAATCAGCTCACACTCGCTGACGGAGATAACATTCCATAAATTACTCGCATTTCTTCGCTGGAATTCCTGCATTTTTCTCCCTTCTTTTAATTCCAGCGGTGGAGTAAGTGAGCTCTGACTTCCTGTGCTTTAGCCGGAACCTTTCTCCTTCTCTCTCTTTCTTTTGTTATTTTTTTTTTTTAGTGTGAGGGAATAACGTCAGGGCTGTGCGGTCAAACATTAGCGCCCGTCTGGGTAAAGTTTTACTCCGGGATCATTCAAGCGGTGTATTTATTAACCCGCAGGATTAATTAAGTTTTCTGCCCCTCCACCACTCCCCTCCTTTTCTTCTCAACAAGTGTGAGTAGTGTGTAAGTGTTTTGACAGGGTAGTGTCTTCTCAGTCTGCTATTGATTGAATTGTATTTAAGTGTGATTAAAAGCTGGGATAAATGATGTCATCAGTGGGACGATTAGGTAGAACTTCAAGTAGAATAGTACTAGCAAAATAAAAAAAAATGCTTTGTGTCTTTTTAAACTATAATTTATTATGTCATGAACTGTGGGACTCCCGATGGTTTTTTTTTTTTATTTAATTTTTTAAATGTCTAATATATTTGTTTAGTTTGGGAAATAGGCTACAGTCAGCGGGATTAAAGACATGACGTGTTTTGCATGTATGCATTTACCCTGCGCTCTAGATTATAATCAAAGCAGTTTTTTGGCCATTTAAAATATCTGTTATGTTATATTTGTTGCCGTTTCTGCTGCTCTCTTGACCAGGTCTGTCTCGAAAAAGAGTTTTGAAATCTCAGACTTTTTAAAGGATGTATAAAAATCACTTGAACAAACAATGATTGTAGCTTCTACCTTGTGGACAGAAGGGTTCTTAGATGACTTGATATCATTCACGAGGGATCTGCTTTGATACCTTACAGGTCAACAAGCCATTTACAGCAGTTTTATTACTGCCAATACGTTATTTTATTTATTTATTTTTGAATACTGGTGTTGTGCAAAAAAAGTGATCAACTGTCAAAAGTCATTTCCAATGTTTGTTTGTGTGTGTGTGTGTGTGTGTGTGTGTGTGTGTTTTAATGTAATTTTTAAAATATCTACCAAATTGCTTATATTGGTAAATTGAATGTAGTCATGATAAAGAAATGACATGTCTCGTTGGTATCTTTATGACTCTGCTTTATTGTAACTGCACTGTAATCAGTGCAGTCTTTTTTGGTTGTTTAAATGTTCCACAGAACTGTGATGTTGTATTTTTTGCAGTCTCTGCCTTCCTCTTGACCAGATCTCTCTTTAAAAAGACATTTTAATGTTCTTTTTGGCTAAAATGACTTGATATCATTCATTAGAGATATGGGGTTGTTGTTGTTGTTTTACTTTTTGGCACATATGTAAGAGGTAAGATGGAGCTGTCATTTGCTGTTTAGTGTATATCCACTTAATAGTTGTAGTCATGCTTTAAGGCGTAATGTAATCATCATAGTGTAGCACACTGAAGAAGAGTTGAGTTCAGCTTTTAACAGTTGTGTAAATCATTACACGACTTGTTGTCATACTCTTTATTTTCAAAGAAGCTGTACCTGAAAAAATAAAAATAAATGGAAATAAACAAGCAGAGAAGAAGCCCTGCGTATTTGCACTTAAGCAAAATCCAAAAATACAATGTAATTAGTTGCTGTACACTGCTGTCAATGCACACATACTCCTCAGCTTTTAGTGGTGGTAGTAATGAAGTTTGAAATAGTTATGCAGTTCTACGTTATGTGTGTATTTGATTTGGCAGCTCAAAGTTTTGCAGATTATGACAAATTGGTGTGATGTGAATCACAAAAAACAGCATGTAGTGTGGTAAACCTCTTAGAGTTAGAAAGCACCAGCTAGAAATGAAATACAAGAAAAGAAAATCTACACAAGTCTCTATTAATAGGTGAGCTGTGAAAACGATCTTTTTAGAAAAATAAAACTAGTTTGCAAAGCTTTATTGATGTTTTCAGTTAAGTGTGTGTGTGTGTACAGTGTGTGCAGTGGCTGGGACAATTGCATTTAAGCAGCTTTGCTTCAAAGCGAAAAGAAAAAAAAGTATTTCATATTATTATTTTTGTCTCAATTTCTGATTTTAGCTTTACTGCTGTGTCCATTTTGGATCATCTAGATGAATACCTGTCATGTCCCTTAGGTCAGGCTGCTAAACACACGAAAAGGTCCTATCAAGACTTGTTGATTAGTTTGTCTGTTCTGGGCTACTGTAGAAACATGGTGGTATCTACCATGGATCGATTCCCTGGCTACTCTGAAGTGCATGTCGAAGTATCCTTGGGCAGGATACTGAACCCTGAGTTGCACCTGATGAATCCATCATCAGTGTGTGTGAGTGTTACACAAAGCAGTTATAGAAAAATGCATGAATGTGTGTGTCATTGAGTGAATGAGGTTTGTAGTGAAAGTTTTGAGTAGAAAAGCGCGGTCCATTCACTCATTACTTTGCAAAGGAAAACAGAACTAATAGAACCAAAGCACTTCCTATTTTCAGGTATTAATACACAAAGCAAAGCATGCTTATAAATACTTTATTCCTTTCCTCCTGCATATCCACCAAAATCCTACACACCTGATCTTTAAAACAACAAACATATTCAGATTTCAACCTTATGTGTGTATTATAGACTTTTCATTGTTCAATATATTTTAATACATACATCGTGTGTGTGTGTGTGTTATGGTGTTTGTAGGTCAGCTGAGTGAGTATATTTTTCAGAGGAGCAACAGGTGTGAAGGAGCAAGAGTGACTGTGATGGAAGGGTAAAAATCGCACCTGCCAGAGCCTCCTCTGAAGAGTCTGGCAGCTAGAGGAGTTGGCCTTTCTGTTTTCAAGGCTTTGGGTTCACTCTTGTCCCAGACACATGAATTATAATGTAATCTGAACTCTAAGGTTGCTTTGTTCACACTGGAGTAGCATTTGTGTGCGTGTGGGTGGATGTGGCTGGGCCTAGAGGTGGATGTGTTTGTGTGTTTGTGTGGGTGAATGAGTGGAACGAGAGGGGAGGTTAAAAAAGGTGTGTGATCACGAAGAGAAATATGTGCGCTTTCATCCTTGTTTGGGAATCATTGTGTGTTTGTGTGTGCATAGCTGCCCTGAGACAGGTCCTCTCCACAGTGGAGGAGTTTCTTTTTTTTTTTTCCTGTACTCATCCCACATAGCGATCATTCCTCCTCCGCTTGCACGAGAAAAACGAATAATGCCTCAGATATGAGCCTTGTAGAACAAAGACTTTTTGCACAGCCCTCCCCTCCTTTTCTGCTAACGCTGCTGAGCACCCGTAGCACTGTGCAGTGTGTGTCTGTGTTGTCTATTGATTCCAGCCAGTCTGATAAATCTTTACATTTGGATTATCTGGGATTCATATGAAAGACCTCAGCACTTTTCCCCAGTGGCATGTAGAAAGGGCAGAAATTAAGTCTTGAGGAGCGTTAACTGTGGGATTCTGTATTATAATAGCAAATTAACAAAAGAAGGAAAAGTCTTTACCAGCCCTCATCATGTTCAAGCAGTTACAGAAGCATTTACACCTTGGACTGTTGAGAACAACCACTCCACTAACTTTTGGCAGCTTAACATACCGCATGTTATTAGTGTTAATAGTTTGTTGTCATTACCTGCTTATCAGCCCAGCATTTGGAGCCCCCTGTTTTACAGTGTTTAAACCCACCATGACTGATTTTATTTGCACAGCTTCCTGTCGCCACAAGTCTATAAGACTCTTGATTGATGCTGGGAATTTAGAGCAGCCTGCTGCAGGTGAACGCTACATCTGGCTGCCAGCGGTGAGACCAAATGATCATAGAGGAGTTGTGGACTGTGCAACCAGGCAGAGCTGTCAGATGATCATTTTCACTTTAAGTGCTAATCTGTCAACTGATCAATATATCGACAGGATGATTGTGAAAACAACCTTTGGCTGCTGCCTGTGATGTGTAAATATACTGTGAGGGGTTTACATTGCCATATCAAAGTCGTCCTTTTATGTCTAATATGCAAAATATGCAAAAGCCACTGTGTTTGTTTAGTGTGTGGAGCTCGGAGACTCCCGCTGGGGCAGCCCAGTGGGACTCGGTGCCAGAGAACACGTGCTCTCAGCAAAAACCTAACAAAACAAACCTGTTTGCAGCCAGAGGCTCTCACTGACACTTTATTTCTATCACGTAGCCTGATCCCATACTACCAGAATGTTTCCTGCCTGTCTTTACATTCCCGGCCCGATTAGTGGAGATTGTGACCACTTCAGCACAACGCACACACTCGCACACAGGCACACTCTGTGAGTGTAGCAAGTACTGTGACTTCTGGATATCTACACAGTATCTGTCTCAGTCTCTGTGTCCCTGTGTGGCCTCATGCTCACAGTAACACTGCTAATAGGTGAAAATTGTTTCCATCTGAAGAAGATGAGGTTTTACGCTAAAACCACTAAGATGAAGCTCGGGGTGCAATTAAAATAATCAGGACATTACCAAAGTCATTAGCAGTGTCTGTCAGTACAGTGTCTCCAATAACTAGTGTGAAATTTCCAGTGTTGAACTGCACAGCTGATTGACGTTGTTTATAAAAAGCCGCCCTGCTTGCCCACCTGGCTGGCTCTGGTCCAGAACAACCTGAGGCTCATCTACCTGCAGCTTCTTGTTCCTCATGTTTTACAATATGTGTCAGTATGTGTGTCAGAGGGAAGGTTTCATTGTTTCTCTGTATGTGTGCCTCAGCCTTGCATATGACCCTGCTCTGATAAAGTCGTTGTTAGCGTCTTAACTTGTGTATGTGTGGGCATATTTTTGTTTTTGTGTGTCCCAAGTGTGTTTTTTCCTTTCTGTCTCACAAGGTTTAACCATGACCGGGTTTGCTTAGTTGGTCAGTGTGTACAGTTGTGTAAAGGAGTCGGGGCAGCCAAGGGGTTACGTGGCCCCTTGACCACAGCACCAGCTGGGGGATTATCCTGTTGAGCAGATCCAGGGTAGAGGGGCCACGCTGGGGCTGGTCTGGAGGCATGAGGGAGGGGAGAGGGCTGTTTTAAGGCATGGCTTAGGTTAATTAACCTCCTGGAAGCTTCGAGAGAGGCACAGAGCTCCACACTAATGGTTTATGGCCCCCACAGTTCTCACTTTGACAGGCAGTGACCCTGAACTGGAGTTGTGTTTAGTTTAAAATCACGTCCATAAACAATAGAAATGTCACACTGGGATTATATCTGTCAGTTTCAGAAAGTTTAGTTTTATCACAACTTTAGCAAAGCCATTAGCTCTTGACTAGCTGGTCAGCTTGTGATCAAGATTACAGCTTACATAAGCTTTTTAACTAGTTTGAATTATGTGAGGGATTTAATTCAGAAAACTTAGGTTGGATAAGGCTGGAGGGATCGTTTAAGCGAGCCATGTTATGTGACTTGGTTTCCTAGTTTTCTTCTTAATGCCAATAGCTCTGTTAAAATCTGTGGATAAACTAACGGCACTCCGTTACACCGCACATGTCACACAGATGCTTGGCTAGGCCGAGTATTTTTTTAAGCATACATTATAAAAGCAGTGCCACTTTGACCTTCACAGCGTCACAAGAGAAGATCTGTTAACTAGTTGATTATGAACAATGTCACACTTTGAGTGCAGGGTCAGGTCAGATTTTTTTCCTTGAGGGTTATCCAGAGTTCAAAGGTTTGACTCCTGTTTACAAATGAATCATCACCTGGACACACAGCGAGTGTGTTATGCATTTTTATTAATGATTAAATATTTAAAATGGGAATTCTCGCAATTTATAGAGATGAAACCATGAAACCTTATCCAATGGACGGTTTCTGTAACTGCTTCAAATGCTTCTTTCACAAACCCTAATCCTGAGTAGAACTGTTTTCCTGAATCCTTTCTATATTTTAAACGTCAGAATTAAACACTGAGAAGAATTGCTCAGTTTGTGTATGGACAGTCTGCTCCCTTAGTAAATATGGCATACTGCTTTTAGTGTTTTCTGACTTTTTGCTTTTCATGTGTTGGAGTTTGTGTGGGTTCAAGTTGTTTTTAAAATCTATATCCGTTGTTGTTTGTACACATGTAAGTTCATGTGCGTGTAAGAAACAGAAATTGATGGGGCCGAATGGCTGACTGGCCGGACGCCTTGCAGGAAGCTTTGTGGAACATCGGGGGGCTCAGAGGAAGTGCAGGGGTGGGGAGAGCAGAGGGTGGGGGATGGCTGGAGAGTCTTACTCACTCCCCAGATCTCTTGCCAATCACAGCCTTTTTTGTTTGAGATCCTTGTACTCTCTCAACACACGTTCAGGTTTGGCGTTATAACTGACGTAATGGTCGCCGCTTTTCTCGTTGCTGCCCTAAATGGCCATGGAGAGCACCGGCAGGAAAAAAGTCAGTGACACAAGCCCCTGTTTGTATTGACTCATGAGTGCGGAGCTCTTTCTTCACCGCGTCCTACTATTGTGGCCGTTCTCCCATTTTTCTCCTCCTTCTCCATTTGTCAAGAGGAAGCAGTGGAGCCGACAACTGTCTCATTCTCCCCTCCCAAATATACATAAGGGCTGTGTGCATATCCTAAAGAAATTGGTGCGTAGGGAAAACAGGATGTGAATCTGCTGCGACTCAAACATCCCTACACTGTCACCCTTCCCTCTGGATTTCAGCACTGTTTAGAAGTTTGTTTGTTTTTCCCCCCCTGTCGCAAACAGTCACAGGAATGCATAAGTTAATCGTTTTAATAACTCATCTTGTTGTTACAACACTCTTACACCCCAAACAATGCATAAACACATTGATTAGGACCTCAGCTGAGGATTTTAATAACACAGTCACTTATAGCGCTGATGAAGAAATGGACAATCCTTTAAAAAGCCCCATGGCTTTAATATCCTGCTGTGATTCCACTTGACATGTGGGTCTAAGTGTGTCTGAGGATGCAACTTGCAACGTGACGCAACTTTAATGTGTCTTCTCATTTGTCACACCCCTCATCTCCTCCAACACCACATGCCCTCCGTTATTTGTTTTCATGTTGGCATTAAACTTATTATTAATCTTTTTTTTTCCCAGTGAGGGTTAGCAGATGTTGAGCTGATGTGATCTAATAATGGCCCTAATGTAGCAGCTAGGTTGCTAATAGTGTAGCTAAGAACTGGGTCTCAGTGACATTTCCTCAACATGATTCACTTTTCTGAAGATATTATGAAGACATAAAGATATTTGCTCAGTATTAAGAAAATAATAACATCCCATTGCCCCTTACATCTTCAACATATCCCTTTTGCTTTCCATCCCTGCGATCTGTTGAGGATGCTGTTGTAAATCAACATTTAGTACTTAAGCATCAGTTAGCTACTGAAAACAAGCGAGCAGAAACAGAATAGAAATGTTAAATTGCAATTAAAAACGTTTTTTAAAGGTGCCGTGTAATTTCAAACTGCAGCTTTTCAAACAGCTCCAAAAATTTGTCGCAAAATGTTTCTGTGAGCTAAATGTACAGTTTCTCCCAGGGAGAGAAACCCCCCCAAAAACATAAAAAGGAGAGGAAAGGACAAGTGTAGCTGCTCAGCTAGTATACTTTTCTAATCTTTAAATTTTGTTGTCCTGATTTATTAGTTTTAATTCCGATATTGGATCTGCATGTGATGTTGATAAATTGTGTTTTTGTGAAATGTCATGAAAAATAAGTTGTTACTAGTTTTGTGTTATTCACTGGTTACCAGGCACTTTAGTCCAGGCTACCTTTTATACTAACTTTGTAGTGTCTAGGTGATCGAAATCTGCCATGTAGCTCACGTAAGATCTGCTTATATCAGTTGTCAAAATCCACAAAGAGCAGTGATGTCGAAGTAGCAACACAAATCAGCTGATCACATTCTGTACGCAAAGAACATTGTACTCAAATGCACAAAACAAGTTATTATGTGACTCTTTTCTGGTTAATTCTGCATTGCTACACCTCATCTTCAGGTTCCCCAACGCGTCCATTTTAAGCCCTGCTTCTAAATGAAAGAACTAAGATTTTGAATAATGGTCTTTATAGGCTGTGTGTGGTAACTGTTGTAGCTGCTGACCATGTCCATAAGCTGAATAAATGATAAAATTATAAAATATTAGTTAATAACAGTCATTGGTTTTGTGAAATGCTTATCATAGGAAATGTTCTATTGTTGCTGTTTTAGTAACAGTATAAATGATATCAAACGTTTAAAAGCATACATATAAGTGGTTGTTCTTGTTAGATAGCAAAAAACACTATTGTTATCTCCACACTATTTTGGAAATAATGTAAAATCATTAAAACATTTTGTGTAAACTGACAGAGCACTACTTCAATTTTCTTTCTTTTCTGTCCTGCCACATCCAGACGCAGCATCACCATCACACCTGTGGAGTTCATACAGACAGATTTGCTCCCTGCGGACACCTCGATCTCCTTCCACATCCACCTACCACAAAGCTCAGACCCTCCACCACTTGCTCTGTGGTCCTCTCTCTGTCATCCCACCACGTCTGCGGAGTGGGTGCCAGCTCCCTCCCCCAGGGGTGGGAGTGAGGAGCTGGGGGACGGACTCGACAAACCCCTAGAGAATGATGCCGAGGGTGTGTGGAGCCCTGACATCGAGCAGAGCTTCCAGGAGGCCCTGGCCATCTACCCACCCTGTGGCCGTAGGAAGATCATCCTCTCAGATGAGGGCAAGATGTACGGTACGCCCATCTCTATAGTCTACTCTCCTTGTGAAGGACAGGATGATGTTCTCATGTGCACCAGGGTTGAGGATAATTCTCCTTAAATTAAACAAGTCAAGAAGTCTCCGATTTGATTAAACACTATGTTACACTTTGAGACACACAGGTCCTTAATGCATAGTATCATCATATTTGATACACAGAGTCTTTATGAGTTGTTAAGACTTCTACATCATTGGTGTGTGTTTTTATTTCTTTTCTCTCCGAAAAAAATCTATAACTCTATAATATGTTTTCAAGCGCTAAACTGCAAAAAAAATGCTGGATGTAGCAAATATGACACAAATTAAAACATATATATAGAAATGGATGATTTTTTAAATTTGTCAGGAAGTTTAATAAGCACTCCTCCCCCCAAAAAGAATTTTATGGCAATTAATTCACAGTTGAGGCTTTAAATGGTTAAGCCATATTCACTTGCTATATATATATATATATATATGCACTCTTGACTCTTGACAACCATGCAAATCATTTGGCTTACTTAGACACTCAGAAATTGGCATGTCACAGCTGACCTTTTTATATTATAGACTAGGGGTGTCAAACATAAAGCCCTGGGAACTTAATCAGCCTGGCAAAGACTCCGGCAACAACAAAAACCTTCTGCTTTATAAATACAGAACAGTCTGGGCAACGAACCTTTTCTGTAATTTTACACATTTATTTCTTAAGATTTAGGTCCAAAGATTTCTGCAGCATTTCTTTAGCATTTGAAAAAACTGAGATGAAATTACATTTCTTTTTCTCATATTGACATTTCTCAGGGATTAAACTACTTTACACTGACAGAAAGGGGATTTTTTACTGGTCTTGCCACTTAAGATCAAAGTGAGCTGTATGTGGCTCATGATGCGTTTGACGTCCGTAGCAAGAGTGTTAAAGTATTAAATTTATAAAATAAGAATGATTTTTTTTTTTACATTCACAACACAAATGTTGGTCATGGCATATAAAGCAAATAGTGTGAAGGTATCTCCATGAATTAGATTTTGCCTCAACAGAAAATACAGCTGAGATGGGATCCAAATTCTTTGACTGTGCTAAATGTGCTGTTTGAATAATATATTGATCAATATACAGTTAACTTTTCTGATGCATTCAAAGCTGTGAGAAATTATTGTGTTCATTGCTGGTTTGTCAGTAACATAACAGTTCTTGTAACTGGACTATTGTGAAAATCCACCTGTGAGCCTCTTTGAATACTTCCAAACCTTTATAACTTGTTGTGGGGCAAAAAGAGATAAATATTCACCCCCACACACGTCTCATTATAAACTGTACTGTATATCTGCTTAAATTAGGGCCAGTGACATTTTTAGATATGTGTTTGCATATACATGCATAGGTTTAGGTTAACTGGTGATCTAAAAATGCCCTTAGGAGTGAATGTGAGCATGAATAGTTGCTCTGCGACAGACTGGCAACCTGTCTAGGGCGTACCGTGCCTCATGGCCTTTGACAGATTAGTGTTTGGCAATTATCATAGGGCCACCAAGTGAATACAGGAAATGTTATGTTTCATGCTTTGATGTACTTCTTCCTCCTGTTTTATGACAGATACCCAGAAACCTTCAGACCTTGAGTCCTGGCTATATTTAAAAAATTCTGAGCTTGCACAGAATGGTGCATCCTATCAGTATGGTAAATGCGAAGTTATTGTAGAGGTAATAGGGATGCTTAAAACCAGTATGAAATATCGAACACACTGAGATGTGGTAGCAGCTTTTTAATTTTTTTATGGGTCTTGCATGTGAGAGTGGCGAAATGGCTCTATAGCACCAGCACAAAATTTCAAAAAAGAAGCCCTACATTTCATCTTCATATATGAAATCTAACAACCCAAATTCAACCCTAAAATAATCGTCTTTAGTTTGTAGTTGCTACATAACTACCCTGCAGGTCTTTCCATAATGAATGTGTGGAAAATGTCATTCCCAAACAGGTGTTGGGAAGGTGAGGTGACATGCCTTTACAGCATTTTGCTGAAAGATGTTTGGCGACAGATGGTTTGGCCCCCTGAGTGACTGTTTGATAGTAGATCTGATAGGTGGAAAACAGAGCAGCCAGAGGTAGTGGTGCTTTCAGACAGACTCTGTCATCACCTTGTTTTGTCACCGTGCCAGACAGCTCCTTTAACTGTTAGCTTTGCCTGGCCTAGCTTAGTGACCTATTGAGGTCATGGCCATCCTCTGATCATCACTTAAACCCTTATAAAGCCTGTAATAATAGTTGGAGTAGGGCATGAGAGAGGGGCAGGTGTGTCACTCTGTGTCACGGGGCCGTGGCGAGGGGTGGGGGAGCACTGGATCAGCAAAGGTGTGGGGTTAGGGGGTTTTTTTGACAAGGAAAGCACAGAGGGACCCCTTCCTCCCTGTGGGGGTCAGGGGCAGGCGATGCGTGCCAGGGAGTGCGTCGGCTTGCCAAGAATGGCATGCACGCTTGAAGCCCGGGGGTTCAAGGCAGCTTGGCTGTAACCCTAAACCAGAATAGACGTTTACCCTTTGAGCGCCTGAAGGGGGGAGGAGGGGTGGACAAATAAACACCAAGGTGGGCAGTGGTGTCGTGTATGGCCTTGATGCACGGCACAACTCTCTCACACCTGTCTCAGCTGTGCGTATATCTGTCAGTTTCATTTTAGGTAGAAGTCATATTCTGTTTTTCTGCTATCTCTGATTTACCGCCCTCATATCTTTTAGTCTCTGTCTCTTTTCGTTCTTAATGAACAACCGCTTTTCTCTCTCTCTCGTGTCTGCTGGTGTAGCCGCCTTTCATTTCGCCTCCAGCTGTTCCCTGAGTTCAACCTGACAGCCTTGTGGCAAATCCGGATTTATGACTTGAGAAATGAGGCAGGACTGAGCCCATGCATGGCCCACTTTGCCCCCATTGCCTCTAAACAGAAAGAGCAGCCTGTCCCTTAAAGCCTTTGCAGCCCCTGCAGCTCCCCTTTTATCGCCATCCCTGAGGTCACCGGTGGCCAACAACTCAAGTTATTCAAGCAACCACAATCGATGCAAAGCCACTTTGAAGGTCTTTAGTGTCGTTAATGTTGTTAAAGCGCAGATGGGTGGTCTTTAATCAGGTAGCTAAATCAAATATCAACTTAGAATATCTCTAAAGGCATACATGAAATAGTAAATCCATGACTTAATGCTTTTAGAAATGTGATTTACTTGTCTAGTGCAGGTTAAATATGGATACATAGACAAAACAAACTGTTAGCAAAATAACTGTGTGTCTGTTGGCTGAGGACAACATGCTCCGAATTTCAGGTTGAATTCCACTTCGAAGAATGAATGCCATTCTTTGCTAAACAATATGATATTGAGTCTCCAGGCAGGCAAAACAGAAGCAGAGTGTTTGGATCACCTTCTGCATTGTAAATTCCTAAATCGAATAAAAGCTTTTTCACTGCATACTCTGCATATACGCGCCACATTTTTTCCCATAATACCATGTATTGCCCCGGCCCCCGTGCCCATTACTCAACAGACGTATTAGCTTGCTTATTAGGGACGGTGTCACGGATATTGTGGTGGTTATGTGCTTCAGCAGTAATTCGACATGCATCTGCCAAGGAAAACATTTCCTGCCTTGTGTGGCTCTCAGCAAGCGATGTGCCCCGTGGTCAGAACGAAGGCCTCATGCTGCAATAATGGAAAGAAAGTCCCAAAATGTGCTGACAGCTCTCACTAAAAGAATGTAGCTCTGGAAATAGGATTATCTCCCCCCGTTTATTTGTGGCCATATATCTGCCACGCTAATTTATGTGCTGCTTTTGCAAATGTAATTGTTTTCTTTTAATGATGTCTTTTTAATACCTTCCTTTTTTTAATTTAGCAGCATTATCTCTTTTTTATTATCTCTTGCGTCACACAAAGTTTTATGCAGCTGTTTGGTTTTGTCATTCTGGATTTCGTAACATCTGTGTAGGGAGCACTTTTCTCACATTTTGACGTGTCTTATTTCCTGTTTGAAAAAAAAAGTCTGTGTTAGTGAAGTGGATATACTCAACAAAGCTCCCGACAGTAGTGACATATTCTTTCTGTCAGCACAGAACAAAGAATACCCACATAGTGAATAATGCTCCCACCGCGCTTGGCTTGCGCAACGTGTCGGCCCATTGTCGCTTTTTGTCAGGCGATGCAAACGTGTTTTTGTCTCAAGTCGTGCTCCTAATGAACATAATGGTAAAGGTCAGCGGAAAGCTAACAGCGAGTCCTCACCTAGGTCCAGACTGTGGCAGTAAAGTGAGAGATTCACCAGCAGTGTTGACCCGGTGACCTTTAAGGAAGCTGAAGGCCTGTGTTTTCAAGTGGTTTCCTTCAGTAGCTCTGCTTCAGTTGCCTGCTTGAAAAAGTGAGATCATATATGTAAGTAGAGGTGAAATGAAGACACTGATACAGACATAGTGCCATCGTTTGGAAAAATAAATAATGTGTTTTTTTATTTACTTAGGGGTTTTTTTGTAGCTTTTAAGATTTTAAATTAGTGACGTTATTTGCTTAACCTGAAAATAATTTAGAAATAATGGACTATGTGCACGTTAGCATATGCTACTTCCGGTGCGGAAACTCCTGTGGGGACGTTTGTTTCCGGTATCCTATTCGCGCCCTGTTTACGGTCCAAAACAAGTTAAGCAAATAAATAAATAAAGCGGCGATTCACATTTCTATAGATGTCTCGGGCATTTACCCAATATATCTGTAAATGATGTTCATCGACTTGTCGATATTTTCCCCCCACGCCTCAGGGGAAAAGAGAAAATGGATTCAAACGTTATATTTCTCAGCTGTCCGTCGTTTATCGCGGGTGTTATGTTCTAAAAATAACCAGCAATATGTGAAATCAAGTAGCCAATTTTATTTTTTGACGGTGCAAAACGTTTCGTGTACATCGTGGACATACAGCACTGCACTTCAGAGTCACACTGCTAGCGATAGATGCAGCGATTCTGTACTGTACAGGAGAGACGGAGGAGATCGTCTGCAGCGATCAGGACGCAGGACGTAAATAAGCATGCAAACTTGCACTAAAAATCTGCGAAACAGCGAGGTGAAAGGTGAACCGCGTTATAGCGAGGGACCGCTGTAATTTTGAAGGTAAGTCACAACATACCCTTCGTAAATACTAATGTATAGAAACCGTTACCAGCAATCATTAATTTTTTGTGTGGCTTTTTTTCACGGTTTGTTAACATGCTGTGTAGGTGTGTACTTGACTAGCTGATATCGACATAACGGGGAAAACACCTGGTTTGACTATTGTTCACCTGTAGTTTGAATGCTGAACATTTGCCTGTTTAAATCATAAGACCAGTCACTATACAGAGATGTGCTTCTGAATGTGGACGATGTGTCTTCTGCTGCAGTTCTGCTTGTGTTTAGTGATGTAAACAACCGATCGATCTAAACTCTTTAAACGTCAAAATTGATCATTAGATTTTTATGACACAACAGTGGTGAGTGTTCCCACCTTCTGCTCTTTGTAACTTAACGCGATCGTTCCGTTTTCGAGTTTTGGACATCAATTTTGGAGTATATCTTCGCAGTAGCGATTGACCGCAAAGTAAAGCTACCGGAAATGTACAACCCCACATCCGGTCTCAAACCAGGAAGTTAGCATTTTCTCGTGCACAGGGTCCATAGAAAGTCATTTATTTAATCACCTTAATGAACTTTATGATAATAGTATACTGCCACACAAGTGTTTGTGGATATATTTTTCCTGCAATTACATTGCATATGAATCATTTATGGGAGACACCCAAGCCTTAGTGATGATAGGATGATGATAGGATGACAGGGAAGGTTCTCATGAGAAATCTGGAGTCTTTACTCCAGGCTTAAGGCTGTCATGGGATTTGATGCTGTCTGGAGAAACCCCCCCTTTGCTGACTTCTGGAATCTTACATGCTACTCTCTCACCTTTTTTTCACCACCGACTTCTCTCTCTGTCTCAGAGTGTAACCAGTAAGATATGGTGAGCAGCACCATCCGTGTAACAGGGTTGCCTCTGCCACTTTATCTAATCTTTTCAGATCTACAAGGTTGAAAGAAACAAGTAGAAAGATCTGCCTGCAAAATTACACACACACTTCCCTGAGTAAGTCATAGCAACTCTTAAGACACTAGTGGATTTGAAATCTGTTAGATCTTCACGCCGCTGCTCTAATCTGATCATGGAAGTTACTCTGATAGGACAGTTTGGTTTTTGGAAGTATGCATGACACATAGTAGCTCATAGAAACACACAAATACAAAGGTCAGATACAAATACACATCAAATAGGGATGTGTCTTTAGAGAGTATCATAGGAATTTCTATACAGTTATTATTACTATTGTTATTAACACTTAAATATGGCAAAGATGCAACACAGCGTAGTGTATGGATATTTGACACACTGTTTTATGTGAATGTAAAATATATACTTGCATAATTTATAAATGGGGTAGTCTTATCAGTTATTGTGGTATGGATATCCATAGGACTTTATGCATAACAGGTTATTTACACATATATACATATATAATGGATAAAGGAAAATGTCAAAACAGCCGATGTAGGACCCAACACACCAGTCGGTGTCTATATGGTGATGTCATGAATGCAGTGGGTAGAGAGAAACACTGAAAAGCAGAGGCAGGGTTGCGACAGAACTTTACAAAACCCGTCCACTTTTCCCCGATCTTTATCAACAGGAGGAAGAGGAGAAGACAAAAGACAAAAGAAGGCGACAGCTTTTCTAACGTCTTGCATGACGTTTTTTTTTTCTTCATTACTGAATACAGTTAAGAGATGTTTTCAATTGTCTGCAGGCTGGAAGAGGGGCAGCTGTTTTTATGCTTCTTTTATACGAATATAGATGTTTCTTTTAAAATAATTTTATTTCAACACCAGTATTTTATTTGAAACCCACCTCCCAACTATTAGTTTGATAATCCAAAAAACAAATTTGATTAGCATTTGGCATACAAAAAGTGTACATGTTCTAAGAATACGAAATCAGATGTGCAACATTCATAACTTATAACTCTACTTTGCTGAAATGTAACCACTTGTCACCGTTGTAAGCTAACTGTTATATAAATGACAAATCAGATTGCTGTGAGGGGGCACATACTTTTCTATGTAATATTACTATGCCTTGCAGGTTCTGTAAGGACTGTCACATTCAGAGGTGGGTAATATATTTCCTATAGCAATGATATCACAATATGACATCACATAAACATTTATACCTGTATAATCGCGGGCGATATGACAAGGCACGACACTAGTGACATTATAACTTTAAATTGGAGGAAAAGAGAACACTGAGTCACAACCCAGTAATAATAATAATAATAATTATAATAATTATAATAATAATAATAATAATAATAATAATAATAAATTTTTATTTATGAGCGCCTTTCAAGTCACCCAAGGACACTTTACAATAGGATAAAACACTTAGTAAAACAATGGCAGAATAAGAACAATAAAACAAAAGCACAAGATAAAATTAACAAACAGTGGATTCACAGTGAATATGCAGATTTGAACAGATGAGTTTTGAGTTGGGATTTAAACTGTGGGAGAGAACCAATGTTTCTTATTTCTGGGGCCAGAGAGTTCCACAGCCTGGGAGCAGAGCAGCTGAAAGCTCTGCTTCCCATGGTGGTGAGGCGGAAGGAAGGTACAGCAAGCTGGATAGAAGAAGAAGAACGAAGTGAACGGGCAGAACAGGTGGTGGTTAACAGGTCAGAATGGTAAGGAGGAGCGAGGTTATGAATGGCCTTGAAGGTGAGCAGAAGAAGTTTGAATATTATCTGGAATTTCACTGGGAGCCAGTGAAGTTCCTGAAGAACAGGGGTGATGTGCTGGTAGGAGGGGGTTCTGGTGATAATGCAAGCAGCAGAGTTCTGAACCAGTTGAAGCTTATGGAGGGATTTTTGGGGGAGACCATGCAGAAGAGAATAGAAAAGACTGTGGACAAGAATGGACGTAGACTCGGTCGAAAGAGAAGGAAGCAATCTGTTAATGTTACGCAGGTGAGATTATTGATATGAGATTTATAGGAAAGTGAACTGTCTAGGGGTGACACCAAGGTTCTTAACCTGAGGAGAAGGGAAAACTGTGGAGTTATCGATGGTGAGTGAGAAATGGTTTGCCTTCAAAAGGTTGGATTTGGTGCCAATAAGGAGGATCTCAGTTTTATCCTCATTGAGCTTTAGAAAATTAGAAGTAAACCAGGATTTTAACTCGGATAGACATTCTGTAAGGGAAGAAGGTGGGAGGGAGGAATGAGGTTTGCAAGAGAGATATAACTGGGTGTCATCAGCAAAACAGTGAAACTGAAGATCAAATTTGCGGAAGATGGTACCTAGAGGGAGGATGTATATTATGAAGAGAAGAGGGCCTAAAACTGAGCCTTGGGGTACACCAGAGGTGACGGGGAATAGACGAGAGCGGGATGATCTTAGTTGAATAAACTGGGAACGGTCGAGGAGATATGATTGAAACCAGGCGAGGGGTGTGTCAGAGATGCCGAGAGAGGAAAGTCTGCTTAGAAGTACAGAGTGAGAAATGGTGTCGAAGGCTGAGCTCAGATCTAAAAGGACGAGAATGGTGAGAAGACCAGAGTCAGCTCCGATTAGAAGATCGTTAGTGACTTTAAGTAAAGCAGTTTCTGTACTGTGACATGAGCGAAAACCAGATTGAAATCTCTCGTAGATGTTATTATTAACCAGGTGTAAATGAAGTTGAGCTGCAACCACTTTTTCGAGTATTTTAGAAATGAAGGGTAGATTGGAAATCGGACGGAGGTTGTTAAAGTTGTTCGGATCTAAAGAAGGTTTTTTCAGTATAGGAGTGACTAGAGCAGTCTTCAATAAGGATCGATACCGGTGGTGAGAGAAGAGTGAATGATAGCAGAGATGAGTGGCAGTAAAGAAGAGAGGCAGGATTAAACAAGCCCCGTAGGCATGTGGTCAAGATGACCCCATGCCCAGTGACTCAGTATTGTCCAGTGCCCTAAAATGAGGTGTCAAAATTCTTATCTGAAGTGAAAAAGCTGGATCATGTCACACATCTTATTTGCTGACCGCGCGATTTTTACTTGTGGTACTGTTGCAGTACATGTTGGATGTTGCAAATACATTTTACTTTGGCTTACTCAAAAATTATTACGCAACTAACAAAGTATACATTAACCTTGTCTGTCATTCACTTGTCTTGTTAACAGTTAACAGGTGTGTCTCTTTGAATGGTGGTCCAAGTGTGAAATAATGTTATAGATGATTTTTTTTATAGCAATGTTATTACAGCTTTATAGAAGCTCTTCTAACTTACACTTTTCCCTCACTCATATGGTGGTGATATTATTATAAACTTTTTTCTACATTGCAAAGCCCAGCAGTATATCTTGAGCGCCGTAAAACCCTGACTTGGCTTCTTCTGCATCACTTTGCGTACCCTTAAGAAATGTTTCCAGAATCAGATTCCCCCTTAGACGAGTCCGTGACTGCAGGCAGTGTGATAAACAACATCAGACCGCTGACCACTGGGTGATGGTATAATGTTCCTACTGACTTTCCTGCAGCCTTGGCTGGCACTGGTTCTCTGTCTGTGCTGGTCCCATTGGATATCATGATCTCATCGCTGTGTGACTGAGTCGCCTCTCTGATCTCATGGGTGTGTTGGAGGGTATTTTTGAGGGGCCCTTCCCCAAGCACACTAGGAGTGGCAGGGCATCTGATATGTGAGCATGAGGCGAAGTGTGTTTGATGGCTCCTTAATGACGTTGTGTAACGCTTGGAATACATACAATATTGTCATATTGTCCATCGCTATGGTGACAGAATAATTTTGAAATCATTCAATTTTGAATTGAATTGTTAAATTGTTTAACTTTACTATAGAACAGAATAACAATAGCTCTTAGGAGCTGTTGTTTTTTTTTTTTTTTTTAACCATACAGCCTTTCAGGAAGCTACAGCTCTAACCTCACTGTCTTTTGCTTGCTCTAAGAATGGCACTTTACAGGTTGATCAAGTTTTACAACAACTTACATTCAGGGCATGACAAAGGTTCAAAAAATCTGGCGAGAAAAATGACAAAATTGAAGAACTGCATTCATCTGTGGAGACATGCTCACACATCTGTGTCTGCTACTCTGAAAATCCCTATTGGATATGCAACGTACATCTTACTGTACACTGAAGATAAATCGGCGGGAACTGGAAGAACTTGCTGCTGTAATGTGAGGAACTCAATGCAGGCAACTTAATGTTCATTTGAGGTCAAGTACTGTGAGGACTTTGACAAAGCTCTGTGTTCGTCTTTTCAAGAGTTTGATTGCAAGGAAATGTGGAACACTTTCTTAATCCCTGGGGAATTAAAGAAATATGCATTTAGGGGCTCAAACAATCGGCCAGCGAGTGCACCTCCTGATAAACACTAAACGGTTGAGGAGTTACAGCCCTGAAAGGAAAATAAGATTGAGACAGAATGAATGCCGCAGCTGGGGCTGGAGTGTGTGTGTGTGTGTGCCAGTATATGTCTATATCGACTTGTGTGGTTGTGTGTATAAACTGGAGTGCAAAGCATTTTGGAGCAGGGTTTAGTCCACAAAAGCCTTATACAAAAGCAGTCCTACAGTTGGATAATACTGAATGTGTGTGTGAGTGTGTATGTGTTTCAGGGGCCTGAAGCTTTAGGCAGAATAATATCGACCATTTTTTCCTCTTTTGCTCTCCAAACCGACTCTCATTTATTCTGATTCATGTCCTTATACCTTGACCATAGCAGCACGTTAAGAAAACACATTTTCTGCATATTTCAACCGTGTTATATAATGTGTAACACTTTTAGAGTTTTTGCATGAACTTTAGTCCTTTTGACTCAGACCACCAGATCAGTAAAGTCTTCCACATGTTTTTCTAGTGGGAAAGGAGGAATAATATATTCTATTGTTGATTCCTCAGTGGCACCATAGACCTATAGGTTGCTCATTGTTTTATTTTATTTTATTTTTTTTGTGCAGTAGGAATTTGTGAGTCCCACATTTTCAAAAGCGTTTCATCAAGTTGATCTAAGTTTAAGTCATTTATAGCTATTTGAGTTGGTTCAGGCAGCTAACAAAGTCAAGCTTGGCCTCAAGTTGCCTAAGTTGCTTTAGTTGCTCACTGTTTTGTTTTCAAGCTGACGTAATCAGCGGCAATGAATGTCCTGCCTAAAATACCTGAATACAACAATATGAATATATATATATACATATGAAATCATAGATCTGCCTTTGAGTTTTTGCAGTGAGGCCATCAAACCTTTGCTCGTGCTCGACCGCTCTACCAGTTTTCGTAAAAAGCAATTTTCAAATTTTTGCCAAGTCACACAAAACACTTCCACCAATCTCTCACTGCTTAGTATTTTACTACAGTTGGATTGCTGAGATCGGGAAATATAACACAAGTCTCCTGGGGCAAGAAACACATGCCGTCACAGAGTCAGTTTTTTAAACTGACTTGGAGTAGAAAACTATAAACTTACTACAAAAGCAGACCCAGACAAAACGGATTGCTTGTTTTAAACTGGCTAGTCTGCCAGTTGGTGTTACTCAATGTCTGACTTCTTGGAATGGTGTTCTGCTCTGGTTTGAGAGCTTAGCGATTACTTTGTTGAGTAGAGTGAGAGTGATGGTGCAAATGGCGAAACCAAGACAAGAACTTGTGATGAAATGTAGTTCTAGTTTTGATTTAACTGATAGTTAATCAGTGCATCAAAGCTCTCCATCCAGAACACAACGTGGGTTGTAATAAGTTATAATTATCTATTTGAGGTTTCAAGAAAGCGCTTTACAAGTGGCAGATGTCTGGTTGAAAGGTTGTCTGTTTGTATATTTAGCAGCAAAACTTTCGTTAACACGTGCTTTCGAAAAGCATTAGGTGGAAATTCATGTCTGAGTGAACTGCCTGGGTGGGATCTAAGTTTACCATGATCTCCGAGTAGAAACAGTTTTGAATTCCGCACAAAATCTGATCACTTTTACTGGCTGACAAAATGTTTGATGGGGCTTGAGCCAGGTGTTAGGTTTCCATTTTTTCATCATTCAGAGTCATCTGATTGGCCGGTTTGAGTAGCGTTGTGAGGTCTGACCCAAACATCACTATGTGAGGGGAAAATCTGACGGGTTTATACCAGGTTGTGTGTCGTGACTGATCCGTGTGTTAATTCACATGGAGATGTGGTGCCAGGGGAAAAATGACCGTGTTTAAGAGGTGGTGCAAAGACTAGCAAACTCTTGTGTGACTGGTTGTGTATATTTTTGTGAGTTTGCCTGGGTGCACGAGAGGTCCTTCGAGAGTGATTCACTCAGTATGTGAGTGATTCGGGGAGTTTGTCTGTGTCCTCGCTTTTTCGTAGTGCCTAAAATTATGTGAATGTGTTGCTGCAGGGTTTCCATTAATAAATATGTTTCTAATTGCTCCCTTGAATAATCAATTATGAAAAAGCCTCTTCAAATTTCCTAGCACCCACGTTGACATTAAACTGGTTATTTTGTGATCATTTACACTTACAAAAGAGTCACATGGTTGTGAAGTTGCAGCCAGGTAATATGTGGAATTTTTGCCCAACAAATGACTATAATCAAAGTGTACATTTGTATGACAGAAACACACAAACACAAAAGTTGAACCATTTCCTGTAAAACCTTCACTTATAGTAGCAACAACAAATGAAGGCTGCATTTTTTATTTTAGGCCTTACACTGCAGTTTTAATTTGGAAGATGAGTTAAAGAAACCACGTGATTGTTGGCCTCTATTGCAACTGGGGAATTTGGATGGGAGAGAACAAGCTCAAAATTTACTGCAGGCGTAAAAGCATATTCCATAAACATTGACACACACACCAGCTGCCTTACAGCCTCACCAGACCCGCCCCCTTTGGTCAGTGGCCTGTGTCGTGTCTGTCCTGAGTCCGGTCTGAGGATCGCATGGCTGCAGCCTCCACCTGCTCTGCCAATTGGACCTGTCTGTCAGCAGTGGCAGAGCACAGGCACACACTGTGGGGATATGAGCTCAGCGTATACTCGGGGGGGTCACCCCGGGACTGATGCAAGCTCTCTCACAGGCAGACATGTAAACTTAGCGATATACTTACACTTTCTGCCTTCAGCGTTGACACATTTGACAGCCTTGTGGTTACTTCGGGCACGTGCGTTTGCACAGTTCTCCATACGTACAGCCATCTAAATGCTTACAACAATGTGCACACTCAGGCAAATCTGTTTCAATCTATTCATTTTGCTGATTATATTCCTGATATGTGAACACGTAAACAGAGATTGTCTTGCCTTATCTATTCAATTGTTTCAGTTTTCCTAACAAAGAAGCCGCGACAATCAATTCATGTCCATTAGTACGATTGCAATGCACTCGACGATGAGTTAGATCTGTTTCAAACCTCTGTAAAATTTCCAGTAACTGGTCCTTGTAATTAAAAAGTAAAATATGTTTTTTCTCTCTCTCTTTTTGGACCCTTGCAGGAAGAAATGAGTTGATTGCACGATACATCAAACTTCGCACAGGGAAAACGCGGACCAGGAAGCAGGTGAGTTCTCTGCAAATACCATTTGTAGCAGCCTCTATTTTTGAACCCCTTCAGAAAATCCACTCCTGTTGAGTGATGCGCCAACACCCTATACAT
Organism: Neolamprologus brichardi; assembly: GCF_056152115.1. NCBI lineage: Eukaryota > Metazoa > Chordata > Actinopteri > Cichliformes > Cichlidae > Neolamprologus > Neolamprologus brichardi. Next base: position 19,059,058 of record NC_142110.1, read on the forward strand.
CCCCCCACTGAACCCTCAATCCTTGGAGGGCTGGAGATGATGATTGATTTAGGGCCGTGGCCCAATGCACAGATGCTATAAGATCATGTGTCGGTGTTGCTTCTTCACCATCTCGTGGATCTGGTGCTTGTTAGAAGGAATAAGAAGCTGGGGAAAACAGTGGTCTGGATGGGAAACTGAGGCAGGACGTGGAGGGATTTGGAACTCAACCCTCAGTCCGGTATCTGATATGGAAGAACTGATGTATGGGGCTGTGATGGATGTGGAGAGAAAGGGTCTCTGCTAAGTCATCTGTCGGAGACACTGTGGGAATGAAAAGAGATGATTAGAGATGGAAACAGAAGGAGGGGCAGTGGTAGATCAGAGATGAGTAGTAAGACAGGTTGGAGGCAGAGAGGGACACCTGCTGGTTTATCTGTGGCAAACTGACTGCTGTTCTCCAGAATGACTACATAAGACTATAGACATAATTATAGAATTCAAGCGAGAAATGGGATGAAAATGACAGTGTTTCAATAAAAATACATAAAAGCAAATTAGCTATCAATGAGTTTGTTTAACAGGTCATAACTTAAAAACTGAAACTTGAACTAGTGTGTAGTTTGTACACTTTTTACTTTTCGTTTTATTAAAGTATATACATTTCAGTTACATTTATATCACTGTTTTTTTTTCATGTTTTATAGTTTTTGTTTATTAGTGAATGAAGGGAATAAAACATTTGAATCCATGTAAGCATCTCCATGTGGCAGAGCCCCAAAATGCAAAGCATTTATACCACATTGTTGTTAAAGCAGCTACGCACACCAAAGCTCTGCGTTACAAACGTACATTCAACTCGCTTTTAGACACTGTCTCATGCACCACCGCAGACAAATTAAAACTTCTTTTTTCTTTGACTTCAGTAACACACAGCAGCAGGTTAAACAATTCAGTTAAATCCAATTTCTTTATGTAGCATCAAAATACAACAACAGTCACCTCAAGATGCTTCATATTATATGGTAAAGACCCTAAAATAGTATAGAGAAAACCCCAGTAATCAGATGACCCCCTATGAGCAAGCACTTGGTGGCAGTGGGAAGGGAAAAAATCATTTTAACAGGAACAACCAGAATCAGAGAGGGACAGCCATCTGCTGCCACCATTTGGTGGTGAGAGGGGGGAAGACAGGACAAAAGACACACTGTGGAGGAGAGCCAGAGATTAATAATAGCTAATTCTATCTCCAAAGTGAGAAAAGGAGCTGTGCACAGTTTGAGTAAGTGGCACATTTGTCCTCTGGGGTTTCATTTTGGTCTTACATATCCAAACTGTGTGGTTTTTTTGTGCACATCAGACAGCTGTGCTACACATGTATTCAGTTCCTACAGTGAGATAATTGGGAAAACATGGATTGTGCTCAGGAGTGATCCATCACAACTGTAGCTAAGTTTTAATTATTATTATTATTTCCTCGAGAGAATCATTATTCTTTAAAAGTGTTCAGTTACTGAAGGAATTTCAGTTTTGCACCATAAATGCAGTATCATTTGCAAAAGTGATATTGCTGTGAGTATGAAACCTATCTAATCATTTAAGTATATAAAAAAATAAGGCAACAGACAGGTGGTTAAGAAATCTATGTTCACCCTATAGGTTTACTTTAGATACTACTTTTGCTAAGATAGGTGCATTTTCTTTATATGCACACCTGGAATGTCAGAATTTCCGGAAAAAGAAAATACATTTTGATACTTTTCACCGGGCTTTACAGATTTCAATGTTCCTCATTTAAAAGGCTGTTTAACCAGAAAGCACTGTACATAAATACATTTTTTTTTAAAAACACACCAAGAGAAAACAGGACTGAAAAATAACACATACAATTTTAGTTGCAACAAATCTTCCCAGGAACAGTCTTTGCAACTCTGAGTATCCCAGAAGAAAAAAGTAACTACTTTAATAAACTCCTAGGCACTAAACTCAGTGGACAATGGCTCACTTTTCTCATAAACCATAAATCTCATAAATCCTAATTTAACCCCTGGATATACCATACATATCCTATCAAATAACAGTGACAACGTGAAAGGGATCACTTATAGTGATGCACATGTGGCTTGAAAACAACTTCAGATGAATGATAATGTTTGTCTCTGACTACTGGACACGTAATGGTAATTAATATTAGTTGACCTTAGGTTTAAATTAACACCGTTTTTTAAAGTTGCTGATCATCCGTGGATTAGAAAAAGAATAGCTCGTAGTTGCCACACGGTCAAACATGTACACCTTTGGCCAGAGTTTCCAGTTCACCTGCCTTTGTCTTTTAACCTCTTAAGCCCCAACGCCCCCTGATACGGGGGCAAAAGGCAGGAGATCAGTTAGGCTTGGGGCTTAAGAGGTTAAACTGTGCGAGGAAGCTTGACCAGTGGGAAAACCATGTAAACAGACCATTGTGGTGCTTTATTACATTCGGTTGTTTTTGTTGTCTGTGCTTTCCAGGTGTCTAGTCATATCCAGGTTCTAGCTCGACGGAAGGCCAGGGAGATCCAGGTGAAGCTGAAGGTACGCTACGTGAGTCAAACTACTTTTATACATTCTCAAAATGCTTTTGACTATTCAAGATATTGTTATTATCACTATTACTGCTAGATTTGACTTCAGGCTATAATCAGACCAAAGTATCAGAACTGAGGTGCCGTTAATGCGGTGATATTAATTAGCTTGAGCAGTAACAGATGGAAAAGAGGTGAAAATATAATTACCCTATATTATTTTCTCTCATACTGAAGTTCCTTGCTTCGTTAAAAGCGCTGCCGTTCACATTCCATTAAAACAAATACACAAATGACCAGCTATCTTAATTGCACCCTCTAATTGGTGCCGGTTTTAAATGCACATTTCAGTGAAATGTGAACATGTTTCCCCAAAGCCCGAGGCTTTCTGTGCACGCCTGCGAATATGATGATCCAAACACAGTTTTCAGGAAATATATGAATCCCTGCATTATTACTGCCATTTATTAAGTGCCACAATAAAAGTGTTCCGAGTGGTACGCTGAGCATTTACACATCTCTGTCCCCCCAGTACTTTCTCAGTTTGCATTTCTCATCCGCATGCGCTCGCATACTCGCAGTCACAGCAGGCAACAGGACTCTCCCCCGCCTTGGATGGTAGCCACGAGGGTTCAGCTGGCAGGGCTCTGCGCTGGTCACAGGGTTGGCCCCTGTGACAGGCCTTTTTTAAATGCGTCTTTGGTGTAACTGAGATCCCTGCCACATGTACCCCCCATATTTCAGCTATGCCCTTGTGTTAGCCAGTTCTGGGAAGAAGAATGCGCCCGTGGCCTTGCCCATTTGGGCTTGGCGGCAAGTGCTTGTAGTCCTCTGTGGTCTGCGGAGTGCTGAAGGAGTGGATTCAAAAACAAGAGCGATATCACTTTACAGTATTGCTCATAGTTTAAACATTTTATCCTTTATCTCTTTTTAAAAAATCATTTCATCAGTTCTGGGATTGTTATGGTAAGCATATCAACATATCACCCCATTGCCTGCAGTGACTTAAAGTATGACCTCTAACAGAAGCTAGTTGTCATCACTGGCTTGCCCCTGCCAAAGCAATAAACTTAACTCTTGACCTAAAGGTCCTTGACTGTAATATCACCTTCTCTGCAGCTCTCTGACTGGCAGGGATTCACCGATGATGCAAGCTGGCCTCTGCCTTTCATTTCCCCTTTTAGGGCTCTGCTTGTGTTAGTGGAGAAGTAGGACGCAGACTTAAATGTAGTCTGATGAGTGCTCTCCCTTTGCTTTCTACTGTCTGTTTAATCTTACTCTCACTCTCTCGTATTCTGTCTCTGTAGGATCAGGCTGCCAAAGACAAGGCCCTCCAGAGCATGGCCACCATGTCATCAGCCCAGATCATATCACCCACAGCCTTCCAGAACAAGATGGCTCTCCAGGGCCTGTCTCGGCCAGCTTACCCCACTAGTGGTGGGGTGAGTCTTCACATCTTCCTAAAAACCTGAGCAGTAGCACAGAATCCATCAAAGATTCTGTTGGTTTAATCCAAATGTTTTAAAAATCATATACTCGTACATGTATATCATATTCTGGTAGGCGAGTTATTTGGTGAATTCAGATTGTCTGCTTGCAATTTTTAACTTTCAATTGTGAATAAGGAAGCTTGATTTCTTTTAAGAAGCACTTGTCAGCTCAGGCTTACATCTTGAATACATAATAAGCACCTCGGTATGAGGATTACTGTTATGATGCAACAATTTAATGTACTTTCCCTTCTTTCTGTTTTGTAAGTTTTGGCACGGGGCACTTCCAGCACAGCCAGGAAGCCATGAAGAGTAAGTAGTTGTTTGTTCTTTTCCTGAGTGCTGGCTATCATTAGTTTCTCATGCTATAAGTTTATTAACCATCAGATAAATTTCACCTGGGGAATTAATCTCAGAGCAAATGAAAACACATCAGTGCAATTATAAAGAAAAGTCTTCAGCTGCCTGACATTCAGCATACCACTCTAGCTCCTGCGTCTTTAGAGGTCAGGTGCTCCAATTAGTAAATGAGAAGGGGTTATGAGGCCAAGACGGTGCATAATGTCTCTCCCCCTCTCTTGTCTGTCTCTTTTCTCCAGCATTAAGCCTTTTTCCCAACAGAGCTATGCCATGCAAGCATCTGGCCCGGCCCCGATAACAGGTGGGTGCTCTTTCTTTCCTCCGCCACGTTGACAGAAGGCTGTCGTGTCAGCAAAGTGCCGAGACAACCCAGCTCATCATAAAGAGCTTGCATAATGCTCACACAAATCGCAGCAATTTTGCTGCATTATCAAGTTTTACTCAAGTCACACTCAAACGACACGTTCACATGGTTGCGGCCTTTTCTTCTGCAGTTTATGATAACACACAGGGGCTGTCCATGTCTCCTGGTGCCCCCCCTTGGCAGGGTCGAAGTATCGCCAGCTCCAAGCTGCGAATGCTGGAGTTCTCCGCCTTCCTAGAGCAACCTCAAGACCCGGAGACTGTAAGTAAAGTGGATCCATCAGTGGTTTAGTTAGAGTTATTATTACCGTAGTTGAAACAAAGGCTTACTCTTAAAAAATGAAAATGAATAAATAAAAGAATCCTGCTCACTTCATTTACACCTGACAGTGGTCCTTATACCTTGATTAGGAAATATTTTTGTCCTATAAACAAAAGTAAAGCTACAAATTTTGAAGCCAATAAGTAACTTTTCTGCTACTTTTGATTTTATTTTATGGCAAAAGCCGATGTTAAAAGCTAATCTGGCAATTGAAAACTGCATTGAACTATGCAAGTGTGACTGCAACTAAAAAAAGATCATGAGATGATCTCAAAGAATACACACAACACATCAGATGATCAGGAATGTTGCAAGTGGAAAGAAAAAGGGTGGGACCCTTGAGACAGGTGATGGGATATCACAATAAAGGCGATCAAATGTAGCGGCTGGCTTCTTATAACAGATGTCAGATAGCAGCCAACAGAGCTCGGCATTCAGCAAATGAAACATTTGCCATTTCTGGATGCGTTCATTTCCTGATATGCACTTTTGTTTCTCCAGTTCAACAAGCACCTGTTTGTGCATATCGGCCAGTCCAATCCGAGCTACAGCGACCCCTATCTGGAGTCAGTGGACATCAGGCAGATCTATGACAAGTTCCCAGAGAAGAAAGGGGGCCTGAAAGAGCTGTTTGACAAGGGGCCACCCAACGCTTTCTTTCTCGTCAAGTTCTGGGTAAAACATTTCTCTGCATTTGTTTTTTTTTTTATCTCTTTATAGTTTTATATGATCTTCCCTTGTTTCCTCCTTCTAAGCTCACTTCATTTATCTCAAACTAATTTCAGATGAAAATCTCCACTGTAATTTTTTACTCCATATAAAGCCCAGTATGATAGCTGTGTGTGGCATGTTTTATACATCATCATATAATCCTCCTGAAGTCATGAAGGTGAAGTGAGAGTACAGTGAATGCTCTTGTTAATGTTTTGTAGCACCTGTTGGCTGTTAATGGCCTTGCGGTGTTAACTGTGTTGAGATAGCTTAAGCATTGGAGTTAAATGAACTTAAGTGTGATTTAGGGCTAGAATGAATGGAAAGTCATGGCTCCCTGACCCGATTGGTGGTTTATATGCCAGCAAAGAAGGCCTTGCTGTCCAGCATGCATTTGCCTTGTGCGTATTTGTATATTTGCCTGTGATGTGTGTGTGTGTGTGTGTGTGTGTGTGTGTGTGTGACAGGAACCTTGGGGAGAGTGGCAGGCCTGATCTTTCACTAGGAGAAATGTGATCCGAGACACCTGTCTCTGCACTATTAGACTGACCAACCCTCATACCCCCTCCTTATATTCTTATTTATAGATAAGCCCCACCAAAAGTGCACACACACACACACACACACACACACACACAACAACGAATCACTCTCATTACCCCCACCATCACACATTGAGAGTGATTTAGGGAATAAAGCATGATAACAAAGTCAGCATAAGATACAAGCAGACAAATAGATGGTAGTGTGATTCTGAGGAAACTCCAAGTTGAGGACATAAAAATGGGACAGAGAAGAGAGAAAGAGAGCAAGAGACACAGACATTGACTTTGTTCATTCTTTTGATTTGTTTCTCTGGCCGTGTTGCTTTAGTATTTGCCTCACTTCTCCACATAATATCAAATAAAAACACTTTTAAAAGGACCAACTCTGAAGTAAATAAATGACAGAAAATCAAGGATGGACAGCCTCTTTACCAGTGGCTGTGATAGAGCAGGTCATCTGCTAACCTAAAGGTTGGTGGTTCAATCACTGGTTCCCTGGTTACTCCAGTCAAAGTATTTTTGTACAAGATGCTGAACCCCAAGTTGCCCCTCCAGTGGATTCATCCAAGATAGGAACATAGAAAAAAATGTGCGAATGGGTAAATGAGGACAGTGTAGAGTAGATAAAACAATCGATCTATTTACTAGTAAGACTTAGTGAGTTTATAAGAATCCAACAACAATATATAACTTGGCTATGGGCAGACAGTTAAGGCTTATGCATTATTTTAGTGTGTGAAAGGTTGTGTGGGGTTAAATCTATGTGACAAACACATCCAAAGCAGAGGTTTTGCTGTCTGAGACAGACGGCAGTGGTCAGTGTTTCCCACTGATGTTCAATAAACAGATCGGCATCCAACTGCCGCGGCAGTTGCCGAATCTGACACGTTGGGGTGGGGTGGAATTACCTTTAAGCTTAAAATGAGTTGAAAGTACGTTTGAGGAGAAGCGTTGTAAACAGCCATAGGTGTCATACAGCCTTGTGTATACTGTCACCACTTTGCTGTGTTGCTTACATGTTGATGGCTGAGGCAGAATGGAGGCTGAAGTAACTAAAAACAATCAAATCTTACTGACTTAACAAATTACTGAATCGTTTCACACAAATATATGCCCATGTTAAGGTGACGTGGTATATTAAAGTGTTAACTGCTGCTGTGTGAGGCCTCCAAAGATGCTGAATGTCAGGTTCAAAGTGCCGCCTTGCATCCGATTCCACCAGATGGCTTCGTATGTATGCCGTTACCCTTCTCACATGCTTGACTTACATATTATTTATTGTAGACAGATAAAAGACATTGGTGAGTGGCACTATATTGGAAGTAGTTTACTCCAGGGTTGGGAAGAGCAGCTGGTCGAGCTGTGGCATTTGAATCGGGGGCGAGGGGAAGAAGGGGATGAGTAGCCTCGCCATATATCACTGAAAGAAAAGAGAGCAAGACAGCAATAACGGGCAGGAGGTAGAAATAGAGACACAGACGGTGTGAACAAGAGATAGGGATAGCAGGAGAAATGCTGGGTGGCATTAACCCAACAAGTCACCAGTGAAATATTACTCTCTTGATTCATGTCAGAGCCTGGTGGAGTCAACAGTTATGACATATCCAACTTGCTAGAGGAAAACAAGCTCATAACACTGTCCCCCCCCTCCCCCCAAGCCTGTTCATTTTATCATGTCCCAAGGGGGTCCTCCAATTCTCAAGGCATCCATGACAAAACCCAGAAATGCTGCAAAAACAGCTGGGTATTTCAACAGCTACAGTGGAAAACCCCCCAGAAAAGACGCTCTTGGCCATGAGAATAAGCTAAATGAAATCCTTAACACATCTGAAAATATAATAACCTTATTTAAGCCATTGTAAAAGCTGGAAAGAGGCTATTTGGTATCACTGCAGTCATATAGCCACATAGCAGGTTGTGACTTCGGGGTGTGCTGAGGCGCAGGTTGGCATGGTGATGGTGACAGGCGGCTGACCCGTCTCCAAAGCTATGGTATTCTAGATTGAATTTCCAGCAAACCTCCCTGTCGGCCACTCTCTGCCCTGCTCCTCTCCCCATCTTCTTCTCCTTCACCCCCTCGGCGCCCGTGGCCCTGTCCTAACGGATTGTCTCACGCTTTTGAAGTGCAGAGGGAATCTGATTTGAGCTGGCTCTGCTAAATTGTTACACAGCCAGCCTGCCCACCATGATCTAATCAGCCAATTGCACGCTGCTGATTGTAATTGGATGAATTCCCTCGCAGGCTGTTAGGGAAGCAGGGAATGGCAGTTTGAGGAGGGTCACTAGGCCCCAGGGATGAAGACAAATAGAGGAATTACATGAGCCAGGGATGAAGATGAACGGGGTGATGAAGAGATGAGAGGAGGCTGAGCGGTGTCTCAATGGCCCATTAGGAGACAAGAGCCCGACAGGGGAAAAGGTAAAGCAGCTCAGCTGTCTGACAGAAGAGGCGTCACCTCAGTCTGATCCAAAATCTGATTATGCTCACCTCAGTTCAAACTTGAGCTAGTGGGGGGATTAGAGGTGGGTGAAGCTGCTTCATCTGAGAATAAAGAAAGTTGAATCTAAGCTGCCTTTGAACTTGTGAGGCCATATCCTTCTCATAGAAACGGTTCAGCATTCCAGCACTTTTGGTTCTTGCTTATGACAGATGTCAAAATAGTTTCTTTTTCACATTCTAAGCAACTTATCGTCTTGCCTCGGGCTGCTACATGTTATATAGATTTTGTGATTTTTGATTAGAAACAAGTCCAAGATAAATCCAATGGACGCTTCTTGTAAGTAGAGTGAACACAATGCCACTGGAATGCAAAATCATCTTGCACGCTTATACATACAGTGAGGTAGAGGAATTATATGAGCCATGAAGATGAACGGGGTGATGAAGAGATGACAGGGAGCTGGGCGGTACATCTTGGCAATCTTTAGGCTGGATTCGACTTGGGTAAATGAGGATCTGTCCTGTAAGCACTTCTTGGCTTACCAAGGTTACCTCTCAAGCTTTGTTGAGCCGGAGCACCTTTGACGCAGAGATCCATAGGTGTGGAAATTTGTAGATTACAGAGCTGTATGAACTGTTTATCCTCAAGTATGTGAATGCGCAGTGTGGTGCATGGGTAGTGCACACATCTCCATTTAAAGGGGCTGAGGTTTGTAGGTCTTTATACACCACCAAGCTGTTTTAATCACCATGGTTCCCTTTGGCCAAGTATATATTAACACATTATCTCTTTCTTCCTTCCAGGCGGACCTTAGTGTAAACCTGCAGGATGACAGCAGCTTCTTTTATGGTGTGTCCAGCCAGTACGAGAGCTCTGAGAACATGATTATCACCTCATCCACCAAAGTCTGTTCCTTTGGCAAACAGGTGGTGGAGAAAGTCGAGGTAAGGATGCGATACTGGAAGGTGTCAAGTGTCATTTGTTATGTCATCTTTTATTAAAGTATGTACACTTATGCTGCCATGTTAATGGAATTTTTGCACTATTTTGCATATTTTTTCGGCACAATTTGTTTTTCTTACTTTTTCCAGCCTATTCATCCAAATGTGCCCACTGGGCAAAGAGTCAGGTTTCCTCTTATTTGTTTGGGATCCCAGTTGAGATGCTATCTAACAGATGTGGCTAACTTCTTGGCTCGGAGCAATGCCGTCTTCAGAGTTTATTAAAGAGGCCCTTTGAAATATTTATGACATGAGCAGAAATGACATTTTATGATTTTATAGCTGTTCCTTTTATGAGAATTGTTTATGAAAAAAACTCTTGTCGGACCAATAAACGTCATATAACCTGTAATTCTAGCTGTTGTCACTCTGGAAATGTACCCAGCAACAGACTGGGATATCTCTAGATGCTAGTCAGGACTGAGAAAAATTAAATTTGCAGCTTTTTTGTTAAATAAGATAGGTATGTTTGAAAGATTTTAATCGCTGTTAAAAATGTTCTATTGAGAAGATGTGAATTTCATCCAAAACTAGATTCAGCTGGAGGAATATTTTTAGTCGTCATTGATTAAATCTTTTGTTGGTGAGATATTAATATTAAATTAATACATTAAAAAATGTGACCACTTATAATGTTTAATTGCTTAATTTTTAAGCAACATTTATTAATCAGCCATTTTTTTCCTGTAAATATCATTTTTTTAGTTCAGCTGTTTTACAAAACTGACACCTTCCACTTTTCCCATTTATCGGCAGTAACGTATATATATTTGGCCCCAATTCAGGAAGTTTGCGTCACCGATTGAATGATGGAGGAGTGATGTTACGACATAAAGAGGTCATGACCACATCAAAAGCCACAATTATCACACTGAGGAGTGAATAACCCCCACCGCAGATTCCAGTCAGTTACCGCTGATCTGTGGTCTGTAAACTGACGCGATTCACAAGTTTCCCCAACATGAATAACTGTTATGTTTCCCGTTAACCGTACACAATAGCTGCCCCGCCCCCACTCGCTGCTGATGGATTGTACAATATAAGCACATACACACATATCCCTAGGTAGAGCCATCTGCCTCAATCGGCCACATGATGATATTTAATGGCTTCATTATTTGATTACGGTTGTCACAAGAAATATGTTTATTGTCATATCTGGCATGCCACATGCCGCATTAGGTATATTATATTACAAACAATACTGCTTATCACATACAGTAGACCTAGACGTTTATATCCAATGCATCCATTTGAGTTTCAGTGGGCTATGTATCCCTGTGTTTTTTCGCAACAGATTTCACATTTCATCCATACATTTTTAAATTCTCTTTCAGTGTGATATATGTTTGCAGATATTAAACTTCACTCGTATGTGTCTGTTCCCCTAGACGGAGTACGCGCGTTTCGAAAATGGACGCTATGTGTTTCGGATCCACCGCTCTCCGTTGTGCGAATACATGATCAACTTTATCCACAAGCTTAAACACCTGCCGGAGAAGTACATGATGAACAGCGTGCTGGAAAACTTTACTATCTTACAGGTACCAACTTTCAAATCTGTGTAATACGTATAAAACTACAGCTTACCTTTCCCCAGGCTGTTAATGACGAGAAATAAGCTTCTTCTCTTAAGCTGCACTGATATCATATAGTTTGGACTCAAATTATGAGCAGCAGAGTGGGGTCGAAGTATTTCACATCACAACTCAGAAACTAGACTAAAAATGAACAGTTTAGCCAGCTAGTAAATACTAATGGAGAATACAAAACTATAATCACTTGTTTTCATAAAATCATATATTTCCACACTACTTCACCCTGGATTCACTTGCTAACTAATTACAAAAATGCAACAACAGAAAATAAGCAGATTGCAAATTTTATACAGAGTGTACATTTACTAGCAGTGCTGAGTATAACAGCAAATTTTGGTTTTGTTTGAGTCGTAATTTAGGCATCGAAATTCTTTTTAGTCTAGTTTTAGTTGAATAAATCAAATCAAGCGATTATCCAGCTGACCAAAGTATGAAGTGTAAAAGTTTTGGTCCACACAGTCAGTCTTCTTTTAAGGGTCTTATTTTCAATATCAAATGCAAACTGTGTCTATTCTTATCTTTCTCCCAAGCATTGACATTTTGTCATGTTTTCATGAGAAACAATCAACCCCCCCCCCCCCCAACCAAAATAAATAAATAAATAAAGAGGTGTACTGTTACTGGGGGCAGATAAAATGTGCATGTCTAACCATAGGAGATTAGTTCTGATTGGATAACTTCCAAATTCGTCCCACCTTTCTACACAACTTAATTAGTTGGATCTCATCTCTCCAGAATATTTTCATCTTATTATTTGTTGACAAGCGTGTTAATACTTGTCATCATAGTTTTTGTCCTCCTGCGTTAGTTTTTATTCAGTCATGGTCTTATTTTCTAATTTAGAGTTCTTTTTGTAGACTTCACCCTGCTTTGTAACGGGTGTGAAACAGGAAATCCGTGGTCTTCAGCTAAGTACTGCTGTGGTATTTCAATCGGTTAACCATGACAGACCAGAAACAGCTGGAACCATTTTAATTTTATGCCTTCTAGTTGGACTTTTCTGAATGAGCCGGTGTGCTCCTCAGTGGATAGTGGGGTGTATTGTCATAGTAACCAGAGGGGCCTAAAAGACAGGGTTTTTAAAAATGTGTTTCTTCTATTGGAGGCTCCATTCCTACACTCCTAGCAAAGGCACAATGACCATATTGAGCCCACACTGATGACTACATGGCAGCATGTCATTAGGCTTCTCAATGGGGTTATTTAGCTCATATGAACCACAAACGTCTCATACACAGATGTTCACATACATATAGATGACAATACACACAGACAATACTGCAGGGTTGAGCACAATGATGTGACAAAAGTTGCTTTCAGTGCAACGTTGTTAAACACAAGGAGTTTTTTTTTTCCTGTCATGTTATGCATGTTGCCTTTCCACGAATGCCAAGCAGTACTTTAGATACATATCAGCCTTATGTATAGAATAGCACCATTTCAGCCAAGGGATTGTGTGTCCAGTTACTCATTATTAGTGTGTATGTGTCAGCAATTAGTCAGTGTATTTAACTAATGAACCGGCCAGGGAGACTAGTTAGGGTTAGGTGTCTAGGCTCTAAGCTCATCACTCCACATGAATGTGCTACATTTAAAACTGGGAAGCGATAAGTAAATACGCCCTATCCACCATCCCCACAGCCTAAAGGTGGATGCTGAGCTGGTGGAGAGGTTGAATCGGCGAGCACTGATGAAGGGAACTGGTGGCAATGTGATGTCCAAGTGAGCATCGGGAAACTTTACTGCTTAAATCAACTGCCAAATTGGGAGGGTGTATTCGGTATCGGCGTGAGAAGAGGGAGGCATGTTACGTGGGTATGACGCAGTGGAGCTCGAGTTGCCTGCCTAAACTAGCTGGCAGGCTCACTTCATTAGTGATGTAGCAGAAAGCCACGGCTCTGCCAGAACCACAAAAAAATAATAATAATAAGCTATAAAAATCGGTGTTGTCCAAACTATGGGTAAATTTACATTGTAAGTAAAAACACGACAAACGAAGCTTCACAATATGACACCAGTTTGTGTTTGTCTACAGGTGGTGACTAACAGGGACACACTGGAGACCCTGCTGTGCATAGCCTACGTCTTCGAGGTGTCCACTAGCGAGCACGGCGCGCAGCATCATATTTACAGGCTAGTCAAAGACTGACACGGCCTCTCACTCTGAACTTACCAGTTCTAGACCCATTGTAGCACACCGGTGAGCAACAACACTAAACAATAGACTACTTCCTCTACAAGATGAAATCATACGAGGCGGTCGGGAGCCTGGAGAAGCACAGGCTGTGACGGTTTGTGCAGGAACACAACTACTGCTGAACAAGAGTTAGATTTGGGACTGTGGAAGTTGAAACTGGCTGTGTGTGAAGAGGAGGACCACTGTGTACACTGTGGTTTCTATGCCAAAGGAGCCAAACATAGCTAAGAAGACCTGCATGAGAGAGTTGTAATTGGTGGTGTTTTTTTCCATCTCATTTTTACTAGCGCTTGTTTTTAATTTAGATTCTTTTACACACATGCATGTGCAGGGGATGTTTGTGACAGAGAAGTCTGGCTGCCTCAGGGTGCCATCTAGTGACTTAAATATAAATATATATAAAAATGGGAAAAATAATAAAAGTATACTGAGAATCCCTTATTTGCACATCCGAAAGAAAAAAAATCACTGTTTTTTTGTGCCAATGTTTTGTGTTACTGGAGCGATTATGTACAGTGCCACAACCTTCTCTTAACAGAGTTACGTTGACAGGTGGCTAAAACGATTTAAAAGAACTTGTATTCACTTTGTTTGATGTTGAATGTTGAATGTTTCTTGTCTTACTGTTTTTTGATTGAAAACTGTCTGACAGCAACAAAAGGCACATAATAACACTGCTAACTTGAACCAGATTTGGACTTGCAAGCCGATTATCGAAGTTGTCTGCATCTGTAACTTGCCCTGAGGTGTCACATGAAAATACAAGTGTTTCTTACATAAGCCCTCGCTGGTTTTGTAGTATTTCCACTAACTGCTACACGCTGCATAAACGTGTTTAGGAGAATTGTAAAATGTGCAGGATTTGACAGAGCTGTCAGAGAAACTCTCCTTTGACAGCTTTTTACAGATTTCCCAGTATGTTGTGTGCACACTGGAAAGGTGATAAAATAAATATATTGAAAGTTTAAAGTGAAGTGTGCATAGTAAATCAGTTTACTTTTGGAAGGTGTTGTTGATGAGCACCATACTGTTCTATAGTGGATGAACAGCCTCATGCTGAATACAGTCAAAACTAATTGCAGATGGCAATGCGTTACCTCCAGTGAGGCCCCGGAAACCAAAAAGTAAGTATTTTGAGGGTGCAGATTAAAATGACTGATTAACCTGTTGGTTGTTAATTTTCTCTGATTGTCAATGTAGAGAGGATTGTGTAAGCAAATGATCACATTTAAGAGGCTAAAGTCAAAAATAATTTCAGCTATTTTTGCTAAATAGCTGACCAAAATCATGAATTAGTTATTAACATAAATGTGTAACATTTTACTTTCTCTTAGTGGGTTTTTTGGGGGGGGCAGTGTCACTACATGCGCACAGTTTTAATCACATCCACGTATGCATCCGATATTTTATATTTTAAAAAAGAACTACTACAGCAAGCGCAGAGAATACACTTTTTTAATGCAGTAGACACACAGATATTGTTAACAGTAGTGACGATTGCCATCTAGTGGTGCTGTGGCAACATTACACTTTGTTAGTTCGATTTAACTTGATAGGTTCAAATCGGCGTTAGTGTAGAACCAAATCACAAATGTAGTATTTCAAGGCGCCATATTTTGTATTGTAAGAAACCTTACACATCATACTCCGATGCTCATGTGACTTTATTAATATGTGAACTCTGTTGTGTTTCCTGGAGAGCCGTACTTACAACTTCTTATCCAGTCCATGGTAACAGGGAGCTGGAGCCTGTCCCAGCAATCATAGTGCGAAAGACAAAGTACAGTTCAATGGGGTTAAACCAAACCTTCTTTTTATTATTTTATTATTTATTATTTATGCTGTGGTATTTGTTAGAGCTGCATTAATGCTACAGAGAGTGCATATTTAAAAAATAAATACACAAATAAATAAATACTGGCATACTTTGTGGTAAAATATAAAGTACGTACATTTTAAAGGGGGTAACAGATAATACAGATATGTCTTTTGGTGCCATTATTCTGGTAATGTCATTTGACTGACCTAACCCGTAAGAGCCCAGACCAGTCAGAAAAACTATGGGAAAGTCAATGTTGAAACGTTAACAGGAACTTTTCTCAATGCGTAAAGGGGCGTGGGTTCTTCTGGGTTAAACCAGATTGCGACAATTATGGAAATGCACTCAGATATATGACTAAACAGAAAACACATCACAGAGGGCCTTGTGGCCTTTTCTTTGATAACACTGCAGATTATGAAACGTATTTATGGCCACAGTGTAAATTCACATAATTTGAACATTTGAACATCAACATTTGTTGATTTTATTTGTAAAGTAAGTTGATCCCATTCTGTTGGTCAAGCAGCCTAGTGCGCTCACACGTGGCACAGCCCTGGACACCTTACGCACGGCTGGGTCTCCACCTCCTGTAGGTGCGTAGTTGTGACACAGCTGGCACCAGTAAAACCAAAGCACTGGCCCCATTTCATGCCTGTCAACTCCAAGTAATCAGCTCCCAAATATGTCGAGGCTTTGTCTTGATTGCAATCTAACATGGTGTGATTTACAATATGCGCAATGAACGCCGCATGGGGTTTGCTGGCGGTTTTCAGTCTGGTGTGTCGCGTTGAGTCGAGGTGCTCACCGACCTCCTATTATAAGAACTGCTGGATTAGACGGTTCCCGGGGATTTTCATCGATATTGAGGAGTCTCAGAGGAGAGGAGCGCAGCTTTTGAAGCATTATCAAGAAGAGACCGCGCTGAAATGCAGCCGCACCTGTTGCCTTACCAGAAACTGTGAGTTATACGATCATCACTGGTTTTCCCTTCTTTTACTCCTGATTAATCCTCTTTCTGTCTTTTCTCATAGTTTCCTGTAATCTGGCTATATTCCACTATGATACCACTCAAGAAATCTTGAACTGCTTTCACCTCCACTGTCCGACTCTGGAGAGCTGCATTCTGAGTCACAGAGACAACGTTGTTCTCTACAATATCACAAAGGGTAGGTCGCTTTAGTGTCTGGTAGAGGTGGACTTCTGTTCTTTTAATGATATGAATACTGTGCATATCAAATCCTTTTAGATCCTGTTAGATTCTTAGGGATTAGATGTAAATTTTGAAATACGGTACTGCAAAATAACAATTTCAAAATACTGTATCTTACAGTAAATGTCTATAACTATAGATGGTTCAAATTCTGCATACAGTACTGTGTAAAAGTCTTGAGTCACCCCTGATTTTGTGTATTTTGCTTCCAATGAGTCAGACTTCCTTGGAATTTGGAAGTCAAGTGGTCTTGAGCAATAGTTCTCCAGGCTTTCTGAAGCCCTTTCAATTTTTTTTCTTTGGACAGTGGCTGCTTTTCACTCATTTGTTCCTGACCATTTTCATATAACTTTGTTTGTGTTAAGGCTCTTAACATTCAAGTATAAAAAAAATAAATGAACCAGTGGCATCTTTGCAAAAAAAACCCAAAACAAAAACCCAATTTTAAATTGTATCTTTAGCACCTTGTTAATATCAGCCTCTGGCAAAAACACATAACATGTTCGATGTTCAAGTTATCATCAGTATTTACAGAGGAGGTCAGGAGAGAGGCATCGGTGTAACTTTGTGCTGAACATTGGGGGGGGGGGTCAAGATCTCTGTCTAAATAAATAAATAAATCTGGGTAAATTCCCAGATGATTAAACATGCGACTATTTTGCTGGTAATAAAGAAAATCAACAGCCTATTTATGCAAGATAATTCAGAATTTTATTGGGGGGGTTATATTGGTTGGGTCTGATTATTGAGGGGGTCATAACCCCCCTGGAAATTATGCCCCTGGAGAGAGGTACAGCAGTGGGTGTCTACAACAAAACATGGTCATGATTTGGGGTGTGAATAAAAAAGTACAGTCAGATTTTTGATCCATCATGCAATGCCATCTGGAAAGTATCTAATTGGCAATGATTTAATTTTTTTTGCATGAAAATGATCCCAAACTCACTGCCTAATGCAGTCGATGCATACCTGGACAATAAAGTGTACAGTGGAACACTTTTAGTCATGCATTGGCTTTCTCCAGAGCCCCCAACCTTAATGTCACTGAAGCAGGGTGGGATCATCTTGACAAAGAACAGAACTAAAGGCAGCCAACGAAGAAGCCAAAGAAGAGCTTTGAATGTCCTTCAAGAAGTCTGGAGAACTATTGCTGAAGACTGCTTAAAGAAAGCTCACTCAGAGAGTTCAGGCTGTGATGGAGAATAAAAGTCATTATATCAAATACTGACTTTTCTTAGACTTGTACAACCACTGTTTTTACCTTGTATACTGTATTTCCATGCAGGTTTACATATTTAGGTAAACTGTTGCACCTACTTCACTTACTTTAAACAAAATGTAAAGACGTGAGTTGTGACTTGAAAATTTTGCATAGTACTATGTAAAAAATATGATTGATCAGTCGATAAAATATGTATCCAAGTGACCAATAGTAGTTAAAACGATCCCCACCAACGGCAAAGCAAATATATACGACTGAGAATCAAATATTTGTAATATTTCTTCTTCTGATTTTAGCATGTTGCATCGGAGATTCCCAACTTCAGTGAAGTAAATTATCTGAAAATCGTTTTGCTTCCAGCTTTGCTTTTCTTGCAAAAGATGCATAGCATTTGTAGTTGTCACTTATTTTGGAATAACAAAAAAAAAATCACTCCCTATTAAACGTTTAGATAAAAACACCAGCAAAAACATGAAAAGCAAACAAACAAGCACATTTTTTCGTATTCTAGGTGTGGATCCTGATCTGTTGGTGTTTGGAAAATACTTCACCTCTAACGTGCGTGTGTTACCCCACCACTACAGCCGCAATAACGCCTCAGAGCCATTGCTGTCAGACAAGCGCCAATTTATTCATCCACCTCCGCCCGTTAAACCCTCCACTACAGCAGGTAGAGTTCATGCCACCACAGAGGCCTCTGTCATTGCCACCACAGCACTGCAGAGCACCGGTCAGCCTTTAGCAGTTTCCACGACTACGACTGCTGTGCCTTCCACTGAAAAAACTCCCCCATCTTCAAAAAAGTATGCACAAACAACAGCTGCAGTTGTCTCCACCACTTCTCTTCCAGATAGCATTACTCCTCCTTCATTCACCACAGTTAGCACTCTGGGCCATTACAATTCCAAGATTCTGTCTGCTTTTTCTACCTCAAGTCCACAATCCCCAGTATCCACCCCTACCCGTCATCCCACCACCACTTTCTCTCAGTTTACCAGCAGCCCTCCAACTTCTGCAGCTCTTATAAGCTACACAGAAAGCAGCAAGCTGTATCTAAATGAGACCAAGGGCAACCATGGGAGGAACCACACAGTAAGCAACGTGGGAGCCAGTGGAGATGACACCCAACCAGGCCTCGGACATGGGTGGTATGTGGCTGCTG
Source organism: Neolamprologus brichardi (assembly GCF_056152115.1). Lineage (NCBI taxonomy): Eukaryota > Metazoa > Chordata > Actinopteri > Cichliformes > Cichlidae > Neolamprologus > Neolamprologus brichardi. Next base: position 19,078,042 of record NC_142110.1, read on the forward strand.
ACACCTTGCTGGTTGCTGTGGCCATTTGTATCACAGTGCTGCTGAGCTGCTGTTGCTCTATCCTGCTGGTGGTGAGCTGGAGGGGTCAAAGAAAGAGGACGGGACGCTACAGTACATCATGGAGAGGGAAACGAGGCTCCATGCGTCTGATAAAATACGTGCTGGTCAAGGAGAGCTCCTGAAAGTGAGGATATTTTATAACATTGTTGAGGAAGAAATCCAAAATGAAAGGACAATTTACTTAGAATGTATATGATTACATAAAGGATTATTTTAGGTTAAAGTATTTTGTTTTATTGTAACTAGATGGGGATGGACAGCTAAGGCAGCTCACCTGTGTTTTCCAGTTCTATAAAAGCTGGCCCAGATAAACTGCTTAGTCTCTTTCTGCCACTCTGACAGGTCTCAACCTATTTGTGATGTTTATCTGTTGGTTAGGTTATGTTAATTAAATTATTTTTTATTTCTGTAAACCTTTTGTGTGGACTTGCTCCTTATCACCTAATTTGTGCCAATTTGTCATAAATGGGGGCTTGTCCAGGATATTGAAACCTGTTGGTAAGATTAAAGTATATTCAGTGTTGATGGCTAACTTTAGCTTATGGTTTGATAAATGCTTAGCCTAGTTTGGAGATTTAACACTGTGACCAAAGTTTTAGGGACTTCCACACATGAATTAGATTAATTAATTACATACATTAATTAATTTTGAGTTATTTTTTAGGCGATGCTGGAAGAGAGCAGGATTAATCCCTATTTTTTTAATTGGTCTTCAAACCAAATGTTTTTATCTTTTTGAGTGAGTCTAACCACATGTGTAAGAGCCATGTATCCCATCAGATTAAACTGGCTTATTAGGAGACCAACCAAGTTTTTTTTGGCCTTGAGGCACCTGTTGTTGTGATTTGGCACTATATAAATAAAAAAAATACCATGAATTGAATAGTGTGGTGGAGAATGTGGTTGAAGAAATTGTCTTTGGAGCATTTCTGTTTTCTTTCCAAAAACTACAAAGTTTCTGGCTCGTTGGTGCCAGTGGAACTGGTGTGCAAGCACTAACAAGTATATGTCTAAAGACTGAGATTAAGATTAGCTTGTACTCAATAAATAGGACTAGATAGCCTGCACTCTGTGGTTAGTTTATCATTATTGAACTTCTTATGAGTAGTCCTCCCTGCTCTCCTGCAAGCCTTACAAATGTGTTTGGAATTCTCAAAGATATTTGTGGTACAATTGTGTGCAGTAAATGTACACAACTGGTACTGGTAAATGTATGATGGGTAAGAACTGCAATCAGTAGTTCAGTTCCCTCTTTGTTAACGTTTTAGACATCTTGATTGGTTCGATAGCCTTGCTTTGGAGGAACCTTGTTGTATGATACTTTGGCTCATACTCAAACTTTAATTCCAGGTTTGTTTGGAATATTTGCAAAGCAGTGTGATGTTTGTTTGTAGCTGCAGGCAGGCCATATGGTGCTGGGACCATTGTGAGGAACTCTGGTGTTCATTCAGGGAGCAACGCTTTGATTTGCTGTTGAAATTAACCAGTTTTCTTGCAAGATTAAAACTGATATTTAAGGGAGGAAACTTGTTGCGCTTTTCTCTATGCCAGTTTGATTTTTTTAAACAAACTGTTTTAAGCACCTTACTCTATAATACCTTCTTTACTGGTAGTTTCCTGTTGCCCTTCATTTGCTCTGACAAGGGAAAACCTGGGCTGGTAAGATGGGTGGAGCTGGCAGCGAGTACATGTAGTTTGTGGCAGCCACTTTAATGACTGGGTATATTTTTTATATTTTCTGTTACCTTGATTTATAATTTTTCAGGTTAAGTTTTAGTTTTTAGGTGGAACCTTGATTTTAAGATGGTGTGGGGGGTGACACCATCTCAATGTCTGAAGGAACTCCTGGCCTGTTATCAATTGCCTGACATGGGAGGATCGTCAGCTAGTGCAGATCCCTTGTGCCTTTCAGGCTATAGATGAACTGTTTAGTCTCTCTTAGACTCCACTTGGATTCAACCCATTTGTAATGTTTGTCTGTTGGTTAGATTGTGTTGAATAAATTATCTTCTATTTAAGAAAACCTCTTGTGTGGACTCTCCTTTGAGCAAATTTGTGACATTAAGGTTTAGGTGAAACAACCAAAAACATAGCTGCAATGGTTCTGGTTTCATTCTGATGCAATGAATGAACACAAGAGCTGCCTACAGCCATTTTCTTTAAGAAATTCGATATAGTGTCCTTTTGGCTGGCCTACATTTTGATGTTCTTCAGTCACTTTAAATGTAATTGATGCCAAACCTCAAAACATTGGCCACTTATCTACACCAGTAGTAGGTGGAACTTAATGGGCACTTTTAAGCAATTAATGACTACGATTCAAGGATTGTTTACGTCATCAATTAGTCGTCTTTAGTGGGATTGATGACAGATTGCTTTTGGATCTGTGGCTTTTAGTGTTTAACCTTTAATTCATTACACCTAAGCACACCAGACTGCCCCTGACCTAAAAGTGCACAGATGAAACTAAAAGTACCTTTCAACAGCTTGCTGGTGAAAGCGTGCATTCATGGGGTGCTGTTCTCTGAATTCACAGTGCGGGAAAGGGATAGACGTTAGAGCAGTAACTCTTACAGTATGTTTTTATTGCGTTAAAGCATCGCCTCGTCATGAAACACTCCGCATACATCTTTGTATTAATGACCTCCTCACATGCCAGTGAATATTTGTGAAAATATATACAACTAACACATTCAGACCCATGATGTTAAAATATCCTGATGCATTATGTACAGGGACAATTCCAAGTATGTAAAAATGTTTCTTCTTGTTGCTCTTGTTCGCTGACATTACATATTGAATACTTTCTTGACTGCCTCTTTGTACTGCAGCATGCTGCTCTCGCTCTCCCCTTCGTTCTTCAGCCGTGTGACCGAGTCTTTATAGTCTTGAACGTCTTTCCTTCCCAGCAGCTGCTGTCGCACTTCTTCACCGTCTCCCTCTCCTGCCACTTTCATACGTAGGAGTACATCCAAGATATTCTTCTGAGACGGGCTGTCCTCCCAACTGTAGTCCTCCATGTCTGCCACAGTCTTCTCTGCCTCCCAGACCTCAGTTTTCTAAAGAAAGAAAGAGAATAACATTTCTAACTTTAAACAAGCAAAACAAATGACCACAGGTTAAATTATGAAAATTAAAAAGAAAAATGTTTTAAAAGAAAATTTGGATTTGTAATTCAAGCCACATTTTGATTGGGGTTCTGGTTCAGCAATTCCCATTCTTTGAAGCTCCTCTCACAGAGATAGTATTTCCCATATGTAGCTCTCCGTTTGCCGCCTGTCTCGTTCTCATCACATTCCCTGAAGAACAATATGACCCATTGTGCAGAAGCTTAAAGCAGGGCAGCAACAGGGTCCTGCTTGCAGGTGTTTGGAGGTTAATGACCATCATTAGCTACATATATGTATATTTGATCCCCATGCTGTCTCCAGCAAGTCCAGATCTAGTGACTGAAGAACAATCAATACTTCAGAATAGGTAAGCAGCAGCTATTCTACTGTTAATCACAAGCATGAAGCAGTTCTTCAGCCTTGTGACTGAGTCTTAATGAGTAATAGCTTTACATTTTTTGGAGTGGGGCTCGCAGCTGACACACTGATGCTCTAACATTTTATTTTTCCACATTTAGAGATTAATACAAAATAAAACAATGCAAAGTATTGTGATGTTTGCTGTATGCAATGCTCAGTAGTTTGATCAACAGACAGGATATTTGATAGCTCACCAGTGGGTTAAATGCCCTCCCAGTTTCTTGAAATGACAGGTGCTAGGCATGCGGGCACAAAAGCAGGCAGAGTGCCTCTTAGTGGTAAATGCGTGTGCATGTTGGAGGCAGCTTTGAGCGGTCAGCCCAAACGCTGGCCTGAATTAGCACACACTGGAATTAACAGGCAAAGTCCATCTCTCTGACTGAGGAGATATAATCACCTCAGTGGCTGCTAACAATTGGCCCCTTTGTGAGCTATCGTTACAACCTGATCAGTACGCCACTCTCACAGCTTCCACAAGCCTGCTGGACAAGCACTGTGCCTTCCATTGTGTGTTCAAAAGGGCAGTGGACAGTGTTTTGCTTCCTGGCTTTAACAGCCTTTTCTCAACTTAAACTTTTTTTTTTGGCTAAGCCATGTCAGGAAGAGCTCCTAAAGGCAGAGGTTGCACAATCGTGCTCTTTTATGTGGCTGGCTGCAGATTCATGCCAACAGTGCCTAAGCTAATGACCTGGTGGCACACCTCTCCGATGTGGCATGGTTGGCTTAATGTGAATGAGTATCAAGGTCAAAACCTGAGAGGGGAGTCTGTTTTCTCCTCTTCTGTGGGTAAATGTCAACTGGACAATGCTGCTGTTTGCCATCCTTCTGCCCATTCAACTCTGCTACCTCCCTAATGGGCTTTAGTCTCTCAGATCGCTAAGCAAGATGGACAAGATTGCCCACAGTGAAAGGTGTGCCATGTTGCTAGTTGTACGTAAATGCCGCCAAAGATGAAACAATATGAAAACATTTTCAGTTTTTGTGTAACTTAGTGTACCCTGGGCTTTGACCCAGTTTCTCTTCCTTACAAATGGCTTCTTTACAGCTGTCATTCGACTGAGACCATTTCTGAGGAGACTTCAGTGAACAGTAGATGGACCAACTGAAGGGTCAAAAAAATGTTTTGGGTCCGTGTCGGATGTTTGCTGGATTTTTTTGTTTCTTAAGGACATGACCTTTAGATAATGTTCATCTGCTGTCGATAGTTTTTTAGGACTGACACTTCTTGTTTTCCATTCTCCCATTTTCCTCAATTTTTTTTAGGGAAACACTGCACACCATGTCAAGACATGCCAAGTTTTAGTAGCTCTTTGGGAACCACCTCGTGGCTACAAAAATACTTTACATTTGTAGATGTAAGTGTAGATTCAACTAAAGAAATGGGAACAAGTTAAGCAGTTTTGTGACATGCTGTTATTAACAAAGTGCCTAAAAATACAATTAAAATCGGTTGTTTGCTAATTATCTGTTATGTGTAGACACAGCACTGGTTTAGCCCCTTAAGTTACTTGACCCGTTGTGCTTGAATGATTCATATTCTATCAAAATTGAAAACTAACGTCCTCATGTGTGGATCTGGCAAAAAAAAAAAAAAAAAAAAAAAAAAAAATTTTATATATATATATATATATATATATATATATATATATATATGTATATATATATATATATATATATATATATATATATATATATATATATATGTATATGTATATATATATATATATATATATATATATATATATATATATATATATATATATATATATATATATATGTATATATGTATATGTATATATGTATGTGTATATATATATACAGTGGGGCAAAAAAGTATTTAGTCAGCCACCGATTGTGCAAGTTCCCCCACTTAAAATGATGACAGAGGTCAGTAATTTGCACCAGAGGTACACTTCAACTGTGAGAGACAGAATGTGAAAAAAAAATCCATGAATTCACATGGTAGGATTTGTAAAGAATTTATTCGTAAATCAGGGTGGAAAATAAGTATTTGGTCACCTCAAACAAGGAAAATCCCTGGCTCTCACAGACCTGTAACGTCTTCTGTAAGAAGCTTTTCTGTCCCCCACTCGTTACCTGTATGAATGGCACCTGTTTGACCTCATCATCTGTATAAAAGACACCTGTCCACAGCCTCAACCAGTCAGACTCCAAACTCCGCCATGGCCAAGACCAAAGAGCTTTCGAAGGACACCAGGAAAAGAATTGTAGACCTGCACCAGACTGGGAAGAGTGAATCTACAATAGGCAAGCAGCTTGGTGTAAAAAAATCAACTGTGGGAGCAATCATCAGAAAATGGAAGACATA